>NC_068927.1:65170833-66606666 GCF_023091745.1 Budorcas taxicolor | reverse complement strand
AAATCACCAGACACTGGGCATTTTCATGGCAGGAACAGACTTGGACTAAACCCTCTAAAAAGATTACGAGATCACTCACCTCCCATCCTTGGGGCAAGGGAGACAATGTTGTTCAGTTGCTGAGTTGTATCTGACTCTTTGCACCCCCGTGGGCTACAGCATACCGGGCTCCTCTGTCCTTCCTGAGTTTGCTCAAATTCATGTCCATTGAGTCGGTGATGCTATCTAACCGTCTCATCCTCTGCCACCCCTTCTCCTTGTGCCTTCAATCTTTCCCAGCATGAGGGTTTTTTCGAATGAGTTGGCTCATCAGGTGGCCAAAGTATTGGAGCTTCAGCTTCAGCATCAGCCCTTCTAATGATTTTCTTTAGGACTGAGTGGTTTGATCTCCATGTTGCCCAAGGGACTCTCAAGAGTCTTCTCCAGCACCACACATGCGCAAAAGTCTTCATGGGGTCAAAAAATCAGGATAATTGCAGGCCATAATGAGCCTTTGGCCACCTGGGATGAAGCACCAACTCTGGAAAAGACCCTGATGCTGGGAAAGATGGAAGGCGGGAGGAGAAGGGGACGGCAGAGGATGAAGTAGTTGGATGGCATCACCGACTCAATGGACATGGGTTTGAGCAAACTCTGGGAGATGGTGATGGAGAGGGAGGCCTGGCATGCTGCAGCCCATGAGGTTGCAAAGACTCAGGACGTAGTGATTGAACACACACAGTATTGAATAATGGGTCTTGCTTCTCCCAGAAGCCTTCACTTTGAGATCCATCTCAGCTGAAGGGTGCATGTGCACCCCGGGGGAGGGTCCTGGGGTAGGTCAAGTGTGGAAAAAGAGTCAGATCATTGGGTAAATGTAAACAAAGGCCCAGAAGACCTGTCCTACCTAAACGACTTGACTGCCTCTTGCTGCACTCCTCCTCTCCAGAACCCCACATCCTTTCTCTCAGGGTGTGCATCTCTGCCTTGGTTCTGCCTTAACTACACGAGATGCTTCTCTGTGTCCTCTCCCACTGGTGGCTGCGCCACGTCTCTAATAATAAACTGTGCACCCGCATTTACAGTTCTTGCCTTGGAGACTTCCCTGGTGGTCCAGCTTCCACAGCAGGGGGCACACGGTCGATCCCTGGTTGGGGAACTAATATCCCACCTGCCATGAGGTGTCCCCTGAAAAAAAAAAAAAACCTACAAATAACAAGCACTGAAAAGAGTGTGGAGAAGAGGAAACCTTCCTACACTGTTTGTGGGAATGTAAATTGGTACGGCCACCATACAAAACAGTATGGAGATTCCTCAAAAGATTAAACATAGAGCGGCCATATGACCCAGCAATCCCGCTCCTGGGCATATAGTCAGACAAAACCATAATTTGAAAAGATCCATGCACCCCTATGTTCACAACAGCACTGTTTACAACAGCCAGGACATGGAAGCAAACTAGATGTCCATCACCAGGTACATGGAGAAAGACGTGGTACATAAACACTATGGAATATCCAGTTCAGTTGCTCCTCGCGTCCGACTCTCTGTGACCCCAGCAAAGGGCGGACTGCAGCACGCCAGGCTTCCCTGTCCCTCGCCAACTCCCGGAGTTTACTCAGCCACAAAAGAGAGTGAAATAATGCCATTTGCAGAGATCCAGATAGACCTAGAGATTATCACACAAAGTGAAATGAGTCAGAGAAAGAAATGACCATGTGCCACTTACTTGTGAAATCTAAAATACGACACGAGCGAACGTGTCTGTGAAACAAAACCAGACTCACAGACAGAGAACAGACTTGCGGTTGCCATGGGGGATGAGGGGTGGGAGAGGGTAGACTGGGAGTTTCAGATTAGCAGGTGCAAACGATTGGATATAGCATGGATAAACAACGACGTCCTACTGCAGAGCACAGGGAACTATGTTCAGCACCCGGGATAAACCATCACGGAGAAGAACAGGAAAAAGGCTGCACGTACATGTAACAATCCCTTCGCTCTAGAGCAGAAATGAACCCAACATGGTAAAGCAACGAATAAAATCAATAAAAGACGATTGCTCACCACGACTTTCTGTTTTGGATATTGAGCTTTCTTTACACTTGACAGTGCCCTGGGGGAGGAGAAAAGAAATGCACAAGAAGGCAAGGATAACTGGAGGCCAAGGAACAGAGGACGTGGATGTGGAGGGAAGATCCGGGAGGGAAGCTCGGAGACCTTGTGAAGTCACGGGTGAGGACAGGAGAGGGGAAATCGTGTTACACATAAAGGGGTTAAATGAAAGCCAAGCGTCCAGGGGATCATCGGATGCTGCAGGTCTGTGGTACCCACGCAGCCCGGCAGTTTTCTTTAAACCCACTGCGCCAAGGCTGGCTCGTAAATCAGCCTGTGTGACTCCACGCTGGGTTCACCGGTCAGTGGTGCCGTCATGGCGTGAAGGAGACTTTGACCTTGGAATTGATGGCCTTCCTCCTCGTGGCATCTGTAAATGCAATGGGTTTTAGAGTTCCTGCTTTTATTTTTTCATTTTAATTCATCTGACCTTGTTATGACTTTGAAAGCAGAATGTGACTTGAGCCCTACATTTCCCTTCACAAAGCTTGGCTGCTACTTTTTAAAGGGCTTTACACCACGCTGAAAGATTGTTGCTGAACGAAAAGGCACCGCACCGGGATTCTTGGCCTCCGGAGGAGAAGAATTCAATCCGGGGCTAGAGACGAGGCTTGATCGCTCAGAGCTTTTGTGTAATGAAGTTTTATTAAAGCTTAAAGGAGATAGAGAAAGCTTCTGACATAGTCATCAGAAGGGGGCAGAATGAGTACCCCCCTGCCAGTCTTCAGCTGGATGTTATATAGTCACTAGCAGTCTGTTAATGACAGAAAGCAATGTCTTAAAACTCAGGATGGCACCAGGCCCCCCATCCATAAAATGCATTTTGGGATAATCTTGGCACCAGATGATTCATCCCGGGCCATAAAACGATTGACTTGAATCTTGTAGAAGGGCAGATCACCATACAAATAGTTTCGTTTACATAGATTAGGGGAACAATATCTGAGTATAACATACTGGTTTGTCAAGTAGGTTCTGAGCCATTAGGTGGAACCCACTTTAAGACAGAGTCAGGGGAAAATGCATAGTACATTAACATAGCTTAAGACAAACATTTCCATAAGAAAAATGCATTGGTTACTCAAGGTTTGAGAATAGTTAACTTCAGGTGAAACCAGGTGTGTCATTATGGCGACACAGTATTTCAAGAGAAACCTCCTTTTAAATTTATATATAGAAAAAAATATACCGCTAGTTGTTTCCTCCTGCCGCTTAAGTGAGAGGAAAATGTCTGACACTTGCAGCCTGTTTCCTCTGTTTGGAGACCCCTGGCCTTCCTGCCTGTTACCCTCCCAATAGAGTTATTGCTCTGATTGCTTTCCCTGCCCTCCAGTGACGCCCAAGAAGGTCAAGCACACATGTGAGAGGTCGAGAGAGCAAAGGAGGTGAGGTAACACACGGGCAAGCACGTTATTGTGGACATTAAACTATGTGCAGACAAATTTATATTTCATGGTTCTGTATGTAGGATTGGAAGAGAACACAAAAATACTAACAGTGGCATTATTGACATGTTTGTTTCTTTTTTTAAATTCATTTATTTATTTTTAATTCTTTTTTTAGATTAAAAAAATGTTTTTTACACAGTACTTTCTGTCGTTCCCCCTTAAATGCTAAAAATAATACTTTAAAAAACTTGTGCATAGCTCTGTTTACTTCCTCCCACCTCCTCTTTCCTGCATCTAACTGTGTAAACGTGTCCTATATTTTATACATCACCAGGATTTTTTTTTTCCTTTTTTTTGGTCTTAGTTCCCCAGCTAGGGATTGAACCTGGGCCCCTGGCAGTTAAAGCGCCAGGTCCTAACCACTGGAACCCCAGGGAATTTCCCACCAGGATTAGTTATTTTTTTCCTCACCAGGACTTTATCTCTCTGTACTCACAAAATCCTCTCATCTTTCATACCCTTACTCCTATGGCCTACTGACACTCAGTACTGAAAGACTGTTTAAGCCTTGGCTACTAGGCTATGTTATACATGTATGAATATTTATAGTCTTATTCATATTAATAACTTCAGCAACATTTTCAGATGGTTTTGAATTTTCAAAGTCAACCTCATATAATTTTTTAACATACTCAATTTCCCATTAATTATTTCCCCACAATTCCTGGAAGAATGTAAAAATACAGTTGATTGTATTGTAAAATAGCAAATTTTACCAGTAATCAGTCACAAAACTTTGTGAAGCCCAGTCGATGGTACATGTATTGGTTGGGGTTTTATTTTAACAGGTTTACAATGGAAAGGTATGCATGCGTGTGAGGAACTTGAAAACACACAATTAAAATCCTTTACATAAAACAAAAAAAAATCCTTTACATAAAACAAACAACTCATATATACACTAGTGAAACATACGAAGATACCCTTCACAAGAAAGCAGCGGCTCTTATATTTTCTGGAACACCAGATCTCCGTCAGTTACTGAGTGGCGCCCCCGGTTTCTGATTCACTTGGTCTAAAACAGGATCCAGGTCGGTTCATTTCTAACCAGCCTCTGGCTACTGCTGCCACAGTGGGACCAACATTTTGAAAACCACCCCATTAATGCGCAAAGTGATTTTCCAATCTTACAGGCTAGGACGACCCATCTCAGTTTGAGCTTCGGGGTCTGCTGCAGAGTTAGCATGGTTATTTCCCATAAGAAGAGTTTGTCTGAACTTCACTCTCAAGCTCCTTGTCTTCTCATCTCTGGGTAGAGTTCAGAATCTTCCTTCCACGGAGGAAGAGGGACTGGGTGAAGCAGGCAAGCAGATTTGTGCAAGAGTCATCTCTTTCTTTCCTTTTTTAAAAAGTGAAACCTCGTTCTTTTTAAAAGCTTTTATTTTTACTTTTTGGTTGCTCTGGGTCTTCGGCGCGGTGAGCAGGCTTTGTCTGGTTGCGGTGAGCAGGGGCTCCTCTCTAGCCGCAGCGAGCGGGCTTCTCATTGCGGTGCCTTCTCTAGCCGTGGAGCGTGGCCACTAGATGCTTGAGCGTCAGCAGCTGCGGCTCCCAGGCTCTAGAACATGGGCTCAGTCGTTGTGGCCCACGGGCTAGTCGCTTCGCAGCATGTGGGATCTTCCGGACTAGGAATCAAACTTGGGTCCCCTGCATTGGCAGGCAGATTCTTATCCACTGAGCCGCCAGTGGAGTCCCGAGCCACCTTTTTCTTACGCCTCTTGAGGGAGCTCCCCTATCTGCACCCTAAGTGAGAATTCCTTGCCTTTCTCAACAGCGCCTGACAGATCTCATCGTGCACATTAAAGAAGACACACCCAGTGTGAAGCCCAGCCTCCTGCATCACGGACTCGGATTTCTGATTCCAGTAGGCCGTGGTACGTGAACCTGCTTCCGAAAGTCGCAAACATCGCTGATGTGATGGCCTGAATCTGGGGGCTCCCGAGATGGCTGACGACACAGAGGAGCCGGCAGGCATTTCCTTTTACCCTTCGGCTTCAGTTCCTGTGTCCCCCGTCTAAAATTCCAGGGTTCCATCAGAACCCAAAGCACCGAGGGAGTCCCCGAGGTCTTTCTGGCGATCCTGGAAGTCCCTTCCCGCGCATTCCTGGGCACCCAGCTCCTGACGCCTGGAGGCGATTCCCTTCAGGGCAGTTCCTGGATGATTCTTTTCCTATTGCACTTCTGCAGTTTTTCAGCCATGCCTTGAGATCTTTCCGGAATCCTGTTTTCATGAGCCTTGTAAAAGTCTTCAGTGGACTCCGTGACACCGCCCACATCTGCTCTAAGAATGCCTTGCCTTCTCAGATCTCTCTTTTTTTTTTAAAAAGGTAAACTTAATTAACTTTATTTTAAACTTGGTCCTCAGTTCAGTTCAGTTCAGTCACTCAGTTGTGTCCGACTCTTTGCGACCCCATGAATTGCAGCACGCCAGGCCTCCCTGTCCATCACCATCTCCCAGAGTTCACTCAAACTCACGTCCATTGAGTCGGTGATGCCATCCAGCCATCTCATCCTCTGTCGTCCCCTTCTCCTCCTGCCCCCAATCCCTCCCAGCATCAGAGTCTTTTCCAATGAGTCAACTCTTCGCATGAGGTGGCCAAAGTACTGGAGTTTCAGCATTAGCATTATTCCTTCCAGAGAAATCCCAGGACTGATCTCCTTTAGAATGAACTGGTTGGACCTTCTTGCAGTCCAAGGGACTCTCAAGAGTCTTCTCCAACATCACAGTTCAAAAGCATCAATTTTTTGGCTCTCAGCTTTCTTCACAGTCCAACTCTCACATCCATACATGACCACTGGAAAAACCATAGCCTTGACTAGACGGACTTTTGTTGGCAAAGTAATATCTCTGCTTTTGAATATGCTATCTAGGTTGGTCATAACTTTCCTTCCAAGGAGTAAGCAGCTTTTAATTTCATGGCTGCAGTCTCCATCTGCAGTCATTTTGGAGCCCCAAAAAACAAAGTCTGACACTGTTTCCACTGTTTCCCCATCTATTTCCCATGAAGTGATGGGACCAGATGCCATGATCTTCGTTTTCTGAATGTTGAGCTTTAAGACAACTTTTTCACTCTCCTCTTTCACTTTCATCAAGAGGCTTTTTAGTTCCTCTTCACTTTCTGCCATAGGGTGGTGTCATCTGCATATCTGAGGTTATTGATATTTCTCCCAGCAATCTTGATTCTAGCTTGTGCTTCATCCAGCCCAGCGTTTCTCATGATGTATTCCAAATTTGCCTGCACTCCCTAAGGAGGTAGATGGGCACAAGGGGCTGCTGCTGGTACCAAAGGTCCGGTTCCTTGTGAAGTTCAGTTGAAGGAAGGACGTCCACTCTGGGTCCCTTTGTGGTCACCATAACTGTTGACAAAAAAGATGTACAACTTGAGAGTTCCGAGTTAAGTTTTATTTGGGGCAAAATGAGGACTGCAGCCTGGGGGGCAGCATCTCAGAGAGCTCTGAGAGCCTGCCCTCAGATCTCTTAAGGTCTGATCTTCAGGCGCCTCTTGGAGCTGAGCCTCTCTGAGACGGTGCGGGCTGCTGGTAAGTTCACGTGCATCTTTACAGATCGTAAGATATGTGTGTTCTTGACCCATCCCTGAGTCAGCTGCTGGCAGCTCCTTTTCTGCCATTCCTGAAGCTGTTTTATTCCATTCGGGACCATTTTCCAGGTCTCTCTGCTGCTGTTCTTGGCTTGACCCTTCAACGATCTTCTGGAACATTAGTGGTTCAGCATTCTTTGCCAAGGAATCGCTGGATTCTGAGATCAACTTCTTTGAAGGTGACGATGGGGCGAGGATCTCAGAAAACACCTCTGGAGAGACTTCTAGCATTTTGGAGTCCCCGGGAGGTGTGTTACCGGCAGTAGGAAAAGGTAACTTGGTGCTTTCAACTGCAATGAGAAGATGAGTTCAAAAATTTAGGAATAGCAACTGGCTGGTTATCGTTCACTAGCAACCAAGCATCATTAAAGCTATAGCATTTCAGATGGACGATGAGCACCCTGGGAAGCTTACTGAATCTGTGCATTCCAACAGATATCTCGTGGGTGCATTCATGACAGCTATACTCAAGGTCTTCTGTCCTAAAGAAAAGATCAAAAGAATTCTGAATAGAGGACGGTTGTAGTTTCATTTCTTGGGGAAGGTTGATAGAAGGTAGATAATGACTTGGCTCTGTCTTGAGAATGACCTGTCCACAGGCTTTCCAGATAACGGAGCACTGCAATTCAAACTCAGAGTTAGTCACAACGGGACAAACAAAGGTCTGGCAGGCAGCGTCATCCACTTACATCTGCAGCGATGAATTTCCATCCCCGTTTTCCTCTCAGTCTTCAAAGTGGTGGTTAACTTTTCCACGTCTGCTTTCAGCTGCTCCAAACAGTACCCTAAAAAGTCATACGCGTCATACCGCGTGCACGTTGCCGGAGGAAGTCTCTGCGACGGCTGAAATAGCATTTTTAATATTGACAAGTAGCTCTTTCTTGCCCTCCGGGTTACAAATATCTTTTAAAGCAAGTAGCTGGGTCAGGCACGTAATAAAAGCAACAAAGGGAATTTTCTCCTATGATATGCCCTTCATGAGTAAGTCATCAGCAAATGAGGGAATCACAAACAGTGACTGTAAAATTGCATTCATGTAACAGGTGTTCCCTAGGTCGGGGAACCCTTGCCAGAATTCTGGGTGAGTGTCAAGGTCATCCCATCTTAGGTCGTCATGGCTATATATTTGTTCTGATGGAAACTCCGAACCTGTTTTGCAAGAGAGAGCCTGGATTAAAACAGCAGTCTGAGCTAGACTGGCATTTTCAGTAGAGATGGTCTTCACACGTTGAATTTCTAAGTTTTTCTTGACCTGAATGCAACAGTTCATCCTTGTTACTTTCTGTATATTCAAAGGAATTGGTCTTCAGTTTCTGTTTACTTCAGGGTTACTTTCTTTCAGGGACCCTTCATTCATCTCTCGACCAGGTGATAGCATTTTTTCCCTCTTTGTTCCTTGATTTTCTAAGAGTCCTGTTCTGGCAAGTGTTGGTGACTTGAACAAAGTCATCTTTGGAGGGGAGAGAGCTTTATTTGCTTTTTCTGTATTAAAGGGTGCATCACAGGGCCTGTCACGGACTTGGTGAGATGGAGTTTTGTCCGTTCCTCCCACCAAAAACACCCCAATCACGATTGTGTTTCATGGGTGGCTGGGATTTGTTTTGACAGACTGCGTCCAGGAAGGCCTTCAACTGTTCAGCATCCCTGTGGGATAATTTGTCAATGAACAAGCAGCTGTTGTTTTGCAGAGTTAAATGCAGACAGCCTTGTCTCTTTCCACAGTGTGTAAGGACCACACTTGTAATATTGTTGCTGAGCTGAAAGACCCGGATAAATCCTTCAGAGTTGAAGATGCCTGCCAGGCTAATTTCCTTCTCTCCTTCCACAAGAGCTTCTCCCTCTTGCTCCAAATGTGAACAAAGCCATGTATCTTTAGAGGATTCATCCTCTTCTTTGCAAGGAAAATTTATGTGACCTGAAGAAAAAAAGTACACACATACACTTTAAGCTAGAATGCATCATCAGTAGTGGAAAACCCTATGTAATAATATTCACTCCGTGTTCTCCTTAGGCTTAGCTAAAAGACACTTTGGGGGACTACTTACATGCTAAAGCTATGCAGTTCTTCCCTGATGGCTCAGTGGTAAAGAACCTGCCTGCAATGCAGGAGCTGAAGGAGACGTGGGTTCGATTCCTGGGTCGGGAATATCCCCTGGAGGGCATGGCAACCCGCTCCAGTATTCTTGCCTGGGAAATCCCAAGGACAGAGGCGCCACAGCAAGTTGGACGTGACTGAGCGAGTTGGCATGGAAGCGTGGCAGTTCTCCAGAAGACACAGATTCAGAATACAGTTTTGGATTTTCCTGGTGGTGCAGCGGATAAGAAGGCACTTATCGGACACAGGTTTGATCCCCCATCTTGGAAGGTCTCACGTGCTGTGGAGCAGTTGAGTCCATGCTCTAGAAGCCACCACAATGAGAAGCCCATACACTGCAATGAAGTCCCAGTGTGGGCGAAAATAAACAAGTAAAAAATTTAAAAAGAAAAAAGAACGTCAAAAAAAATATAAGCTCTGTCGGGGGGCTGTTAGGAGGGGCGGGTGATGAAGGATGGCTTAAAAGGTGGATAACTAATGTTACCCAGTCATGCTGCTGAAGTTAGGTAAGCCAAGGGGGATTTCTATATCTGCTTCTGAGTTTTCTTTCCTGTGGCATTTAATTTTACTTATCAAATTATGATTATGCAGAATGAAGTCAACTAACCAATTAAACCTGAGTTTTATAGCCAGGGAGAAGAGGAGGCCTAGGATCGGGTCTCTAAACGTGTCCTTAGAGCAGTTATTTCCAGATCTAGACAACTTACCATTTGTAAGAGGCAGTTCTGTACTTTTACTGGAACAAAAATCTAGCCTCTTCGTTCAATGACTTCACAGTCCTGTCCCTGACTTTTCTCTTTTACACGCCAACGTTTTCTTCTTACCTTAATGATCTCTTTGTTCCAAGCACCACGGATTATTGGGCAAATCGGCTTACCAGCATTTTCCCATCTGGGTTTTTTCCTATTCTTCATATGAAGTGGAGGAGGACCCTATGGTTCTTGCCTCCCATGTCCTCAGCCTGCCTTTAGGCTGCGGAAAAATTTTAGCCAAAGAATAAGTTTAATCAGAGAAGTGAGAAAATGCAGAAGCAAAGGAAAACACTCAAAGGAGATCACATAGTAATAGTTTAGTCAATAAGCAGAGGCAAAGACCTTTAGTTCCTTCTCAGGGGCTATAGACAATATTCTGAGCCATATCCTGTGAGCTGTCTTGTAGGTACTGAAACCCCACCAGACGATGACCAAACTGTGGCCACGACATAGCTGCCACAGTTCTGAGAACTGGCCTCAAAGAGATGGGAGCAAACCACGGAACCGAAGACGAACTGTACCTAAAGCAATGGAGACAACGCGGGTCAGACCACTGATGACCATTTCAAGGTGACCGTCAGAGCTGACTGTGCTGTTTCGGCATGGTCTGACTGTTTCTGCCGTTTCTCCCTCTGTCTATAAATGCTCTTGGCCTCTGATTGTCAGTGGGGGTAGGGTTGGGGTGGGCAGAGGGGGTTCAGCCCCCCGACCAGTTGCCAGCATCTAAAATAAAGCAAACTTTCCTTTCCATCAACCTGGCCTCTCTAGTGGCCTTTGAGTTTTGAGCAGCCAGAATCTGTAACTGTATCAGTTACAGATACAGTGATATGATATTTAACAGGTTCAGTTCAGTTCAGTCGCTCAGTCGTGTCCGACTCTCTGCGACCCCATGAATCACAGCACGCCAGGCCTCCCTGTTCATCACCAACTCCCGGAGTTCACCTAAACTCATGTCCATCGAGTCAGTGATGCCATCCAGCCATCTCATCCTCTGTCGTCCCCTTCTCCTCCTGCCCCCAATCCCTCTCAGCATCAGAATCTTTTCCAATGAGTCAACTCTTTGCATGAGGTGGCCAAAGTATTAGAGTTTCAGCTTCAGCATCAGTCCTTCCGGTGAACACCCAGGACTGATCTCCTTTAGGATGGACTGGTTGGACATCCTTACAGTCCAAGGGACGCTCAAGAGTCTTCTCCAACACCACAGTTCAAAAGCATCAATTCTTTTGGTGCTCAGCTTTCTTCACAGTCCAACTCTCACGTCCATACATGACTACTGGAAAAACCATAGCCTTGACTAGGTGGACTTTTGTTGGCAAAGTAATATCTCTGCTTTTGAATATGCTATCTAGGTTGGTCATAACTTTCCTTCCAAGGAGTAAGGGTCTTTTAATTTCATGGCTGCAGTCACCATCTGCAGTGATTTTGGAGCCCAAAAAATAAAGTCAGCCACTGTTTCCACTGTTTCCCCATCTATTTCCCATGAAGTACTACCTGAAATTTCACTGTGTCAAGGGCTGGTCAATCCTAAAACAATTATCATTACCCTGCAACTGGGGATAAATCAGCATTCATTGTAATAGGAGGGCCGGATGGCAGAATGGTTGTTACAAGGAAAATTGGGACAATTTTATTAGGAAGAATGGCTTCCCTGATAGCTCAGTTGGTAAAGAATCCACCTATAATGCAGGAGACCCCAGTTCAATTCCTGGGTGGGGAAGATCCCCTGGAGAAGGGGTAGGCTACCCACTCCAGTGTTCTTGGGGTTCCCTTGTGGCTCAGCTGGTACAGAATCCACCTGCAACGTGGGAGACCTGGGTTCAATCCCTGGGTTGGGAAGATGCCCTGGAGAAGGGAAAGGCTACCCACTCTGGTATTCTGGCCTGGAGAATCCCATGGACTGTATGGTCCATGGGGTCGCAAAGAGTTGACGTGGCTCAGTGATAAACGCCACGTTAGGAAGAATTGGTTGGGAGCAGAATAAACGCTGGGTATGCAACCCCCCATGTCGAATATACACAGAGGAGGGGAATGGGGAAGGTGATGAGCTGGTGTACCAGATAATTAGCAAAATTCAGAGAGAGAGACAGAGGGACAAAAGGGAGAGAGCCATACATCTCAAAACAGAAACACAGAAGGCTTCCCTGGTGGTCCAGTGCTAAAGAATCCACCTGGCAACACAGGGGCCCCAGCTCAATTCCCGGTCGGGCAAGAGGCCGTGTACTGTGGTGCAGCGGCGTCCGTGTGTCACGACTACCGAGCCCGAGCTCTAGGGCCTGCGTGTTGCAACTTCTGAGCCCACGTGCCCAGAGCTGGGCTCCGCACCAAGAGAAGCAGCTCGGTGAGAAGCCCCTGCGCTGCAGCGGAGAGTAGCCCCGCTCGCTGCAACTGGAGAAGCCCAGGCAGCGACTAAGAGCCCGCACAGGCCAAATAAATACATTAAAATGTATATACAGAGGAAGGGAATGGAGTGAGATGGTCAACTCTCGTAGCAGATAATTATCAAAATTCAGAGAGACAGAAAGAGAGACAGACATGAAGAGACATACATCTCAAAACAGAGACAGAGAGCTTTCAGAAACTTAAAAAAAACCTCTTCATTTCCCTTCTTTTCCCCACTCATTTGCTCATCTCTTTTCAGGCCGTCAGGAATGGCGACTCCCCTCTGATATTTCAATTTTAGAAAAGAAGCATCAGAACCCCAATGAAACCAACATAAAAAGTGCCCTTTGCCCAGCCACAGTTCATCCCCAAAAGACATGAGTCAGTCTGGAGAGCTGTCCTCGGTCACATCTGGGCAATGATTACTTAGGGTTGTTATAAGGAAAAGATAACGCGTTTTAAACTCGTCTCCCTCCACAATCCTGTAAATTAATCCACTCTCAAAAGCATTCCAAGCACACCCCTCCCTAACCACCTGGATTATGTTAGTACTCCACAAGCCTAACACTGACTAGCTGACTTGGAACTCTTTGCCACAACCAAGCCTAACAATTCATCTTGTTTCAGAAACCCTGTGCTTCATGCCTCTAGTCTAACTTAAAGGGTTGTTCTGACGTCTCACAGCCTAGAACTTTAAGTGTCTGGGTTTTTGTTTGTTTGCTATGATGAGAAGGTTAGATAGCATCACCAATTCAATAGTTATGAGTTTGAGCAAACTCTAGGAGACAGAGGAGGACAGGAGCCTGGCGTACTGCAGCCCATGGGGCCGTGAAGAGTCGGACACGACTTAGCAATAGCAAAACAGCAGTATAGACTATATTAAACTACCAGGGCGCCTCATCTGGGGAGATCTGGGGTTCTGTTCCTGCAGGAAGCAGAATTCTGTGACTTGTATTCAGGTTTCTTGCAGATCAGTCTATTTGGTTCAAATTCCTCAATACAGTTTAATTTTGCAAGTGAGCATGCAATATTCAGCTTTATCGATATTTAACCAGTAGGGGACTTCCCTGGTGAACCTGGTAATTAAGAATCCTCCCAGCAATGCAGGGGACACGGGTTCGATCCCTGATCCAGGAAGTTCCCACAAGTCGCAGAGCAGCTAAGCCCACACACCACAACTACTGAGTCTGTGCTCTGGGGCCCGCGCTCCATGCCGGAGAAGCCCCCACGGTGAGCGGCCTTTGGACCACGATTAGAGAGCAGCCTCCACACGCCACAGGAGAGGGAGAAACGCCCGCGCAGCAAGGAAGACCCGGCACAGCCCAAAAATGGAAAAAATAACCGGTATAGGGCTACCCTGGTGGCTCAGAGGTTAAAGAGTCTGCCTCCAACGCGGGAGACCCAGGTTTGATCCCTGGGTCAGGAAGATCCCCTGGAGAAGGAAATGGCAACCCGCTCCAGTACTCTTGCCTGGAGAATCCCATGGACGGAGGAGCCTGGTGGGCTGCAGTCCATGGGGTCACGAAGAGTCAGACACGACTGAGTGACTTTACTTACTTACTTAGGGAGACTGAGCTCCCAAAACGTTAGATTAAGGGGCTTTTCTGAGTCACCCAACTAAGGCAACAGGGATGCATCACTGGAAACGACCGCAGGCAGTGAGTGACCCCCTTCCTTCACGGTCCGCCACTAACAGTGCTGAGCCCAGCACGCCGCAGGGGAAAGGGAAGATCTTCCATCACGATAATGAACGCGTCTTCAATTCCCTGAGCGGTCCTAACACAAGGTCTGGAGGGTGAAGAGAGGGCACGCGCGGGTGCCCCTGCCGCCCTCCCGCCACATTCCATGCCCTTGGTCACTTTGCTGGCAGGCCATGACTTCAGTGCCCCCTTCAGAGGAACCTGCCTTCACTGGACCTTAAATTTCCTGAAAGGAGGAGTCATCGGGATTCGAGTTCACCAGTTGTTCCCCGAGGAGACGTCAGGGGGCAGGCAGCTGTCACCATTCCAGCTTTGGATGAGCACTCCTTTCTGAAAATGCCAATATCCAAGGTCACAGAGAATGGAAAAAGCCCTCCCGAATCAACACGTTGAATCAGGCTTTCTTCATCTCCAACTCGGCTTCCCTCCCGGCTCAGTGGCAGAGTCTGCCTGCCAGTTCAGGAGACGCAGGAGATGTGGGTTCAATCCCTGGGTCGGGAAGGTTCTCTTGGACAAGGAAATGGCAATCCTCCCCAGTATTCTTGCCTGGAGAATTCTGTGAACAGAGGAGCCTGGTGGGCTACAGTCCACGGGGCCGCAAAGAGTTGGACACGACTGAGCAACTTCACTTTCACCAATTTACATCACCTTGACAGTATTTGAGTATGTATCTAGGCCTCCTTCATAGCTCAGTTGGAAAATAACCCGCCTGCGAGGCAGGAGACTCCTGTTCGATTCTTGGGTTGGGAAGATCCCCTGGAGGAGGGATGGGCTACCCACTCCAGTATTCTTGGGCTTCCCTTGTGGCTCAGCTGGTAAAGAATCTGCCTGCAATGTGGGAGACCTGGGTTCGATCCCTGGGTTGGGAAGATCCTGGATTGGGAGAAGGGAAAGGCTACCTACTCCAGTATTCTGGCCTGGAGAAGGTCCATGGGGTTGCAAAGAGTCGGACACAACTGAGCAACTTTCACTTTTTCCATCACTGATGTATTACAGTCATTTAATTTTTGTCAGTAGCTTAGCAGAAATGTATCTTCTTTGTAGTACAAAGTGTTTGTACACCTTTATCTATTTTTTGATTATGTATGTTTTCTCTTTGGCTGCTTACTAATGCTTTTGCTTATGTACCTCTTAAGTTAAAGGTGAATTAACTTTTCCCCCATTAGTTTATAAAAATTCTTTACAAATGAAGGCTATCAGTTATTCTTACCGACACAATGCAGTTTTCACCATTTGTAATTTAAGCTTATAATTTATAGATAGTTGATAGAGTTTTCATTGATACTGTGAAGTAGTTTTACAATATATTTTTAAACTTGCTTCTGTCAGTTTACAAGAAAGGTACTGATATACAAGATATATTTTTGAGTGAAAAACAAAATAAGACATGCAAAGTCTACTTTCCATAAATTTCACACATACATATATATATATATTCATTAAATTTTTATTTTTACTTTATTTTCTTTACAATACTGTATTGGTAGAAAATAAGATGTAAGAATAGATGTCAATCTAATGATAATGCCAACAATCACCAAATAGTGTGGTTAACATTTTTCTTCCGGCTTTAATGTAGTTTCCACTTTTTTCTCTAATTAGTATTCTCTAGCTGTGCCTTCTTTGCGGAAACTCTGCAACGATTTTCACTTTTAGATTGCGGCAGGTTCAGTTTTTGAGTTTTTATTTTAAAATAATCGTATTTGTCATCCTGTGAAACAGTGGATTTACACATCCTTTCCCAGCATCTCTCACACACAGACACATCATACAGCCCTTTCTGAAGTCCTTTCTGTGCTTCTTGTCTGCTTCCTTCTGCCTGTCCGTGTGCTCTGTTAAAGAGGCTGTCTTGCTCACAACAGTAGACAGTCAATAAGGATTTGATGAACGGGTGAATGTGGTCATGCTTACACACACACACAGATACACACTCCAGTTTTTAATACAGTTTGTGTATTTACATACACATGCATACACAGATAGAGCTCCTAGTTCTTCAGTGTAACTTGTATAATAAATGTGAATACGTCCAAAAAGACCATTTTACAGATCCTGTGTTCCAAGGTGCACTATTTTTGACCAATTTAATTTCATGTTTTTATATATCAATTTCCCACAATCACCAACCCATTATATGCTATCATAAGTAACACAATTTTTTAAAAATAATTAATTTTTTCTAAAACCAAAAATTATTTTAAGTGAGAAAAGTTGCATTGTTTTACAGGTTTGCAGTCTATTTGTTGTCTGAGTTAACAGAAGACGGCTGAAACCTTGTACCTGACTCTGCACTCAATCTGTTGTGATATCACTTACTACGTAGCTGCTGGAAAATGCCATTGCACAATCATGAGAGAATGAGTGTTGAAAAGGCATAAAATATCTTAGTGTTACTATTTAAATAATTTTGGCCTTACAGATGTGAATTCTGTCAGAGAAGGTAGTGGATAGCAACTCTGGTTTAAATGCTTATTCTGTATTTTTTTAATGCTTATTCTGACTAGAGATTTTTAAGTTGTATATGATAAATAGTATTTATAAAAATTAAACTTAAGGGACTTCCCTGGTGGTCCCTTTCCAGCTGCCAATGCAGGGGGTACAAGTTCAATCCCTGGTCAGGGACAAAGATCCCAAACTCCCTAACCCTATAAAAATTTAAAAAAATACAATTAAGATGAATAGACATGTACATAAATACATTGCATATAACTCCATCACCTTTATAGTTTTAAAGTATAGCTGTACACCCTCCAAGTAAGTTTCCTATGAACTCTAGCTTTCACCCAACCTGTCTTCGCAGGAAACTTTCATTCGTCCACTAGACAACAGCTGTTGGGTGCTCACCACACATCAGGCACTGTTCCAGGTGCAGAAGATGCCTCAGTGAAGAGACAGCAAATGCTTCTCCCTCAGTGAAAGTCGCTCAGTCATGTCTGACTCTGTGACCCCGTGGACTCTAGTCCATGGAATTCTCCAGGCCAGCATACTGGCCTGCGTACCCTTTCCCTTCTCCAGGGGCTCTTCCCAACCCAGAGACTGAACCCAGGTCTCCACATTTCGGGAGGATTCTTTATCAGCTGAGCCACAGGGAAGCCCAAGAATGCTGGAGTGGGTAGACCATCCTTTCTCCAGGGGATCTTCCTGACCCAGGAATCGAACCAGGGAGGCCACATTTTGTGGAAGAGGCGCATCACAGCCTAGTAATCAGGAAACTAAGCATTTCACACAATTGCACATTCAGTAAGAAGTGTGTACAAGCTTTCGAAGGGTGCTAGAGAAGATTCCTGAATCCCTTGAACAGCAAGGAGATCAAACCAGTCCATCCTAAAGAAAATCAGCTCTGAATATTCACTGGAAGGGCTGATGCTGACGCTGAAGCTCCAATACTTTGGCCACCCGATGCGAAGAGCTGAGTCACTGGCTGACTCCCTGATGCTGGGAAAGACTGAAAGCAAGAAGAGAAGGGGACGACAGAGGATGAGAGGGTTGGATGGCATCACTGATTTGATGGGCATGAGTTTGGGCAATCTCTGGGAGTTAGTGATGGACAGGGAAGCCTGGAGTGTCATAGTCCGTGGGGTTGCAAAGAGTCCTGACTTAGCAAGTGAACAACAGCAGAAACTAACACGATGCGGTAAAGCAGCTATACACCAATAAAATTGATTTTGAAAGAGTTCTTCTCCTTAGATACCTCCTTTTCTTCTCCTTCCCTTCATCATCATATCTTGCAAATTCATTAGTTCCTTTTCCCTCCTTAACCACTGACTTCAGCCTCATAGCTCCCTGCATCTACCAAAAAGTCCATTTGAAAGTCATGGTTTTCTTTCTCCTGGCTAAGTTCTTCTTGACTTTATCAAACCCAGGGCTCACTTTTTATAACAGGTATTTTACTTTATACGTCCCCGTGAACCATACTGAGATGAGACTCCTAGCTAATGCTGCCTTTCTGGGGAATCCCCCTCAGGTCTGGTGGTGAGGACTCGGCACCTTCACTGCTGGGGCCCAAGCTCAATTCCTGGTCAGGAAACTCGTGTCATGGCCAAAAAAACCCCCAAACCAACCCCTCCCAACCCTGCCTTTCTAGAGGCATAATATTAAAACATCAACATAATGTTTTAACAATAATATGATGGAAAAACAAAAGGAAAGTCATTTATAATAAAAAATAATAACATGCATTTCTAAGTGTTCTGGCATGATTTTGCTTGAAGTCAAACACAAGCTCCAATACTTTGGCCACCTGATACAAAGAGCCAATTCATTGGGAAAGACCCGGATGCTGGGAGGGATTGAGGGCAGGAGGAAAAGGGGACGACAGAGGATGGGATGGTTGGACGGCATCACCGACTCAGTCGACGTGAATCTGCACAAACTAGGGAGACAGTGGAGAACAGAAGCCTGTCATGCTGCAGCGCATGGGGTCGCAAAGGGCGGGACAGGACTTAGCGGCTGAACAACAACAAGACACAAGCAGTCAGATTATCTGCACACCTGCTGATTCGCCTTAACACAACCACCGACTCGGTATATACTGACAGCTCAGATGGACGGAAGGGCATTGCTTGGGGCACTGTGATTTTGGAAATGATGTTCCCCCACTTGGCAAAATCTCAACGAAAACAATATTCCCTTACATTCTGGCCGTCACATTGCTTAGGAGTGTCAGCATAAATTAAAACAGGCAACAAAGAACAGTGCCTAGTGTTCATATGCAAAACTAATGTTCAGGCTCAGTTAATTATCAACAAGACTTTCACCCGTCATGTTTACCTACATGAATGTCCAGCAGAACTTACAGAGCTGAAGTGTTCTTCCTTTTCTCTTCACCGGCACCTTTATCCCATCACTCTGCTCTCTCCACAGCTTTTTTTTCCCTCTCGTTTCCCTTTTGGGGTCGCGCTTTGCACTTTGTGGGACCTTAGTTCCCTGAGCAGGGACTGCACTCAACCTTGTGCTGGGGGTCAGAGTGTTGACCACTGAACCGCTGGAGAATTCCCGCCTCTCCCTGTCGTAGTTCTTTTGAGGACTCTGTTTATATTCACTGCCAAGTCTTCCATTGGAGTATTTAGGGTTCTTTTCTGGGAAAAAAGAGAGAGAGGTCTTTAAGAAGTAATGACAAAAATCAATAGTCACATGAATTGAGAGCAAGATAGTTATTCAGAGACTGTTGCCCGCCAGGCTTCCCGGTCCAGGGGATTCTCCAGGCAAGAATACTGGAGTGGTTGTCCTTCCCTTCTCCAGGGGATCTATCCTGACCCAGGGATCAAACCTTGGTCTCCCGCATTGCAGGCAGATTCTCTACCGTCTGAGGCACCAGGGCAGAGTTGGGAGAGCAGCAGGAAACGTACACGTTATCACGTGAGGGGCCGACGCGAGTGGGAAGTCGTTACGCAGCTCGGGGAGCGCACCCTGGTGCTCCCTGATGACCTACAGGGGCGGGATCAGAGCAAGGGCGCGCATGCAGGTAACTGATTCCCCTCGTGGTACCGCAGAGACTAACACAACACCGTAAAGCAATTACCCTCCAGTTAAAAATAAATGCTGTGGACTCAGCTGTCATTGCCCACTCCTCCCAAATGCTGAGACTCCAGGGGCCAGCGCGACTGTATTTGGAGCTGAGGCCTGATGGAGGGAATGAAGCCTAAAGGAGATGACAAGGCTGGGGCTCTGATAGGATTAGTGTCCTGATGAGAGACTCCTCCCCTCCCCTTTTCCCGCTCTCCGTTTTCCTCTCTCTTGCTATCATCTTGTATTTATCGCAGCTGCTGCAGTTTTCTGTTGAAATTTGTTTTTAAGGCAACTAGAGATGGTCATAGCAAGTAAGTCAGAAAGAGATCACTTACATGTGGAATCTGAAATATGACACAAACGAGCCTTTCTGCCAAGCGGAGTCACGGGCGTAGAAAGCAGACTTGCGGTTGCGAAGGGGGAAGGGGCTGCGGGAGAAATGAGAGCGAATTCGGGGTTAGCAGGTGTAAGCTTTTACATCTAGAATGGAGTAACAAGACCCTGCGATAAACCATAGTGGAAAATAATATTTTAAAAAAGAATGTATATATCTGTTTATCTCAATCACTTTGCTATACAGCAGAAATTAACACAACGTTGTAATAAATCAACTATAATTAAAATAAAATAAGAAAATGAATAAAGTGTGCCTATTTCAAGAAAAACTGTGAGAGTCGGATAATACGGAAAGCTGTGTTGGTGACGCTGAAGTGTCTCACTTGTGGGGCTTCTCAATTTAACCAGCTAACAACAGACACCTGTAAGGAGAGAGGAACGTACTTGCTGCAGACGGGCCGAAAGGCTTTATTTCTTATCTTCTGGCTCCACCTCGTGGTAAAATAGAGAGTAGCAGTCTTGCTGGAGACGCCGCAAAAGGCTTTATTTCTTGTCTTCGGGCACCATCTAGTGGTAATATATAGCAACTGCCACCGAAATTCGCGGACATAATCACACGTGCAAAGACAAAATAAAATAATAAAATAAAACAAATAATCCAAGGAGCCATTTGTGTGCTCAGAAATACAGTCCGTTTTCTCTCACAAACTGCACGTCTATTCAAGGCTCGGCAATACGCAGACGTCCCATTCGTTTTTTCCCCCAATCGTCCCACTCTTGACTAGCTACATGTTTTCACGATTTAAATACTTGCGTGGACAATGAAGCTTCCCTGGTGGCTCGGCTGGTAAAGAATCCGCCTGCGATGCAAGAGACTCCTGGTTCGATTCCTGGGTCAGGAAGTTCCCCTGGAGACGGGCTAGGCTACCCACCCCAGTATTCTTCAGCTTCCCTGGTGGCTTGGATGGTTAAAAAAATATATATATATCGCCTGCAATGTGGGAGACCTGGGTTCGATCCCTGGGCTTGGGAAGATCCTTTGGAGGCATGCATGGCAATCCATTCCAGTACTCTTGTCTGGAAAATCTCACGGACAGAGGAGGCGTGGGGTCAGAAAGAGTCGGACAGGACTGGGTGACTAAGCACGCGCACTGGACAATCAATGAAAGGGAATTTAGATGGTTTAGAGCACGAACTTCTCAAGGTAATGCTCCTAGACCTCCGAAACCAACATCTGCTTCGGGGGCTCAGCCCTGTTTACAGCGGGCTCTGCTGAGAGCACTGCTCCTCAACCAGGGGCGGTCTGCCCCCTAGCGGACACTTGGGGGATGTCTGGAGACGTCTCGGGTTTTCACAAGCGGCAGGAGATGGGAGGTGCGGGGAGGCCAGGCCCCAGTTCTCCTGGGACTAAGAATGAGTCCCAGATTAGCATTAGACGCCGAAGGCCAGTAGTGCCAGGGTGAGAAGAAGCACCCCAGGTACAGCGTTTCCTCCACGCCCCACCCGCCGCCTCAGCCTCCTCTCTGCAACATCACACATCCGCCTGAGAGCCCTCGTGCGGACCCTGATGGGCAAGGAAGCCATCGCAAACGCCTGGCGCCTGGTCGAGCATTAACCCGCCCTCGTGGGCCCTGGCTAGCTGCTCGAGCCCCCGCTGCCCTGTGCTTTGCAAGCCGCTCAGGAGTCCTGCCTGCGGGCATTTTCCTTTTCAACCTTTGCTTAATGGTAGGCATGTCTCAGATTTATAATTTAAGAGAACCAGGGTCACACCGCAACCGCAGCTGAGGCAACACCGGTAAATGATGGGGAGGAAGCCAAGACGAAGACAGGAGAAACGTTCACATATTGAGGGGTGGGGGAGCCGTTCTGGCTTATCCGGGATTCCATTTACCACCAGCCGGTGCTCAAAACGTTAGCTACGAACCGCTGCCAGCTGCAACCTCACGGGCTCAAGGTCTCCCCTCGTAACTAAGCAACCATTTCAGACCCCAGCCAATCCTGGCTCTACAAGCACGTGTTCTGAACAGATTCAATGATAATTCTGGACAAACAATTTGTTACCTGTGGTTTTTGCCTTTATGACACTCTTCCATTTTGTAATCCAGTGGAAATAAAACTCTTTTCTATTCCTACCATAGATGTTTTTTTTTTTGGTCCACAGCATGCGGGCATGTGGGATCTTAGTTCCCTGATCAGGGATTGAACCCGTGTGCCTCTACAGTGGAAGCTTAGAGTCTTAACCACTGGACCAGCAGGAAAGGTTTTTTTTTTTTTATAGATTGTTTACTGATGGTTTCCACTGACAATGGTAACATCTACACCTGTGCACACTCAGCATCCACCCTTACATTGACTCTGCATTGGGTGTTCATGGAGGGCTTCTTGGAGGAGGTGCCATTTGAACTGTGGCTTGAGTGATGAAAGGGAGTTAGGGTACGCCCCCCTCCCCCAGCAGGGATTGGAGAAGATGCCTCTGTTTCCCTTACCTGTCGAATGCCAATAATGGTGGTATCTACCTGCTAGAAATCAAAAATGGGCAAGATAATTTACAGTTGTGATAAATATCCTGACTTGTGGTCCTCAAGCTTTTGGCGCCGGGGACCGGTTTTGTGGAAGACGATTTTTCCATCGATGGGGAGGCGGGGAGATGGCTTCAGGATGATTCAAGCCCACTGCATCTATTGTGCGCTTTATTTCCAATCCAAATGCTGCCACTGATCTGATAGGAGGTACCGCTCTGAGGCCGGGAGGTTGGAGACTCCTGGGACAGACAAGTTGGTGCATGCCTAGCAAGGCTACTCTGCATGGGGTGTTCAAGGAGGGCTTCTCGGAGGAGGTGACTTTTGAGCTGCAGCTTGAATGATGAAAGGGAGCAAGGGGAATTCCCTGGCAGTTCAGTGGTTAAGACTCGAGCTGCCACAGCAGGGGGCACGGGTTTGATCCCTGGTCTGGAAACTAAGATCTCACATGCCAGCTGGCATGGCCAATTAAAAAGGGAAAATGAAGAAAAAGGGGGGAGGTGGGGAGTCAGGTTTGTGAGACCCTGCGGCAAGAATCTGTGTCATGAAAGAGCGACCCCAGCCCTCGTGAAGGGAGTAAATCCTGATGGGTCTCGCTCTCTCTGGGAGGCCCCGATCTCCTCGCTAATGGTTGGACTGGGGGCAACCCAGATCTGGCCGACGGGCCGGGAGACTGTCTGCTGAGACGTTTGGAGCGTGATCCTTACCCCTGAGATGGCTTCCTTCACCTTCGGGGGTTCCTGTAGCGGGGGAGCGTCCCGAGGCCGCAGCTGCCACCGCGCCGCCAGCCCGAGCCCGGGGTCTGAGGTCCCCGGGCGCCCGTGGTTCCCGGAAAGGCCCCCGCTTGCCTCTGGCCTCTGACCTCCGCTGCCTCCCGGGCGAGAAGCGCCAGGCGGAGAGGGAGGGGGAGACAGACGGACGGGGGAGGCAGCAGAAGGCGAGGAGGAAAGCTCTGCTCTCTTGTTGGCTCTGGTCCTACTTCCCCTCCAAACTGGGCGAGTGTGGAGAGAAGCGCACAAGTTAGGGCAAGAGGAGGATCATTCCAAGGAAAGGAAAGGGCAGAGCAGGGCAGGTGACAAGGAAGCGCTATGAAGTATTCCGAGTGCCCTCCCCACCGCACACACACACACACTCACACGCACGCACACGCACACACACGCACGCACTCACACACACAGTCACACACTCACACGCACACACACTCACACTCACACACACGCACGCACACACACACTCTCACACACACATACACACTGTCACACACACGCATACACACACGCACATACAGTCACACACACGCATACACTCACACACGCACGCACACACACACATACACTGTCACACACTCACACACGCATACACACACACGCACGCACTCACACACATACACACACACTCACACACTGTCACACACACACGCACACACACTCACACACACGCACATACACGCACTCACTCACACACACACTGTCACACACTCACATGCACACACACACACACACGCACGCACACACACACTCTCACACACACACACTGTCACACACGCATACACACACGCACATACAGTCACACACACGCATACACACTCACACACGCACGCACACACACACATACACTGTCACACACTCACGCATACACACACACGCACGCACTCACACACATACACACACACACACTGTCACACACGCATACACACACACGCACATACTCACACTCACACAGACACACGCATACACACACACACGCACGCACTCACACACACGCACATACACACACACACGCATACACACACACGCACTCACACACATACACTGTCACACACACACGCACTCACACACACATACTCACACACACACTCACACTGTCACACACGCATACACACTCACACACGCACATACTCACACTGTCACACACACAGACGCATACACACTCACACACACACGCACGCACTCACACACACACGCACATACTCACACACACACACGCATACACACACACGCACGCTCTCACACACATACGCATACACTCACTGTCACACACACTCACATGCACGCACACACACATACATATTCTCACACACACACTCTCACACATTGTCACACACACGCATGCACTCACACACGCATACACACACTGTCACACACACGCATACACTCACACTCTGTCACACACGCACACACACACCCACACACGCATACACACACACGCATAGTCACACACACGCGCGCACTTACACACGCATACACACACACACTGTCACACACACACGCATAGACACACGCATAGACACACGCACACACTCACACACATACATATTCTCACACACACATACATTGTCACACACACATGCATATACACACACTGACACACTGTCACACACAGTCACACACATATATTCACACTGTCACATACACACATTCTCACAGTCACACACACTCACACACGCATACACATACACTGTCACACATACACGCATAAATTCTCACACTGTCACACACATACATACACTCAGTCACACACGCGCATACACACCCACACAGTCACACATACACGCATACACTCAGTCTCACACTGTCACACTCACACACACACACTCACACATGCATCCACACTCTCACACACTGTCACACACACACTCACACCCTGCACATGCGTTGAGGCATCTCGCCCCGTTTCTGTCTCTCGTAACAGATGAACGTGTGTCTATCGCAGCGCAGGGTTCACTTGTGCACGTGCGGGCCCGCCACCAGCAATCCCACTGCAGAAACGAAAGGGCCCTTCCGCAGCCCAGCCCCTCAGGAAGGCAGGGCCTCGGGCGCTTGCATGCACTTACCGTCTACTCCATGTTTACCTTAACAGTCGGTGTCCAGTTGCTTTTATCTGAGTGATTTCATGTGCCTCCGCTGCGAATGAAGGCTGAAGATCGGCTCTCTTAGCATGTCCAGCATATGACAGTGTCAGCGCCTACAGTTGCCACGCTGTACACTGGAGCTCGGAATTTGTCTTAAAACTGAAAGCCTGTACACTTTGACCAGCATCTCCTATTCGCCCACCCTCACCCCAGCCCCTGGAAGCCACTGTTCTACTCTATGAATCTGATTTTTTTCTTTTTTGTTAAGTTTCCACATATTTATAAGCGAGATCACAGTGTATGTGTCTTTTCTGCCTGGCTAATTTCACTTAGCATAATGCCCTGAGATTTAATCCATGTTGTCACAAACCACAGCTTTATTTTTAATTATTTAAATAACTATGCTTTGAGCTACTGGCACTTGCAGCCACTGCTGCCTAGAATCTGGGATTTCTTTAGCGTCCGCAAAAGACGACAAAACCATTTAGTTTTTAACTGTATGGCTGTATGGCTAGCAGGATCCTAATTCCCTGAACATGGATTGAACCCGGGCCCTGGGCAGTGAAAGCACAGAACCCTAACCATTATTAGACCACCAGGGAATTTTCATTTTCTTTTTCATCCTTTTGTAAAGAATGTAAATGTTCATTTTAATAGGGACAAAAGCCAGGCGTGACACACGTCCTGGGCAGCAGGAGGTCTCAGGCTTTCTCAGCCCTTCCTTTTCCAGCCACGCGGGCCTGGCGTCCCCTCGGCTATGGACGGAATGTTTGCGTCGCACAAATTCGTCTGTCGGATCCTCACCACCGGGGTGTTGGTATCTGAAGGCGGGCCCGCCGGTGATTGATGAGGTCTCGAGGCTGGGGATTAATATCCCCTTAAAAGAGGCCCCAAGGGCTCCCTCTGGTGGACATAGCTAGAAGTGGCTCTTCATAGGGCTTCCCGGGTGGTCCGATGGTTAGGATTCCGCCTTCCAGGGCCGGGGTTGCAGGTTCCATCCTGCGGGAGGTAGATAAGAGTCCACGTGCCACGTGCCAAGAAAAAAAAAAAGCAGCAAATGTAGCCATTTGCGAACCAGTAAGGGCTTCCCTGGTGGCTCAGATGGTTAAAAAAAAAAAAAATCCGCCTGCCAGTGCAGGAGACCTGGGTTCGTTCCCTGGTTGGGAAGGTCCGCTTGGAGAAAGGAAAGGCTACCCGCTCCAGTGTTCTTGCCTGGAGAATCCCATGGACAGAGGAGCCTGGCAGGCTACAGTCCATGGGACCTCAAAGAGGCCGACACGGCTGAGCCGCCGATACTTGCACTTTCCACAAGTGGGGTCCTCAGCAGGCGCTTCATCTGCTGGAGCCTGGGTCTTGGACTTCCCGCCCAGACATGTAAGAGAGAAACGTCTGTCGTTCACAGCCCACCGGATCTGTGGGGGTTCTGCTATAACAGCCCCAAGGGACGAAGACAAGCCCTCTACCCTCTTCAGGTCATAGAAATTCCCTCCCACCTGGTGTGAAGATAGAGGCTGTTGGCTACTGCCATGGAAACCGAAGTGGGATGGGGGCCCAGAGGGAGAAGCTGGGGAAAGGACAGCAGGAGCCTCAGAGACTGAGAGGTCGTGGGCTTTGCAGACCACGTGGGACTCAAGTCCCTCCTGTCCACACAGGGGACGCACCCAAGGTATGAAGGCGCAGTGGAGGCCCTCAGGAACTGGGGCTTCCTTGCTGATCCAGTGGCTGAGAATCCGCCCGACAGTGAAGACGACATGGGTTCGAGCCCTGATCTGGGAAGATCCCACGTGGCACGGAGCAACTAAGCCCGGGAGCCACAACTCCTGAACCCACGTGCCCTAGGGCCGCTGCTCCGTAACAGAGAGCAACCCCACACTCCCCGCAACTAGAAGCAACGGAGACCCAGCAGAGCCCAAAAGAAAGAAGGAAACTCAGCAGGTGGGTTTGCCTCTCGAAGCCCCAGTTTCCTCTTCTAGAACACGAACTTCAAGTATTCCGTGATCACGAGGTCGCCGTGAGCGCAAAGCAAATGCATCTTACAAAGTCCTCAGCAGCAGATGTGACGCCATTTGCTGCAGAAACCAGTACTCGGGACACCAAGCACCGCACTCGCAGAGCTGGAGAACTCAGGGTTATCACGCCGGCGGGGTTAACCCTGCAAGCTCTGAGCTACAAACAAAGGGGTTCCTGAGGTTTTATACACGGACAGGCATGATTTGCGGGTTTGCAGCGGCTGGGTGGTTGCAAAGAGCAGGACAAGGGTGAGTGAGATAAACTCCGGTTCCTAGCTATTGTGAGTCCCCACTTTCTGAGACTGTGTGACCTAGACTTTGCAAGGAGCAAGCTGAGTTATAGAGGCGGAAAGAGCAGGAGGTTATGTGAAAATATTAACTTTTCCTTTTCACCTTTAGCCCAAGTTTCTCAAAGTGGAGCCAGAGACCACGTGCCTCGGGGCACTCGGGCAGAGGGGGGCCGCTGTTGCAAATGGAGAATCCTGGGGTCCCTAAAATTAAAAAAGGAGGCAAAAGCTCTCCTCGTCAGAGTCTCGCTCTGAAATCGCACCCTGCTGGACTTCCTTGGCGGTCCAGTGGTTAGGACTCAGTGCTTCCAATGTAGGGGGGCTCGGGTTCGATCCCTGGTCGGGAACTAAGTCCTCCTTGCTGTGTGGTGCTGCAAAAAGTGAAGCAAACAGATGAGGGGGGCTTTGAGGAATAAGCAGAAGTTCAATGGACGGAAAACTTGGGAGAAGGCAACAAAATTGCTGAGACATGCGCACGCTGTAGGGACTATTCAAGTTGACCCGACGGGCGGGCCAATCGAAGCTGGGAAGGTAGACGGTGTCTTGTGGTCGCCTGGCTAGGAACTGGCAAAAAACGGCACTGAAGCCCACAGCTCTCCACTTCTAGTCAGATTTTCTCCAGTATTGTCTTTCTCTCTGGCATTAAAAATTGAGCTCCCTTTGTGGCCCCTGGGAAAATAAATAAATGGGGGATTTCCTTGGTGCTCCAGCGGTGAAAAACCCTCCTGCCAATGCAGGGGACACGGGTTTGATCCCTGGTCTGGGAAGATCCCCCACGCCACTGGGCAACTAAGTCTGTGCACCGCAACTACTGAGCCCGAGCTTCGTAACAAGAGAGTAGCCCTCCCCTCGCCGCAACTAGAGAAAGCCTGCACACAGTGAGGAAGACCCAGCGCGGCCATAATGAATCAATAAACACAATTTAAAAATAAGTGAACAAATATATTAACTATCACCCTGCTTCCTTTTCTTCTGAGCACAAGTCCATATCCAAAGTGGGTTTTGAAAATCGGTTCAGCTGCCAAGGGTCTGTCTTTCGGTGTGAACTCTGTGCAGCGCACAGCCTGTCTCGTTCTCGAGGGCACGCCACCCCCCAAGCCTCCCACCTCGAGGGGGTCTTACAGCTTAACTAACCTTGAATGTATTCTGATCTTTTTCCAGTGTCCATAAATAAAGTTTTACTGGAACGTGGCCACACTAATTAATTTCCATATTGCCTGTGGCTGCTTTCCTATTACAACAGGGAGAGAACTCTGTGCTACAAAGCCTAAAAGATTTACAAGCTGGGGCATTCCCGGGCAGTCCAAAGGTTAGGTCTTGGCGCTCTTACTGCCAAGGGCTCAGGTTAGATCCCTGGTACAGAAACTACGATCCCATGAGCTGAGCCATGAGGCCCCAAAACAAAACCAACAACCTGGCATTTTACAGAAAGTGTTTGCCGACTTGTAGCTCAGACGGTAAAGCGTCTGCCTGCAGTGCAGGAGAGCTGGGTTCGATCCCTGGGTGGGGAAGATCCCCTGGAGAAGGAAATGGCAACCGACTCCAGGATTCTGGCCTGGAGAATCCCATCGACAGGGGAGCCTGGCGGGCTACAGTCCATGGGGTCACAGAGTCGGACACAACTGAGCGACTAAACACACCCAAAATAGAGGCTAAGTGAGGCAGACATGCTTTACAGGGGGAAACCTGGGAGGCCTTCTCGGTGGAGGTGATACTGCAGAACTGAAGAAGCCTGAGGCATTTGGGAAACTTTGAATACGGTTGAATCGATCAAACCAATGTTAACTGTCCTGAGTGTGAGTTTGAGTTCCCTGGAAACCGCATATAAGTGAAGTCATACAGTACTTGTCCTTTTGTGACTGGTTTATTCCACTTAACATAATGACCTCAAGGCTCCGGCACATTGAACAGACACCAAAAATCTTCCTTTTTGAGACTGGGTGGTATCCTATTATACGGACCCATCACATTTTGTTTGCCCATCTATTCTTCAGTGGACCCTTGGACCACTTCCACAGTTGAGCGTTTGTGCCTAACGGTATTATGAACACAGGTGTACGAATTTTCAACGTAATCTTGGTGAAAGGAGGGAAATGCCAGAGACTTATTCTGAAAGACAGCAAGTCGACAGGAACCTAAAGTCACAGGGAAGAGTCCCTGCCCAAGGTGGAGAGGCAGACAGCCTTCGGAGCGGCTGGGAGGGCTCAGGTGAGAGAAGGCCTCCAGCCAAACCTGGACCAAGAACGGGAGGTGGGCCCCCCCCTGGTGGAATCACGGAGGTGTTCCCCGCTGCTTCTGAGCTGAGAGGCAGGGCCAGGACCCCGGCCGGGAAGGCAGGAACCAAACCTCTTGCTCCCGCTGGGGTCCACTTGCTTGGTGCCAGACCTTCTCCAAGGACTGAGGTCAGTTGTCAAAAAAGAGGGCGCTGCCCCCCTACAACTCCCTCCACTGGGTTTCACCTTGCTCCTGGATAATTTCTTTACAAAAATTCCTGAAGGACTTCCCTGGCAGTCCATCGGTTAAGAGTCAGCCTGCCAATGCAGGGGACCCGGGTTCAGCCCCTGGTCACGGAAGGAGATCCCACATACCCCTGCTAAGGGTTCCCATGCTGCAACTAAGACCTCCTTCAGCCTCCTTTATTTTTTAAATAAATAAATTAAAGGTGTTTTTTAAAAATTCGTGGAGCCCTAACTCTGCCAGTCATTGTCTTCAAAGAACTTATGTTCTAATGAAGAGACAGTGAATATGATAAAATGAAATCCATAGGCTGTTAGTGTTGGGTGTTAAGGGGAATTGACGCCCCAACGCAAAGACCTCCTGGAAGACATCTACGGTGAATGCCTTGGTTATGGTTCAAATGAGCGAGAAAAAGTGCAACAGGAAGCTGTGAGATGATATTGAAAATACCTATTATATTGAACAGGTGTTCGATGCAATATGTTAAAAACCCTATTACAGGGCTCGGATTTGAGTCGGGGATTTTGAGGACAGCTGATGGAAGCTGGGCTATGCTCTGTAGATGGGCTGTGTCAGGAAGTGGGCTTCATTCTGTGACTGAGTTTCTTAGTAAATCTTGTGGAGAAGGAGGGTCTTGGCCGGGGAGCAAGGCTACAGTTGTAACTGGTCAGGAAGCAGCGTCAGCCAGGAGTGAGGACAGTTTGGTGAGACGTTTCATGAGATGAACGGTGTCCCCATCTTGTCTGTGTTCAGACACCATTGCTGCTGCTGCTGCTGCTAAGTCGCTTCGGTCGTGTCCGACTCTGTGTGACCCCATAGACGGGCAGCCCACCAGGCTCCCCCCGTCCCTGGGATTCTCCAGGCAAGAACACTGGAGTGGTCAGACACCATTACCGAGTGGCTGTTTTGCTTCGATCCATCACGGTTGCTGAGTGGCCTTTTCTGAGGCTGATGTTCTGTGAGAACACACTCTTTGTTGTTGTCTGGTTTAAATCTCGGTGTAGTTGAATTAAAATATCATGCTGGTTTCAGATGTATGTGCAGTTCTCTCCATATGTTAGACACATACACACACATGCAAGATGTTGAATACAGGCCCCTGTGCCAGACGGGATTTCCAGGTGGCCCAGTGATAGAAACCCCTCCCGCCAATGCCAAAGGCCAGGGTTCCATCTCTGGGTCGAGAAGACCCCCTGGAGAAGGCAATGGCTACCCTCTCCAGTGCTCTTGCCCGGGAAGCCCGCGGACAGAGGAGCCAGCGGGATGCGGTCCACGGGGTCACCGAGAGTCCGACAGGCCTGAGCGGCTGAGCACGCACACACCTCGTGCCCACAGTGAATCACTGCTGTTTACTTTACATATGGTAGACGGTACCAGTTAGTGCTCTGCCCCTAATTTATGCCTCCACTCTCCCCCAGGGTAACCATAAGTCTGTTTTCTATGTCTGTCTCTGTTTTGGAAAGAAGCCCATTTGTATGTGCGAACACTGCTGAGGGTTGATGTTTAACGGAGCCCGAGCCCCCAGACCGGGGGCCGCCCTCCTGCTCCTGGAGAGAAAGGAGCACGAGGCGGGGAGGGGGCCGGGCTGCCGGTCCGGGGGGCGCCCCGGGCGCGGTGTCCTTGAGAGGGCGAGAGGGAGCCGGCTGTGCTGCCTCCCGAGTGGAGGCCGGGGCGGCGGAGGGCGGCGGAGGGCGGCCTGCGGGGGTCGGAGGAGAGGCTGGAGAACAGACACACAGGGCTCTGCCCACTGCCTCTCTCTACCCCAGCAAGATGGGAGCCGGGGGAGGATTTCCAGGAGTCTAGGGCAGTTCCCTGGTGGCTCAGTGGTTAGGACCCCACCCTTTCACTGCTGAGGGCCTGGGTTCGATCCCAGTGGGCGGACTGTGATCCCACAAGCTGTCTTCTGCACACATGTGTACTTGGTCATGTCTGACTCCTTGCGACCCCATGGACTGTAGCCCACCAGGCTGCTCCATCCATGGAATTTTCCAGGCAAGAATACTGGAGTGGGTTGCCATTTCCTCCTCCAGGGGATCTTCCCGAGCCAGGGATGGAACCCAGGTCTCCTGCAAGCCCCCCACAAGCTATGCAGCAGCCAAAAACAAAGTGAAAAACCAAAAAACAAAGCGATTTTAAAATAAAGAGGATTTTGGGATAATGACCGTTATGCTGGGTTGAGAGTAGACCCAGGGGGAGGGTACGGATTTGGGGAAAACAGATCGGGGGTGGTGTGTTCCGGAAATCATTCAGCCAGGAGCTGAGGACGTCATGGACCAGGGCAGTGACGACGGGGAAAGTGAGCTGTGGATGAATTTTTAGATATATTTTCGGATGAGTATTGGACCTGATTTTCTGATGGACTGGCCGTGGGATGTGAGAAAAGGAATTGAAGGTGAATCTGAGCTTCCCAGGGGGCTCAGTGGTAAAGAATCTGCCTGCAAATGCAAGGACACAAGAGAGGGAGGTTGGGTCCCTGGGTGGGGAAGATCCCCCAGAGGAGGAAATGGCACCCCACGCCAGAGTTCTTGCCTGGAGAATCCCGTGGACGGAGGAGCCTGGCGGGCCACAGTCCACCAGGTTGCAAAGAGCTGGCCAGGACTTAGCAACTAAACAGTTTAGTGACAAAACCCCAGCAACAATTACCCGGGAGTGAGGACTGCTCATTTCTGTGACGTGGACGATGTTCGTGTCTTGTCTGTGTTCAGACACGATTTCGGAGAACTGTGTTTTGCTTCGATCCATTACGGTTGCTGAGTGGCCTTTTCTGAGGCTGATGTGCTGTGTGAACACGCTGTTTTGCTTTGTTTTAAATTTAAGAGGAGTTGAATTTCAGGTGTACGGCAAGGCGGTTCGGTTGTGTATAGATATAAAACGCACACAAGATATTGAATATAGTCCCCTGTGCTACACGGCTTTCCGGATGGCTCAGGGGCAAACAGTCAGTACAGGAGGGCACAGTTTCCATCTCTGGGTCGAGAAGACCCCCTGGAGAAGGCAATGGCTACCCTCTCCAGTGCTCTTGCCCGGGAAGCCCGCGGACAGAGGAGCCAGCGGGATGCGGTCCACGGGGTCACCGAGAGTCCGACAGGCCTGAGCGGCTGAGCACGCACACACCTCGTGCCCACAGTGAATCACTGCTGTTTACTTTACATATGGTAGACGGTACCGGTTAGTGCTCTGCCCCTAATTTATGCCTCCACTCTCCCCCAGGGTAACCATAAGTCTGTTTTCTATGTCTGTCTCTGTTTTGGAAAGAAGCCCATTTGTATGTGCGAACACTGCTGAGGGTTGATGTTTAACGGAGCCCGAGCCCCCAGACCGGGGGCCGCCCTCCTGCTCCTGGAGAGAAAGGAGCACGAGGCGGGGAGGGGGCCGGGCTGCCGGTCCGGGGGGCGCCCCGGGCGCGGTGTCCTTGAGAGGGCGAGAGGGAGCCGGCTGTGCTGCCTCCCGAGTGGAGGCCGGGGCGGCGGAGGGCGGCGGAGGGCGGCCTGCGGGGGTCGGAGGAGAGGCTGGAGAACAGACACACAGGGCTCTGCCCACTGCCTCTCTCTACCCCAGCAAGATGGGAGCCGGGGGAGGATTTCCAGGAGTCTAGGGCAGTTCCCTGGTGGCTCAGTGGTTAGGACCCCACCCTTTCACTGCTGAGGGCCTGGGTTCGATCCCTGGTCGGGGAACTAAGATCCCACAGGCTGTGATGGCCTAAATCAATATATAAAACTTTAAAAAATATATAGAGAATTTTAGGATAATTACAATCAGCCTGTGCTGAGAGGAGACTCGAGGGGGCAGACTGGAAGTTGGGAAAACAGTTTGGCGGTGGTGTGTTCCTGAAATCATTCAGCCAAGAGCTGTCGGCGTCAGGGACCGGGGCAGTGACGATGGGCAGGGCAAGGAGTTGTTGAAGTTTCGGGTGTATTTTTGGACGAGTTTCGGAGCTGGTTTTCTTTTTGAAAACATTTGTGTGCATTCATGTCTTTTAGTTTTGGTCTCTCCCCGTCTCGTTGCCCTGATGGGATTTGCTCTGCTCGCGGGGGGCAGGCTTCTCGCGGCGGCGGCGGCTTCTCTGGTTGCCGAGCGTGGGCTGTTGTCGCATGGCTTCAGCGGATGCACCTCCCGGCCTCCACCGCACAGGCTTAGTGGTCGTGGCGCTCGGTTGCTCCAAGGCACGTGGGCTCCTCCTCCGCCAGGGATCGAACCCGAGTCTCCTGCACCGGCAAGCAGATTCTTCTCCGCTGCACCACCAGGGAAGTCCTGGGACCTGATTCTTCTGATGGACTGGCTATGGGCTGTGAGAGAAAGAACTGAAAAGGAACCGGTGGTTCTAGGTCCTGTGACGTCTGTGAGACCCCGCTGTGGGAACCACGCAGGTTGAGTGGGTGGCAGCAGACACCAGCGGCTTCCGTTTGCATTTGTTTTGCTGAGATGCCTTTGAGATGCCCAAGTGGAGATGTCAGAAAGGAGAAGCGTGGGGACTTTCCCGGCAGCCTGGTGGTTAAGAGCCCATGTTTCCACTGCAGGGGGCCCAGGTTCGATTCCTGGGCAGGGAACTTCCGCACTAGGTGCACTGAGGCCAAGGAAACCTTAGGTTGATACGAAAGGGATGTTGATATTTTCAAGGAGAGGGTGCAAATTGGGTAACAGGGAATGTTTCAGTGCTTTTGACTACATTAGGGAAATTGATCCCAGAAGCATTCCGCTGTGCATTTTCTTGTGTGCCAGGACACCGTGATTAACACGTCCAAATAAATAAAGCCCCGCAGATGATAAAATTCAGGGCTGTCAGTTCCCAAGATTTGGATGGAAACTGGGTGGAGGGTTGAAAGCGGGGAAAATTCGCTGAAACAGGTGGGTACTGAGACACAATGAATGATGGTAAACAGATGTCTCCAGGAGACTGTCCACAGCGTTTGGCGTCTTAGAGAAAACTTCCCCACTCTTAATTACACGGGGATGTATATCATTCATGGAGCCCGGCCTGGCCTTTAGCTCGGTGGAAAATTCCACTGACAATCTGCAAGCTGTCTCTCCTGGCCGTGCGAGGATGGTAAACACCCTTGCTGCTTTTCCTGCCAGAGCACACGGTCTCTGAGCTGTTCTTTTCACACTGTCCCTAGTAATGTCCCTCCAATTCTGGCTCCCTTTTCCCCTGCCCCCAGCCTGCCCGCGCCGCCTACGTATATTTCCTGGGTAATTATCGCAGCCGCCTCGTGCGCTCGCTCCGTGTCCCAGGGCTGGCCCTGTGTCAGTGAACGCTGCGGGGAGGTGCCACTTTGCCCGAGCTGACATCCCAGACGTCGCGCCTTCTTCACCCTCTGCTCTCGAAGCCCTGTGCCCAGTCCTTCTGCAGGTGCCATGAAGTCAACTTCAGCTTCTCCCGTTGTCTACGGACATCTCAAAAATACTGAGTCCGGAAAAAGGAAATGAACCAGGAGAAAGCACTGTGCACACGTTTCTCTCCTCCGGGCAGATCGCCACCAGCGAGGGCTGCCTGTGCGTTAGTCTGGGTTCTCTAGAGGAACGGGACCATTAGGGAAGATACGTTTATACTGTGCTGTGCTGTGCTAAGTCGCTGCAGGCGTGTCCGACTCTTTGTCCCCCTTGGACTGTAGCTCGCCAGGCAGCTCTGAGCTTTCACTGCCACGGCTTCAATCCCTGCCCGGGGAACTAAGATCCCACAAGCCACGTGGCAAAAACAAACAAACAAACAAAAGCTAGACACACGACATTAAATAATGGTTGAATCAAAAGAAGAAACAAATTTCCTTTTCAGTATCTTCAGGCCCATCGCAGTGCATAAAGGGTAACGTCTTAGTTTGGTTCGAATGTCTTTGCTGTTCAGTTGCTCAGTCGTGTCCGACTCTTTGCAACCCCCATGGACTGCAGCACGCCAGGCCTCCCTGTCCTTCACTATCTCCCAGAGCTTGCTCAGACTCATGCCCATTGAGTCGGTGATGCCATCCAATCATCTCATCCTCTGTCGTCCCCTTCTCCTGCCCTCAATCTTGCCCACCATCAGGGTCTTTTCCAAACGAGTCCACACTTCCCATCAGGTGGCTAAAGTATTGGAGCTTCAGCTTCAGCATCAGTCCTTCCAGTGAATACTCAGGGTTTATTTCTTTAGGATGGACTGGTTTGATCTCCTTGCAGTCTGAGGGACTCTCAAGAGTCCTCACACACCACCAGAATTTGAAAGTATCAACACTGAATGTCTTTAGTGAATATTATTCACCAACATCTCCTTTGAGAAAAAAAAAAAAACACCCAAATAAACAAAAGCAAATCTTTGGCTCAAAACCTTGGCTGGCAATTGCAAGGAGATCCAACCAGTCCATTCTGAAGGAGATCAACCCTGGGATTTCTTTGGAAGGAATGATGCTAAAGCTGAAACTCCAGTACTTAGGCCACCTCATGTGAAGAGTCGACTCATTGGAAAAGACTTTGATGCTGGGAGGGATTGGGGGCAGGAGGAGAAGGGGACGACCGAGGATGAGATGGCTGGATGGCATCACCGACTTGATGGACGAGAGTCTGAGTGAACTCCGGGAGATGGTGATGGACAGGGCGGCCTGGTGTGCTGCGACTCATGGGGTCGCAAAGAGTCGGACACGACTGAGCGACTGAAATGAACTGAACTGAACTGAACTGAATGTTAAGTGTGTTTTCCTTGTATGTTTATTTTCATCTTCCACGATGAGAGAAAATGGTGCTTCCATTCAGGGCCATGATTTAAAATTCCCTTTAAAGGGAGTTTATAGTTCAGGTATAACAGAGAGCAATTTAAAAGGGAAAAAAAAAGTATTGTGTCCAGTGTTACCACAAAGACTCCGATGTGGCAAAATTCGTCGCTGTGGTACATAAAGGCCAGTATTTTGCTTTTTAAAATGTCTTAGTATCAGCTGGCTTTGGCTGCTCTGGGCCTCTGCTGCCGTGCGCGCGTTTCTCTCTGCAGCGGCTTCCCTCGTGGGGCAGTCTGGAGGTGCACAGGCTTCGGGAGTCACCAGAGGCGTGCTCAGGAGCTGTGGCACGCAGGCTCTAGAACACTCGGGCTTCCTCAGTCGGGGCTCGAGGACTTAGCTGCTTCACGCCATGTGGAATCTTCCCAGACCAGGAACTGGCCCCTGCCTTAGCAGGTGGATTCTTAACCACCAGACCACCAGGGCTGTCCTAAAGGGCTGTATTTTTGGAAGCTCCGTGCTCACCAGTCTATTTTCCACACTCATATCTGAAGAGGCCTTTCTAGAACTCAAATCTAGCCACGTCACTTCTCAGGATAAAGCCTAATTTCCCCAGGGAACCCTCCTCCACTTGTGAGAATGTAAGTTGATGCAGCTACTATGGAAACAGCATGGCGGTTCCTCAAAAAACTGAAAATAGAGTTGCCATGGAATCCTATGCTCCCACTCCTGGGCATATATCCAGATGAAACTCTAACTCAAAAATTTACACGCACCCGTGTGTTCACAGAGGCACTGCTTACAGCAGCCAAGACACGGAAGCAAGCTAGATGTCCACCGACAGAGGAACGGGTGAAGAAGATGGGTATTCGCACACCATGGAATATTCCTCGGCCATAAAAAAGAATGAAAGAATGCCGTACGCAACACAGATGCAGCGAGGCGTTATCCTGAAAGTGAAAGTGAAGTCGCTCAGTCGTGTCCGACTCTTTGCGACCCCGTGGACTGTAGCCCACCAGGCTCCTCCCTCCATGGGATTCTCCAGGCAAGAGTACTGGAGTGGGTTGCCATGTCCCCATAGTAAGTGAAATAAGTCAGATAGAGAAAGACAGATATCATTTGATATCACTTATATGAAGAACCTAAAAAAAATGACACAAAAGAATTTACCTACGAGGCAGAAACAGAATCACAGACATAGCAGCCTGTGGTTGCCAAGGTGAGGGGGAGGCAGGGAGGGTGGAGCAGGGGCTGAGATTAGCAGGTATAAAGTAGTACTACAGGGTGGATAAGAAGGGCCCACTGTAGAGCATAGGGAACGCCAGTCAATGTCCTGGGATAAACCACAATGGTGAAGACCAGGAAAGAGAATGTATATATATAGGAATGGCTACCCGCTCCAGTATTCTTGCCTGGAGAATTCCATGGACAGAAGAGCCTGGTGGGCTGCAGTCCATGCGGTGGCAAAGAGCTGGATATGACTGAGCATGAAACAAATGAGTATAACACACACACACGAGCTAGTCACTCCATCTGTCCGTGGGATCCTCTGTCCGTGGGATTCTCCAGGCAAGAGTACTGGAGTGGGGTGCCATTTCCTTCTCCAGGGAATTTTCCTGACCCAGGAATCAAACCCGGGTCTCCTGCGTTGCAGGCAGATTCTTTACCATCTGAGCCACTAGGAAAGTCCCTCTATGTATATATGTCTCCCATATATATATGCGGCTTCCCTGGTGGCTCAGAGGATAAAGCGTCTGCCTGCAACGCAGGAGACCCGGGTTTGATCCCTGGGTTGGGAAGATTCCCTGGAGAAGGAAATGGCACCCCACTCCAGTACTCTTGCCTGGAGAATCCCATGGACAGAGGAGCCTGGTGGGCTACAGTCCATGGGGTCGCAAAGAGTCGGACACGACTGAGCGACTTCACACACACATATATACACTTTGCTATACAGCAGAAATTAATACAACATTGAAAATGAAGTATACTTCAATAAAACAAAATTTTAAAGAACACTCTTGACCTAAACATGACTTATAAAAGAGCAAACCAATCACTCAGATTCTGGTTTCCAAATGCCATTCTCCACTCAAGGGACCCAGCACAGCCTGGAGAAATGGCTGACTCTGGAGCTGGGCAAGAAAAACAGAAGATAAGCCCAGAATATCTTGTGCCTAAAAGTTATGGGAGGACTGAAAAAAAAAGAAAATGTCGAAAGGACACAGATGCAAACTTGAAGGGAGTTTCACTATCAAAGCTGGAGCAGTTCCAGGAAAACAATAAACTCTGATGGTAACAAATGATATCCCACAAACTAAAGACAGAATTCATAAATCAACACTGAGTCAATAAACATGGAAGAAAGGAACGCGAAGAGCTGGTGGGCGGTGAGGCCACTTCCTGGTTCCCTGATGTCCGGCCTCCTGCTATAAACCCCTGCGGTGGGAGGGGTGGGCGAGCTCCTGGGGCCTCTTTTATGAGGACCCTAAACCCATCATGAAGTCTCTACTCCCAAGACCTATGCATTTCCAAGAGGCCCAACTCCTAATACTGTCCCACTGAGGATTAGGTCTCTCTTTTTCTTTTTTCATTTTCACCAAGAACTTTACTGACCGACATATTCACCGTTTTGTCCCACTACTTTCTGCCATTTTTCATTTGCTGTTGTTTACTCACTAAGTTGTGTCCGACTCTTTTGTGACCCCACATCCTGTAGCCCACCAGGCTCCTCTGTCCATGTGATTTCCCAGGCAGGAATACTGGGGTGGGTTGCCCTTTCTTCCTCCAGAGGGATTAGGGCTTAATATATGAATTCTGGGGAGACACAAATGTTCAGTCTTCAGCATCGATCTAAGACATCAGCTCATCCACCAGTCACCCAGTGATGTCAGAGAGGTAGCCCGTGTGTTAGATGTTATTTATATTCTTTACATATTGTCTATTTTATAATTACTATCTAATGTACTATTGAGTTGGCCAAAAAGTTTGAGTTTTTCCCTAAGATTGTATGGCAAAATCTGAAGGAACTTTTTAGCCAAGTCAATATATTGTATCAAACTATATATATTTATATATATGCTCCTTTTCTCCCTTTTTACACAAATTGTAGCAGCCCTTCATACCATTACACACCTAGCTTTCATTTCACTGTATATTTTGCTTTTTCAGTTTCTAAAGGATGTCTTTATGGTTTTGCCCAGCATCATTGAATTCCATTGAATGCAGTCCTCAGAATTTATGTAGCCAGCCCCTCTCTTGAAGAATACTGAGCTTGCCTCGGGTTATGGTACAATAAGAGCTGGAGTTTGTAAAAATGTACGTTTTCTATGACCAAGCCGAGGGATGGGGCAGGAATAATTCATATAGTTCGATTTCCCCGGCTGATTAGACTCACCCACACTCTGGGTATTTCAGGTGATCTACCTGTGTGGGTGTTTGTCGTCATCTCTGAATTCTTTGTTGTCTGTTTTGTTTAGGATTCTGACATGAATTCTGGCTGAGAATAAACACTTCAAGTTTATTCCCCACCAAAACCTCTACTTGGCTCCAAAATCATTGCGGACAGTGACTGGAGCCATGAAATTAACAGACGCTTGCTCCTTGGAAAAAACCTACATACGAGAAACCTAGACAGCATATTGAAAAGCAGAGACATCACTTTGCCGACAAAGATCCATATAGTCAGAGCTACGGTTTTCTGAGTAGTCACGTACGGGTGTGAGAATTGGACCATAAGGAAGGCTGAGCGCAGCATAATTGATGCTGTTGAACTGTGTTGCTGGAGACTCTTGAGAGTCCCCTGGACTGCAAGGAGATCAAGCCAGTCCATCCTAAAGGGCATCAACTCTGAATATTCACTGGAAGGACTGATGCTGAAGCTGAAGCTCCAATACTTTGACCACCTGATGCGAAGAACTGACTCACTGGAAAAGACCCTGATGCTGGGAAAGATTGAGGGCAGGAGAAGGGGACGACAGAGAATGAGGTGGTTGGATGGCATCACCGCCTCGATGGATGTGAGTTTGAGGAAGCTCCAGGAGTTGGTGAGGGACAGGGAAGCCTGGTGTGCTGCAGTCCATGGGGTCGCAAACAGTTGGACACGACCGAGCAACTGGACAACAAAATCTCTGCACAAACTCTTCTCTCTAAACTTCGTCATCTTCTTAGGAGCGAACTTTAGAGCCACCATGACCAGGCTTTTTTTTTTTTTTTTCTTTAAACCCATTCTGTGAAAAGGCCCATAATCATTAGAGGACAACACTGACAGTTTATACAGTTTCACGGGGAAAAAAAAAAAAACACACAGGCAAACATTTGCTCGAGCAGATGTTCAGCCCTTTGTCCCTCACACCATCTGCTTCCCCTCCTGAAGCACCGAGTTTCTGAGTTTCCCCAGCCCTCCAGAGTCCCACGGGGAGGCACCTGTCCCCAGATCCTGAACTCTGATGAACCACGGCCACCTCTCAAAATCCACAAAAGTCCATTTCTGAATGCGCGGACAAAGCCCACCTCCCCCGCCACCGCACCCTCCCCCGCGGGCCCTAGAAGCCGAGTCGTTTGGCTCCTGAGTCGCGGTCGAGTCTTTGGCGTCTTTCAAACCCTTGCAGCTTCGCGGGGGTACTTGGGTGCTAATGGGTACCAGAAAGCAGGTGCGGGGCATCTCCTGAAAGAAGGCCGAGTGGAACCCTCGTGCTGAGGTTTGTCAGGGGGAGAGAGACACTTGAAGCTTTTGAAGCCCAGTCTGCGTTCGGCATAGCCAGGCCTTGTCTCACAATTATTACATTCAAGTGCGCACAATGTCCCGGGCACTCAATCACCGTGTGTCCGAGGAAGAATGGGACACGGCTGAATGGTCGGCAGAGATAAGACGTCTGTCGCCGGCACCTCCAGCAGCTGCTTAATGGAGGAAGCTGTTATTTCTTTAAGTCAGCAGCAGCTTGCACGGCCCATTTCATCTCTGCCCTTCTGCACAAACCCCACTCGAGGAGACACTGCTAACGAGCGCTAAAAGTAACGTGGGCGGGGGAGGGATCCCGGGACCGAGCCCTCCCCACACCCCCATCACACCATCCCCGAGTCCAGGCTGTTCGGAGGCCGACTAGACTACTCCTCCGGCCCCTCAAGGGTACTCGACTGACGGGAGCGGCGGAGACGGTTGCCATGGGGACCACCGCGGAGTGGGAGATGCGCTGGGGTGAGGAGCGGCGGGCGGCCGGGGAGACTGGAATTTTCCAGTCCCTCACATCACGTGACGAGCGGATGCTGAGCCGAGTGTAGACAGAGGGCGGCCTGTCAATAAATATCTCTATTGATTATCTGCGAATGAGTCAATAAATATCTGTACCGATTATTTGAGAATGTGTATGAAACGCAGATAAATATCGGTGGCTTTAGTGCTAAAGAATCCGCCTGCCGGTGCGGGAGCCACAGGAGACGGGGGCTGGATCCCTGGGCGGGAAGATCCCCTGGAGGAGAGACTGGCAACCCACTCCGGGATTCTTGCCTGAAAAATCCCATGGACAGAGGAGCCTGGAGGGCTGCAGTCCAGGGGGTCGAAAAGAGTAGGACACGACTGAACCACAAGGAGAGAAAAGACAGGAGGTACAGAAAAATATTGGTATCTGTAATTTGGGGAAACACAGGGTCTTTAGCGCTTGGCTTGGCCTCTCTGAAACCTCAGGTTACTTTGCTCAAAAGGGAACAGTCATCACTCCAGGCTACTGGAAGATTCAATCAGTCTGGTTTTCCCAGGCCTTACTAGTCGGGTGTCCCTTGAGGAGCGCCTGTGCAGGTGAAAGGCAAACCCAGGGCTACTCTCTAGACTTTCTGAAGCAAAACACCTTGTCCAAGCACTCACCCACCTTCCCACCTGTCTTTCATTTCCTCTCACCCTGATAATTTTCTTCCCAGCAGTTTTTACAGATTGTTTTCCAACATGGCAGCTGCAAGCCACTGTGGCTATTTCAGTGCCTGGAATGTGTCTAGTCTCCCCAGAGACAGGCTGTAATTGTGAACTACACGTCGGATTTTAAAAAACCTAGAAACAAAAAAATTAAAACATTTCATCGATCTTTTTTATTTTTTACATCGGTGTTATTGGTTCGAATGGCAATATTTTGTATTGGGTTTAATAAAACCTACTGTTAAGATTACTTCTGCCTATGTCTCTTTATCTTCTTTTTAAATGTGACTATTGGAAAATTGGACACTTGTGGCTTCTTTTGTGTTTCCACTGCGCCGTTTTATTGTCTGAAATAACGTCCTGATTTATTTCTTATTCATTTGCTTTCTGCATCCTTGCCTGACGGTGAACATTCAGTGACAGATCTTGTCTGTTTTGTTGATCCTGTATTAAATACACACATCTGGCCCTTAGGAGATATATTTTTAGTGACTTGAAATCTCAAGGAGATATTTCAGAAGAGAAGAGATCCTTGAATGTCAGAAGGCCACAGAGGAAAATTCTGTCAGTAATCTTTTCGGCTAAACCTGGACCTCATCTGATGTGTTAACTTTGGGTGCTGGAGAAACTAGGAATTTTTAATATTAGGAGGGCTGTGGGGGGGCGGATGTCCAAAATTGTCCCAGGAGAATAGTCTGGACTTGGAGTTTAGAGGAAAATGCATGCAAAGTCTATCCACTCATCGACAGAGATAACTGGCCTAGCCTCTTGTAAATTCCCTGATCACTCCCCTGACCACAGTCACTCCTGACCTGTCGCTCTGTGCCTTACCCCAATATTTTATTCTTCAGAGAACATAATGCAATCACAGATTTTAACATATTGTGAAACGAAAGTACCTCTGCCATGTTAATAAGCAAGAACTGTCACAGCCATCAGCGACTTCTGGCCTCCACACGGGAATGAGCGCTCCCCAAACTGTGACCCAGCGGATCCTGCCGGCCCCACGGTGATTGCTGAGGAGCTGGGGAAATGCAAGAAGCCAGGTGAACAAGGACACGGAAGCGGCCCCAGACAGCGGAGGTGTGTAAGAACGGAGCTAACGCAGCAGGCCCAGAGCCTTGCGTCTTCCCGTCCACCGAACGCTGAATTCCTTAACTCGACACCTGATCTCTGATTTTCAGCTGCCTGCTCCTTTGTTGCAAATTTGCATATGTCCTGACTTACCCTCCTGATTCCTTGGAGCAGTCTTCTCAGAGCTACTGAGATTCTGTCTCCCGGGCTTGGAGTTCTAAACACTCCTACCCAATAAAATGACTCTCTGCTTTCAGGTTGTGACTATACTTTTTAAGGTAACAATATATATGAACATGTGTGTGTCATATATGTGTATATGCTTACATATTACTTACATGTGTGTTTTACATATGTTAGCATATGCATGTATGCTCATGCTCAGTTGTGTCCGACTCTGCGACCGCATGGGCTGTGACCTGCCAGGCTCTTCTGTCCATGGAATTTTCCAGGCAATAATACTGGAGTGGGTTGCCATTTCCTATTCCAGGAGATTTCCCAACTCAGGGATTGAACCCACATCTCTTGTGTCTCTTGCCATGGCAGCGGATTCTTTACCACTGCACCACGTGGGAATCCCTATATTGTTTATATGTGCATATATTATTTATACAGAAATATTGTGTATACCAAGTAAACAAATATTATTTACAATAATGTATGTAATAATCATATATTGCACACATCGCTGTTATGTATTATTTGTATTATTTGTATATTACATATATTTGTATATAAATAAAAGCGTGCTTGTATTTACATATATATATTTGTATTTACTGCATCTTCCAATAGGAAATCAACCTGCTTGAAAACGAAAACTCTGGTTTAGGCGACCACCACCCAGAACAGTCTGGCAGACAGCAGTGACTCTATAAACCTTTGCTGAAAGAATGAATCAGTCAAATAACTGATTACTGGCGAGAGCAAAGGTTGTTTACGTCATCGGTGCCGGAGGCTGCAACAGACACCTGTGACTTCCACTCTGGTCTTCAGGTTCCCCGCGCCTCCTGCAAAGACGCCACTGCGACCTTCTCAAAAGACAGAATCCCCAGTCCCAGAAGCCCGTGTGCCCTTCCCCCAGACCGCGCCCTTCTGCTCGACAGCTCTGGTATCCATTACTCGGCCCTGGTCCTTAAGAGCATTGGCGGGGTCTCAGGGAGGCAGGCAGGCTCTGTTGCCATGGAAACCGCAGCCGAGGGATGGGGACGAGGCTGAGGGCCACTTAGCGGGTGGAACTTTCCAGACTGCGTGGGGGTTAGAGTTCCAGCCTGCCATACGAACCGATTCCCAATAAATAGTTGGCCGGGGTGGGGGGAGGGGGAGGGGGAGAGTTTGAACAAAAATACGGGATCATGGGAAAGTGACGTCACCTTTCTGAGGCAGCGTTCTCATCTAAAAGTGGGGAGATACGTATATTTTTCTGTATCCTTGGAGTGTGGTGCAGATGATAATAGATGCTGTTTGTAAATCACTCGGCACCGTGCCTGTCGTAGTGTAGCCAGGATTAAAACAAAAAACGAAACAAAACAAAAACTATGTTCCAGGATTCACCTGCGTCAGAATGGGGAAATGAGGGAGAGAGAAGAAATTAAACACCCAAAGCCCTGGGCTGCCCTTAGACCCTTAGTGAAAGAAGGACTCAGCCCCTGCTCCCTCCTCTCCCCTACTCAGAATCCTGCTTTATTTTATACATAGCATCTGAGGTTACCCTCACCTGAGATTACCTTCTTCATTTCTTTTCTTTCCCCTAGTTTTATTGGGTATAATTATGAGATACTTTGATATATGTATATGTTGGGAAATGGCCACAATCAAGTTACGGACACACCCCTTACCCCACAGTTACAACTTTGTGTGTGTCTATGGTGGGTGCATTTAGGATCAACTCTCTTAGCACAGGTCAGGTACACAATTTGTATACTTTTATAATGACTCAGACGGTCAAGAATCTGCCTGCGATGCAGGAGACCTGGGTTCAATTCCTGGGTTGGGAAGACGGCAGATGGAGAAGGGACTGTCGGCAGAAGGGAACGGTTATCCAAGCCAGTATTCTTTCTGGGAGGACCCCATGGACAGAGGAGCCTAGCAGGCCACAGTCCATGGGGTCACGAAGAGTTGGACATGGCTGAGTGGCTAAACACATGCATAGTCGTATTAACCACAGTCACCAGGTTGTACATTAAATCTGCAGAACTTATTCTCTTGCATAACTGAAACTTCCAACCCTTTGACCCCCATCTCTGTATTTCCCCTAGTCAGTTCAGTCACTCAGTCGTGTCCGACTCTTTGTGACCCCATGGACCACAGCACGCCAGGCCTCCCCGTCCATCACCAACTCCCAGAGCTTGCTCAAACTCATGTCCATTGAGTCGGTGATGCCATCCAACCATCTCATCCTCTGTCACCCCCTTCTCCTCCCACCTTCAATCTTTCCCAGCATCAGAGCCTTTTTTTTCTTCCCTAATCCTTTTTTTAATTTGCCCTAATTAACCCTTTTCCTGGCATGCTGCAGTCCCTGGGATCGCAAAGAGTCGGCCATGACTGAGTGACTGAACTGAACTGAACCCTTTTCCTGCTTTATTATCTCCCTTCACCCCCTCAATCTTCCCCAGCATCAGGGTCTTTTTTTCGCCCTAACCCTTGTCCTGCTTTATCATCCCCCCACTCCCCACTGCAGAGTGAGCTCCCTTCCGTGGGATGGAGCCGTCTGTCTCGGTCTCCTCCTGCACCCCTGACCCAGCCCAGTGCCTGCACACAGCAGGTGCCTCACCTATCATGCACGCAGATGTGTGGAGGCATCCATGCATTGTTTGGTGGGAGGAGAGGCGTCTGAAAGGCAGAACGACTTAGGAAATGGAGGGTGAGACAGAGGACACGTTTGTGGGGGGATAAACAGTGAAGGGAGGCGGGCTGAGGGGGCCTTGATATTCAGACGGGAGGAGACCTCGCTGTCTGACCCTGGGGCTGAGCGCAGGAGAGGTGAAGGGGGAGAGAAGCCTCAGGGGCATCTCTTCCCAGGGAGAGGCGCCCACTCCCAAGGCCCCAGACACCCCTGAAACCCAAAGGTCCCAGCTCAGAGTCTCACAAGGGTGACACAGGAAGGGAAGCAGGTGGGCTGGGGCTTGTGCCCAATGTACCGTTCAGAGTATTTTTCATTTCCATAAGGATACTAATATATCCTCTCCCTCTCCTTTATTTTAAACTAAGTATCTGAGATGATGCCATTTGCCGCAACTGGATGGCCCTGGAGATGATCATACTAAGTGAAGTACAGTCAGAGAAAAGCAAATATCCTGTGATATGACTTATACGTGGGCTCTAAACAAACGATACAAATGAACTTATTTACAAAACAGAGACGCCCACAGACCCGGAGAACGAACTTATGGTTGTTTGGGGGGCGGTGAGGGTGGGAGGGAAGGGGTGGTTTGGGAGTTTGGGATGGACAAGCACGCACTGCCGTGTATTTAAAATGGAGAGCCAGCAAGGACCTACTACTGCGGGGCAGAGGGAGCTCTGCTGCACGCTGCGTACCGGTCTAAATGGGAAGGGAATCCGAATAAGAATGGAAGCACGTATTAGTACGTGCACAACCGAATCACTGTGCTGTGCTCCCGAAACTAACGCAGCACTGTAAATCAACTATGCTCCAGTATAAAATAAAAAATAAAATAAGTGATCATCATTACAGACTCACTAGAAGCGTGAGAAATAAAGAGAATGACGCCCTGAGCGCTGGGGAGATGTGTGCAGCCCCAGAAACGTTGCCGATGGGAGTGGACAATGGCACGGCCATTCGGGACAAAGCCCTGGCATTTTCCTAAGGTGAGCGCTTCTCTTCAGTCTGGCCTCAGTGTTCTCAAGGGTGCGGAGTGACACCTCCTATGAAAGGCAACCACGGCCTCAAGCACACGAAGCGGACGCTGATAAGCGTCTGAACGTACAGAGGGTGGTGGGCAGTGTGGCCACGCAGAGAAGGTGGGACTTGGTAACTTGAGCAACTGCTCCCAGACTCCAGCCAGTGGCTTGTACGCATGACATCGAGCCAGTGCTCCTAGATGCTCTGAATTTTCAAGAAAAATCAGAAACCTGTATTTTTATGTTGAAATGAGCTCTCCCATGAGTTCACTGCTGCTTCAAGGCGTATCCATCGGTGGCGGGTTTGTAAAGGGGCTCCGTCTTTTTTGTTTTTCTCACTTCTCTTTAAAGAACTTCTTTTTTATATATATATATATATATATATATATATATATATATATATATATATATATATGTTTTTTGCAAGGCAGGTCTGGGAATGAATTCCTTCCATTTTTATTTGTCTGAGAAAGTGTTTTGTTTTTTCTTCCTTTAAAAAAATCACTTTTTTATTTCTGTGACTGCATCAGGGCTTTGCTGTGGCTTGAGGGTTCTCCAGCTGTGGCGTGCAGGCTTGGTTGCTTGCAGCACGGGGGATCTTAGTTCCCTGACCAGGGATCGAACCTGTGTCCTCTGCATCGCAAGGTGAATTCTTAACACTGGGACATGAAGGGAGTCCCTCTCTTTCATTTTTGAAGGATAGTTTTTTCTGGAGATACAGTTATGCACTGGTGGGCCTTTTGTTTGCACACTTAAATAGTTAACAATTAAAAAAATTTTTTTTTCCCTTTGTCTGCACTGAACGGCACGTGGGATCCTGGTTTCCTGACTACGGTTTGAACCTGTGCCCCTTGCCTTGGAAGCACTGGAAGTGAAGAGTCTTAACCACTGGGCCACCAGGGAATCCTCCAGGCACGATTTTTATGGTGGGCGATTTGCATTAAAGATGCAAAATCAGAAGGCTTCTTTCCCTTTGACCTGGCAGTTTTAGTTCCAAGAATAAACTGCACAGCTGCACTCGTATTGAGACGTGCAATGGCAGGGGCGTCGCGGAGTTGACGGCAGCCGTGTCAGTTGCCAGAGGAGGGGCCCAGCCTCAGTGTCAAGGTGAGATATCGCGTGACAACCATACCGTGGGGTGTCCTGAATCTGTAAGAGGGATGGGTCATCTGCTGAAGTCCCAGTGTAAACTGACCACCAGGACTTATTTACTTAACGTGTATACAGACCCCACAGGCACCCGCCTCCCAGCTGCTCTTCTTTCAGCTCTCACCCCAACCCCTGCTTTGCTGGTGTTCAGTTGCTCAGTCGTGTCTGACTCTTTGCGACCCCATGGACTGCAGCACGCCAGGTTCCCCCATCCTTCACGATCTCCCGGAGTTTGCTCAGACTCATGTTCACCGAGTCAGTGCTATTTTAGAGCTGGGGGAATGGAGGCATCAAGAGAGGAAGCCCAGGATCCCAGGGTAACAGGTGGACAAGCTGGGAGTCAAATTCAGGCAGTGCGTTCAGTCCAGGCGTTTAACCACCAAACTATGCTGTCTTCACATTAGGAAACAGCAAGCTGCAGAAAACATGGATGCAAAAATCACTATTCTGTTTTTAAAAGGAGGGAGCTGCCAGTGTGATGTGCTTATGATGACTCGTCAAGGATGATGTTCCACATTCCTCAGAGGGAACAGGGTGACTTGGGACTGGCAGGAAAGTTGAATTTTCACTAGACAGTATTTCCCATAAGATTATTATGTCCACAGAGTTGAGACGTGATCACCATTTAAAATGTACTGTCACTGAAGCAACCTAAGTTCCCATCGACAGGTGAATGGATGAAGAAGATGGGGTATATATACACAGCGGAGTATCACTCAGCCATAAAAAAGAATAAGATAATGCCATGTGCAGCCACGTGGATGGACCTAGAAATTGTCACACTGCGTGAAGTAAGTCAGAGAAAGACAAACACCATATGATGCCGCTTGTGTTGCTTAGACACTCAGCCGTGTCCAGCTCTTTTTTCACTTGATGGACTGCAGCCCTCCAGGCTCTTCTGTCCATCAGATTTTCCAGGCAAGCACACTGGAGTGAGTGGCCATTCCTTTCACCGGGGGATATTCCCGACCCAGGGATGAAACCTGTGTCTCCTATGTCTCCTGAGTTGGCAGGCAGACTCTTTACCACCGAGCCACCAGGAAAGCTCATGGTATTGCTTTATATGCGGAGTCTAAAAACATGATAAAACAAACTTACTTATAAAACGCAAACAGAGTCACATACATAGAAAATAAATTTATGGTGACCAAGGGGGTGAGTGGGGGTGGGGGGAGGAGGGATACATCAGGAGTTTGGAATTATCAGATATATACTTTTAATAGCCAGTACAGATCAGGGCACTATATTCAATATCTTGTAATAACCTGGAATGTAAAAGAATCTGAAAAAAATATATATGTATCTTTATATCTATGTCTGAATCACTGTGCTGGACTCCAGAAGCTAACACAGCATGGTAAACCAAGCATGCTTCAATGAAGATTTTTTTTAATTTATTTTTTTGTTGAAGGATAATTGGTTTACAGAATTTTGTTTTTTCTGCCAAACCTCAATATGAATCAGCCACAGGTATACAAAAAAATAATAAAATGTACTACTGTTAAAAAGGGAAAACACGAGATTGAATCTGACGCTGCGGGGTCTGTCTTCCCAGAACTGCGCGCCTGCCGTCATAACAATACAGTCTCCGCGTCCGCGCCCCGGCAGCTGAACCGCAGTCCCAGAGCCTCCTCGAAGGAGGCTCTGCGGCTTTTTCTTCGTCCTCCTAGGTCTCTCCAGACAGAAGCCTGGAGCTTAAAATAGGCACAGAATTAATGTAGCAATTGAATTATCTGTGTTCATCATCTATTTAATCCAGTCAATATGTTTGGAATAAATAAGTGGTTTAAGGAATGCAGGAACACGCTGGCGAATAGGTGGGGTGGATGGTATCTGCGGCTCTTCTGGGCCACTTGGGATGTCTGCAGAAAACCCGCCTGGATTTCGCCCCGCCTGCCCCCGCGCAGACCCCAGTCTAAAGATGCACTTTAATTGGATCAAAGTCGTGAGTGGCCTACTAATGGGGAGCCCTTGCTCCGGCCTCCCCCTCCTCCCCCTCATCAGGCCGCGCGGTCGTTTATCAGCCTGGAGAGCTGTCGGCGGGCGACATCCATTGCTATGGAAACCGCAGCCGGCGGGGAGGCGGTGGGGCTGCGGCAGGAGCAGGAGAGGGGCGGTGGGGGGACCCTGGAGCCTGGAATTTTCCAGGCGCAGAACTTAGACCGTATGTGCGTGCGTGTTCGAACCCTTGCCTGGACTCTGGGGAGGGGGTGCTTCTTGGGGGGGCGATGCTGAGAAGGGGGCTCTGGCCTCTCGCCCACCCCCATTCTGAACCTCCCTTTCCCGATGCAGAAGAGACTTCACGGGGTTCTCTGCCCTGGAGAAAGGTAGAGACTTTTAGATAAAGGTAAAGATTCTAGAATCTTCCAGAATCCCACGCCCATCATTTAGTGCGTGCTGAGTCGCGTCCGACTCTTGAGTACCCCGTGGATTGTATGTGGCCCACCAGGCTCCTCTGTCCACAGGATTCTCCAGGCGAGAATACTGGAGTGGGGGGCCAGGCCCTCCTCCAGGGGATCTTCCCGCATCGGCAGGCAGACTCTTCACTGAGCCACCAGGCAGGTTCCCGCCCACTTGACTTCCTCCCAACGAGCTGCGTGTGCCTGCTGCGGGCTCCTGTCTTCTGCTGGGGTCAGGGGTCTCTGAGAGTTGTGCTGCCCTAGTTGCCTGGGGGCCCTGAGAGCGTTGGGCCGTGCCCGGCACATAGTAGGTCCGGAGGACGGACAGCCTGACTCGGGTGAGCGAACGGGTGAGCGGGTCAGTGTTTCCTGTTCTCCCACAGTCTCACAGGAGCAGACTGGGAGGGACCGAGCGCCTGGATTCTTCCGGCCTCCACGGGAGGCAGAAGTTGTGACCCTGACCCCCCTCCCCCACACCCCCTGCCCCGGGAGGGCGCCTGTTCCAGGAAGGGCACACGGACCCCCACGGATGGAGGGCCTGGGCCTTACTGTCTCAGCTTTATTGACGTATAACCGACACGTTAGAACTGTATACATTTACGTTGGACAGAAGGGCGATTTGATGCAAGTGCACACTGTGAAATAACCATCACAGCCACGTTAATGCATCCGTCATCTCCAGGTCACCAGTTTCTCCTTCTTCCCTGGCTTTCTCCTTCCTCCCTCCCCTCCCTCCACTTCCTCTCCCTCCTCCCCTTCCTCTTCAGGTCTGTGCTGAATACTCAACGACCCTCTTAGCAAACTGCATGTTTACACTACACGGCCCTAACTATAGTCACATTGCTCCACGACACACAGACATCCCGGGGGCTTACAGGTCCGCCCTTGGCTGCGGGGCAGGCGCTCCTCAGTGGTACGTCTGGATTTGAATCTGGGTCAACGAGCTGTGCACCCGGGGCCCGTGGCTTAACCTCCCTGTGCCTCCCTTTCTTCGTCTGCATGAAAGAACGATAATAACGCCCGTCCCCGGGCTCACTGTGAGCACTGGAGGGAAAATCCCGTAAGCACTGAGCACAGAGCTTGCACACGACTGGGGCTCAGGAAGGGTTACGTTTAGCTGTCTTTTGTATATAGTTTTTCACTTCATAAATATGTGTATACCTTGCAGTACATGGCTCTAGGCACACAGCTCAGAGGTTAAAGCATCTGACTCCAATGCAGGAGACCCGGGTTCGATCCCTGGGTCGGGAAGATCCCCTGGAGAAGGAAATGGCAACCCGCTCCAGTATTCTTGCCTGGAGAATCTCATGGACAGAGGAGCCTGGTAGGCTATAGTCCACGGGGTCGCACAGAGTCGGACACGACTGAGTGGCTTCACTTCACTTTGCAGTACATATGGTAGATAATTAGTAACCGATACACAGTCGGCCCCTCAACAGCGTGGGGGTGTTAGAGGTGCTGACTCCGTGCAGTCAAAAATCTGCACATGACTTGCTGTCAGTCCCCTGTACGCTTGGTTTCTTGGTATCCGTAGGTCTAATCATGTGGCACTGCAGGAAGTACTGTTGAGAAAAAACTGCAGATAAATGCATCTGTGAAGTTCAAACCTGTATTGTTCAAGGGCCAGCTGTATTTTACCCATTGTGTGTTCAGTCGCTCAGTTGTGTCCAGCTCTTTGGGACCCCATGGACTGCAGCACGCCAGGCCTCCCTGTCCAGCACCAACTCCTGGAGTCCACCCAAACCCATGTCCATTGAGTCAGTGATGCCATCCAGCCATCTCATCCTCTGTCATCCCCTTCTCCTCCTGCCCTCAATCTTTCCCAGCATCAGGGTCTTTTCCAGTGAGTCAGTGCTTCACATCAGGTGGTCAAAGTATTTGAGTTTCAGCTTTAGCATTAGTCCTTCCAATGAACACCCAGATGGACTGGTTGGATCTCCTTGCAGTCCAAGGGACTCTCAAGAGTCTTCTCCAGCACCACAGTTCAAAAGCATCAATTCTTCTGCGCTCAGCTTTCTTTATGGTACAACTCTCACATCCATCCGTGACTACTGGAAAAACCATGGCTTAGGGACTTCCTTCGGAGAAGGCAATGGCACCCCACTCCAATACTCTTGCCTGGAAAATCCCGTGGACAGAGGAGCCTGGTAGGCTGCAGTCCATGGGGTCGCTAAGAGTTGGATACGACTGAGCATTTTCACTTTCACTTTTTACTTTCATGCACTGGAGAAGGAAATGGCAACCCAGTCCAGTGTTCTTGCCTGCAGAATCCCAGGGACGGGGGAGCCTGGTGGTCTGCCTTCTATGGGGTCACACTGAGTCAGACATGACTGAAGTGACTTAGCAGCAGCAGCAGCTTTCTTTATAGTCCAACTCTCACATCCGTATATATGTGCATAAAAGCAATAAATAGATTTATATATAAAATACATAATATATTCTATAAGTTAAAAATTCGTAGGCTGAGCGCACACACGTGTAAATCAGTGGCTCTTAACTGAGCGTGATTTTGCCCCTCGGGGACAATTTGTCAGCGTCTGGAGGCATTTTTGTTGTCGCAACTGAGGGCTGCTGCTGCTGCTATCCAAAGACCCCCATCAGTATCCCACAGCACACTGGACGGCCCCCACAGGAAAGAGGGACCTGACCCCCAAGCCTGGTCCACACACATACATTTATAATAGTCCAGACCAAAGGCATGTAAAGAAATATAACTCAAGCCACACAGGTAACACCATTTCCTAGTATCCTCGCTAAAAAGATAGAAAAAGCACCGGTGACATCGATTTTAAGACCAGCTCTCATTTAACCCAATGCAGCCAACTGGTACGCCGGTCATTTTTCTCGAGGGAACGGGAGAGCAGACACGCCCTGAGTACACAGAGCCCCGGACAGAGAGGAACCCTGGGCACGAGGGCTGACTGTAAGCTACACTCAAATCTTCAGCTGCTCGGAGGTCGGCGCCCCAGCCCGTGCTGCTCAAGGGTCACCTACGTGTTCAAGATCGCCTCGCGCGTCCTCAGTATCACGGCTGGGAACCCCCTGGGCTCCGGTGGTTAGGGTCCTGCCCTCTCATGCCAAGGGCCCCGGCTTCCATCCCTGGTTGGGAAGACAGATCCCCAAAGTCAGGTGAGGTGCTTAAGAACGAACAAAACAAAACCAGCACTGCCAACGAGCTGCCTCATCCCCTTTTCTGCTGCAGCCTCTGAAACCCGGTGTGTGTCACACTTTACAGCACACGTCGGTTCACACCAGCCACGTTTCGAGGGCTCGGGACCTGCGAGCCTGGGGCCTTTCTGGTGGGGCGCGTGGCTCGGGGGAAAAACGCTGGTCACAATGAACAGAATCGCCAGCAGAGGGCGACAGAGAATAGCATGGATTTACTGAAATGCGAAGGACAAGACTGCATGATATCACTCATATGTGGGGTCTGAAATGCAAAACAAACGCGTGAACGTAACAAAAAGAAAAGAGAGAAAAGGCTCACAGATGTGAGAGCAAACCTGTGGTTACCAGTGGGGAGCGGGAAGTGGGGAGAGGCCGTGCAGGGGAGGTGCTGAGTTGCTCAGTCGTGCCCGACTCTTGGTGACCTGTAGCCCGCCAGGCTCCTCTGTCCATCAGATCCTGCAGGCAAGGATCCTGCAGGCAAGAATCCTGGAGTGGGTTGCCATTTCCTTCTCCAGGGGGTCTTCCTGACACAGGGACTGAACCCAAGTCTTCTGCATTGGCAGGCTGGTTCTTTACCACTGAGGATTAAAATATACAAACTTCTACGCATAAAATAAGCTATGTGGATATACTGTATATAGCATGGGGAAGGTAGGCAATAATTTACAGTGACTACAAATGGTGTCTAGCCTTTGAAAATTGTGAGTCAGTACGCTGTACACCTGAAACTCATACAGTGTTGTAAATCCACTATCTCTGAATTCAGAGAGGAGGTGGTGGTGACAGGGAGGGCATGTTCTTTACGGTCTGATCCACCCGGGGAAGCCCGAAAGTCTTAGTCACGTCCAGCTCTGTGACCCCATGGACTGTAGGCAACTAGGCTCCTCTGTCCATGGAGTTCTCCAGGCAGGGATACTGGAGTGGGTTGCTATTTCCTTCTCCTGGGGTTCTTCCTGACTCAGGGATCAAACCCAGGTCTTCTGCGTTGGCAGGAAGATGTTTTTTTTTTTTTTTAAATACCACTGAGCCACCTAGGAAGCCAAAACCAGACAAAAACAAAGAGGGGGAAAAAAAAAAAGCCTGAAAACAGATTTGGTGCCGGCGGGGACTGTAACCAGTTTTTCTTTCTTTCTTTTAATGTGCATTTTCTCAAGTTGCTACAACAAAGATGATTTTTTTCTTAGGTTAAAAAAAAGAGAAAAACATCACAGAGTTACTCTAAAACCCATCCAGCTGGAAAGAAATGCACCCAGCAGGCAGAGTCTGAGAAAGGAACAGGCTTGTGGCCACAGAGGGCCCCTTCTCCGTGGAGGAGACAGCAGGGCTGGGGGCTGACGGGCTGGGTGTCATCTTGTTCTGTGCTGTGTCCTCCCCAGACAACTCGTCAGAGTCTTCCCAGTGGGGTCAGGACCCCCTCCACCCCGTGGACGGTGACCCACAGGTCCTCCCCTAGTAGGGTGCATGGCCACCCGTGGCCTACCAGGTGAGACACGGCAAGATTCCCCCCCATCCTCAACCCAGCTCGTGTTAATCGCTCCATCGTGTCTGACTCTGTAGCCCGCCAAGCTCCTCTGTCCACGGGATTCTCCAGGCAAGGATACTGGAGTGGGTGGCCATTTCCTTCTCCAGGGGATCTTCCCTAACTTGGGTCTCCGGCACTGCAGGCAGATTCTTTACCAACTGAGCCATCCCAGCCATCCTCAGAACCCAGCTGGTAGCACCGATGTCCTGAGCAGACCAGTACTAAGAAAAGCAGTGGTGATGATGGTCACCGCATGTTCAACGCCCTCTCTTGGGACAGGCCCTGTCCACAGGCCCTTTCCAAATGAACCACGTTCCCCAACAACCGTGTGAGGGGCTCCTTTGCTGATCCCCGATTTCAAGACGACTGGGGCTCAGAGAGGTTAAGCAACCGGCCCGAGGGCACACAGCTGGTGGGTGGGGCTGGGAAGAGCTGAGATCCACACTTGCTTGTCAGGTCACGTGTATACGGGCAGCGTCGTTGCACACACACGGAGGCACGCCTGCGCGTGCACGGGTCTCAGACGAAGGGAAAGCAGGTGGAACCTGGGGCGGGGGCGGGCCCTGACGCAGCCCGGGCGCTCCTGCCGTTCTGCAGGCGACGGTTCTCTGCGGTGCGCCGTCTCTGGTCTCCGCCCACCGACCGCAGCAGCCCCCCCCACCCCCGCCGCCCCCGCCTCCGGCCCCCTCGGGACCACCCGCAGCGTCCCAGGTATTGCCCAACGTCTCCCGGGGGCACAGTCGCCCGGTTGAGGGCCGCGGCGTGGCTTCCTGGGACCCCTTTCTTCGGAGGCTTCGCTTCACGCCTGCCTCTTCCTCCGGGGCCGCGGGGGGCGCGCGTGAGAAGGCGGGCGGCGCAGGAGGCCAAGCCCGCGACCTCTGGCTTCTGCCCACCGCGTCCTCCGCGCCGCGCGGCCGGGGGGCTCCTGTGCAGACACGGATCTGGCGTCAGCCCCTGCGGAGACCCGCCGGCCTCGGCGCACAGGCCGCTGTGGCCCCCCCACCGCCCACCGCGCTCCCGCCCGGCGGCCTTCCTGCTGCTCCCAGAACCGCCGCTGCCCCAGGGCCTTTGCTCAATCCGGTGCGTGCGCGCCAAGCCACTCAGTCCTGTCCGACCCTGGGCGACCCCACGGCCTGCAGCCCGCCAGGCTCCTCTGTCCATGAGATTCTCCAGGCAATGACCCTGGAGTGGGCGGCCGCGCCCTCCTCCAGGGGGTCTTCCCGACCCAGGGATCCAGCCTGCATCTGCCTCCCGCGTCGGCAGGTGGGCGCTCTACCGCTAGCGCCGCCTGCGAAGCCCTCCCAGTCTAGAGGGCACGGCGGATCCGGTTAGAACAGTCTCGCTCGGGTCATTCCCAAGGTTGAAGGAAAACTGCCTGCATTTGTAAGACTTTTATTGCAGTGTGCTTGATTCGGTGCTGTGTTGGTTTCAGGTGTCCAGCAGTGATTCAGTTACACACACACACACACACACACACATTCTTTTTCAGATTCTTTTCCATGATGGTTTATCACAGGATATTGAACCGAGTTTCCTGTGCCCCACAGTAGGGCCTTGCTGTTTATCCATCCTGTATATAATAGCTGACATCTGCTGACCCCCAAACTCCCAATCCTTCCCGCCCCCACCCCTTGGCCATCATGAGTCTGTTCTCTGCGTCTGAGTCTGTTTATGTTTCACAGATAAGTTCATTTCTGTCATATTTTAGATTCCTCCTATCACTGATATCCCAGGGTATTTGTTTTTCTCTTTACGACGTACTTCACTTCCTATGATCATCTCTAGGTCCGTCCACATTGGTGCAAATGGCATTATTTCATTTCTCAAATGGCTGAACAGTAAACCTATCTTTATTTTTTATTGCTGTTTTAAATTATTTTTTCCAGGTGTCCTGAGAAATGATGGGCACATATCGTTGTATAAAAATTATGGGGGGAGAGAGAGCTTAGGAGTTTGGGATTAATATATACACGCACCGTGTGTAAAAAATAAACAGCAAAGACTTACTGTACAACACAGGAAACTACATTCAGTATCTTGCAATAAACCATAAAGGGAAAAGTGTAAAAAGAATACAGATATATACAAATGCATGTATAGCGGCATCACTTTGCTATAGACCAGAAGCTAACACAATACTGTAAATCGACTAAGCTTCCATTTTAAAATTACCGTGCTCACTTCAGCTGCACATATACTAAAACCGGACCGATCCAGATAAGATTAACATGGCCCAGGCTCAAGCAAATGCATGAAGCACTCCATATTTTGAGTCTTTCAAAGGAGAAGTTCTTGGGACTTTCTTGGTGGTCTGGTGGTTAGCACTCAGCGCTTTCACTGCAGGGGGCCCAGGTTCAATCCCTCACTGGGGAACCAAGATCCCGCAAGCTTCGAGGTGTGGCCCAGAATTAAAAAAAAAAAAAAGGAAAGCAGAAATTCTTAATTTTTATGAAGTCCAAATTATCATTCTTTATTAATTTTTGAATTGTGGCTTTGGAGTAATATCAAAGAGATATTTGTATTTACTCACAATCAGAAGGACTTTCTGCTAAGCTTCCTTCTAGTAATTTTATATTTTCAGTTCCTTGGATGGCTAATTAAAATTTTGAGCTAATGTTGGTTTACTCTGTAAGTTATGAATCAAAGTTTTCTTTTAACATATCAATAAAAATAAATTTAAAATTGCCTTTAATGAGATTATTTCAGTTAAGCAGGGAGTCCAATGAAACTTTTTAAAAAACTGTTATGGAGAGAACCACACAGACAATAACATTAATGATGGGGACTACAGAAGCAGTTTTGAGAGGCCTGGAATTTGGTGACTATCATTCTAGCAGCACAGATAATCTTCCTAAAAGGCAGATCTGAGAAGGAGCCGCTCCTGTTTAGAATCCTGCCCTGCGGGAGAAGGAATAGGTTGTGCACAGTGCTGACATTCGATGCAAGTCTGACCCCAGGTCCCCTCTGGAACCTTCTTCTTTTAAAATGTTCATTTATATGTATTTATTTGGTTGCACCGGGTCTTAGTTGCGCCGTGTGGGATCTAGCTCCCTGACCAGGGATCGAACCTGGGCCCCCTGCTTTGGAAGCGCAGAGTCTTAGCCACTGGACTACCAGGGAAGCCTCGCCCCCAAGCCTTCTTGCCGGATCCCCACCCGCTCTCGCTGTGACTGCACCAGATGCGGTGCCCAGCCTCACTGGTCCCCACCGGCCTCCCCACAACCTGCGGGGCCTAGGAGGGCTGGGAGGTGATGCATGGGGTGGTTCTTGCGCTGTTACCTTCGCTCCTATCCGGGGGGACTCGCCCCTGGACCCTCTTGGTCTCAGGCTGACGGCCTCTTCCTTGGGGCTGACGACACACCTGGGAAGGGAAGATGGAACACTCGTTAAGGGAGGGCGATTCTCGCTGCACAGACCTGGTCAGAGTGCGGCTAAGCGGAAGCTGGGCTAAGCGGAAGTTCGCTTAAGTGCCACTGGGCTCCTGTGGTGAGCTCCATCAGCACGATGGAGGTTGGGGCTGCTAGGGAAACAGGGCTGAAATCTCCTGTTTTAGTTTATCTTCAAGGTTATTTATTTTCACTTAAAATCTACTTGTATTCATTTTTTGGAACAGGCAACACATTCAAAGATTCAAACAGACAAGCAGTGGAAAGACGCCCCTCTGGAAGACGTGGAGAAAAAGGAACCCTCCTGCACTGTGGGTGGGGATGTAAATGGGTTGGGGTAATCACTGTGGAAACAGGCCGGAGGTTCCTTGAAACGCTAAGTATAGAGTTACCACATGATCCAGCAACCCCACTTCTTGGCAACAATGCGGAAAAGACAAAAACCATAATTCGAAAAGATCCGGGCACCCCTGTGTTCACAGCAGCACTATTCACAATAGCCAAGACGGGGAGGCCACGTGAACGTCCACTGACAAATGAACGGATGAAGGAACTGTGGGGTGTATAGACAACGGAATATGACTCAGCCATAAAAAAGGATGAAATAATGTCACCTGCAGCAACATGGATGGACCCAGAGACTGTCGTACTAAACAGAGTCAGATGAAGACGAATGTCATATGACATTGGTTATATGTGGGCGAAAAAATATGCAGATGAACTTATTTGCAGACAGAAACAGACCCACAGACCTAGAGAACAAAAGGGATGGTGGGGAGGGGGACAGACTGTGAGTTTGGATTAACAGCTAGACACTACTCTATATATTAATAAAACAGATAAACAACAAGGTCCTACTGAATAGCACAGGGAAGGATACTGACATCTTGTAACGACTTAGAAAAGAATCTGGAAAAGAATAGATATGTGTGGATAACTGAATAACTTTGCTGTACATTTGAAACTAACACAACATTGTAAATTAACCTACACTTCAACTTAAAAATTTATACAAATTTTTAAAATGTGAAATAAAAAGGATCTCTCCCCATCCTATGGTACCCAGTTTCCTTCTTATGAAGCAACCCGTGATACAGGCAATACTTTGTTTATTCATAGAGTTATGGACACACAAGTAGATACGTATATTTTCCTGCAAAATGTAGTGTACTAAACCCACCGTTCTGTATCTTCTTTTTTCCCACCAAAATATATTTTGGAGATCATCCCATATTGGAATGTAGAACACTTCTGTGTTCCTTTTTTTTCCCCCATGTCCTTCAATTATTATTCTTTTTTATCTTTAGTTTGATTAAAGCTAATTTTTTTGGTAGATCTTCATTTATAACAACCTTAGAATGATAGTTATCCTCACATATGAATGCAGCCCCTTTACATAAACTACACAGCATTTGGCCTGTGCTTCTTCTTAATAGCTGTATAGTATTCCACTTCATGAATTAAACCAAAAATAATGAAACAATAATGCTATTATGAATTATTATTATTCATGTGGGTGCGTGTCTGTGTTGTATCTAGTCTTTGATGAGTAAAAATCTTTTTTTTTTTTTTTTTTTTTGTCTTGCTTTAAGACTTGCAGAATCTTAGTTCCCTGACCAGGGATTGAGCCTGGGCTGCAGCAGTGAACACGCCAAGTCCTAACCACTAAACAGGGAATTCCTAACAACTTAAAAAAAAACTTTCTTTAAAAAAAAAAGAAATAAAAGGAATAATTTTATTTTCTTTACTGTAACATTACTTTTTATCGGCACATAGTTGCTTTATAACATCGTGTTAGTTTCTGCTGTGGAGAAAAGTACTGAAATGATGAGTGCAATGGGATAAATGTTGCTATTTTGTCTACTTTTGTCTATTTTTAAACTTTCCAAGGACACTATCCTCCACCCATCACTTCATGCACTGAAGGCCAAAGCCATCTTTCTACACTGTGCGTCTGACCACATCCTTCTTTCTCTCTTTCTAAAAAATATTTTTAAAATTCATTTTTATTTTCGGCTGTGCTGGGTGCGGACTCTCCCTAGCTGTGGGGAGCAGTGGCTTCTCTTGTTTGGACCGTGGGCCTTAGAGCGAGGTTCCAGGAGTGGCGGCACATGGGCTTAACTGCCCGCAGCATGCGGGATCTTTCCAGAGCAGGGATGGGACCCGTGTCCCTTACACTAGCGTGTGGATTCTTATCCACTGTACCGCCAGGGACGTCCCCTCCTTTTATTTCAAACTCCACCGCCCCCTGGGAAGGTGAGGGGGAGACTCAGAAAGAGGCGATCTTTAATTTTAAACAGTAATCTTTCGTCCTAGTCTCGTCCAATTCCTACCACATCGGGGGTGGCAGGAGCCTCTCAGCTTCAGGAGAAGCAAGCGAAACGGGGATAGACCTGTGGTCACGACTCTGGCCACTGTGGGTACAGGCTTTCCTTCGGGGGAAGCACAATCCTTCTACTGCCAAGCACCCCTCCTTGGGATCACGAGTAAGAAACAGAACATCTCAGGAACCATGGGTGACACACTCAGAGCAAAGTGCCCAAGGGGTTCCCCAACCAAAGTCCCACAGCCGGCGGGCAGCCTGCACGGGGTCTGCACTGAGCGTCCTGCTTCTCTTGCTGTTGTTATTCCTTCAGTCGTGTCTGACTCTGTCACCCCGTGGCCTGTAGCCCGCGAGGCCCCTCTGTCCACGGAACTCTCCAGGCCAGAATACTGGAGTGGGCAGCCTTTCCCTCCTCCAGCGGATCTCCCCGACCCAGGGATCAAAGCCACATCTGCACTGCAGGCGGGTTCTTTACCATCTGAGCCCCCCCCAGGAAGCCCATTCTGTTTCTCCGGCCACGTTCAAGGCAGCCCACAGCACGGCTTCCCGACAAGGACGCAGAAGACAAACGAGTTTTCTGTTGTTGCAAGCCGACCGGTTTCCTATCAGGCAGATCTTGGAGCTTCGGCTTCCCAGGGGCGGACATACCTGACCCATTCGTCACGGGATCGCCTTTCCTTACAGCTAATCCCCCGACAGCTGCACGGCCCCGGTGCTCGCAGGCTGATTCTGAGCCGTACGTGAAGGCCGCAGAGGCCCGAGTCCCCGCCTCGATCGCCCGGCAGCTGCCGCCAGACTGTTGGTAAGGGGGCTGCTGTTCATCAGCACGAGCTCCGAGGAACCCGTCAGAGCGGCAGGCTCTCCGGAGGAAAGGCAGGAGGGTCTGCGACACCCTGGCTCACCCTGCAGCCTGCCCCCTGTAGAAGCAAACCCTTCCACCCACCACGATGCTTTTACAACATACATTCAGGGTTTTCAGAAATCCAGGCCTTGTTCGTCTGGCTTTTTGGAAATGGAGAAACCTAGGACTCCGCAACTCTCCAGTACTTTTGCCTGGAAAATCCCATGGGTGGAGGAGCCTGGAAGCCTGCAGTCCATGAGGTCGCTAAGAGTCGGACACGACTGAGCGAGTTCACTTTCACTCTTCACTTTCATGCATTGGAGAAGGACATGGCGACCCACTCCAGTGTTCTTGCCTGGAGAATCCCAGGGACGGCGGAGCCTGGTGGGCTGCCGTCTATGGGGTCGCACAGAGTCGGACAGGACTGAAGCGACTTAACAGCAGCAGCAGCAGGACTCTGCAAGAGGCGTCTAGCAGTAGCGGCTGGTCACTCAGTCCTGCCTGACTCTGTGCAACCCCATGGACTGTAGCCCACCAGGCTCCTCTGTCCCTGGGGTTCTCCAGGCAAGAACACTGGAGTGGGCTGCCACGTCCTTCAGTATTCTTGCCTGGAGAACCCTATGGACAGGGAGCCTGGCGGGCCACGGTCCACAGGTGTTCTGTTTTTGTGGGACAGACGGCAGAGCACAAGGACAGAGTGAGTTTTAACAAAACACAACAAAAAAACCCCAAAACTGAAAGTCCACAAGACTCTGGTATTAAAGCGTCTGCCTACAATGCAGGAGACCCAGGTTCAATCCCTGGGTCGGGACGATCCCCTGGAAAAAGAAATGGCACCCCACTCCAGTATTCTTGCTGGAGAATCCCACGGACAGAGGAGCCTGGTAGGCTACAGTCCGTGGGGGTCACAAAGAGTCGGACACGACTGAGCAACTTCACTTTCACTTTCCATGGGGCTTTACAAATAGAGGTGAAGGGACAGGGGAGGGACAGACTGAGCGTCTGGGATTAGTATTAACATTCATGTTAACAGTCTACAGGGCTTCCCTGTAAAGAACCCACCTGCCAGTGTAGGAGACGGAGGCTCCATCCCTCGGTGGGGAAGATCCTCTGGAGAAGGAAATGGCAGCCCACTCCAGCCTTCTTGCCTGGAGAATCCCATGGACAGAAGAGTCTGGCCAGCTACAGTTCGTGGGGTTGCACAAGGTCGGACACGCCTGAGCGACTCAAGAACAACAATATAGATAGTATATATAGGACGCGAGCCGGTCTGTGTGAGACAGATAAGCACCGAGGGCCTACTGCACACTGCACGGCACACAGAACTGTATTCAATATCCCGGGATAAACCGTGGCGGAAAAGACTGTTTAGACATATACACACACACACATATAAACAATGGCTTCGCAGGTGCACCAGTGGTAACGAACCTGCCTGCCGATGCAGGAGATAGAAGGGGTGTGGGCTCCATCCCTGGGTCGGGAAGATCCGCTGGAGGAGGGCGTGGCACCCCACGCCAAGCTCTCTTGCCTGGGGAATCCCATGGACAGAGGAGCCTGGCGGGCTCCAGTCCACGGGGTCGCAGAGTCAGACACGGCTGAAGGGACTTAGCATGCACAATAGCAACAAATATATATATATGTATATAACTGAATCACTTTGCTGTATATCAGAAATTAACTGTAAATTAATGTCAATAAAAATTAGAAAAAAAAACCCAACAGACTTCTGCCTCTTGCGTGTTTTCCGGACCCTCCCCGATCCTTCTCCACAGCCATCGTTCACCTCCACACCTGGCCCACATCCAGACTGCTCTGCGCCACCTCGGAGACACATGTGAGGGATCCGCGTGCACAGACGCACACTCGCTGGCCCTCGGGATCCATATGTCCTCACCCCGGGTGGGATGAGATGGTCCCCGGCTCCCAGGGGTCAAGGGGGAACTCGGGATATGGGGGTTAGCAGAGAGCTGGGGGCATTCTAGTGTGTGGGGGGGAGAGAGAGAATGTGTGTGTGTGTGTGTGTGTGTGTGTGTGTGTGTGTGAGGTTGCCTAGGGCTGGGAGGAGGGATGGACAGATGGAGCACTGAGGACGTTTAGGGCACCGAGATGCTCCGTCTGAGGCCATCTGGTGTGTCCATGTCCTCACACGGCTGTGCAAATCCCACGATGTACAATGATAGTGGTATCACTGACACACAGTGAATGGGGACACAGGGCGATGATGAGGTGTCAGTACCTGAAGTGAGATTCGCCTGCTGTAACGGCTTTATCTGTTGTGACCAACGTCCTGTGTTGGTGGGGGGTGTTGACAACAGGCACTGGGCGTGTATGGGACAGCAGGTGTAGGGAGCCCTCTGTACCTTTTTTTTTTTCAAATCCATCCGATTTCCTGTTTCCCCCCCATGCGCTTTATCTTTGTCAGGATCCCAGCCAGGATACGATGTTACGTTTAGTTGTCGTGACTCCTTAGGTACCTCTTGGCTCTGCCAGTTTCTCAGGCTTCCTTGTTTGTTTGTTTTTTAAATTTTTTGGCCTCTGAGTGCTGGGATCTTAGTTCCGTGACCGAGGAGCAGACTCGTGCCCTCTGCATTGGAAGCGACGAGTCTTAAACACTGGACCCCCCCCCCCCCCCGGGAAGTCCCCCTTTGCTCAGTTTTGCTGTGAACCCGATTCCTCTAAAAAATTTATTTTCCATTTGCAATTTGAAAAAGTTTTATTGCACTTGAAAATATGTGGCTTATTTTCAAATAGGTTTTGATACTGATTTTTAACATAATTCCACAGGGGTAAGAGAACAGACTCTGCGTGATTTCAAAACTTCTGGATCATGAAATTTTTGCACCTTGGTTTACGTCCCCGGATATGTCCCAGGGTCTCCTAATTTATAGTCTCTGCAAACGTGGATAGCATTTGTATCCTGCTGTTGCGGGACAACTGTATGAATCTTAATTACGCTGAATTGGTTCATAGACCTCTTCAGGCCTACCATATCCTTCTACTTCTCTGTCTATTCATTCTATTAACTTTTGAGAATTTGATATTGAAACTCCAAATAGAATCTTACTTTATCTATGTAAAAATAATTGCAACATATGTGAAACTATATGTAACTCTGGGGCTTCCCTGGTAGGCCAGCTAGTAAAGAAACCGCCTGCCATGCAGGAGACCCCGGTTCGATTCCTGGGTCAGAAAGGTCCCCTGGAGAAGGGATAGGCCACCCATTGCAGTATTCTTGGGCCTCTCTGGTGGCTGAGATGGCACAGAATCTGCCTGCAATGCTGGAGACATGGGTTCAAATCCTGGGTCAGGAAGATCCCCCTGGAGAAGGGAATGGCAACCCCTCCAGTGTTCTTGCCTGGAGAATCCCATGGACAGAGGAGCCTGGCGGGCTACACCATGGGGGCCACAAAGAGTCAGCCATGGCTAAGCACAGCACATACGACGTATATAACTTTGTTCTGTGTTTTTCAAGTTTCCTGTAAATGTGTTATCATATTTTCATAATGTAAAAATAAAACATAAATAAAATTTATTATTTTTTTAAAAAAGGAAATACATTGAAAACAAAACAGTGTGAAAAGTGTGGCTGAACCAACGGTTCTCAGTCAGGGGTGCCAGTGCCCACTAGGGAACACCGGGAAATGCCGAAGATGCCTGTGCCTGTCACAGAGCGAGGGGGACACGGGAGGGGCATCCGGTGGGTGGAGACCTGGGATGCTGTGCACGCCACCGCGCACGGAGGTGGCCCTGCAACAGGTACCCGCCAGCCCCAGAGGCCTGCGGTGCCAGCCCCAGAGGCCTGCAGTGCCAAGGACCTCGGTGAAGCTGCCCTTCATTTTCATTTTTTTTTTTTAATTTGTTTTCTCCAGTTAACCTGGTTTTGTTTTTGTTTTCCTTTTTACGTATTTATTGATTTGGCTGCGCCGGGTCCTAGTTGTGGTGCGTGGGATCTAGTCCCCTGACTGGGCATTGAACCCCGGGCACCTGCATTGGGAGCGCAGAGTCTGAGCCACTGGACCACCAGGGAAGGCCCTCGCTTTTATTTTTTAGAATTTCACTGATGTACAGTTGATTCACAGTGCTGAGCTTACTTCTGCTGCACAGCAAAGGGGCTCAGTTATACAGCATGTATGTGATATTTTTCGTATTCTTTCCCATTATGCTTTATCCTGCGGTCCTGAATATAGTTCCCTCTGCTACACACGGTAGGATCAAGGTGCTATTTTTTTCGAGGTAAAATTTTGCTGGGATATACTTTTTAAAACCCTTTATTGAACTTGTTACACTGCTGCCTCTGGTTCATGTTTTGGTTTTTCGGCCCTGAGGCACTTGGGATTTTAGCTCCTCAACCAGGGATTGAACCCGCGCCCCCTGCATTGGAAGGCGAAGTCTTAACCGCTGGACCGCCCTGACACGATATTTGGAAAAATAAAAAATAATGCCAGAAATCCAGGATGCAGGCAACACCAGCATTTATAATCCGGACAGGATCGGACTCTGAACGCGGCAGGATTTACCCATTCATTATCCAGCCCAACACACCCGACTCTGTGAGATCCTGTCTCTAGTTAAAATGCAGATATTTTCTTCATCCTGCATTTTTTTCCCCATGAATTTGGAAATGTTAAGGAGACGTTGCATTCAAATATCATCTCACTTGATGTCTGCAGCCCCATCACCACCGCCCCCCCTCCCGCCCCGCCCACTTAAATTTTACACCCAAGCAGAGCGCCTCTCTTGCTTCACCCTGGGACGGCCCCAGGGGCCGCAGAGGGATGGGAAGGGGCAGTTAGAATTCCTGCATGTGGCCACGGGGCCGGGACGGACCCTCGGCTCTCCGGAATCCCACGGAGCCTGCACTGAGCTCAAGGCCAGGCAGGACGTATCCCCCGCGGAACAGGGGATGGGAACCGCTCTCTGGGACCCAGCCCGGTGCAGCCGGCGTGCTGGAGACAGTCCTTTCCAAAACGCGGAGGAAACCTTTAACACTAACCATCTGTTTGGCAAGTCGTTATCACCACATTCTGTTCCTGAGCAGTTTTCCCCTGCAGTTGGAGAATTGGTCATTTCGCAACTCTGTTTTGCAAAGGAAGTTGTTTTCTGCCCCACAGACCCTTCTCGCCGGGGTCTTGGAGCCAGTGGCTGTCCATTAAATGCTTACTGGACAAATTCCACGGAGATGTGAATTAAGACGAGGGGGGTTCCCTTTGTCTGGGAGTCTTGCTGTGCCCGTGTGTGTGTCTGTGACATTTAACAATACGTTGCATGTGCCCTTATACACTCGTTTAGCCTTCGAATCGTGGTCCTGGAGAAGACTCCTGAGAGTCCCTTGGACTGCAAGGAGATCAAACCAGCCCATCCTGAAGGGAATCAACCCTGAATATTCATTAGAAGGACTGACGCTGAAGCTCCAATACTTTGGTCACCTGATGTGAAGTGTGGACTCACTGGGAAAGACCCTGATGCTGGGAAAGACCCTGATGCTGGGAAAGACCCTGATGCTGGGAAAGACTGAAGGCAAGAGGAGAAGGGGATGGCAGAGGATGAGATGGCTGGATGGCATCAGCGACTCGACAGACAGGAGCTGGAGCAAACCCTGGGAGCTGGCGAAGCGCAGCGAAGCCTGGCGAGCTGCAGTCCACGGGGTCGCAGAGTCAGACACGACTGAGCGGCTGAACAGCAACAGCAAAAGCAACGTGAAACAGAGTCTGGGTCCGACGACTGCGGGCGGCCTGTGGGCACGGGTCAAGTCATTCAACTTCAAGAACTCACGGGGAAAGCGCTGCATTTACCCCTCGCTTTACGGGGGACAGCTCGAGGCCAGGGAATTCTGACGCTGGCTGAGGGGCAGAGCTAGGCCGTGGACCAGGTCTGTGTGGCCCCAGGCGGGTCCCCGGGACTAACTCCTCTGCTCAGTGGCCCCTAAATGCTCATCCTAATGCGAGAGCCAGAGCCTCTGTCCTGGGGTCTGGGCGTGGGGCACTGCGGTCTCCCTGCCGGTGTGTGGTCCTCGGGAGCACTCGCGGGATGCCCCTCGGGGCGCGCGATGGTCTCCCGTGCTGTGTCCCAGTCCGACGTGAGCACGTCCTCTGGTCAGGGATCCGGGTGACTCGGAGGGCCTCGCCAGGGTGAAAGCAAGGTGTCACTCGGGCTGCAGTCTGCTCTGGGCCCTCTTCCAAGCACGCACATACAGACAGGTACACACAGACACAGACAGGCACACAGAAACACACACAGACACATACAGGCATACACACTGACACACAGACACACACACTGATACACATACAGAGACATACACAGACACATACAGGCACACAGAAACACACACAGCCACACACACTGATACACACAGACATATACAGGCACACACACTGACACACAGACACACAGAGACACACACAGACACACACACTGACACGCAGACACAGAGACACACACAGACAGATACAGAGACACACAGATACAGAAAGACACACACACAGACACCTACACACACACACTGACACACACACACAGACACACACTGACACATGCAGACACATACAGGCACACACACTGACATGCAGACACACAGACACATACAGGCACACAGAAACACATGCAGACACATACAGGCACACCCACTGACACACACACACAGAGACACACACAGACACAGGCACACACACTGATACACAGACACACATACAGAGACACACACTGACACACAGACACACAGAGACACACAGACACATACAGAGACACACAGATACACAAAGACACACACAGACTCCTACACACACACACTGACACACACACACACAGACACAAAGAGCCACACGCAGAGACACACACAGACACACCCAGACACAAGGAGACACATATAGACACACACACAGACACATATAGACACACACACAAACGCTCAGAAACATGTAGACGCCCTGCAGACGCCTGCACACGAGCACACACACACAGGCATGCAGGCACAGCGAGACGGGCCGTAGGCAGAATCAGTCTTGCAGTCCCACGGCCGGGGCCCCTGCCTCTCCTCTGCTGTCGGTGGGGGTGGCTTCAGCTCCCCGTCCGGGGCCTCCTGCAGGGAATCCCACCACGGCAGGTGCTTCCTCCTCTTCCCAGGAGCGTGTCTCTCTGGCTCCTCTGTGACAAGCTTGGAAAGGGCTCATCTCGTCAGGCCAGGCCCACCAGGGTCCTCTCCTCTCTGTAGGACAGAACCCCATCAGGGTGCTGGAGCCTGCCACCTCCACGCAGGGGACTCCACGGAAGACGGGAGCGGCTGCAACACCGTCAGTTTCACCTCACAAGGGACTTCCCTGGTGGCCCGGCGGTTAGGACGCCGTGCTTCCACTGCAGGGGGCACAGGTTCGATCCTTGGTTCAGGGAGCTAAGATCCCATTTGCAGTGAGGCCAAAAAAAAAAAAAAAAAGTCATTTCATGAGACCGTGAACAGCAGCTGGCCAGGGATATGGGACCGGCCTGGGGGCTGGCTCCTGCCCCTTGTCTTGTTGCAGGGGCCTGCAGGGACCCTCCTCACTAACCTAACGGTGCACAGGGAATTTCTCCTGGAACCAGAGACGCATCAGAACTCGAGCAAAAACAGCATGTGTTTTCTCGGGAGAAGACAATTTCCATGATTCTAATCTGGTGGCTGCCAACTTGTTAAAAACAGTTCATTCCCAGATTTCACGTTTGCTATTTTTGTTACTTCATTCAACAAGTATGTGTCGTGTGTTGCTTTTGCTGGGTTGTATCTGGAGAGAACGTGGCACTATATTTTTGTTGTTTTTGAAAAGCTCTGGCCACACCGCGCAGCGTGTGAGATCTTAGTTCCCCGAGCGAGGATTGAGCCAGTGCCCCTGCAGTGGCAGTTCGGAGTCTTAACGGCTGGGCCGCCAGGGAAGTCTCAAGAATGTGGGACGTTTGAGGAAGCAAAAATGTTTGGGGGCACAGAAAGCATTTGGTGAGAGATGGGGTGGAAATGTGACCCAGCGCAGACAAACCACCCCACCTCGTGGAGCTCAAACTCTCCTGGAAGGAGGAGACAGTCAGAGTAACTCTGGAAATGGCCCTCCAAGGTGACGATGTGGCAGCTGAGACCTGAAGGGTGAGACGCAGGATGTCTGGGTAAGGACTTCCCCGCCCAGGGGCAGGGCAGCAGGTGTAAAGGCCCTCAGGTGGGTACGAGTCAGCCCCTCAGAGGTCCTTGGACAATCCCATTCTGGAACACCCTCTGGAGCTGCTTCTCAGAACACAGAATGACTGCGTGTCTGTAAAGGTCAGTCCAGAGGGCTGCGGGCTTTCTGCTTCCTCTCCGCCAATGAGGAGGCCTGGCTTCCTGCTTTCCGGTTCTTGCAGGGGTCAGCTGTGCATTCTCGGGCCAGTCACTTAACCTTTCTGTGCTTCCATTTCCTTCCTCATAAAAATCAGTTAGGGGATAGGAACTAAAACATCTCCAGGTAAGGACACATGACCCCGTCGGAAAACAGGCAAAAGACCGGTCTTCCCAGACAGAGGAATGGATGAAGAAACTGAGGGATAGAGATGTGGCACAGTAAGGCTCAGCCTTGAAAAAGGAAAGAGATCCTTCCATCTGGAACAGCACGGCTGAGGCCGGGGGACGTCATGCTAGGGGACCCAAGTCAGGCAAGGGGAAGAAGTGTGCACTCTCACGCGTGCGGAGTCCGGAAAAGTCAGCTCGCAGAAGCCGAGAGTGGACTGATGGTTGCCAGAGAGGGGTATGGGGGAACGGGTGATGGGCGGAGGGGACAACGTCAAGCTGTGAGGGATGAAGACGTCTGGAGGCCTAGTGTGCAGCACCGAGGCGTCCATCGACAGAAGGGAGGTGTGGTAAACACAGACAATGGAATATTACGCAGCTGTCGAAAAGAATGAAATTGTGCCACTCACAACAACGTGGGTGGACCTAGAGGCGGTCATACTACGGGAAGTAAGTCAGACAGAGAAAGACGATGTCATAAGACACTGCTTGCAGGTGGAATCTAGAAAATTTATCCAAATGAACTTACGTATAAAACAGACCCACAGACAGAAAATAAACTATGATCACCAAAGAGGAGATATGCGGTGGGGGGGGGGGGGGGGAGGAATAAATTAGGAGTCTAGGATTAGCAGGTATCAACTACTACATAGAAAATAGACAACAAGGACCTACTGTATAGCGTAGGGAACTGTATTCAACATTTTGCAATAAACTATATGGGAAGAGAATCTGAAAGGAAAAAAAAAAAAAGGCTTCCCTGGTGGTTCAATGGTAAGGAATCCGCCTGCCAATGCAGGAGAATGCAGGAGACGTGGGTTCGATCCCTGGTTGGGGAATATCCCCGGGAGGAGGATGTGGCAACCCACTCTAGTGTTCTCGCCTGGAGAATCCCATGGACAGAGAAGCCTGGTGGGCTACAGCCCATGGGGTCACACAAGAGTTGGACACGACTTAGTAACTAAACAACGACATATATATATATATATATATATATATATATATATACACACACATATATATACATACTATAATATACATAGTATGTATGTATACTTATATATACTCAGTTATATATATAGCTGAGTCACTTTGCTGTATACCTGCAACTAACACGCCATTGTAAATCCAGTATATTTCAGTAAAAGTAAATGAAGCAAATAGACAACCAAAAAATACTATGCTGAATACTGGGCATTTACCGAGAGCGTAGATTTTAGGGGCTCTCATCATACAAATAATGGCAACTGTGTGAGAAGCTATGTTATTTACCTTGCCATAATCATTTCCCTATGTATGTGTGTAGCAAATCATGTTGTTTGCCTTAAATATATATAATTTTTATTTAAAAAATAGAATTTTACAAAGGAGACTTGTCAGACCCCAGAAAGCCTGCTCCTCTTTATGGAAAAACGAATCTGTACAAGGTTTTCTAGACCACTCTTCATGAACCAGTGAATATTCAAAGGAGGTCTAAATCTGAAGCCTGTTCCAAAGCCTGTCTCTGTAACACCTGCCACACAATACAAACTTCCACTTCTGCCAGTCCTTAACATTACCTCTGAATTTTCGTGAATTTCTGTTTCACAAGAGTAAGTGTTTTATGTTCACTGGCAGAGGCATACAATAAAGTTCTTCGTATTTAAAAAAAAACAAAACACGAGAGCGAGAAAGAGAGACTTGAACAGGTAGTTCACCAAGGAGAGGCAGGCAAAGTCTTGAATGGGTTCAAATCACAGCCCCCAGGAGGACTGGAATTAGATGCGCTGAAACACCCCACAGCCGCCAGAAGCCACAGGAGTATCAACTGCTGACCGCACCAAGGCCTCAGCGACTCTCACCACCGCGGGGGCGGCGCACAGAATGGCACACCCCCCAGGAAAACGATTGGTCCATCCTTTCACAGGTAAACACACACTCACCCTTCCATCCAGCTTTCTCAGTCTGAGTTATCTGACCCGCAAAAAAAGGAAAACCTGAATGCAAAGGTTTCGAGCAGCCCTACCCTCAGGGTCTCCAAAAGCTGGGTGGGACTCCAGGCTCTCTCGTGCACAACAAGTGAGCCATCCCACCGGGACCTGGCCCTTCCACAACACGAGATGCAGCTCGGTAACCAACAGGGTGGGGGTTTTGCATTCGGTTCATTTTAATGAGCGTAACTTCAATTCTGCAAACCAAGACTCGGTTCCGTCGTGGGAACATTTCAAGGTGTGTTTGGACAACACAGTTGCTAGAAGCCTCTCCTGTGACCACAGATGGCGTGAAATCTCGATACACGTCAGGTTTATCTGATCAGATTTATCTTTCAAACGGAGAAGGGCTGTATCCATGAAATACGCGTGAGATAAACGCGGAACAGATCACAGAACATACTCTTTATCATTGCGATGAGGGTTACGTTTTGAAGGGGTCATGTTTGGATGCCTTGGGTTAAATGCAAAGGTTGGAAGACTTTTCACAAGAGAGAAAATAGTTTGCGGTTGTCACGGAGGCTGAGTGATGAAGCTATGCTCATCAGATGGAGAGGTGGTGTCCCCACCACCAAGAGAGGTGGATCCAAGGTGCACATAGTCTCGGGGGCCTTTCTATAACTCTGGGATGGTGCTGAAGGGCTGGGGTCCAGCCCCATTGGTGGAAGGGCTCAGGAGGGGAGGGTCAGGGATGCCAGGAGATCAGGAGACACTCGGGCACCTGAGGCTATCAGTAGACCTTGTCCGCAGACAGAAGCGGGTTTCAAGAGAACTGAGTGTGGGTCCCGACGGGCTGTGTGTCCAGCGGAGGCTTATTCAATCTCTCTGTGCTTCGGTTCCTTCCTGCGTCAATGATGGGAGAAACACAGTTCCTCTGTCACAGTAAGGGTGCGTGCGCTCAGACTCTGCGAGCCCGTGGACTGCGGCCCGCCAGGCGCCTCTGTGCACGGGACTCTCCAGGCGAGAGTACTGCAGCGGGTTGCCATTTCCTCCTCCAGGGGACCTTCCTGACCCAGGGACTGAACCTCCGGCTCCTACACTGCAGATGGATTCTTTACCACTGTGTCGCCTGGAAAGCCAAGGTAAGGGGGCAGCTCGTAAAACACTGACCAGCTCCGGCTGCTTTTGCTCCCTTAAAACACGCTGGCGACTGGGGCTTCCCTGGGGGTCCAGATGATAAAGCATTGGCCTTCAGTGCAGGAGACCTGGGTTCGATCCCTGGGTCGGGGAGATCCCCTGGAGGAGGGAATGGCTCCCCACTCCAGTGTTCTTGCCTGGAGAATCCCACGGATGGAGCAGCCTGGTGGGCTACAGTCCATGGGGTTGTAAAGGGTCAGACGCGACTGAACAGCTAACACTTTCACTCTGGTGGTGCAGCGGCTAAGACCCTGCACTTCCAGTGTAGCGGGCCCAGGTTGGATCCCTGGTTGGGGAACTATATCTTACTATATATCTTAAGATAGTAAGATATGTAAGAAGTGTATCTTAGCTGCAACTAAGAGTTTGCATACCCCAACTAAAAAACACCCGACCCTCATGCCTCAACAAAGACCGGAGACCCCAGTGCCACAGCTGAGACCCAGGGCAGCCAAGTCAAACGCACGACAAAAGAAAAAACCAACAAACAAAACCCAAAAAGCAGGCAGTGATGGATGAAACCGGGAGTGAATGTATAAACAGCCCGGGAACCCGTGTCCTCAGGAGGACTGAAAATCTGCAATCTAGGGAACTTGAAATGCTGCCATCAGAGCCTTTTGTGGAGCAAGAAGTCCCTCAGTGAGGAAAACCCGACTTCCAGCAACTCGAGCAGCTTATATGGACTGACTTGAGACCAAACCCAAGTTTAAAATTCCCCGGGTCCCTTGCACTTCAGCCCCGAAACCTGGATCGGGGAGAGAGAAGGGAGCCCCGACTCCCCTCTCCTTGCCAGCCGGTCTTTTCTCTCCTTCCAGGCTGGAGCCAGAAGGCTGGTTCCTCGCGGGGGAGCGCCGGGTAGTGACACGTGGCCACCATCAGACTGTGGAGTCACTCGGCGTGGGTGTGTGTTGGCTCCTCCACTTCCCAGCTGCGTTCTTGTGCAATTTTCTAAAGAGAGGTTTCCAGCCCTGTGTGTTGAGGATAAAAACAGTTCCTCTCCCGTAGGCGTCGTTGGAGGATTCGAAGAACTGCGTGGAAGGGAACCAGGAGGGTGTGTTTCTCTTTCTGGCCCGACGCTCCTGCCCTAGTTTTCACGCTCCAGCCCAGGGATCAGAAAACCCAGCCCCCAGAAACGTCCTGTAAATGTACCTTGGTGCAGCCACCACGGAGAACAGTGCCTTGAAAACTAAAAACAGAGTTACCATATGATCCAGTAATCCCACTCCTGGGCACATATCCAAACAAAACTCTAATTCGATGAGACAGATGCCCCTCAGGTGTTCACTGCAGCCAAGACAAGGAAGTGACTCTGCGTCCACCGACAGAGGAACGGGTCAGGAAGGTGTGGTGCATAGACAATGGAACATTAGTCAACGGTGAAAAAGAATCCCATAATGGCTTTTGCGGCAACACGGATGGGCCTAGACACTACCATGCCAGGGGAAGTCAGTTAGAAAAACAAAGTCATCAGATGATACCCACTTACACGTGGAATCTAAGATATGATACAATCACACTTGTTTACAAAACACAAAGAGACTCACAGACACAGAGAACACACTAGTGGTCTCCAAGGGGAAGGGGAGGATCGGGAGTTTGGGGTTAGCTAGCCAAAGCAGGCTATTATTTATGTGTGTAACTGAATCACTGTGCTGTGCGCCCGAAACTAACACCACATTGTACCTCAACTAGAGTTCAATAAAGTAAATAAAAAGGGGAAACCACCCTCCATCTGCTCACACCTGGCTCCACCTACGCTTGTAAATAAAGCTTTATTGGGACACAGTCATTTCCATTCTTTACAACTGTCTGTGGCTGCTTTTGCCGTCCCAGTGGCAGAGCTGAGTACTTGCCCTTTAGAGAAAAAGCTTACCAACACTTGCTCTTGAGACAAACCTGGCTGCCAGTTCCTAGGTCTCTCTGCCGAGTGTTCTATACGTGAATCGGCGGCAACATACACCTCGATGTTCACACCCTTCTGTCTCTTTTCACAGACACGGAGCGTGGCTGGCGTTGCGCTGTCTGACACTTTGCCCTCATCACTTCACACGTCTTGATCCTGCATTAAGGCACAAAGCTGTTTCTGTTCAGTCGCTCAGTCGTGTCCGACTCTATGCGGCCCCATGGACTACAAGCATGCCAGGCCCCCTCGTCCATCACCATCTCCCGCAGTTTACTCACACTCATGTCCATTGAGTCGGTGATGCCATCCAACCATCTCATCCTCTGTCACCCCCTTCTCCCGCCTTCAATCTTTCCCAGCGTCAGGGTATTTTCCAATGAGTTGGCTCTTCCCATCAGGTGGCCAAAGTTTTGGAGCCTCAGCTTCAGCATCAGTCCTTCCAATGAATCTTCAGGGTGGATTCTCTTTAGGATGGATGGGTTTGATGTCCTTGCAGGCACAAAGACGTTCTGCATTCTTAATGGCTATGGACCGTTCCACGCGTGGCTTTGCTGCAATCTCACAGGCTGACTTCCTGACGCATTTCTGGTGTGTTTCTGCTACAAAAATGACGATGAGAATGCCCCGGGGCAGTGAACGATCTATGACTGCACAGATGTTGTTCCACCCGAATTCTGTTCTGACTCTTGGATGAACTCAGGGAGCCGCTGCAGATTCAAGGTTGCGTGCACTTGTGGTTTAGATTAAGTATTGATCAATGGCCTGCGGGCCAGAGGGAAAGTGTGCCTGCGAATTTTGTAGATGCTTGCAGATCCCTCCTCCAGGATGTTGTCCGGGTGAGGACATGGGGTTTCATTCTATATCCCCTGGAAACTGCACTGCAAAGACGCATGTTTGGATGGCAGAGGGGAAGCCGCCTGGTCTGTGTGAGGGCTTCAAACTCTCACTCTGGCTCCTTTGGGGAGTGTGGGATGCCCACGGGCTGCGGGGGAGGGACAGTGAAGAGGGAACGATGCTGCCATTTCCCACCACTCACCCCAAGGCCACGTGTTTCCTCCTGACCACTGCCCACACTCTCGCAGGGGACAGCCGGATGGGATTCCCACTAAATACTAGGAAGCACAGACCCAGTCTGCGGATCGGCACTTCTGCCGGAATTCACTCATGGGTCTCCGAAGTTCAGGTTGTTTGAGTCCTGCAGGGTTTTGTTTAAAGAGTTTCTAATATAAGCTTTTTCCCCATTTATTTATTTTTATTGAAGTGTGGTTGGTTCACAATGTTTTAGGTGGCGGCAAGTTGATTCAGTTATACATATGTGTCTACGTGGTTGTTGTTTATCGCTAAGTTGAGTCTGACTTCAATTCCATGGACTGCAGCCCGCCAGGCTCCTCTGTCCATGGGACTTTCCAGGCAAGAGTACTGGAGTGGGTTGCTATTTCCTTCTCCAGGGGATCTTCCCAGTCCAGGAAGGGGACCCTCATCTCCTGCATTGCTGGTGGATTCTTCACCACTGCGCCACCTGGGAAGAATTTTTATATATCCTATATATTTTATAATTTCCTATAATATAATATTTTTTCCATTATCAATTATTATAAGATATTGAGTTCCCTGTGCTATACAGTGGGACCTTGTTGATTATCTATTTATATATAATAGGGTGTACCTGTTAATCTCAAACTTCTAATTTATCCCTCCCCTTTTTACCCTTTGGTACCCATAAGTTTGTTTTCTATGCCTGTGAGTCATATTTCTGCTTTGTAAGTTCATTGGTATCCTTCACGCTTCCGCATATAAATGGTCCCATACGACGTTGGTCTTCCTCCGAGTCGCTTCACTTGGGCTAGTGTGGAAATCTGCAGGCCCTTCCGAGCTGCGGCAAATGGCAGAACCTCATTCTTCTTCGTGGCTGACCGATATTCCAGTGTGCATACGCACATCTTCTTTATCCGCCCCTCCGTGGATGGACGTTGGGCTGGCTCCTGGAGGCAGCATTGCAGACAACTCTGGGGTGCATGTATCCTTCCAAACCATGTTTTTCCGCAGACTTACGCCCAGGAGTGGGACTGCGGGACCATATGCTTCCTCTGTCTTCAAGTTTTTAGGGAACCACTGTACTGTTCGCCATAGTGGCTGCTCCAACTTACATTCCCACCAAAAGTGTAGGCGGGTCCCCTGCTCCCCACACACTCTCCAGCATCTATTATTAATATTTGTAGACTTCATGGTGGTTCTAAGATGTTAAGTAATTGCTTTCCCATCAATTATATGCACATGTTTTCAGACTGTTTCTTGCTTTTTAAACACAAACTTAAAAAAAAAAAAGGGTGATTGTGTTAGGTTGCTAGGGCTGTTATAACAAAGTACCACAGACTGGGGGCGGGGGGGGGGGGGTGGGCCTTCCAACAGAAATTGTTTTTCTCCTCATTCTGGCAGCTCAAGATCAAGGTGTCAGCAGCCTTGGTTTCTTCTGAAGACTCTACTTGTAAATGGCCATGGCCTTCTCTCAGCGTGTCTATGTTCTAATCACCTCTTTAAAAAAAAATTTATTTTTAATTGAAGGATAATTATAATATTGTGTTGGTTTCTGCTATACATCAACAGGGATCAGCCATAGGTATACCTATGTCCCCTCCCTCTTGATAATCTCCTCTTTTTATAGGAACACCAGAGAACGCTGAAGAATTGATGCTTTCGAACTGTGGTATTGGAGAAGATTCTTGAGAGTCCCTTGGACTGCAAGGAGATCTGAGCAATCCATCCTAAAGGAAATCAGTCCTGAATATTCATTGGCAGGACTGATGCTGAAGCTGAAACTCCAATCCTTTGGCCACCTGATGAGAAGAACTGACTCCTTGGAAAAGACCCGGATGCTGGGAAAGATTGAAGGCAGGAGAAGAAGGGGACGACAGAGGATGAGATGGTTGGATGGCATCACGGACTCGATGGACATGAATGTGAGCAAGCTCCGGCAGCTGGTGATGGACAGGGAGGCCTGGCGTGCTGCAGTCCATGGGGTCGCAAAGAGTGGGGCACGACCGAGCAACTGAACAACCACAGGAGGGATTAAAAGCCATCCTAATGACCCTGTTCTAACTTAATCACCTCTTTAAAAACCCTGTCTCCAGACACAGTCACATTCTGGGGGACCAGGGGCTAGGACTTCAAAAGCTTAGTCTTGGGAGACCCCATTCAAGCCAGAACTGTGATTTTCCACGAACTGAAGGAAGCAGATGGAAAGACCTCTGCTTTCATGGGACACACTGTAGTGGGTGGGAGATGACAGTCAACGGAGAATACTTTTAATTCAGCCAGTATTGAACAGCAAACAGATCACGTATATTCATACAGATAGATGGATAGAGAGACGGACAGACAGAAGGCCAAGAGAGATTCCTGCTGCACCTGGAGAAGAGGTGCAGTTCTCTAACCAAGAGAGTTACTTCCTTGGGCTAAGGTAAGCCTCAAGAGTTTGCGTTTTTATCAGGTCCATTCCACCATCAGAACAGGTGATTCTCTTGCAGCGTGCCTGCCTGTCACCATGGAAACGCCAGAAATGCACCATATGCTTTATAAACATCATCTGATATTTGCAAGGACACAATGAGCTAGAAAAGATTATTCCCCCGAGCTGATCTGCTCAGCGCAGACCCTGCATTTCATTCTTCACTCTGTAAACACCCCTGGGGCCACCCAGTTCCAGCTGTGACCCCTCCCCTCCCCTCCCCTCCCCCACTTCCGAGAGTCTCGCTTGCAGTCCAGAGTCCGGAGTCGATGGGGCTCTCTCCGCCCCCTTCCCAGCCCCTCCTTCCCCCTCCAGCTGCGGTTCCCATGGCAACTACTGAGCCTGCCCGGTCCAGCCCACCCCTGGCAGTTAATGAGGCTTAAAAAAAAAATAGTTACTAGACCTGCATATATATTACCTACTTATCTCATTAACAGGCCTCTTAATTATACTGCCTGGATTGGCCTGGTACCTGCGGGTTGCCATGTTGGTAAACATACACCTAAAGCACAGAAAAGGAAGGTAAAAATTGAATTTATTTATTTTATATGCAGGAGCGTGGATCGGTTAATCCCAGACTCCTGCTTTATCCCTCACCCTTCCCCACGTTTACGCTGTGGTCACCGTAAATTTGCTCTCTATATCTGTGGGTATATTTCCGTTTTGTTTTTTGTATTTTTATTTGTATTTCTGTTTTGTAAATAAGTTCGTTTATATAATATTTTAGGTTCTGAATATAAATGATGCCATGTAATACTTGTCTCTGACCCATTTAATTCAGTCTGATCATCTCTAGGTCCATCTATGGTGCTGCAAACGGCATGATTTCATTCTTTTTTTATGGCTGAGTAATATTCCTTTTTTTCTTTTTGCATTTCCCGTGATGATTCACTTGTTAATTATTGCAGTTTATTATTCCCTTGAGATACTTATTTTTTTCTTTATTGACAATGTAATTCTTTTTGCTTATTTATCTTTTAATTGGAGGAAAACTGCTTTACAACACCCTGTTGGTTTCTTCCATACAACAGCGGGAGCGGCCATAACTGTATGCATATCGCCTGCCTCGGGGGCTGGCCGCCCTTCCCTCAGTTCTTTATATATTAAGACAGTTCATTGTTTGTTCCAACAGGGCTCATAGGAATACGGATGGTTCTATTAGGTTTATTAAAGTTGCTCCTGGGTCTACTTTTCCCGAGGAGAACACTTTGCTGTTGTTTGTTACTTTACTTTGGTAATCATATCATCCACCTTTCACTGAAGCAATTTTGGTGCAAGCTGAAAGACTGGACTTTGTATCAGTGGCTATGACTTTCCAGATGCTCTTGCTTATTTTAATTTTAGGACAGGTGATTGTTTGCATGAGAGCAGGAGAGAAATGATAAAGCAGAAACAAATATGCCTCCCCCGCCGCTCACTTTATCCTCTTTCTCTCTCGTCCACGCTTCCCAGTGATAACTTTCTTGTGTGTTTTTCTATATTCTCTGAGAATGTGCATTTATTTCTAACCTCAATTCTGTTTTTTTTTTTTTTTTTTTTTAACAACAAATAATAGCACTTTCACTCTGAGTCCTTCAGACCTGGCTTTTACACTTAATTTCAGAAATCATTCACCAGCTCAGGAGAGCACTGGTTTCCATGGCAACTACCTGAACCTGCTTCCATCACCAGGGGCTTGAGGAGGGAATGTGGACACTGGAATAGGGGACCCCGAAACTGGCCCGACTTGGGGGTCCAGAGAGGAAGCATGGGCTTGAGACTTCAGTCAGTAGGGCTGAGGCCTGTGTATCACGCGTGTTAAATAAATTGTGTCTTTCGGGACTTCCCTGGCCCTGATGCTGGGAAAGACTGAAAGCAGGAAGAGAAGGGGACGACAGAGGATGAGATGGTTGGACGGCATCACCGACTCGATGGACATGAAAGTTAAAAAGTGAAAGTGAAGTTTGCGCAGTCGTGTCTGATCCTTTGCAACCCAGGCCAGAACACTTCCCGACCCAGGGATCGAAGCCGGGTCTCCTGCATCTTCCCGACCCAGGGATCGAACCTGGGTCTCCTGCATTGCGGGCGGATTCTTTACCGGCTGAGCCACGAGGGGAGCCTGAGAACACTGGAGTGCGCAGCCTCTCGCTCCTCCAGCGGATCTTCCCGACCCAGGACGTGAGTTTGGACTGCAGGAGACACGGAAGCACAGGCGAGCCTGGCGCGCTGCAGCCCAAGGAGTCGCAAAGCGTCAGACACGACCGGGCAACTGAACAACTGGCAGCCGAGTGGTTAGGACTCTGGGCTTCCAGCGCAGGGGGGTGAGCGTTCAATTCCTGGTTGGGGAACTAAGACCTCATATACCATGCAGTGCAGCCAAAAAAAAGAGAAATAAATTCAAAAATCGTGTCTTTGGAGAATAGCTTTACAGAAGGAGAAAACTGAGGCAAGAGACGGACAAGCCCCAGGCTGAGCAGCTGGAGTCTGTCGCCAGTGGACAGACTGCAGGATGAAGAGGAGGCGGAGAGGAGCCTGCCCAGAAAAGAGACTGCATACTTCTCGTTCTCGAGGTCAAGGAGAGCTTCCTGACTACAGAGCTCCCTGGAGGTCAGAAAAGGAATGTTAACCTACCCATAGGCCTCGTAACCGGAATCCATCTTGGCTGAGAGGTGACCACACACACGGGGAGGGAACCTAAGATTAAACCAAATACAGACTCACAACCAGGCAAAGCAAGATGACTGGCCAGAGGAAACCCAGAAGAAACGCCCCATAAAAGTGATTCTGTTGCAGGGAAAAGGAAAAGAGGAATGAGGCTTTCTTTCCCGAGAACAAAGAAGGCTGAGCGCTGAGCAATTGATGCTTTTGAATCGTGGTGCTGGAGAAGACTCCTGAGAGTCCCTTGGGCTGCAAGGAGATCCAACCAGTCCATCCTAAAGGAGATCAGTCCTGAATATGCATTGGAAGGACTGATGCTGAAGCTGAAGCTTCAATACGTCAGCCATGTGATGTGAAGAGCTGACTCATTTGAAAAGACCCTGATGCTGGGCAAGATTGAGGGCAGGAGGAGAAAGGGGCGACAGAGGATGAGATGGTTGGATGCCATCACTGGCTCGATGGACATGAGTGTGAGCAAACCCCGGGAGATAGCAAAGGACAGGGAAGCCTGGCGTGCTGCAGTCCATGGGGTCCCAAAGAGTCCAACACGGCTGAGCGGCTGAACAACAACAGTGAGCAGGCCTGACTGCTCCTGGCTTTCACACGAGCTGTTTGCGGCCGGTCGTCTGCAACTAACTTTGCCTTTCTGCCCCCTAACCCTGTGGGAGCCCCGTTTTGCACCTACTGTCCTCTGACTCCATGCTCATGACCTCCTGCATGCCATGCTCACCTTTACAGTCCTGTCTTGGCAGGCCACCTCTTGGAGTTTTTCCCTTTCTGCTTCACAGAAAGAAGGGCTACGGGTAACCAGACTCAATTACTGGGTCACCAAAGCCAGGCTACGACTGGTTCTGAAATAGTGCAGCAAGGAAGAGGCCAAGACCCCGACGCCTTTGTTCTCCGTCCCTGGGTCCTGCCTGGGAGCCCTGGTCTCACATGAGCCCCTAGACTCTTCACGGAGTCGGGGCCACAGCTCTCGCAGTGTGAGCCTGCTGGGTTCCCCACTTCCACGGCCGGGAATTAAAGTCACCTGTCTGTTTCCTCCAAACTCTTTGTTTTCTTTTTTTAATTTGGCTTCGGCGGCAGAGAAGGCCAAGATTCTGGCCGCAAGGGTTCTAACCACAGGAGGGTGCGAGTGCTCCTCTGAGTCCACCCGCGAGTCTGTCCACGCATACTGAGGTCTTTTTCCTCCTAACAAACAACTGAGTTGTTTCGCTACTTTCCATCTCTTTGTGGGAATTTTCATTTTCTGCAAAGCCGTTTCTGCAAAGCCGTAGGGGCCAGGGCCTTGTCACTGACCACCGGTCGACTGGTTAGGATTCAGCTCTCACTGCCCGGGCCTGACTTCAGTTTCTGGCTGGGAAGCAAAACGCGGCTTCAAGCCACTGCAGGCCAAGGCGGGCTCAAAACCAGTGTGTTTGGCCTCTGCGAGGCAGAAAGCACAGCTTTCTAACAGCTGGACAAGTGTCTGGGGCGTGACAGTCAGCGCTTCTCACCGTTCACTAATTTACTCCTTCCTTCTCTCACTCGTTATACAAATATCAATTAGTATCTTTAAAGAGGAGGAGAAAAAGCTGGCTTAAAACTCAACATTAGAAAAACTAAGATTATGGCATCTGGTCTCAACACTTCATAGCAAATAGAAGGGGAAAAAGTGGAAGCAGTGACAGATTTTCTTTTCTTGGGCTCCAAAATCACTGCAGATGGTGACTGCAGCCACGAAATCAAAAGATACCTGCTCCTTGGAAGGAAAGCTATGACCAGCCTAGACATCGAATTAAAAAGCAGAGACATCACTTTGCTGACAAAGGTCCATTTAGTCAAAGCTATGGTTTTTCCAGCAGTCGTGCACAGTTGGGAGAGCTGGACCATAAAGAAGGCTGAGCGCCGAAGAACTGATGCTTTTGAATCGTGGTGTTGGAGAAGACTCTTGAGGGTCCCTTGGACTGCAAGGAGATCCAACCAGTCCATCCTAAAGGACATCAGTCCTGAATGTTCATTGGAAGGACTGATGTTGAAGCTGAAACTCCAATCCTTTGGCCACCTGATGCGAAGAACTGTCTCATTTGAAAAGACCCTGATGCTGGGAAAGATTGAAGGCGGGAGGAGAAGGGGACGACAGAGGATGAGATGATTGGATGGCATCACCGACTCAATGGACAAGGGTTTGAACAAACTCAGGAGATAGTGATGGACAGGGAAGCCTGGAGTGCTGCAGTCCATGGGGTCGCAAGGAGTCGGACACGACTGGGCAACTGAACAACAGAAGAGTCAGATTTATAAAAACAGAAATAGGATGACGATTCCCAAGGGCTGGCAGGGGGGAAACGGGGACGTTTCAGTTGGGGAAGAGGAGGCGCTAAGGAGGTGGAAGGCGGTGAAACGGCGCCCTGCAACGTGAGTGTACTGAGTGGACGCTGAAAACAGTAGGGGGCAGACTTTGCGTCCTGTGTATTGGACCACAGTGTAGGTTTTCAGAAAGAGGGAGCAACTTGAATCCCAGCAATGATGGAGAAAAAGCAAAACAGTTTCATTTGCTTTAAATGGGAGAGAAGAGGGAGGCGTGGAGGAGCTGGGGAGAAAAGAATGAAAGAAACAGAACAAAACAAGGATTACCACCATTTTAACAAATGAAAAGGTGGTTGTTTTACAAACAAAAGTCAACAGTGGTTTACCCCAGGCGGGTGAAACGAAGAGGAACAGCCAGGGAGTGATTATCCTCAAAACTGGCATGGTGTTTATCTCTGGAGGAGGGGTGGTGGTGGTGGTTTTTTCCTGGGGAGCCCTGGCTCCTTTATTACCTGGGAACTAGTGTGTTAAGCTGTACAAATGAGCTCGAGGCACCTTTCCCCCCCCCCCCCTTGTGTTTTATATCTCCCAGTGAGAAGCATTATGGAAACTTTTAAAAATGTGTGAGCAATCCTTTGCTGTAAGAAAATATAATCCCATGACACTGAAGAGGGGGAAAAAAAAAGGTGAATATTTGTCTTGTTTAAAAGCTGGAAAGAGCTGCTTCGTGGCACCTTTCGAGGCTTGTGCCCTGCAGACAATCACGACTCAGGAACGGTGAGTCATTTTCCAAATTATATGAATAATGCAAGCCCGCGGAGATGGGCTCAGGTTGGAAATTTGCAAGTGAAAAGGGCTCTTAACAGTTCTGTAGAAATGTCTTTTTGTGCTGGGTTTCGAGACGTGACATTTATCGGTTAAATGTCAACCTCTTAGCCCGGAATGGAGCAGTTAAAACAGCCATTAGCAGGATGGAAAATTCGTGCCTCCTCCGCCGCCCAGGAAAGAGGCTGATGGAAGAGCGCACAGGGTTCTCAACATCTGCTTTGTCAAATATTATATTTTTCTTCTCAGTACACCGAATAAGCTCTCATTTATTTTTTAATTTGATTTTTATCTTATATCGGATTGTAGTTAATTTACAAAGTCGCCTTAGCCTCAGGTGTACGGCAGAGTGATCCAGTTATACACTCATTCTGTGCTGAGGCCCTTCAGCCGTGTCCAAGTCTTGGCGACCCCATGGACTGTAGCCCACCGGGCTCCTCTGTCCATGGAGATTCTCTAGGCAAGCATACTGGAGTGGGTTGCCATGCCTTTCTCCAGGGGATCTTCCCGACCCAGGGATCGAACCCTCGTCTCTTATGTCTCCTTACTAGCAGGCGGGTTCTTCACCACTGGCACCACCTGGGAAGCCCATATATATGTTCTTTTTCAGATTCTTTGCCCACATAGGTCATTACAGAGGATTGAATACAGTTCCGTGTGCTACACAGCAGGTCCTTGTCGGTTATCTATTTTATGTGTAATAGTGTGTGTATGTTAACTGGAAACTCCTAATCTATCCCTCCTCACCCTTCTGCCTCTGGTAACCGTAAGTCTGTTTTCAAAGTCTGTGAGCCTGTTTCTCTTTTGTAAATAAATTCATTTGTATCTTTTTTTTTAAGAGTCCACATATAAGTGATACCATATGGTATTTGTCTTTGTCTGACTTCACTTAGGACGATCGCCTCCAAGTCCATCCACGTTGCTGCAAACGGCATTATTTGGTTCCTTTTCATGGCTGAGTCATATTCCACTATACATAAATATATATATATGCACCATATCTTCTTTATCCATTCATAAATGGATATTTAGGTTGCTTCTATCTCGTTTTTTTAAGTTTTTAAAATTTAGTTTTGAAAACAGTTCAGAATCAAGGTGATATGGGTCATATTATTGTTATTATTAAGTGTATGGAGATGAGCTCTAAGCAGGAAGTAATGGTCCAGACACATTCAGGACTTTCTGAGATGACCCAGGCGGAGGCTGTCAAATGCACAGACAGTGGGGGGTGGGGTCTGCACTGTCCAGGTACATGGAGGCCTGGATGCCTCATGCTAGCGTCTCTCTTCACAGCCCTAGACCGTCCCCAACAAGTTATTCACGTCCGCAGAATTTGTAATAAGAAATGGACACACTCTAAACGTCCACTCACACTTAAGCATATTAGCTGTGGAATACTATACAGCCACGGAAAGGGTCGAAGTGCCTCTGTGCAACTGTTATGGACCAATCATTAAGATACATAACTGTACCAAAAAAAAGTAAAACACAAAACTTGACAGAGCATCATGCCTTGTGTCAATGTAGGAAAAAGAGAAAGCATACTTGTTCTGCATACGTAGTATGTTTGTGCAAGTGAAAGTGTTAGTTGCTCAGTCATGCCCGACTCTTCGCGACCCCCTGGACTGTAGCCCGCCAGGCTCCTCTGTCCATGGGATCCTCCAGGCTAGAACACTGGAGTGGGTTGCCAGTTCCTTCTCCAGAGGATCTTCCTGACCCAGGGATCAAACCCAAGTCTCCTGCACTGCAGGCGGGCTCTTTACCAGCTGAGCCACTACAGGGAAGCCCAGAACCTGTGAGCATACAGCAAAAATCTGATAACCTTGGTTGCCTCACAAGAGGAGAAGTCAGTAGTTGGAGGATGGAGGATGGGAGGGAATTTTGCAATAATTATCCTTGTACCTCATTTGTTCTATCTATTTTGCAAATGTATTTAACAAAGACTGGAAATCAGATAACTTAAATCCCCTGACTTTGTTTTGTTTTTCTTAAGGATTTTTTTTTTTCCAATTCTAGATCCTTTCTGATTCCATATAAAATTTATTGATTTGTTTTTAGCTGAAGTATAGGAGACTTGGGTTCGAGCCGTGGGTGGGGAAGATCTCCTGGAGAAGGAAACGGCAGCCCACTCCAGTATTCTTGCTTGGGAAATCCCAAGGACAGAGGAGCCTGGTGAGCTGCAGTCCACAGGGTCCAAAGAGTCAGACGTAACTTAGTGACTAAGCAACAGCAACCAACAGTTGACCTACAATGTTGTGTTAGTTTCGGGTGCATAGCAAAGTGATTCAGGTTTGCATGTAAATGCACTTGTGTGCATACAGATATTTATATATGTGTGTATATTTTTTCAGGTCTTTTTCCACTATAGCTATTGCAGTATATAGAATATGTCAATAGTTCCCTGTGCTATACGGTAGGTACTTGGTGTGTTTTTCATCTATTTTCTATATAGTAGTGTATATCTATTCATCTCAAGCTCTTACTTTACTCCCCCCTCCCATAATTCCAGATAAACTTTAGAATCAGTGTGTTGATTCTAAAAAAAAAAAAAAAAAAAAAAAAAAACGGCACTGGGAATATGAGACCAGCCTTGAAGAAACAGTCCTGCTGACATTGCCGAGAGTTCTGGATCTTTCGCCAAGCTCGTTTCACATTTTCTTTTCTTTTTTTTTTTTTCGTTTCACTTTTTTCTAGAGCATGCTCAGTGCTCTCATTTCATTTAGTTTGTTTTCCAATTTCTTCATCTTTCTTTCTTTCTGCTGTTCTTTCTCAAGCCTTTATCAAGCATAGTAGAAAAGCCTTTGTATACATATTACATAAATAACATGTATAATATCTATATCTTAGAAAACTTATAAGTTTTTGCCTAACTAAAAAAATTTATGACATTTTGACCCCACTTGTTTGACTTAGTATGAATAATAGATTTCAAATTAAAAAAAAACAGATATGCAACAAAGATTTACTGTGTAGCACTGGGAACTAGTGTCAATATCTTGTAATAACCTACAATGGAAAATGATCTGAAAAATGATATATGTGTATATGTATAGCTGAATCACCGTGCTGTGCACCTGGAACGTTGTAAGTCAACTGTGCTTCAGTAAAATATATATATTCTGAAATTTAAAAAAAGAGTTCAAACATCTGAGCCTCATGTGTTTCTTCATTTATTTGGGTCTTATTTAACCTCTCAGCAATGTTTTGTGATCTCTTAGACCACCTTCTGTATCTTCTGTGCAATTTACATTAGCCACCCCATATTTTTGCATCTTAACATCCTCCTTTAAAATTTTCATCTTCCAGCTGTTCCTTGATCGCCTTCTAAATGCCATTTACCTTTTCCTCATGACTTAAAACTTTAATTTTTATCCTGTGCGTTCATCTTTTTCTTTCTCTCTGCCCTCTGCGACAGCAGTTTGGAAAGTCTCAGCACACACATCACAAAAACCTTAGCCTCTCGCCCACCTCGCAAGATGGAGCTTTCAGCTAACGTCATGCAAATCGCTGTCTCCCGTTAGGCTCGCTCCTTGAATGATTCATTTTGAAGAGAGCACAAAAGCACTCATCAGACAGAACAAAAAGAAATCTGTCTCCCGCCCTCACTGCTTCGTCTTCCCCCTCTCCCTTCCCTGGGTGGTGGCAGCTTCCAGAACACCAGCTTCTGCCGTGTTACCCAGCGCTGAGCTTCACATCCACAGTTCTTAAGGCATTATGCACACGTAACTGTGCACAATTACACCCTCACGTGCGGTTACGAGTACGTTTATCTGCACATCATACAACATGACAGTATAGACTCTGACACCTGTGCTCCGTCTGACAGCCCGTGGTGGGCATGGCTGCCTGTCAGGACTAAGCGCTTCTCCGCTCGCTTTGGCGTGCGGCAGAATCCTTCACGGCGCGCAGACACCGGCATTGATTTCAGCGTTCCTCCACCCACGGGCCGCCGGGCTGTTTCAGTTCTTTCCCCCGGCTCCCGAAAAGCCACGGAAAAGCAACGTGTCTGTATTGTATTTGGCGGAGGTTCAGCTTCGCCTGCAGGATATAGTCTACAAGTCAGTTTGCTGGGCCAAAGGACACGTGCATATTTGAGATAACCTTTGACACATCCTATATTCACTCAAAACATGTATGCCGAGCACAGCAAAAATCTGGCGTCTTTCGGGTCCTGGGAACGCAGAGGTGAATCAGATAGGCAAGCGTTTCGGGACTCGGGGGGTAGGGGGGGGGGCCCGATTCTCTCACCAGGTCGCTGACAATAAACCAGCGAGCAGAGGCACAAACCAGATGACTTCAGTCACTGGTGACTGCGACAAAAAAACACCGGAATACGGTGAAAGGAACCGGAGCGGGGCGGCGCGGAAGGCTGCTTGAGGCGGAGACCTTGCTTCCCAGGGTGTCCTGCGTTTTCAGCCAGCCCTGGATGCGGGTGGTCTCCAGGAACATGACTGAAAATAATCTTTTTTTCCCCCCCTTCAAATTTTTATGGGAGTATAGTTGATTTACAATGCTGTGTTCGTGTCTTCTGTACAGCAAAAGGAATCAGTTATACATAGACATAAATCCACTCGTTTTAAGATTCTTTTCCCATAAAGGTCATTACCGAGGAGAGTTTCCTGCGCTATACAGCAGCTCCTTATTAGTTATCTATTCTATTTATAGCAGTGTGTATATGTCAGTGCCAAGCTCCTAGTTTATTCTGCCCCCCTCAATAACCACAACTTTCCCCTTTGTTAATCATGTTTGTTTTCTACGTCCGTGACTCTGTTTATGTTCTCTAACTAGATTCATCTGCACCATTAAAAAATTTCACATATAAGCAATATCACGTATTTGTCTTTCTCTGTTTGACGAACTTCACTCGGTGTGACAATCTCTAGGTCCATCTGTGTTTGAAAACAGTCTTTCAAATATTTGGTTGCTCCTTTGCCACGATGAAAGATTTTTCCGTTTCCCCTTGTTTGTTTCACAGACACACAGATCAATGTTATTTGATTCCAAAAACAAACAGCGTGTGTGAGTTCATTTTGCGATGAAAATTAAGGGGAAGAATTAAATGGGGATGAGATGGCTGTCTACAGGTACGGATCATTAGGGTAAAGAGAGAAGGAAAGCCCCAATTTCAGGACAGGGACGGACTCGAGAGACAAAATACTCCACACAACAACCAAGAAGTAAGATCAATTCAGCAAACTAGGGAAGAAGATCAATAGCTCTCTGAACCCAGAAACGGCAAGAACCTGACAGGTTGTATACTGATTGATTTAAAGCTCAAACTTGCGCAAATGCTGTGGAAAGTTCGGGGCAGGGGGTCAGGGTGGAGGGAAGTTATTTTTAACAGAAAAACATCACGCTGAGGTTACGACACAGCTGAAGCAAGATACCCACTGTCCCTCAAAGGTGTTTATCTCCTAAGGGGATCGATTCCATCAGAGGCAAACTGCGGGTAGAGAAAATCGTGTGTTTCTGAGTCATCCAGTGACGCCGCTGTCCTTAGCTGAACACGCCAGGCGAGGGCAGAGTTTCCAGGAGGGCGAGCAGGCAGGGATGGCGTAAAGGCTGCCCGGTTCGCGGGAGAGGGCGGGCCGCGCCAGGGGTCCGAGGAGGGAGATGCTGCGGGTACCTGGGAGCCGAGGGCAGACGGGCACCTGAGGCTAATGGGGGTTGCCATGGAGACAGAGAGCCTCTGCTGCTGAAATGCTGTCAACAAGTTAGGGATGCTCTGAGCTGATAAAACGCCCCAAATAAGATCCGACTTTGGGGGGAGTGGGGTTGAAATTCCTCCCCTGAGAAGAGGCCACACCAGGTGTGTATACAAGGGACCTGGGCCCAAGCTGTGACATTAAAAACTCCCCAAATTCATGATGAAGTCCCGGTCGGGCGCCCAGTCCATGTGTATGGATGCAACTTGCCATTTAATGAATAGCAAAAGGAGATGGGTCTCTCAGAAACAACACAATATGCTCATTATTCAAGAGATGCCCTTTTCAAAATGGTGCCGGAAAAAAAAGGTGTTCGAGTCCATTAAGATTGTTTTGCTGATTGTTTCCATGGAGACCAACGGCTGTAATTATTCCCGGATTTTTCAAAGGCTGAGAATCTGTTCTTTCATTTTCTAATGGAATGGCTTTGAGTCCCCGATGGAGATGGCAATGCCTGGCACATAATTAGTGATCCATAAATGCCCTCCACTCTGATTTCCGGAAAAACATCCCCGAGTTAAATGAAAAGCATAAAACAATGGGGGAGGGGGGAGCCTAATTTTTCTTCCATCGAAACTTCATGTAGAAATATATGTACACACAGTAATATTAGGTTTTCTTTCCTTTTTCTTTTTTGGCCATGGAGCAGGGCTTCTGGGACCAGGGATTGAACCTGGGCCTCAGCAGTGAAAGTGCTGAGTCTTAACTACTAGGCCACCAGGGATGTCCTTCTGTTTTCACTTCCTTTTTAAATATTTTATTTAAAGTATCTTTAAATATTCGAATAAAATATATTTTATTTAAAATATCTGTATTAAAAATTTTTTTTTCTTGATGTGGCCCATTCTTAAAGTCTTTACTGAATTTGTTACAACACTGCTTCTGTTTTATGTTTTGGGTTTTTTTGGCCATGAGGCATGTGTGATCTTAGGTCCCCAACCAGGGACCCAACCCACACCCCGTGCATTGGAAGGTGAAGCCTTAGCCATCGGGCCACCAGGGAAGTCTCTGTTTCCCTCTCTCACAAGAACTAGGCATGGAGAGTCAAGAAGGTAAACAAATGACGTTTCAAGATATATTCCTTAACCTCCCACCTCTCGCAAAACATTGCCTCCTCCAAGTTCCCCTGAAGAGGAAGTTCTGTGGCCCTCACTGCCCACAAGACAGCGTGTCCCCCTTTGCCCCGCGAACTTCAGACCACCTAGGGCTGTGGGCTGGATCCTGTCACCAGTGGGTGGCCCTTGAGAGACTCGCCACCCACCTTGTTTACGGCGGGCTCCTCTCTGCCCTGGCCCCGCCCGGTACTTACGTCTTCAAACTGTCTGTGGCATATTCATGAATTTACATCTTTATGCTGATGGTTTGGGGTCATGTTTAAGCAGGCCTCTTGCACTCTGATTATAAAGACGCCCTGTGTTCCTGGGGGGAAAACATGGGAGGAATCTCATTTTCCTTACTTTGCAACTTCATGTAGAAATAGACATGCGTAGGTATAGCAGTCCGTGCGGCCTCGAAGAGCCGGGCGCTACTTGCAGACTGAACAACAGCGTATAGTAACACTCCTATTTGCTTTCTTTGTGGGGTGGTGGTGGTGAGCGCCTTAGTTTTCCATTGTTGTGTTGCAATAACCACAAGCTTAGAGGCTGAAAAATGACCATTTCTGTGGGTCAGGAATGCAGGCGTGGCTGAGCTGGGCCCTCTGCTCAGTCTCAACAGGGCGTGATCCAGGTGACAGCAGGGCTGTTTCCCACTGAGGCTCCGACGGGGGAGGACGTGATGCCAAGCTCACTCAGGGGGTCGGCAGAACCTGTCTCCCTGGGACTACAGGACTGAGGAGGGTTTCCCTGGTGGCTCAGACAGCAAAGCATCTGCCCACAATGTGGGAGACCTGGGTTTGATCCCTGGGTGGGGAAAATCCCCTGGAGAAGGGAATGGCAACCCAGTATTTTTGCCTGGAGAATCCCATGGACAGAGGAGCCTGGTGGGCTACGGTCCGTGGGGTTGCAGAGAGTTGGACACGACTGAATGACTAACACTTTCACTTCCATAGGACGGAGGGCCAGCTTCTCGCTGGCTGTCGACTGGGGGCCACCCGTGGCTCCTTGGCCATTTGAGTTCTGCCGACACGGCCAGTTTATGAGAAGCGGAGAGAAACCAGAGCCAGTCTGCCGGCAGGACAGAGCTTAGGGGATGAGACGCAATCATGGAAGTGGCATCGCAGGATCTTGGCCGTGGTCCACGGGCCAGAGCCAAGTCCTGAGTCCCAGTGATACTCACTGGGGAGGGTGTGCACACCAGGAGGCGGGGACCCTGGGGGTCCCTCGAACCAATTTAGGAAAGGAAGCCAGGGCCCCCTCTCTCACTAAACACTGTTATCCACACACACAGCACCTAGGTCTGGGGACCAGGGGCTTCATCCAGTGCCAAACGGGAAAGAAGACTCACAGAGGGAAGAAACATTCTGACCCCAGCCCTCGGGGCCCAAGGGGATGAAGCTCGAATGTCACGTCGCCCAACAGTCCATGCATGCCGAATACTGAAACAGACAACTGAAAAATAAGCCCTAAACAGACATCTCTCCAAAGAAGACATGCAGATGACCAACAGGCACGTGAAAAATGCTCAGTGCCAGTAATTACTCTGTGTGCATGTGTGTGCAAAGTTGATTCAGTCATGTCCGACTCTCTGCGACCCCACGGACTGTAGCCCACCAGGCTCTTCTGTCCACGGGATTCTCTAGGCCAGAACACTGCAGTGGGTTGCCGTGCCCCCCTCCAGGGGGTCTTCCCGACCCAGGGATTGACCCTTCATCGCTTACGTCTCCTGCACTGGCAGGCGGGTTCTTCACCACTAGTGTCTCCTGGGAAGCCCTGCTAGTTACTAGGGAAATGCAGATCAAAACTACAGTGAGGTATCACCTCACACCAGTCATCAAAAAGTCTACAAACTAAAAATGCTGGGGAGGGTGTACAGAAAAGGGAACCCTCTTACACTGTTGGTGGGCATGGAAATTGGTGCAGTCAGTATGGAGAACAGTGTGGATGCTCCTTAAAAAACTAAAACTGGAGCTGCCGTATGATCCTGCAATCCCACTCCTGGATATAGATCTGGGCGAAACTGTAAATTGAGAGTAGACATGCAGCCCTGTGTCCATAGCGGCGGTACTCACGCTAGTCAAGACAAGGAAGAACCGAAGCGTCCCCTGGCAGAGGAATGGATACGGAAGACGTGGTGCATATACACAATGGAATATTAGTCGGCCACGAAGAAGAATAAAATAATGCCACGTGCAGCAACATGGATGGACACTGAGTGCAGTTGAGTCAGACAGAGGAAGACAAACACCAGACGATATCACTTACCTATGGAATCTAAACAGTGACACGAACAAAGTTATCTACAAAACAGAAACAGGCTCAGACACAGAAAACAAACCTATGGTTACCAAAGGGGAGAGGGATTCGGGGGAGAGGGATAAACCAGGAGCTTGGGATTAATATACACACACTACTAGACTGAGGGCAGGAGGAGAAGGGGGCATCAGAGGATGAGACGGTTGGATGGCATCACTGACTCCATGGACATGAGTCTGAGCAAGCTCTGGGAGATAGGGAAGAACAGGGAAGCCTGGCATTCCACAGTCCATGGGGTCGAAAAGAGTCGGACACAACTGAACAACGATATGTAAAATAGATAACCAACAAGGACCTACTGTAGAGAAGAGGAAACTGTATTCTATTCAACATATTGTCATAACCTATAATGGAAAACAATGTGAAAAAACGATATATATGCGTGTGTGTGTGTCTCCAACTGAATCACTCTGCTATTCATGGGAAACTAACACAACATTGAGGATCAACTATACTTCAGTTGAAACGGGGGGAAGAAAAAAGAAAGTCCCATCACCAGGCAAAAGCTGAACCTGACCACTCAGCATGGACTTTCCCCCAGCCTGAGGGGCAAGGCCCTGGGAAGAAGAGGCTGCTTGGGACCCACCCAATGCCGCTGGGTCCGTCTGTCGTCAGGCCATGCAGACACTGAGGCCGCAGCTGTCTGCGGAGTGTGTCCCTAGATGCGGGAGGAGACGGGGCGACAGAGGGTGAGATGGTTGGACGGCATCACCGACTCAATGGACAGGAGTTTGAGTAAGCTCCAAGAGTCGGTGATGGACAGGGAGGCCTGGCATGCTGTGGTCCATGGGGTCACAAAGAGTCGGACACGACTGAGCGACTGAACTGGACTGTCCCTAGATGTTCTCGATGGCTGGTGTGCCCTGATTTCCTGGGGCGGCCATGTCTCTGCTCCCTTCACGGTGGTTGACACAGCGGATGCAGGCTCACAGATGGGTCTCCAAGGGCCGCCTGCCCCGGCTCCCCGCACCCCCAGGCACAGCCGGCTCCCCTGCAGTCACATCTTACGAGGCCGGGATGCAAAGCTGTGTTCAGACATGCCTGTGAGAGGACAGTCCTCGCCAGAGTGTGGGTTTGCTCAAGCGGGGCGCTCAGGATGTGGTCCAGTCTCCCTCAACACCTCGGACACTTGGAGGCGACAGCACGCCGTTCCCCTGCTGAAGTCTCCAGACTCTGCCCGGCGTCCCCTGGGGAAAAACATCCCCCCGCCCCACCCCGGGGCTGGGAACCGGGTGACTACATGTAAGGAGCGGTGACGCACATTTCACTTTTACTGGCTTCTAATCTCATCCCGATAAGACAGGAGGGTCCCTGCCCCCAGGGGGTCGGGCGCCAAGGGCTAAGCTCCGCGGGGGCCGCAGGGAGACAGTCGGCGGGGACACAGGGTGGGGAGGGCTGGTCCAGGAGGGAACACTCCGAAAAGAATGCTCAGAAGAATGTACGGGAACGTTCCGCTGAATCACTGCGCTGTACACCCGAAACTAAGGCAGCACAGTAAACCGGCTCTGCTCCCGTCAAACAAGACAACGGACTTGGTCTGGCGTTGGGCACTCTGAGTGTTAACCCAGCCGCGGGCTCGTGTGACCCCCAGCAGAGACGGGACACGGAGCTAACTGTCCTTTCCTGTCCCTGAAGCCCCTTGTGTGCTGAGTTGCTTCGGTTGTGCCCGACTCTCTGTGACCCCGTGCACTGTAGCCCGTGGGCCCCTCTGTCCGTGGGCTTCTCCAGGCAAGAGTCCTGGAGCAGGTCGCCGCGCCCTCCTCCAGGGGCTCTGCCCGGCCTGGGGCGGAACCTGCGCCTCCCCTGTCTCCTGCGCTGGCAGGCCGGCGCTTGACCACTAGCCGCCTGGGAGGCCCAGTTAAACCCCCTGGGGTTCCCTTTTGAGTTTCAGGTCTCCCGCACCCCTCGGGTCTGCTCCCCAGCCCTGCGCGTTTGCTTTCTCAAGAATGTTGTGTAAATAGAATCAGACAGTGGGTAGCCCCCTGAGTCTGGCTCCTTCCACTCACCGTAGCGCCCTGGAAATGGTTCCGATTGTTGGCTTATCCCAACAGTCTGCTCCTTTCTACCGCCAAGTAGTATTCCCCGGTGTCGATGCCCTGGAGTTTCCTGACTCATCGGACTGTTGAAAGGGCATCTGTATTGCTTCCAGTTTGGGGCTATTATGAGTAGGGCTGCTGTGAATATTCACGTAGAGGTCTAAACAGTTTTATAAAGTCAATAACTGATGAGAACCTGCTGTACAGCATGGGGAACTCTACTCAGTCCTCCGTGGTGACCCGGATGGGAAGGAAACTAAAAAGCAGGAGTTGTTTGTATATGGAGAGCTAATTCGTGGGCTTCCTTGGCGGCTCAAATGGTAAAGAATCCGCCTGCAGTGCGGGAGACCAGGGTTCAGTCCCTGGGTCAGGAAGATCTCCTGGAGAACGGCCTGGCAGCCCACACCAGTATCCTTGCCTGGAGCATCCCACGGACAGAGGAGACTGGTCGGCTGCAGTCCTCGCGGCCGCAGAGTCGGACACCACTGAGCGACTAAGCGCACACGTGTAGCTGACTCACAGTGCTGCAGAGCAGAGACTGACGCAGCGTTGTAAATCAGCTCTACTCCACTAAAAATTAAATGCAAAAAAGTTGTTAAAAGTAAATATTTATCTTGAATAACTATTATTTAGTAATATAAATATTAAAAATGCCGTTGTTTCAATATCTACTCAATATCTGTCTAAGACTACGAATGGCGTGGTCTATGCTGTGTTCTAACATTACACATTTTCCTGCTGTGGTGAAATACGCACACAGCGGACCGTCTGCGCCACTTCTGAGCGCACAGGCCGACCATCAGTGCGCTCAGGGTGCTGCGCGGCCTGCGCTGTGAGCCGGCTTCCAGTTCTCCTTCGCCCCACCCAGAAGCAGAGCCTCCCGCTCCCCCACCCCTCCTCCCGGTAGCCGCCCTTCCACGTTTCGTCCCTACAAGTCCACCAGTTCCGGAGACCCTACGAGAGCAGAGTCCTGTGTGCCCGGCTCCGGCCGGCCAGCCAGTGCTGGGCGCTCAGTCGCGTCTGACCCTCTGGGGCCCCGCGGACTGCAGCCCCCAGGCTCCTCCGTCCGTCCGTGGGCCTCTCCAGGCAGGCACACTGCGGCGGGCTGCCGTGCCCTCCTCCGGGAGGTCTTCCCGACCCGGGGGCGGAGCCGCCTCTGCAGCCCACTGCACGGACGGGCCCTGTTTTGTTTATGCCTGCACGTGCTGGTGGGCTGTTGGGTTTTCCCTTCAGCTGCTGTGGAAAATGCCGCCCTGAACGTGGACGAACACACACGCAGGAGCGCGACTGCTGGGTACACGTGGTGGACCTATGTGTAACGCTCTGAGGAATCCGGAAGCACTTTCCACGGAGCCCGCACCATGGAGTTCTTCCCAGCAGTGAGTGAGGGTTCCAGCTCCTCTTCATTCTTATCAACACTTGACATTTTTCTTTCAGAAATAAAAAAACAAAACATGCCCTCCCCAGTGGGCGCGAACTGGTATCTCAGAGTAGTTTTGATTTTCACGCCCCGTGTTTCAGGTTAATGCCTGTTTCCAATTTTTCGTTAGGGTCAACACCTAGTCACATACGAAAGTGAGCTGGACTCTAAAGAAGGCTGAGCGCTGAAGAATTTATGCTTTTGAACTGTCGTGTTGGAGAAGACTCTTGAGAGTCCCTTGGACTGCAAGGAGATCCAACCAGTCCATCCTACAGGACATCAGTCCTGAATGTTCATTGGAAGGACTGAGGCTGAAGCTGAAGCTCCAATACTTTGGCCACCTGATACAAACAGCTGGCTCACTGGAAAAGACCTTTATGCTGGGAAAGATTGAAGGCAGGAGGAGAAGGGGATGACAGAGGATGAGATGGTTGGATGGCATCACCGACTCGATGCACACAACTTTGTGCAAACTCGGGGACATGGTGAGGGACAGAGGAGCCTGGCGTGCTGCGGTCCACAGAGTCTCAAGGAATCGGACACGACTTATTGACTGAACAACAACAACCCAACCATGAGAAATAAGAGGGGTTGAGGGAGGAAGGGAGATAAGGGGGCAGCAAGACGGGCATTTCCAACAGGGATCACCGGGTTCCTGACGAGAAGTCACTGAGGAGTTAACACAAGGCTCGGGGTCCAGAGGAAAACAGGTCAACAACCCAGCTTGGAATGTCCCCGGGAGTCATGCAGTAAATGCCAGACCTGATGCAAAGCTCTCTGTTGTGTACATTTCCATCTAATTAAAGCAGCAGACATTTTTCTCAGAATCCACATGAAACATCCAGAGGTCAGGAGACTCCCACTGCTAAGTCACACACATGTCTCAAGCGCACGTCAACATCTTGGAAGTCCATATCTTGTTCTGGATCTTGTTTCCCCCCCACTTTTTCTTATTCTCTAGACTGAAAGTAACTCAAGTATGTTTTCTTATGTATGGGGGTCTTGACTGGGGTAACTGCCAGGGCACGGCACAGAGTCAGTGTTAAAGAGCTGCACGCTCTGCGTATGTTCGCTGAGGGGAAGGATGGGGAGAAGGGATGGTCAGGGAGTGCGGGGTGGACATGTGCACACTGCTGTATTTAAGATGGAGAACCAACAGGGCCCCACTGTAGAGAGAGGGAACTCTGCTCAGCGTTATGTGGCAGCCTGGATGGGAGGGTGTTTGGGGGAGAACAGATACGTGTATATCCATGGCTGAGTCCCTGTGCTGTCCCCTTGAAACTGTCACATTATTAATCAGCTATCTCCCCACGCTAGATGAAAAACTGAAAAAAAAGCTTTATGTTCAATTTATCGGCAGCTCCTCATGAGAGGTGATACCTAGGAGGTTACATTGTCTTACATGGTTTCCTAACTCCTTACATTAAAATCAGAGCAGCAAGAGGAGATAAAGGGGTTATGTGTTCATACATATTTAAGATGTCACAATATGTAATCCTCTAAAGACAACTTATAGCTGTTTTACTCTTGATTTTTATTTGCTGAAAGAAAGTATTAGTAAAACAAAAAGGAAAAACATCCTCCAGAAAATGATATTACCCTCGCGGTGCTTGCGCTCATGCAAATACTTTACTTAGTCATCATATCTTTTTACAACTTTTTTTTTTAACTAAAAAGATTTTTTAAATAAAAATTTTGGATTGGGGTATAGCTGATTAACAATGGTGTTAATAGTTTCAGGTGGACAATGAAGGGAGACAGTCATGCATATACAAGCAAGCCCCCCTCCATGCAGGCTGCCACGTGACGCTGAGCAGAGTTCCCTGCGCTCACAGCAGGCCCTTGCTGGTTGCTATTTTAAATACAGCCATGTCTGTGTGTCCATCCCAGACCTCCTGACGATCCCTTCCCCCCTGGCAACCGTAAGTTCGTTCTCTTAAGTCTGTGAGTCTCTTTCTGCTTTGTAAATTCCTTTGTGTCATTTCTTTTTAGATTCTGTATATGAGAGATGTCATAACTATTTCTCCTTCTCTTTCTGACCTAACTTCGCTCAGTATGACGATCTCTAGGTCCATCCATGTTGCTGCAAATTGCATTATTTCATTCTTTTTAATGCCTGATATTCCATTGTACTGTGTACAACTTTTATTCTATGTGATATTTCACACTTTATGTAATTTACTATGTTGTCTCTTTAAAATTAGTATCCCTAAGATCTAATAAATACCCAAATCCATAGAAAAGCTGAATGTTCGAGTGAATTTTATAACATATCCCACTCAGCCTAGTTCAGGGCTCCTTAACCTCAGAGCGTTGCTCACTGGCGCCTGGATGACTGGGGGCCGTCCTGTGCATCACAGGCTGTTGGAAGCAGCATCTTCCGCCTCTACCCACTAATCCCCTGTCCTCAAACTGTGATAAAATGCTGCCAGGCGCCCTCTGGGGACAGACAACCACTCCCAGCTGAGAAACAGTGGCCAGAGCGATGTGAAGAATGTGTTTTTGTACAGTGTGATCTATCTCCTGCATATCTTTGAACATTTATGAGCCCGAGCACAGACACAAACACACACCACATCTGAAGGGCCGTGAGCTGAGTGATGGAGAATGTTGAGCAGCCGATAAACATCACCCTGACCTCCGGGGAGGAGATGGAGGCACCGGAGATGGAATTCATCATGTGGCAAATGATGAAATCAACCCAGCCTGCATGATGGAACACGATGGAACAAAGAGCCGGGACCCCCATGATGGGACACTATCAAAGACCCAGGACCCCCGTGATGGGACATTATCAAAGACCCGGGACCCCCGTGATGGGACACTATCAAAGACCCGGGACCCTCAATGCTTGCATGAGCCTCCCTGGGGACACTCCTGGATGTGCAGGAAGAGGAAGCGCCCCGAGGACCCTGAAGCCCGGTGCCTCTCTGCATTTGAGCATCGCAGCGACTTCCCTGGTGGTCCCAGGGCTGGGCCTCCCCGCTCCCAGTCCAGGGGGCTCGGGCTCCATCCCCGGTCAGGGAACTAGATCCCACATGCTGCCACTTGGACTGGGCGCAACCAAATGAATGAAAGTAGCTGTTACCGTATATATCCACACATATAGCATCACACTGGGAGCACAGCGCTTCCCTGAATTCTGCGAGCCCCTCTAGTGAATAACAGAACTCAAGGGGCTGATGACAGGAATTGAGGGGTCCCGAATTTGCAGCCACCGGGTCAACCCGGGGTTCCCAGTTGGTCAGCCTGGGAACCCCCAGAACACTTGGCCGGTGTGTAAAGAGAGGGCAGCCGTGCCCCCCACCTCTGCGGTGTGTGCGGACTCCTGGTGCTCAGCACAGCCCTGCACGGCCGCCCCCGGCTCCCCAGCCCGCAGGGAAACTGAGGGGCCCCGGCCACCCTACCCCTCCCCAGTCTCACAGAGGCTGAGACCCGCAAGGCCGGGCTCAGCCACAACCAAAATGAACCCCCTCCTCTCAGAAACACCCCCTCACCACCACCCCATCTAAAGCAGGACCCCAGGCCTCCCTCTCTCCGTCTCTGCGTTCATCCCTCAGTCCACGGCTCACCCATGCCTATATCACTTTGTGGACTCCCGCCCAGGGGGGCACGTCTCACTGCAGGTGGGGAGGGGGTGCTGGATAAACACATTTTCCTTCTTGAAACAGATGCTCGTGTGAGCTCCTGAGGAACGCCCGCCTGTCTGTTCCAACAACCCAGGGGCCCCGGAGGCAGAGACCCTGTTCCTGGAGTAACTCAGCGCTCAGCACCGTGCCTGGTGCACGGAAGGTGCTCAGTCACATGCTTGTTGACGGGGGCCGGGAAATGCCTCCGCAAAGACGGCACTTTGGCACGTGAACTGTCCCAAGCTGAGGGCATCTGAGTTCTCGGAATCCCTTATCTGCCCCAAAGCAGAGCCTCCAGTGTCATTAATCCCCTCCTGGGAGCAACTCCCTGTTCTGGGAGACATGGAGTTGAAACCAACCCAGAGAGACGCCCAGACACTCCACCCACACCCTGCCTCCCACCCATTCCCCAAAGTGGGGGTCCATGTATCTTCCCAGAGTCATCAGCTTTCCTACCAGAAAGCTAATGCCCCGTCTCTCACGCCCTCCTGCACTAAGTTAGGTACACGCATGGATGCTCCCTTGCTTCAGCCGTGTCCGACTCTTTGCAGCCCCATGGACTGTAGCCTGCCAGGCTCGCCTGTCCACGGGATTCTCCAGGCAGTAATACTGGAGTGGGTTGCCATTTCCTTCTCCAGGAGATCTTCCCCACCCAGGGATCGACCCCACGTCTCCAGCATCTCTTGCATTGGCAGGCGAGTGCTTTACCCCTGAGCAGTCTCGGAAGTACGGATATTCATATGCACGTATCTGTTCTCATTCGAATCCTTTTCCCATTTAGGTTGCTACACACTACTGGTGAGAAACTCTGCTCCTCTCTTTTTGGTGGCAAGAACATTTACCACCCAGTCTCTTCTGGTCTCAGAAAGGCCGTTTTGATACCTGGCAAAAAGGTGGCAAACACGGGTTCATTTTTCCCTCACGGGGACACAGCAAACACAGGTTCCCAGGGGGCTGGTGAAAGGAGTCACTTCCCGGCCTCCCCGGGGAGAGGAGACTGGCAGGCCCGGCAGGATGGAGACCTTCGAGCACGTGACCCCCAGGCGCTCATCTCCCTTTCTCGCCTCATTACCCCGAAAGCAGAGCGACATCATTTCCAAACGCCCTCGAGGATTTCCCCAGTCGTGACTTTACATTCATCTCAGGAGGCTGTGCCTCTAGGTGACTTTAAACCCTGGCCTGAGTACCTCGTGAAGCGGATGGCATTTCTGAAACCAGAAGTCCACGTTTATTATTTTAAAAATACACACTTGGCGGCTGCGGCTGATGTAGGCTTTGCACCCCTCCCCCTCCCCCACCCTGTTCTCCGCCCCTCAGGGGGTTCAGCTCAAGGATTCAGGGTCTCGCTTTGGGTGACTGCCACTGGAAAATCTCCAGCAGGAGTTAGAAACCAGCCTCAGTTCCTTCCCCTTCAATCCCTTTCCTGCCCCCTCCCGGCTTGGGAACAGAAACAGCGGGGAGCTGCACCCCATCACCACCCCGGGAGGTGTCAGCCGCTCGTTCTTTGATAAATGTTTTCAAAAATGAAAAATTCTGACGACTTGTAACTTGGTTATAATATTAAACATTTTATATTAAGAGCCTTTAATAAGGCATTTAAAATTTTGGGGAAAAAAAGATGTAATATTTTCCAAGGTCAGAGGAAGAGATGGTTGGACGGCGTCACGGACTCAATGGAGATGAGTGTGAGGAAACTCCGGGAGAGTGGAGGACGCGGAGGCCTGGCGTGCTGCAGCCCGTGGGGCCACAGAGAGTCGGACGTGACAAAGTGACTGGACGACACAACCACAATCTCTTTCAAGTATACAAGACGATACTGTTACCTCCAGCCACCATGCTGTACCTTAGGCCCCAGAACTGGCTCATCTTCTAGCTGGAGGGTTGCGCACTCTGACGGGAGTCTCCCAGTTCCCGCTGAAGCCAGGAGTGACTGTCCATCACCAGGGATGCTCGTGGGGAGGAGGGCGAGAAACCTGAGCAGAAATCAAAGGTGGCCACACACGCAGGGTGGGAGTTTCTGACTGTGTGCTGAGTTGCTCAGGCGTGTCCGACTCTTTGCGACCCCAGGCTCCTCTGTCCATGGGATTCTCCAGGCAAGAACACTGGAGGGGGTTGCCATAACCTCCTTCAGCGAATTTTCCAGACCCAGGGATTTAACCTAAGTCTCCTGCCTTGCAGGCAGATTCTTTACCAACTAAGCTACCTGGGAAGCCCATAGGATGGACACACGTCATTGTATTAATCCATTTGTCCAAACCCACAGACGGCACACTCTCAAGAGTGAACCCACAGCCTCACAGACCGCGGGTGCTTCAAACATAACCACAGTTAGGAGGTGGGCCTCTCCAGCTCTCTGACCGCAGCGGTGGTTGCAGCAAGGGCCCCCCACTTCCCTAGTCAGAGGGGTTCACCCCAGGGTGGGGGGTTGCTTGCTGCCTGGGGGCGGGGCCTCAGGAGGTCACGGGGTCAAGGTCAGGCTCCCCATCTGCTTTCCTTCAGGCAGCGGGAGATGCAGCCAGGCCACCCCGCCTCTGTCCCTGCTGGACCGTTTCCTCCCTGACTCTTCCCAGAGTCCACGGCTCGCCCTCCTCTCCGACCCCGTCCCCTCCCCCAGCCTCCACCTCCTCCTATCCGTCTATTCCTCCCCCACCCCAACGCCTCCTGTCCCCTTGACAGCAAATAGATATTTTAAACAGCAGCAGCCCCCTGTGACAGGGAGGATCCCCGCAATTAAACACTCTCCCCGCGCACGGCCCCCATGGGTCCCGGCCATCTGGCCTCGGGGCTGACCCATCCGGCCAGGACTGGCTGCACAATTTGCAGGGTGAAGTACAAAAGGAAAATGCAGGCCTCTTGGTTCAAAAAAGCCGGAAGAGGCTCTCTGCTTTCTTCCGCAGTCTCACCCTCGACCACTCAGAGGTCGAGCCTAACTATTCAGTGTTAGGCTCCCTCGGGCTTGTGGGTAGGGTCACTGGTGGGTGAGTGTGGACCTTCAGAGGTGCTGGGGCCCCATCGGACCTTACTCCTCCCCAGGCCTGTACCCATCGCCCCCTGTCTGAGGGGCAGAGGGCAGCACGGCTCCTGGGTGGGGAGGGAGGTTCTGAACTGCCCCAAACCTGCCCCGAGGCTTCTGCAGAGTCTCCCTGCAGAGTCGGAGATCTGGGGTTGATCCTTGGGTCGGTAAGGTCCCCTGGAGAAGGAACTGGCAACCCACTCCAGTATGCTTGCCTGAGAAATCCTATGCACAGAGGAGCCTGGCGGGCTACGGTCCACAGGATCACGAAGAGTCAGACACGACTTAGCAACTGCACCACCCCAGGGAGGCAAGACTAAGTGGGGGTGCACAGCTCCCCGCCCTGTTGGACCTCACTTCCAAAACACCACTTCAGAGCTAATATTAAGGCCTGGACGATGGTTGTGATGTCTGCCCCTTGTTTAACGCCCCTGGATATGTTCCAGTGTCTCCTGGTTTACAGTCTATGGGAACTTGAACAGAATTCAGACCCTGCTGTTGTGTGAAGATTGTGTGAAGCTTAATTAAGTTGAACTCGTTCATAGTGCTTTCCAGGTCTCTATATCCTTCTACTTCCGTGTATATTCATTCTATTAATTTTTGAGAATTTGATATTGAAACTCCAACTAAAAATCTTCATCTATCTACAGAGAAAGATAATTGTAATATATAGTGGCACTCTATGTAACTTTGTGCTGTATTTTTCCAAGTCTCCTCTAAATATGTTATCATACTTTCAAAATTAAAAAAGAAAAAATTTCAGAACGGTGTCCTCAGCGCATTAACCCTCCAGCACAGGGACCCCTGAGGCGGGCCAGTTGTGAGGTCTTCAGCCCCCTGCCCCCCCCGTCCCCGATACCCCGGCCTCTCTCTGATCTTACAGAGGCGGGGGGTCGGGGGGTGGGGGTGGGGGGCTCTGCTCTGGCTGTTCCCTCTGCCTGGAACAGCCTCAGCTGGGGGTCCTTGCTCACTGGGTCCCCCACTGTCGCAGAGCCCAGCTGCCTGGGCCCGACTCCCTGGGCGGAGGTCCGTCCTCAGCCGCCCGGAGAGGTGGGTAAGAGCCCTTTGTCCCCGCCGCGAGGCGGAGGGCCTGCGGGGAGGTGACACGTCCACAGCGCGGGGTGGCCGGGGGCGGTTAGTACTCTTCCCCGGTGTTCAGGGCTGGACCCCGTCTCAATTCCTGGAGGAGAACTCATGAGGGAAAGGACCGGACGATCCCCACCACCCTCACGTCCACACAGTTGGGACAGAAACTTGTCAGAAACCGAGCCAGGGCGGCGGCTGGAATCCTCGGGTTTCTGGGGGCTAAGCCATTGGCCTTCGAGACCTGTCTTGAGGGCCTACTGTGTGCCCGGCGGGGGTCTGGATCCCATGCACACGGACTGCCTGCAGAGGTTGAGGCATCCGGGCTCCCTGCGCCCTCTTACCCCCCTCCTCACTGCAGCTCCGGTTTCCATGGCAATAGCCTGAGCCCACCTGCGTCACTGCCGACGTGGGCCCCCCCCCGCGCTTCGAGTGGAAGGAGGGGTGCGCGTCAGCCTTGCCCCGCCGGGCGGCGGGGGCAGCGGGCAGCTGCCCGTGCGCACGTCTGCACACTCTGCACACGTTGGAATGCGTCAGTGGTACCATCTTTGCAGAGAGAGAGGAAAAAGAAAAAAGCGGCTGCCGGAGCCCCCACCACCTCCGAGAGAAATTGCACAGCAGTTGACGAGTCTGTGCTTTCGCCCTGCATCTATTTAGCACATAGGCATACTGCCTGTGAGCCGAGATAATGAGACACACGCGCCCGTGTGTATTCGGGGGCTGCTGTCGGTTTTCTATGCTTTATTCTAGACCTAGGAAAGGAAAGGGCGAGACAGAAGGCCCAGTGTGACCACCGGAGGCCCATTCATTCATTTCTTCCCCTCCCCCAAACTGCGTGTTTACTCTGAAAACATTTCCTGAGATCGGTCAGCACCGAGCCAAATGTGGTGTATAGAGTAGAGATGCAGACAGATTCCCCTCTCCTGAATCTTTCATTTCACGGGACAGCATCAGCCCATAAATCTAACCTAAACACCAGACGGTGGTAAGCTCTGTAAAATGCAAGGGTAAGGAGATGGAGAGTGAAGGAGGGGGATCTTTGAGCTGATCAAGGAGGTCTTCCTGGAGGTGGAGGTATTTGGGCAGACGTGAATGAAGGGAGGGTGCAAGCCTTCAAGTTGTTAGGGAAACAACCACTCTGTGCATAGAAAAGGGCACCTGGGAACATCCGGGGCTGGGGTAAGTTTGTCGTGCTTGAAGAAGAGCAGGGAGGCCAAGGCGTGTGATGGAGTGAGTGAGAAAGAAAGTGGAAGGAGGTGGATTCAGAGGGGGAGCTGTGAAGAATCACACAGTGCAATCTGGCGCACATTTAATGAGTAAACACATAGGCTAATATATCATTAAGGTGCTCACATTTTTGTTTCTTTGAGATATATTTCCATTGTTGGGTGGATGGATGATGGTTGGGGGGATGGATGGATGGATGATGGTTAGATGGATGGATGGATGGATGATGGCTGGGTGGATGGATGGATGGATGGAAGATGGTTAGATGGATGGCTGGGTGGATGAATGGATGGTATGATGGCTAGGTGGATGGATGGATGACGGTTAGATGGATGGATGGATGGATGATGGTTAGGTGCACCAAACACAAACGTATTTATAGCACTTACCCCTTCAACATATGTCGGGAGCCGCGTTAGGTGTCACTGACAGGAGGATGGATGGATGGATGATGGTTAGGTGGATGGATGGATGGATGAGTGGATATTTAAATGAATGAACTGTTGAAGAGATGGGTGGTTAGACTAATGGATGGATGGATGATCACTAGAATGCATAAATGAATCACTGTATAGAATGATGGATGGATGGGTAGATGGACGGGTAGATGCTGGATGGATGGGTGGATGGGTAGACGGACAGGTAGATGCTGGATGGATGGGTGGATGGGTAGACGGGCAGGTAGATGCTGGATGGATGGATGGATGGGTAGACAGGCAGGTAGGGGCTGGATGGATGGGTGGATGGGTAGACGGACGGGTAGATGCTGGATGGATGGGTGGATGGGTAGACGGATGGGTAGATATTTAGATGAATGAACGGTTGACTGGGTGGATGCCCCAAGCGAAACAGACAGCGTTTCCCTTCTCCAAGAGTCAGCTCTGAGTTCTGGTAGTCTCCCTTACTCGCAGTCTACACCACCCCCCTAGGAAGGCCACGGGCTTCTGCAGAGGCTCAGACAGTAAAGATCCAGAAAGAAGGCAGAGAGGACTTCCTGCTGGCTCAGTGGTTAAGATTCTGCCTGCCAGTGCAGGGGACATGGTTTCGGTCCCTGGTCCACGAAGACTCCGCATGCCACGGGCCAGCTGAGCCCCTGTGCCACTGCCGACCACACCCAAAGCCTGTGCTCCGCAACGAGAGAGGCCGCCGCAGTGAGGAGCCCGCACCCCAACCTGAGAGGAGCCCCTGATCCCCACAGCTGGAGAGCATCCACATGCAGCTCAAAGACCCAGAGCAGCCAAAAACAAATAAAATTTTTTAAAAAAAATTCAGAGGACTGAATGGCATAGCATGAGTGCTACTGTGTTGCTTATTAAACCAAACATAACACATAATTTTTACGATTATTGAGTGGTTTTAACACTGGGAAACGTTGGGAACAGCACCAGGCTGGCAGGAAAGCTTCCCTCAAGAGTCACCAAAAGCATTAATACTCCTACAATAAATGGCTGAGCTGGAAACTCATCTTAGTTAAGTTGGTTCCTGTGGTTAAAACTGAGGAGCCGGGGAGGACAGACACCAGGGAAAACAGTACGGTCGTGCCTCCAAAGGTTAGAAACAGACTCACCCTTTGATCTAGCAACTCCACTTCTGGGTATGTCCGTTGTTCAGTCGCTCAGTCGTGTCCAGCTCTTTGCGACCCCATGGACTGCAGCACGCCAGGCTTCCCTGTCCATCACTAACTCACTCCTAGAGCTTGCTCAAACTCACGTCCATTGAGTCGGTGATGCCATCCAACCATCTCATCCTCTGCCGTCCCCTTCTCCTCCTGCCCTCAGTCTTTTCCAGCATCAGGGTCTTTCCCAATGAGTCCTCAGTCTTTCCCAGCATCAGGGTCTTTCCCAATGAGTCGGCTCTTCACAGCAGGTGGCCAAAGCACTGGAGCTTCAAAATATATACACAGAGGAATTAAAAGGAGGGTCTCCAAACAATACCCGTACACCCACGTTCATAGTAGCTGTAATCACAACAGCTGAAAGGCAGAAGCAACTCTAGTGTCTGCTGGTGAATGAGTGGATACACACAGCATGGTGCGTCCATACAATGGAATAAGACTCAGTCTTAGAAATGAAGGCAACTCTGACACCTGCGACCACACGGCTGGACCTCGAGGGCATTAGGCTAACTGAGATGACTTCGCTGAGAGACTGCTGAGTACCATCTGATGCCACTTCCATGAAGTCCTTAAGATGTCAAACTCGGAGAGGCAGAAAGCAGGGCGGTGCTCCTGGCGCCGAGTGGGTGTTCAAGCGGCAGAGTTTCGAGATGAAGAGCTCTGAACACGGACAGCACGCTCGCACAGCCGTGTCAATGTACTCACCACCACTCGACTGGGCCCCTAAAAATGTCCTTAGTTTAATTAGGCCTCATTCATTTTTTTTTTTTTTTTTGATTAGTCTAGGAGGCGAGTCCCAAAAGATACTGCTGTGATTTATGTCAAAGAGCAAAAGGAACGAAGCTGGGACGTTTGCAGAGTCATGGATGGACCTAGCGTCTGTGATACAGAGTGAGGGGAAGTCAGAAAGGGGAAAATAAACATGGTACATTAACGCGCGTCCGCGGGATCTAGAAAAGTGGTGCGGACGAAACTGTGTGCAGGGCAGGAACAGAGATCAGACGTACACAACGGGCGAGCGAATCACGCAGCTAAGGCGCAAACAGCAGGGTTAAATAAGAGTAAGATCTCTTTGAGGTATATGACAGCCGCGATTTAAACTAGCTACGGGGACCTCCCGGAGTTGGTAACTCTAATGCTATGGGTCCAGTTGTATAACACTTATCTTCAAAAACATATTTAAGGGATTGTCCATAAGTATATGGGGCTTCTGTTGGTGCTGCTGGTAAAGAGACTAAGAAACAGACGACGCGGGTTCGATCCCTGGGTTGGGAAGATCCCCTGGAGAAGAGCGTGGCAACCCACTCCAGTGTTCTCGCCTGAAGAATCCCGTGGACAGACGAGCCTGGCGGGCTACAGTCCCGGGGGTCGCAGAGTCAGACACGACTGAGCAACTAATTACACACACACACTAAATCCATAAAACGTTAAAAATAAAAGCGCGGACGGGTGGACACGGGAGCGAGGGAAGAGGGAGACTCCAGAGAGTGGTACTGAGCATGTTCGCCAGCGTGCGTAAAACAGACAGGCCGCGGGACGCCCGCTGTGTCGCCCCGGGCGCTGCGCTCGGCTCTGTAGGAGGAGGGTGGGATGCGGGGGGCAGGGCAGAAACACCGCCGCGCCGCACCGCAATTCACCCCAATCACGGGCGTGTCCCTAGGAGGGCGTGCGCACTCTGCAGACAGGGGAAGGCCCGAGCGGGCTGGGAGGCGGAGTGGTCCAGCTCGGAGTTTTGCCTACGGGGTAGGAAAGAGGTGTGATGGGAGGTGGGTGGGGGGACGAGCGCAGGTGAATCCAGCGCGCCAGACAGCCGAAGGGAAAGGGAAGGCTGCGACGGGCCCAGGGCGAGGCTTCGGGACGGACGAGGCCGCAGGACTGAAGCCACACTCGCCGCAGAGCCTGGAAAATTCCGTTCTAGGGCTCCCAGGGTGCAGTCCCCAGGCCCCCGCCTCCCTGAGGCCCAGCTGAGGTTTCCATAGCAACAGCCGGAGCTGCGCATCCTTCAGGGGCAGGTGGGCGCCCCAGCGAGGAGGGGGCTGACGCCAGATGAGCCGGGCGTGGAGGCCTGCGGGAGGGAGCCCGGCCGTCCAACGACGGGGCCTTCGCCTCCAGGGGTCAATGCTCATTTTGCGGGCACAGCTGTGAGTCACCCTCCGCAGCGCGTCTGCCGAGGGGAGGACCAACGTCAGGAGCCTCTGCGGACGTGGCTGGAAACCCTGAGTGTCTTCGCAGTGCGCCAGCAGTTCACGCTTTCTGAATATCGATCGGTCAGAAACATCAACCGAGCCCCATCCCGCCCCAGGACTGGCCTGTCCTCGGGTGTGGGGAATAAAATCGTGACCCACAGAAAAAAGAGCCCCGCTTCGCCCCCAGGGGCTGGGAGACTGTCCGCAGAGTCAGCTTTGCACACATCTTCCTCACCCATCCTCTCCTTCAGACACTGTTCAGTGACACTGGCTTCGTGGCAGAGCTTGAACCAAGGCTGCTGAGGTCATCAAAGAGCTGCGGGCAGACCCCTGCTCCCCTGATCCTCTGAGAGCAGGCCCAGCGCTAGGCTGACACTCCACAGAGCACCTCCCGGCGGAGTCCTGCGGATAAGCCCAGTGTGGGAAGCCGGCCATCCAGACCCCATCCTGGGATCTCGGGTCTTAGAGAAAGCTGTTTGGTCACAAGAAGCTCAGTCTTCACAGGGTGGAATTCACCGCCCTTCTGCTCTGGGCCCCCCGGTGGGGCCTTGGATCGGCCTCTCTGCTCTGGGCCAGATGGCCGCAGCTGACGAGGCCGCCTCTGGAGGAAGTGGGGGTCTTTGTGCCTTGGAATGTCTGGCCTGAATCACTCTCAGTGCGGGAGGGCTGGGCAGTTCGCAGGAAGGGCCAGGAGGGACAGAGCAGAGGGGGGTGGTCTCCAGGTTTGGGCGGCTCTTCTGAAAAAGCACATGGGAATGTGGGTGAAAATGGGCCACAGTAAGACGGAGGAGTCCGCACGATCCTATGTGTCTTCACCAACGTGTGTGAATTCGTTGCCTCTTTCCCAAAACTGGGTGAGCCGGGCCGCTTGGCATCATTGTCTGCATCCGAGGTGGCGATGCTTGGAGAGGTGAGAGTGCCGGGGAGGCGGCGGCAGGTGGGGCCCTGACCTAGGAGACGGGCCTGCCTCTGCCACCTGCGTTCTCTTTCTTCCAGCATGTGACGAGCAGGACTTATTTAACGTCCATGACTCAGTGAGTTCAGGAATACGGTTCATAAGGCCATGAGGGGCTTCCCTGGTGGTTCAGATAGTAAACAATCTGCCTGCAACTCAGGGGACCAGGGTTCCATCCCTGGGTGGGGAAGAGCCCCTGGAGGAAGGCATGGCTACCCACTCCAGCATTCCTGCCTGGAGAATGCCGTGGTCAGAAGTGTCACGGAAAGCCAGACACAGCTGAGTGACTAGCACTTCCACTCCCTTTCCTAAGGCCACGCAGGGGCCTCCCAGGCGCCTCAGTGGGAAACAATCCTCCTGTCAAGGCAAGAGACCTGGGTTCAGTCCCTGGGCTGGGAAGACCCCCTGGAGGGCGGCATGGCAACCCACCGCAGTATTCCTGCCTGGAGCGTCCCACGGACAGAGGAGCCTGGCGGGCTGCTGTCCCTGGGGTCGCAGAGAGTCGGACAGGACCGAGAACTTGGCGGCGGCGGCAGAACGCCGGCCGGAACCCAGCGCCGCCGCGAAATCCAGGTCAGCAGCGCGGCCACTCCAACGCCTGTCTTCCTCCTGCCTGCGTCAGTCTGTGTGTGGAGGGCACTTGGGAGCGCTGCCGCCTGGGCAGGTATGAAGGAGCCCAGCAGGGCTGTGGGCGGCGGGCAGGGCGCGGGCTCGGCGTGGGCACGGCGCGGGCAGGGCGCGGGCTCGGCGTGGGCACGGCGCGGGCAGGGCGCGGGACGGCGGACCTCCGGGCCTGCTCGCCCGTGTGTCCGGGCGTGTCTGGAAGCTTCGACCGCAGCTGTGCAGGACACAGCCCGGCTGCTGTGGGAACGGGCGAGACGCAGGCACGGGGGCTTCAACAGCTGCCTGGCACCCGGTCAAGCGCTCCACTGAGATTTTCAGGTCCTAGTTGGGCCAACACATTCCCGCAGAGAAGCCATGAGAACAGTGTCGGCTCCTCGGCCAGGCCCGGCATCTGGGCGCGGCTAATCCCCGCGGCGCGCCGCCTGGCTTGACACGAGGAGCCCGCTTCTCCTCGCAGCGAGCGCGCCTCGGGGACCCTGTGTGTGCCGGGCACGCCGACAGTGGGAACCTCAGATTTCCGACAATTCCAGGCCCGGGCTCCCCGGGACCCCTCCCCCTTTTGCGGGCTCTATGGCAACAGCCCAGGTGGGTGGGATGCGGAGCACAGGGCAGACACCGCCGCCGAGGGGGCGGCACGCGGGGGCGCTCCCTAGAACCGCACCTTCAGGGGGCAGCGGTGGGCCTGCGCGGGCGCCCGCTCGGGCTCAGAACTCGCAACCCGCCGGCGCCCCCACACCAGCGCCGCCTGTTCTCACCATGCACGCGCTCGCTCCGCGGGCCCCTTGACTCCTGGGCAGTTGTGCCAGGAAGAGGCGGAGGTGTGAACAGCAGCGATCACGGAAGGCAAGGCCGCTCTGTACTGGCTAGGGGCGCCCGTCCCCGCCCCCGCCCCCCACCCACACGTCACAATCCTACACCCCTTTCGGCGCTTCAGAAGGAAGCGGTATTAGGACTTGTCCAGCCGCTCAGTCGTGTCCGACTCTTCGCCACCCCAGGGACCGCAGCTCGCCAGGCCTCCCTGTCCATCACCATCTCCCGGAGTTTCCTCAAACTCCTGTCCATCAAGGTGGTGATGCCATCCTCTGCCACCCTCTTCTCCTGCCTTCAGTCTTCCCCAGCATCAGGGTGTTTTCCAATGCGTCGGCCCAGGGACAGGGTTTTAAAGAGGTGACTCACTTAGAACAAGGTCCGATGGGTGGGCCCTAATTCAGTGGCTGCACCTCCTTATAAGAATAAGAGGAGGAGGCTTCCGTGGAGGCTCAGTGTGAGGCCAACGCAGGGGGCGTGCGTTCGATCCCTGCTCCGGGAGGAAGTCGCATGCTGAGGAGCAGCTGGACTCGTGCGCCACAGCTACTGAGCCGGAGCTCTAGAGCCAGAGCCGGGGCCGCTGCAGTCCGAGCCCCCGGAGCCCGGCTCCCGACAGAGGCCACGGCGGCCGGAGAGGAGCGCCCGCTCCGCAGAGCTGAAGAAACGCCCTCCCAGCAACCAAAACCCAGCACAGCCCCAAACCAGTAAACTTCAGAAAAAGGCTGAGAGACGGTCAGGGCACAGACAAGCGCAGAGGGCCGCCCAGCAGAGAGGCCTTGGGGGAACCAAGCCTGCCGACTCGGGACAGAGGAAGGCCCGCCTGCAGAACTGAGAGAGGGTGGATTTCTGCAATTTAAACCATGCCATCTGTGCGATTTCTTATGGAAGGCCTGGAGACTAATGCAGCGCTCCTATCTGTCTTATGGGAGAGAGCGTTCTTTAAAATCAGTTTCTTTTCTTTGAAGATTTTCTTTTTAAAATCGTATTTATTTTCAGTTGGAGGATAGTTGCTTCAGCGTGTTGTGTTGGTTTCTGCCATACACCCACATCCAGCAGCTGCAGGTATCCATGTGCCCCCCACCCCCCTCCCACCCCATCCCACCCCTCTGGGTCCCTGTGTTGTACAGCGACTTCCCACCTGCTATTTTACACGTGGCAGTGTATTTTTGCAAGGCTCCTCTCTTGGTTCTTCCCACCCTCTCCTTGCCCTGCTGTGTCCACAAGCCTGTTCTCTATGTCTGCGACTCGATTCCTGCCCTGCAGATGGGTTCATCGGTACCATCTTTCTAGATTCCATATATATGCATTATATTTGTTTTTCTCTTTCTGACTCATTTCAGTCTGTATAACAGGCTCTAGGTTCACCCACCTCACTAGAACTGACTTAGATGTGTTCTTTTTTATGGCTCACTATTATTCCAGACCACCTGACCTGCCTCTTGAGAAATCTGTGTGCAGGTCAGGAAGCAACATTTAGAACTGGACATGGAACAACAGACTGGTTCCAAATGGGAAAAGGAGTACATCAAGGTTGTATATTGTCACTCTGCTTATTTAACTTATATGCAGAGTACATCATGAGAAACGCTGGGCTGGAAGAAGCACAAGCTGGAATCCAGATTGCCAGGAGAAATATCAATAACCTCAGATATGCAGATGACACCCTTCTTATGGCAGAAAGTGAAGAACTAAAGAGCCTCTTGATGAAAGTGAAAGAGGAGAGTGAAAAAGTTGGCTTAAAGCTCAACATTCAGAAAACTAAGATCATGGCATCCGGTCCCATCACTTCATGGCAAATAGATGGGGAAAACAGTGGCAACAGTGGCTGACTTTATTTTCTGGCTCCAAAATTACTGCAGATGGTGACTGCAGCCATGAAATTAAAAGATGCTTACTCCTTGGAAGGAAAGTTATGACCAACCTAGATAGCATATTGAAAAGCAGAGACATTACTTTGCTAACAAAGGTCCGTCTAGTCAAGGCTATGGTTTTTCCAGTGGTCATGTATGGATGTGAGAGTTGGACTGCGAAGAAGGCTGAGTGCCAAAGAATTGATGCGTTTGAACTGTGGTGTTGAAGACTCTTGAGAGTCCCTTGGACTGCAAGGAGATCCAACCAGTCCATCCTAAGGGAGATCAGTCCTGGGTGTTCACTGAAAGGACCAAAGTTGAAGCTGAAGGTCCAATACTTTGGCCACCTGATGCGAAGAGCTGACTCATTTGAAAAGACCCTGATGCTGGGAAAGATTGAGGGCAGGAGGAAAAGGGGAGGACTGAGGATGAGATGGCTGGATGGCATCACTGACTCGATGGACATGGGTTTGGGTGGACTCTGGGAGTTGGTGATGGACAGGGAGGCCTGGCGTGCTGTGGTTCATGGGGTTGCAAAGAGTCAGACACGACTGAGCGACTGAACTGAACTGAACTGAATATGCCATATATATATATACGTCTTCTCTGTCCATTCATCTGTCAGTGGCATCTAGCTTACCTCCATGTCCTAGCTGTTATTAATAAAGCTGCAGTGTGCACTGGGGTACCTGTGTCTTTCTCAGTTATGGTCTCCTCAGGGTATATGCCCAGCAGTGGGATTGCTGGGTCATGTGGGTGTTCCAGGTGGCGCTAGTGGTAAAGAATCCCCCTGCCAATGCAAGAGACCTGGGTTCAGTTCCTGGGTCGGGAAGATTCCCCAGGGGCGGAAATGGCCAACCCATCCGAGTGTTCTGGCCTGGGAGAGCCCCACGGACAGGGGAGCCTGGTGGGTTGCAGCGCACGGGGTTGCAAAGAGCTGGACAAGACTGAGCATGTGCGCACACGTGGTAGCTTTCTTCCCACACACACAGTGTGTCTCTGTTCTTGCTTGTGCACCCACTAAGCACGCAGCACGTCTGCGGCCCAGCCGAGCTCTCCAGCTCCCCCGAGGCCCTGTCCGTGTGCAGCGGTCATCTGGTTGGCTACAGACCAGCAGAGCCCCTCCTGCCTCTCTGGGCCTTTGCTCTCCCTGCTTCGACCCCTCCCTTGCCCGCGATGGAGTCTCCCGCAGCTCGAGTCTTCCTGAGTCCAGTCTGTGCCACACCATCTTGGGATGGACATGGACATACTATTGACACTATGTGTGAAGCAGCTGCCTGATGAGAACCTGCTGTGCTACACACTCAGGGCTCTGCGGTGACCTGAACGGGGAGGAAACCCAAAACAGAGGGGGTATCTGTACACGCGGGGCTTTCCGGGTAGGTCGGACGGTAAAGCACGCACCTGCCAACGCGGGAGATGTGGTTCGATCCCCGGGTCAGGGAGATCCCCTGGAGAAGGAAATGGCAACCCACTCCAGTGTTCTTGCCTGGAGGATCCCATGGACAGAGGAGCCTGGTGAGCTACAGTCCGTGGGGTCACAAAGAGTTGGACACAACTTAGTGACTAAACAACAACAACATATATACACACAGACAACGGGCTCGCTTTGCTATCCAGCAGAAACTAACGACATTATCCATCAACTCCGCTCCAGAACAATTAAAAACCCCGCATCGGCTTGCTTTGTGCTCTCCGTGTCACGGGCTGCTATTAGAAATTCCTCTTTCATGTATTTGCTCCTGGGTTGATAGCCTTCTTGTCTGACAGGATATAAAACCCATGAAAACAGGGATTTTTTTTTTTCTTTTTGGCAAACGTATTATTAAAACATTCTTTTTTTAATTGAGGTCAAAGTCACATTACATAAAGCCCACCATTTTAACCATATTTAACTGTGCAGTTCAGCGGTAATAAGGACACTCACATTGTCGTGAAACCCTCACCACCGTCCGTCTCCCGAGAGCTTCCCTTCCTAAACGGAAACTCTGTCCCAGTTAAACACCAAGTCCCCATCGCCTCTCCCAGCCGGCACCCCTGGCCCCTGGGTCTACCAGTGTATTTTCTTTGTTGTTGTTTTTTTCCAAAGTGTGACTTTCTTTTATTTATTGCCTTGTAAAGCTTTGTATTTTGTGTTGGGGTATAGCCGATTAACAAACAATGCTGTGATGGTTTCATGTGGACAGCAAAGAGACTCAGTCCTACACAGACATGTACCCCTTGCCCCCCGACTCCTCTCCCGTCCCACATGATTACTGAGCGGAGGTCCCTGTGCTACAGTAAGGACCTCGTTTCTTAAAAAAAAAAGCAGCTGGTTTTCAATCTTGAAGACGTGCTCCTAGAGACACATCTTGGGGGTGTACTGGCCTGCAGACTGGTCCGACGCACCCATTCCTGTTCACCTTCACGCTCCCAACTGAAAACAAGCCAACAGACTCATTTCCACTAAGTGTTTCCAGCTGCACGATGTCAATGTCCACAGTTCAGTTTCCAGATGGGCAATTAGAGTTAATAAACCTTAAACCTGACAGTGTCAACCCCGAAACACTGTGTCGAGTTTACAAAGAAAAAAACTGTTGCCGCCTGCCGCTTTTCTGATGCTTTCTGAAACAGACCACTTCTGTCATCCTTCTGAGGCCGAAAGCTCTCCTTCAGATGGTTTGGGGTCTGGAAGAGGGTCTGTGCTGGCTTTGTTTGGGGGTGTTTCCTATTTGGGGTAACACAGAATATCAATCTCTGATTTGGAAGTGTCCTGCGATGGGTATTTTGTGTTTATTCAAATGCAGAGAGAGTTTCTTGAATGAAGGTGGTAGATCCCAGCAACAGAATGCAGGAAGGTTTCCACTACAATTTAACATCACAGAATTAATAAATATAGGGACTTCTCTGGCAGTCTACTGGTTAAAGACCTCGCCTTCCAAAGCAGGAGGTACGGGTTCCACCCCTGGTCGGGGAGCTTAGATTCCACACGCCTCATGGCCAAGACACTCAAACATCAAACAGAAGTGTTGTTGTGACAAATTCAATAAAGACTTTAAAAATGGTCCACACTCCAAAAAAAAATCTTAAAAAAAAAAGTTTAAAGTATACTACAAGTTTTCGGATTTTTTTCTTTTCCTCCTGAATTACTCAGGTTTGATTCATACCATATAGTCTTAGGAAATTTTGGTTTCTCTTAATGGGCTCATTAAAGACTTCATTGTTCATTTAAGTATTCATTGTCATTGGTGGAATAGTGTAAAGAAATTTCTTTATACTTAAAATCCATCGGTTTTCAGAAAATATTTATGAGTGAGTTTTCCACGGAATTACCTAATTATCATAATTAGGTTACCAGTTAGGCCAATCTTTTGGAAAATGACATATATTTTTAGTGCTATTACTCCATAAAAGGAAAGTGCCTGATATGTCTCTTGCAGTAATGCTTTCGTCCTTAAACTGTTGTATTTCTGTACTCTGAAGATACTTAAAATACGTTTTCGTGCCTGCTGCAGAGACTGTAGAAGCAGATTCATTTGTTGTCTGTTTGCTTCGAGGCTGTGGATTTTAAGAGGTAAATTATACAAGAAATGAACTGAACTGAGCTGATAAAAGAAAACTACCGTCTACTAGATTATGGCACTGATGCTGACATCTGAAACAAGTATGTTTTGGAGGCAATGAAAGAACATCGCTGTGATTTTGAGCGCTGATCTTTGGACAAAATTCTTGTGTAAGTTTTGTTCCTACAAAATTCTGCCTCGTGTGTGTGTTCATCATCACGATGTAATCAAGTATGCGATCTCAGGAAGTACCTGTTGTTTATCTGACACTCAAGTTCAATTAGGATCCTGTATTTTCATTTGTTAAATCTGGCAGCTGTAAATTTTGATAACAACCACGGTAATGATAAAAATAACCACAAACGTTTGTTCAGTGCTTACTGAATTCCAGGTTACCTAATGATCTGGGACACATTTATGTTATAATTAAAGTTTTAGAAAGAAAGGAAGAGAGACAGGAAGCCAAACAATATAAAACCTGTGTAACTCCATTCAGAAGCAAAATGTGTTCCTTCATGTATCTGGTCATCTAGCCACTGTCTGTCGATGTCCTAGGAAGCGTCAGGCGGTGCAGCAAGCTTTGACCACCGAGCACCTAAAATCACACAGTGATGCCTGCACAAGAAAGAAGCAAGGCAAAGCAGGCAGAAAGCAGAAAGAAAGAAGGAAGAGGAGGAGAGGACGACAAGGAGGTTTCATTTATTCTAACTTTTTTTTCAGATATTTTTCCCCACATTTTTGCCATAATTTAGCCGACAGCATCGTTCTTTCACAGTGCTGCCTGTGATAATTTGCACCTTAAAACCTATAGCACAGTGTGAAAAATAAAATAAAATGTTCTGTGGCAGCCTGGATGGGAGTAGTGTTTGAGGAAGAATGGATACCTGTATATGGATGGCAGAATCCCTTTGCTGTTCACCTGAAACTATCACAACATTGTTAACTGGCTCTACCCCAGTACAACACCAAGTTTGAAAAATAAATAGTTAACAACAACAAATGAATGGGATCTTTAAATGTTTGATTCACTCAACTGATACCTTACTGTTAGGAGGAGGAAAGCCAGGACATTTTAGACCGGATCTTTTCTTTCAAGGTAAAAGGCGGCAAAGATAAAGACTACACAGAAAGACCCGCTCTTGCCGTGGGTAAGGAGAGGGAGTCCTCTCCAAGGAAATAAGGACACAGAAAGAAAGCTGGAGAGACACTGGTGAGAGGCGCAATCCAGGAAACACCCTGCAAACAGCCTGTGGTTGGCAAAGGGATGGGTCTCCTGGACACTGACCACCCCTGCTGTGTCCATGGCAACCGTTCCCTTCCGGGGTCACAGGGTAACTGTAGGGAATTCCACTTGGCTTTGGGAGCCTTGCAGAGGGGCTGGGGGGCAGAGGGACTGCCTGAGAAAGCGGCGCATTGACGGTCTACAGAGCCAAGTGTGAGCTGTCCTCACAAGATGCCCCGGACAGCAGCTTCTCACAGTTCTGGACGCCGGGAAGGCTGGAGTGAGGCACCAGCACCGCCGGGAAACCTGTTTTAGTACCCACCAGCTGCCCGCCGTGTCCTCAAGTGATGGAGAGGAAAACTGTCTCTCCGTGTCTCTTTGCTGCGTCGTCCAGTCACTCGGTTATTGTCTGACTCTTTGTGACCCCTTGGACTGCAGCACGCCAGGCCTCCCTGTCCATCACCAACTCCCTGAGCTTGCTCAGACTCATGCCTACTGAGTCGGTGATGCCATCCAGCCACCTCATCCTTTGTCGCCCCCTTCTCCTCCGGCCCTCAGTCTTTCCCAGCACCAGGGGCTTTTCCAGTGAGTTGGCTCTTCGCATCAGGCGGCTTCAGCTTGAGCATCAGTCCTTGTTTCCCCACTTTCTGTCTTTGTGACAATTCCTTTCTCCAAACCCAAAGGGCCAGGGCCTTGTCCCTGACCACCGGTCCAGCAGCTAGGATCTGGTGCTTTTACCGTAGTGACCCAGCCCAACCTCTGGCTGGGAATCCAAGCCCTGCTTCAAGACACGCAAGCCCAGGCCACCCAGATGAGCTCTGAGTTTCACTGAGATGGAACCTGAACCAAGAAAAGACAACAAACACAAAATCGCCCGGGTTTCCAACTTTCAGTTCACCGCCAAGGGCTTTACACTCTCTCCATAGGCAAAAATGGGCAGTGGGGCCGTGGGGGCTCCCCACTAACCTGCCCTGAGGCTCAGGCCTTCATTATTTCAGTAAATATTTAAGGAAGGCACACCGTGTCCCAGGTCAGGGTTCGAAACAGGCTCCACAGACTGAAAAATCCTGGTTCGCAGGCTGGGCTCCCCGCGCCCCTTCCGCGGTCCCGCCCCTTCCCCACGGTGGCTGCAGTTTCCATGGCGATGGTCGGTTCCTATCTCTGTTGTTAAGGGCAGATGGCAATCTGGGGACAGGGAGCGGGCACTCAGGTTGATTAATCTCATCGAAAGACGGCAGTGGGTGTCGGGGGGAGGCAGAAGGCGCTCCAGGCTGCAGCCACCTTGGGGTGCCTTGCAATGCGGGGTGCGGAAGAGAAACACGCATGCGCCGGTCTCTGCAGAATCGGTTACAAGCCGGTGGCTCCCGCAGCCCCCAGCGATAACAGCGCCCTCCGCCCTCAGAATGCATCAGGGCGCTCGGTAAATACCGACCGGGCTCTTCGGCATGCCAGGCCCCAGTCTCTGGCCAGAGAATAAATGTCAGTCACACAGGTTTCTACCCTGTGCTTTGTCCCAGCGGGAGAAATGTGCGTTCATCCCCAGCGTCAGGCTCTTTCCTGAACAAAGGGCACAGGGGACGAGTATCTTCCGGGGGGGGGGGGGGGGGGGGGCGTAGGCGACTAGTCTTGGGGAAATGGCAGCCTGTGCCTCTGCCGTTGAGCCTGTGAGCCCAGCCCGTGAGCCTGCCCTGGTGCGGGGGAGCTGGAGGATGAGCAGAAGGGTGAGCGCAACGCCAGCGATGGAGGAGAGCTACCACATGGCCCAGCAACCCCGCTCCTGGGCATGTCCCCGGAGGAAACCGTCGCTGGAAAAGATACACAGACCCCCTGTGTTCATAGCGTCGCTGCTCACGATAGCCAGCGCACGGGAACAACCTAGATGTCCAGGCAGAGGAACGTTTCAAGAAGAGGTGGTCCATACGCGCAATGGGCACTGTGCCGCCGTAGAAGAGAATGCAGTTGTGCCCTCTGCAGCCACGTGGACGGACCTAGAGGCCGTCACACTGAGGGAAGTAAGGCAGACACAGAGAGACAAAGTACATGATACTGTGTATATGTGGAATCTAAAAAAAAAAAGTACAAATGGACTTATTCACAGAGCAGAAGAAGAGTCACAGAGGCAGAAAAACTCATGGTTACCAGGCGGGAAGGAGCCGAGGGGTAAACTGAGAGGCTGGGACTGAAATACACGCACCACTCTATGTGCAACAGGCACCTGATAAGGACCTGCTGTGCAGCACAGGGAACTCTGTTCAACACTCTGAAGGTCTACAGGCGAAAAGGCTTTAAAAAGGGTGGAGATCTGTGTGAAAAGTGGCAGTGCCAGTCACTCAGGCGTGTCCGACACTTTGCAAGAATGCTGGATCGAGGTGCCATTCCCTTCTCCGGGGGGTCTTCTTGACCCTCGGATTGAACTCAGGTCTCCTGAATTGCAGGCAGACTCTTTACCATCCGAGCCACCAGGGAAGCCACCGGCTTACGTGGTTAACTGGTTCACTTTGTCATACACATGAAATTAACTCTACGTTGTAAATCAACTCTACTCCAACACAAATTTTTAAAAAAAGGAAAAGGTCAACAAGCTGTCTGACAGGAGGGACTGCTTTAGATACACGCTAAGGTGCTGGAGAAGACTCTCGAGAGGCCCGTGGACTGCAAGGAGATCAAACCAGTCAATCCAAAAGGAAATCAACTCTGAATATTCACTGCAAGAACTGATGCTGAAGCTGAAACTCCAATACTTTGGCCACTTGATGTAAAGAACTGACTCACTGGAAAAGCCCCTGATGCTGGGAAAGATTGAAGGTGGGAGGAGAAGCGGGTGACAGAGGATGAGATGGCTGGATGGCATCACTGACTCAATGGACGTGAGTTTGAGCAAGCTCCGGGAGCTGGAGAAGGACAGGGAAGCCTGCCGTGCTGCAGCCCATGGGGTCGCAAAGAGTCAGACACGACTGAGCGACTGAACAACAAGGAAGGGTGACATCTGAGCAGAAAGCTGAATGAGGGGGAGGAAACATGGAGCTCTCTGAAAAAAGAGTAGCGAGATCTAGGCAGAGGGAACGGTAATAGCAAAGGCCCTGAAGCAGGAACCGCGAGACACCGGCTGGAAACGGCAAGGCAGTCAGCGATGGACACAGAGGTTAGGGGGGGACGTCCACTCGGCAGCCAGCTCAGGCAAAGCCTCACGAGATCCTGGGCGTCCTTCCTTTTCTTCCCTAAAAAACATGTATCTGGCTGTGCCAGGTCTCAGTAGTGGCGTGTGGGACCCAATTCCCTGATCAGGGTCTGAGCCTGGGCCCCCTGCACTGGGAGAGCGGAGTGTTAGCCACTGGACCACAGGGAAGTCCCACTGGGCTTTCTTAATAAATGACTAGCATGGATCCTGATGGAGCTTCTGCTATGAGCCAGGCCCCCAGACAGACAAGCTCCCTGCAGTCGTGGCGCTCATGGTTATTAGGAGATTAGGCACATTAATCCGATCATCAGAAGATGAACGCCTTCCACCACATCCTACACGCAGTCAGCACCTCTCGCCGCCTGTGGTCGCCGCCTCGGCTGGGTGTCCCTGGACACACGAGACACGTGGATAATGATGGGAGCGGTGGGGGCAGGCGCAGTGGACACTTTTTGAGGCGGGGGCGGTGTGGCCGTCTCCCTGGCCGAAGGGGGCTCTGCGGCCCCAGAGCAGGGAGTGAACGGTGCTGCTGGTGGCCCAGGCAGTCACTTGCGTCAGACTCTTTGCATCCCCGAGGACTGCAACTAAACCCTATGCAGCCAGGTAAACAATAACACGTGTGCACACACACGCACACACATGTGCACACACACACTGCCACACACACGCATGCACATGCACACACAGCCACACATGCACACACACATGTGTGCGCAGTCACACATGCACACACACAGGCAGCCACACACACATACACAAACACACGTGCATACGCACGCAGCCACACACACACATGCACATGCACACAGCCACACACGTGCACACAAACACACGTGTGTGCAGTCACACACGCACGCACACACACAGGCAGCCACACACACACACACAAACACGTGCATACACACGCAGCCACACACGCATGCACATGCACACACACAGCCACACACGTGCACACAAACACGTGTGCGTGCACAGCCACAATGCACGCATACACACGCAGCCACACACACATACACAAACACATGTGTGCACGCACATACAGCCCCCCACACGTGTGCGCACACAGCCACACACACGCACATGCATGCACACACACCCACACCCACACACACACGCACACACACACAGCCACATTAAGACAGGAAAATGCATATAACGTAAAGTTTACCATTGTAACCGTTTTATAAGCATGCCTTTCTGTGGCACTCAGTCCATTGACACTGTTGCAGCCGTCACCACATCCGTCCACAGAACTCTTTTCGTCCTCCCCGGCTGACACCCTGTCCCCGCCATGCAGTAAAGCCCCCTCCCTCCCACTCCGGCCCCCACCACCCTGCTTTCTGTCTCTACCGCAATCTAGGGACCTCATGTAAGAGCAGTCACGAAGTATCTGTCCTTCTGTGACTGACTGATGTCACCGAGCTTGATGTCCTCAAGCTCCCCTAGGCCATAGCATTTTGTCAGAATGTCCTTCCTTTGGGGGCGGGATAAATATTCCAGTGCATGTATACAGCACATTGTGTGTCCATCCACTGCGGATGGACACTTGGCTTGCCCACGCCTTCTGGACACTGGGAATAACTCTTCTACGAACATGGGTGCACAAACATCTGAGTCCCTGCTTTCAATCCTTTGGGGTCTACACGCTCAGAGACGGAATTCCCTGATGCTCCAGGCCTTCTCCAACGGCTCAGCAGGGAAAGAATTCGCCTGCCACGCAAGAGGCACAGCAGACCCGGGTTCGATCCCTGGGTCGGGAAGATCCCCTGGAGGAGGAAATGGCAACCCCCTCCAGGATCCTTGCCTGGAGAACCCCATGGACAGAGAAGCCTGGCAGGCCACAGTCCGTGGGGTCACACAGAGTCGGACACGGCTGAGTGCGCATCCACACGTGGGCGTTCTGGGCATCGTTTTCTGACGCGCCTCCATACGGTTATCCGCAGCAGCTGCACCATGCTATAGTCCCCTCAGAAGCGCCCCAGAGAACACGCATTTCTAGTTACTCGCAGACAACGAACGTGAAACCAGAGGATTCTCGGCTGGAGTTTTAAACCCTCAGTCTGATACAAGATTCCAGAATATTCCACCCTCCAAGGCCCACTCTGCTGATTCTCAGCTACATCCCCCTGCTCCTCTTGGCAGTTGTTTCTATGGCAACAGATTGAGCTTGCCTGGGTTGCTAAGGTACCCAAGAGCCCGGAGGAGGAAGCAGGCTGATGTGAGGGCTGAGCAGCCAGTCTGAGTGAGGGGTGGGGAAGCCCAGGAGGCTCTCAGCCTGGAGGCGCCCCCGCCATGGCTGTGCCCGCCTCCCTACTCTCTGACACTCTGAGCAAGGGCCAGAACGCGGCCCTGAGCCCCCCAGAGTCTACAAAGCCCCACTTCTCACATGGACCGAGTCATACACACTGAGTGACCTCCTTACATTTTCGTCTGTTCTTTCACTTATTCATTCAACAAATGCTTCCTGGGTGCCTGCTCGGGTGAGTCGACGCACAAGGCATGGTCAGCAGAACGGGCCATCCCCCGGCCTGTGACCGTGAGTTCAGGATAGGCTGCCCCCAACAACTCGACTTTGTCACTTTGGTCACTGAGCTGCAGGCACTTGAAAACGGCAAGCGCAGGGACAGGCCTTCCCCGAACTTGGCCGAAAGACGGATCTTCCTAAAGGGAACCCACGTGCCACAAGTCCCCTCCAGGGAGTTTCCTCACCCAGGAAAGACTGCTTCCAACTCACAGAGGGGAGACTCGAAGCAGCCACCACAACCTGGCGAACTTCATCAGCATCTCTCTGTTGTACTGCTTCTCTGTTCTAAGGGGGCTGCCCTTGTGGGTCGGCAGTAAAGAACCCGCCCGCCAGCGCAGGAGACACAAGAGCATCAAGTTCGATCCCTGGGTCGCGAAGATGCCCTGGAGGGGGAAATGGCCACCCACCCCAGCATTCTCGCCTGGAGAATCCCATGGACAGAGGAGCCTGGCGGGCTACAGTCCATGGGGTCGCAGAAAGAGGCGGACACGACTGAGCGACTCAACAACAACATTCTTCTAAGGGACCATTCATCTCTCCTGAAGGTCACTCACATCGTCCAGCCCCACGTCCCCTATTGAGATGGTATTTAACCTAAACTCTAGGCCCCTCAGGGAGCTATTCATCTCCCCTGATTCTCTCCCATGGCAATAAACTTCTGTTTTCCCTGTCATTAATCTTTTATTACAGGGGTCTCAGCCAGGAACTCAGAGGGCAGAGAGAAAATTATTTTTTCCTCCTCTACTATATTTTTTCCTGTAGAGATTCGGGTCTGCCTGGCGACGCTTCCGTCTGATAATTTATCCTATAAATATCTATAAATAAATATGCGCTGTGGGTTCACCCTGCACAGGACTCTGTGAGAGGAGAAAGAGAGAGAGTCCTTCCCAGAGATGGCTGGGGGTGGGGCTGGGGGGGAGGCGGTCAACCCCCATCCAACAACCGTGTCTCACCGGTGACACATGGACTGTCTACCCTACAGAAACGCACCCTTGCTTCTCATTCTAATTTCTCATTTTAATGCTTTCTTCTCTGCAATCATCCTCTGTGTGTGTGTGTGTGTCTGTGTGGTTTTTTTCCTTTCCAGTCTTCTAACATTACCTAGAGCCAGACATTCTGGAATGTGAAGTCAAGTGAGCCTTAGAAAGCATCACTATGAACAAAGCTAATGGAGGTGACAGAATTCCAGTTGAGCTATTTCAAATCCTGAAAGATGATGCTGTGAAAGTGCTGCACTCAATATGCCAGCAAATTTGGAAAACTCAGCAATGGCCACAGCACTGGAAAAGCCCAGTTTTCATTCCAATGCTAAAGAATGCTCAAACTACCGCATAATTGCACTCATCTCACACACTAGTAAAGTAATGCTCAAAATTCTCCAAGCCAGGCTTTAGCAATACATGAACTGTGAACTTCCAGATGCTCAAGCTGGTTTTAGAAAAGGCAGAGGAATCAGAGATCAAATTGCCAACATCCGCTGGATCATCGAAAAAGCAAGAGAGTTCCAGAAAAATATCTATTTCTGCTTTACTGACTATGCCAAAGCCTTTGACTGTGTGGATCACAATAAACTGTGGAAAATTCTGAGAGAGATGGGAATACCAGACCACCTGACCTGCCTCTTGAGAAATCTGTATGCAGGTCAGGAAGCAACAGTTAGAACTGGACATGGAACAATAGACTGGTTCCAAATAGGAAAAGGAGTACGTCAAGGCTGTATATTGTCACCCTGCTTATTTAACTTCTATGCAGAGTACATCATGAGAAACGCTGGACTGGAAGAAACACAAGCTGGAATCAAGATTGCTGGGAGAAATATCAATAACTTCAGATATGCAGATGACACCACCCTTATGGCAGAAAGTGAAGAGGAACTAAAAAGCCTCTTGATGAAAGTGAAAGAGGAGAGTGAAAAAGTTGGCTTAAAGCTCAACATTCAGAAAACAAAGATCATGGCATCTGGTCCCATCATTTCATGGGAAATAGATGGGGAAACAGTGGAAACAGTGTCAGACTTTATTTTTTGTGGGCTCCAAAATCACTGCAGATGGTGACTGCAGCCATGAAATTAAAAGACGCTTACTCCTTGGAAGAAAAGTTATGACCGACCTAGATGCATATTCAAAAACAGAGACATTACTTTGCCAACAAAGGTCTGTCTAGTCAAGGCTATGGTTTTTCCAGTGGTCATGTCTGGATGTGAGAGTTGGACGGTGCCGAAGAATTGATGCTTTTGAACTGTGGTGTTGGAGAAGACTCTTGAGAGTCCCTTGGACTGCAAGGAGATCCAACCAGTCCATCCTAAAGGAGATCAGCCCTGGGATTTCTTTGGAAGGACTGATGCTGAAGCTGAAACTCCAGTACTTTGGCCACCTCATGCAAAGAGCTGACTCATTGGAAAAGACTCTGATGCTGGGAGGGATTGGGGGCAGGAGGAGAAGGGGACGACCGAGGATGAGATGGCTGGATGGCACCACGGACTCGATGGACATGAGTTTGAGTGAACTCTGGGAGTTGGTGATGGACAGGGAGGCCTGGCGTGCTACGATTCATGGGGTCGCAAAGAGTCGGGCACGATTGAGTGACTGAACTGAACTGAACTGAACTGAGGCTTTCCAGGGCTAAGTCAAAGACCTCTCTTGGTAAATGCCACACTGCCCTTTAACATATCTGGGTTATTCTCAAACATCTTTTGACAGTGATTTCTCACACAATTCCACAGGGATAAGAAAACAGACTCTGCATGGTCTCAGTGCCTTTAGACCATGAAATTTTGCACTGGGATATGACCCAGTGTCTCCTAGTTTACAGTCTATGGGAACTTGAATAGGATTTGTGTCCTGCCCTTCTGTGAAAATTGTATGAATCTTTATTATGCTGAATTGGTTCAAAGTGCTTTCCTACTATCCTTCTAGTTTTCTGTCTATTCACGCTCTTAATTTTTGAGCTCTTGATATTGAAACTTCAACTAAAGATCTTTATTTATTTACTTAAAAATTGTAATATATAGTGGAACTCTATGTAACTTTGTCCTGTATTTTCCAAGTCTCCTGTAAAGATGTTATCATACTTTCATAATTTAAAAAATAAAAAGAAAGAGAAAAAATACAAAAGTACAAGAAAATGAGTTCCTGGAATGTCCTACATCTGGACTGTGGGGTTGATCACATACTTACGTACATTTGCCAGAACCCATTAGATGTATCCTGGCAACGGCTGCATTTTGTTGTATGTAAATAATATGTCAGTACGTTGTCTTTTTTCACAATAAAGTTTTCGGGGACTTGCCTGGTGGTCCAGTGGTTAAGACTCTGTGCTTCCACTGAAGGGAAATGATCTCTGATTGGGGAACTGAGATCCCACATACCACATGGCAAGGCCAAAAAAAAAGTTAAAAAATAAATGCATTTTGGAGCAGTGTCAAAAATTTCACCACTTGGGTATCTGTGGACTCTGAAAGAAAGCCCACTTGTTGGAAAGAGCGGCGGGTGTAAGCACTGTCTTCTGGAGAGGAAGGCCCACGGGCCCCCAGCAGGAGCAGACAGCTGTCGCCGCAGAAAGCGGGTTTCCGGGTGAGACAGACAGCCCTAGTACGCCGCCAGGGGAGGCACGGCTTTGGGGTAGGAAAGAATGGAGAGTGGAAAGCAGGGGCCGCTCTGGTTAGACCTGGTGGCCAGAGGCGGTGACGCTGGAGCACAGACCTGCGTGAAGGAGGACCGGTCATGGGAACCCCCCCGGGAGACTGGAGGGAGGGTCCCACCAGGGGAGGGGGTGGGTCCTGGGGGGGTGCTCATTGTTCCCCAAGGGGGCTAATTTATGTGGGTCACTGAGGGGCTCAGCGGAGAAGGCAACGGCACTCCACTCCAGTTCTCTTGCCTGGAAACTCCCATGGACGGAGGAGCCTGGTGGGCTGCAGTCCATGGGATCGCTGAGAGTCGGATACGACTCAGTGACTTCACTTTCACTTTTCACTTTCCTGCATTGGAGAAGGAAATGGCAACTCACTCCAGTGTTCTTGCCTGGAGAATCCCAGGGACGGCGGAGCCTGGTAGGCTGCCGTCTATGGGGTCGCACAGAGTCAGACACGACTGAAGCCACTTAGCAGTTAGCAGAGGGGCTGAGAGAGGCTAATGCCACTGAGAGATTTTCATCACCCGCCTTTCCACCAGGAAGGGGCAAGTCGTGCAGGGCCACGGGTCAGGGCGGGGGCTCCAGGGCTCGGGAGGGAGGGGCAAGTCTAGCCGGCCCTTCACTGGGGTCTACATGGGAGAGGATGGACGGTTCGGCGCTGGCTAGTTTGAGTAACTCCCAGGCTTTGGGCTCTAGCGCCTGGAACCTGGCCCTGGGATGACCCAGGGCAGCCGAAGAAGGGGCTTGGCATGGGAGGGCTGACCTGGGAGGCTCAGAGATGCTTGTAGGTGAGCGCTTCGCACTTCCCCAAGGGCTCAGTGGGGAAAGAACCTGCCTGCAATGCAGGAGGCTCAGGAGAAGAGGGCTCAATCCCTGGGTGGGGAAGACCCCCTGGAGAAGGAAATGCCAACCCACTCCAGAATTCTTGCCTGGGGAATCCCAGGGACGGCGGAGCCTGGTGGGCTACAGTCCATGGGGTAGCCAAGAGCTGGACAGGACCGAGCAACTGAGCACACACACAGCCATCTTTAAGACGCAGGCAGCCCTCGGTGGGGCAGTCTGTGAGCAAGCTCTCCCCCAGGAAGACCAAAGCTCACAAGATGCAGAAAACAACAGACAACACAGACGGGCAGGAGGCGCCATCCAGGGATGAGGGATGGCCTCAAACGCTGACTATATAGATGCCCACCTCCCAAGGAGAACGCTCTCCAAGTACAAGGGGAAACGAGGTGCGTGGCACCCCTCCGCCCCCAACCCAGAGGGTGACCCCTGAGACACGGTGACCCCTCCAGTCACAAATACTAAGTTCCTACTGTATGCTGGACTACCACGCTGATGGAACCACACCGCACCTGGAGCCGAATCACGGAACCTTCCAGCCTCCCCGGCTCCAGCTGCAGTTTCCATGGCAACCGTCTTAGCCCATTGGCGTCGGAGGAGCCCAGGCTGCCTGATGGGACTTCCAGCCCAGTTTCGGGGGAACCATGGTAAACTCTCCAGGCTGCTGGCTGGACAGCACTGGTTCGGTTAAGTCCTTTACGCGCATTAAAATGGGAAAGAGTGTAGCAGAATGGCGGTGGGGGAGACGGGAAGGGATGGCCGCACTGGCTCTGCAGACCTTTTTAAAGGAGCTGCTGACCTACCGCAAGCCCTGGCGGTACGAACGTCCTCATCATTCGCTCACAGACTCAGTGACTCCCACTGTGTGCCAGGCACTCTTCCTGGCATAGGGGCTAGAAAGGGAAATAGGAACAGGCACCTTATGAAACTGTTTTTGTGACAACTGCTTATTTACTTAGGGTTTCTTTGAATGCAGGAGCTTGTCATCTGTTATCACTGTATCTCCATCATGTTTTATGCCCACACCTAACACACACTGAGTAACATGTTGATAGAGATGTTAATAAATAAATGCAGTCTACACGTTGCTGAAATAAAATTAAAAGACGCTTGCTCCTTGGAAGGAAAGCTATGGCAAACCTAGACAGTGTATTACAAAGCAGAAACATCATATTTTCTACAAAAGTCTGAATAGTCAAAGCTATGGTTTTCTCAGTAGTCATACATGGATGTGAGAGTTGGACCATAAGGAAGGCTGAGCGTTGAAGAATTGATGCTTTTGAACTGTGGTGTTGGAGAAGACTGTCGCGAGTCCCCTGGACAGCAAGGAGACCAGACCAGTCAAACTTAGAGGAAATCAACCCTGAATATTCACTGGAAGGACTGATGCTGAAGCTGAAACTCCAGTACTTTGGCCACCTGATGCGAAGAGCCGACTCACTGGAAAAGACCTTGATGCTGGGAAAGATTGAGGGCAGGAGGAGAAGGCAGGCACACAGGATGAGATAGTTGGATGGCATCACCCACTCAATGGACATGAACTTGAGCAAACTCTGGCAGACGGTGGAGGACAGAGAAGCCTGGTGGGCTACGGTCCATGGGGTCGCAGAGCCGGACACGACTGAGCACGCACGTGTCCGGTGTTGCTTTTTCTTCCTTCACACCCCTCCAAACACAACAAAGTCCTGAACTTCCTTCCTGTACTATGTCTCCTAAACAAGACCACACTGCCCATTTTTCCACCTTCTCTGTTGGCCTCCCGCCCTCCTTACATGTTCTCAAAGGAAAATTTGCCTGTTTTGCTCCCTGATAAAAAAAAAAGAAAAACCACCCATGGAATCGCTCTGGTCACAGGGAAGGACCACGCTGCACCATATCCTTCAGGCAGAGGGGGCTCCACCGGTCACTGTGGAAGGAATTCAGGGACGACACCAGAGAGACGGGACGTATGGACCACATCTTTTTAAAAGCTATTTGCGTTTATTTATCTGGCTGCGCCGGGTCTTGGTTGCATCACGCAGGATCTCTGAGCTGCGGCATGTGAGGTCTGGTACCCCGAGCAGAGACTGAAGGCGGGCCCCCTGCTCTGGGGACGTGGAGCCGCCAGGGGACCACACCCTTAGGGTGCAGCGGCGGTGCCTTCACGGTGATGACACAATCCGGCTTTAAAAAATTGTTTTAAAATTATACGATAATTACTTTACGAGGCTGTGTGGGTTTCTGCCAGACGTCCACAGGAATCGCCCACAGGTATACGTGTGTCCCCCCTCTCCTGAACCCCCTCCCCACCCCTCTAGGCTGTCCCAGAGCACCGGCTTTGGGCTCCCTGCATCTTACAGCCAATTCCCCCTGGCTCTCTCTTTTACATATGGTCATGTACATGTTCCAATGCTCCTCTCTCAGACTGTCCCACCCTCTCCTTCCCCTGACAAACTAAGGAGGTCGTAGTGCATAAACACAGTGCAGTATCACTCGGCTATAAACGGAACACACTTGAGTCAGTTCTAAGGAGGTGGATGAACCTAGAGCTATTATACAGAATGAAGTAAGCCAGAAAGAGATAGACAAATACTGTATCTTAACACATACACATGGAATCTAGAAAGTTGGTGCTGACGATCCTATGTGCAGGGCGGCAAAGAGCCACAGGCAGCCCTACCTTTTACAGATGGTGAGTGACACCTACGAACGTGTCTGCACATACGCACAAAGTCAGCTGAAGTGTAACCCAGCTGAAGTTCTGGCTGCTAGACAGCGACATGTGGGACGCAGCTCAGGTGTTCTGCTCCACGAACATTAACTGAGCACTTCCTGCGTGCCAGGCACAACGATAGGTATTCACCACCATGGGCCACTGCCTTAAACAATCAGAGGGATGAGACTGGGTGCCCTAAAACTGGAAGGACATTTGTTTAAGTCTATTCCAGAGGTTACTATCTACCAAAAGACTCTTAACTTAACGCCATTTTCTCTACTGGAAACGGGTGTCTCCAAGCCATTAGCTGTGTTGAGCTGCTTTCAAGAAAACCATTAAATCCTCTTGATTCATGGCAAAGTATGGGGAGCTCAGGCATTTAAGTCTCAAATCAGGAGAATCTCTGGAGGTGGAAGCTGAGCAGCTGACCCCTCCGCTGCAGCCTGTGGGGCCCACTGAAATACGGTGAGGTAGGCGAGAGGCTCACTCCCAGTTGTACCTGAGACAGTGAGCGCAGCTGCAAGTCTCTGAGTCTGTGACCGTTTGTTACACAGCAAAAGATAACCGAATCGCCAACTGACTGAGCGGATGAACAGTTCCTTAATAAAGAGGCGTTTCTCTGGTCCACACTTAGGGTCACCGTTAGATAAGAGAGCTGAAACAATTCGAATCTGCACTTGACTCGAATACCAGTGGCAAAAAAAAATCTCGTTTCAGAAGCCAAGACGCTAAGGAGGGGCTTCCCTGGTGGCTCAGAAGGTAAAGCATCTGCCTGCAATGCGGGAGACCTGGGTTCGATCCCTGGGTCAGGAAGATCCCCTGGAGAAGGCAACGGCAACCCGCTCCAGTATTCTTTCCTGGAGAATCCCACGGACGGAGGAGCCTGGTGGGCTGCAGGTCTACGGGTCACAAAGAGTCAGACACAACTGAGTGAGTAAACAACAGTGCTAAGGAGAGCCGATGTGACTGCATTCCTCTTCCAGAGATTTCACTCTAAAGACTGAAGGAAAGTCAACTCCAGAGAGACGCCGTCCTTTTTAAAGAGACATATATGTCCTTGTGGCTTACTATGTATCTGGCTGCCTCTGGCTGAGTTGCGGCATGAAGAATCTTTAGCTGTAGCTCGTGGGCTCTTTAGTTGTGGCAGTTCGGCTTAGTCGCTCAGGACATGTGGGACCTCAGTTTCCCGACCAGGGATCGAACCTGCATCCCCAGCCTTGCAGAGGGAAAGTGAAAGTTGCTCTGTCGGGTCTGACTCTTGGCAACCCCATGGACTGTATAGTCCATGGGATTCTCCAGGCCAGAATACTGGAGTGGGTAGCCTCTTCCTTCTCCAGGGGATCTGCCCAGCCCGGGGATCTTCCCAACCCGGGGATCGAACCCAGGTCTCCCGCATCGCAGGTGGATTCTTCACCAGCTCAGCCACCAGGGAAGCCTGTCTGCCTTGCCAGGGGGATTCTTAGTCACTGGGCCACCTGGAAAGTCCCCAGAGACTCTGTCTTATGTGAGAATCTGTTTTGTCACAAGTTCCTGGTGGCCCAGACAGTGAAGAATCTGCCCGCAGTGCAGAAGACACGGGTTCTGTTCCTGGGCTGGGAAGATCCCCTGGAGGAGGGCACGGCCACCCACTCCGGTATTCCTGCCTGGAAAACCCCATGGACAGAAGAGCCTGTGGGCTACAGTCCCTGGGGTCTCGAAGAGTCAGACACGACCGAGGGGCCCTTTCCCGCAGGCAAGTGGCGCTCTGAGGAGGACCATGGAGAAGGCCACCTCGCCCACATCCAGCCCTGGGCGGGACACTGCGGGTGCACCCCTGTCCCGGAGCTTCCCTCTGGGGGAGGAAGGGCGACTGTTTTACTGGGGACAAAGGGCCGCATTTTCATCCATTCGTTTACTACAAAGCAGACACACCGTGTGAGCCCAGAGCTCGGAGAGCCCCCGCCTCCACGGCTCTTTCTGCTCCTTTACAGCCCCCTCCCCTTCTCCATGCTGCTGCAGTTTCCATGGCAACAGCGCAAGTCCCCGCTTCTGATGCAAAAGCCCCGTAAACGCTCCACAGAGGAAACACAGCTGCTGATGCCAAGCCCGCCAGGATGGTGCGAGGAGAACACTGTTAAAGTTGCAGATGTCACACCAGCCGTTCAGGCACATTTGCAAGAAAAAATATGTTACTGTGGTAACTATATATATCCCCGGTGGCTCGGATGACCAAGAATCTGCCTGCAGTGCAGGAGACCCGGGTTCAGTCCCTGGGTGGGGGAGATGCCCCGGGGCAAGGAATGAGAACCCGCTCCAGCAGTCTTGCCTGGAGGATCCCAAGGACAGCGGGGCCTGTGGGCTACAGTCCATGGGGTCGCGGAGAGTCAGACACGACTGAGCGACTAACACTTTCCAACACATAAAACTTACCAGTGTGACCATTTTTCAGGTGCACGGCTGTGCATGACTGAGCACATTCAGACTGTTTTGAAAAGAACGCCACCATCCATCCCTAGGACTTCTCCGTCTTCCCAAACAGGAACTCTGGGCCCATCTGCCCGCCCCCGACACCCTCCACTGGGTCTCTGTGAACTGACTCATCTAGGTGCTTCGTATGATCGGGATTACGTGAGATCTGCCCTTCTGTGGCTGCCTTACTTCACTTAGCTAAGTCCGCAGCGTTTGTAAGACACCTCAGATCCCCTTCCTTCCTAAGGCTGCATAGCAGTCCATCTTTTGACTTTCTACTTTTGCGTTCCAGGCCCCTATGATGAAAAGGACATCTTTTTGTGTGTGTGTGTTAGTTCTAGAAGGCCTTGTAGGTCTTCATAGAACCGTTTGACTTCACCTTCTCTGGCACTAGTAGTTGGAGCATAGACGTGGGTTACCGTGATGCTGAACGGTTCGCCTTGGAAACAAACTGAGATCATTCTGTCATTTTTGTGTTGCACACAAGTACTGAGTTTCGGACTCCTTTGTTGATCATGAAAGGCTACTCCATTTCTTGTAAGGGATTCTTGCCCACAGCAGTAGATACAATGGACATCTGAATTAAATCTGGACACAACTGACTGACTGAACAACAGCAATATCTCATCATCTGTGTCCACTGTGATTTTTAACACTTTAATTAAAAAATTTAAATTAAATGTTTTAAAAATGTTACGTTGGGCTATAGTGCATTAACAATGTTGTGACCGTTTCAGGTGAGCAGTTAAGGGACTCAGGCACACATACACACATGTCCATTCTCCCCAAGCTCCCCTCCCATCCAGGCTGCCGCGTGACGTGGGGCAGAGCTGCCTGGGCTCTACAGTCGGTCCTGGTTGGTTCTCCATTTCATACACTGTGTTCTGCTCGTCCACTCGGCCGTCAGTGGCCGTGTGGGCTGCTCCCCCATCCTGGCTGTTGTGGATCATCCTGCTATGGACACGGGCGAGACCCTGCTTTCAGTTCTGACGCGGAATGGCTGGATCACACAGCACTTCTGTGTTTGGTATTTTTTTTGAGGACCCTCCACACTGTTTTCCGCAACAGCCGCGCCGCTCCGCGTGCCTGTCACGAGTCATCTTGAGGCATCTCTGATGCCCTTCGAAGGCTTCCCGAGCCTTTGCAGATGGGCAGAAAGATGGCCCCGGGCCTTCTGCAGGCTCCCGGTTTTCAGCCCAGTAGTGGCTGTAGGGGCCGGTGGCATATATATCATCTGCCTCCCACCGTCTGTAATTCTTTCATTTGCTCATTTGTTTACACACGCATCCCCTCCCAGTATTTACCGAGTGTCTACAGTCTGCTAGGCACGGGGAGTAAAATGATGAGAGGGGAAAAAAGACCCGGTTTCCACTTTCCTGGAGCTCAGAATACACTAATTCAGTCCCTCCCAAGGGTCCACTCTGCGTCTGGCACTTTGCTGAGGGTCGGAGGATTTGGTGGTGAGCAAACCACACCATGTCTCAAGGTGATTCAAGTGTGTATTGTGGGTTAGACGTTAATTATGCAAACCACGCAAGGAGATGAAACCAGTCAACCCTAAAGGAAATCAGTTCTGAATATTCATTGGAAGGACTGATGCTGACGCTGAGGCGCCAATACTTTGGCCACCTGATGCAAAGAGCCGACTCACTGGAAAAGACCCTGATGCTGGGAAAGACCGAGGGCAGGAGGAGAAGGGGACGACAGAGGATGAGATGGCTGGATGGCATCACTGCCTCAATGGAGACAAACCTGAGTTTGAAAAAACTCAAGGAGGAAGTGAAGGACAGGGGAGCCTGGTGTACTGCAGTCCATGGGGTCAAAAAGAGCCCAACAGGACTCAGTGACTAAACAGCCACCTTCAGCAGCTAAGGCTCTCACTCCTGATGCAGGGGGCGGGGCTGGATCCCTGGTCAGGGAACGAGATCTCCCATGCCACGTCTGAGAGTTCACGTGCCACGCCGCATGCCACAGCTAAGGCCTGGCCAGCCAAAAAAAATAAACAATTTAAAAGAACACAGTGTTGTACATAATAATCATATCTGAGACTTCGGTCACCTGACGCTAAGAGCCGACTCATTAGAAAACAGCCTGATGCGAAAGATTGAGGGCAGGAGAAGGGGGCGACAGAGGATGAGATGGTTGGATGGCATCACCGACACAATGGACATGAGTTTGAGCAAGCTCTGGGAGATGGTGAAGGACAAGGAAGCCCGGCATGCTGCAGTCCGTGGGGTCGCAAAGACTGAGCAACTGAACACCACCGTAGCAGCAGCAAACACGGCAGCTCCTTAGCAGGATCAGACCCTGGGGAGACGGTGCCAAAGAATCACCGAACGGCAGGCCCTGGTTCCGTGGAGCTTAACTTCAGTAAGGCGGAGGCTTCAAAACAGAGAGACCAACCCGTCAGGATGGTTCCGAGAGATGAGGAGCGCAGTTCAACCTGGCTTAGACGGAGAGTGACATCTCTCAGACCTGCCGCCTGGAAACGCCAGCAAGAGAACAGGCTTCCTGCGGTTCCGCACTGTTGGTCACCGTTTATTAGGATTTGTAGTAACTGTGTATCCTAATTTTCAGATGTAATGCTTTATGGCTGTTAACAATAACCAAGACATGGAAACAACCTAAGTGTCCATTCGTGGCAGATGAACGGGTGAGGAAGATGTGGCTGGCTCTTCTCGTTCAGTCCCTCAGTCGTGTCCGGCTCGTTGCGACCGCAGGGACTGCAGCACGCCAGTGTCCTCTGTCCTCCACCATCTCCTGGAGTTTACTCAGATTCACGGCTGTCGAGTCGGGGATGCCATCCAGCCATCTCCTCCTCTGCCGTCCCCTTCTCCTCCTGCCCTCTATCAGTCCCAGCATCAGGGTCTCTCCCAGTGGGTCAGCTCTTCGCCTCAGGTGGCCAAAGTCCTGGAGCTTCAGCTTCAGCTTCAGCTACAGTCCCTCCAGTGAATATTCATATACAGTGGAGTACTACTCAGCCACGAGAAAGAAATGAAACCATGCCATTTGCAGCGACCTGACTGGGCCCAGAGATTATCATCCTAAATGAAGTCAGCCAGACAGAGAAAGACAAATACGCGATACCACTTACGTGCGGAATCTAAAATACAACACAGACAAACGTGTTCACAAAACAGAAACAGACTCCCAGACAGGAAAGCAACCATGGCTCCCAAAGCGGGAAGTGAGGAGGGATAAATTAGGAGTCTGGGATTAGCAGCTACAAACTACTCTGTGTAAAACAGGGAAACAACAGGGGCCTCCTGTACGGCACAGGGAACTACAGTCAGTATCCCGTAATAAACCACAATGGGAAAGAATCTGGGAAAGGAATACACAGACTGAACGTATGACTGAATTGCTCTGCTGCAGACCTAAAAGTCGCGTGACTTTGTAAGTCAACTAGACTTCAACCGAAGAAACGGCCTTCAGGTCCCACATTTGAAAAAGGAATCTCAGTGAACAGACACACCCTTTATGTTTCACTCCCTTAAAGCCACGTCATCTCTCTCCTTGCAGAGGGCTGCCCGAGGGCCAGCGTGCCAGGGCGCCGGGCTCACAGGGATGCTGAGACAGCGCGGGAAGGAAGAGCGTGATGCCTCTGACACCCAGCCTGGGAGACCGCACAGCCCTGCTGTGATCTGCGGGCTGCTCAGCTCAGCCTGCTTGTCCTGCGGGCGGACCACACAGGGGCCTGAGGGCCAAGAGGCTGGGGCCAACTCGGGCCCGGCTTCCACTCCCGGCCACCCTCTCACCCAGAGCCCAGTTTACTAAAACCAAAAAGCGCCTCCACGCTAGCCTGTGTCTCCAGCCTGCATCTTCCAGCTGAATCCTGGCCTCCTTGACACCTCTGCCATGTGGGCAAACTGATGTACGTCCTAAGCTAACGTGTCCCCAGACAAGACCTCAGTCTCCTGAATCTGCTTCCCACCCCCAGCCTTCTAGTCCTCTAGTCACAGCTCCAGAAAAGCGAAGTGTCAGTCGCTCAGCCATGTCCAACTCTCTGCGGCCCCACGGACTGTAGCCCGCAGGCTCCTCTGTCCATGGGATTCTCCAGGCAAGAATACTGGAGTGGGCTGCCATGCCCTTCTCCAGAAGATCTTCCCAGCCCAGGGATCGAACCCGAGTCTCCTTCATTGCAGGGAATGAGCCACCAGGGAAGCCCGTGCGTGGCACCAGCCTCCACACAAAAACCCAAACTCAAAACAGAAAGACTCGAAATAGAAGCCATTCCTTCCCTTCTCTTTTACACATTATTTTCCACCATGGTTTATTCCAGGAGAACGGATACAGCTCCCAGCGCCACAGTAGGCCTCACTGTTTGCCCCTCCTATGTGCAATGGTTTGCACCTGCTAACCCCAACCTCCCCCTGCATCCTTCCCAGACCTGCTCCTTGGAAACCACAAGTCTGGTCTCTGTGTTTGTGAGGCGGCTTCTGCCTTGTAGATAAGTTCCTCTGTGCCATATTTTAGATTCCACCTGTCAGTGATAGCCCGTGGCGTTTGTTTTTCTCTTGTGGACCTACTTCACTTAGTTTGATCATCTCACAGCCCATCCATGTTGCTGCAGAAGACACCATTTCCTTTTCCAGTGTCTGATTAGTATTCCACGCGTGTGTGTGCACACATGCCATCCATTTACCCATTCATCTGCTGATGGACCCAGGCTGCTTCCATGTCTTGGTTATTGTGAACAGTGCTGTGAACACTGGGATGCACGGAGCTCACGTCCAGTCCACACAGACGCCCAGTAGCGGCGCTGGACCCTACGGTGACTCTGTCTCCAGTTTTCTGAGGAACCTCCATACTGTTCCCTGCAGGGGCTGCCTGGATTGACACTCCCAGCAACAGTGTAGGAGGGCTCCCTACGCTGCCCAGCAGAGACCGGAACAACGCTGTGGATCAACCACACTTCCGTGAAAACGGAGGCCACCCTCCATTCTTCCATCCTGGCCACACCACACGCACCTGTCTCCGCCAACACAAACCCTTGAGCTCAGCTCAGCCTTCAAGCCACGACAGGGTTCTCACTGTTTGCCTCCGCCTTGGTCCGGGGGGCCTATGCCAGGGGGCCACCGTCTCCCCCTGGCATACCGTGACATCCTGAGGGCTGGGGTCTTTCCCGCTCCTCAGACAGTCTGTCCTCCCTGAAGCAAGCTCCAGGCCATCTGCAGACACGTCCCACCATGTCAGCCTGCCCCCCAACTCAGCCTCGTTCAGCGGCCCCGCAACACAGAGGCTGAGAGGTGCCCACAGGCTCACTGGCATCCCAGCCCCGCCTGCCTCCCACCGCAGAGCCTGCGCTCCCCGGCCCCCGACCCTCCCCACTCTGCTCCCGGTCATCCCCTCAAAACTTCTTCTGCCCTCAAACTGGATTTTTGTCTTTCCTCATCATCCCCGTGACTGGTTCTTTCTCAATCTTCAAATCTCAGCTCAAAGATCACATTCTCAAAGGCACAGCTGGGAGCAGCATGAGGGTAACTTAAAGAGGCAGTGAAAACCTCATCACTGGGGACTTCCTTGGCGGTCCCGTGGTTAAGACCTGTGCTTCCAACGCAGGGGACATAAGTGCAATCCCTTGTTGAGGAACTAAGATCCTGCAGGCCACGCAGCCAAAGAAAGAGTAAAAATTGAAAAGCCCACCCGTGGTGGAGGGAAATAATTTTAAAAAGCTAAAAACCTCACCACCAAGATAAATGTTATTTTAACACTGTATTTTACCAAAATGAATACCAAAAAAAAGAAGAACAAAATATCAAAAATGTAAAGTCCAGTGTGTGCTGAACCATACTGACGCTTGAGGTCAAGGGAAAGTGAGCGGCCCTCTGAATGTGCTTTTATGCAATTTTTTTAATGACTAATATTTCCTGAATATTGAGAAGCAGGCAAGTTAAAACTGACAACATTATCTTATGTTTAAATAGTTTAATTATACAAAAGAGGAAAAAAACCAGCATTAGTATAATTCTGCTTTCCTGGCTTTAATAGAAGCAAACTGATCAGTAAGGTTTTCTTTTACTATTATTTTGGCACCATGCGGCATGTGGCATCTTAACTGCTGACTAGAGATTCATAATCCTTCGGTGTGTGTGTGAGTGTGCGTTGTTCTGTCCTGTACATCATAGGGTGTCTGTTTTAGTAGCACCTTCAGGCCTCTGTGCACTGGATGCTAACAGCACTCATCCTCCTTTCGGGCGTCCCGATGGCTCAGCGGTGAGGAATCTGCCTGCCAATACAGGTAGACGGGAGCACGATCCCTGGGTCGGGAAGATCCCCGGGAGAAGGAAACGGCTGCCCACTCCACTCCTGCCTGGAGAATCCCTTGGACGGAGGAGCCTGGAGGGCTGCAGTCCACGGGGTTGCAACACAACTTAGCAACTTAACAACATACCTTAAGTTGTGGTAACCAAAATATTTCCAAAGGCCTCTGGGAGAAGCACCATCTCCCCCACTCCTGCTTGAAATTCACTGCTGGAGCCTCACCTCCTGGAAGGGGGTCAGCCATGACTGCTGGGGAAATGCGTAGTTTGTGAATGGCTGGATAGGTGGATGGGTGAGTGAACGAATGATCTAAGGAAACAATGCCTCGGGGGCTCACAGGAGACCCGCGATTTGTAAGTCTACAGACAGCCGAGGGTGCAGGTCAACTGCAGCAGAGGACAGGTCCAGCTTGGCTGCTGAAGGCCTACTGCGTAGCACAGGGGGAAAGCAAAGAAGGTGCGATCTGTCTGTTAGGACATGCACTGTCAGTGACTCAGCCGTGTCGGACACTGCGACCTCGGGGAATGCAGCCCGCAGGCTCCCCGGTCCACAGGATTCTCCAGGCAAGAATACAGGGGTGGGCTGCCATTTCCTCCTCCAGGCGATCCTCCCTGCCCAGGATTGAGCCCACGGCTCTCACACCGGCAGATGTTTTCTTTCCCACTGAGCCACCTGGGAGACCCAGAGGACATACATTAATCTCAAAAGTGCCTTCCAATACACACGAGGTGCAGACAAGTAGTATTTGACCGCACTCATAGGAGGTGCCTAGAACAGTCAAATTCACAGGGTCAGAAAGTACACTGGTAGGTGCCGGGGCCGGGGGTGCAGCTGGGAAGGGGGACTCGGTGCTTAATGCGGACAGAGATTCCCTTCAGGAAGCTGAAACATTCCGGAGACCACGGCAAGGGCTGCGCATCAAGGTGAAGTACTTGCTGTGCTGAACTGCACAGTTAAATACGGTTAAAATAGTAGGTTTTATGTGATGTGGCTTTTCACCACCACACACACACACACACACACACACACACACACACACACACGCCTGTGGGGACGTTCCTCGGGCCTGAGTCCTCCGCAGACCGGTTGGTTCTGTCGTCCACTGCTGCGGGCTGCTCTCCCTGCAGACCTCTGACACAGAGGCCTCCTGCTTGTTGCCATGGGAACGGCACGGGCAGGAGGGGAGCCGGGCGCGGAGCCGGGCGCGGAGCAGGGCGCGGGCTCCAGGGAGGGGCGTGTGGGCTCCAGGGAGGGGCGTGGGGCTCCAGGGAGGGGCGTGTGGGCTCGGGAACATCTCGGCACCTTCTCGAGGTGACAGGAGGGTGCGGAGAGGACAAACCGCGCTTGCCGCCCGCACCCACTCGCTCTGCGCCTTGAGGAACGTTTCCTCCTTACAAGGCAGCCTGTGTTGGATTCTGGGGAAGACTTGCCCTCTTAGAAACTGCTCGCAAATGGAGTTTTTGGGGCAAGCGTTACCCAAAACACAGATATCTAATGGAGAAAGGGACGAATGTCAGTTCCCCAGTAGGAGGATGAAAATAGGACAGGGTGTGACGGTTGAGGACCAGCTTGGGAGCACAGCTGAACGCTGAGTCCCTTCAGTGAACTGTGCAATGTGGGGTGGCCCTGGGATGACCACATGCCACGTGCTGAGGCTCTTCACAGACACAGGTGCCACGGGACTGGGCTCCTTCTGCGGCCTGCAGGCACCTGCAGCATGGATTTTATGTTTCACTGAAAGCTCTTATAACTTGCAGCTTCTTACAATGTGAGGGTACAGATTCAGCTCAGTTCAGTTCAGTCGCTCAGTCGTGTCTGACTCTTTGCGACCCCATGAATCACAGCACGCCAGGCCTCCCTGTCCATCACCAACTCCCGGAGTTCACTCAAATTCACATCCATCGAGTTGGCAATGCCATCCAGCCATCTCATCCTCTGTCGTCCCCTTCTCCTCCTGCCCCCAATCCCTCCCAGCATCAGAGTCTTTTCCAATGAGTCATCACTTGGCATGAGGTGGCCAAAGTACTGGAGTTTCAGCTTTAGCATCATTCCTTCCAAAGAACACCCAGGAATGATCTCCTTCAGAATGGACTGGTTGGATCTCCTTGCAGTCCAAGGGACTCTCAAGAGTCTTCTCCAACACCACAGCTCGAAAGCATCAATTCTTTGGCGCTCAGCTTTCTTCACAGTCCAACTCTCACATCCATACATGACCACTAGAAAAACCATAGCCTTGACTAGATGGACCTTTGTTGACAAAGTAATGTCTCTGCTTTTGAATATGCTGTCTAGGTTGGTCATAACTTTCCTTCCAAGGAGTAAGCGTCTTTTAATTTCATGGCTGCAGTCACCATCTGCAGTGATTTTGGACCTCCCCCCAAAATAAAGTCAGCCACTGTTTCCACTGTTTCCCCATCTATTTGCCACGAAGTGATGGGACCAGATGCCATGATCTTAGTTTTCTGAATGTTAAGCTTTAAGCCAACTTTTTCACTCTCCACTTTCACTTTTATCAAGAGGCTCTTTAGTTCTTCTTCACTTTCTGCCATAAGGGTGGTGTCATCTGCATATCTGAGGTTACTGATATTTCTCCCACAATACTGATTCCAACTTGTGCTTCCTCCAGCCCAGCATTTCTCATGATGTACTCTGCATATAAGTTAAATAAGCAGGATGACAATATACAGCCTTGACGTCCCCCTTTTCCTATTTGGAACCAGTCCGTTACAAACAATAAACGCTGGAGAGGGTGTGGCACAAAGGGAGCCCTCCTCCATTGCTGATGGGAATGAAAGCTGGTACAGCCACTATGGGGAAGAACACGGAGGTTCCTCAGAAAACTAAAATCGGAACTGCCATGTGGTTCAGCGATCCCAGTCTTGGGCATGTATCTGGAGAAAGCTCTAATTTGAAAAGATACGTGCAGCCCAGTGTTCACATCAGCCGTCACAATAGCCAAGACAGGCAAGCCATCTAAATGTCCATCAGCAGGACGGATGAAGAAGATACGGCCCAGATACACGTGGAATATTACTCAGCTGTAGGAAGGAAGGCATGGAAGCATGCCATTCGCACCAACACGGATGTACCTAGAGACTGTCGTGCTGGGTGAAGCAAGTCAGGCCGAGCAAAACAAAGACCCCGCGCTGTCACTGATACGTGGAATGCAAAATATGGCAGAAATGAACTTATCTACAGAACAGAAGCAGGCTCAGCGCCGTGAGAACACGTCGGGGGTGGGCACGTGGGAGGGATGGGCCGGAGGTGGGCATTAGCGGGGCAAACTGTTGCACGGAGAGGGGTGGACAACAAGGTCCGACGGTAGAGCGCAGGGAACTGTATTCAATATTCCACGATAAACCACGATGGAAAAAGACCAGCAAAGAGAGAATGCCTGTACACACATGTGAACCTCTGCCGTGCAGCAGAGACTGGCACCACACTGTGAAAAACCATACCTCAGTTAAAAATAAAATTAAAAAAACATAACAAAACGATGAGCCTATTTTAGACTTTAACACATCGCCAGAAAAGCTCACCAGGGTGGATGTGTCCACCACCACAGGTAGAAAGGAGCTGGATCTCCTGGCAGTCCAAGGGACTCTCGAGAGGCTTCTCCAGCACCACAGTTCGAAAGCATGTTCTTCGTCGTGATATCAAGTCCCTTGACTACCACGTCTGCAGGAGTGAATTTAACCTGTTGTGGCACACATTTTCCTTTACATAGCCACACACACTATTTAACATTTTTTTTAAAGTTGTGACAAAGTACAGATCACACAGACTTTACCATGTGAACCAGTTTTTAGCACACGGTTCAGTGGCATTAAGTCTGTTCACACTGTTGTGTGACCATCAGCCTGTCCGTCTCTAGAACACTCTTCGTCTTGCAAAACTGAACTCTGTCCCCATTAAGCATGAACGCCCCACTCTCCCTCCCCAGCCCCTCGAAATCACCACCCTGCTTTCTGTCTTTATGAATCTGTTCTAGGTGCCCCATACAAGCAGAATCATGCAGGATTTGTCTTTTTTCCACTGGCTTATTTCACAGCATAACGTCCTCAGAAGACTAGAGAAGACTCCTGAGAATCTCTTGGACTGCAAGATTAAATGAGTCCATCTTAAAGGAAATCAGTCCTGAATATTCACTGGAAGGACTGATGCTGAAGCTGAAGCTCCAATACTTTGGTCACCTGATATGAAGAGCTGACTCATTGGAAAAGACCCTGATGCTGGGACAGATTGAAGGCGGGAGGAGAAGGGACGACAGGTGGTTGAATGGCATCACTGACTCAATGGACATGAGTTCAAGCAACTCTGGGAGTTGGTGATGGACAGGGATGCCTGGCGTGCTGCAGTCCATGGGGTCACAAAGTCAGACACGACTTAGTGAGTGAACAGCAAGAACATCCTCAAGGTTGGTCCACGTTGTAGCCTGCATCACAGTTTCCTTGCTTTTCAAGGATGAGTCACATTCCGCTGAATGGGTGGACACGCTTCATTCATCCGTTCACCCACTGAGGGACGCTCGATGGTTTTTACTCCTTCGGCCACGTGCGCAATGCTGCTGTGGACACGGGTGTGCGAACATCTCGTCAGGATGCTGCCCTCGACTCTTGTGGGTGCATACCCAGGGATGGAATTCTAGGATCATATGGCAATTCTTTCTTTTTTGGCCCTGCAACATTAACTACCCTACCAGGAACTGAACCCCTGTCTCCCGCAGTGGAAGCACGGAACTCTAACCACTAGACCACCAGGGAATTCCCCATACGGCAACTCTGGCAGTAGCGTTCTTGAAAGTCCACGTGTTGGTTGCTCAGTTGTATCCGACTCTTTGCCACACCATGGACTGTAGCTCGCCAGGCTCCGCTGCCCATGGAATTCTCCAGGAAGGACACTGGAGTGGGTTACCATTCCCATTTCCAGGGGCTCTTCCTGACCCAGGGATGGAACCTGCTTCTCCTGCATTGCAGGCAGATTTCTTCCTGTTGGAGCCACACCTCCAGCCTGTTCTCCATACCGGCTGCACCATTTTACACTTCCACAACTGTGGGCAAGGGTTCCAATTTCTCTACCTGCTCGCCAGGACTCGGCCCGGTCCCCCATTGGTTCTGGGACCTCCGTGGGTCAGAACTCCGAGGCTGCCCGAGTCCCTCAGGCGTGGCTCTCCAGTAGGCACGGGTTCAGCCAAGTTGAGCCTGAATCCACGTGCGGTGGGTTAAATCTACAGCTGACGAACCTGCGGATATGGAGGGCCAGCCATATTTTCTGCTTTTGTTTTTTTTACAGGAATCATTACCATCCTAACGGGTGTGAGGTGGCATCTCACGGTTTCTACGTGGTCATGTCCTCTTCTTTCACGCTTGCGTGCTTTCGCGACCTGCTGAAACAGCTCCTCACCTGTCCATGACGATAAGAACGTTCACACCGAGCCTCGCGTGGAGCTGCAGGCAGGAGGCCGCTGCTGCCCACACAGAGGAAACTCTGTTCTTCACCGCCGTCCTGGCTGCGGTTGCTCACGGAGGAAGCCGAGCCAGCATCCGACTGAAAAGACGGTTCATACGGGGCAGAAGTTTCTCCCGGAAACCCATGGCCCTTTGGACGGAGCTCTCAGAACGTCCCCATTGAGCCTGTGTGCCAGATACATCAATCTACCTCAGGATTTTCCCTGATTAATGAGCGAAAGGCCAGACTGGAGCCCCAGCTCTCCCTGTATTTGCCTTCTCACTCAGTGAACGGCCTTCTCGGAAACAGTGAAACACAGCCAGCATTCTGGGAGACACGCACCCCCCCAAACCATAAACATGTAGAAGACTAACTGTCTGTCCTGTAGGTTACATGCCTGGGGCCGCTTACCAACCAGTTTCTCTCAACTTTTCTGGGCTAGAAACAAAATCTTGACTCTGATATTCTGATGCTTTCACTCCCTGCGCCGAGTGACTTTATCGGGACCTTGAGGGCCTCAGGCGGTGGCAGCCCACTTCCAGAGTCCGGCATGATGTCGAATCACAGTAAAAGGCCAACAATAACTGACCATACCTGAGACACAGAAGTGGGTCTCTTGACACTTACTACATCTGAGACACTTACTACATGAGAAGCCTTTCTGATTTGTCGCCGTGCCTTCTGGGCACGTTTGTCCATGCATCTACAGAAACACGGTGACGCAGGTCCTGTTCTTTCTCTCTCCCCTTTTCTTTCTGCTTCTCTTTCCCCTTCTCCCTCTCCTTTCTTTCTTTCTTTCTCTCTGCTCCTGCCCTCTCCTCTTTCTCTCTTCCTCCTGATTCTCTCGCTGTGGGTAAGGATTCTCCTTTTTCCCCCTCAATGCACGCCCATCAGTGGCCCAGCAGAGCATGCCTTCTGAAGCGTGAGCGCTCACGGCCAAAGATGGCAGAGGTGGCGGTGAGTTCCTGAGCCTGGGATCGGCGGCACCCGTATTCTCCCCAGGCCAGTCCTGAGGCCAGTCTGTCTCTGACAAGTCTGGCTCCAGAACCTCACCTGGGAACCTAAAGCCTGCCTGGCTTCCCTCAGATCTGCCCGCTATCTCCCCCACATCTCTCTGAGCAGCTGGAGTCCTACCCCGTGGTTTCGGCGGCTCGCTGCCAAGAATGCTGGCTGTTAGACACAGGCCTCTCCTGGGCCTGGTGTCCCAAGTTCCCGAGGAGTCACGGCCTCCAGGACTGTGGCTCATCCAGGCCTTTGCCTCCGCGTGAAGAAGCCAAAGACACCGTCTCTTTGGGAGGGCGCAGCCTCGCACCGCAAGGCACAGCGGGGTGGCTCAGGGTGGTCTGGATTCCAAGTCTCCCACTTGCACCCTTGTGCAGTTAACGGCCCGCCCAACCATACACTGCAGCCCTGTGACCACTCCAGCCTTTAGCAAGACAAGGGAGAGCTTCCCACTTCGGCTGCAAACGCCAAGCTAACGAGCGCTGAGCGCTTCCTGTGTGTGAGGCATAGACCCACGTGTGGAGTGTGTCGAGAGGGCCTGTCAGCGCCACTCGTCGTACACGCCTGCTCACGCAGATAAAGGGTGTCATCTCTACCAGCACCCGTTCACTCCCTCAGCCAGTCGTGTCTGACTCTTTGCGGCCCCTTGACTGACCCCAGAGCGGGCCAGGCTCCTCTGTCCACGGGATTCTGCAGGCAGGAATACTGGAGCAGGTTGCCGTGCCCTCCTCCAGGGGACCGTCCCAGCCCAGGGACGGAGCCCAGGTCTCCTGCACTGGCAGGCGGATTCCTCACCACTAAGGCACCAGGGAAGCCGACAGTAACACTTGCAGTGGCCAATTAATAAAGTCCACAGGGCTGCCCACGCCCTCACGGGCCCTCCTGATCAGAGGAGGAAACGCAGGCTCTGGCGACGACAGAGGAAAGGCGTGATGGATGAGGATGAGGCCAGCCTGGGTCCACGTCCCCACATCCGACCAGATGCCAGAGGACCTCCCGTCTTCCTCCGTGAGCCTTGGGGGCCTCATCTGTGAACCGGCGGGGTGCGGGGAGAGCTCCCCTCAGCTTTCAGGGTTGTCATGAGGGCTGAAGGGCAGGCACACAGCAGGCGCCTAGCGGGGTGCAGTCAGCCAGTGGGGGTGGGCACCCCATCCTCTCAGGGCTTCCCTGGCGGCTCAGGCAGTAAAGAATCCGCCTGCAATGCAGGAGAGCCAGGTTCAGTCCCTGGGTGGGGAAGATCCTCTGGAGGAGGAAATGGCAACCCACTCCAGTATTCTTGTCTGGAGAAGCCCGTGGATGGAGGAGCCTGACGGGCTACAGTCCACAGGGTCATAAACAGTCGAACTCGACTGAACAACTCACCAACAATAGTTGATGGGCAATGCTGGTTTAGTTTCAGACGTCCAGCAAAGGGACTCAGTTATATATACACACGTGTCTGTTCTTATTTAGATTCTGTTCCCGTGCGGGCTGTTACAGGGTACTGAGTAGAGTTCCCTGCACTATGCAGCAGGTCCTTATTGCTCATCTGTTTTACATACAGTAGTGTGCGTATGTCAAGCCCAGGGAAGAGATCTTTGTGTCTCTGTTTCATCCGCACACCTCGTCCATGTGTACCCGGCACCCAGCGAGCCCTCGGAGGCTGCTTGCTGAGTGAATCAATGCGCCCATCGTGACAGAAACCTCAGACATGAGGGTCTTGGGCACACACCCGTGTTTCCCTAACACTGCATCCCTGGCTGCAGGGAGAGCGGCGGCCCCAGCGGGCTTCAATCATATGCTGAATGAACCCGATCACTGGGCGTTGAAAGGCGGGGAACAATGACCCCGGCTCTGGCAGGAGGCCTGCGAGTTCTCCAAGGCCTGCGGGGACCCGGGCAGCCCGCTTCCCTTTTCTTCTGCAGTGACCCCTGTCTAATGCCGCGTCGGAATGTGCACAAAGGCCGGCCTGACCCGGTGACGGAGCCGGAGCGGAGGGGTGGCAGGTGTGGACCCGCCCGGCCCTGGCCCGCCGCCCCCTTACCCGGACCCCGGCTTCGCGCTTTGTCATCGGTGTTCCCGCAAGAGCCTGCGCCTGATGCGTGCGAGGCCGGCCGTTGCCATGGCAACCGCTGCCTGATCAGACCGCGGAGACGAGGGCAGGGGGGTGCCGCTGCGGGCTGGAGATTTCAGTTCTGAAGTCAGACGACATCGGGGTCCACAAGCCTGGCTATCACGAAGCAGGTGCTTCTTCCTCTTTCCTAAACTTCTTATTTTGTATTGGTCGTTAGAGCCGATTAACAATGCCGCAGGTGGACAGCGAAGGCACTCAGCCCTACATACACACATGTCCATTCTCCCCCAAACTCCGCTCCCGTTCAGGCTCCTACATAGCACCAGCAGAGCTCCCTGCGCTCACAGGAGGGCCTTGCTGGTACTCCATTTTGAATAAAGCAGTGGGTGCGTGTCCGTCCACACTGCCCATCATTCCCCCCCAGCAACCGTAACTTCATTCTCTCTAGGTCTGTGAGTCTCTGCTCTGTAAGTGAATAGTTGACAATGCTGTGTCACTTTTGAGGTATGCAGCAAAGTGACTCAGTTATACATACACATATATGCATTCACAGAATCAGTTCATAGACACATATATTTTTTGAAGACCACAATATCGTTATTACATCTTTAGAGTTGGAAAAGGTATATGTCGGGGCAAGTGAGCTTCTAAATACCAAGCTCCAGAGTTAGGGAAACTTACTGCCCTCATTGTGCTTGCCAGGGGGCTCAGTGGGAAAGAATATATATGCCTGCCAGTGCAGGAGACCCGGGTTCAAGCCCTGGCTCGGGAAGATCCCCCTGGAGAAGGAAATGGCAACCCGTCCAGTGTTCTTGCCTGGAGAATCCCGTGGACAGGGGGCCTGGTGGACCGCAGTCCATGGGGTGCCAAAGAATTGGACACGGCTGAATGAGTGCATGCACGTGTGTGCACGGGTGCACGTGCGCACGCACACACATCACACACACATCACACATACATCACACGCACATCACACACACGCACATCACACACATCACACACACATCACACATCACACATCACACACACACATCACACACATCACACACACGCACACACATCACACACACACATCACATCACACACACACATCACACATCACACACATCACACACACATCACACGCACACAATCACACACACACAATCACACACACATCACACACACACATCACACAGCACACACATCACAATCACACACACACATCACACACATCCACACATCACACACATCACATCACACACACACACACACACACACACACACACACTCATCACAGGAAGAGCTGCATACAGCCACCCTTTCTTCGATTCTTTTCCTGCACAGGCCGTTACAGAGCACTGAGAAGAGTCCCCGTGCTCTGCAGTGGCCTCACTAGCTGCCCATTTTATACCGTATATAATATACGGTGTTGATGAGTATAAAATAGACGGTGCTTCATGTAGCATATGAAGTAGGCAGATAATGAGGTGTGCCATGCTTGTGTGTGCCACACTCCTTCAAGTGTCTTCCGGCCACGGGGGGCTCCGCCCTCCTCCCCAAGTCTGTCCAGCAGGAAGATCCACCGCTTTCGGCCCTGTGTTTCAAGCACGATCACACACGAGCGGCCCACCTTCCGAGGGGAGCCTGTCCCCAGATTCCAAACGATGCCAGAGAACAGAGAGGAGGGAAAACATTTCGGGAGGAGGTGAGGGCAGCATCTTGGAGAACTTGGAGCAGAGAGGGAGAGACACGGGGTGGGAGGTTTACTAATCATCCAGCCACTTGGGCACATTTCCTCATCCTTGCTTTTCTTTTTTTAAAAAGTTATTTATTTTTAATTTTAAAGGAAACCAGCCCTGAATATTCATTGGAAGGACTGATGCTGAAGCTGAAGCTCCAATAAAACAGCTGGCTCCCTGGAAAAGACCCTGATGCTGGGAAAGACTGAAGGCAGGAGGAGAAGGGGACGACAGAGGATGAGATGGCTGGATGGCATCACCGACTCGATGGACATGAGTTTGGGTAAACTCCTGGAGTTGGCGGTGGACGGGGAGGCCTGGCGTGCTGAGGTCCATGGGGTCGCAAAGAGTCGGACACGACTTAGTGACTGACCAGCAGCAGCTTTTAACTGGACGACAATCGCTTTATAATGTCGTGCTGGTCTCTAACCAGCCCCAGGTGCACACGGGGCCGCTGCCTCTGAGCCTCCCTGCCCCTCCCAGCCCGCCCCACCCCCAGGTCATCAGAGAGCTGTACAGCAGCTCCCCCAGCATCTACGTCACACGTGCTGGTGTATGCGTGCCAGTGCTCCCTCTTGCTGCTTCCTCAGCATCTGCTTTTACTCATTTGGCTGAGCCGGGTCTTCGCTGTGGCCCTTGAACTCCTACCTGCAGCGAGTGGGACCTAGGCCCCTGACCAGGGATGGACCCCAGGCGCCCTGCACTGGGAACACCGCAGCCTTAGCTACTGCACCGCCAGGGAGGCCCCTCACTCTTGCTTTTCAGCGGCTCATCACACTCCACAGACCAACAGACATCAGTTAATCTGCCTCTTCTCCCACGGGTGGACCTTTAAGGGGTGTGTGTGTGTGTGTGTGTGTGTGTGTGTGTGTGTGTTTTCCCCTTGCTACAACAAGCAACCCTGGATGTCTCCAGCGCCTGTGACAGCGTCCGGTACGTGGATTCTGCTCAACAAACATTTGTCGGATGGGTGAGGGTCACAGTGAACCAGTCTCCTTCCACACGGTGAGAGTCTGTGCTGGGCACAGACCTCAAGGTGGATTTTCTGAGTGGTCGAGGAATGCCCATCACCAGTTCTTCTAGACACTGTCCAGCTGCTCTGCGAGTTGGCCTTATGCGTGCTGAGCTGCTCAGTCGTGTCCGACTCTTTGTGACCCCACGGACTGTAGCCCCCAGGCTCCTCTGTCCATGGGATTCTCCAGGCAAGAATACTGCAGTGGGTTGCCATGCCCTCCTCCAGGGGATCTTCCTGGCCCAGGGATGAAACCCGGGTCTCTAAAGTCTCCCGCAGTGACAGCCAGGTTCTTTACCACCAGCGCCACCTGGGAAGCCCGAGCGATGTGTGTGCAGGAGTTTAATCCAGCTCCTGTCTATGTAACACGGAATCATACCATCAAACCGCCTTCAGAGCACAGTTTCCTCATCACGCAAGCATTTATGTCTTTGGGCTCTAAGATCCGGCCGCGACAGCACCTTCCAGGCCCCACACAGACGAGGACTGTCGCGCTGGTCCTTCCCCAGCACCTCTGACCGAGCACCCTGTGGTGCGTGCACCTCTGTGAGCGTCTGCAGGGGGCAGATTTCCAGGGGTGCGTTTGCCGGGTCAAAGAGCAGGCGCGTAGAAATCTGGATGCCTTCTGCCCAAAGAACTTGCCAGGAAGGCTGTAACAAATTGCATCCTCCCACTAGCCTGTGAAGGCATCAGCTTTTTCTTTTTCACACAATCACCAACTCTCTTTGTCTATATTCCCATTTTTGTCCACTTGACAACTGGAAAAATGACTTGCCAGTTTGGTTTTCATGTCTTTTTTTTTTTTTTTTTGGTGTACAAAGAGGTTGGAATGTTATTTTGTAATTTTTTTAACATTTCGATTTTTTCCTATAAAGACTTTCTGTCCATTCTGAAATACTATACTTTAAAATTTATTTTCACCCATATGTATATATATATATATATATTAGCAATGCTTTATTTTTAAAAAAATTTTGGCTGTACTGTGCAGCTTGTGGGGTCTTAGTTCCCTGACCAGGGAAGGGACCTGGGCCCCTGGCTATGAGAGTGTGGTATTCTAACCACTGGGAAACCAGGGAATTCCTTCTCCCATGTTCTTAATTCATTTCTTTTTAAACCAAATGGACATATAAAACGTATCGTTTCTTTGGTTCCCGTTGGGTTGCCAGTGGCCGTACGCACTGGGTGACTTTATTTTGTCTGACATTGCTTTTGATCTCCTCTCGGCCTACAATCTCAGCTCTCTGGGGGCCAGGCTGGTTTACCTTCTCCTCTCTGTGGCTGTAAACTCGGCTGTTCTCCACGCAAATTATACAAAGACTCACCCAGGCTTTCTGATGGGGAGCAGAACACTGAAAACCTTCAGCTCTCTCTCCGTCCAAATGCTGCCCTCTCTCCTCCTACTCAGATTCTTTTTAATTTATTTTGTTTGATGAAAGCACTCGCTGTTAAAAACAGATGCGGTTTTTTTTCCCCCTATTGGAGTCGAGTTGTGTTACAAGGCTGTTAGTTTCTACCGTGCAGCGCCGTGAATCAGCCCCGTGTACAGATACACACCCCCTGCTTTGGACTCGCTCCCCACTTGGGTCTTCGCAGAGCAGAGCGGCCCGAGCTGCTCAGTAGGCTCCGTTAGGTGCCTGTTGCGCGCCCGCGTCGGCACTGCGCATGCGCCAATCCCAGTCTCCCAGGGCGCGCCACCTCCTCTTCCCCTCTCGGTGTCCATACATTAGTTCTCTCTGTCTGGGTCTCCAGGGTATTCAGCATCCCACTAACTGCCTGTCCCTTCAAGAAAATACACAGAATGCTTTCTGCACGCGTCCTTGCGTGCTCAGTCGTGTCTGACACCCCATGGACTGTACCCCAGCAGGCAGGAACACTGGAGTGGGCTGCCATGCCCTTCTCCAAGGGGCCTTCCCGACCCAGGGACCGAAGCCTCATCTCCTAATCTCTTACGTCTCCTGCATTACAGGTGGATTCTCTACCGCTTGAACCACTGCGAGAGCCCCAGACCTCATGCTAGTCCGTGATGTCAAGTGAATAAAGGCACAGAATCCTAATTTTGAGCCAAACAGACTCCACTCCTTTGTCCATTCATTGTCTTTCTGAAAGTGTTCGAAGGTCCTACCGGGCATTCTGGGCAGGGATCTGACGTTCACTCTTTACGACATATTCTCTGCACCTCGCGTGACCCTTGGCACGCAGTGCGCAGTGGTCCTTCCATAACCTTTTGCTAAATGAATCTGAAACATTCCTGTTTGAAGGAACAAATGTCACCAACAGCTTGGCTCTCGGACTGAAGAGCGTGTCTTTTCCAGTGTTTGTTTTTCTCTCGTACCACCGGCTCTGGGCACAGTGGATCCATGTTTGCTGAATAAATGAATAGAGAAGTGAGCACAGAAGAGACCATAGTGGGTGTCACTGGTGCTCAAAAGACGCGTGACTCCGTGCAGGTCCAGGCAGACGAATCCACGGCCTTCTGCCAAGCTCCTGTTCGAGTGTGTTTTAAGGGACAGGACAGTGGCTGTTGCAGGAGGCCTGGGGGCTGGGTTGTCCCCTTCCCCCACACTCCCCCCCAACCTCTCGCTGCCCCTGCCCTTGAGGAGTAATTACCTGGTGGAGAAGGAGGCAGGCTCCAGCTGTTGCCATGGAAACCGCAGCCAGGAGCAGGGGAGGGAGGAGGTCGGGGACTGCACCAGTGAGGCTGGAATTTTCCAGGCTCTGACGTCAGCTGTGTGTGGTGATGGGGATGCTGGGGAGGTTCAGGATGCCAGGCAGCATACCTCAGGTGCATAATAAACATCCACCCACAGGAGCGAAAGTTTCTCTCCTCCTTGCAGGGCACAGACCTGCGCGTCTTCTTGTTCTCGGGGCGCTGACTCACGGGAGCCGCACGTGCTAACTGGGAGCTGCGACCCCCAGGGACGGAAGGGCCTGGGGCCTCTGTGGGTCCCACTCGGAGGCTGGAGGCCCAGCAGGCAGCCTGCTCTCCTGTGTCTCTACGGAGGGGGCTTCCCAGGTGGCTCGGCGGGAAAGCACCCGCCTGCCACTGCAGCAGACGTGAGCTCAATCCCTGGGTCGCGAAGATCCCCTGGAGGAGGAACCGGCAACCCACTCCAGTATTCTGGCTGGAGAGTCTCATGGGCAGAGAAGCCCGGCGGGCTGCAGTCCACAGGTCACGACGAGACACGGCTGAGCGCGCACACACACATCTATATGGGTCTACTCGTTTCTAAATCTGCTACGCTGTATCCCTCCAAAGGAACGAAGCACGATCTGTTCCTGTTGGTAGACATAATTTCACTGCAAGGAATATGCACAGCCCCCATCACAGGGCGGGGCCTGGCACACAGAGAGCCCTGGACAGATTCAGCAGTAGGCACCCTTGCACCTCCTCCCATCCCTGGGGTGTTTATCCACAAGCAGAAGGGCTGGGTTATAGAGCAGCTTCCTCACCCTCAACACAGCTGACATTTTGGGCCAGTTACTCTTGGCTTGGCGGGTCAAGAATCTGCTTGCCCATGCAGGAGACATAGGAGATCCCAGTTTCTTCCTTGGGTCAGGAAGATCCCCTGGAGGAGGGCATGGCAACCCACTCCAGTATCCTTGCCTGGAGAATCCCACGGACACAGGAGCCTGGTGGGCTACAGTCCCTGGGGTCACAGAGAGTCGGACATGACTGAGAGACTTTTTGGGGGTGGGGGTGGCTGTCCTGTGCATTGTGGGATATTCAGTAGCATCCCTGGTCTCTAGTCACTAGCTACCACAGCATCCGTCCCCACACCCCAGCTGTGACGATCGAGAGCGTCTCTGAGCCTTGCAGAAATGTCCCCACAGGTGGAAGAGGCAAGGCGCACCCCCCCACCCCGCCCAGTCAAGAACCACTGGCTACAGAGAATCCGCCTCTCCAGCCTTTCCAGATAGATCCCTGCCACCCTCCTGTACTTCCTTCTGTCTGCTCTCCCCCTTCACTGGAATTCTCTGGGACAAGGGGCCTGCCTGGGTTTGTTCTGCTGGAGTAGACCCTGCAGATGGATACTTTCTCGGTTCAGTGAAGACCCAGTTCCCAGAGCAGACAGCTCCTGGTTCTCCTGGTGGCCGAGGATGAATTTGGGGCTCAACGTGAGTCAAAAAGAGGGTTCAGGCGGTTAACGGTTAGCTGTTGTACAGGGTGTGGACAGGATGCAGGGCGAGGAGGAGCCTCTGGGGCAGCTGGAAAGCAGCAAACGCGTCTACACCTTTATAGACGGGGAGGCCTGACCCCGAGACAGGTCACACCGAGATGGGCCTGCACGGACGAGCACTGTCAGGCAGGATGAAACCCGAGTTTGTCCACACTTCAGGAGGACGAGAGGCAGTGCCCACGGGGAGGAAGTCAGCCCAGAGAGAAGCAGACTGGGAGCCCAGTGGGCGACCCGGCCTCCCCTCCGAGTCCGAGCAGCTGTCGGTGAAGCAGTGGGCCCGGCGAGGGCTCTGCTGCTCGGACATGCGCCCGGCGCCTCTGGCATCACCAGCGCGCTGACCAGGCACCCTGCTCTGCCAGGGCTGGCGGGTTCCCTGGGATCGCTGCCAAGACCGAGAACCCTGCCAACTAGGCAGGCCAAGTGCTTTTCCTTTATTCTAGTGCTTGTTTATTTGTTTACTTTGGCCGCGCTGTGCCACTTGTGGAATCTTGTTGACCGACCAGGGATGGAACCCAAGTGGAATCTCAGGGTCCTAACCCCTGGGCCGCCGGGGAAGTCCTTCGTTATCTTTGTCACGGCAGTCATCTGCTGGTGTGTTGGCCCAGCTATACTGGAATAAGAATAACATCTGTGTGTTCAGACACTGGGTGACTGCTGAGCCGGGCAGGACGCAGGAGCGCCCAGGAGGCTCCTGGCTGGAACTGTACTTTATAAAGATCGGCCTAAGCTCAGAAGCTCCCACCCTCTGGGCACCTGATGCAAAGAGCCGACTCACTGGAAAAGCCCCTGATGCTGGGAAAGACTGAGGGCAGGACAAGTGGGCAGCAGAGGATGAGATGGCTGGATGGCGTCACCGACTCCATGGACATGAGTCTGAGTGAACTCCGGGAGATGCTGATGGACAGGGAGGCCTGGTGTGCTGCAGTCCATGGGGTCGCAAAGAGTCAGACGCAACTGAGCGATTGAGCAGCACCAAAGACAAAGCTAGACAGGGCTTCCCTGCGGGCTCGGTGGTAGAGAACCCGCCTGCCAGTGCAGGGGACTCGGGCTCCACCCCTGGGTCGGGAAGATCCCCTGGAGAAGGAACTGGCAACCCGCTCCAGTGTTCCTGCCTGGGAGACCCCAGGGACCGGCAGCCTGGTGGGCCACGGTGCGTGTGGTCGCAGTCGGGTTTGAGTGAGTGGCCAGGAGGAGGGGTGGGACGGGGAGAGCGGTGAGGGCGGGGCTCCCGTCCACTCGGGAGGTGCGGGCGCTGCTGAGGGTGGGCGGGAGCGGCCGGCTCGGGTGCAGGCTCGTCCTCTCCTGCTGACGGCCCCTGGCCCTCTGTTTACTGCACGTCTACTCTCCTCTCCCAGGCGGGACGGTCGACCGCAGACACCTCCTCCACCCGTCTCTCACCCGAGCCTGAGGCCTCGGAGGCGGCCTTCCCTGACTTGGGGCCTGTTGATCGTGGTCTTGCCGCCTCTGCTCCGGAATGCTCCAGGCTTCCCTGCTGACTGACCATCTCTCTCAGCTCCAGCAATGACCTCTCCGTGGCCCTGCCTCCTTCCCCAGCTTAAATCGGCCCTCACCCCCTTCGAGTCATACTCCTGGCGCTTTTAGGTGACTCCTCTCCCCACACCAAGGCCCACGGCACGCAGGAGCGGCAGCATCTTCCTGGAGGAGGGGCCAGAGGGATGGCGTTGGCAGGATCTCTCTGGCCAGCTAGTCTGAAAAGTGTTCTAGGGGCTTCCCTGGTCGTCCAGTGGCTAAGACGCTGCACTCCCAAAGAACGGGGCCAGGTTCACCCCTGGTCAGGGAAAGAAATCCCACAGGCTGCAACTAAGAGCTGGTGCCACCAAATAAATGCATTAAATAAATATATATATATATTTTAAAAAAGCATTCTAAACCTCAGTCACTATGGAGAACAGTGTGGAGGTTCCTTAAAAAACTAAACACAGAACTATTGTATGGTCCAGCAATTCCCTTCCTGGGCCTATTCCTGAGAGAAACCCATCATTCCAGAAGACACACGGACCCCAGGATTCACTGCAGCACTATTTATTAGTACAATCACCAGGACATGGAAGCAGCCTAAATGTCCATCAACAGAGGAATGGATAAAGACGATATGGTATAGATATACGATGGAATACGCCTCAGCCGTAAAAAGGAAAGAAACTGGGTCATTTGCAGAGATGTGGATGAACCTAGAGTGTCATACACAGTGAAGTCAGTCAGAAAGAAAAAAAATTATCACATATTAACTCATAAATGTGGACTCTAGAAAAATATGGTACAGATGATCTTGTTTGCAAAGCAGAAACAGAGAGAGAGAGAGACCAAGAGAAGAAATGTACGGGCACCGAGACGGGAGGTGGGGAGAGGGAGGAAGCGGGGGGTTGAACTGACGCTGTGGTACTGTGGACAATACAGGGGCTGATGAGAACGGACTGCAGAGGACAGGAAGCTCTGCTCAGTGCTCTGGGGTGGCCTGAACGGGAGGGAAGTCCAAGGCAGAGGGCAGGCGTGTGGAGGTCCAGGCATGCATACGGCTGGCTCACGGCTGCAGAGCAGCAGCAAGCGCAACCTTGCCAAGCAACTGCACGCCGATGAGATTCATTCAGAGAGACCCCCAAACTGCCAGGTGCAGCCGTGCCCACAGACACGCGTGAGGGTGGAGGCGTGCAGACGAGCGTGGCTGGCACGCTCGCTGTGTCAGGGCAGAGACCAGCAGATGCACAGGCGTCACGTTGCCTGGGCGTGCTCGGGACGCCTTGCACAACCCAGGTGGCGAGTGCTCATTGAACATTAACTGTGCGCCGGATCTGTGACAGCCCTTCAGGATAAGATACTCAAACACCCAGACGTGCACTGCAGGGTCATCAGCCTGCCCTACAAATTGAGAACAACTTGGTAAACACGGGGCTTCAGCCTGTTATCTCCAGAAGCGCTGGTTGATGTGTAACCGCTGTTTGCACACAGGGGTGCTGTTAATTTTGCTCAGTGCAGCTAATGGCGTTGTGTTTATACAACAGACAGCTCCTGCTAACGGAGGGCGATGGTGACCCGTCCGGGGGTAAAGGGCCCGGAGGTCTGAAATCTACTTGCAAATGGGTCAGCCTCTCCACCCACAAAGGAGAGATAAACAGACAGGTCGATGGACATCACAAGGGAAGCGGTTACTGAACCCATGGTAGATGTGTTACTCTTCAGGGCAGGGGTCTTTCCTTTTCTCCATGGTTAAAACCTTGGCATGGTTACAAGGGAAGTGATCATAAAAGAAAAATATACGCATGCTTTAGAAGTATCACCTAAAATGTGCTTCTTCTGGGAACGAAATTCTCTCCCTCTTTATACAGAGGAGAAAAAAATGTATGTCACATGTATGTTTCTCCATTTGTTATGTGTAAGGTCTATGTGTTTATATAGAAATATATGTGTATAAGACATGTATGTTTGGGTCTCCCTGCTGGCTCCGTTGGTAAAGAATCCACCTGAAGTGCAGGAGACCCAGGTTTGATCCCTGGGTCGGGAAGGTCCCCTGGAGAAGGAAATGGCAACCCACTCCAGTATTCTTGCCTAGAGAATTCCAGGCACAGAGGAGCCTGGTGGGCTGCAGTCCACGGGGTCACAAAGAGTGGGACACGACTGAGCTACTAAATTACCAAGATATCTATGTTTACAGAGATAGAAATCTAGGAATTCCCTGGTAGCCCACTGCTATAGACCCTGCGCTTCCGATGCAGAGGCCCTGGTCGCCAGTCCCCACGCCTCATGACACAGTCAGAACAGAAGAACAAAACGCCCCAAACGCACCAGCAGAAAGGGAAATACACGTGTGTACGTGCATAAGTGGAAGCAGTGACAAGATGCTACTTTCTTGGGCTCCGAAATTACTGTGGACTGTGACTGCAGTCGTGAAGTTAAAAGACGTTTCCTCACTTATGACAAACCTGGACTGTGTACTGAAAAGCAGAGACATCATCACTTTGCTGACAAAGGTCTGTCTAGTCAGAGCTATGGCTTTTCCAGTAGTCATGCATGGATGTGAGAGTTGGACTGTACAGGAGGCTGTGCACTGAAGGATTGATGCTTTTGAACTGTGGCGCTGGAGAAGACTCTTGAGAGTCCCTTGGACTGCAAGGAGATTCATCCTAAAGGAAATCAGTCCATCCTAAAGGAAATCAGTCCTGAATGTTCACTGGAGGGACGGATGTTGAAGCTGAAGTGCCAATACTTTGGCCACCTGATGTGAAGAACTGACTCTTTTGAAAAGACCCTGATGCTGGGAAAGACGGAGGGCAGGAGGAGGAAGGGGCGACAGAGGAAGAGATGGCTGGATGGCATCACCGATTCAATGGACATGAGTTTGAGCAAGCTCTGGGAGATGCTGAAGGACAGGGAGGCCTAGTGTGCTGCAGTCCATGGGGTCACAAAGAGTCAGACACGACCGAGTGACTGGACAGCAACATCCATACATATGCGTGTACATATAGCGCTGCGGCCAGGAGTCAGCCTCATAAACCACATGGATCAGGAGCCGTGCCTAGGCTGCTGTGTGAGGCTCTGGCCCCTGGATGCTCTAAAAGCTCCCCCCGGCCATGATTCTCACTTTCAGCGCCGGCCCCCTCTGCTCTCCTGATAGCGGCCCGGGCTGGTCCGAGTGGCCAAGGCCAGACCCCGGGGGCGGCCACAGCCCCTCCTCTCCTCCTCTGCTCCCCGGGCGAATGGTGCAGCCTCGTCCCTGTCTCCCCACCGCCCCACCCCTCCTCCGTCCATCAGGCAGACAGCGACCTTTCTGACGGACACTTCGTCAATACTGTACGCACCAAGGTCATGACACGTCTGCTTTGGTCTTCCCGCTAATCCGATTGGAAGGATTGATCCCTCGTTACTGCAATCCAAGTACACAAAGATGTGGACAGAGGGGACGGTCACACCATGCTGGTGAGATAATTGGAAACAAACATAACACACAAGGGTGGCGTGTCAGGGACTGCCCTGGCGGTTAGCACTCTGTGCTGCCCCCAAAGAGGGGACTGGGTCTGGGCCCTGCTTGGGGAACTCACATCCTCCATGCCACTCAGCATGCCAAAATAATAACAGCTAAATTTTAAAAAAAAGAATGGCCTATCAGATGAGAACTTAGCACTGTAATGAGCAAGAGAAAAGACCCAATTCCCCTCCTGTTAAACATGTACATTCTCACACGTAAAATAGACAGCCAGTGGGGATTGGCTGTATGAGGCAGGGAGCTCAGCTTGGTGCTCTGTGGCGACCTAGAGGGGTGGGACAGGGTGGGAGGTCGGAGGGAAGTTCAGGAGGGAGGGGACACCTGTATGCCGGTGGCTGATTCATGCTGAGGTACGGCAGAGACCAACACAGTATTCTAAAGCAGTTATCCTCCAATTAAAAATTGCTGCAGTTCGGTCGCTGAGTCACGTCCAACTCTTTGCCACCCTGCGCACGTGTAGTCTGCCAGGCTCCTCTGTCCGTGGAACTGCTGCAGTGGGTCGCCATGCCCTCCTCCAGGGGACCTTCCCAGGGACGGGGCCCGAGTCTCTTGCGACTGCCGCATTGGCAGGTGAGCCCTTTACCACCAGCGGCCCCTGGGAAGCCCCTGAGTTCCCTAACCAGAGACCAAAGTCATGCCCCCCGAGGTGGAAGTGCAGAGTCTTGGCCAGTGGACCACCGAGGAAGTCCCTTAAATGCTGGAGAAGACTCTGGAGAGTGTCTTGGACAGTAAGGAGATGAAACCAGCCCATCCTAAAGGAATCAGTCCTGGATGTTCGTCGGAAGGACTGATCCTGAAACTGAAGCTCCAATACTTGGGCCACCTGATGGGAAGAGCTGACTCCTTAGAAAAAAAACCCTGATGCTGGGAGAGATTGAAGGCAGGAGGAGAAGGGGGTGACACAGGATGAGATGGTTGGACGGCATCACCCATTCAATGGACGTGAGTTTGAGCAAACTCCGGGAGTTGGAGATGGACAGGGAAGCCTGGAGTGTGGCAGTCCATGGGGTCGCCAAGAGTTGGACACAACTTAGCGACTGAACAGCAGCAACATCTTGACGGCAGCGGCTGTTGCGTGACTGACCACCACGACGCAGACAGCTAACTGTGCATAAACAAGGACGGACTGCAGCATATATGGTTTATACCTCAAAGACCTGAAGGGTTTCTTAAAATTTCAGCCTCGCAAATATTTGTTTCATGATGAGATGGTTCTTAGTGAACAGAATGCTGGGGGTGTCACGGGGGTGGGGCAGGTAGAAATTCCCTCTGCAAACACTGATTAGCCGCCTGCTGTATGCGAGGCTGGACCCTTGAACCCACAGACAGCTGCCTCCAGAGTGCTCACAAGTGTCGTCTCTGCAGCCTTGGATTCCATGAATGGCTGGCGCACGATGTGCTGATCTGAGCAGATCTGAGCTCATAAAACAGATGGGGAGGGGACCCAAGCCTTCAGTGCTCACGGCATGGTTTTCTCCTACCTTAAAATACATTCTCGGTGAGTCCTTTAGGGAGGAGTAGGCTGTGGGCGCGTGGGAGCCACTGCTGCTTGTCTGAGTAAGAATTCCCTTCTCAACAGGAAGAGCTGTGTCCAGCTTCCACAGCAAAGGGAGTTGCTGAGAGGACCTTGGGCAGATCCCAGACTCTCGAAGAGGCTACAGGCCCAGAAGTGTGTCTCCAGGCGGGGTTTTCAGGACCTGGTGTGGCTCCTGGGTTGGTTCTTCCTCCCTGCTACCATCTCCTCCTCTCCCCTGGTTACACATACCAGCTCGTTTCTCCACAGTTCCCAGCCCAGTGACCCCACAGCCCAGAAGCCCGTTTGGAGTTGCAGATAAACTCCAAATCAGAAGAGGCCTGACATTCCCATCTAGAGACGTTCACAATGGGCATCATGAGAAATGAGAGACCAAGTCCACTGGTACATCAGATCCAGCCACACGTCCCCCCTACAATGTAGTAATACCTTCAGCCATTCCACGCGCCCTGAGTAACTCCCCAATCCTCCCATCCTCTCTTAAAACTCTGCCATCACCCTGGCCTCCCTCCACAGTGGTATTTTAGACCCGTGGTCTCAAACGTGATCAGCCAGTGCAGGAGGTGCAAAAGATGCGGGTCCGACCTCTGGGTCGGGAAGATCCCTTGGATAAGGAAATGGCAACCCACTCCTGCGTTCTTGCCTGGAGAACCCAGTGGGGAGAGGAGCCTGGTGGGCTACAGTCCAATTCGAAAAGAGTTGAACCTGACTAAGCACACACAAACACACACACACTGGACGTTTCCTAACTTTTACTTTGCATGTAACATTTTTATGTGAATACCATTTATAAATAAATTCATAAAAGTCCATGAGAAGAATTAACTCTATCCTTTATTTCCAGCCAGCTCCCCTGGTATCTCTCTGTCCCCTTCTTTTCCTCCTGCCCCTCCTTCCCTGAAGCCAGATGATCTTTCAACCTTGTAGCTTTAACCAGGAGCCTTTCTGAGCTGGGGGCGTTTGGGCACTCGAACCTCCACAAAGTTCAGAATTGATCTCATCCTGTTCAACAAAGCTTATCCATCAGCAGATCCAGCCAAGGTTGTCTCTCAACGATCTCTCTGGTTACTGTCTAAATCGCTCTTGTAACCTTTCTGCTTTCCCTGATTACACTGTACACAAAAATTCAAATTTTAACCTGTCACGGGTAGACCAGCTGCTCCAAAACTGGATGGCCGTAAGGGGGTCAGTGAACAAAGGTTCTCAATGGACGTTTGGCCAAGAAGATGGACAAATGGCCAATTAGCTCATGAAAAGATGTTTGCTATCATTAGCCATCAAGGAAATTCGAATCAAAACCACAGTGAGATACCTGCCTCATATCGACTGGGGAGGCTATAATCAAAAAGACAGATTTAAGGAACTCCCTGCTGCTGCTAAGTCGTTTCAGTCATGTCTGACTCTGTGCAACCCCATAGAAGGCAGCCCATCAGGCTCCCCCGTCCCTGGGATTCTCCAGGCAAGAACACTGGAGTGGGTTGCCATTTCTTTCTCCAGTGCATGAAAGTGAAAAGTGAAAGTGTAGACGCTCAGTTGTATCCGACTCTTAGCGACCCCATGGACTGCAGCCTACCAGGCTCCTCTGTCCAAGGGATTTTCCAGGCAAGAGTATTGGAGTGGGTTGCCACTGCCTTCTCCAAAGGAACCCCCTAAGCCATGGTTTTTCCAGTAGTCATGTATGGATGTGAGAGTTGGACCATAAAGAAAGCTGAGCGCAGAAGAATTGATGCTTTTGAACTGTGGTGCTGGAGAAGACTCTTGAGAGTCCCTTGGACTGCAAGGAGATCCAACCAGTCCATCCTAAAGGACATCAATCCTGAATATTCATTGGAAGGACTGATGCTGAGGCTGAAGCTCCAAGACTTTAGCCGCCTGATGCGAAGAGCTGACTCCCTTGAAAAGACCCTGATGCTGGGAAAGGTTGGAGGAGGAGGAGGAGGCGACAGAGGATGAGATGGTTGGATGGCATCATCGACTCAATGGACATGGGTTTGGGTGGACTCCGGGAGTTGGTGATGGACAGGGAGGCCTGGTGTGCTGTGGTTCATGGGGTCACAGAGAGTTGGACACGACTGAGCGACTGCACTGACTGAGGGAGCTCCTTGGTGGTCCAGGGGTTAGGAATCCGTGCTCCCACGGCAGGGGCACAGGTCCCACCCCTGGGGGAACTAAGGTCCTGCAAGCTGTGGTTTGTGGCAAAAAAAAGACGGCTTTAAACAGGTACTGGTAAGGATGTGGAGAAACTGGAATCCTGGTAAAATGCTGGTGGGCAAGTAAGATAGTGCAGGCGTTTTGGATGACAGAGGCAGCCCCTTGAAAGGTTATGGGTGGGATTCCTGTTTGATCCAGGTTTTCCACTCCTAGAGAAATGAAACCTAACTTTTTACAAAAACTTGTACTTAAATGTTCACAGCAGCATTGTCTGTAATAGCCAAAAAAGTGAAAAAGCTGAAATACCCATCAACTCATGAGCAGATAAGTAAAGCATGGCCTATCCACACAGTGAAACACATTTATCCCTAAAGAGAAACTCAGTGCTGAGACATATTAGAATAGGGGCTTCCCTGGGGGCTCAGTGGAGAAGAATCCACCTGCTGTGTGGGAGACGCAGGTGTGGTCCCTGGGTCGGAAAGATCCCCTGGAGATAGAAATGGCAACCCACTGCAGTGTTCCTGCCTGGAAAATCCCTGTTACATGTAATAACATGTTACACATAGACGAACTTGAAAAATTAAGATAAGTAAGTAAAAGAAGCTGACCACCCAAGGCTGTGTGTGACTCAAGACAGGACATCTACAGAGACAGAAGGTGGGTCAGAGGCTGGCTAGGTGGCTGCCCAGCGCCCAGGGGAGCTGAAAGAAAGGGACAGTGGCCACGAAGGAGCCCAGGATTTCTTTCTGGAGAGAACGTCCTAAAATTCACTGCGATGGGACTTCCCTGGTGGCCACATGGCTACAACTCCGAGCTTGCAGTGCAGGAGGCCCGGGTTTGATCCCTGGTTGGGTAACTAGATCCCAATGCAGCAACCAAAGGTCCCACGTGCTGCAGCTAAGCCCTTGCTCAGCCAGGTCAACAAATTAAAAGTAATTAAACACAGTAACATTCACTGTGGTGGTGACTATATGACTCTGTGAGTATTCTGGATGAACTATAGAGTCTGTGAAGGACATCTCAGCAAAGCTGTTATGGAAACAAACACAGGTGAATTCCCACGTGTCCAGCTTTGCTCTGAACGCACGACAGCGTTCCCTTCAGCTGGGCGTAGGCTGGCATTAGGCGCCACAAGGTGAGATATACACACGCGGCTGCTATCTGCACACTGGGACCCCCAAGAGACCCTCGAGACGGGAAGTGGGACCTGAGAGGGCAGGACACTCACCCCCAGAAAATGAAGAGGGTGGGGGGAAAGAAATCAGTGAAGGGTAAAAATTAGGGACGCGCTCCACAAAACAGATGGCTGGCATTTCGTCTTTTTATGGTCTGGAAAGAGGCTTCCAGAACACTGACTGGGTTGTGCTCTTTCTGAGAAAGTCGGCCCCTCCCTGGGTTGGATGGCAATGTATATATTGCTCGGATTCCAGTCCGGCATCCAGCTCATTAATCAGGGAAAAAATTCCGTGGTGGGTCGTTGAACTGGGGTTTTATCTGGCAACGGGGCCTGATGTTGACATTCAGACAACTTCTGGTGGACTGAGAGTCTCCAGTCAGAACGGCTTCTGCCATCTGAACCTCTTCGATTTGTTTCAGTTGGGCCCAGATCCTTCCTGTGGCTACAGATGCTGTCTTTTTTTTTTTTTTTATGTATTTTATTTATTTTAATTGGAGGCTAATTACTTTACAATATTGTGGCAGTTTTTGCCACACATCCACATGCATTGGCTGTGGGTACACATCTGCCCCCCATCCTCAACGGCCCCCCACTCCCTGCCCACCCCATCCCTCTCAGATGTCCCAGAGCACCCTCTGAGTGCCCTGCTTCACGCATCGGACTTGCGCTGCTCACCTATTTCACGTTCGGTAATACACATCTTTCAGTGCTGTTCTCTGAAAACATCCCGCCCTCGCCTTCTCCCACAGAGTCCAAAAGTCTGCCGTGCACACCTGCATCTCCTCTGCTGTCTCGCACATGGGGCTGATGCGGTCGTGAGGGCCCTAGACGACGCTGCCAGGTCGCGGCGGGCACCACCTCGAACCTGAGTGTTCTACTAGCCGAGGCGGCGCACCGCCGTTATTTTCTATTTCCTGTCTTAAAAGAGGTGGGGTCCCTCAGTCATAAAAGGGAGCGCGACGCTGCCACCAGAAGAGACACGGATGGACGGAGCAGCTGTCCCACAGGGTGGAGGAGGTTAGACCGAGGGCAAACAAGCATCGCGGCGTCGAGGAAAGTGGCACAGACGACCTCCTCTGTAGGGCAGAAGTAAGAGTCCCAGATGCAGAGAGCAAATGCACAGACACCAAGGTGGGCAGGCGGGCGTGGGGCGAGCTGGGAGGCTGGAGGGACGCGTGCCCACTCCTGACACTGCGTGTAAATGAGAACCAACTGCAGAGCTCAGGGACCGCTACTCAGTGCACCGTGGAGACCCCAACGGGAAGCAGGTCCGAAAAAGAGGGGACACCTGCACACGTGCGGCTGATGCACTTGGCGGCGCAGCAGAGACTCGCCCCCCATTGTAGAGCAACTAGAGTTCCATAAAAATTAACTTTTAAAAAGGACTAAGGACTTAGCTCAACGTCTGGCACAGCCTTCAGAAATATGCAAGAGGTCTCAGCTGATGTAAAACATGGTCTAAATCTGCCTTTCCAATTCCTATGTGACAGCTTCAGCAAGATCCTCTCTCTGTGGAGCACAACATGCGGAGGCCTTTTACCACAAGCCAGACTTTATTATTTGGGGTTCTGGAAGGACTGACGCAGACGCTGAAGCTCCAATGCTCTGGCCACCTGAGCTGAAGAGAAGAGTCGCTGGAAAAGCCCCTGATGCTGGGAAAGGTTTGAGGGCAAGAGAAGGGGACGACAGCGGATGAGATGGCTGGATGGCATCGCTCGCTCAACGGGCGTGAGTTTCAGCAGCCTCTGGGAGATGGCGAGGGACAGGGAAGCCTGGTGCGCTGTGGCCCATGGGGTCGCGGAGAGTCAGAGACGAGTGAGTGACTGGAAAGCAACACTGAGCTAAGGTCAGGGCTGCTTCTCCCAATCCACGTGAATAAAACCTGATTCACCTACAGTTAAAAAGCACGCGGCGGGACTGATTCTACTAATACATTGCGTGTCGCCCAATACATCAGAAATTCTCCTCTTTCAACACGTTACTGATGTAAAAGCTGTTGACAGATATCTCACATCCTTTCATTCACACTAAGTGGAGAAGGCAGTGGCAGCCCCCTCCAGGATTCTTGTCTGGAGAATTCCATGGACAGAGGAGCCTGGTGCGCTGCAGTCTATGGGGTGCTACAGAGTCAGACACGACTGAACACGCACATTCATACCAAGTGGAACCCACCATGCGGCCCATCTCAAGCCAGCCCAGCCATGTCTGGGATGCTCAGCAGCCGTAAGTGCCCAGCGGCTGGTCTCCTGAGCAGTCCGGCCCAAGAGCACTGTCTGAGCAGGGAAAGCAGTGCTTGGAGCGGAGGACAGGACTCCTGGCTTTCGATTCAAGGTCATGGCAAGAAAACTGAAGAGAATAGTTTAGAAGCAACAGGATGAAGGAGGGTTTACTAAACGTGGCAAAAAGTCAATGAGCACAAAATAAGTAACAAACCTGTAAAGCTGACACCACAAGAATGGAAAAACGTATGTACGAGGGGAACTTTCACGGGACCTAAGACTGAAATGGCCGACCGAGGGCAACTATGTAGAAAAAGGGGCAGCAGCACAGGGCTTTATTTCATCAGGACGCGGAGAGTCACGTCAGAGAGAAAGCTGAACACCAAAAGTGGAAAGGTGGGCGAAGGACGGGAATCGACTATTTACAGGAGGGTGTGCACACATGTGATAAACACAGCACAGACCCGGCATCCTAGTTCTGACAGCAAAACAGACGCCCAGCGCAGAGCGGCTCGGGGAAGGTGACCTGTCCAACGGGTAAAGTGGAGGAAAAAAGTCAGAAAGGTTCCAAGGAAATGGACATTCTCAAATGCTGGTGGTCGAGCACGTATTCAGTCATAGGTACCACAGCCTAAAACGTGTGTGTGCCTTGTATTTACAGCAGCTAGGACACGGAAGCAACCTAGATGTCCAATGACAGATGAGTGGGTAAAGAAGTTGTGGTACATATACACAAAGGAATATTACTCAGCCATAAAGACGCACGCTTCTGACTCAGTTCTGACGAGGTGGATGAGCCTAGAGCCTGTTATACAGAGTAAAGTAAGTCAGAAAGAGAGAGAAAGACAAATACCACATATTCGCGCTATATATGGAGTCCAGAAGGATGGGACCGGTGAACTATCTGCAGGGCAGCAGTGGAGATATGGACGTAGAGAGCAGCCTGTGGACACAGCAGGCGGGGAAGCAGCTGGCGGGATGCGTTGCGGGCAGGCCTGAAACACCGACACTACCTCGTGTAAAATCAGACAGCCAGTGGGAACCTGCTGTGTGACACACGGAGCTCAAACCTTGTGTAAAATCAGACAGCCAGTGGGAACCTGCTGTGTGACCCACAGAGCTCAAACCCTGCGCTCTGGGGCGACCCAGAGGGGTGGGATGGGGCGGGAGGCGGGAGGGAGGTTCAGAGGGAGAGGACATATGCAAACCTATGGCTGATTCATGTTGACGCATGGCACAGACCAACAGAACACTGCAAAGCAATTATCCTTCAATTGAAAATGCATTTATAAATACACAAGTGTGTGTGCTTTGACCTAGCAAGTCCATTTCTGGGAATCTAAAGTCTATGAACATTCACAGTATTCAGAAACCTACAGAGCGGTTATTGGCTCTTTGGGATGGCAAGAAGTTGGCGACAAGTGTATATAACGCAGGCAACGTGATCATTGCGTGAAATGAACTCTTTCTGCCTAAAAGATCTTGTCTCTTGAGGAACATCAGATGTCATAATACGTTCAATGAAAAGGCAGGATAAATATATGAGTAGACACCTCAATGCCAATTTTGAGGAAAAAAAAATCCATCCATTCATGTACTCACCCATATCGGAGATATGCAAACCAAGGCTCTATGACACTTTGCACCAGATGCTGGGGACGTTTTGAAGGATGAACACAAGGCAGGTCCTTGCATATGGAGCTGCCAAGAGAAAACACAGCCTCAGAGCAAAATCCAGCACCATCTAAACACAACGTTTCCCTCTGTGCCTGTCTGAGCTGGAGAAATTCTCCGGCACATGGACACCGCAGCCCCAGACTGCTGCCTGCAACTTCTGTTCATTCACTCCAGTGCCCACCACGAGGAGAAGCGACAAATGAATGATGATGTCGTCACATGGCAATTACCACACACAGCCGCTGCCACCCTAGACGACAGGGACAAGTCTCAAGAGTAGGATGCCAGCCAAAGGCAGCAAGCTGTGGGCTGAGGAGAGGTCACAGAGGTCCCCCCAGGACCCCACGGGCGTGACGCCAGCCAAAGGCGGCAAGCTGTGGGCTGAGAGGTCACAGAGATCCCCCCCAGGACCCCACGGGTGTAACGCCCACAGGCGGCCACTGCTCTGCCACGGCTTGTGCCCCCCAGGACCCCACGGGCGTGAGGCCCGCAGGCAGCCACTGCTGTGCCATGGCTTGTGCCCCCCAGGACCCCACGGGCGTGACGCCCACAGGCGGCCACTGCTGTGCCACGGCTTGTCCCCCCAGGACCCCACAGGCGTGACGCCCGCAGGCGGCCACTGCTGTGCCACGGCTTGTCCCCCCAGGACCCCACGGGCGTGAGGCCCGCAGGCGGCCACTGCTGTGCCACGGCTTGTCCCCCCAGGACCCCACGGGCGTGAGGCCCGCAGGCGGCCACTGCTGTGCCACGGCTTGTCCCCCCAGGACCCCACGGGCGTGACGCCCGCAGGCGGCCACTGCTGTGCCACGGCTTGTCTCCCCAGGACCCCACGGGCGTGAGGCCCGCAGGCGGCCACTGCTGTGCCACGGCTTGTCCCCCCCAGGACCCCACGGGCGTGACGCCAGCCAAAGGCGGCAAGCTGTGGGCTGAGAGGTCACAGAGGTCCCCCCCAGGACCCCACGGGTGTGACGCCCACAGGCGGCCACTGCTGTGCCACGGCTTGTCCCCCCAGGACCCCACGGGCGTGAGGCCCGCAGGCAGCCACTGCTGTGCCACGGCTTGTGCCCCCCAGGACCCCACAGGCGTGAGGCCCGCAGGCAGCCACTGCTGTGCCACGGCTTGTGCCCCCCAGGACCCCACGGGCGTGAGGCCCGCAGGCAGCCACTGCTGTGCCACGGCTTGTCCCCCCCAGGACCCCACGGGCGTGAGGCCCGCAGGCGGCCACTGCTGTGCCACGGCTTGTCCCCCCAGGATCCCACGGGCGTGAGGCCCGCAGGCGGCCACTGTTACGTCTCGGCTTGGTTTAACTTTCTTCACTGCTCTCCCATCATCTGGGGCTTTCCAGGGGCCGCAGTGATAAAGAACCCGCTTGCCAACGCAGCAGACGTGAGAGACGGGGTTCGATCCCTGGGCTGGGAAGACCCCCCGGAGGAGGAAATGGCAATCCACCCCAGTGTTCCTGCCTGGAGAATCCCATGGACAGAGGAGCCCGGAGGGCTACAGTCCCTGGGGTCACAGAGAGTCGGACACGCCTGAAGGGCCTGAGCAGGCACCGTCATCTGAGCGTGCCACCCTTCCTTCCCCCTTCCCGTTTCTCTGTCACCCACAAGTGAGCTGTAATGTCAGGGAGAACTAAGCAAGCCGTTTCCGAGACTCTAGTGCTTGTCTTTCCCGGAGGGAGAATTCTCTGTGACATGTAGACAGAAAGGACAGGCCTATCGTGGGGGATGGGCTGGGTGGCTTGTTCTTCAAAAACATGTAGATGATGCCCCACAATGTGCCCACATGTTGCTTTGAACCTGCAGGTATTCGTTTTTGTGGGGCTTGGAATACTCCAGTCTCAGAAGCTTCTTCCTCAGCCCCCCACCCCGACCTGGGAGCTGCTCCCACAGCGACAGCCTGAGCCTGAGTCTCTCACCTGCCGCAGGCAGACCGTGAAGCACCCCAGTGGGGAGAGCTGAGGCCTTCTGGGATGGGCCGCAGCCCACTGCACCCCAGCTGGAGTGTGTGCCACCATCCCACGCTCGGAATCGACTTCACAGGAAACCAGGTCTCCACCAGGTCTCCGCATCCCCGTTTCCAGCTTCTCAAGGGCTGCAGGCGCCATCCAGGCGGAGACTATGGTGACCTGGGGAATCTGACGTCGCTGAGGTTAAGGCGGGAAGTGAGACACGGTGGGGATGAGACACGTGGCTGAACCGTGCATGAAAGCCCTGGAGTCTCCACGCCATTAAATCTGGGTGGGGCCCACAAACCTGCATGTCTAACCTGCTCCCACGGGATGCTTCAAATGGGCCACAGCTGATGTTTCCAGAGTGACCGGCCTTAACCCCGTGGCTCAACGGTAAAGATTCTGCCTGCAATACAAGAGACCTGAGTTCGATCCTTGGGTCAGGAAGATCCCCCTGGAGAAGGGAATGGCAACCCACTCTAGTATTCTTGCCTGAAGAACTCCATGGACAGAAGAATCTGTTGAGCTACAGCCCACGGGGTCACAAAAGATTTGGAGAGAAAGTAACTTCTCCCTGGAGGAGGAAACAGCAACCCACTCCAGTGTTCTTGCTTGGGAAATCCCATGGACAGAGGAGCCTGGTGGGCACTGTCCACGGGGTCGCCAAGAGTCGGACCCGACTGAGTGACTGAGCGACCCCACCTAGCTCACCTCTATGGGCCTCACTGCTTGCTGTGGCCCGCAGACCCAGCACAGGCGTCCCCTGGGGGCCTCTGTAGAAACGCAGGATCTCCGGCCCCCACCCCAGACCTTCCGTTATGGATGGAGTTGCATCCTCCAAAATTCACATGTTAAAGGAGGTGATTACTAATAAGTTTTTTTTTTTCATTTAAAACATTTTAATGAATGTTTATTTTATTCCCCCTCTCTCTCCTCTCCCCACACCACCTCATCCTCTCCTCAGCTTTGCTCAGCCCCCACGTCTCCATCCCAGCCCAGACCTCGCTCTTGAATTCCGCTGTGTTCCACACCATACGTGTGACTGGACAGAATTCCACCTCTACAGATGTCAAAACCCACGTCTTTGTGGACAACGAAAGGAGTCTTCTCTCTAGGCCGTGTCCCCACTTACGCCATGGAGGACTCCTCTTATTTTTTTCCTTCCAGTTTCACTGAGATATCTCTGACATCCAGCATGTAGGTGTAAGGCATACAGTGTCACGGTTTGATGCACAGACATCATGAAGTGATTGTCACAGAATTTCCATCGTCTCATTAGCTGCAGAATAGAAAAAAGGGAAAAAAACACGTTTTTTTCTTGTGATGAGAACATTTAGGATTTACGTTTCTTTTTTAAAGCGAATTCTGTCTATTTACCTGTTTGGCCATGCCGCCTGGCCTGTGGGATCTTAGTTCCCCGACCAGGGACTGAACCCATGTCCTTGGCAGTGAAGGCCCAGCATCGCAGCCACCGGCTCGTCAGGGAGTTCCCAGGATTCACTCCTGCTACCATTCACACAGACCATGCAGCAGCGTTAGCGATACTGATCACACTGTACATCACACCCCTAGCACTCACTGAAGGGCTTCCCTGGTGGCTCAGAGGGTAAAGCGTCCGCCTGCAATGCGGGAGACCTGGGTCCGATCCCTGGGTCGGGAAGATCCCCTGGAGAAGGAAGTGGCCACCCACTCCAGTACTCTTGCCTGGAGGATCCCATGGACTGAGGAGCCTGGTGGGCTACAGTCCCTGGGGTCGCCAAGAGTTGGACACGACTGAGCGACTTCACTCACTCATTGATCTTACAATCGGAAGTTTGTGTGTACTTTTTGACCCCCTTCATCCAATCGTCCCTCTCCACTCCCCACCTCAGGTAACCACAAATCTGATCTCTTTTTCCTTTTAAAAAAAAAAATTTTATTTTTTATTGAAGGATAATTGCTTTGCAGAATTTTGCTATTTTCTGTCAAACCTCAACATGAATCAGCCATAAGTATACATATATCCTCTCCCTTCCTTTTTTTAAAATAAAGTTTTTCAAAGGCATCGTTCGTTTACGTATCTGGCTGTCCGGGGTCTTAGCTGGGGCATGTGAACTCTCAGCAGTGACACACGAGATCTACTTCCCTGACCAGGTTTGAACCCAGGCCTCCTGCAGAGGGAGCGGGGAATCTTAACCACTGGGCCACCAGGGGAAAGTCCCTGATCTCTTTTTGCAGGAAGCTACCCTTCACTTTCTTCATGTCTCTGATTTTCTTTCTTTTATTTATTAATTTATTTATTTAATGGAAGGATAATTGCTCTACAATATTGCGTTGGGTTCCGCAACACATCAACATGAGCCCCTGATCTTCTAACCGCTGGATGAGGTCAATGAATAGGCTTCTCTCCTCTGTGCCTAGAATGGTTTTAGGCAAACAGCATCCTTGGAGAGTTGAGAAATAGAGGTTGTAACACCATTGTCAGAGTTGTATGGTTCACACGAGGAACCCGGTAAAGAGAGGCTATGTCTGGGCCAGCGTTTCTCAAACCCGAGGGTCATGAGAACCCCTAGAAGGGCCAGTCTGTGCTCAGAGTGGTGGCTCCCACCCCCATAATTTCTGAACCAACAGGTCTGGGATAAGGTCAAAGGACGTGCATTTCTAACAAGTCCTTGGCTGGCCTAGGGAACACACTTTGAGAGTGCTCCTTAGTCTGTGTCACTCTAAACACTCTAAACTTTAGAGTAACAGATGATAGAAAGAGTCTGAAAGAAGACAGGCCACTGAGGAGTAACTGTGAGTCAGACCTGCGGCAGACACTCACACTTACAGCCTTTAGGGAATATGCACAAGGGCAAAGCTGGGTTAGAAAGCTGTGCCACACACGAACATGCCCAGTTGGCTTTTTGTTTTTCCCTAGTAGACTCCATTTTTTATAGCAGCTCAGGCTCTCAGAAAAGTTGAGCAGAAAGCATGCAGGGTTCCCACGCCCCTGGCCCCAGGTGCACAAGAGCCCACCCCCGACATCCCCCCCCACCCAAGGGCGGGGCGTTTGTTTCAGTCACTGAGCAGCGACCAGTCATTGTCAGCTAAGGTCCTTGGGTTACACTGTGGCGCATTCCTGGTGCGGTATCGATACATCATAAGTTGTTGTTGTTTAGTAGCTGAGTCACGTCCAACGCACTGTGACCCCATGGACTGCAGAATGCCTGGCTCCCCTGCCCTTCGCCATCTCCCAGAGCTCACTCAAACTCGTGTCCACTGAGTCGGTGATGCCGTCTGACCATCTCATCCTCTGTCGTCCCCTTCTCCTCCTGCCCTCAATCTTTCCCAGCATCAGGGTCTTTTCCAATGAGTCAGCTCTTCACATCAGGTGGCCAAAGTATTGGAGTTTGAGCTTCAGCATCAGTCCTTCCAATGAATATTCAGGACTGATCTCCTTCAGAATGGACTGGTTGGATCTCCTTGCAGTCCAAGGGACTCTCAAGAGTCTTCAACACCACAGTTCAAAAGCATCAATTCTTTGGTGCTCAGCTTTTTTTATGGTCCAACTCTCACATCCATACATGACTACTGGAAAAACCATAGCTTTGACTAGACGGACGTTTGTTGCTAAAGTAATGTCTCTGCTTTTGAATATGCCGTCTGGGTTGGTCACAGCTTTTCTTCCCAGGAGCAAGCATCTTTTAATTTCACGGCTGCAGTCACCATCACTGACGCAATGGACATGAAATTTGAGGACGAGATAGTGAAAGACAGAGGAGCCTGGCAAGGTGCAGTCATGGAGTCCCAAAGAGCCAGACATGTTGGTTAGTGACTGAATCAACAAACGTCCAATTTTCTGTAAAACTCCATGTGGAGATGTGCATAGAGAAAAATACTGGAGAAAACTGCACCTAGATATAACCGATGTTTTTCACTGGACGGTCTGATTATGGAGGAAAATGTGCTCACTGACATCCAGAGCCCTGAATATATTCATTCTCTGTGATCAGTTTTTGGAGACACACACACACACACACACACACACACACACACGTACATAGATAGAACTATTTAACGCCCCTTTCCCACCCGGAGATATAACAGGTCCCTGAGGAAAGCAGCACTGTATCTCAGCTTAGTTCACTTCGGTGGATTCCCTTTGCTCTGGAAGCATTGCCAGCGGTTGGCGGGCGCTCCTCCAGAAATTCTACCCAGGCGGGGCTGAGGGGACGGCGGGGCTTCCCGCGGCCAAGATTCATCTGCATGAGGTTTTGAGTCTCACCGGCTGCCTTTAGAAACGATGCAGATGCTTCCTTTGAATATATGTGCGTACGCTGATTCGTGTGAGAACACAAAGGAACAGAAGTGAAATTCTTCTCGCTGACCCAGCCACGATGGCCTCGCATTGTGTGATTCGGTTTAACCAAGCATATCCGGAACCAGATGGCTTTTGTGTATAAAAACCTGCCCTGTGTGCACACAAGCAGTTTTGTTGCCCCCAGGACCCAAGCAGGCCCCCATTCCATCAGGAAGAAAAAGAGGAGGCCGGGATTTTGCTCCAGAAAGCTAAGAGGACAGCTGAGGAAGAAGAACGTGAAAGAGTGGGGTCTGGAAGGGAGATGGCTGGCGTGAAATATTTTCATGATTTGAACACTCATGTCTTCGGAACAGAGGTCAACGTTGAGTCATTTCCAAGAAGTTCAATTGCTTCCTGCGAGGGAGGCAGAGTATGTGTTGCTTGGCTGAGCTGATGAGCCACGGTGCATCCCTGAACTAAAATAACGATGACTGGGCCAGGAAGCGACATCCACGCGCCTTCCTTTCCAGGACCGCCAGTTACCAATGAGACGTCTGTCTCCTGACTGAGGGGGTTCCCTGGTGGCTCGGATGGTAAAGAATGCGCCTGCCAACGCAGGAGACGTGGGTTCCCCTGGAGAAGGGAAAGGCAACCCCCTCCAGTACTCCTGCCTGGGGAATCCCATGGTCAGAGGACCTAGTGGGCTACAGTCCATGGGGTTGCAAAGAGTCGGACACAACTGAGGGACTAAGCAACGACAACCCCCAACTGAGGGCAGATGTGGCCAGTGCCTTCTGTAACACTGAGATCTGGGAGCCCTGGTGAGGACTCGAGCTTCCGGGTGTAGGAAGGAGGAACAGGGACTGAACAGGGGGAGGGCTCTTTTCTCAGCCCAACTCATTACAGCGCAGGAGAGGGACTTCCCCTTGGCCCAGTGGTCAAGGCTCTGCACCTCGACTGCAGGAGCGCGGGTCCCATCCCCGGCTGGGGAAGGGGCGGCCAAACACACCCACACAGAGACCACAGGAGAATATGTTTCTGATTGCGGGGCTGGGGGAGAAATGCTTTGTCGAAGACAATCCACGGCTTCCCTGGAGGTGTAGCGGTTAAGAATCCGCCTGCTAACGCAGGGGACACAGGTTCAACCCCTGAGCCAGGAAGACGCCCCTCGCGGCGGCTGCTGAGCCTGGGAGCCTGCGCTCTGCAACAGGAGAGGCCACTGCTGGGAGGAGCCCAGGCGCAGCAACAGAGACCCGGCACAGGCAGACAGGGACAGGAAGTGGGGGGAAAGTCACTCAGCCGTGTCCGACAGAGACCCGGCACAGGCAGAAAGGGACGGGAAGTCGGGGGGAAAGTCACTCAGTCGTGTCCGACAGAGACCCGGCACAGGCAGAAAGGGATGGGAAGTGGGGGGGAAGTCACTCAGTCGTGTCCGACAGAGACCCGGCACAGGCAGACAGGGACGGGAAGTGGGGGGAAAGTCACTCAGCCGTGTCCGACAGAGACCCGGCACAGGCAGAAAGGGACGGGAAGTGGGGGGGAAAGTCACTCAGTCGTGTCCGACTCTTTGCGACCCCATGGACCATACAGTCCATGGGATTCTTCAGGTCAGAATACTGGAGTGGGCAGCTGCTCCCTTTTCCAGGGGATCTTCCCAACCCAGGGTTCAGCACTGCAGGCAGATTCTTTACCAGCTGAGCCACAAGGGAAGCCCAAGAATACTGGAGCGGGTAGTCTATCCCTTCAAAAATGAATAAAAAATCTGAAAAAAGCACAAGCTGGAATCAAGATTCCCGGAAGAAATAACAATAACCTCAGATATGCAGATGACACCACCCTTATGGCAGAAAGTGAAGAGGAGCTAAAAAGCCTCTTGATGAAAGTGAAAGAGGAGTGAAAAAGTTGGCCTAAAGCTCAACATTCAGAAAACAAAAATCATGGCATCCGGTCCCATCACTTCATGGGAAATAGATGGAGAAACAGTGGAAAACAGTGTCAGACTTTATTTTTTGGGGCTCCAAAATCACTGCAGATGATGACTTCAGCCATGAAATTAAAAGACGCTTACTCCTTGGAAGAAAAGTTATGACCAACCTAGATAGCATATTCAAAAGCAGAGACATTACTTTGCTGACTAAGGTCCGTCTAGCCAAGGCTACGGTTCTTCCCGTAGTCATGTATGGATGTGAGAGGTGGACTATAAAGAAAGCTGAGGGCCAAAGAATTGATGGTTTTGAACTGTGGTGTTGGAGAAGACTCTTGAGAGTCCCTTGGACTGCAAGGAGATCCAACCAGTCCATCCTAAAGGAGATCAGTCCTGACTGATGCTGAAGCTGAAACTCCAATACTTTGGCCACCTGATGTGAAGAGCTGATTCGTTTGAAAAGACCCTGATGCTGGGAAAGATTGAGGGCAGGAGGAGAAGGGGACGACAGAGGATGAGATGGCTGGATGGCATCACCGACTCGATGGGTGTGAGTCTGAGTGAACTTCATGTGTTGGTGATGGACAGGGAGGCCTGGCGTGCTGCAGTCCATGGGGCTGCAAACAGCCGGACACGACTGAGCAACTTAAGTGAACTGGAAGAAAACCCCAGGCAATCCAAACATCAATAAACAGAAAGAGAGAGCTTCACCTGATCCCATCCATGAACACTAAGGCAAGAACATGAACATCCCCGTCACAAGGAAGCTTTAACGACTGATGAAATGGGCACTCACACTCTAAGGAGGGCGAGACGAGAGAGATACAGACAGAGAGCCTGTCCTCTGCCCTTTGGCCTCCTCCCTCCCCACTGACGTGTTGGGCCTTGGCACTTTGTGCTGACCTCCTCTCCCCAAAGGCAGAAATACTTGCTCCACCATCAAGATCAACCTTCTTCCTTCTGGAGCCAGCCGTGCGGCTCCTCAGAAGATAACATTCCTTCCTCAGTCCTGGAAGGGGTCAAGATGAGTCTGCGCTTGCCGTGTATGTGCAGACATCTTTGGGGAAATATATTGTTGTTCAGCCACTCAGGCATGTCCAACTCTTTGTGACCCCATGGACCACAGCACTCCAGGCTCCTCTGTCCTTCACCATCTCCCAGAGTTTGCTCAAACTCACGTCCATTGAGTCAGTGATGCCATCCAATCATCTCACCCTCTGCCATCCCGTACTCCTGCCCTCAGTCTTTCCCAGCATCAGGGTCTTTTCCAGTGGGTCGGCTCTTCATACCAGGTGGCCAAAGTATTGGAGCTTCAGCTTCAGCATCAGTTCTTCCAGTGAATATTCAGGGTTGATTTCCATTAGGTTTGATCTCCTTGCTGTCCAAGCGACTCTCAAGACTTCTCCAGCACCACAGATGGAAAGTATCAATTGTTTGGCCCTCAGTTTTACGGGCAAGAACAATAAATCTTTTCCTCTTAAAGACTGGTACAGAACTGACTGGCCCGATGACCTGGGGAGAAACTGAGCTGCAGCTAATGGAAGCCCTTAACTCATACACTTGCTCATGACCCTGTTAGTGTTACGACGCGTTACTTGTATTCTGCCTGCTTTATGAGGCGACTGTTCCTTCAGTGACCAGATGTGTGACTGAGGCCCCCATGAAGTGAATGATGACTAGGGGACTTGAGGCAAAGCGCCAGAAATACAGTTCTGTGAGGTCAAGGACCCTAACTCCCCATACGGGAAGGAGCAGCAAGAGGGAGCCTGCACCTCAACACACTAGCAAGACGGCGGGGCCATAAAGAAGGCCGAGGGCCAAACAAGTGACGCTTTCGGACTGTGGTGCTGGAGAAGACGCCCGGGAGCCCCCTGGACTGCAAGGAGGTCCAACCAGTCCATCCTAAGGGAGATCAACCCCGAAGATTCACTGGAAGGACTGATGCTGAAACCGAATCTCCAATACTTTGCCACCTGATATGAAGAGCCAACTCACTGGAAAAGACCCTGATGCTGGGAAACGTTGAAGGCAAAAGGAGAAGGGGACGACAGAGGATGAGATGGTTGGATGGCATGCTTAAATAGACAAGAATTTGAGCAAAGTCCAGGAGATAGTGAGGACAGGGGAAGCCTGCTGTGCTGATGTTCCTGGGGCTGCAAAGTCAGACACGACTTAGCAACTGAGCAACAACAGCAGGCTGTATATGAAATCGCCGAGAGAGTAAATGCTGAGAGTTCTCATCACAAGGGGAAAATATATATTTTTGCACTAATGTTGCATTTATATTATTTATGATGGATGCTCACTACACTTATTATGATCATCATTTAACAATGCATCAGTCAAATCACTATGCTCCACCCATACGTGCTATATCTCAGTAAAGCTGGAAGACGGAAAAAGTGGGGCAGAAAGGAGATTTAGAGGCCAAAACCCAAATGAAACACCATTGCTCTGACAGAGGTGAACGACGACACTCAGCGCTGGCAGGAGTAGGGAGGGTAAATGGGCCCTTTTAGAGCAGCCAGTGGGACCGGGTACAGACACAGGCGGGTGCGGCCTGACGGGAGCATTTCAGCAACAGGCCTCAAAGCATCAGGTGTCCAGGGGAGCCCTTAGGCTCGGCACCCCTGCTTCTGGGAATCTGCTCAACCTGAAAATCGGGAAGGTCTGCCTGTCTACACGGCGGCCACGCTGACACTGTAAGTGACCGTGAGGCTGCAGAAGCGGGAGCGTGGAGAGAACCCACGAGGTGTTGACTACCGTGGCAGTACAGCGTCTTACAGTCAGGAGCAGGAGCCTCCTTTCTTAAACATTATAAATGGCATTTTAATGCCGGGGTTGGAAAATTGTAATTAACTCCCACTCTAATTCACTACTGAAAACTGTTATCTCTAAACTCTTCAACTAAGATATTTAATTACCTACTGAAGCAATAAATTGCTTGAGAAAGAAAGCAGGATAGCACGGAGTACACGACAATTCCAGTTCTGACCAATTATCTTTCGTTCGTTCATTCACTTGCATATACTCTTGAAGGGCTCTGTGCAATAGAAATACAACAGCCACAAATTCAAGCCACATATGAAACTCTACGCCTTCTAGGGACTGCTTTCGTACCAAAAAAAAAAAAAAAAAGATGTGAAATTAAGAACACAAAATATTGAACAAGGAATTAAAAATCTTTTGCACTTTTTGAAACCTACTGAGTGTTTTGCAATGAGAGTCCATCTCAAATTGAACCAAATTCTCTCTTTTTAAAAACTTTACTTGAATTGGAGTTGATTTACGATGCTGCCTTAGTTTCAGGTGTGCATCAAAGTGAGTCAGCTATGTGTATACACATATCCATTCTTTCTTAGAGTCTTCTCCCACTTAGGCCTCTACGGAGTGCTGAGTAGCCGCCCCTGTGTTCCACAGCAGGTCCTCATCAGCGACCTGTTTTACATCTAGCAGTGTGTACATGTCAGTCCCAAAGTCCCGATTTATCCTTCCCCACCCTTGTCCCCTGGTAACCGTAAGTTTGTTTTCTACACCTGTGCCTCTATTTCTGTTTTGTAAATAAATTCACCTGTAGCATATTATTTTACAGTCCACATATAATGAATATCATATATTTGAGACCAGATATATTTCAAGCTCTCCATGAGCTGAGGGTGGCCAGTGGCTACCATGTTTGATGCCCCACGCCTAGGCTGTGCTGAGACACCTTTGAAGCCACGTGTGTTCACCTTTAGAGGCTGAAAAATTCCAGATTCTGCAGGTCTTTCTCCATCTCCACAGCCCCGTGCCTCTGCCACAGCCCTGGCTCCAGTTTCCATGGCAACAGCTACAGCGAGAACGCTCTGGAGGGATGAACAGAGCCGAGCAGCTAAACCAATGCAGCCCGGCCAGGGGAAGGGTCCAGTGGGCACCTCCCCGCCCCCCAGGCTCCCAGGCACCGCCTCTGTGCCTGGGACACAGCGTGAAGAAACAGCAGCAGCAGCAGGCAGGGTCTCTGCAGAAGGTGACAAAGCCGGTTTCTCCGGGGCCTCAGCACACAGCCCCCCAGCGAGCCCCAGGGGTAACCAACACTGTCTGCTTCACCGTTCACACAGCCTTGCGTTAGTCCTCGTGGTGATGTCGGGCTGGGTCCTTCCTGTTTGCCACACCTAGGGCTAGGAGTCTCGGCCACGGGAGACGCTACCTCACTCAGACAGCATCCTTTCACTCACTCTTTCTAACTCAAGCTCTCACTTGCCGGAGACCAGGGATTCTCTGAAAGCAGCAGGAGAAGCCTTGGGTCACTGGGAACTCCTATTCTAGCCCAGGAGGTGGGCTGCGAGCACGTACGTGACGTGACGGTGGGGTGAGGAGTCCTAAGATGAGGACTAGCTCAGGGTCCTGGCGCAGATGGTGAAACATGGGGGGACGGCTTAGACAAGGAGGTCTGGAGGCCCTCCCCAGGGGCCCAGAGCTGGGGCAGATGAGCAGAGGAGCCGCCCTCGGAGGGCACAGCACACCGTGCCGCGTAGGCCCTGAGGCGGGGGCAGGCGCCGAGGGGACCGGCTGGAGCAGAGGGAGCCGGCCGGCAGGGCCCTGAACTCAGGGCGCCTGCTCTGGCGTCCGTGAACAAGTGGGAAATCGCCTAGCGGCCGCGCTTGCTCTCTGGTTTCCGTGGCCCTCAGCTGGGGCCGACTCTGCGACCCCCCCGGACTGTAGCCCGGCAGGCTCCTCTGTCCAGGGGAGTCTCCAGGCAAGAACACTGGCGTGGGCTGCCATTTCCTCCTCCAGGGGATCCTCCCGACCCAGGGATCAAGCCACATCCCCTGTGCCTCTTTACCACTGAGCCACCTGGGAAGCTCTGAGTGTCCACAGGATCTGTCTTTTTTAAAATTTGCTCTCTGATTTCATCGTTGGTTATTTTTTGTGGAATGTTGTTCAGTTGCCATGTAACCATTTTTAAAATTTTTTAACTGGAGGATAATTGCTTCACTAAATGGTGTTGGTTTCTGCCGGGCGGCGACGCGCATCACCATGACACAGACGTCCCCTCCCTCTGGAGCTCCCTGCCGCTCCCCATCCGCCCCTCTCGGCCATCACAGAGCACCAGGCTGAGCTCCCTGTGTGGCACAGCAGCTCCCCGCCAGCTGTCTGCCTCACACACAGCAGTGCGTACACACCAATGCCACTTTCCCGGATTTTTTTCTCATTTGTTTTTCCGTCGTTAATCTGTTTCATGGCATTGTGGCCACAAAAGATGCTTGAGACGCAACGTCTACCCTCTTACACTTGCTGAGGCTTGTCTCATGCCCTGGGAGGCGGCCAGTCCTCGAGGCCGCCCCGTGTGTGCTCGAACAGAACGCATGCTGCTCTGTTTGGGGCTTCTTCTGGCCTTACGGTTCAGATCGATTGTGCGCCCACTATACGCTGGCTCTGGGTTGGTGACTCACGTGTTGTACCTTTCTTCTCGAGCACCTCGGCTGTTAGGGTGACGCTGAGGCTCAACTGAAGTAACTTAGACACACAGAATGATTAGCACATGGTAAACCCTCTGAAGCGCCAGTACTTCGGCCCCCTGATACGAAGAGCTGACTCACTGGAAAGGACCCTGATGCTGGGAAAGACTGAGGGCAGGAGGAGAAGGAGGGCAGGGGATAAGATGATTGCATGGCATCACTGACTCAGTGGACATGAGTTTGAGCAAACTCTGGGAGATAGTGAAGGACAGGGGAGCCTGCCGTGCTACAGTCCACTGGGTCCCAAAGAGTCAGACGTGACTGAGTGACTGAACCACAGAAAACAACCCTCGTAACTGCTAGTCTCTCCTGCCTGCCTTTTGGAGAAGACAGGAGGAATCTATCTGCTCTCCCATACATGAAGAGAGATAAAACCTACATTTGAAAATGTGGCAGCAGGGAGGTTCCGCAGCTGTGCAAGCGACCATCACACTATCCTGGGGCGGGCACAGCCGTCAGCACCATCAGCCACTGCCAGCCCTGAGAATCAACCCGCCCAGACGGGGCCCCTGCCAGCAGGGTGCTGTCTGCCACCGCGGAGCCCCTTCAGCAAAGCAGGGAGACCCCTGCCCAGCCAAGGGCAAAAAGAGAAATCTGAATACATTAAACATGTGTCTACATATTTTTTTAAAGTATAACAAAATTAGGAGATAGGGAACAGCATACTCACATCACTATATATATTAATTTATACATAGATATATATATAAACAGGGGGTCTTCCTCAGTGGTCCAGTGGCCGAGAATCTGCCTTCCAATGTAGGGGGCATGGGTTCCATCTTTGGTGGGGAACTGAGTCTCCACAGGCCACAGGGCACCCAAGCCCACGTGCCACGACTACTGAGCCCGCAGGTCACACCTAGAGACACCCACGTGTGCAACAGAGAGCCTGCGAGCTGCAAGGAGCCGAAAGTTAAAACAAATAAAAGCATGTAAACAACAAGGGCCTACTGCATAGCACAGAGAACTCGCCGCAGTATCTTATAACCTACAAGGGGAAAAATCAGGAAATACATGTGCGTGTGTGTGCTCAGTTGTGTTCGACTCTTTGAGACCCCCATGGGCTGTAGCCCGCCAGGCTCCTCTGTCCATGGGATTCTCCAGGCCGGAACACTGGGGTGGGCTGCCTCCTCCAGGGGCTCTTCCCCAGGGGCTCTTCCCCACCCAGGGATGGAACCCGAGTCTCCTGTGTCTCCTGCTTGGGCAAGTGGATTCTTTGCCACTGGGACCATATGTTGCTCCCCTGACTGCCAATTCAGTTATTCACCTGCAGGACCTCCGAATGTGACCCTATCTGGAGAGGAGGTGTCTGCAGAGGTAACCCAGTCAAAATGAGGCCATAGGGTGGACCCCAGTCCAGTACGACTGGAGTGCTTTTAAGAAGAGATTTGGAGACAGATGGGGACGGCAGAGGGCTTCCCAAGTGGCACCAGTGGTAAAGAACCCGCCTGCCAATGTAGGTGGCCACAGGAGACGCGGGTTCAGTCCCTGGGCTGGGAAGATCCCCTGGAGAAGGGAGTGGCAATCCGCTCCCGTATTCTTGCCTGAGAAATCCCATGGACAGAGGAGCCCGGTGGGCTACAGTCCATGGGGTCACGAAGAGTCCGAGGTGACTTAGCACGTACACAGAACCCTTGCCCCGCAGAGGGCAAAAGCCCTGAGGAATCTGCAGCAGGGATCTGCAGACAGACAGGTACAGAGAGGGCCACAGGCACAGACCCGGAGACGAGAGCCGCCGGTCAGCGGGAGGGGAGAGCCCGCGGCCACCTTTCCACACGACTTCAGAGGGAGCCCGCCCTGCCGACACCTCCATCTTGACCTCGCAGCCTCTGGGAGCCAGGAGATAAAATGCTTCTGATGCTTAAGAGGCCTGGTCTGTAGCACTTTGTACAGCAGCCTGAGGGAACCCCCACGTCACCATGAGAAGAATTTCCACGGCGCGCTGGGTAAACCTGCCCCCAGCACGTCTGACCGTCGGACCCCCTGCCCCGCTCACTAGCTAGATGAGTAAGGAGGGGTCACTCTGTCTTGGTTCCCGAGGCTGCCGTGACACATGGCTGCTGACTGCCCAGTCTCTCTGTCCTGCCTGGCTCTCTGCCACCCCGTGGACTGGAGCACAGCAGGCTTCCCTGTCCTTCACTGTCTGCTCCAATTCACGTCCATCCAGTCGGTGATGCCACCCAACCATCTCACCCTCTGTCGTCCCCTTCTCCTCCTGCCTTCAGTCTTTGCCAGCAACAGGGTCTTTTCCAATGAGTCAGCTCCTTGCATTAGGCGAGCCAAGTATTGGAGCTCCAGCTTCAGCTTCAGCCCTCCTGCTATGAACCTGTCGCCTGGTTCAGGGCACCAGAAATGTGAGAAGAAATAAGGTTTGAGAGGCACAAAGTGGAAGCCAGTTCATGGAAACCTCTTCTAAACGTGAGAAATGTGAAGCCTGAAAGCGAAGATTCGATTGTCACTGATGCCTGGCCCCACGCCAGTCACTCCCTGCCGGCCGTTTACCCCTCCGCAGGGCAGTGTCTGTGATGATACCGTTTTGGTAAACTGTGGCACAGATTTTTAGCAGAATCTCTCTGCTTTGCTCGGGTCAGACTTGATGGACAGACAGAAAGTAAGACCGTTTGTGAAGATGTACAGACAAATGTCTGATGCGTGCGGTCCCGACGAGGTCTGGTGGCTCCAGTCAGAGCGTCACATACAGGTTCCTCCGACACAGAGACAACTGAGGAAGGAAGTGCTTCAGGGACCTAGTTCTTGTATGTGTTCGTTCATCAGAAAGAGAAAGTCAAAGTGTTAGCCCCTCAGTCATGTCCGACTCTTTGAGACCCCGTGCAGTGTAGCCCACCAGGCTCCTCCACCCATGGGATTCTCCAGGCCAGAATACTGGAGTGAGTTGCCATTCCCTTCTCCAGGGGATCTTCTCAGCCCAGGGATCAAACCAGGGTCTCCCTCACTGCAGGCAGATTCTTTACTGTCTGAGCCACAGGGAAGCCCTCCTTCATCGGTCCGTCCATCAATTACGCTAGTGAAACAGTGATCGGATCGCACCGTTTTTCAGCACCATCCTGTACAGCATGACGGCAATTTGAAAAAGCATTTCAACTGCCCTTGGGTATGATTTAGTTTCAGATCAGATTTACATTTTTTTTTTTTTTTTTCAGAATTATCCATCACATCAGAATCCAAATATGCCAGAGACTGAAACATGCCCGTGGAAGCCAAGTTTCAGTCTGAAAGAAAGAAAGTCTGGCAGGGCCTTCCGAATTCGAAGATAACTGAAAACACTGTTAGACAAAAGTCATAATGAAAAGAAACAGAGCTATCACAGCCAAAAAGATAGAAGTCATGAAAACAACTGCAAAAGATGTTGGGTTTTTTTTTCCCCTCATTACAAGAACCCAGAGCTCTTCCAAACAGGAAATTAAAAGCAGAAGGAAACAGGGGCAGGAGAGCAGACACAAGCCAGTCTCTGGGCCACCAAAAAGTGGGCCAGGAGGCCAGCAAGAGCTTCGTCTCCATAAACTCACGCTGAGTTTACAGGAGACACGATTATGGTAACTAACACCACAGATACCCGGAGGACCGCAAGAGGCTGCGTGGACAACTGTACGCCAACAAACCGCTCAACCTAGAAGGGATGGGAGGGTTCTCAGAAACACACAATTTACCAAGACTGACCCAGGAAGAAACAGACTTGTGACTACCAGAAGCAGAGTGAGGAGGAAGAGCAGTTAGAGGCAGGGGGTCAAAAGGTACGGACCTCCAGCCACAGCCATGTGGAAGGGACATGATTCAGCGGACAGGAAGCGGAGCAAGCTCCAGGGAGCAGTGGAACACAGAGGGGCTGGTGTGCTGCAGTCCAGAGGGTCGCAGAGTCAGACACGACTTGGCGACGGAACAACAGTATGCGGAAGGGACATAATAAGCAAGATGACTACTGGAGCGGGCTGCCATGCCCTCCTCCAGGGGATCTTCCTGACCCAGGAGTCGAGCCGGGGTCTCCTGCATTGCAGGCAGAATTTTTACTGGCTGAGTCACCGGGGACACCCATAGCTGACAGTATTGTATGATATGTAGGAACGTTCTTAAGAGAGAAATCCTAAGAATTCTAAACATAAGGTGAATGTTTCTCCTTTACTCTTTCTCATATCTCTGTAAGAAGGCAGTTGTCAGCTGACCTCCTGTGATAATCATTTCACAATAGACGTAAAGCAAACCATCACACTGTGCCCCTTAGACAGTGATGTATGTCAGTCATTTCCCAACGAAACCTAAAACAATTAAGCTAGGGAAAAAATTGCTGATTTTAGTAAGGACTTTGAGCTTTCATCATGAACTGGTGCAACGAGCCATCTTCCATTGAACATGGTTTTCTTCCCCTCAAAGTGTGATCTCAGTAATATTTACAAAGAGTCCACTGACTAGGCCATGGCAATACATAGCTTATCTTGAGATCGAGCCTCGTTATTTCAGACACTAACGTTTGCACATCACCGTTTTGTTTGTATACAGTTTTCAACCAGAACAGCATTCCTTGCATCAAACAGGTTTTCAAAGGAGGAAAACATACCTTGAGCTATGCAATGCGGCAAAGGCTCGGCGCAGAGCACAGAAGGCCGTGTTGACTCAGATGATACATTATTCAAATACAGATGCACTAGGCCAGACAAGAAGGAATATTTACTCTCTGAATAACTCTTTAAGTAAATTCCATGGGAGCTGTCATCATACTCGTCTTGGGCACTTAGGAGGAGGTAAAAAAAGAAATCAAAGTGAGGAAACAAATGTGCCTTATTTAAACAGAACTGTATGTAAAGAATTAATTTAAATACCGGGGGAAGTGTTTACTAAACCAAGTGGCAAATCACACTCTCCACGCCAGGCGCCAAGTGGGACGCCGAGTCTACGATTCTGTCCTGGATGCTGCGGGGACTGTCCAGACGCGGCCCCCCTAGGGCTTGTCGCCCTGGGGCACTGTGTGAGACAATGTGCCTGGGAGCTGCTGCCTGCCGCGCTCTCTCTCGGGGAGGTTATTCAAGAGAGGAAAACAAGTTCTGAGCGGCTGTCATCCACTGCGGACAACATTCTTGCAGCTGTTCGGGAATTTGAAAGCGAAAAAGCAGCCCCTCTGTTTCAAAAACACTGATAAATCCGTGGATCTGTAGGAATGCGTCTTACGCCACTCATTCCCTTGATCTTGACAGAGAAAGAGGCGCCTTTGCGGGGTCTGAGGTTGCTGACTGTCTCCGTGTGTTGCAAGAACAGTCACCATCTTTCCTATCTGGGGCGCTCATCTCATTTTTACCATTTCTGAAGTGGTGGAAAAATGTACATGCCACGACCGTCACCTTTGAAGCCAGCTTTTATGGACAGCTGTGCACTGCTAGGTATGTCCCTGTTGCCAAACTGAGACCCCGTGCCCAGCAACCTCCTCACCGTCCACCCCCGGGCACCACCGTTCTCCCTCTGACTCTGACTCTGGGGGCCTCATGTAAGTGGGAACATACAGCTGCTGTCTAATCACTCTGGAGCAAAATTATTTTCAGAAGAAGAAGCGATGCAGCCAAAACCAACAGGCAAACATGCGCGACACACAGGGGGTGCATTCCAGAGGTGCGCCAGGCCGCCGATTCATAAAATACTGCATGTCACTTGTGTGACACTTTTTGTTATTCGAGTCATTCTGTGGTATTTGGGGGGTGATTCCATGCTGCCTGTACACTCATCCTGAGCACATTTCCACGTGTGTGTCACGTCTTCCTGTTTGCTGTTTTGCGTTCTCTTCCTCAGAGGGGCTCCCCACCCGCCCCCCACCCCAACTGCCCAACTTCAAAGCCTACTAAGCCCGGGTCTCCTCTGGGTCAAGTGCTCGATAACGTCCCTCTTATGTTTCACAACCCAGACTTTGAAACCAAACTGAGACGTCACTTCCCGCCTTATCAGGCAGATAAAGATGAAAGAATTGATACCACCCAAGGCTGACAGGGGACTGGAGGAAGGGGTGTTGGAGAGGGACGGCCGGTTCATCCTTCCTAGCAAACATTCCGGCGGGGATTATAGAGTTTAGAAGGCACATTACCCTTTGATCCAATAATTCCACTTCTGGGACTCTGTCCCTGCCCGTCTGCGTTCACACAAGAGCACCCACCCACGCGGGGCTGAGGTGAGGCCTTGACTCTGACGCTCAGGAAACCAAGAACAAGGACGTGTAACACAGCCCCAAGCGTGTCAGAGAAAGGGCCTCAACAACAACTTTTAACCTCTGTGCAAGACCAGACTCACGGGCACGGTGGGGATGAGCTGAGAGGAACAGCGACACACACACACCACCGTGTGCGGAGCAGACCGTCACGGGAGCTGGTGCCCAGCGCAGGGAGCTCAGCTCAGCGCTGAGGAGCCATGGAGCAGACCCAGGCCTAGCAGGCTTGGAAGTCTGGCAGTCTGGGTGGGGGGCGGGTGCAGAGCCTCTCTGAGGAAGAGAATGCTGCTGCTGCTAAGCGGCTTCAGTCGTGTCCGACTCTGTGTGACCCCGTGGACGGCAGCCCACCAGGCTCCTTTGTCCACGGGATTCTCTAGGCAAGAAGATTGGAGCGGGTTGCCATGTCCTTCTCCCGAGAAAGAGAACACAAAACAACAAACAGGAAAACATGACACACACGTGGAAATGTGCTCAGGATGAGTGTACAGGCAGCATGGAATCACCCCCCAAATACCACAGAATGACTCGAATAACAAAAAGTGTCACACAAGTGACATGCAGTATTTTATGAATCGGCGGCCTGGCGCACCTCTGGAATGCACCTCCTGTGTGTCGCGCATGTTTGCCTGTTGGTTTTGGCTGCATCGCCTCTTCTGAAAATAATTTTGCTCCAGAGTGATTAGGCAGCAGCTGTATGTTCCCACTTACATGAGGCCCCCAGAGTCAGAGTCAGAGGGAGAACGGTGGTGCCCGGGGGTGGACGGCGAGGAGGTTGCTGGGCACGGGGTCTCAGTTTGGCAACAGGGACATACCTAGCAGTGCACAGCTGTCCATAAAAGCTGGCTTCAAAGGTGACAGTCGTGGCAGGTGCATTTTTCCACCACTTCAGAAATGGTAAAAATGAGATGAGCGCCCCAGATAGGAAAGATGGTGACTGTTCTTGCAACACACGGAGACAGTCAGCAACCTCAGACCCCGCAAAGGCGTCTCTTTCTCTGTTAAGATCAAGGGAATGAGTGGCGTAAGACGCATTCCTACAGATCCACGGATTCATGGGTGTTTTTGAAACAGAGGGGCTGCTTTTTTGCTTTCAAATTCAAATTGAGAGAGTAGCACTGACATATACGCACCACCATGTATAAATCAGATCACAGATTCGAAGCTGACGCATAACACAGGGAGCCCAGCCCGGGGCACTCCGTCAGCCCGGAGCCCTGGGGTGGCGTGGGAGCTGGGAGGGAGCTTCCAGAGGGAGGGGACATATGTATGCCTATGGCTGATTCCTGTTGATGTATGGCAGAAACCAGCATAACACTGTAAAGGAATTATCCTCCAGCTGCAAAGAAGCTTTTAAAAGATGAAAACAACTTTTAACAAAATACTTAATATCATAAGAGAATGTTATATGAAAAAAATTAAAATTCACATATGTGCCATGATCCCAATTTTGGGCAAAAGAAAATAATTCGCACTTTCATGATTCATCTACAAGTTGTACTGGGTATTGACAGTGTGCCTGGTGTTCTGACATGATGGAGAGGGAAGACGGAAAACGTCTCTGCCCTCCGGGGGCTTCCTTTTAGTGGGAGAAACAGAAAACAAGCCAGCCATCGGGACAGCCATGCCACAATGCATAGAGAGGCTGAAGCGAAGAACTCCAACAGCAGCCCTAATTCCCTTCCTGGACAAACACCCCGGAGAGACTCTCCACATAGGGGAAGGAGAAAAACACCAGAATGAACACTGCAACCGCTCATTTATCTGACGAAGACTCATGCCAGCTTCTCTAGCGTGGTGTACACTAGCAAAAACCTGGCGGGGGTGTGGGAGCCTGAGGTCACCAAGGAGAGAATGGATATGTTAAACAAAACAGAGCGTCTTCACACACTGCACAGCCATTCAAATGGACGAACCGAAGCTCCAAGCTTCCACACGCACACATCTGGGCAACATGATTCCTGCACCAGGAGCTGAAGTCCCAACACGCCGCCATCACGGATGGACGCTGGCAATCGCCTCCCCAACAGCACTCTCCCACTGCACTTGTTTGAAACCATCTTTTTTTTTTTCTTTCCCTTTCTTCCTTTAAGTGGACTAGAATTGAATGAGCACAGTATAGTTGAATTGGCGTATACCTGAACGCATCTCCCGCATTACAGGTGGGTTCTTTACCAACTGAGTCACCGGAAAGCCCAGTCGATCTACGAAGCTGCGTTAGTTTCAGATGGACAGCAAAGTGATTCGGTTCTCTATATGTTCATATGTATTCAGTTACATATATATTCTCTTGAATACACTCGTTTCTATTATGGTTTATCATAGGATACCAAACATAGCTCCCTGTGCTACGCAGAAGAAACTTGTTGCTTATTCATTCTACGTAAAAAAGCTTGGGGGCTTCCCTGGCGGCTCTGCGGTAAAGAACCTGCCTGTCAACGCAGGAAACCCAGGAGGCTCGGGTTCGATTCCCTTAGGAAAGATCCCTTGGAGGAGGAAATGGCAACCCACTCCGATATTCTTGCCTGGAGAATCCCGTGGACAGAAGAGCCTGGTGGGCTACAGCCTGTGGGGTCGCAAAGGAGTCAGACACCACTGAGCGACTAAACACCTATATAAAAGCTTTACCTCTTCTCTTCTTTTTAAAAAACATACAGAACGGCTATATCCTATTTCAGATGACTTTTCCTTCTGGTTATTACTTGTTGTTATCTATTTTGTGTGTTTATGTTAATCCCAGACTCCTAATTTTGCCTTCCGGCCCCCTCTCCCCTTTGGTAACCCAGTAAGCTTGCTCTCTGTGTCTATTTCTCTTTTGTAAACAAGCTCATCCCTATCGCTTTTCAAAGCCCCCCGCCCCCAGGCTGTGCCCCGGGGCATTTGTCTTGCTCCGCCTGGCTGGCTTCCTCAGTGCGATCCTCTCCAGTCGCACCCATCCATCTTCTTTCTCTGCGTGTTTACAGCGCTCCTTACTGTTTTGCCTCCTACCACCCATAATTCAATTAAAAAGGGCGGTTCAGGGAGTCGACTGTCTGCTGCAACGTGATGCCCACTCGCGGGATTGCCGACCCTCCCAGGAGGAATCTAATACTCGAGCAATTAGACGGGCCGTCCGCCTCCTCTGTCAAGAGGCACAGAGACGTGACAGCGACGTGCTGGCCCGTGTTTCTCAAACCCGAGCCTGTTTACCTCCGGAGCCTGGAAAATTCCAGCCTCGGAGGCTCCCTCTCCGCCGCTTCCACCGGCTCCCGCCCCTCCCACGCCAGGCGGCAGTTTCCATGGCGACCGATAAGCCTGCCCGCGGCCGCCGCTGGTACCGCAGAGAACAAAGCGGAGCCGCGATAATGACATTGCCTGGCGGGGGATGGGGCCAGCCTGGCCGAGGCCGCCATCCGCGCCCCCCACCCATCCGCTGCACGGACGAGTGCATGCGGGACCACATTTCTGCATTCCAGAAAACCTTCTGTTTTTTATCTTTGGACTTGAAAACTTCTTTCCATTCAGATAGAACTGAGCTATCCTTGTATAGGTTTAAGGCGGGCAGCATCTTGAGCTGATACATTGAGGAGTCACAACAGGCTCGCCACTGTCCCCTCCGCTAACACCTCTATCACAGCACATAATTCTCATTTCTTTTTTTTCTTTAAGAGCAGTTTCTCTTCCACTGAAAACTCCTAGAGCAGCGTAATTTGGAGAATGGAGTTCTCCAGGGCGACGGGAGGATGGGGAGGCTAGAGGGGTCCATGGAGAGGATGAGGGACGTGTGGCCGACTGGCCGATGTCTGCACAGTTGAGGGGCGCCCCCGGGACCCGCGGCGGCAGCCCCTGAGAACTTTGGGGGCGCCTCCTCAGATGCTAATGGGCGCGCCAGGGTGTCTGAGACTCCAAGGAACTCAAGAGCCACTGGGCTGCACTGCTGATGAACACCGACTGGGATGGCTGATATTTCCACGTTCTTCTGCAGTATTAGGGAAAGACCTGAGTGGAGTTCTCTGCCCTGTGTCCGCACCGAGCCCCGGGGTGTCCTCCAGCTCGGGCCCACATCTGCCTACCAACCCTCCAGGTCCTCGCCCACCCAGATGGCCAGGGGCTGGGCAGAAGCAGGGGGAAGGGGAAGGACTGCTTAGTGGGGTCCTTTGGGGGCAAGTATTTTGCTTCTAGATACAGGTGGCAGTGGTACACTGCTGTGGATGCACCAGACGCTACTGAATGGCTCTCTTTGGAGGGGACAGGTGGCTGGCTTTATTTTGGGGGGATCCAAAATCACTGCAGTTGGTGATTGCAGCCATGAAATTAAAAGACGCTTACTCTTTGGAAGGGAAGTTATGACCAACCTAGACAGCATATTAAAAAGCAGAGACATTACTTTGCCAACAAAGGTCCGTCTAGTCAAGGCTATGGTTTTTCCAGTGGTCATGTATGGATGTGAGAGCTGGACTATAAAGAAAGCTGAGCGTGGAAATATTGATCTTTTTGAACTGTGGTGTTGGAGAAGACTCTTGAGAGTCCCTTGCACTGCAAGGAGATCCAACCAGTTCATCCTAAAGGACATTAGTCCTGAATATTCATTGGAAGGACTGATGCTGAAGCTGAAACCCCAATACTTTGGCCACCTAATGCAAAGAGCTGAGTCATTTGAAAAGACCCTGATGTTGGGAAAGGTGGAGGGCAGGAGGAGAAGGGGACGACAGAGAATGAGATGGCTGGATGGCATCACTGACTCAATGGATATGAGTTTGAGTTAACTCCGGGAGTTGGTGATAGACAGGTAGGCCTGGCGTGCTGCGATTCATGGGGTCGCAAAGAGTCGGACACGACTGAGTGACTGAACTGAGTGACTGTGGCCGATTCAGGTGATGTATGGAGAAACCAACACAATATTGTAAAGCAATTATCCTTCAATTAAAAATTAATAAAATTTTTTAAAATCCTCATTTTTTTCATATAGATATCCGCTATGAAGTGGCCCCATGATGCGGGGGCTCAACCCTGTGCTCTGTGAGGACCCACAGGGGTGGGAGGGGGGTTCTGGAGGGAGGGCACACACTGCACTCATTGCAATCCACACTGCAGTATGGCAGAGACCAACACGACACTGGGAAGCAGCTACCCTTCAGTTAAAGAGAAATTAAGGAGAAGTATCAAAAGACATCCTTATATGTGGAATCTAAAAAGAAGTCATACAGATGAACTTACAAAACAGAAAGAGACTCACAGACCAAAAGTGAACTTACGTTTGCAGGGCAGAAGGGACAGTTCGGGAGGATGGGAAGGCCATGTACACGCTGGCGTATTTACAATGGAGAACCAGCAAGGACCTACTGTGGGGCACAGGGAACTCTGCGCGGTGTTCCGCGGCAGCCTGCATGGGACAGGGGTTTGGGGAGAATGGATACACGTAGATGTACGGCTGAGTACCTGTTGTTCACCTGAAACTATCACAACATTGCTAATGTTACACCCCAAAACAAAATAAAAAGTTTAAAGTTTGAAAATTTTTTTTAAATCTAAAATTAAAAATAAAGATTCTTAATTTTTCGATTGAAACGCTCACTGCAAGTTTTCCCTGGAGTCTAGTTAACCTACAGCGCTGCGTCCGTCTCTGCTGCACGGCACGGTGAGCCAGCTACACGTTTCACGCACCCCCTCTTCGGGGTTCCTTTCCGTCCAGGTCAGCACACAGCACCGAGGAGAGCTCCCTGAGCTAGGCAGCAAGTGCTCATTAGCGGCCCATTTTATGCGGCTCTCTTGAGCATAGTCCATTTTATGGCACGGGGACTCCACCTCCATACACCTATAAAGCAAAACTTCAGATTCCACACATTTCAAACCTGGGGGCCTTGTTTACGAGAAACCTCGATGATCAGAAAGTCAGAGCATGGCTCTCCCTAGACCGCTGCCGTCCAACAGAGATAGAAGCCAAGCCGTGTGAGTAAGCGACTTTTCTAGTACCTGACTTCAAAAGGGAAAGCAAAGAAAGCTAGAATGAATGCTAGCCATGTATTTCATCTCACTCACCACACCTGAAAACAAGGAAGCCAGAACAGCAAAGCTAGCGCCCTGTTTCCATAGCCCTGCAGCCAACTGCTCCCCAGACCTTGCGGGTTCTGCCTGGTCTGGCGGCTCAGGCTCCTCGTGCAGGGGGCACAGATATGATCCCTGGTCCGGGAACTAGACCCCACGTGCTGCAGCTAAAACCTGGCACAGCCAAATAAATAAATTTTTAAAAAAGAAATAGGGTTTTCACCAGTCCATCCTATTTACCTGTTGTTCAACTGACTGCAAAAACCTCACTACTGTTCCCTCTCTAAGGAAAATCCGGCCAAACCACCATCTGCTGGGCCTTTCAGCCAATTCCTGCTCTTAGGATAAATTCCACCCTCTGCAAAACAGTCCACGGGGGTTTCCCAGGTGGCTTAGCAGTAAAGGACCCACCTGCCAAGGCAGGAGATCCAGGTTCAATCCGTGGGTCGGGAAGATCCTGTGGAGCAAGCCGCTCCAGTGTTCTCGCCTGGGAAATCCCATGGACACGGAAGCTGCAGTCCCCAGGGTCACTCGGACGTGAGTGAGCCGCTGAACAGCAGCAGCAGGCCACAAGCTCGAGGGGCCCCAGACCTTCTCTTCAGAGGAAGGTGGGGGCACAGCTGCGCTGTAAGGGGCTCTGTTTGAATTTTCCTCAGAGCTGGGTCCACATGAAGTTCTGAAGCACTAGACACACGGGCTGAGCTGAGGTCTTCCCCCAAAGTGTCCCAGAGTAAATACTTTAGGCTTCGGAGGTGATGTGGTCTGTGACTCAACTACCACTCAGTTCTGCCTCTGGGGCACGAAAGCAGCCATGAGAAAAGTGAAAAGTAAAAGTGTTCGTCACTCAGCTGTGTCCGATTTTGCCCACCAGGCTCCCCTGTCCTTCACGGACTCCCAGGGTTTGCTCAAAGTCATGGCCATTGAGTCAGTGATGCCATCTACCCATCTTGTCCTCCGTCGCCCCCTTCACCTTTGGCCTTCAACGAGATGAAGTTGTATCATTAAATAATAATAATAATAAAATTGGAGGGTCAGATGTCAAGAAAACCAAGAGGAGATGTGTCAAGGGAAGATAGGGTCACGGCTGAGCCGAGAACACATCAGGAGTTGGCAATCGCTCTCTGAATGCACACCCAGCTCTTTATGAGCAGCTACGAGCAGAGGGAACTCTGGGGTCTCCACGCGGAAGGGCGTCGAGGCGGGCAAGCTTGGAGGCTGGGGAGCTCAGGGATGTGCCTGGCAGAAGTGTTTGCACCACAGTGGTTGCTGTTACATGAGACAGCCCACTGGAAAGAAAGCAAACAACCCCTTGAATGCATGTATTTAGGGATTTATAAAGTCAGGTATGGAGGAACAGGAGTGGAAAGGGACCCACTGTCGAGGTGTTATCCCCGTGTTTATGTGACTTAGCTCGACAAACACACCTGGAAGTAGACGGCCGTTGTGCGTTGACACTGAAAACCTTCGTATATGAGGCAAACGGTGGACTGCACACACGTGGAACAGACATCCAACTCATCTCCAGACAAGGACACGAGATCTCTCACCCCAGAAAACCAGAGAAAACCCAGCTATGTGTACGGCTCAGGGATCTAATCTGTAAACAGGTAGCTAATGTTAAACCTCTTTATGGTTTAGAAGTGGACGTGGCCAGAATACTGGGCATTTGTGCCTTTTCTGGGAAAACCGTTCCCTTCCTGAGCTGGGTGTCGATGTATACGGAGCTTGGACCTGAGCCTGGCCTCCGTAGGTCATTAATCAGGGGGAAATTCCACGGTGGGTGTCTGCCCTGGCGTTTTATTTGGCAGCTGGGTCCGAGCTGACATCCTAATGGTTAGTTTTCAGAGACGGTTCGTCTCTTCTGAGAAACAACCACCTTCAGCGGGACCCTGGCTGGTGTCCGTGTTAGGTCCAGGCCTTGCGTTGGCGCCTGACTGCTGAAGGACACTGCATGTGTGTCTGCGCGGGGGTGGGGGGAAGTGTCTGGAGCAGGCAGGACGCTCCTTTGCTCACCTCACCAGGAGACAGTGTAGGTGAAGATGCGCTTTCATAGTCGTGGGATGGGGCAAGGGCCCAGGAAACGAAGCGAAGAAGCCGGTGAATACGAAGGAAAACGTTGATAAGTCTGTCTCCGCAAACCGGAAAAACGAGAGACAGGGAAACCCCGTTACGAATAAGCCTTAATGAACATCTGAGTGAAAACGTCACGAAACGTATATTCAAAGCATGTCTACACAGACACGGGAGTCCAGACCGTGACGAGGTGAAAGAGAGGGGAAAACCTCAAGATAAAAATGTAGGCAAAGGCTATCGGCAGGGGGGTCAAATATTGAAAAACACCACCTTACTTGGGACCCAAAAACTGGACATCGAGACCAGAATGAGAGGCTGCTGACTCCCGTGAGACTGACAAGTTATATCTGAGACGTGTTGTCTTCTCAAGACACTGAAAGCCATCTGTAATAATTTTTAAATACATTTTACTTGGCTGTGCCAGGCAGTGGGCACAGCACTCGAGATCCTCAGTCGCGGCACGTGAGCTCTCGGTTTCACCGTGTGGGATCTAGTTCCCTGGCGAGGGACTGAACCTGGGCCCCTGCACTGGAGCACGGAGTCTCAGCCACAGGACCACCAGGAAAGTCCCTGTAATGATTCTAACGTCACTGATGCACGCTGCACGCTCATTAAATATTCTCCTCCTTGCTTCCTAAGTTGTATAAATATACTACTAACAAAAAAAAAAAAAACTGGGAAAGATGAAAAAAGCAATAAAACCCAGGGCTGTCAAAGATGTGGAGAAAGGGGCAAAGCCCTCAGGTAACTGCGTGTGGTTGGCACAGTCTTTGTGGAGAACACGGAAAACAGGTCTCGGAGTGAAGGACAGACAGAACTCAACAGGGCAAGCCCACCTCTGGGCTGTGAGGATATTCACAGCATGACATGCCCACAGGGCCGCATGGCAGCAGGAGGCCAAGGGAACGGGGGCAGGGCCGAGAAAATCCCACACCTACCCAAGAGCATCAGGTGTGAAGATGAGGCAGTGCTTCGCGGTCAGAGAAGGCAAGCGCCTTCCTTTAAAAGTCAGGCAGGAAGAGGAAAACGAGTGCCATGTGTTAACACATATGCATGGGATCTAGAAAGACGGTAGTGGTGGACCCGCGTGCGCGGCAGCAGTCAAGATGCAGACCTGTGGAACAGACTTGTGGACACAGTGGGGAAGGAGAGGCTGGGGCGAGCGAGCGCGTAGCCCAGAAACAGACAGCCGCTGGGAACCTGCTGTCTGCTGCGGGGAGCTCAGCCTGGTGCTCCGTGCTGACCTAGAAGGGTGGGGTGGCCGGGGCGGGAGGGAGGGGACACGTGTATCCCTACGGCTGATTCCTCCTGATGGGGAGCAGAAACTAACACAGCACTGGACAGCAGTTAACCTCCAATTAAAACGGAAGAATTTATAAACATTTGTTTTTGAAGGACTTTTAGTATCCTGCTATATCTGAAGCGAGGTGAAAGTGAAGTGGAAGTCGCTCAGTCAGCTCTTTGCGACCGCATGGCATTCCGCAGGCCAGAATACTGGAGTGGGTGGCCGTTCCCGTCCCCAGGGGACCTCCCAACCCAGGGATCGAACCCAGGTCTCCCGCATTGCGGGCAGATGCTTTCCTGTGGAGCCACTGGGAAGCCCAAGAATACTGGAGTGGGTAGCCTATCCCTTCTCCAGCGGATCTTCCTGACCCAGGAGTCAAACAGGGATCTCCTGCATTTCAGGCAGATTCTTTACCAGCTGAGCTATCAGGGAAATCCCTCATAAAATATTTAATGGGAGAAAAAGCAGGACATAAGCCTTTGCGTAGGGGCTCCCCATGTGGCTCAGTGGTTAAGAATCCAGGAGACCCGGGTTCCATTCCTGGGTGGGGAAGATCTCCTGCAGAAGGAAATGGCAACCCACTTCAGTATTCTTGCCATCCATGAACATAGGAGCCTGGCGGGCTACAGTCCACGGGCTCACAAAGAGTCAGACACGACTGAACAACTCAGGTAAGGGAGATAAAAAAGAGATAAGGAGACAGACTGATACACAAAAAAAGTTACAAGGAAACAGAGGATCTGTGAGTTTGATCCCTGACTTGGGAAGATCCCCCGGAGGAGGAGATGTCAAGCCACTCCAGTATTCTTGCTGGAGAATCCTGTGGACAGAGGAGCCTGGCAGGCTACAGTCCACAGGATCGCAAAGAGTCGGGCACAACTAAAGCGACTTAGTATGCAGGTGCTAAGTGCTGGGAAGGCAGACCCAGCAGATAACCAGAGTGGGGATCTTTTTTCACTTGGATTATTACGGGACAACGGAGAGGCACTGATTTCAGTGAAACCGAAGCCAGAAGGATGACAGAGGGCCAGTTCTGTTAGACATGAGCGTAGTGGGGCTGGGCACAGGCGGAGGGCAGGTTCAGGGGCTGACAGCCGCCCGTGGGCCGGGACAGTCCAGGCGAGCGGAGGGCGGAGGTGAGACTGCAGGGAACATCAGAAGCCACAGCGTCGAGAGGCCCTGGGCTCCTGCGGAGGTTGTTTTTTTATCTCCAGAGTGATGGAAAGCCACTGAGAGCTTTCAGTCAGAGGAATAGCTTGGTCAAAGATGCAGATAAGGGACTTCCCTGGGGGCCCAGTGGTTAGGAATCCACCTGCCAATGCAGGGGACACAGGTTCAACCCCTGGTCCGGGAAGACTCCACACACCGCGGGGCAACTAAGCTGAGCGCCACAACTACTGAGCCCGCGCTCGAGAGCCCGAGCTGCGCCGTCAGAGAAGACCCCGGGCTACAGTCCGGAGAGCAGCTCCGGATCGCCACAGCCAGAGGAAGCCCGCAGAGAGCCGTGAAGGCCCAGTGCAGCCAAAACAGATGGATGGCTGGACGGAGAGTGATGCAGAGGAACGAAGGGCGGGTACTAAATAAACCCATCAAGAGAGAGACAGACACCTTAATACAAGCTACTCAGAGGGACACAGGGGAGCCGCAGCCCTGATTTTAGAGCTTCACCTGTGTCTTAAAGGTCTCAGCGGTTCAAGACTCAGAACAGTCCACATGCCAAGAAAGCATGCTTGTGGGAAGCATATCCTGGCCCCTCAAGAGCCACACAGGCGTTGTGTTGGTTAGATGACACACTTAGCAGACAGCAGTCCTGGATCAATACTCGGCTTTCTTCTTTCTCGGCCAATCACATCGCTTGTGCGCTCTTAATTCCCTGACCAGGGATTCCCTGACCAGGGACTGGACCCTCGGCAGTGAAAGCAGGCAGCCCTAACCGCTGGAGGCCCAGGAAGCCCCCAGTCAATACTTCTTAAGTGAAGAAATTAGCCGAGCGTTCAGAGCAGGAACAAGCTCATGAGGTATCCGTAAGAAAAATAAAAACCAAACTGGAGCCACACAGTGAGACACTCAGCTGTGTGTCCGTTTAGGCAAACCAGGGTTTGAGTCCCCGCTCCGCTGTGTATTAGCTGTGTGACTGGGTGGGTCAGCTGTGTGTCCGTTTAGGCAAACCAGGGTTTGAGTCCCCGCTCCGCTGTGTATTAGCTGTGTGACTGGGTGGGTCGTTAAAACGTCTCAGAATCTCAGCTTCCTCATCCATGGCAGGAGAGCCAGTCTAGCCCCAGGATGCCATTTTTTCTGAAGAATAAATTTTAAAATGCCTGTTAGCGCTCTGCACCGTGCCTGGTTTCCAACAGTCACCTGGTAAACCTCAGCAGTCCCTCCGGCTGTGAGAGGGCACAAGCGAAGCAAGGGGAAGGAGCACTGAACCCGGGCAGCTCTCGTGCTGGGCCGACAGCGATGACTCACTGGAAAAGCAGGCTCTTCCTAGTTTTGATCCACATACGATGAGCTTCCCTGCTGGCTCAGATGGTAAAGAGTCCACCCGCACGCAGGAGGCCCAGGGTTCGATCCCTGGGTCGGGAAGATCCTTCGGAGAATGGAATGACTACCCACTCCAGTACTCTTGCCTGGAGAATTCCATGGACGGACCGTGGGGTTGCAAAGAGTCAGACACAGCTGAGTGACTAACATACTTATGTAAGATTAGGTGTCAGCGATGAGAGCAACGGATTAGAGTAAAGGTGATCGTAAAATTGGGCTGGGGCACTACTCTATGGGAAGAAGAAGCAGACGCGAACCATTTTTCATACTGTTACACCGTGGGGTGGCAGTGGAGCAGTCGGGGCACTCTGTTGGTTTTCAGAGATCTCTACCTCGCTGTTCTGTTACAACAAGCTCGAGTTTATTCTGAATGAAAAGAGGAAGCACGAGAGTCTAGAATAAATGTATTTGCACACAGAGACTCTTGAAAGTTGACTGGACTGCAAGGAGAGCAAACCAGTCAATCCTAAAGAAAATCAAACCCTGAATGTTCACTGGAAGGACTGATGCTGAAGCTGAAGTTCCAATACTTTGTCCACCTGATGTGAAGAGTCAACTAGTTGGAAAAGACCCTGATGCCGGGAAAGACTGAAAGCAGGAGAAGGGGACGGCAGAGGATGAGATGGTTGGACGGCATCGCCGACTCAATGGACACAAATCTGAGCAAACTTCCTGGAGACAGTGAAGGACAGAGGAGCCTGCCGTGCTGCAGTCCGTGGGACTGCAAAGAGCTGGACATGACTTAGTGACTGAACGGCAACACACAGAGCCAACTGCCTTTCAACAGAAAAGGCTGAGCTACTTTCTTCCGATGTTTCCCCATAGCTTCATTTGGGATTTGCTAGTGCAATTCATGGGGGCCCCATGGCACAGACAAGGGAGTCTTGAAAATACTTCCTATTTTCAGACAAAAAGAATAAGTCCCCAAATAGGTGAAAGCCAAAAATCAAGAAGACACACACACACACACACACACACACACACACACACACACACACTTAAAATTTTAAAGAATATTTTCTCAGCCACGTTGCATGACATGAGAGATCTTAGTTCCCTGACCGAGCCCACACTACTTGCATTGGAAGAGCCGAGTCTTAACCACTGGGCCACTGGGAAAGTCCCAGGGAAATATGTATGTAGGACTGAGCATCCGATGATTTTCTATTTACCAGATTTTAAGAATCAATAATCACATTCTACCAGCTCTTGTGTATAAGCTGCCTTTTTTTTCCCAGGTGTCCAGACAAAACATCTCCCTGTGAAAGAATAAAGTGAAATTCTGTCTAGAAAGCTCTTAACCTCTGTGACCGAGACCGGAAGAAACAAAGCACGATACTTTTCCTTTTAGGAACACACAAGCATCTATGAGTTAACTTAAGAACCCCTGAAGCTTGCTCGGGAGTCAACAAAAACAAATAAAAGTTTCTGATTTTTTTTTTAAAGAAAAGAAAAGGTATTCTGAATATGAAGAAGTAAAAAGGAAAAAGTTGAAAGGGAAAATAGGAGGCGGCACAGCCGGTGTGGGCAGAGGTTTAAGTCTGTTCTGCAGGCCCGGGTTGCAGGAACCTCAGCTGTGGGCCCAGCTCCCACCGCACTGTGTGCGTTGCTGGAATGGAAGCGCGCTTGTGGGCTGGGGCAGGATTCCATGGCTGCAGACGGCGTCTGGTGGTGAGACCATTTTTAAAAATTATTATTTAATTCTCGATGGCTTTGTTTCGATGGCCACCAGTTTCACCCCAAACAAGTTGAATCGAATCCCGTTTCTGTTCCTTCTGGCCCGTGGGAATGTCTCCCCTTATCTCTCTGTGAAATATGTCACATGTAGAGAAGAATGCATGAGGAGATGCGAGGGGAACTTTCATAAAGACACTTGTGAAACCCAAGCCCAGACACGGGCCGGGCCGTGTTTTCTGACTGCCAGATCTCAGCTTTCAGATTCACTGAGAATCAGGTGTTCTGATGACGGCTTTGGCTGCATGGCTAATTCCCCAAAAGTGGACACATGTATCAGCTTTATCTACGCAACAGCAGCAAGTAAAAGGGTGTTCCTCTGAGCTCTTTAGGATGGTCACAGCAGCTCCATCTGGAAGACAGCTTTTGAGTGATTCGAGGTTTTAGTTTCGTTTCTATGGGAGCGGAGTGCAAGTTCAGATTTATGGCGGCTAACAGCTGTCCTGTCACGACCACACTGGAATTTAGGGCACTCTGAGGAGTTTCAATCTCTTAAAATGAAGAACCTTTGGGTGGGTCTGGGATGTCAAGGGTGTTGTAAACAAGAGAAAAGGATTCCAGCACCCAACCTGTTTTTGTGACTGTCTTTGCTGTCTGAAATTCTCTGAGTGCACAGATGTTTGAACGGCACGATCACGTAACCTTCTGACGTGTTTTAAACATCAGAGAGGACCTTCATGCCTCAGGTGACGATCATACCCGCATCGGATGGGTGATAGAGCTGGGTCTGCAGATCAAGATAAGCCTGCCCAAATGAAACAAAAACTAGGGCAAAACCGAAATGAGTTTCGGCCCAAGGGAAACCGAAACAGCAAAGGAAAAAAAACCCCAACTCCCCTCGCGGTCCACGCAGTCTCTGCGGTCCAGGCACGTCCAGCGTTGAGCCTGTGCCCACGACTCTCTGCACTGGCTCAGTAGTGCCCCCTCATCCCAACCCAGGTCCAACTCCGACCTGAACCTCAGCATGTGACCTTATCTGCAAACAGGGTCTCTGCAGATGTGCGTGTCCTGGAGTCAGGGGAGCCCCCAGTTCCAGTAACGAGTGTCCCTGTAGAAAAGGGGGGGGATGCCGGGACACACGGAGATGAGGAGCGTGTGACGGCTGCGGCGGGGGCTCAGGTGGGTGGAAGGACCAGCGGCAAACGCCAGAGGCCAGGAGGCAGGCAGAGGCGGGTGTCCACAAGGGTCCCTGCCCACACCGCGCCGCGGGGCTCTGGCCTCAGAACTGCCAGAAAACGAATTCCTGTTGTTTCAAAGCCATCAGGTTTGTGGTAACCTCATACAACAACCCCAGGAAATGAATACACTCATAAACTTGACTCCTTTCTTTCTTTAACGATTTAATTTAGGGATTCATTTAATTTCGGAGACTCTACAGGTCACGACAGACTCTCCTACTTGCCCAAAAGTAAACGCAAAAACATATTTTAAATGATCTATTTTAGAGCTTCCTATTGTACACTTAAAATATTTTAACAGTATCCAATACAATACTTTAAAATTTTTTAAATTTTTAAAAAATAATTTCGATTGGCCTGGAGCTGCTTTATACTGCTGTGTTCGTTTCTGCTGCACAGCAGAGTGAGCCCGCTCCGCGTATGCATGCCCTCCGTCTTTCTGGATTGCGTCCCCACTTAGGTCACCACGGAGCACGTAGTAGAGCTCCCTGAGCTACACAGTAGGTGCTCACTAGCTACCTATTCTGTGTGTGCTGAGCTCAGCACCTCAGTCGTGTCCGACTGTGACCCCATGGACTGTAGCCCGCCAGGCTCCTCTGTCCATGGGATTCTCTAGGCAAGAGCACTGAGTAGGTTGCAATTTCCTTTCCCAGGAGATCTTCCCGAGCCAGGGACTGAACCTTCATCTCCTGCATTCACAGGCGGCCACAGTTTAGTGAGTAAACAACAGCAACGCACCGTGTCACGTAATGCTGTGTTATACTGCGCTGCGCCGTACAGTGAATCATGCTACACCACACTGCTGTATTAGCTTACGCTATGTTCTGTTATGGCATGTCATAACTAAGTCAATTTTGGGAGGCACTGCTTTCCCCCAAAGGACCGTTTCAAGCAGAGTTTTGGCTAGGGTGCTGAGTTGTAATGGACATCACATGCTGATGTGAGGCTCAATCCAGTCTGCCCTGTGGACACTTCCGAGTGGGTGAGTGAGGACGGAGTGGATTCAGCAAGTCAGGACTGACACTGGGTAGGGGGGAGCGTCGTCGCCCAGAAACGTGGGAAGCACTGGCCTGCAGCACGGGACGCACGTACTAGGAAGGGTCCCACCCGCTTCACTGGGGACGACCATGTCTAGGTCCATCCGCGTTACTGCAGATGGTGTTACTCCGTTCTCGGACAGCAGAAATTAACATGACACTGCAAATCAACTACGCTTCGATAAAATAGATTTCAGAAAGTTAAATGGATTAAAAAGAAAAAAAAACAGATTGTCTGATAGTCTAAATGAAGAGGGTTGATGGAAACCTGCTTATGGCTGCCTGTGAAATGATGCAGGCTCCTAACACCAGGTAGGGACCTGCAAGGGGTGTGTGAAACAGAGAGGATGTGGGGTAGTGTTAAGTAAATAATTAGGAAAACCACACTGGGCCGGGGGCGGCTGCAGAGACAGAGAGAGAGATGGAGAAAAACACACAGGAAGTCTCTTAACTTTGCCTCAGAACATGAAAAGGGAATTCCTTTTCTTTGCACAAAAAACACACAGTACTTTCTCTTGATGGATAGTTGATTTACGCTGCTGTGTTAATTTCCGCTGCACAGCAAAGTGACCCAGTTAAACACATGTATGTACTCTGTTTTATATTCTTTCCCATGATGGTTTTTCACAGGATACGGAATATAGTTCCCTGTGCTATATGGTAGGTCTTTGTTGTTTACCTAATACTTCCATAATCAAAAATAAAAACAAGAAAAGAGAGACTTGTGAAAACGTCCACTTTCTGAGTTTTAGAAAGCTGCTGTGAACAGCATCCCAAGACTGAGCTAATTTATTCCATCCTCAGAGGGGATTTTTGAGCACACACCCGAGAGGTCACAGTGCCGACAAGGAGAGGCTTCAGCACCCGAGACTCTCTGCCCCAGAGCAGCAACAGCAGACACCACCATAAATGCCTCCCCCCCACAAGAATTTGCCCAAAGGCACTTTCTGATGTCCTAAGAAGCAACGCAATTGCTTTCTTTCGGCCAAGCCAGGAAGCTATGGGATCTTAGTTCCCTGATCAGGGGTCAAATCCTTCTACCCTGCATGGGACGTGCAGGGTCTTAACCGCTGGACTGCCAGGGAAGTCCCAAAGTTAACAGACCTTTAAGACCACATGATCCCACTTTCACTCATCTCCTATCAATTTTATTTCCCATGCCTATCAAAAAAAAAATCACCCTAATTGGATACTTGCCCTTCAGTCTGTGAAACACACTATTGGGCTTCCTGTGGCACAGTGGTAAAGAAGTCACAGGCTAACGCAGGAGATGCAAGAGACACAGGTTCGATCCCTGAGTCGGGAAGATCTCCTGGAGGAGGAAATGGCAACCCACTCCAGTATTCTTGCCTGCGAAATCCCACGGACAGAGGAGCCTGGCAGGTTCCAGTTCATGAGGTCAAAAGGAGTTGGGCACGACTGATCACGCATACACATATTATTGGGAATGGTTAATTTTCAGTTTTCAAGAAAGCTTATTATTTTAATTTAAAAAGGTAATAAAGTGATATTAAATTGATATAATGTTTAAAAAAATTTTTTTCTAAAAACTACCTGCTCCCAGTTGGAGGACAAAGCTGAATACTAATTCTGTAAATTCTTAATCATTGTGAATGTTGACAAAACAGACCAGAAAGATGGCTTGCTTCTTACTTTTACGGAACATATGATGGTATGTAAATGAAAAGAATCTAACCTGGCACATGGGGGGAAAAAAAGCAAATACTGGTTTACATCAGTTTAAAAAAAAAAAGAAAAAGGAGAGAAAAAGAAAACAAGGTTGTCAGAACCTGCAAAGGAGAGAAATTGACTAAAAGCAGGTCCAGGGGAATAACTGCGAAACAGATGGTGTACTTAAATCTGTTTACTGCCAGGAAGTCGATGTGGCCCAAACGCCGATCACACGGCACCGGGCTCCAAGAACACGGTTTCCTTGCTTAATTACACTGCAATGTATATATTTCTTGGAATCCAACCTGGCGTTCCAGCCTGGAGGGAAATCCCATGGTAGGCTGATGAGCTGAACTTGCCTCTGGAAACCGGGCCATGTGTTAAAAATCAAACCGCGCTGCCTCAGTGTTTGCACCGCCTTTCGAATCCATCCATCCTCAGCTCAAGTCCCCTCTCCTCTGCTCAGGAGTCCTGTGACCCTGAGGTCAGCTCCCCTGGGTGTTCTCAGAGCCGTGGTCGTTGGGGAAGGGGGAAGGACTCAGGCAAACGCAGTAAGAGACCAACGGGAGGTTTGATATAAACCAGCGGGGACCCTGTGCCTGGCAGCGGGCTTGCAGCATCAAAGGCGGCCATCCCGGGGGTGGGGGGCCGTCAAGCAGCCTGAGCCCCACCCCCAGCCCCACATCGTGCCAGCTGTGAGCTCTTCCTGCGGCCACCAGCTCTAGCCCAGGGGCCACGGGCAGTCAGCACCAGCGTGGCCCTGCTGTCCTCGTGGGATCTAATTCCCAGTGTCGGGATGGATGGCAAGCAACCGCTCATTCAAGCAAACCAAGTGTCCAGTCCCTTGGACTGCAAGGAGACCCAACCAGTCAATCCTGAAGGAAATCAACCCTGACTATTCATTGAAAGGACTGATGCTCAAGCTGAAGCTCCAATCCTTTGGCCGCCTGATGTGAAGAGCTGACTCACTGGAAAAGACACTGATGCTGGGAAAGATTGAAGGCTGGAGGAGAAGGGGACAGCAGAGGGTGAGATGGTTGGGTGGCATCACCGACTCAGGGGGCATGAGTTTGAGCCAGCTCTGGGAGACAGTGAAGGACAGAGAAGCCTGGCGTGCTGCAGTCCATGGGGTCGTGGGATTCAGCCACTACCCACAGAAAAGAAACACGAATATCCCTTCTATGTGTAAAAAGACTGTGGCTTCAGCCACGGTACAAGAGACTCAGAATAACACCTCCACAGACCACCTGTTGCTCACCAGTTTGGCGAAGAAAAAAACTTGATCCCATACTGTGTTGGCCAAAGTGTGGGGAAGTCAGCCACTCTCCTCCATGCGTAGATCCTCAGTTGTGTCCGACTCTTTGCGACCCCCGCTCGCCAGCCATGGGATTTTCCAGGCAAGAATACTGGAGTGGGTTGCCATTCCCTTCTGCAGGGGATCTTCCCCACCCAGGGACGGAACCTCAGTCTCCCACTTTGCAGGCGGATTCTTTACCAGCTGAGCCACAAGGGAAACAATCCCCATCATAAGTGGCACTAAACAGCCTGCTCAAAAGACACCCATTTACAGCACAAAACCTGAAACAAGAAGGCAGAACTTCACGCAGGATGACAAATCTTTCACCACTCTGCACACGTCTGGGAAAACTCAGTGAAGGCTGATTTGGGGGTTATTACACATTTTAGGGAGTAGGTGAACCTGTAAACACAGAATCTGCAAATAACACAGAAGGACCATAAGTGTTAACAGGGGTTGTCTCCAGGAAAGAAGACTAGGTGAGTGAGACACAGCGATGGAAGGGAGAATTCACTCTTGAGCTAGTCTTTGCTACTTTGGGGATCTTTGTAACAAGTATGTTTATTATGTCTCCAAAAAAATAAATGAAAAGTTTCAAGAAATTGCACCAGTGATGAGACTTGGCTAACTTGTGTAAGACGTAAGACATCCTTTTGCTATAGGTAAGAAGAGGGTGACAATGTCAACCTCAGCGGGTGGGGACTTCCCTGGTGGTCTGGGGGTTGAGACTCTGGGCTCCCGAGGCAGGGGGGGTCCCTGGTCACGGAACTGGACCCCACAGGCCACAACCAAGAGTTCATGGGCCGCAACTGAAGTTGCAGATCCCACGTGCTGCAGCTAAGACCCGCCCGACACAGCGAAATAAACCAAGATGTGAAAACTCATTGGGTGGTGGGAGGGCTCTAAGAAGAACTGTTAGGAAAAGGGTCTGGAGCAAGTGTCTGGCCCGTAGCAAGCACCTGATAAAGAGGAAAGGTGTTGTGATTGATTCCCTTTCCCTCTCTCCTCCAGACCCTGACTCCTAAGGGGGGTAAGTCTTCAGTTCTCCTCCTGGAGACTCCTGTGGCTTCTGTGGCCCCGTTCATACCCCACTCTTTTCTCATTCTCTCCCCACTTCATCAAGGACTACGCCAAGCACTCAGGTTGCTTGCTGTTCTTCAGTCTCTAAGTCGTGCCTGACCTCTGCGACCCCACTGACTGCAGCACGCCAGGCTTCCCTATCCTTCACTAACTCCCAGAGCTTGCTCAAACTCGTGTCCATCGACATGAGTCATCTCACCCTCTGCTGTCCTCCTCTCCTCCTGTCCTCAATCTTTCCCAGCACCAGGGTCTTTTCCAACGAGTCACCTCTTCACTCTATGTCCGTTCTGCTCTTTAATAAATAAATAAATAACAAACTCGGATTCTGCTCCACATGGCAATGGGCTCAGTTACAAGTACTCTCCACCCCAGAACTCCCCTGCGGCTGCATGAACGGAGCAGGCAAGCCAGTTCTGGCCAACGAGACAAGGGCAAAAATCGTCTTGGCAGCCCTTCTTGAATAAAGAGCAGAGCTTCATTAGGAGGAGGCACTTGGCCTTCCCTTCTACTTCCTGCCTGGAACATGGGTGTGATGTCTGGAAGTGCAACAGCCATCTTGGGACCATGAGGAAGACAGCCTTACACTATGAAAGGAGAAGAAGAAAGAAAAAAGGAACTTAGCGCTTTGGTGAAGTGACTGAGCCGTAAGAGTCCATCCTGAGTTAGAGCAGCAAAAATTAAGCCCTTCCTCACTTAGGGCACCACGGTAGGTTTTTCTCATCTGTGCAACTGAGACGTGACTAAATCGACATTGCTCCCAACAGAAAACTCAAGCACAGAGGATGTGGAGGGCCTTCATCCGCCTTCCTCACTCCCCAGAAAAGTCAGCTCAGGTCACAGTCCAGCCACCACCAGTGTGTTCCAACTTCAGCCCCAATCTCAATCCCCAGACCCAGCTCCCAAATGCCGCTGCCTGAGGCTCCCAGACCTCTTGTGCTCAGGTCACCGCCTGTCTCCCTCTGCCCACAAACAGACTTCTGCTCCTGATCCCCATTCGGGTCCTGGTTACCATCCAACCACCCCATAAAACAGGGTCGGCCTCACAGGCCACTTTGATCTGCCCTTCGCGGCTCTGAGCCTCAAATCCCGCATCTCTAAACTGAAATGATTACAAGACATGTTTCTCATGGGGTGTGGTGAGAGTTACATCACACCACTGGGCCTCCAGCCGCCTTCCCGGGAAGAGAATGTGCTGACCGAGTGAACGCACAGATCCAGGGGGGCTTAGCAGTTAATCATGACCTTGGACACAGCTGCCTGGATTACACGTGTGTGCACATGGCTTTTGGCAGATTTCGGTTGTTCTTAGTTTAAAACGACTGGCCGGCTCTGTGGGCCTCGGAGAAGCAGGAGGAAGCAGGGCTGAGATGGAATTGACACAGTATCTGCATTCGGGTTACGTGCCAGATGCTGCTCTGAGGACGGGGGGTGAAGCAGTGAACACGTGGTCAAAACCCCTGACATGATAATTTTTTCTGGTGAGAGAAGAGTCCACTGTATTTCAGAGACTGGCAACTGGGGGAAAAGGCGGTTGTTACTGTTGTTGTTCAGTCGCTCATCCCTGTTCGACCTTTGTGACCCCATGGACTGCAGCACACCCCGCTCCCGTCCTTCACCATCTCCTGGCGTTTGCGCAAACGCATGTCCACTGAGTCGGTGATGCGATCCAACCATCTCATCCTCTGTGGCCCCTTCTCCTCCTGCCTTCAATCTTTCCCAGAATCAGGGTCTTTTCCAATGAGCCGGCTCTTCCCATCAGCCCCAAAGTATTGGGGCTTCACCTTCAGCATCAGTCCTTCCAATAAATATTCAGGGTTGATTTCCTTTAGGGTTGACTGGTTTGAATCTCCTTGCTGTCCAAGGGACTCTCAAGAGTCCTCTCCAACACCACAGTTCAAAAGCATCAATTCTTCGGCGCTCAGCTTTCTTTACAGTCCAACTCTCACATCCATATATGACTACCAGAAAAACCATAGCTTTCGAGACGGTGAATTCATGTCCAAATGCTGACTCCTCCACTGATGATCACGGAGCACAGAAGGGGAGTTTCAGGGGTGCAGAGGCGGAGGGAGGGGCTACATGCGCAGGCGACTCTGGCAGCCGTCTTTCTCTTTAACCTTCTTATTTTCTGCTGGAGGAGAGCTGATGAACAGTGCTGTCATAGTTTCAGGTGAACCTCGAAGGGACTCAGCCTTACACACAGATCCCTTCTCCCCCAGGCCCCCCTCCCCTCCAGGCTGCCGCATAACACTGAGCAGAGTTCCCTGCGCTCTACAGTGGGGCCTTGTTGGTTTCCCATATCCCACACTCCCTGACTCTCCAGTTCCCCCATCCTTCCCCCTTGGCAACCATAAGTTCATTCTCTGAGTTGTACAGAAAATCTTGAGAGGGAAGAAACAAGAAAATGTCAGAAGCTACTGACCCTATGGAAGTGGAAACGATTTTTACAGTTTTTCTTTCTACATTTCTGATATACTTTGAGGTTTATCAGCAATTGCATATTATATTTTTAATTTTAAAAAATCTTAAAAAACAACTTTAAGAAACTATCGTAATCATACCACCCTTACATAAGTAATTTTACCAATTTATACATCAATCTCTCTCTCTTTACACACACACACCAATGAGACATATAAAAATTTATATATGAACACATAATAAGAAATTTATAATAAATCTATAGATTACATATTAAACTTTATGTGTTGTATGTGTATATATACACATACATACCTGTGTGTGTATATATAATGTCTGATAGAGACACACACGTGTATAATGTTGGATAGATGTGTGTAGATCTATGGAATATTAATATTGGACCTAGAGATTGTCATACTGAATGAAATAAGTCAGAGAAAGAGAACTATCATACGGCATCACATAGAGGTGGAATGTAAAAAAAAACTGTACAGATAAACTTATTTATGAAACAAAAGCAGAGTCAGAGATGTAAAAATCAAACTGATGGCTACCGGAGGGGAGGAGGGCGGGATCAACTGGGAGGCGAGGATACACTTTGTTGCTGTTCAGTAGCTCGGTCGTGTCTGACCCTTTGCGACCCATGGGCTGTGGCCCACCAGGCTCCTCTGTCCGTAGGATTCTCCAGGCAAGAATACGGGAGTGGGTTGCCATTCCCTTCTCCAGGGGATCTTCCCCACCCAGGGGCCAAACCCGCGGCTCCTGTGTCTCAGGCAGGTCGCTTACCACTGAGCCCCCTGGGAAGCCGCCGTCTGGTAGTGTGTTCCTGCTACTCCAGACCGCTCACTGGGCCTCCCCGCCTCCAGACTATCCCCCGTAGTGTACACAGCAGAGTAACACAACAGTGTAAAGCGATTTTACCCCAATTAAAAAATAAAACAGCAGTTAAGGGCTGCCCTGGTGGCTCAGTGGTAAAAAAAAAAAAAAGAAAAAAAAATCCGCCGGTCAATGCAAGAGACACGGGTTTGATCCCTGGTCCGGGAAGATCCCACAGGCCACGGAGCAACTAAGCCCGTGCGTCACAACCACTAAGCCCGGGCACCAGAGCCCGGGAGCCGCAGCTACCAAAGCCTGAGCGCCCGGGGGGCCCGTGCTCAGCAGCAGGAGAAGCGCCCGCAAGGAGAAGGCCGCGCACCGCAGCGAGAGAGCAGCTCACCGCAGCGAGCGGAAGCCCCGGTGCGGCAGCGAAGAGCTGGCACAGCCGAAATGAAACAAGCACAGTGTACAAACTCAAACCACCCCAGCTGCTCCCTCTCCTCCATCCGCCCAGCCCAGAGCTGCCGCGTCTCTACGCCTAACTGTGGCTCCGCCCTCTCCCACACTTGCCTTCACGTGCGTTTTCCGTCTCTCCCGCTGACACACCGCCTGCGTCACAGAACGCGGGCCCACCCGGCCCTTAGGTCTCTCCATCCACCCCCACCCCCACCCAAGGACACTCTCCCGAAATGCACATCTGATCGGCCATGCTCGGGCTCAGAAACGTGTCTTCAGTGATGAGAGACAGAGATGCTAACTGCCAACGCTAAGACAAAAGAATGATCAAAACCAAAAGTTTTCTCCTATACTAATGTGTAAATGTGGGGAATCTAGAAAAATGATACTGATGATCCTATTTGCAAGGCAGAAATAGACACAGAGGAAGCCAAGAAACATCCGGACACCAAGGGGAAGCGGGGGCGGGACGAGCTGGGCAACGGGACTGACACGGGTCTGCTACTGACACTGCGTATAAAACACGCAACTGATGAGAACCGACTGTGGAGCTCAGGGACCGCTACTCAGGGCACTGTGGTGACCCAAACGGGAAGGAAGCCCAAAAAAGGGACATCTGTACCCGTGCGGCTGATGCACTTTGCTGCGCAGCAGAGACTAACAGCATTGTAAAGCAGCTAGAGTTCAGTAAAAACTGACTTTTCACACAGCTGACTGACTCAGGACTGACGGGCACAGGGGTCTCTGGCTCCAGGCACAGGCGCACCCAGGCCCCACGGATCCGTCTCTCCCATCTCTGGCCTCTGCCTTCCCCAGCAGGCGTCCTCCACAATGTGTCCATCCTGGAGACAGCTCCAGTGGCTTCAACTGACCGGGTAGAACCCAAAGGACTGGAGCTTCAGCTTCAGCATCAGTCCTTCCAGTGAGCACCCAGGACTGGTCTCCTTCAGGGTGGACCGGTTGGATCTCGTTGCAGTCCAAAGGACTCTCAAGAGTCTTCTCCAACACCACAGTTCAGAAGCATCAATTCTTTGCTCTGCTTACTGGAGCCAGGAAACTCCCCCTCTTGGCCTGAACAAGCCTGAGTTGTTTTTGTCTCCCAAGCCCTCCCAGACCAGCTGTGCCCTGCCTGTCTTCAGAGCCCCTGTGGGTGCTGACTAAAAACCTCATCTGGGGGGAGGGCTCAAGGTGAACCGAACCGCGCGTCTTTCTCCTGCAACCAGGGGTGTCCTGCGGGGCCAACCCAGAAGGAGCTGCCTTCAGAGCAACGCGCCTTCGTTGTTTGGTTGCTCGGCTGTGTCCACCTTTTTGCAACCCCATGGACTGCAGCCAGCCAGGCTCCTCTGTCCATGGGATTCTCCAGGCAAGAATGCTGGAGTGGGTTGCTGTTTCCCTCTCCAGGGGCTCTTCCTGACCCAGGAATCAAACCCCAGTCTCCTGCATTGCAGACAGATTCTTTACTACTGAGCCACGAGGGAAACCCTTTCATTTATACTTAACAAACCCATCTTTACTTTTTACACACCATTGCTTCCACTTCACACAATCCTTTATTGTTTTATTGAAGCACAGTTGATATGCAAGATTACACTAGCTTCAGGAGTGCAGCAAAGAAATTCAAAATTCTATAGATTATAGACTATTCAAAGTTACTACAAGATAATGGAGATCAATGTTACGCCAACTGATGTGAAGAACTGACTCAATGGAAACGGCCCTGATGCTGGGAAAGACTGAGGGCAAGAGGAGAAGGGGCTAACAGGATGAGATGGCTGGACAGCATCATCAACTCAATGGCGTGAGTCTGAGGAATCTCTAGGAGACAGTGGAGCACAAGAGCCTGGTGTGCCGCAGTCCATGGGGCGGCCAAGAGTCAGGCACGAGTTAGTGACTGGAGAACAACGGGATAACATGTAACGAAATACAGAATAGAATGCTGGGACTTACCTGGAGGTCCAGTGGCCAAGGCTTCCCAGGTGGCTCAGCGGTAAAGAACTTGCCTGCCGATGCAGAAGACTCGGGTTCGATCCCCTGGGTCAGAAAGATCCCGGAGAAGGGAATAGCAACCCAGGGAAACAGATGGGGAAGCAGTGGAAACAGTGTCAGACTTTATTTTTGGGGGCTCCAAAATCACTGCAGATGGTGACTGTAGCCATGAAATTAAAAGACGCTGACTCGTTGGAAGGAAAGTTATGACCAACCTAGATAGCACATTGAAAAGCAGAGACATTACTTTTCCAACAAAGATCTGTCTAGTCAAGGCTATGGTTTTTCCAGTGGTCATGTATGGACGTGAGAGTTGGGCTGTGAAGAAAGCTGAGCACCGAAGAATTGATGCTTTTGAACTTTGGTGTTGGAGAAGACTCTTGAGAGTCCCGTGGACTGCAAGGAGATCAGTCCTGGGTGTTCACTGGAAGGACTGATGCTAAAGCTGAAACTCCAACACTTTGGCCACCTCATGCGAAGAGCTGACTCGTTGGAAAAGACTCTGATGCTGGGGAGGGATTGGGGGCAGGAGGAGAAGGGGATGACAGAGGATGAGATGGCTGGATGGCATCACCGACTCGATGGATGTGAGTTTGAGTGAACTCCGGGAGTTGGTGATGGACAGGGAGGCCTGGCGTGCTGCGATTCATGGGGTCGCAAAGAGTCGGACACGACTGAGCGACTGAACTGAACTGAGTATTCTTACCTGGAGAATCCCACGAACAGAGGAGCTAGCAGGCTACAGCCCACGGGGGTGCAAAGGAGTCAGACGCAGCTTAGCAAGTGAGCAACAAACAGGGGCTAAGACTCCGCGCTGCCAGTGCACGGGGTCAGGGTTCGATCCCTGATCGAGGAACTACATCCCTCACACTGCAAGTGAGGGTTCATATGTCACGCCACGTGCTGCAACTGAGATCCAGTGCAGCCACAGACATGAGCAAACATCAGAAGAGAACGCAGGGCTAAAGGGAGCGGCCAAGTGCATTATTATTCGCACACAGTGGCCTGAGCATACAGCTATGCAACTGTCCATGCTAAGAACACAGAATCATCTCACCTCTGATCGCCCATCATCCTTCCTGTAGAGTCTGCATTTCAGCCGGCCCCATGGAACAGCACTTGGTGGGAAGAAGCTGGCGGGGAGACGATTATCGGACAACTGAAGATTTATTTGGAGTCTGGAATCTGCGGCTGCAGCATGTCAACATCTTCCAGCAAAAGCTCGTGGAAGCTCGTCTCCTGCATGCCAGGGTGACTGTCGGGGGGAGAGGAAGACCCTGTATTATTCCCAGTCATTCCTTTGTGTGCATTTGTGCTAAACCGTATCTGACTCTCTGCGACCCCAAGGACTGCAGCCCGCCAGGCTCCTCTGTCCATGGAGTTCTCCAGGCAAGAACACTGGAGTGGGTTGCCATGCCCTTCTCCAGGGAATCTGCTCCACCCAGGGACGGAACCCACATCTCCTGCACTGCAGGCAGATTCTTTACCAATGAGGCACCAGGGAAGCCCAATACATTTATCTAACTTGACACCTTAGGCCTAATTCTGGCATCTTCTGCTTCCTGCTGCCTTAAACAGTATTTTGAACGGTCTCTCAGTGTGGGGACCCCGGCCAAGGGCTTTCCTAACCCCAGGAGGATGCGCCTTGGTGAGAGTAGGGTGGGAATGGGGAGAGGTGTGCTGTTTAATTGCAAAGTGGTCGGAGGGTCACAGTGAAATGGGAACCCCAGGCGCCTCTCTGGGAAACGGCCTGTCTCCAGCAGTTCACCTCTCTTCAGCCTTTCTCCCCCGCGTGGAGGGTGTGCACGCCTCCGGGGTCACAAGGAACCTAATTGGAAGGCCAGGGCTCTGCTGACCTTCGGGTCTCCGGTTCCTCTGGGAGCCTCCAGCCCTCTGGCCCCTCCGCTCTCCAGGGACACTCCCCGGCGGCGGCCGCAGACTGCGGGGCGCCAGGAGCCTGCTCTCCTTAATCCTCCAGCTGGGGCCGGAGGCCCGTGGAGGGGCCGGAGGAGGACCCATCCCGCCCCGCGCCGTGCTGTCCCCACCGAGGGGCACTGCCCCAGCACTGACATCCCAGGGCACGACTTCTCTGCTTTCTTCCGGGTTTCAACTTTTTAAAACAAGTCTTTATAGTTGCTTTACTATGTCGTGTTAGTCCCTGCTGTGGAGCAAAGTGAATCAGTTATACGTATGCATGCCTCCACTCTTTTCTGGATTTCCTTCCCATTTAGGTCACCGCAGAGACACCAACAACCTCACCTCAGATATGCAGATGATACCCCTCTAATGCCATAAAGTGAAGAGGAACTGGAGACTCTCTGGATGAGGGTGAAAGAGCAGTGGAAAAGCTGGGTTAAAACTCGACCTTCAGGAAACTAAGCTCGTGGCCGTACTTCACGGCAAACAGGCGGGGGAAAAGTGGAAGCAGTGACACGTTTTCTCTTCTTGGGCTCCAAAATCACTGCAGATGGGGACTGCAGCCATGACGTTAAAAAACGCTTGCTCCCTGGAAGAAAAGCTTTGCTAAACCTAGACACCACTTTGCCAACAAGGGTGCTTACGAAGCGTGGTGCTGAAGAAGACTCTTGAGAGTCCCTTGGACTGCAAAATCAAGCCAGTCAACCCTAAAGGGAAGCAGTCGTGAATATTCATTGGAAGGACTGATGCTCAAGCTGAAGCTCCAATGCTTTGGCCACCTGATGTGAAGAGCTGACTCACTGGAAAAGACTGAGGCTGGGAAAGACCGAGGGCAGGAGGAGGAAGGGGCGACAGAGGATGAGATGGTTGGATGCCATCACTGACTCGAAGGACATGAGTTTGAGCAAGCTCCGGGAGTTGGTGATGGACAGGGAGGCCTGGTGTGCTGCCGTCCATGGGGTCCATGAAGTTGGAGACGATTTATCAACTGAACGACAAGCTGCTTTACGATGTTGTTACATTGTACAGTTCCCACCCTACAGCAGAGTGAAGCTGCCGTATGTACAGGCATCTCCCCTCTCTCGGATCGCCTTCCCATCCAGGTCGCCGCGGAGCGCTCAGTGGGCTGCCCTCGGTTCTCATTAGCAATTTTACGCACGTATCAATGGCGGACATGCGCCAATCCCAGTCTCCCAGCTCCCCCCGCCCCCGCTCCCCCCTTGGTGTCAGGACATTTCTTTGCTTCCTCTGTGTCTCTATTTCTGCTTAGCAAACAGGTTCTTCTGTGCCATTTTTCTAGACTCAACACGTATGTGTGATTTTTCTCGTTCTGACTTACTTCACTCTGTGTAACGGTCTCTAGGCCTACCCGCAGCTCTGCAAATGTGCATACACAATGGAATATTACTCGGCCGTAACGAAAGGACAGAACGTCTATAGCAGTGAGGGTCTGGGAGGTGTGGCCTGGCGAGGGGGGGAAAGACAGCGTCACTCTTTCCATGTCCAGGAGTGCAGGACCCTTGACCCTAGGAGTGCTTCCTCTCTCAGGGAGGGGCAAGCACGAGCCCTGTGAAGCGCTTCCCCACCCAGGAAAGGTGGACAGAGCCCCCGCCTCTGCTCCCGTCCCCTCCTGGGGCCCAAGACCCAGGAAAGTGCGTCCCCCGGGCCACTGGGGCTTCCCTGGCGGCTCAGACGTAAAGAATCCACCTGCCAGTGCAGGAGACCCGGGTTCGATCCCTGGGTTGGGCAGATCCCCTGGAGGAGGGAGTGGCCACCCACTGCAGTATTTCTGCCTGGAGAATCCCACAGACAGAGGAGCCTGGCGGGCTACAGTCCATGGGTTTGTAGAGTGGGACACGACTGAGCGACTCACACTTGCACTCTTTGCACTTGACCAGAGGCCATGAGAAGGATCGGGGGGGGACGGGCGCTTCCCCCAGCCTCCCTGCCTTCCTGCCACATGCAGCCTCAGCTTCCGTCGGCTTCCTGCGAACTGGGGAAGGGGAGCAGTGAGCCGGGTGGGTCAGGAGTGTCTCGCCTGGCTCACCCTGCGAAACAGAAGCCAAGAAGGCTTCCGGGTTCCAGCCCTGGCACAGAGCCCTCTGGGGCCCCCTTTAGATGCCACGTATTAGGACAGTGATGGGCGGGGGGGCCCCAGAAGCCCTGCTCTCCCTCCGTGCTGCTCACCAGAGGGATTCAGAGATCCCGCCTGAGACAGCCAGGTGTGAACTATAAATGACATCCTAACAGACATCAATAAGGGAGCACACACGCCTCCAACAAAGACCCGGGCTGCCTCGGCCCCGGGCACTGCGCTGCATCCTGGGGAGTCTCGGGAGCTGAATCCTGCCTCGGCCCCGGGCACTGCGCTGCATCCTGGGGAGTCTCGGGAGCTGAATCCTGGCGAGTCTCGGGAGCACGTGCGGACGTCTTCCTTTCCCCCTGGGGTGGGTGGAGGAAGGAGTAGGGACTCTGAGCAAGGCAAGATCATTCTTTAAGTGAATGGAGAGAGGCAACAATGCTATGGTGTGGAAAGTGAGTGAGAGCGTGGGTCGCTCCATCATGTCCGACTCTCTGTGACCCGAGGACTGCAGCCTGCCAGGGTCCTCTGGCCATGGAGTTCTCCGGGCAAGAATACTGGAGTGGACTGTCGTGCCCTCCTCCAGGGGACCTTCCCAAGCCGGGGACTGAACCTGGGTCTGCGGCCTTGCAGGCGGACTCTTTACAGTCTGAGAGGACGATTTCACGGACAGGATGCCAACCCACAGGCAACAAAGACGACAGGGGACACAGCAGGACTGCAGCTGGGCCAGGCCCTCTGCAGAGCAAGCAGACGCAGACCTGGACACCGCAGGGGACAGAGGGGTGGGAGGAATCGGGAGCCTGGGTAGACACCGTGTCCTGTTGGTCCTGTGCGTAGCGGGTGACTGACGAGAACCCGCTGCGCAGCCCGGGGAACTCTACTCAGTGCTGCGTGACCCAGACGGGAGGGGCGCCCGCAAAGGAGGGGACACACGCGTGCGGATGGCTGGTTCATTCTGCCTTACCGCGGGAACTAACACAGCATCCTAAAGCAACTACACGCCCATAAAAATTAACTTAAAAACCTTCTGCGCGGCTTCCCCGGTGAAGAACTTGCCTTCCAATGCAGAGGACACAAGTTTGATCTCTGGTCCAGGAAGGCCCTTCGTCGCACAGCAACCACGCCGGGAGGGCACCACTCCCGAAGCCCATGTGGCTAGAGCGTGTGCTCTGCAACAGAAGCCGCTGCAGTAAGAGGTCCCGGCACCGCGACCAGGGAGCAGCCCCCGGTCACCACAACTAGAGAAAGCCCGTGAGCAGCAGGAAGGCCCAGCGCAGCCAAAACTAAGCAAAATAAACACGCGGGGGGGGAGGGGCGTGGGAGAGACCGGATCCATGTATATGTACCGCTGAGTCCCTATGCTGTTCACCTGCAACTATCAAACACTGTTAATCAGCTATACCTCAACACAAAATAAAAAAAGAAAACGTAAAGATCGAATGTGATTAATTTTAAAAATTATCCACCGTCAGGCAACATAGAGATAATGACTCTTAAGGTGAGGGGATATTTATTCCATTCTTGTTTTCCACGCATACTTATCTGTCTGTCTGTCTACCTACCTACTCCGACTCTGTCATCATCAGAAACTGCACCGTGCCTGAAATCACGTGTCAGATCGTTGTTGCTCTCAGCGCTGGCCCTGGTCTCCTTAGGTCTTCCCGCCCCCCGCCCCGCAGACAATTCTGTGGCTTATTGGCACACTCAGTTCACAGCACCTGACCACAGCTCCTCCTGATCTGATTTAAATTCCACGGTCCATTCTGACAATAACTGTTAGTGTTCATCGCTCTGGAACAAATTCCTGCAAACGTGGAGTCTGGAAACGATGCCACAGGTCACCTGACCGTTGCTGTACAGGTCAGAAGTCCAGGCAGCCTCCACCGGCTCTCACGAGGCTGAAGCCAAGGTGGGGCTGGGCTGAGTTCCCCCGCGGAGGCTTCAGGGAAGGACCCACTGCCACATCTTCCTTCACTGTTACTGGGTTTTACTGGCTGTGGTGGCCATTCTCCGCCCCAGAGGTGGACCTCCCCACTAGTCAAGCCTTCAGATGACTGGAAACAACCCGACATCTTTGTTTTTTCTTTAAAAAAAGAAACCGCTAAAATGCACATAACGTTTAATTAATGTGGGATCTTAGTTCCCTGAGCAGGGATCAAACCTGGGCCACCTGTAGTGGAAGACGAACTCTCAGCCCTGGACCCCCGGGGAAGTCCCTGTCCTTACCATTTTTAAGTGCACAGTTCAGCAGTGTTTAATATGCTCACAATGTGGTACAACTGTCACTACCGTCCATCTCCACAACTCTTTTCATCTTGCAAAACTGAGACTCTGTCCCCATTAAACACCGGCTCCCCACCCTCCCTCTCTGAGGCCCTGCAAACCACCACTGCACTTTCCGTCTCAAGGAGTTTACAACTCCAGAGACTGCAGATACGCAGACGACACCACTCTAATAGCAGCAAGCGAAGAGGGACCAAGAGCCTCTTGAGGAAACTGAGAGAGGAGCGTGAAAAAGCTTGCTTAACACTCAACAGTCAGAAAACCAGGATCATGGCATCTGATCCCATCACTTCATGGCAAATAGATGGGAAACAGTGGAAACAGTGACTGGTTTTCTCTTCTTGGGCTCCAAAATCACTGCAGATGGTGACTGCAGCCAGGAAAGTAAAAGACGCCTGCTCCTCCAAAGGAAAGCTATAACAAGTCTAGACAGAGTATTAAAAAGCAGAGACATCACTTTGCTGACAAAGGTCCACGTAGTCAAAGCTTATGGTTTTCCCAGTAGTCATGTATGGATGTGAGAGCTGGACCATAAAGAAGGCTGAGCACCGCGGAACTGATGCTTTTGAACTGTGATGCTAGAAAAGACTCCTTAGAGTCCCTTGGACTGCAAGGAGATCCAACCAGTCCATCCTAAAGAAAATCAGTCCTGAGTATTCATTGTAAGGACTGATGCTGAAGCTGAAACTCCAATACTTCGGCCACCTGATGCAAAGAACTGACTCCTTCGCAAAGAACCTGATGCTGGGAAAGACTGAAGGCAGGAGAAGAAGGGGACGACAGAGGATGAGACGGCTGGATGGCATCATCGACTCAATGGACATGAGTTTCCTCAAACTCCGGGAGATGGTAAAGGACAGGGAGGGCTGGCGTGCGGCAGTTCATGGGGTTGCAGAGTCAGACACAACTTAGGCACTGAACAACATGCAATGAGTTATATTGTAACATATTTACAAATAGCGACCACTGTGTTTAGAAAACTGTACAAACGCAGCTGCAGCTTCAGGCAAAGTCAAACTGCCTCCTGTCACTCCACTCCAGGTAACTGAATTGTTCTCCTCAGCCCTCCATGGTGGAGAGATTCTGAAGCTTTCACTGTTTATACGCCTGCATTTATTTTTTTTTAATAACTTTAATAAGTTTTAATAACTTTAAATATTTATTTAGCTTTGCCAGGTCTTGCTTGCAACATGTGGGCTCAGCAGCCCTGTGGCACGAGGGATCTCAGTTTCCCGAACAGGGATTGAACCTGCATCCCCTGCACTGCAAGGCAGGTTCTTACCCGCTGGACCAACAGGGAAATCCTCCTAATTCCTTTTTTTTAAAAAGGGGCTTAAGAGTTTACATCTGTGGTGTTACTTGTTAAAAAAACAAAGAGCATATACACATCTTTTGAAGTGCGGAAAGGAAAATAGTACTTTATATTCTTTATCATATTACATTTTATAAGTGCTGAATGTATTTGTTCATTTTTCTCTGTTCTGTTTCGTAGACTTAAGAAGTGTTGCAAATGTATCTGCAGGTACATGAGTAAATACCCTACAGGGTGTGATGCTGCGTTATATATGAAATATATATGGACATCTATTAATTTTTGTCTCTTGAAAAAAATAAAATTAAAATAGGAGCCTAAATGTTTTTTTTCCCCCTACCAGCAATGGGGAGGCACCGGTTGGTTTGATGTAAGGGATGGCAATAACTTTTCTTTTTCTTTTACTGTGGACTATTTTTAAAACCTTTATTGAATTGTTACAAAATTGCTTCTGTTTCATGTTTTGGCTTTTTCGCCCAAGAGGCGTGTGGGATCTTACTCCCTGACCAGGGATGAGACCTGCACCCTGCATCGGAAGGCAAAGTCCTGACCACTGGGCCAGCAGGGAAGCTCCGACAATGGTCAAACCTCAATTACGTGGGGATTGACTGGAGGGTGGGAGGGCAGGAATGGAAGTGGGGGTGCCCTCAGGAGACCGGGGGGCAAGCCAGGGGGAAGATGGGGGTGGGGCAGCCAAGGAGGAGGCCCGCAGAAGGAGGGGGCGTGGCCGGCAGACCCCGCGGCCTGTGCTGTCTGGAGACTGTCCTCGGGAGAGGCTCGGTGCTTCTGCCTCATGACCGCGAGAGGCACTTCCCACCCCCCCAAGAGAAGGGTCTGGGCGGCCTGGGCTCCCAGATACTTCCCAGGTTAATGACCAGCCAAGGCCTTGCTCCCTGAGAATGAGAGGTCAACTCCTTCCAAGGAAGGGTCGCCAGCCCGGCTGGAACCAGCCTGGGAGCGGCTCAGAGGCGTTTCTGCTCCTCTCCTCCCCCAGCTCCCCTCCAGAGAAAGGACTGGGGGCCCTGGAGGCAGATTTGGCCGAAGATTGGAGATGGGCAGGAACAGATCCTTCCAGCAGGCCCCGTTCGCTGGGTCACCTGCGGCTATCCTAAAGCAGGCCTCAGACGCCGTGAATCCCAACAGGAGTCCTTCCTCGCTGATTGCTTTGCATTGTGATTTTTTTAAAAAGCATTGTCAAACTATTATACATTTGGGGGCTTCCCTGGTGGTCTAGTGGTTGAGAATCCACCTGCCAATGCAGGGGTCACAGGTTCGACCCCTGCTCCGGGAAGACCCCACACGCCTCAGGGCAACCAAGTCTGTGCACCACAGCACTCAGCCCGCGCACCCTCAAGCCTGCTCTCCGCAGCAAGAGGAGCCCTGCAGTGAGAAGGCCCCGCTCGCTGCAGCCAGAGAAAGCCCGCACCGCTGCGGAGACCGCACGGCCACAAGTCAGTCTTTTAAACAATATTACACATCTAGGACTTCTGCGTGGTGCCAGCGGTAAAGAACCTGCCTGCCAGTGCGGGAGACGTAAGAGACGTGGGTTTGATGTCTGGGTCGGCAAGATCCCCTGCAGGAGGGCACGCAACCCACTCTAGTATTCCTACCCGGAGGGTCCCATGGATAGAGGAGCCTGGCGGGCTGTAGTCCACGGGGCCACAAACAGTGGGACATGGCTGAAGTGACCTAGCAGGCACACACTGGCAGTCCTGAGGTGAGGACCTCGCCATCCAACGCAGGGGGCGAGGGTTTGATCCCTGGTCGAGGAGCTAAAGATCCTCCCGTGCCTCACGGCCCAAAAACCCCAAAACATAAACAGACACAATATAGTAACAAATTCAAATTCAATGAAGATTTTAGGAATGGTCCACGTTTTAAAAAATATTTTTCAAAAAAATAAAGGAAAAACAGTACATGTCTCGATGACCGAGTTTTCTACTGCCTCTCTAGACTCTGGGAGAGTCCCTCACCCCAACCTGGGCCCCTAAATGCATGAGACGCGCTGGGCGCTCGCTGATTCCAGTCCTGTGAGATTCGCCACGTGGGTCTTTCCTTTCCAACTGGGAGCACGGGATGTGTGGCGAGAAATGACCCCAGCTTCCCGGCGCTAATTAACACCCGGAGGCAGAGGCTGGAGTGTGGCCGAGTGTCTCCAGTGGAACTCTGGATTCCCTGAGCAAGGCGGCCCGGGTGGGCGGGGTGGGGGTGCGGGGAGGAGGCATTCCAGGAGGGAGAGAGCTTGTGTGCACTCGGAGAACTCATGGCCTATGTCCAAAACCCAAGGCCAAGAAGGGCTTCGTGTGTCCCAGCGGAAGAAAGAGACACGCCTGGGAGAGCACAGAGAGCTTGGGAAGGCAGAAGCCACCTGTTCCCATGCATGTGGCTGCGCACTGCCTCTGTGAAAACACGGGGAGGCCTGGATGGGCGTGGGGCTCGGTGGGAGAGCGGATACGTGGACATGGGTGGCTGAGCCCCTTCGCTGCTCACCTGAGACTATCACAACACTGTTTGTTGACTGGCTCCACCCTAGTACAAAAGAAATATTTAAAGAAAGAAAGAAAGAAAAAAAACACACACACACAGGCGGGGGCTTCCTTGGCGGTCCAGTGGTTAAGCCCTCATCTTACGACGCAGGGAGTGAGAGTTTGATCCCAGGGTGGGAAACAGATCCCACATGACTCACGGCCCCCAAAACCAAAACATAAAACAGAAGCAAAATTGTAACAAACTCAATAGAGATTTTAACAGTGGTGGTTGAGCCTCTCGGTTGTACGTGACTGTTGCAACCCCAGGGACTGTAGCCGGCTGGGCTCCTCTGCCCACGGCATTTTCCAGGCCAGAATACTGGAATGCGTTGCCATTCCTCCCTTCAGGGGATCTTCCTGACCCAAGGGTTGAACTCAACGTCTCCTGCACTGCAGGCAGACTCTCTACCGCTGAGCCACCAGGGAAGTCCAATGGTCCCCATCAAAAAATCTTTAACAAGAAACGATCCAGAATAAAAACGGCCAAGCGAGACTACTACGCTGTTACCAGCCGAACTCTACGCCCTCTAACTTCATTCACCGAAGTCCTGATCCCTCGCGGCACGCCCAGGCGCTCAGACTGTGCCCGAGCTTGGATACAGGCTTCTCAGTCTTCAGACAGTTAGTCTAGCTTTAGTCTTTTCAGTCTGCAGATAGGTGAAGCAAGGTGCGGTCATTAGGGCGGGCCCTAAGCCCACCATCGGCACCCTCTTATGAGGGTGCTGGGCACGCGTGGTGAAGACCGGGCGAGGTGACCGGGAGAAGGCGGTCGACTGACGCCATGGAGAGGGGCCGCGGGAGAGACCTGCACCCCCGACACCCTCATCCCAGATTGCTGGTCTCCAGGGTCGTGAGATGACACACTGCTGTTGTTCCAGCCCCCCGGCCTGTGCTGCCCTGCTACGGCGGTGCTAGCAGACTAACACAACTTAGTACCCCAAATGAGAGCACAGCGCCTCCCCAACGCTCACTGCAGCGCTGTTTACGACAGCCGAGACGCAGAGGCAACCTAAATGTCCATCGACAGAGGACGGATAAAGAAGACGTGGCCCATACGCCCAATGGAACATTACCCAGCCATTAAAAAGAGTGAAATAAAGCAACCGCGTGGACGGCCCTAGAGACTGCCACACTGAGTGAAGTCAGTCAGACAGAGAAGGAGAAATGTCACACGACACCCCTTCTATGTGGAATGTAAAAAGAAACGATGCAAAGAGACCTACTACAAAGCAGAAAGAGACGCACAGATTTTGAGAATGAACCTACAGTCGCAAGGGGACGGGACAGTTAGGGAGTTTGGGATGGACATGTACACACGGCTATATTTAAAATAGATAAGCAACAAGGACCGACTCTACGGCACAGGGAACTCTGCTCAGGGTTATGTGGCAGCCTGCATGGCAGGGGAGTCTGGGGGAGAGTGGGTACATGTGTATGTATGGCTGAGCCCCTTTGCTATCCACTTGAAATTATCACATTGTTAAGCAGCCACACTCCAACACAAAACAAAAAGGTGAAAAGATAAATAAAAGGACAGTGCCAGATTTGTTTTTTCCCCTAAGGAGGGAGAGCTCTGCTAGTCAGGCAGTCTCTCTGTCCTGGATGGACCGATCTCATGCAGGGTTTGGCGCTGGGAGGGTGGTAGACCTTTGGAGGCATCAACAGCCTCATGCCGTCTGTAGGACTGTGGTCTCTCAAGTGAGATCCCTGCCGACTGGCTGGCACCCGGAGGCGTGTTTACCAGAGTGAGTCCACCCTTGATGGGCTCTTTCACGGGCTGGGTTTGCAGGGAAGAGCGCTGACATGGATTGTTCGGCTTGCAAAAGCACGTCCGCTGAGGTGAGCCACCGTGGAGCGGCTGGACGGGTTTCTAACGGATGCTGGTTGGCGGCCTGCTTCTCTGGCTGTCTTTTCCGAAGCTTGTGGGAACTCTCCAACAGTCCACTTGCAGGATGGTGGTGGTCCCCAAGGCTGTCGGCTCCATGAGAACAGGAAGATGATTTGAATTGCTCATTAAGGAGGCTGAGCACCAAAGAATTGATGTTTTTGAACTGGGGTGTTGGAGAAGACTCTTGAGAGTCCCTTGGACTGTAGGGAGATCAAATCAGTCAATCCTAAAGGAAATCAACCCTGAATATTCACTGCAAGCGCTGATGCTAAAGTTGAAGCTCCAGTACTTTGACTACCTGATGCGAAGAACCGAGTCATTGGAAAAGGCTCTGATGCTGGGAAAGATTGAGAGCAAGAGGAGAAGGGAACGACATAGGATGAAATGGTTGGATGGCATCCCCAACTCGAGGGACGTGAATTTGAGCAAGCTTCAAGAGACAGTGAAGGACAGGGAAGCCTGGCGTGCTGCAGTGTTGGGGGGCTTCCCAGCTCAGGGATCGAACTCCTGACCCCTGCATTGGCAGGTGTGTTCTCTATCACTGAGCCACTAGGGAAGCCCCATGTTCAGTGTTATGGTCTGTCACCTCCTTACATCTGTACTCACACGCACACACTGGTACACGCACACACCCGCAGAACCTAAGGATGTATTGAGGAACAGGGGCTTCTTGAATAGGAATATGATGTAGTCATTCACAGTGATGCAAGGGGAGCGTCCAGACATATTCAGGCACGCCCTGCGTTCACCTATGTTTAAGCCAAATGCCACCCCCTGGACCTTCCAAAAAGAACCTGGAGTCGCCATTCCATGCAAGCCTTGGTGAGGAGCTGGGTCTTCGGCTAAAAAGCTGTAGGACTCTTTTTGAGGATTTTAGGTAGAGGAAAACACAGTCAGACTTTCATTTTAATGGAAAACACAAGCAAAACAGTCATTCACATAAACTGTAGCAATATTTTCTTAGGTCAGTCTCCCAAGGTGAAAGAAATAGAAGCAAAAATAAACAAATAGGCCCTCATCAAACTTAAAAAAGCTTTTGCACAGCAAAGGAAACCATAAACAGAACAAAGAGACAACCTACAGAATGGGAGAAGATACGGGCTTGCTCTTCAAAGTATACAAACAGCTTACAACTCAATTATCAAAAACACAACAGCAACCACCAAATCAAAAAATGAGCAGAAGACCTAGACATCTCCCCCAAAGGAGATATATATGGCCAACAGGCACGTGAAGAGACATTCAATAACACTAATTATTGGAGAAATGCAAATCAAAAGCACAGTGCAGTACCACCTCACACAGGTCAGAATGGCCATAACCAAGAAGTCCACAAACAATACATGCTGGAGGGGTTGCGGAGAGAAAGGAACCCTCCTAAACTGTTGGTGGGAATGTAATTTGGTGCAGCCACGATTGAGAACAGTATGGCGACCCCTTAAAAAACTAAAAACAGCTACCATTTGATCCAGCAATCCTACCCCTGGGCGTATACCTGGAAAAGACAAAAACTCTGATTTGAAAAGATCCAGGCACCCCAGTGTTCACAGCAGCACTACTCATAACAGCCAAGACATGGAAGCAATCTAAGTGCCCACTGACAGATGGACGGGTAAAGGTGAGGTACATATATACGATGGAATATTACTCTGCCATTAAAAAGAAGAAATAATGCCACTTGTAGCAACATGGATGGACCTAGAGATGATCAGTCATATCAAGAAAAGTAAGTCAGAGAAAGACAAGTACCACATCATAGCACTTACACATGGAGGGGAAAAATGGAAACAGTGGCAGATTTTATTTTCTTGGGCTCCAAAATCACTGCCAACGGTGACTGCAGCCATGAAATTAAGAGATGCTTCCTCCTGGGAAGAAAAGCTATGACAAACCTAGGCAGTGTATTAAAAAGCAGAGACATCACTTTGCCAGCAAAGGTGCACATAGTCAGAGCTATGGTTTTTCCAGCAGTCATATATGAGCGTGAAAACTGGACCATAAAGAAGGCTGAGCACCAAAGAATTCATGCTTTTGAACTGTGGTGCTGGAGAAGACGGTTGAGAGTCCCTTAGACAGCAAGGAGATCAAACCAGTCCATCCTAAAGGAAATCAATCATGAATATTCATTGGCAAGACTGATGCTAAAGCTCCAATACTTTGGCCACCTGATGTGAAGAGCTGACTCACTGGAAAAGACCCTGATGCTGGGAATGACTGAGGGCAGGAAGAGAAGGAGGCGGCAGAGGATGAGATGGTTAAATGGAATCACTGACTCAATGGACATGAGTCTGAGCAAACTCTGGGAGACAGTGAAGGCCAGGAAGTCTGGGGTGCTGCAGTCCATGGGGTCGCAGAGTCAGACAGGACTTAACGACGGAACAACAGCAGGCACTCCAAGAACCCTGATTTGCTTTATCTTGAAGTGGTCTACAAACTCGCGAGCTTCCGCTCCCTTCAAAGACTTTCTTCTCACTGTCCCTTTGTGACTCCCCCTCAACGCTGGCTGACAGTTACTGAGAGCCCGCTTTGTGCTAAGTCCATTACACACCTTCCTCCCTCTACATACCAGAAGAGGCAGTGGGAGGCTCTGTCTCTTGCTTTTGTCCCTAACAGGCAGACAGGACCAGTTTAGCCTCCTAGCAAAGAGCTATCATTCCTTACAGGAGTATCTCCGAATGCCTCACCTGGAGTCACATGCTCATTCCTGAACCAATCACGGTGGGCACAGCAACAGAACAGAGTGTCTGACAAGGCTTGGGTCAAACCCTCACCAGTTGTCCATAGAAAAGGCTTCTGTGGCAAGAAACAGGGGGGAGGGAATATTGGGCAGAAAAACCACAGAGATTTGCAAGAATAACAGAAATCATGTTTCTAAATAGAGGAGACCACCTATATCTCTGGCATTTTCAGTTAGTTAGGCCAATAAATTCTCCTTTTTATTTAAGTCAATTTGAGTTGAATATTTTGTGCGTTGTGACTGTCGTTGCTGCTGTTTAGTCACTAAGTCACATCCAACTCTTTGCAACTCCATAGACTATAGCCTGCCAGGGTCCTCTGTCCCTGGAATTCTTCAGGCAAGGATACTGGGGTGGGCTGCCACTTTCCCTCTCTAATGTTGTAAATGAAAGGCACTAAATGATTCATTTGCATATACTTCTTCTCTTTGCACCATCATGTAAACTCCACGAGAACAGATACAAAGTCTATTTTGTTCATTGCTACCGTCCTTTTGTCTGAAATAGTGCCTGGCGCCACAGCAGGTACTTAGCAAATGTTTGCCACGCTTGTGATTATCTGTTTAATACCTGACCTCAAACCTATCAGGCTCATTTCCAGGCAGCATAGCATTTCGTTTTACTTTTTAAACTCACTCTGTTTCTCCCAGACTCTAATATGTCTGACACATCATGAGCTCTCAGAATATAGTGATGAACAAAAAAATAATCACAAAATAACCAAAGGAACGAATAACAACACAAACAAATGCTGGCGAGGATGTGGGACAAAGGGAAGTCTGCACACCGTCGGCGGGAATGTAAACTGGTACAGGTGCTACCGAAAACAGCACAGAGGCTTCTCAAAAGAAACGAAAAACAGAACTACCATCTGCCTAAGCAATTCCACTCCTGGGTACATATCTGAAAAAAAAAATGAAAACACTAATTTGAAAAGGTACATGTACCTCAATGTTCATAGCAGCACTATTTATAACAGCCAAGATATGGAAACAACCTAAGTGTCCATCAGCAGAGGAATGGACAAAGAAGATGTGCAACATATATACAGTGGAATTCTACTGAGCCATAAGAAAGAATGAAATTTTGCCATCTGCAACACCATGGATGGCCTTGGAAGGGATTATGCTAAGTGAAATGTCAGAGAGAGAAAGACTAGTACTGTGTGATATTGCTTATATGTGGAATCTAAAAACTATAACAAACTAGTGAACACAACGAATAACCAGACTTGTAGAGAAAGAGCTAGTGGTTACCAAAGGAGAGAAGGAAGCAGGGAAGGGAGAAATGGGGGTAGGGGACTAAGAGGTGCAGACTATTACGCATAAACTAACCTACAAGGATATGCTGTATAACACAGTGAATATAGTCAATAGTTTATAATAACTATAAATGGAGCATAACTTTTAAAAATTCCGAATAACTATATGTATACTTGTAACATAATATTGTATATCAAAGATGCGTCAATTAAAAAATCGTAAAAAATAAACAGATGAATAAGTATCTCTCCTGATGGACTCTAAGGAACAGGGCAACAGAGACTATAAGTGTATTAATAGCCGTAGTACCTTCAGCATTCAGCACACATAGGAAGTCAGCTCTCTTCAGATCACTACTGAGTGACAGAATAAATGAACTAATAAGTATTAAGCATGCAAAATGTTGATGTCACTGGTGCTCACGGCAGCTTATGAACTGATGGTCTGTGACTCCATGGAGTCTACAGAGGTTCTGCGGTCTACGTTTTCTTCTTTTGCAGACACCTCATCCAAAGACAGACTCTAACACATACAGGCATCTAGCACAAACCACTAGCATCTAGCAGCTTTAAGGCTCCAGGCGCTCCTCCATTCCTTAGGCAGCTTACGCTGACGTCACTGGTTCCTCTTGTTCCCCTTCAAGAGCTCTTAGCTCTAGTTAGCAACACAGGCAGAGTAGGGTCGGTTACCATGGAAACAACAGCTGGGGTGGGTAAGGAGAAGGCGCCTAAGCAGTGAGCAGAGACTGAGATTTTCAAGTTCAGGAGGCAGCCTGTGTGTGGAATAAAAATACCAGAACAGCACACAAAAATATTCTCAGTAACTATTTTTGGGGTGACTGAATGAAAATATGGCAACTTGGGCAACCCACCTCCTATGTCTGAGCCTCTTTCTTCATTTGTAAAATAAAAATAATTATCCTACTACAGAGGACATTTCAATTATGATGTAAATACAATCCTTAGCACAGGGCTAGGTGGACTTTAAATCAAAGTTTCTCAAGCACAGTCTTAGGTCTGCTTCATAATTGGAGGCATTTATTTATAAATTCCAGGTGTCCTTTTTTTTTTTTTTTTCCTTCTCCAGTTATCTTTCTAGGAGGAATGAAATCATCTTCCCTCTCCACCTTAACACATTGCCTTCTCGCCTTCTCACTAGGGCGCCAGATAAAACATAGAAAATCCAGTATGGGACAATACTAAGGCTAAAAAGCTGTCATTTATTGAAAATTCAAATTTAACTGAGTTATCCTGTAATTTTACTTGCTATATCATGCAACCCTACTTCACACACTAGACTGCTTTTTAACAAATGAATATTTGGGTTTCTCAGCCAAGCTAGCGGATGGTTCACTTACCAGGAACTGCCAACTTTGGGGGCAGCATGCCCTTTTAAGAGCTTCCCAGATGGCTCAGGCTGCCAACGCAGGAGTCGCGCGTTCAGTCCCTGGGTGGGGAAGATGCCCTGGAGAAGGAAATGGCAACCCACTCCAGTGTTCTTGCCTGGGAAATCTCATGGACAGAGGAGCCTGGCGGGCTACAGTCCACGGGGTCGCAAGAGTCAGACACGACTTAGAGACTAAAACAACAAAAACGCTCTTTCACAGACTTCAGCGATCTGAAAACTATTCACTGGGCATTCATTCTGTGCCAGGTACCCTTTAGGTGCAGTGGGTACTCGTACTGACAAGTGCCTGCCCTCTCAGAGTTTTCATTCTGGTCACGGAATCTCTTCCCCAGAACATAGCGAACATTCAGAACACCACCTCATAGAATTCTAAAACTGAAACTCGCTGACAAAAGATGAACTCCGTGTCGAGATCATGATACAGCACTACTGTGTCTGGAAACACATTTCCCCACGCCTCCACGGACGGTTCGGGCAGAGCTGACGGACACCTAGGCCCGCCCGCCGCTCTCGGCTCCGGGCCCCTGGGAGCGCTCCTTGAGGGCAGGGCCCCGCTCGCTTTCCGGGCGGTTTCCCAGGCGCCCTTGCGCTGAGCCCCGCACGGCGCGCCTGCGCACGAAGTACCGGCTCGTTGAGCACCGCAACGCCTGTGCCCGGGCCGCTTGCCGGTTCTCCTCAGGGACACGGGCTCGGCTTGGAGACCGGCGACTCTAAAGCTGCAGTAAATGGAGGGCGTGATTCTTCGGTCCGTTCTCTACCGAGGGATCGGGCGACGAGCCCACAGCGGAGGGAGAGCAGCGCAAAGTGCGACGCCCCGGCGTGGGCCCAATGGCAAAGCCGGCCAGGGCGGCTCAGGGTCCCGGCACCATCTTGAGCCGTCGCGGGAGGCGATCCGTCCCCATCCTGGCCGTTCCGGGCTACGAGGTCGGTGGGCTCGGGTCGTGGAGCCCCTCGGGACGTCGGTTTTCCCTCCCTTGCGGAGACTCTGCGGGCGTCCTCGTCAGGCCCCGCGCTGGCCTCCGGCCGTCGGGAGTGAGGCATTCGGCGGTTCCCGCACAACCTCAGTTCCCTTTGCCTCTCCGCGCTGCGGGGCTGCTTCTTGGCCGGGCCCACCGAAGACCTCCCGCCTCGCCGCCAGGTTTCTTAGAACAGCGAGACACCTTGCAGGAAGAGCTCCGGAAGTCCGGGGCCCGCTCCCTACCTCTGTGGCACCCCCGTGTTTTCTCTGAATGTGGGCTTTCCCGTGACTCCCATTGACTTGAATAGAGGAAGCTTTGAGTCTAGGAAACTGCCTTCGATTCGGAATCGGTTGTCGGAACAGCCAGCCTCTTGTCTTTTAAACAGCTTTTTTGAGACATAAATTTACGTACCTTAAAACGTACAGTGGGTAACACTGTAAGTGTTCAACTCAACTTTTTTTTTCTTTTATTTTAAAGCACAATTAAGGAGTTGTGCCGGGCTTCCCTGGTGGCTCAGCTGGTAAAGAATCCGCCTGCCAAGCGGGAGACCTGGTCGATCGCTATGTTGGGAAGATCCCCTGGAGAAGGGAAAGGCTACCCCCTCCAGTATTCTGGCCTGGAGAATGGCATGGACTGTATAGTCCATGGGGTCGCAAAGAGATGGACACGACTGAGCGACTTTGACTTCGCTAAGGAGCTGTGCAGGCCCCGCTTGCAAGCTTTGGAACATTTCCATCACCCCTCAAAATTCGGTCCCGCCCATTCGCAGTCAGTGGTGGCTCCTACCCCTGAGGAACCATGAGTTTACTTTGTCTCTTTAGATTTCCCTTCTCTGGAAGTTTCATGAAAATGAAATGGTACAGTATGTGGTTATTTTGCGGCTGGCTTCTTAAACTTACCATAAGGCTTTTGAAGTCTCTTTATCAAGAGTTGGGAAGTCAGATGGTTTTGGTTCAGAACTGCTCTGCTGGGAGTTTAGATCATTTGTGAGGACAGCTGACTGGGCACTATAGGAATGCTGTTGCCCCCACAACCCCTGCCATAAGTTTGGCTCCGTTTTTCCAATTTCTCTTTGCCCTGGGTCGAACATGTTTGATTAGGATTTTGAGATTTATTACCATGGAATGGTAGGGAATCTGTTGAGGATGCTGACTTTGTTTGCTGCCTGACTTGGCTTTGGGGCCAGCTTTTCTAACTTAGTTGTGAGACTTTGAACAGCCATTTAGTCTCTGTGGTTCTCAGTCTGCAGGAAATAATCTTTCCTAGGTTAGATGAATTACTGCATAGAAAGGCTTAGAACAGTGAGGGCCCTGACACAGTCCAGCTGAAAATGTTAACTCTCCTGATCTTACAGGGGTTCCTTTCGAGGGGAGAGAGGCCGGTGAGTCAACAGATGGGTGCTATCGCAACCTGCTCAGCTAGGGTATAACATTGGTTGAGAAGCCTTTTTTTTTAACTTTTTATTTTCTATTGGAGTATAGTTGATTAACAATGTTGTGTTAGTTTTAGGTGTCCAGCAGAGTGATTCAGTTATACAGACACATGTACCTATTCTTTTTCAAAGTCTTTTCCCATTTAGGTTGTTCCATGATATTGAGCAGAGTTCCCTATGCTATGCAGTAGGTCCTTGTTGATTATCCGTTTTAAATATAGTAATGTGTAAATGTTAATCCCAAACTCCCTAACTATCCCTGACCCCGACTTCCCTACTGGTAATCGTAAGTTCCTTCTCTGTGTCTGTTTTGTAGATAAGCTTATTTGTAATTTTATTTTTTAGATTCCACATACAAGCAATAGATGATAGTTCTCCTTCTCTGAGTTCCTTCCCTCCGTATGACAATCTCTTGGTCCATTCATTTGTTGGAAATGACATTTTATTTTTTAATGGCTGAGTGATATTCCGTTGCATATATGCACCACATTTTCTTCATCTGTTCATTTCTGGGTGGACATTTAGATTGCTTCCCTGTCTTAGCTGTTGTAAACAGTGCTGCAGTGAACGTTGTCGGTGCTGGGGGTGCGGGTATCCTTTTGGACCATGTGTTTTCTCCAGATATATGCCGAGGAGTGGGATTGTAGGATCATATGGTAGCTCTGTTTTTAATTTTTAAAGAAATCTCTATGCTGTTCTCCTTAGTGGCTGCACCAATTTACATTCCTACCAACAGTGTAGGAGGGCTCCCTTCTCTCCACACCCTCAAATCAATTTGTGGCACATTATTTGTTCCCTAGAAGTCGGTAGTGGTAGTGAAAGTCACTCAGTTGTGGCTGACTCTGCAACCCCATAGATTGTAGCCTGCCAGGCTCTTCTGTCCATGGAATTCTCCAGGCAAGAATGCTAAAGTGGATTGCCATGCCCTTCTGCAGGGGATCTTCCCGACCCAGGGATCGAACCCTGGTCTCCTGCATTGCAGGCAGATTCTTTACCGTACAGGTCACCAGGAAGCCCTGGGAGTCGGTAGGAAGCTTCTATATACTGTCCCCCACTCCCCCCAACCAAGTTTATTTTTTGTAGTTTTTGTACTTTTTTTTTGTACTTTTTTTTTTTTTCCTCAGGAAAGTGTGCATTTCCTCAATATTTGCAGACCAGGTTAAAATTAAATGGTGTCCTGTTAAGAGTGAGGTCTGAAGACTGAAGCAAGGGTTAGAGGCCTGAGCTCTTACCAACTTTAGCACCTTGGGCAATGTGCTTAACCTCCTGAGTCTCCAATTCATCCACAGAATTGGATAACAATGGTACCCTGCTTTCCCTAGTTGAGGATTAGATGGAAATCTTATATTTAGCAAAGCACCTGGAATCAAAAGTTCTGTGACTGTCAGCTGTTGTTATTTTCATTATGCAGAGTTCTTTCCAATTAAAACAGCTTAGGGATTGTAAACTTTTATGAACCAGTCATTAAAAGGAACTGGGAAGTCCTCCACTGTTTTTGAGGCCTTGGAATGCGTTATGGAAAATAGAAATTTGTTCCTTGAAAGTTTGGAAGGAAGTTTCCATTCCTACTCCAGTCACCCTTTAAAGGCATGCTTTTTCTTCCTTTGAGGGAGTACTTTTTATATACTCCCCCTCCATTTTTCACTAAGAGTTTTAATACCGAAAAGAATGAGGGTCCATAAATCTTTTCTGTTAAGGGCCAAACAGTAACTATGTCAGGCTTTGTGGGATATGTGGTATCTTTCAGAATTACTTAGCTGAGCCACTGTAGTGTGAAAGCTGCCATGGAGAGTATGTCAACATGGATGTGGCTGTGTCCAATAAAACTGTGTTTATGAACACTGAAATTTGGATTGCATACCATTTTCATGTGTCACAAAGTATTATTTTGATTTTTTTCCAATCAATTAACTACTTCATTCAACTATTTTGTGTCCAAATTTGGCCTGACGTAATGAATAGTGGTATGATACGGAGTGAAAAAGACTTGGTTCTGATCTGTATTAACTGGATGTATTTGGGCAAGCGAACCAGCACTCTAAGCCTCACGTTCCTCATCTTGCAAATAGGTATTCTGCTAACATATGTGCCGCCTCAAGTTGTCAGGCTGACACAATGCATACTGTGTTGTGCACACCGCTGGGCATCTACTGAATCACATACTAGCTCTATCAGCTCTACTTTCTGAGAATCCGTCAAATGGAATATGTGGTAGAGGCTGGAGCTAGATGACCTGGGTTTCAATCCCGGCCGTTTATTAGCTGTGTGACTTTGCACTGGTCACCAACCTCTGTGCCTCTCTTAACTCATCCCTAAGATAGGGACTATAATAGTACCCACTTCAGACAATTGTCTTCAGTACTAAGTAAGCTAACACTTAATGAAACACTTAGAGAAATTTCTGACACATATAAATTCTCAATTAATATTAGTTGTTACTATTTCACAGTAAGATGTGTTTGGGGTTAAAAACTCCTGTGCTGTGTTGTTAAAATGAAAGACTTTTGCCTCTTTCCTCTGAAATGGTGCAATTTATAAAGCATAGGATTTGTTCCTTGGAAGTGAGAAGAAAGTTGCTGGTAAATGGCAAGGGCCTAGGGCACTTTCTGAAGAAAGCGCTCCCTTGATATTTGCCAAGTTTTTATTATCTGCCTTCCTCTCAAGAATGACCCATTTCATTATGGCTTTCAAATTTCATAGCACAGAAGTATATTTGGTGGTGAGAGCTTGGGTGTCTCGAAGATCTGGATTTGATTCCTGACCACCATCCACTAGCATGTGACCTGAGACAATCTACCCACCTCCCACAGCTGATCTAGGAAACTTGGATAATAATAGTATCTATTTCACAGAGTTGCTGTAAAGATTAAACATACCAATGCATATAAAGTGCTTGGTGCCAGGCCTTGCCTGCTGTAAAAGTTTAATAAATGACAGCTATTACTTTTGTTGTCCTCCAGGGCACTCTTATTAAAGTCAGACCTATTTGAGATGGAAAACCACTTGCTAGCTTTTTAATGGGCAGCCTTCGCTCTCACTCTAGGTTTGGAATGTTTGATAAAATTGTAGGAATTTTTTGTTCTTAGGAGATTGCCCTTGTGAACCTGTTAGCCACGAGTTTATGTTTCTCAACAAGGGGGCTATTTCTTGAAGATTCTCACTTTATTTGCATAGAATTGTGTTGGGAAGTAGAGAGCACTGTAGACAGAAAGACCGAGGTTTGAGTCTTGACTCTCTCAACCAGATTATGAACTTGAGTAAATGTCATTCTCTCTGAGCTACAGATTTCCCATCTATAAAACAAGTATATTAGTTCTAGTTTCATTAAGATTATTGGGAGCACTCACCCAGATGCATATTTTTAAATAACAGTTTCATCTAGATGTAATTAATTCACTACCATAAAGTTCACCCACTTCACTGGTATTTAATACATTCAGAATTGTGTAACCATAATCAAAATCAATTTTAAAACATTTTCATTACCCTAAAAAGAAATCCTCACTCTTCATTCCCCTCTGCCCTAGCCCTAGGCAACTGTTAATCTACTTTCTGTCTGTCTGTGCCTATTCTGGACATTTCATATAAGTGGAATCATACGATATTGTGGGCCTTTATGACTGTTTCCTTTCAATTAGCGTAATGTTTTCCAAGTTCATCAATGCTGTAGCATGTATCAGTACTTCATTTTTTATTGCCAAATACTCTGTTGTATGGGTATAGCACCTTTTATTTATCCATTTATCAAACAGTTCAGTTCAGTTCAGTCGCTCAGTCATGTCTGACTCTTTGCGACCCCATGAATCACAGCACGCCAGGCCTCCCTGTCCATCACCGTCTCCCGGAGTTCACTCAGACTCATGTCCATCGAGTCCGTGATGCCATCCAGCCATCTCATCCTCGGTCATCCCCTTCTCCTCCTGCCCCCAATCCCTCCCAGCATCAGAGTCTTTTCCAATGAGTCAACTCTTTGCATGAGGTGGCCAAAGTACTGGAGCTTCAGCTTTAGCATCATTCCTTCCAAAGAAATCCCAGGGCTGGTCTCCTTTAGAATGGACTGGTTGGATCTCCTTGCAGTCCAAGGACTCTCAAGAGTCTTCTCCAACACCACAGTTCAAAAGCATCAGTTCTTCGGCGCTCAGCCTTCTTCACAGTCCAACTCTCACATCCAGACATGACCACTGGAAAAACCATAGCCTTGACTAGACGGACCTTAGTTGGCAAAATAATGTCTCTGCTTTTGAATATGCTATCTAGGTTGGTCATAACTTTCCTTCCAAGGAGTAAGCGTCTTTTAATTTCATGGCTGCAGTCACCATCTGCAGTGATTTTGGAGCCCCCAAAAATAAAGTCTGACACTGTTTCCACTGTCTCCCCATCTATTTCCCATGAAGTGATGGGACCAGATGCCATGATCTTCATTTTCTGAATGTTGAGCTTTAAGCCAACTTTTTCACTTTGCTCTTTCACTTTCATCAAGAGGCTTTTTAGCTCCTCTTCACTTTCTGCCATAAGGGTGGTGTCATCTGCATATCTGAGGTGATTGATATTTCTCCCGGCAATCCTGATTCCAGCTTGTGTTTCTTCCAGTCCAGCGTTTCTCATGATGTACTCTGCATATAAGTTAAATAAGCACGGTGACAATATACAGCCTTGACATACTCCTTTTCCTATTTGGAACCAGTGTGTTGTTCCATGTCCAGTTCTAACTGTTGCTTCCTGACCTGCATACAGATTTCTCAAGAGGCAGGTTAGGTAGTCTAGTATTCCCATCTCTTGAAGAATTTTCCACAGTTTATTGTGATCCACACAGTCAAAGGCTTTGGCATAGTCAATAAAGCAGAAATAGATGATTTTCTGGAACTCACTTGCTTTTTCCAATATCCAGTGGATGTTGGCAATTTGATCTCTGGTTCCTCTGCCTTTTCTAAAACGAGCTTGAACATCAGGGAGTTCACGGTTCACGTATTGCTGAAGCCTGGCTTGGAGAATTTTGAGCATTACTTTACTAGCATGTAAGATGAGTGCAATTGTGCGGTAGTTTGAGCATTCTTTGGCATTGCCTTTCTTTGGGATTGGAATGAAAACTGACCTTTTCCAGTGCTGTGGCCACTGCTGAGTTTTCCAAATTTGCTGGCATAGTGAGTGCAGCACTTTCACAGCATCATCAAACAGTGGGTCCATCAAATGATGGGCAGTTATTTCCACTTTTTGAAGTGGAAGCTTCAGTATCACTCTTGTGATACTGCTGCTGTGAACATTCATGTACAAGATTTTATGTGAATATATGTTTTTATTTCACCCAGAAAAGGAATTTCTGGATCTTTTGGTAACTGTTTAACTGCTTAAGGAACTGCCAGACAGTTTTCTAAGCAGCACCCAGATCATTTTTAAAGAACTTGACTCCTAAAACTTGACATAGAGCAAATACAAGATAGCCATTTTATTGTAAAAAATTTGTTCTTGGAGGCCACTCTTCTAATTTAGTTGAATAAACTGGCAAGCCTTCTGTCTTTTTAAATGCTCTGGAACAATGTGTACAAACTAAGAATAATTTGCTCCTTGAGCATTTGAAGGACAGGTCCAGTCAAACAGATTTCAAATAATTTCTGCTTCCCCTAGAAAGTGATGCATGCCTTTAAGCTTTTCCAATTTGTTAGCATAAAATTATATTAGCACAGTGGTTGAAGTCTGACTCTGCAGTCATTTGCTGGCTTTGGAAGTTGGAGTAAGACTCCATGACCTTCACTTTGCTCACATGTAAAACAGGTCATGAGGTCACCTATATCTCAATAAGGAGGAGCTGCAAATACATATAATGTTTTATGCTATATCCTGCATACAGGAAGTGCTAAATAAATATTAGTTTTTAATCTCATAGAGACTGTGAGATTGAAAATCGTTGTGCTAGGCTATTAAAATGTAGCGAGTCTTGTCCAGTCGCTCAGTCATGTCCGACTCTTTCCGACCCCATGGATTATACACCACGCCGGGCTTCCCTGTCCTTCACTATCTCCCAGAGCTTGCTCAAATTCATGTCCATTGAGTTGGTGATGCCATCCAACTATCTCATCCTCTGCCACCCCTTCTCGTTTTGACTTCGGTCTTTCCCAGCATCAGGGTCTTTCCCAATGAGTCAGCTCTTTGCGTAGAAATTATGAAGTAGAGAGCCTTAGCGCGTGGGAATTCTTTGTAAGAAGATTTCTCCTGATTTTTTTCCTATTCCTTTGGTAGTCAGTTTTAGTAATTCTTATTTTCTTGGCTGGAGAAGGAAATGGCAAACCACTCCAGTATTCTTGCCTAGAGAATCCCGTGGACAGAGGAGCCTGGTGGGCTGCTGTCTATAGGGTCGCACAGAGTTAGACATGACTGAAGCGACTTAGCAGCAGCAGCAGCATTTTCCTTGACAATGTTCATTTTCATTAAAATTTTCATACCATTTGTCTAAAACCTTGGTTAACATTAACATGTTTGCTTTAGCTTTTAATACATAATTTATTTGTGTGGCTCAAAATTCATAAAGGAGAAAGGGTACACGGTGAAAATTTCCTTCCCACATCCCTTCTCTCAGCACCAGTTTCCCTCCCTGTAGATAACCAGCGTCACTAGTTTTGTGTATTTTCTTTCCAAACTTATTTCATGTATATTGAAGCAAATATATATATAGTTTGCCTCTTTGTTTAACAAATGAAGCATATTGTATTCAGTGTTCAGCACCTTGACTTTCACTTAACAGTGTATCGGAGATCATTCCATAAGGTATTTCTCATCCTTTCTTTTTAATGGCTGTGGAAGTTTCTCTTATGTGAAATATGTAGAATTTATAAAATGTTTCTCTAATCTCCAGCTGTTTTCCTGCTTTCTGATTCATGTTTTACTTTTATGTCAATGATGGTCTTTTTCCTGTTCTCTTCAGATTTATTTTGGTGGGCCTTTGGCAAAATGAACCAGATAAGAGTGTGTGTTCTCTCCTGGCCTGACAACCTGCATTGTAGAAGCCAGATCACCTCTGCATACCATTCTCATCACATCGTCAGGTGTTGACATGTGAGTGTGTGTGGAAGTCATGCCACTTTTTGGGAGACTTGAGTGAGATCCGAGTGCTGGCTGGTCCCCCTGGGGGGAATTTTTGTGGTAAGCTAGAGATTGTGATCGTCAGGGATCTCCAGTCCTTACGTGGCCTCCAAGGCCTTGCAAGGTCCGACTTCTCTCTCCCTCCTCTGTCCTAAGCCATTCTGTATTCTAGCTGCACGGTTCTCCGTACTCCTCTCTGCCTCCTAACCTTTGCACCTGCTGTTCATTAGACGTGCAGTGTTCTTCCTCAGCGCCTGGCCCAGGGCAGACTCCCTCAGACACATGCTCGCAGCACAGTGTGCTGTCCTCACGTTCACTGCTTGCTTACGTGGCTGCTTATAGTTGTTTGGTGTCATCTGTGAACCATACACCCCAGTGAAAGCACCAACTGCGTCTCCTTTATCATTTTATCCCCAGTGTCTGGATGTGTTTGATAATACCTGTTTATTGAATGGTTGAATAAATGAGTGTCTGCCATTTTGCCAGTTCAGGATTAGAGCTTTCTGCCTGGCAAACCAATATGAGAAAAAAGTATGTGAATAACCTCGTATTTTTTAAATAAGTATTTTGTTTGGCATGTGATAACTTGACTCTGAGTGCTTCTGCTTCCTGTGAGAGAAGGCGCCTGGTGCCCTCTTGGACAGGGGTGTGTGAGCAGAACTGTGGGTAGGCGATCCTTCCTGGCCTCCAGAAACTCTCATAGTTCTGAATCTTAACACCATCAGCCAGATTTGACACTGAATTTTTCTCTGTTAACATCAGATTTGTGACAGGGTTCTCCTTTGCCTGTCTTTAATCTTATGTATAGTTAACTGTTTAATAACTATACATAAGATAGTTGATTGAATTTAGAAGCAGTTTTTGTGATAGAGTTGGTTGCCTTTACGTGAATATTTGGTTTTCTGTTGTCTTGAAATTCCTAGAGGGGGTTAAAAAATCAAGTTCACTCTCAAAGAAAATTGGTTAGATTTGCATTACTGAGGAACTGTATACAAATTTGTATACTAAGATAATTACCTGTCCAGCTCTGAATATGCAAGAGTAGTAAACACTGAAGAACATAGTCTTGAATTTATTTTTGTAGAGTACAGTGTTCACTTCACAGCTTCCAGAGTCAGAGCTCTAGCAGACCTCTCCAGAGTACCTAACTCAACATCTCCACTTGCTTGAGGGTAAGCATTTCAAATGTAACACATCAAAAAGAGAGCTCTGGATTTTCTGCTCTTCCCCTGCCCAAACCTGTGACTCAACGACTCACTAAATAACACTTCCATCTACCCAGCCGCTCAAACCAAAAATGTAGGAATCATTTGCGATGTTTTTTTCCTTTGCCACAAATACACAAATTATCAGCAGGGTTTGTCTATTTTGTCTCCGAAACACCTGCTGTATTTGTCCACTTCCCCTTATCTCCACTGCCGTCCTGCTGGTTCAGAGCACTGCCATCCTGCCTAGACAGCTGCCTCCTAACCGGTCCACAGGCCTCCTCTCTTCAATCTCTAGTCCCCTAGTTCTCCACACAGCAACATGAACCATCTTTCTATGGATTATGTCAGACCTTATTTAAACATCTTTAATGACTCCATATCACCTTTCGGATCAAATCCAAGATCTTTATCTTGGCCTCCAGCCCCTAAAGAACTGGCTTTTGCACACCTGTAAAGCCTCATTTTACTCCCCCTACTCCCTTCTTGCTATCCTCCAGGCATTCTGATGTCTGTTCTATTTTTTTTTTCCTTTTTAGTCTTTATATATTGCCATTTTATCTGTCTAGAATATTCCCCCCTTGCTCTTCCCAGGGCTAGCTCTTTCTCACAGTTTTAGCTTCTCTTCCTCAGAGAAGCCTTCCCTGACTGCTCTATTTAACCACCATACAAACACCTACCCTCCTCTCCACCTCATTGCAGCTGCCTGTTTTTTTTGTTCAGACTCCTCACTGCAAGTTTTAAAGGTTTATTTTTTCAACTTTATGTATCTTGCCAGCTAGACTGAAGCTTAAAGACATACTTATCAAATAAATGACTTAGGGCAGGGGCTATTTTGAATTTAATTGCAGTGAGCCAGAACCTGGCCTACCACTGGTCCACATATATATATATATACATATATATATATATATGGCACTCAAATATTTGTTAAAGAATGGATGAGTAAGCATTCATTGAGAGACTTAACCATGTACTAAACTCTGTGCAAATTCATGGGATCATAATACCCAGATCACCCAATCTGTTAAAGATTTATTGTAGACCAGGGGTTGTCAAACGTTTTTTTTTTTTTTTCTCAAGACCCATTTACACTCTTGAAAATGATTAAGGACTCCACAAAGAATTTTTGCTTATGTGGATTACACCTATCAATATATGTAATTGTAGAAATTAAAATTTTAAATGTATGTTAATTAAAATAGGTAGTAAGTTTATTACATGTTAATATAAGCAACCTTTTTTTAAATTTAATGTTGATAATTCCCGAAGCAAAAGACTACTGAGAAGAGTGGCATTGTTTTACGTCTTTACAAATCTCTTTAACAACTGGCTTGAATGAAAACAGCTAGAGTCTCAACTGCTTCAGCATTCACTCAGTCGAGATACCACACGCCATGCAGCCTCAGGAAAACCCCACTGTACACTTGGGAAAGAAGTGAGAACTGCTGTAGATAACTTAGAAGACAGAATTTGGGAGCTTTCCCTGGCAGTTCAGTGGTTAAGACTTTGCGTTTCCAATGCAAAGGATGTGGGTTTGATCTCTGGTTGGGGAACTAAGATCCCACCTGCCAGGCAGTATACCCGCCTCCAACCGAAAAAAGGATAATAGTTTTGATTGAGATGGTGCTGTGAGTGGTGCAGTCGCACTTCAACCTCTTTTTAATATAACCTGCAGTGATCCAGAAGTGTATGACATGTGCATGGGTAAAAAACTGAACAGAAAAACAAGGAGCTGTGGGGTTGAAGAGCTGAACCCGTTGGACTTCTGATCTTTAGATAGAGATGGTTAACAATTTGACTGCTGTGGAGTAACAAGGTCCAGAAGTGCTCCCAGGCTCATTGCGTCAAACGGGCTGGGGTGAGACTCTCCTGACATGAAATGAGACTGAAAAAAAGCCAGTAATAGTTACTCAGGGCTTCAACTTACATTAAGAGCAGTGGCAGGAGTGAAAACATGGCCACGTAGAGTGGACCCAGCCTGAGCTTAAATTTTGCTCAGTGACTAACATACCCCTTTATCACATGGCACAGAGCCCCCATTTAACTTGTCTCAGGACTAACTTTCTCACAACAAAGAAGACACAAACAAAAAAAGGAAAAAAAGCTAGATATGGAGGGAAGAGACAGGTGGGGTCAGGGGTGACAGCTAAGTGTTCTAAGAAGCACTTAGAAATTAAAATTATAAAACAGAGTTAAACATAGGAAAACTTACAATAAGCAAGACAACAAAATCAGCTGTTAGGATAAATTCATTCCTGATAAAATGCAATTCGAATAATTTCAGTGTAACTTTAAGATTCTTGAAAGATAAAGAATAGTATTCATAAAATGTTCATCCACTTGAGAAAGGTGGATATAAAAAAAGTACTGATTAAAAATCTTAAACTTGAAAAAAAAAAAAAGGCCACTGTAAAACACATCAAGGTAAACACTATATTGGATGCAGTTCAACAGAGGAGTTACTCAGAAAGCAACCCAGAAAAGTATATGGAAAACAGAGAATGTGAACAAAGGACAGACTGAGAAGGGCAAATATACGCTAATAGGTTGAGAAGAGCATAAAGCTGAAATGGCAGAAAAGCTACATTGGCCAAGATAGACTGGCCAAGAATTCTGCAGAATGGCAGAAAGACCTTCATTGGCCACACAGTTTCTGAGCAGGAGAAACGAAAACAGATCCATATATAACACCTTTTGGAAAGCCACAGAGGAAAACACCAGTGCTCTTAGGAACATTTAGATCATAGCAAACCCCATCAGCCATGTTAGATGTTGATGACAACAGAATAATACCTTCAAGACAAGAGAAGAGAAGGGTCACTTTACAATTCCATACCTAAGTAAACTGTCATTCAAAAAGTATCTGAAAGCCACTTTTAGAAACACAAATAGACTGCCCCCTAGACTAAAAGGCTTTTTTAAGGATTTATTACAATGAGGGGGGAAAAAAGAACCTAGAGAGGAGTAAAATTCAGGAAACGAGAATAAATTATCAGTAAACATAATTAATCATTGACTGCAAAAATTGTGCTTTGGGTTTGTTTTAAAAATATGTAGCTAAAATTCTAGACAATAAGCAGGAAAGTGGGAATAAGAAATTAAATGAATTGCTAAGGTATGCCAGGTTCCTTTGTGATTTTACACTCTGTTTAAAAAAATAAGTACTTGTATATAATTAGGAATTTAAAGATAGACAATAAAATAACAAATTTAATTGAAAGCTTTCAAATTAGCAAAGAGAAAAAAAAAGTAAACTTGATCAACTCAGTAGAAGGCAGGAAAGGAAAAAATAAGGAACAAAGGAAAAGACATTTAACAAGCAAGTATATCGGAAATATAAAATGTGAACATATTAACTCCCCTATTAAAGGCAGACTTCAAGATTAATTTCTTTGATATCTGATTTACAGGAAATCATGAGCTTGTTCCTACCTAAAAACATGGCCTTGAAATACATAAAGCAAAAACTAAAAAGAATTACCAGGAGCAGTGAATGAAGCCATAGGCTAATAGGAGATCTTTTAAAAAAATAATTATTTAGAATTGATATATCAAGCAGACAGAAAATAAGAATACTGAAAATGTAAACACAGAACTTGATCCTATGGACATAAATAGAAATTGGTACCTGATAATTAGAGAATGCTTGTTCTTTTCTAATACACTGAACAATTAAAAATTGATTACATCCTAAGATCACAAAAGAAATTTTAACAAATATCAAATAATAACATATAGACCATATCATTTGGCTATAATATAGTTAAATTGGATATCTATGGTCAAAAGACTTTTAAAGAACTTGAAAACCTAAATACATTCCTTAGTGTGACTAAGAGGAAATCTATTTGCAGCAATGGAATATAGTACCAAACAACAGTGAAATGTATGGAATGCGGTTCAAGTGGTACTTGAAAGGAATGTAATAGCCTTAAAGGTACCTGTTAAAAATTAAGAAAGATTAAAGGTAAATAAGTTAAATGTGCAACTCAAGATGCTAGGAAAAGAAACTCAAATAAAGAGAAAAAAGGAAATAATAAAATAGAGAACAGAAATTAAATGTAAAAGAAGAATAAGTAAAGAGGACGATTTTGTTAGAAAATATAAATGACCTAAATTGACTAAGACAAAGCAGAAATATAGTACAAAACGAAGGAAACCAAGTAAAAAATATTTCATGCAAAAAGACCTCAGATTTAATTTTATAGTGAGTTATGTTAAACTTTCAAAAATGAGAAACTCTATTTTTTATGATCTGTTATAGAGAATATAAGCAGGAAGAAAATCTAAATAATTTTATAAGGCTAGTATAACCTTGATACCAAAATGAAACAAGTATAGTAGAATAAGAACTTAGGTGCAAAAACGAAAAGTAAAATATAACCCAGTAGTATCCTGCTGCATGTGTATATAAATCAGACCCTCATTATCATGATCAAGTAGGGGTTACAAATGCCACGTTTCAACATCAGAAAATTTGCCTTAATTCTCCACATTAACAGATTATATAACATAATCTTCCCAACAGATAACAGAAAAGTCATTACATAAAAATCAAATGTATTCATGAAAAAATTTTTAGAAAACTAAAACTAAAGGGAATTTCCTTAATCCCCAACAAAAAGGCTTTGCAAACAAGCTTACTGTGGACATTTTTACTTGATAGTAAAAGATAAGTATCCCCTTTCAAATCTAGAACAAGATTTATTCCATATTTCCCCAGAGGTCCTAGAGGATGCATTATGATAGAAATGAGATATAATTGTCAATAAAAATCTAAAAATTGTCATAAGCAGGTTAACATTTTCAAAGCGTCCAGGAAAATCTGAGAGAAACTATTAGAACTAACAAGGACAGGTCAGCAAATTCACTGGATTTACCAAAAAAAAAAAAAAAAAATCAACATATAAAAAGCAATAGCAGATAATTCTCAAAAACCATAATCCAAGACAAATCATGAGAAACTGTTAGACAAACTCAAATTGAGACTTTCTACAAAATACTTGACCACTACTCCTCAAAACTGCTAAAGTCATGAAAAACAAGGAGATACCGAGGATCTGTCGCAGCCTAGAGTTGTCTAAGGGCACATAACTAAATGTAATGTGGTGTTCTGGATGGGATCCTGGGACAGAAGGAAGACATTTATGGCAAATCTGTAGTATAATTACTAGCTTTGTACTAGTGATAATTTCTTCATTTGACCACGTACCAAAGTTAGGTAAGATGTTAACATCAGGGGAGACTGAGTAAGGAATGTTTACATTATCTTTACAACTTTTCTGTAACTATGAAATTATTTTTAAAAAGCTTTATCACTGTTTCAACTCAAAAATAACCTGTTAGGTAAGTAACAGGAAAAAAGACCTCTGAAAGTCAACCAAGATCTTTACGGGAAAAAATTACAACATACTGTCGTTGGCTGTAGAAGGCATGAATAAACAGGTAGGAGAGATCATAGAGGAAGATGAGATGTCGTGATAAAATGTTTTTAGTTCTCTTTAAATTTTTTTGTGGATTCAGTAAATTGTCGAGGGTTAAGAATAGCCAAAGACACTTTTGAAAAACAGGGCAACTGTCCTTTAAGATATCAACATATTGTAAAGCTCCAATAATTAATGCTCGCAGATAAACAGATGGACCTATGGGACAGACTAGGGTTTAGGTACAGTCCACTCCTACAGAAACATATATGTCAGGAGAAAACAATAGATCCATACCACAGAACATATATAAAACTAAGCTGAAAAAACTAAAGCTTAAGGGTATTGTATCTTTATGATTTCAGCGTGGAGAGGGATTTCTTAAGGTATAAAAAAGCAGAAATACGAAGGAAAAGATTATTAAATTTTATAGCACAAATATTTAACATTCTTCTGTGACAAAAGATATTGATGCCTTTTCTTTTAACTTTGTTCATGGCATGGATTTTAGACATATTGAAGTGTGATTGGGGTCAAGAATAGGAGGTAATTCAAGCTGCGACGTGATGTCTTATTCACGGTTAAAGAAGATGCTATCTAGAAAATACTAGAGGGAAGGGTTTGAAGTCAAAGCAGGTGGTCAAGTGAGTAGGCTAATACCTAGGGGGTAATGATTAGGACTATCATGCAGAGCCAAAAGGGGACAAATCTGGAGTGTATCTTGGATGTAGAGTCAGCGGGACCTGCTGATGAACTGAATGTTGTTGGTAAGGGCACCAGGAATCCAGAACAATTGTAAGATTTTTGGCTACTGCAACTGGTGCTGTTTATAGAAACAGGGAAAAGGGAAATTACTGTTTGTTTTCAGTGTTTTGAGTTGCCCACTAGACATCCTGGTGGAGCACTCAACTGTTAAGCAGCTAGTTGGGTATGAGAGGCTGGGCTTCTGTAGAGACTTCTGTGCCAGAGGGAGCTGTTGGCATGCAGGTGGCATTTCAACCATCCGGCTATGTGAGACTGCTGCCTAGGGAGTAGATGTTGAGGGAGAAGGCTAGTGACGGAGTTCTGAGCACGGGGAGCTTGCACGGAGCAGAAGCCAGCTAAGAGAACAGAAGGGGAAAACCAGGGCAGTGTAGTGTCTCTGAAAATACGATGGTGTGAGTTTTTATTATCATTGTTTTAATGAGGATGTTGAATGGTACTGAAAGATCAAGTGAGATTAAGGACAAGTTTCCTAGCCTCATAGCGAACTGCTGAAATTGCCAAGTGGTTTCAGGAATGTGGAAAGGAGGAAGCCCCCAGTGTGGCATGGTAAGGGGAGACAATGTGCAGTAAAGCTGTTGAGTCGGTGGCAGAGACCACTCCATCAAGAAGGCTTCATTGGCTGGTGCCAGAAGGGAGTGCTGAGAAAGGGGAGACGCTCTGAGAACATGTGCTATCTGATGGGAATGAATGATGTGGGATCCAGAGAAAAACCTGTGTTGCAGACAGAGGTTTTGAGGAGAGAGGAGATGGAGGGCCCTTGAATGTGTTAAATCGCCTTCCAGACCCTAGCCAGACTTAAAATTCCCCTCCGGGGTCCGAGAAAAACACCTCTGTGGGACGCTGGGCACCTGCAGCGTCCCAACAGCTCCCCCAGCGGCTCCTGACGTGTGTGGCCAGACTTGGAAGCCTCTGCCCTAAGCTTAGGACCGCATTCACTCTCAGTGGTCCCGCTAGAATTCCTGTGGATGCTCCTGGGGAGTGCGTTTCAAGGGTGCCGCGCAAAGGCGTTTTCATTCAGATTTTCTGTTTATGTGGCACTGCTGGCTGACCGGAGACTATTGAAGGCTTGGAGGGTTTCAGACACTGCCCCCCTCGCCCCTCCGCCCCAGGTCAACAGCTTCCCAGTATCCCCAGGAACCACTGATTGATAAATATTTATACTTACAAAGTGTCAATGTGAAATTTCATTTTGGATATCCTATTCTTTATGCTCTTGGGTAACGTACATTTTGTAATTCATTATATCTCATGAATCTTTTCCTTTAAAATTCAAGTCTTACGTTTTCACTGGCCACGTAAAATCGCACGGTCTGGCTTTGCCCGAGTACAGTTTGGGGCTTCCACAGAGTGCCTTTTTCTCATAGAAAGTGGCGCTCGCTAAGCACGCCTGCATGGACTCGCTCGCACCTCGCCGCTTTACCCCCGTGGCCCCTGCGGTGGCCGGCTGACAGTTTCTTGCATGCTTCCCCAGAGGGTTAACCGCGTGTGTGTTCACCCTCAACAAGCGAACAAGTGGGGCTACTTACCGGTCGGGTCTGCACGCTTCGGCCGGACCGCCGGCGTGGCTGCCGGCCGAGTCCTCGGTGGTCGTCCGTCCCGCGGCCCGCGTTGCCCGCCGCAGCCAGGTCCTCAGGCGGCGGGGCGCCCCGCACGGCAGCGGCCGGGCTGGACGGCGGCGGCCCGGGCCGGCGGCGGCTGCACCGCGCGAGGCCGCGCTCTCGGGCTTTCGGTCTTTGGCAGTCGGGTCCTGAGTTCTGTCCCGCAGGTCCGTCAGCCATTGGCGCTTTTCTGTGGATTGCCAGAGTCCTCCCTTTTGGCCCATTTTTCAGGCGCGAGTTGGTCTGTACGCTATCGGTTCCCAAGAGTTCTCCGTTTATTGGGGAAGTTAGCCCCGGGTCTTTCGTGTGTCCCAGGCAGGAAAGGCTCGTCTCCCACTCTCTCGTTTGTCTCTAACTCCAACATACATATTTTTGCCCACCAGCTTTTCACTTTCTTAGACAAATGTACGGGGTTGTTTGTTTGTTTGTTTGGTCTCTTCAGACGATTTGCATTTGGGAGTCGTTGGTGAGGCTTTCTCCGTGTGACCCCCCCTTCTTTGTGTGGGGGGTCGAACCCCCCCCCCCCCCTTTCCAGACCCTTCCTCAGGGCCCCTCGCGTTTGCTCCGTTGACGTCAACCTCCTGCCTTCGCGCCAAACAGTCGCCACGGCAACCGCGGCCCGCTGGGCAGGGCTGAGGGTGTGGCGAGGGGCCCCGGGCGCAGAGCACAGCCGTTGATTGGCCGGTGCCCGGCCCCGCCTCTGCGGAGCAGCAGACAAGGAGCCGCGCGGCCGGGGCTCGGTGCAGACGCCGTGAGCTGCGGGAGAAGGAGGTCGGAGCAGAGGATCGGACGTGCCCACCCTTGGCTGGTGGCGCCGCTGAGCGCCTGGGGCCGTGTGGGGGCACTAGAGCTTGCACAGGCTGTTCAGTGGTCGAGCTGTCAGCCCGGGGCAGGGCGGTGCCTGGAGGTCCGGTGAGGTGAGTCCGGCTGCCCCGGCCCGCGCCACCGCATCTGGATGGTGCGCCGGGATGGATGCCGCAGAGCCGGGACCCTGGTCAGTGGGCGAGAGCTGCCGCGCTTGCCGCAGCCGCACCATGTTGCGCGGCCAGCTGGAGTCGGGTCGGGGCTCCCGTGCCACCTGTCCTGGGCGTAGCGGGTACAGGGACGGCTGATCATCCTGGGCAGGGGGTGGGACGGCCACGGGCTCCGGGCTCCGCAGTCCGCTGGGGTGGGTGCCGGAGCAGTGGCGGCGGTCCCTGGTGAGCCACAGGAAGGCACGGGGTGCCCCCCCGTCTTCCTCAGCTCGGTCTGGGGGCTGCAAGGGACACCCCCACCCCCCGGGGTCCTAGACTAGCCAGGTCCCCTCCGGCCACCCCTGCATCCCTGCCGGTGTCTGGGGCGGGGCTTGCTTGCCGCAGTGGCGGCGGGAGGAGCTGTAGGCGGGGCCGAGGGTGGCAGTGCCTGGGGGGTGTGTTCTCAGGGCGGCGACGAGCGGCGGCCCACCCTCCCTGGCGCTGTCTGTGAAGCGGCGGCGGAGATGGGCCGCGAGGACGCTGTTCTGATTGGCTGGGGAGGGGAGGGCTGTCGTGACAGCGGGTCTCAGAAGAGACCGTCCAGTCAAACGCGCCGCCGCAGCGCCATCTTTGATGGGGGCGGCAGAGGCTCGGCCGGCGCGGGCTGGCTGGCCAGCGGCCGGGGCGGGGCCGCGGGTCTGTGCCGGAGTCTGTGCTGCGATTGAAGGCTGCGGGGGTCCTCTGTCTCACCCGTTTGGCTGGTCTCGGGTCGGCCGTGGACACTTGCCGCGGACGCTTGCCGCAGAGGCTTGCCGCGATGCGTCGCCCCTGACAGGCGTGCGGTCTGGTGACGGGAGGGGGGCTTCTTTTTGATCAGCAGGGGCCACATTGTGGTCAGCAAGGAGCTGTTTGTCCTGAGGGACAGGGTCACGGGCTGTCACTGTGCCCGCTGCCTCTCCTTGGCTGCTCTGGGGTTGCGGAGCACGACTCCTTTCTGGACTGCTTTCTGGACTGCTTTCACCCTGGGATGTTTCTGGCTCCATGTTTTGGTTGGCGCCGTGGGGACTGGGCAGTGGGTGCAGCCTAGCCGCATTTCACAGTTGCCCTGTTGGCTGGGCCGAGGGCGTGGGACCGCGGGCCGTCTGTGGGGACTGAGCGCTGCAGAGTGCTGTGAAGCCCTGCCCGCTGTGACACTGTGTGTTTTGGCCAACAGGTGGCGCCGAGGCTCACTGCGCAGGGACCGTAGTGAATGACGGCCGAGTTGCAGGGGTCAGGTCGAGGGAGGGGCTGCGGAGCCCTGCCCTCCCCACTGCAGTTTGTTGACAGACAGGCTGAGGCTTATTGTGCAGGCGCTGCCTTAAATAACAGTGAGGCGGGTCTCGGGGCAGGCAGAGGGAGAGGCTGTAGCAGTCGGCCCACTCGAGCGCTGTTTGTTGACTGACAGGTGGCGTGGAGGCTTACTGCGCAGGCGCCATCTTGAATGGCAGCGGAGCTGGCGGCAGGGGGCGGGCTGAGGGAGGGGCTGCAGAGCCCTGCCCTCTCCAGCGCTGTTTGTTGACTGACAGGTGGCGTGGAGGCTTACTGCGCAGGCGCCATCTTGAATGGCAGCGGAGCTGGTCTCAGGGGGCGGGTCGAAGGCGGGGCTGCACAGCTCTGCCCTCTCTAGCACTGTTGACTGACAGGTGGCGCCGAGACTTATTGCGCAGGCGCCATCTTGAATAGCCGCGGGGCTGGGCGCAGGGGCGGGCCGAGGGCGGGGCTGGGCGCAGGGGCGGGCCGAGGGCGGGGCTGCAGAGCCCTGCCCACTCCAGCGCTGTTTGTTGACGGACAGGTGGCGGCCGAGGCTTACTGCGCAGGCGCCATCTTGAATGACGGTGGTTCTGCAGGGGCAGCCCGGGGGAGGGGCTGCAAACCCCTACCCACCTAGTGCTCGGGTGGCCGACAGGGGGCGCCGAGGCTTGCTGCGCAGGCGCCATCTTGAATGACCGTGCGGCTGGCTTCAGGGGGCGGGCCGGGGGAGGGGCTGCAGAGCTCTCTGCTCACCTAGAGCTCCGCCGACCGACAGGTGGCGGTGAGGCTTACTGCGCAGGCGCCATCTTGAATGGCAGGGGGTGGGCTTTGCTTGCTGCGCATGCACCGTCCGTGAGTGCCAGCGGGGCTGGATTAGCGGGCCACCGCCTCTGGTGTCCCGGGAGACCGAGCCCGCCCCGCGTTCTCCGCTGTGCAGGCACCAGGTGGCCCGCTGCTTGCCTCTGCACCACGTCTCAGTGGCCGCGCGATGGCGCCATGTTCCCTGGAGGGGATGGGGGCTGTGGGACAGGGTTCAAATGTGCACATCCAGGGGTCACGTGGGAAACAGAACCTTAGTAGATTTGGGGGAGGGTGGGTTCCTAAGAGAGGGTGGAGGAGGCTGTGCATATGAGATTTGAGGGTGGGAGGCTCTGAGGGTGGTAGGAGGTGACTCGAAGGAAGAAAGCTCGTAGATGGCCTGGAGCATGTGCAGTGGCGGAAGGCTCTGAGGGAGGCGTGGCGTGGGGCCTGGCGGGACGGAGGCGGTGCTGGCAGGTGGGAGGGGCTGAGGGGCGGGGCGGGGCGGCCCCAGCAGGGAGGGGTGGTGTGAGGGGGGCGTTGCCAAGTGTGTGGTGGGCGGAACCTAACTATAAATAAAACGCTGACAACTGCTAGCGTTTGTAAAAGCCAGAGGCACAGCCCTGAAAGAGCTTCTACAGGCCACGGATGGAACACATGCTCCGAGTCACGGTGGGACTTGAAACGTGTAGTGTCGTCCACAGGGATCTTGTTGATAACCTCAAACGTTGTGTACGGTTAAGTAATGATGCCGTTCCCTCATAGCAATGCTGATGACTATCATTAAGGTTCTGATATAAGCTAGTCTCTTCATGCTGCGTAGGTGTGCAGCACCGTAAACCTTCTGGCATTGCGTCACTGATCGCATGGCAAACTAGAATTTCAGCTCATCTTTCTAAGTGGTGTCTATATCATTGTTCCATAAGGTTTCCATAGAAAATGTCTATAGATGTACTGTTTTCCAAAATTACATTAGTTGATCTGTAATTGCCGTGAACTCTGAGGTTGAGTTCTCTGCTTCATTTTTGTAAAATATGTAGAAAATTAATAATGTGAGAATTAATAGCGATGCTGAAAGTAAGGTACTAAGCACTATAGGAGGCACATAATTAGCAATAAATAGCACTATTTTCTTAGCCATTACTATTTTCTTTCTCCCTCCAGTTTCTATCTTCAGTGTGTATACCTTGACTTTAGAAGGGTGGCCAGTGCAACAGAGCTAATAAGTGGGAAATTGGGGTCTTGAATTTATCAGCCCCAAGTCCCGTGTTTTCACTATTTTGCTCTGCTTATTAGAGAAGGTTCTGAGACACACACTTAGAGTTGGTTGCACACCCACTGACATGACCTCACTGGGGGAAGGCTGTGATTACAGCCCACAGTACAGCGTACACCCTAGGGGGTGAGACTGATGAGCTGTCCACCACGTGGGAGGTCAAGATGAAACTGTGTGGGGTCATTTCCAGCCTGGGGATTCCAGTATTTGGAAAGTAAATTTGAGGTCTCGTGTTTTCTTTTCCTTCCTCAGCTCTGTTCTGCTCTTCTCCGAGGCGATCGGCAGGAGGAAGAGGGACTAGGTCCAAACGCCAGGTGTCTGTCCAGGTGAGCTGAAGTCCCTTCTCACAGTGCCACACCATCCTTGGGGTGAGCATGTGCTTCCTAAACCTGACACTTCCCTGCTGCACACGTGTTCCATCTGACCATGAGCACTGTTCGTGCTCGCTGAGAACGTGCAGACTCTTCCGGTGGACCGTGTGTTCGCCAGATTCTCCTGGTCTCACACCATCCTTTGCAGTGTCCAGACTCTTTTCCCAACTTTGAGCTACTCCTTCAGGCCTCCCCTTTCTTTCTTATTGGGTGATTAAGGAAGCAGGAGAAATTCATTGAGTCTTCTATCAGTCATGACCCTGAGTGGGAAAGGAAGTGATTCCTTGGAGCTCATAGTCTTTTGGGTAATGAAAGCCATTGAAAAAAGTAAGGCTGTGTGCAGAGACAGGCAGGAGAACGGAGCACATACGAGAAGAGAGCATGCCTCCTGCTGCCCCTGAAACGAAGGCAGTAACTTCTCAATTCCAGCCCCTCTGATAAGGTAGGGAGCAGGAGAGAGGGAGGGAGCCACAGGAGGAGGGGCTTCTGATGGGCACTGGCCAACAGAAAGGAGAGGAAAGCCCCAGAGCTGCTGAGCTTACTTCAAATTTAGATTGAGATTTTTTTCTGATTGTGAACTTCAAATAACATTATAAATTGGAATGTATAGTAAAGTGTGTTTTATTAATCATTTCTTTTTTCGGTTTACCTCTCTTTACTAACGGTCCTTATACAAGTTTTGTTTACGTATCGTTTGGCCCACTGTGCGGCATGTAGGATCTGTTCCCCGACTAGGGGTCAAACCTGTGCCCCCTTCACTGGACGCACAGAGCCTTAACGACGGGACCACCAGGGAAGGCCCCAGTTTGTATGGAAATTTGCTTCTACCTTGGTTTGTACGCACTTACACACATTTAAGTACCTATGTAGCTTTTTTGATTTTAGTAAGACTATGCCCAATTCATTAAGGCTTCAAACTCAGGCCACCAGAGTGAAGCATAAGTGGATGTTAGGCAACATTTGGTTGGGGGGGATGTGATGTGAAAGCTGGGACCTTGTATCCATCACATTTATGTGGGTGTGTTTCTGTGTGTAGACATGACTTTGTGCAGCTCTTTAGCAATGGCCATAAGAATTTCAGTATAAACACGCCTCCATCTCTAGCTTTGCTTTCTAAAACTGCATTTCATTCCATGTGGGGACATCCTCATCGTTTTCTGTGTGCATATAAATGACTATGTTTGTAGTAAGAATGCCACATATGCTATATACCGTTTCATACCCTAGTATTTTCATTTAATGCTTTAAACAGCTTTTACATTAGTCATTTCCATCAAGTGCGAATTGACTGGATCCATAGAAAGGAAGACTGTGTGGCCTTTAGACACAATGACGTCAGTCTATGTATACCGATTGGAAAGATGTCTATCAAAAATTACTGCGTCTAACAATACACGCACAGAGAGAGCCCCTAGTGTGACCTCATTTTGTTAGAAACGATGTACTATGTATAGAGATTATAAAAGATTTAGTGTAGGAACAAATGGGGTCGAGGAGTGTGGCTTGCAGTTTCAGGGGGTGTGGCTTGCAGTCTCAGGGGGGTGTGGCTTGCAGTCTCAGGGGGTGTGGCTTGCAGTCTCAAGGGGGTGTGGCTTGCAGTTTCAAGGGGTGTGGCTCAGCAGTCCTAGTAGTATGTGTCTGCTTCAGAAGGGAGTTTGGTCTGCCCGGAGCTCTCTGTCTTAGATTTCTTAAATCATTCAGGTTTCATAGCAGAAACTCAAAAGCTTTCTACCTCCTGTCTCTGGTTGGTTTATAAGATGTGGGAGTGGGCCTTTTCTTGAAGACGACACCTAAGTCCTTGCCCACAGCGCGGTCTCAGTCCACAGCCGCATGGAGAATGAGTTCTCTGACAGTCTTGACACTTCTGTGTTGATTTGTCCATGTATTTCTTTCTTTAAAATGTCTGCAGGTCCCTGGCATTTTGACTGTTCCTGAGGATAGCTACTTGTTCAGAAGTTCCGGAAGGGACCCTGTTCCCACCAGGTGATTTACATACCCAGGGGTGTCCTCCTCTTGAGAGGCGGGGCCGTGGCCGTCCAAGGGAGCATGTTCTCTGAATTGGAGGCCACGGAGGGATCAGGGCTCGCTGCCCTGTCCCCCGCGGGCTCTGAGGGCCCTGCTCTGGTCAGGCAGTCCCTCTTAGCCAGGCTCCGGGTCAGCTCACGGCGGCTCTCCAGAGCTGAGGGGCTTGCCCAGCAGGCTGTCACCTGGTGCCCTGTCTGCTGTGGAGGAGAGGAGGGCAGGGCAGGCAGAATGGGAGTGGCTGAGGCAAGGGTCTGCCCGGCTGGCGGGCAGGACGCTGCAGAGAGAGTGGGGGTGTGTGCACGGGGCAGAGCGGAGCGCACCGCAGAGAGGCGCTCTGGCCCTGGGCAGGAAGGCTGCTGTGAGACGAAATAATTGAAACCCCTTTTGTTTTCTCTTTAGACATTAAAAACAATTTTTTTAAAACTTACTGGTTTTCCTTTTAAAACAAAAAAGAATTTTTGCTGCATGTGGTTTTGTCCTTCTCTGGAAGTAAAGTCAGAAGTACAAAACTGTCAGGTAAGTTACTGCACCCCGACCTGGACTTCTTTGCTGTGCCGCCTGCTTTCTGCTCCAGCGCGGCCCACCACTGAGGACAGAGCGGGCCGGAGGGCTCGTGGGCCGCGGAGCGGCTCAGGTGGAGGGGGGCGAGGAGCCTTAGCTGCTGCCGCCAGAGCGAGAGGAGGACGGGGAGCCAGCTCTTACACACAGCCCGAGAAGCGCTCTTAGCAGGGTGAGGGCAGACCCTAGACTAGAGACGCAGCGTCGGGAGGGTGAAGCGAGTAGCGTGCTGGTTTCTCTGGAGGCCCCTGGATCTCGGGCGAGGCTGGCCAGAGCAGGAGGAGGTGCTGGGCGCACAGAAGCCTGCTGGTCGCTTGGGCATGGCATCACCACGGATATGAGTACTTGATGTGGGGTTCCCGCAGACTCAGCGACGCCCCGTCCCACCTTCTGCCGGCTCGCTGAGCTGGGTGCCAGCATCCGAGCTCCACGAAACACCGTCAGGGCTGATGTCGACCCCTGACCTTCCCAGTGAGGGAAGCATCTGTCTCTGATCCCTTCACAGTGGGGCCCAGGCCAGTTAGCTCAGATATTTAAGACTAAATTTGAGAGGTGCCTGGAGCACCAGTAGACTGACCTCGGTTCAGTCACCAGAGGCAGGGGTGCAAGCAGGAGCCCAGGGCTGCCCTCAGGGCGCATGCCGGGGAGAAGGCATGCCTGCTGCCTGCAGACGCCGACGCGGGGCAGCCCCCCCGGCTGGTGCGGTGGGGGCGTGGCTAGTGTGCAGAGGCGCCGAGCTGCTGGTTTCAGGGGCCGTTAGCTTGGTCAGCACGTGTTGCGCATGCGGAGCACAGGCGCAGAGAAGTTGCCCAGAGCACCCGAAGCCCAGGACCCGCGCCACCACGTGTGTGTGCGGCTTTCCCGCACTGTACACTGAGGCCGTGAAGGCCCGGCCGCGCAAGGCACGCGGGCCCGTGGCCCCGGGTCTGCCGAGGAGGGGCGGACTGCAGGCCGCGGGCGCCGAGGCCCAGGGTCCCAGAGGCAGTCAGGAGCAGAGCGCGGTCCTTCCGTGGCCGGCGTGCTGCTTGCGGCTCCTCGCGTGTGTCTGTGTCGGGGGTGTGGTGCGGCGCCCCTCTGGGCCTGTCCTCCCGCCGGGCGGTCCTCAACCCCTGGGACATGTGTGTCTCCTTACGATCCGCAGGTCCCTGAGCACTGACTGCCCCCGCTGCCGCGTCTGCCCTGTTGGCGCATGTTGGGTTCCTCCAGTGAAACTTTTCCTTAGAGACATGCTGCCTCCCAAGTCCTTGTCCGCCACCAAACCCAAGAAGTCTTGGGCCCCAAACCTGTATGAGCTAGACAGTGACTTGTCTGAGCCGGACTCCGTCCCAGGAGAAGGCGCCACTGACTCTGAGTTCTTTCATCAGAGGTTTCGGAACTTCCTCTACGTGGATTTCATTGGGCCTCGGAAGACCCTTCTCAAACTCCGAAACCTCTGCCTCGATTGGTTGCAGCCGGAGACTCGCACCAAGGAGGAGATCATCGAGGTCTTGGTCCTGGAGCAGTACCTGACCATCCTTCCGGAAAAGATCAAGCCTTGGGTGTACGCACAAAAGCCGGAGACCTGCGAGAAGCTCGTTGCTCTGCTGGAGGAGTACGAGGAGATGTACGAGCCGGAAGGTGAGCCGAGGGGACGGCGGCGGGACCGTGCTGGGGGCCGGGGCAGGCAGTTGGGGGGCGGTGTAGGTGGCAACCGCGGCCTTTCTGCCCGCAAGGAGCCGGAGCCCTCCCCGCCCCAGCTCTGATGGTCTAACCGGGGCCAGGGGCGGTGGAGAGGGACGTAGCGGGCGCCCTCGGGGTCTAAGCTAACGGACAAGCGTGGCTGAGCCCCTGAGCCGTGTCTGGTGTCCCCTCAGACGACAACAGCAGCGACACCCACAGCGAAGGCGGGATGAGCCGGAGGGCCGCGGAGTCCCCACCACCGCGCCCTGCCCTCCCCTGCTGCAGTGAGTAGCCACCCGCCGCCGCTGGGTCTGCGTGCAACCCTTCTCTGGGGCCCTGCTGCTGCTGCTGCTCGGGAATCTGAGGCAGGGGATTCCGGGATGGCGGAATGAGACGTTTTCATCAAAGCAGACACATCCGTGGAGTGAAATACAACTTTTTACTGTTCAGTGATGAGGGAAAACATTTAAAAATTTGAAGCTATTTGGAATTTGCCGCAGGTTGTTTCAGGCTGTGCCCAGCGCCTCCGGGGGGGAAAGTTCATCACCACTTTGCCTGCACAGCTATCATTTGTTCAAGGTTCTCCAGAGAACTTTGTGGAGCAGCAGTGCTCCGGGGACGGTGCTTTGTCTATCTGTAGTCAGGTGGGGGCACATTAAGACGGGCTGGGGTTGGCCAGGCTGTGGGGGGTTGGCAGATGGCCCTTCTGAAGGCGGAGACCTCAGGAGCCGGGACACTGGGAGAGCCTGAAGCGGGAACGGGCCCCTCCAGGGCGGCGGCTTGACCAAGGCCAGGCCAGCCTGCGCGAGGCCCCGGAAGCAGTTGCAGGCCGCAGTGTCCGGGACATCTGCCCCTCAGTGTGGGACCCAGCTCCCAGGGGAGAGCAGACATAGCGTTCAGGTGTGGAGGGGCGTGCAGAGCACACGGTCAGCTCTGCGTGTCTGTGTCCGCAGGTGACCGGGACCGGGACCGGGACTGGGACCAGGACTGGGAGCGAGAGCGGGAGCGAGGCCGGGCACGGGAGCGGGAGCGCCGCCGTGGCCGAAGCCGGGACATGGAGTCACGGGACCGCTGGCCGTCCGTCCGGAGCCCCAGGAGCAGTACGTGTCCCCGCGACCCCCCCACTCGCCTGCCTGCCAACCGCGCCACGTTTGTTCATGCTGCCTCTCCCTTCCCAGGGTTTCACCAGCGGGATCTTGCACTTCCTCTGGCGGAGAGAGCCAAGGAAAGAGAGCACAGACGCAGGGACTCCCTGCTGGATTTGGATGCCAGCTCCGAGGTGCGCCCAGGTTCCCTCTCGTTCTGGGAGGGCCGTCCTCACTCCGTGTTGGAGGTGCCTCTCTTTCTCGGGAGGCTGAGTTGCCTGCCGCCGGGAAGCCCACCAGGCTTGGGGAGAGAGCCCAGGGGTGGCCAGTGGCTGCTGCCTGGTTTCTGGCTCGCCAGCGAGGTCAGCACTCGTGTCCCCTGGGGGTCACCTGCCCCGTGCACAGAGTGGAGGGAGAGGGCACTCAGGTCCTGGAGCCGAGAAGAGCTGAGTCTGCAGCCTGGCTCTGCCACCTGCCAGCCCGCTAGCTGCACCAAGCCTCAGTTTCCTCATCTGTGAAATGGGTGTGATAGCCTCACCAGGGCTGTTGTGAGGGATGCATGAGCCACACACAGATGCGCAGTGTGCGGCCTGGCACGCGGCAGGCACGCTGTCACTTGGAGTCCCTATGCACTAAGGACGGGCACGGGCAAGGAGGGGCTCCGGAAAGAGGGTCACACGTGAGGTGGCAGCGTGGAGGAGGGCGCCTGTGCAGCCATGTGAGAAGGCAGCGTCTGAGAGACTCAGGCGCAGCTCAGGGCTGCCTACTCGTTGGGTCAGCTCAAGTCAGAGCAGCGTTCCCCATCCTGGGAACAGTGTAGTCCAGAACGTAATGCACGTTTATGTCACTCAGATTCGACCAACAGGAAGGTGTCAAAAGTGCCCCTTTCCTTTTGCCATTGCCTGTCGAGGTCTGTTAGCACCAGGGGTGGTGCCCTGTGGCACCCTCGGCCCCCCGAATTCTTGACCTCGTCTGCTCTCTGCCAGCCCCAAGCCAAGAGCTCCGGTTTCCTCCTGTCCCACCACAGACACACCTGTGCTCCCCACCCCTGTGGCTTCTCCTGCACTGTGATATCCTGGGGAGGCCTTAGGAGGGGGTGCTGTCAGCCCTGAGTGCCGCGCAGCGCCCACTCCGGGGAGCTGCCCACCGTGGAGGATGGGCTACCCCCAGAAAGGGAGCATCTAGCTCTCGACGGTCAGCACCGGCAGTCCGGCGGTGCCTCCTGCTTCGGCAGCTTCCCGTCCTGGACTCCACAGCCCTGGCCTGGCAAGGGGTTCATTTCTGAAGCTCTGCTTCATTTTGCCAGGGGTTTTGTTTCTAATTGCTGAACAGTGGCAGTTGTATAAAGGAGGTTTTCTTTCTCTTAAACCCCAATGCCTGTGCCTGTTTATTTTTCTCAGTAGGAGCTGCACCTAATTGTGCCCACATTGTTTTTGTTTTCTCTGCTACGCTTCCACATGGCTGTCCTGTTGTATAGTTCCCAGAACTATAGCAAATTTAATATCAAAGTATCTTTACATAATAGTTCAGTAGTGACAACAACTTATGTTTTATTTACATAATTTTTCTTTTCTTACTTTTTGGCCGGGCCACATGGCGTGTGGGGTCTCAGTTCCCTGACCAGGGACTGAACCCACGTGCCCTGCAGTGGAAGCCCAGGGTCTTAACTGCTGGCCCGCCAGGGGAGTCCCACCCAGTCTTCCTCCACACTTACCCCCACGTGCCGCAGACCACGTGGCAGGACATGCACACATAGTGTTAGCTCCTCCGTGCTTCGCCCCAGGTCAGCAGCCCAGGTGACAGGGCCCCCACAGCCTGGGGGGGGGGGGGGGGCAGGTGGACACCCTCCTCTCCATTTCACAGATGAGGACGCTGAGGTTTGGGAGGCCTTCCGTTCCCAGCTTGCTCGGTCGTGAAGGTGCTTGAGCGCCTCTGGCCCTGGAGTTCCTCTGGCTGCGCCGCTGGGGGCCCCTCAGGCTCCGTGCCCTACCTGGGGCCTCAGCAGCGCTCGCAGCCCCGCCCACACCTGCGGGTCTTGCTCACGCCCCCCAGCCCACCCTGAGCCGTCCCCGCCACGCCCGCTTAGCGCCGACTCTCTGCACCCCGCTTTGTTGTTTACTGTTCTCTGATTGTTTCTCTCCAACCAAATGATAAGCTGCATGAGGGCAAGGAATATGTGCCCTCCGTCTTTGGGAGCTTCCTCAGAGTGTAGCGCCAAGGTAGGTACGACGTAGGTCCCTAGTAGAGCCTGACCAGATCACTCGGAACCCCCGGCGCTGTGAGCACTTGCCGCACACTGTGTGCGTGTGTGTGTGTGTGGCTCCCGCGCCGCTGGCGCGGCCCTGGCCGCGGTCGCCCGGGCAGACCCCACTGAGGGCACATCTGCGGTTGCAGGAGGCGGTGTTGTACCAGGACATGGTGGCCCTCACCGAGGATCGCAAGCCCCAGAACCCGATTCAGGACAACATGGAGAACTACCGGAAGCTGCTCTCACTGGGTGAGTGCTCGAAGCGGAAGCGGTCAGAACGGCTCCTGGCGGAGCGGGAGCGGGAGGGGAAGGGGAGTGGTCCTGTGACCCACACTGGTGGGGCCACGCCCACATGGCTCTCACCCCAGAGTGCCGCCCTGCGACTCCAGTCTGCTCTGAGGCAGGTCCGGGGTCCTGGGTGGCTTCCCCGGTGGACACGTGGTCAGGTCTGAGGTGGCAGTGGCCCCGCGAGGGGCCCTGTGGGCAGTGACAGGTGGGGAAATGGGCGGAGCCTGAGAGCCAGCAAGGACGCCCTGGGTTTAGGGGCGCTCAAGGCCTCTGCACAAGCTTGTCAGCAGAGTCCGGAAAATTAACCAAGACAAGCTGGGCAAGGGGCCAAGGAATGGACAGTGAGGAGAGGAGAGTGAGACACAGGCCGTCCAGGGCACGCTCAGCACCTGAGAGCCCGTCATCCAGGGTGACACATCTCATGCTGTGTTCCTCTGCGGACAGGGGTCCAGCTTGCCGAGGACGACGGCCACTCACACATGACCCAGGGCCCCTCGGCAAGGTCAAAGAGAAGTGCCTACCCGAGCACCAGCAGAGGTGAGCGCGAGGCCCTGCTGCAGGAGCCAGCGCTGGGCGCGTGCACAGACATGCCATGCGGGGGTGTGCACAGACACGGCGGTGCACACACACTGCCATGCGTTGGGGGGTGTGCACAGACATGGCAGCATGCACTGACGGGGTGGCATGTGCACACACGCAGCAGCACACAGTCACACAGGGCATGCACATGGATATGTGGTGGCGTGCAGGGACACTTGGGGGCACGCGGTCGGGGCACAGGGTACAGGCGTTCATCCCAGGGCCCCAGGGAGTGCTCACACGGGGCTTCTTCCAGGTCTGAAGACGGCGCCTGAGACCAAGAAGTCAGCCCACCGGCGGGGCATCTGTGAGGCCGAATCCTCTCACGGGGTTATCATGGAGAAGTTCATCAAGGATGTGGCCCGCAGTTCCAGGTCCGGGCGGGTGCGGGAGCCAAGTGAGCGGCCACACCGGCTCTCCCGGAGGGCAGGCGGCGACTGGAAGGAAGCATCGTTCAGCAGGAGGGAGGCGGGAGCCTCAGAGAGGGGCCCAGAGGGGGGCGCCTTTGGGGGAGGAGGCTTCAGCTGTAGCTCAGACCCGGTTTCCAAAAAGCGTGCTCTGGAGAGAAAAAGGCGCTACCACTTCGATGTGGAGGGGCAGGGCCCAGTGCACGATCCCAGGGGCGGAGCGAGGAAACGGCCCTTCGAGTCCGGAGGCGAGGCCCGCAGGGCCGCCAAGGCAGCGGGCGCCAGCAGCCTGAGCGCTCCGCCCGTGGCCCTGTCTCAGCCGCTGGACGTGGCGGCCATGCCCTACGTGTGCGACGAGTGCGGGAGGTCCTTCGCGGTCATCTCTGAGTTCGTGGAGCACCAGATCGTGCACACCCGGGAGAGCCTGTACGAGTACGGGGAGTCCTTCATCCACGGCGCCGCCGTCAGCGAGGCCCAGGGCAGGCCCGCGGGCGCCAGGCGCTCTGAGGGTGCGCAGGCTGCCAGCAACGGTGCCAGCCTGGCCGAGCATCGGCGGGGCCGGGCCCGAGAGCACGTCGGGGGCAGTGGGGACGAGGAGCAGGACGAGCCCTTCCTGCCCAGCCCCACCTTCAGTGAGCTTCAGAAGATGTACGGCAAGGACAAGTTCTACGAGTGCAAGGTGTGCAAGGAGACCTTCTTGCACAGCTCGGCCCTGGTCGAGCACCAGAAGATCCACAGCCACGAGGACCGGGAGAAGGAGCGCAGCACGGGCGCCGTGAGGCGCACCCCCATGCTCGGCGAGCTGCAGAGGGCCTGCGGGAAGGAGAAGCGCTACGAGTGCAAGGTCTGTGGGGAGACCTTCCACCACAGCGCAGCCCTGCGGGAGCACCAGAAGACCCACGGCCGGGGGAGCCCGTCCGATGGCAGGGCCAGAGCCTTCGAGGAGACCTTCGTTCCTGGCCAGTCCCTGAAGAGGCGCCAGAAAACCTACTCCAAAGAGAAGCTCTACGACTTCAGAGAGGGCGGGGATGCCTTTGGGCGGAGCTCAGACTTCATGGAGCACCAGAAAATTCATTCTCGGAAGAGCTACTTCGACAGCCGGGGGTATGAGAAGCCGCTGCTCCACAGCATGTCTATGCCCAGCTCTCAGAAGAGTCACACAATCACCAGGCCGCCCGAGGACGAGGACGAAGAGAAGGCATTCACTGCCAGTAGCAACCCCGAAGACGGCCAGGAGGCCCGGGCCTACGAGAGGAGCACCTACGAGAGGGCCATCTTCCACAGCCTGGCCGCCTTCCGGCCTCCCCGCAGCCTCAGGGAGGATGGAGAGCCCTCCACATACCTCTCAGGCCTTCGTGACCCACCGCAGAAGCCCCCAGCCTGGGAGAGCCCTTACGCCGGAGGCAGGCACAGCTTCTTCAGGAGCTCAGTCTTCTATCGCGCATCGCGCCCTGCCCCTCTGGACCACCTTGCTGGGGAAGGCCCCAGCGGGTGGAAGAGAGACGGCGAAGCCTCCAGCCCCAGCTCAGACGGCCGCCAGCACCAGAAGGCACGTGCCAAGAAGAAGAACATCGAGCGCAAGAATTATGACGCCTCCATGATCCCCACCTTGCGTTTTGGTGAGCCTCAAACGTTTCGCCCGAGAGAGAGATTTTACGAATGTCCAGAGTGTGGAGAGTTCTTTGTCCGTAGCTCCGAGCTGGCTGAGCACCAGAAGATCCACAACAGGAAGAAGCTCTCCGGAAGTAAGAGCTACCTACGGTCTGCCCTTCGCAGCCTGTCCTCCACTGACCCTCAGACCAGCTACCAAGGCCAGTCAGTGCAGATGGGTTATGCCCAGGAAGCAGCTCAGACTAGCTATGCTGAACTAGCAGCTCAGACCAGCTATGCCGAAGAACCAGCTCAGACCAGTTACACTGAGGCACCAGCTGAGGGTAGTTACACTGAGGAACCAGCTCAGACCAGTTGTATTGAGGAACCAGCTCAGACCAGTTGTATTGAGGAACCAGCTCAGACCAGTTATACTGATCCAGCAGCTGAGACCAGTTACTCCGAAGAACCAGCTCAGACCAACTATACTGAGGCACCAGCTGAGACTAGTTATACTGAGGAACCAGTTCAGACCAGTTGTATTGAGGAACCAGCTCAGACCAGTTATACTGACCCAGCAGCTGAGACCAGTTACACTGAAGAACCAGCTCAGACCAATTACACCGAGGGACCAGCTGAGGCCAGTTGTATTGAGGAACCATCTCAGACCAATTACACCGAGGGACCAGCTGAGGCCAGTTGTATTGAAGAACCATCTCAGACCAATTACACCGAGGGACCAGCTGAGGCCAGTTGTATTGAAGAACCATCTCAAACCAATTACACCGAGGGACCAGCTGAGGCCAGTTGTATTGAAGAACCATCTCAGACCAATTACACCGAGGGACCAGCTGAGGCCAGTTGTATTGAAGAACCATCTCAGACCAATTACACTGAGGGACCAGCTGAGGCCAGTTGTATTGAAGAACCAGCTCAGACCAGTTGTATTCAAGAACCAGCTCAGACCAGTTGTACTCAAGAACCAGCTCAGACCAGTTGTACTCAAGAACCAGCTCAGACCAATTACACTGACCCAGCAGCTGATACCAGTTACACCGAAGAACCAGCTCAGACCAATTACACCGAGGAATCCGCTGAGGCCAGTTATACTGAGGAACCAGCTCAGACCAGCTGTATTGAAGAAGCAGCTCAGACCAGTCACACTGACCCAGCAGCTGATACCAGTTACACAGAAGAACCAGCTCAGACCAATTACACCAAGGAACCAGCTGAGGCCAGTTATACTGAGGCACCAGCTCAGACCAGTTGTATTGAGAAACCAGCTCAGACCAATTACACCGAGGAATCAGCTGAGGCCAGTTATACTGAGGAACCAGCTCAGACCAGTTGTATTGAGAAACCGGCTCAGACCAGTTACACCAAAGAACCGGCTCAGACCAATTACACCGAGGAATCAGCTGAAGCCAGTGATACTGAGGAACCAGCTCAGACCAGTTGTATTGAGGAACCAGCTCAGACCAGTTATACTGACCCAGCAGCTGAGACCAGTTACACAGAAGAACCAGCTCAGACCAGTTACACTGAAGAACCAGCTCAGACCAGTTACGCCGAAGAACCAGCTCAGGCCAGTTACGCCGAAGAACCAGCTCAGGCCAGTTACGCCGAGGAACCAGCTCAGGCCAGTTACGCCGAGGAACCAGCTCAGACCAGTTACGCCGAGGAACCAGCTCAGACCAGTTATGCCGAGGAACCAGCTGAGGCCAGTTATGCCGAGGAACCAGCTCAGATCAGGTACGACGAGGAACCATCTCAGACCAGTTATTCTGAGGAACCAGCTCAGGCCAGTTATACTGAGGAACCAGCTCAGACCAGTTATGCTGAGGAACCAGCTGAGGCCAGTTATGCCGAGGAACCAGCTCAGACCAGGTATGACGAGGAACCATCTCAGACCAGTTATTCTGAGGAACCAGCCCAGACCAGTTATACTGAGGAACCAGCTCAGACCAGTTATACTGAGGAACCAGCTCAGACCAGTTATACTGAGGAACCAGCTCAGACCAGTTACGCCAAGGAACCAGCTCAGACCAGTTACGCCGAGAAACCAGCTCAGACCAGGTACGACGAGGAACCATCTCAGACCAGCTATTCTGAGGATCCAGCTCAGGCCAGTTATGCCGAGGAATCAGCTCAGATCAGATATTTGGAGGAACCAGATCAGACCAGTTATGCCGAGGAACCAGATCAGACCAGTTATGCCGAGGAACCAGATCAGACCAGTTATGCCGAGGAACCAGATCAGACCAGTTATGCCGAGGAACCAGATCAGACCAGTTATGCCGAGGAACCAGATCAGACCAGTTATGCCGAGGAACCAGCTCAGACCAGTTATGCCGAGGAGCCAGCTCAGACCACTTATGCCGAGGAGCCAGCTCAGACCACTTATGCCGAGGAGCCAGCTCAGACCAGATATGCTGAGGAACCCCCAGCTGAGACTAGTTATGCAGAGCTAGTAGCTCAGATTAGTTATGCTGAACTAGCAGCTCCGACTAGTTATGCTGAACTAGCAGCTGAGACCAGTTACTTTGAACCACCAACTCAGACTAGTTATATTGAACCAGCTGAGACCAATTATGCTGAATCAGCAGCTCAGGTCAGTTTTGATGAACCACCAGCTGAGGCTAGTTACGCTGATCTAGCAGCTGAGATCAGTTATGCTGAACTAGCAGCTGAGACAAGCTATGCTGACCTAGCAGCTCACATCAGCTATGATGAACCACCAGCTGAGACTAGTTATGCTGAGCTAGCAGCTCAGATCAGTTATTCTGAACCAGCAGTTCAGACTAGTTATGCTGAGCTAGCAGCTGAGACCAGTTACTCTGAACCACTAGCTCAGACCAGCTATGCTGAGCTAACAAGTGAGACCAGTTACTGCGAGCAGCCAGTCCTCAATGAATGTAAGGAGTGTGGGGAATGCTTTGCCACCGTTGAAGACCTTGGCAGACATCAGAAAATCTATGCCCGGGAGAAGTTCCATGATGGGAAGCTGTTTGGAGAGCCCGTGATGCAGGACCTGGGCCTGGATGGGTCTCCGGAGGAAGAGCTGGAGGAGCAGGAGGAGCCTGAGGAGGCCGAAGACTCCATCTATGGCTGCAAGGACTGTGGGCTGGGCTTCGCGGACCGCGCGGACCTCCGGGACCACCAGAAGGTGCACGGCCGCGGGTGCCTGGTGGACAGCCGCGAGCACACGCACCCCGCGGCGCACATGCCGCCTGTCAGCGAGTACCAGAAAGACTGCCTCGGAGAGCAGCTGTACGAGTGCCCGGCCTGCGGGGAGTCGTTCGTGCACAGCTCGTTCCTCTTCGAGCACCAGAAGGTCCACGAGCAGGACCAGTTCTACGGCCACAGGCGGTACGAGCCCTTCATGCAGCCCCTGATCGCCAGCCCGCGGCAGCCGCAGGCCCCACCGAAGAGCGCCCCCGCCGGGGTGGGCCCTCAGTGCCAGGTGTGCGGGCAGGACTTCATCCACGCCTCAGGCCTCAGCGAGCACGCCCGAGGCCACGCCGGCGAGGGCCTGCCTGATCAGGGCCAGGGGGGCACGGGCGCGGCGGGGCCCGGCCCGGCGCCCACGGAGCCGCAGCGAGACCCGGGCGAGGAGCCGCGCTACGAGTGTGAGACCTGCGGCGAGTCCTTCCCCAGCCAGGCCGACCTCCAGGAGCACATGCGCGTGCACGAGAAGGGCGAGCCCTACGACTACGGGGCCGCCTTCGTGCACACGTCCTTCCTCACGGAGCCGCCCAAGAGGGACTGGCCCTTCTACGAGTGCAAGGACTGCGGCAAGTCCTTCATCCACAGCACCATCCTCACCAAGCACCAGAAGCTGCACCTGCAGGAGGGGGGCGCGGCCGCCGCGGCCCAGGAGGCAGAGGCCCACGTCCTCGTCCCCCGGGAAGTCCTGCGCATCCGCGGCTCCAACGTGGAGGCGGCCGAGCCCGAGGTGGAGGCGGCCGAGCCCGAGGTGGAGGCGGCCGAGCCCGAGGTGGAGGCGGCCGAGCCCCTCGGGGAGGCCGAGGGCCCGGAGTGGGAGGCCGCGGAGCCGAGCGGCGAGGCGGAGCAGCCCCACGCCGAGGCCGAGCAGCCCGACATGGACGCCGACGAGCCGGACGGCGCGGGCATCGAGGACCCGGAGGAGCGCGCCGAAGAACCCGAGGGCGACGACGACGAGCCGGACGGCGCGGGCATCGAGGACCCCGAGGAGGAGGGCGAGGAGCAGGAGATCCAGGTGGAGGAGCCGTACTACGACTGCGGCGAGTGCGGCGAGACCTTCCCCTCGGGCGCCGCCTACGCCGAGCACCTGACGGCGCACGCCAGCCTCGTCATCCTGGAGCCCGCCGGCCTCTACGGCGAGGGCGCCGGCGGCCCCGAGGGCGGCCGGCCCGACGCCGAGCTCTTCAAGTGCGACGTGTGCGGGCAGCTCTTCAGCGACCGCCTGTCCCTGGCCAGGCACCAGAACAGCCACACCGGCTGAGGCCCAGGGCCCCCCTGGGACCCGACCCTCCTCACCCACACTCACCGGACCCACCGCGACCGCCCGGACTGCACCCACCCGACCTGGACTTCAGACACCCGGACACAGCCCCACGGCCAGCTGAGGCTCGGCGGGCCGGGGCCTCCACTGGGACCGGGGCCTCCACTGGGACCCGGCCCCCCTCACCCACGCACAACCTGACCCACCGGCCTGGATTCAGACGCTCGGCCCCAAGGTGCAGACGCCTGCAGCTCCCGTGTCCAGCACAGCAGGTACTGCGGGACAGCAGGGCACTCGGCCGCTCTCCGCCGGGGCCTTCGCGGCTGCAGAGAGCACCCGTCTGTGACAGCCCGGGGCCTCGGCGCACTGCCTCCCGAGATGTACACAGGACAGCCCAGCACAGTCAACGGGACCGAGTGTGACAGACACTGGTCGTTTACCTGCAGACACACCTCACCTGGTACTCTGGTTTTTCTTTTTTCTTTTTTTTGGAGGAGGAAGAGAGCAACAAATTACAATATATTTGTAAGCATCTTAGAGCTTTAGAAAGATTTATTGTGCGCTGTTTGAACCTTATCCGTATCTTTTTGACTAACTGACTGTGTGGTTCCTTACTCTACATAACCCCCTCACGGTGTAGGCGTGAAAGTCAGAGCGTCTTGCCCGCTTCGCTGTGTGAAGGGAAGTCCTCTCTGCTCCCTTTTCAGCGCCTCGTCCACACCGACACTTCTGAAACCTCGTGCTGTGTAAGCCTTTACTGTATGTGGATTGGCCTTTTGTAACCTCGTTGGTTGGTTGCCACCTTGTAACTTTGCAGTGGGTCTCATGCAAAAAACACTACAAGTTTTTGTTATTTTTTTAACCCACCTTGACGTCTCTTCGATAGTGAATTTTACAAAAGCCGAAGCTTTTCCCCTGTGAGTCTTACATCCTTGCCTTTAAAGAGTGGGTTGTAACCATCACTAGATCACGTGTGCCTAATGAAGGTTGAGAACCACAGGGGGAGAGGGGGCTCTCCTGTTGTAAATACGGTTGAGGGCCTACAGCTTCATTACTTCCCTTTGCGCGCTTCCTGCCTTAAGTGACAAGCAGCAACGTGGCTTGGCCCCTCCGTGCCGCCACATGGCAAGTTTGCACCCTGGGTGCCCAGGAGCTAGTATCCTTAGAGCTTTCCAGCCTGAGACTTAATCCTCCTCTCCACCTGTCTGACCCTCAACCAACCCCATGTCTAACTTGCATTTAAAAAAAAAATAGAAAAAAGCTTTCTTTACAGCCAACTCGAGCTCGACACGGACTCAGGTTCCCCGGCAGCCTTAATTTGCTTCGTTGCCACCTGTCCCCCTCTCAGGTCGCGCCTTCCTGACAAGCACCCCCGCCGCCCTCAGAGCGGCTCCCGTCCCCGCCGCCCCGGTCTCCCACGCTGCCGGCCCGAGCCGACCTCGCCGCTCTAGGGTCTCCTGCGTCCTGCCCTGTGCCCTCCCTTTGCTTCCCCGCCCCCTCTTCGCATAAGGACTATTAAGAAATTTCTTGGCTTTGAGTTGGCTGGCAAAAAAATTTTAAAATTTTTTTTAAAACTTAAAAAAAAAAAGGATCTTGTAGATGCAGTGAGCAGAAGCTAAGAGCAGATTGTTTGGGAGAGCAGAGTGAGAAGACCTGCTCGAGAGCCGCGTCTGGACCCCCCCCTCCTAGGTCCCTGCCACGAGGGCTGGGGAAAGTGTGTCAGAGCTGGAGGGAACGCCAAAGGCAGGGAGAGCCAAAGACGGGGGTCCTGACGCCTCACCAGACCTGCGAGGGCAGGGTCCGATGGGAGGAACATCAGAAGCAGTGGCTGGAAGGCCCCGATGGGGGAGGTTGAGTGAATGAGCAGGGTGTCCTGGCAGTTAGGAGAAGGGGCCGCTTGGTGGCCTGGTGTCAGCGAGGGCAGCTGCATCACGAGACCCGGTGTTGGAACGGGCGCCCCGGAGCCCCAAGGGGCTGCGAGCTGGGAGCCAGCCTGCAGGGCGCGGGGGTGAACCTGGCGTTCATCCTGTCAGCGGCACCAACTGGTAGAGTGTTTTCAGAGAGCCACCTGCCCAGTGTCCGTGCCAACCATCCTTTGGTCAGTGAGCGATCAGGAACAGCTGATGAATGCCAAAAATAGGAGCAAGGTGGAGGGAATGTGTCCGTGGACTCTGAATGCAGCTGTCTAGAAATGATAATCATGGAGAGTTATGTAGTGACGTGGAGATATATTTACGGAATACCAAGTGGAGAAAGCAGGACACAGAATTATATTTATACTACAGTTATAGCTGTTTAAAAATGTATGCTTATAGTCAAAAGCTGTGGTGGTGGTGCTGTTGTAGGCTTATAGTTGAGCATTATTTTCTTAAATTCCTTGAATGTTCTTTATGATAGTGTTAATCAAAAGTTTATAATCACGTTTCCATTGTGAACATAATTTGAGCTCATTATTCAGGCACTCAGAGAAAACAGAAAAGTGGAGGGGAAAAAAAAATCCATACACCCACCATCCAAAGATGACAGATAAACTCCTCACTATATTGTTTATTCTTTCTGTGCACAGGCTTAGAACTCTGTCCCAAACGTGTACTCAGATTAAGTGTTCCCTTTGTGGAATTACGGTTAAACACTTCCATCTTAATGTTTTCAGATGGCTCTTAAAATAGTTTCCTGATAACAAAGTTGATTATGCTTGCTTCAATTAGCAAGCATAATACACACCCAAAGGAATAATTGGAAAATACAAAATAAATTAGAAAAGAACAAAAAAGTCGCCCATATTCCCAACACCCAACAACTACTGTTAACATCTTGATCTGTTTCCTCCATCTCGTATCTGTGCACAAGCTTGTGATTTATGATCGTGGTGAATATGTGTGCATAAAGTCTAAAATCAAAAAAAATTACAGAAAATAATTAAAAGTAGTGTTGTCATTGTGGGATTATGGTTAACTATCTTGTCTCAAATTTCTTGAATGATCTTTGGTGTTTTGAGTATTAAATCTTATGTATGTTTTTCCATTAAAACTCTTTAATACATACTCATGGCATATTTTGGGGGAGATTTAGTAAAGCAAAAGAAATTCACGCGTATTCCTGACACCCAACAATCATTGCTGTTAAACCTTGATCTGTGCACGGTCAGGACCGGGGTGTTTGTGGTGAGAATGCAGAGGGTCGAAGAGGAGAAGAAACATGGAAAGCAGGGAAGAAACGGTTGTGTGGTCTTTGCCGGCGTGACGGCTGTGGGGCGCGCCTTCCTGGAAGGCCTGTCTCGTTGTGTTCCAGTCACTGCAGTGTCCGGCACTTGCAGAAGTGTGGGAGAGAGGCGTGCCCCCGCCGCCGCCACCCAAAGACCCGGGTAACATCTGGACGCGCTTTCTTCGTCTTGTTTCTGTGCACAGGTTTTTGGTTTGTTAGTATGATTGTGGTCATTCTATCTGTAATCGTGTCACCAATAAAAATAAAGTTGAAAATAAGATAGCTCTCAGCCTCTTCTTTTGTCCATTTGAAGTGTTTGGGGTGTTCAGAAAATCCGAGCACTTAGTGTCCCCTTGGGCCCTACAAATCTCATCCCTTTTAAAATTATTGTGTATTTCAACAGCTCACTTCGAAGGGATCTCTCAGTACTACACAAAGCCACATTTGTAACTGCACTAATCAAATTAAAAGGTACATCTCAGTAGTGTTTTTAAACTTGACATTAAGCGTTAGATAAGTTTCGCTTACTTTGAGTCTGCATTTAAAATTTTAATCTCATCTAAATACAATACTCCCTCAAACACAAACAAGAATGATCCCCGTAACATTAAAAAAAAATGTTAATACTGTGATTTGGAATCTTTGTATTCAGTCGTGTCTGACTGTGACCCCAGGGTCTGTAGCCCACCGGGCTCCTGTGTCCATGGAGTTCTTCAGGCAAGAATACTGGGGTGGGTTGCCATTTCCTCCTCCAGGGGATCTTCCCAGCCCGTCTCCTGCATTGTAGGCAGATTCTTTACTATCTGAGCCACCAGAAGACCTATTACATAAAGTGTGGGTCCCTAACTCCCCTGAAGCTGAATGGTTCTGCCCGAAGGTGCCTGACCAGCTCTCGAGTCACAGCTTCAATAATCCTTCCAGGGGCATCCGAGATCGTCAGGGCAAGGGGTCAGTTCTCTTTTAAGGCTGACTTCCTGCAGAGTTCGTCACTAACGGACGACCTGTAGGAAGGGAGAAGGTGAGGGTGGCTGGGGCTTGCCTGGCCAGCGCTTGCCCTCAGACAGCTCCCCGGTGCCCCTGCCACACACTTATTCCCCGAGCCAGACCCCTCCCTGGCCTCAGCTGAATATGCTCCTGGGTCCCCGGGGTCCCATCAGACTCAGACCAGGGGCTGCTTACACCAGGAGACTGGGCACCCAGCACCTGGGGCTCCTGGGGGCACTGCCACCCGTGGGCTCCCTAAGAAGGCCTCTCCCACGAGCTGACTGTCACCGGCGCAGTAGCCCCAAGTCCTTTTCCCCTCCCTGGGAGCTGCCAAGTCTGCTGAGAAGGATCAAGCCCCGGGCCCTCCCCGTCCCGAGGTCAGCGCTGACCACGCATCCGTGTCCCCCGTTCATTCTCTACGCACGCTGTCCCAGCAGGCTTCTGCTCTCTCGCTCTACTTGGCCAAAGTTGGTCATTTGTAGCCCCAGAGAGCCCTAACGGAGACAGAGAGTGGGCTGGACGCAATAAACCCTGAGGGAAACCGGGATACTCTGAAAAACTCAGGATCAGGCCCCGGAACGGGGACGCGGCCTGTGAAGACTGAGGCGCTGGGAGTCAGACCCTGACGTCAGTCCTCGGGATCCCTGCTTGGGGGGCGGGGCGGGCGGGATAGGGGAGGGCTTGACAGCAGCTGTCACAAACCCGGGACTGCGAAGGATGTCCAGGTGAAAGCCACGGGTGGGTTTCTCTTAATGCACAAACCAGGACACTGCGGGTCTGTCTCGGACTGTGCTCAGCCACGCCCATAGCCCTGCCCTGTTTCCAGTGACAAAAGCTGAGGCAGCCCCGGGAGAAATGGAATCCTGGCCATCAGAAAGGTGGTGTCTGGGAGACTTGGGAACACCGGGACCCCTCTGAAGCTCCAAGCCCTCGAAAACCCTCCTCATCCACCACCTCCCTCTCACACGACAGGAAGCAGGGGCCGCTGCCCGTGGGAGTGGCAGCTGTCGAAATGCTCTCTGATGTCCTTTGGGATGGGCTGAACCCCGTATTGCAAAGGAGGAAGCATACGCTGACTCAGAGAACAAGCTTATGGGCGCAGAGGGAAAGGATGGAGGGGGATGGTTAGGGCTTGGGATGCACATGTGCACACACGGCTAGATTCAAAATGCAGAACCAACAGGGACCTATCAGAGCACAGCGAACTCTGCTCAGGGTTAAGCGGCAGCCTGGATGGGAGGGGAGCGTGCGGGAGAATGGCTACATGTGTATATATACGGCTGAGTCCCTTTGCTGTTCCCCTAAAACTATCACAGCTACACCCCAACACAAAATAAGGTTTTAAAAAAAGAAGTATGGCTGGTGTAGTCAGATCCTGGAATGGGCGCAGGGGAGTTCTGACAGCTTCAAGGGGGTGGCGGCCCCTCAAAGGACCCACTGCAGCGAGAGAATCCCGAACCACAACTAGAGGGCTGCCCCTGCTCTCCGCAGCTAGAGAACGCCTGAGCCGCAGCAAAAACCCGGTGCAGCCAAAGAGTGAATTAACTGAAAATACACCAGTAGTCTGGTGTTCACTCTTAATATTAAAAAGCTTTCTCTATTTAAGGTTTACAATATAATGTTTTGATTCCATAAACATTGTGTAATAATTAGCGCAATCAAAATAAGTAACATATCCATCACCTCACATGGTTATCTTTTTGAGGGGGCAAGAAGAGAGATCTACTCTTTTGGCAAATTTCAAGTATATAATAAAGTGTTATTAACTAAAGTCACCAAGCTGTACATTAGAACTCTAGAACTTATTCATCCAGCATAACTACAGCTTTATACCTTTTGGGCAACACCCCTTCATTTACCACACTTCCCAGACACTGGCAATGACTATTCTAAGAGCCTGACTTTCTTAAATTCCACATATAAGTGAGATCATGCAGTATTTATCGCACATTGTTTTCCATAGTAGCTCTATCAACTTGTATTTCCTCCAAAAGTATGAGAGTTCTCTTTTCTCCACATCCTTAAATTAGTTATCTTTTGTCTTCTTTGATAATAGCCATCCTAACAGGGAGGCGGTGCTATCTCTCGTGTGTGTGTTTGGCCACGAGGCAGATGGGATCTTAGCTTCCCAACCAGGGCTTGAACCTGTGCCCCCTGCACAGGAAGCTCAGAGTCTTTAACCACCGGACTGCCAGGAAAGGCCCTGTTATTGTTTTGATTTGCTGGGCTGGAAGAAACACAGGCTTATTTAACTTCTATGCAGAGTACATCATGAGAAACACTGGGCTGGAAGAAACAAGATTGGCAGGAGAAGTATCAATCACCTCAGATATGCAGATGACACCACCCTTATGGCAGAAAGTGAAGAGGAACTAAAAAGCCTCTTGATGAAAGTGAAAGAGGAGAGTGAAAAAGCTGGCTTAAAGCTCAACATTCGGAAAACTAAGATCAAGGCATCTGGTCCCATCACTTCATGGCAAATAGATGGGCAAACAGTGGAAACAGTGGCTGACTTTATTTTGAGGGGCTCCAAAATCACCGCAGATGGTGACTGCAGCCATGAAATTAAAAGACGCTTACTCCTTGGAAGGAAAGTTATGATCAACCTAGACAACATATTAAAAAGCAGAGACATTACTTTGTCAACAAAGGGCCGTCTAATCAAGGCTATGGTTTTTCCAGTGGTCATGTATGGATGTGAGAGTTGGACTATAAAGAAAGCTGAGTGCCAAAGAATTGATGCTTTTGAACTATGGTGCTGGAGAGGACTCTTGAGAATCTCTTGGACTGCAAGGAGATCCAACCAGTCCATCCTAAAGGAGATCAGTCCTGGGTGTTCATTGGAAGGATTGATGTTGAAGCTGAAACTCCAACACTTTGGCCACCTGATGCGAAGAGCTGACTCATTGGAAAAGACCCTGATGCTGGGAAAGATTGAGGGCAGGAGGAGAAGGGGACGACAGAGGATAAGATGGTTGGATGGCATCACCGACTCGATGGACATGGGTTTGGGTAGACTCTGGGAGTTGGTGATGGACAGGGAGGCCTGGTGTGCTGCGGTTCATGGAGTCACAAAGAGTCGGACACGAAAGAGCGACTGAACTGAACTTCGTGCCCCACTGTGTGTTCTTAGCAACTGTACTGAAGATCTGAAGATGAATGCCCTTATTTCTGACTATCCTGTTCTGTTGCTCTATGTCTGTTTCAGTGCTGGTTCCATACCAGTGTTACTGCTGTAGATTTATAAGGTTTTTTCTTTTTTCATCAAGAAATGTGATAATTCCAAAATTGTCTTTTCTTGCTCAAGATTGTATGGGCTAGTCAGGACTTTTGTAGTTTCATCTGAATTTCAGGATTTCTTTTCTATTTCTGTTAAAATGCTATGGAATTTTGATAGGGATTGCATTGAATTTGAAGATTGCTTTGGATAGAATAGAAATCTAAACAGTATTAATTCTTCCAATCAATGAACATGGTGTATTGTCCCATTTATGTCTGTCTAGGAAATGGCAACCCACTCCAGTACTCTTGCCTGGAAAATTCCACGGACAGAGGAGCCTTGTAGGCTACAGTCCATGGGGTCACAAAGAGTCGGACACGACTGAGCGACTTCACTCACTCACTCGATTCCTTTCTGTGGTGTTTTATAATTTGCAGTGCACAGATCTTTCACCTCTTTGGTTAAATTTATTCTTAAGTATTTTCTTTTTTTTGATGGTTTTATAAATAGGATTGTTTCTTAATTTCTTTTTTAGATAGTTTGTCTTTAGTATATGGAAGTGCTACCGATTTTTGAGTGTTGGTGTTTATACCCTGTAGCTTTATTGATTTTGTGTGTTAGTTCTAACAGATTTTTGGTGGAGTATTTAGGGTTTTCGTTTAAATATCTATTTTACTTCTTCCTTTCTGAATTGAATGCCTTTTGTTTACTTTTTCTTGCCTAATTGCTCTGGCTAGTGCTTCTAGTATTATGTAGAATAGGACTGGTAAGAATAAGCTGCTGTTGCTGCTCAGTCACTTCAGTTGTGTCTGACTCTGTGGGACCCCATACACGGCAGGCCACCAGGCTCCCCCGTCCCTGGGATTCTCCAGGCAAGAACACTGGAGTGGGGTGCCATTGCCTTCTCCAATGCATGAAAGTGAAAAGTGAAAGTGAAGTCGCTCAGTCGTATCCGACTCTTAGCGACCCCATGGACTGCAGCCTACCAGGCTCCTCCGTCCATGGGACTTTCCAGGCAAGAGCACTGGAGTGGGGTGCCATGCCTTCTCCTAAGAATAAGCATTCATGTCTTACTGCAGATCTTACAGGAAAAACTTTCAGCCAATCAGCACGTATGTGATGTTAGCTGTTGGCTTGTTATAAATGGCCTCTATTAAGTTAAGGTTCACTCCTTCTATAGCCAGTGTATGGGGACTTTTTATCATGAAAGGATATTAAATTTTGTCCAGTGCTTTTTCTTCATCTATTGAGATGATAATATGATCTTTATCTTTGTCTCTTAATGTTGTATAATTTATTGATTTGCATGTGTTAAACCATCCTCAAATCCCCGTACATATTCACCAGACAACTCTTTTTAAAAAACTATTCCAATACCACTATTACACTTAAAGTAATTTCTTAATATTGCCAGATAGCCAGTGTTCAAATGTCTACATCAGACACGACCATCTATTTTTAAAGTACTGTTTGAGATCTGTTTTAAAGTTACTCTCATACAAAATCTGCGTAAACTTGTGCTATTGTTGAGTGCAGTGTTTTGCTTTTCGTTGAGTGCACACTGCCCTTGGCAGCGCAAGGCTGCTCAGGGATGGTGGAAGTTTGGGGCAGGGTCTCTAGGGACCTCGGTGCTACTTTCGTCACTGTTGTTCAGTCGCTCAGTCGTGTCCGACTCTCTGCGATCCCGTGGACTGTACCATGCCAAGCTTGCCTGTCCTTCACCATCTCACAGATTCTGTTCAAATCCATGTCCACTGAGTCCGTGACGCTACTTTACCCTCTGGTAAGCGGATGAGGTGCTGAGCATGAAGTTCCCCACCCCCCACCCCCCCGCCCCCGACTCCCCCTTCACACCTGCAGATGAAGGTAAAGCTCTCTCCAGCTGCAGGAACCCAGGGCTAGGGTGAAAGGAGTGAGGCAAACCACGTGGTCGCCCTCCCCACCACCTCCACCACGCCTTCGGTTTCAGGACTACATTTCCCAGCGGTCCTCGCGCGCCACCCAACCTCGGGCTCCTTAGCAGACACAGGGAGGCTGGCGGCGGCGAGGCGCGGTGCCTTCTGGGACTTGTAGTTCGGTGGGCGGCGCTGGGCGCACTTAGGTCCAGGTTTGAATTCCGCCCACCCGCATTCAGCTCAGAGAGGAGGCCGACAGTGCGGGCGAGCGGTGAGTTTGCGGCAGGAGAGGATGGGAGGTGGGCTGGTGCGGGGGGAGGGCAAAGGGAGAGAGAGTGCGTGTTTTGGGGTGCTTTGTCTCTGTCCGCGGAGCGTGGGGAGAGGGTCGGAGGAAGCCGGGTGGCTCAGCTGCGCGCTCTGGGGGGTGACAGCGGCTGGGTCCTGGGCCGCCCCTCCCTGACCTGTTGTATCTCCGAGGGTGAAGGGTCTGGGGTGGTGGGTGTGAGTGAGTGAGCGTGTCAGGGTGCGAGGTGAGCCTGTCAGGGCGGGAGGGGGCCATGTGGATGCCCGGGGTGCGTGGGACTGACTCGGAGTGTGTGGCCTTGTCTGCGCGTCCCAGGGAGGGAGACTTGGTGGGATTCCACACTGCAAGGATTTTGACTTTGCGAGGCGTCTGTGAGAGTCTGCACCTGCTCTGACAGGTGGAGTCTGAGGGCACCGAGCGGGTGTGGGCGTGCGCGTGGACCCGAGTCTGTGTGTCTGAATTCCGGCAGCTCACTCTGTGAAGGGCGTGCTAATCTGACAGGCGGTATTCGGCGGAGGGGGGGGCCTCCCGGACGCTGGACGGGTGCATTGAGAGTTAACAGGGCCAGTGATGAACTTGGCCGGATGGAGCAAGTATTAAGGACTTGCAGGGAACACCTGAGGCAGTTTGTGGGGGGCGTTGGAGCTGCAGAGAGACCCTCAGGAGGCATCTGAGTGTTCCCCAGAGTGGGTGTGAAGTTTGGGGTTTTAGAAGGGTTTTTGAGCTTGCAGCGGTATGAGCAGGAGTGCTGGGCTGAGGGTGGGGGCTGGAGCATGGCTGGTGCACACGTGTGAGAGGGGGCAGCCCTGGGTGCTGGGTCCAGGTCGGGCCCTGGGTGTCAGCCAGATGGGGTCATGTGTCTCGGGTGCTTCTGAGTTCCGCCATATGTCTGCAGGTGTGTTTTGTGTCTATTCCCTGGTGTCTGAGGTGTTTATCTGAAAAATGTGTGTGTTTCTACAAGTGTGTGTGTACCTGTCCATGTGGGTTACCTGCAGATTGAAGTTGTATGAATCTGAATCTACATATTTGTATGTGGGGGAGCGAGTGATTTTTACTGTTTTTAAAAGGCCTGGAGGCTGAGAGGGTGACTGATTTTCCAGGTATGGGTGTGTCTGCAGGCCCAGATTTCTGTGGATGGATTTCTGCATATGTGTCTGCTTTGATTTCCTAGTAGGTTTCAATTTTTTCCAAGCCTATACTCCCAAAGGAGTGATTCTGAAGTTTAAAGAAAACCATCTGGAGTGTAAAGGGGAGTGATGGGGGTCTGAGACGGGGCATCCTCTGGGGGGTGGGTCCCCAGGTGAGACTGAGGGTGGACCCTGGGGTGTCAGACAGAGGTGGTCTGGGTGTCCCATAGGGTGTCCTTTGAGATCGAAGTGTGCAAAGGTGTGTGTCCTCAGTGTGTGTGCCTGGAAGTGCCCAGTATTTGAAGCTGTATCTGCACATCTGTGTATGTGCGTGTGCCTGAGCTTCCCTGAACCTCAGGATGTTCCTGCCCATCTGTGTGTGTTTCAGGATCTACAAGTGTGTCTTCATTTGCACACGTGGGGCTCTGGGGCCAGGAGTGTGTCTGGGAGTTGTTGAGAGTGTCCTCCTGGGAGTCCCGGGCACGGGGTCAGCTCCTCGGGGGGAGTCACTGTGTCTGTGATCCTGCAGGACCCACCCCTCCCCCCACCCCCGAGGGTCCCCAGCGCCCCCCACCCCTGGGTCTCTGACCTCTGTGCCTTTCCCAGGAAGGCCTGGCCTGGACAGTGGGGGAGGGGCCGTGCGCTGAGGTCCAGTAGGGACACCTCAGAGGAGGGACAGTGATGCGGGCAGGCTGAGGGGTCTTCCTGGACGAAGAGGCCCGGGACCCTCCCCACCAATAATGAAATTGCTGGTGTCAGAGACTGTGTTAACCACCTGACTTGTGTTTAGGGGCGGGGGTTGGGGTGGGAGTTTGTGCGTGTCTGTAAGCGACTCAGCCGCGTTTATTCACGCGAGTTTGTCCACAGCATCCCTTCGCATCTCCAGAGCCAGCGTGGCCCCAGCGCCAAGGACACGCGCTGAGCAGGCCCACCCGCCCCTGCCCAGCAGCCGGGACAGAGTCTGGGTCCCCTGGGTCCGGAGGTCAGTCCCGCGGCCTCAGCCCCGAGGGGTCGGCGCCATCGGGGCGGGGACGCCGCGCGGGGCGAGGGGGGCCCCGCGGGGAGGCCGGGGGCGCCCCGGCAGGAGGTGCGGGCGCGCTCTGGGCTGCTGCCTGGGGGCCCCGAGACCCCAGGGCGCGCGCGGTGCGGGCTCTGCAGGAACCCCGGCTCCCCCGAGGGCGGGGGGCGTCCTCCGCCCCTCGTGAGCCGCGAGGACTCCGAGGGTTTCTGTGGCCACTGGGAGGAGGGGAGCCTGGAGGGGACACAGGAGGCTGGGGTGTCCGGAGGCGGGGACCCCTCCAGGGCAGGCGGCGGGGAGCCCGGGTCCTGGTCCCCGAGGGGCGGGGGGCGCGGGCCCGGGGCTCTGCTGCTCGCTGGCGGAGGCGCGAGGGACGCGGGGGCTGCTGTGAGCGCCGGGCGGTCGGGGGGCCGCGCGGGCGGGGCGGCGCTGGGGCGCCCCGGGAGCTTCCGCCCGCACCCGCCGCGCCGCGCGGAGCGCCGCCCAGCCGGGCAGCCGGGGGCACGGCGGGCGCGGGCGGCCCGTGGCCTCAATAAACCTCTCGGCGCCCCGCAGGGCCGGCCCAGTTCTGAAGCCCACCCGACCTGGGGACCCGCCGCTCGTCCCTGTGCCTCAGCGGCTCGGTGACCCGGGGGGCTTCTCCCTCCCGCAGGGTTCCTCTCCCCCGGACGACCTGGCCCAGAGGGAGGCCCTGGACGGGTGCAGAGGGGCGCTGGGGAGGTCAGGGTCAGCCTGGAGGGTCCCAGCGCCAGAGACAGTGATTCAGGGAAGGTGGGTGGGAGCCGGTGGGGGGAGGCCCCCTGCCCGCCCCCAACAGCGATGGAGTTGGAGCCGACACACGACTGCCTGGGTCTGGGTCAGACTGTGTGCTCAACACCTGACATGCATTTAATCCTATTTAATCCTCAGGTTTCATCATTCTGCTCATTTTGTGGAGGGGAAAGGTGACACCACAAGAGGTCAGATACCCCCAAACGGGGGCGCAGGACGAATACTTACATTCGATTTTCAACAAATAATAAATTACCTTTTAGTATAAGTACGTCCCAATATTTCATGGGATTTGCCTATACTTAACAGTAATATACTGAAGTAAATTTTTTAAAATGAAGTTTTAAAATGTAGACATGTCCCATGCAGTGTTTGGAGATATTTATACTAAAAGTTGATTTATGTATCTGAAAGTCAAATGTCAGTTTGCTGCGTATTTGTTATAATGTTAAATCTGGCGAACTTGATCCTTGAGATCTCCCAGCTAGTGACTGCGAGGCTTGAATCCGCCCAGCTCAGTCCCAAGACACACTGGCCCACATCCTGCCCAGGGTGATGCTGGAGCAGATGTGAGGAGCCAACCCTGAGCCTGTGCCCAGCACCCTCCCTGCAGGGCTGGCCCCAGCCCAGGGCTGTGCTGGGGGTCTGGGGCCCCGCCCCTCCACTCACCTAAGTCCTGAGGGCGGGACTGATGCTTCCTGTACCTGGAGGGGCGGAAGACCGGAGGGCAGGGCCTGTCTGCACCCCTTGGGCAGGCTGCCTGGGAGCCCTGGGACGAGCTGAAACATGGTGATGGTAATGCTGACCTTGAGGTGCACTTACTGAGTGCCTGCTGTATGCCAGACTCCAGAGGCCCTTTTGATACCCAGTTAGCCGAGCTGCAGCTTCCTGGTCCCAGCACTTCGTGTCACGGTTGTTCTAGTTTTAAAGGGGGGTGAGCCCCCGGTACCACGAGCCCGGCCCTTGTCCTCGCCGGGTGCCATGACCACCGCTGTCCCCAGATCACACCCTGGGCCTTGGAGGAAACCAGCAGGAGGCATTGGCAGCACGTGCCCTTGGATGCTGGGAACCTGGAGACGTGGGAGGGGATGGAGCTGCCTGAGTCCACCCGAGCTCTGAGAGCCACACCCAGGCTGCCCGGCTCCACCGCCCAGGCACAAACTGCTCTGTGTCCTGTCTGCAGGGAGCACCTGTGGTGCCATGATGCTGCCTCTGAGCACCATCGAGGCCCAGGAGACCGAGGAGGTGCAGACCAGGCCTCCGGAGAAAGGAGGTGAGACCCGCGTGGGGCAGAAACTGTGGGCAGGCGGGAGTGTCCGGGCCGTGGGCCTCCAACCCCAAATATCTGTCCCGGCTCCTCTAAAGGAGGGAGGGCCCTGAGCAGTGCCCGGGAGGAACCCCCAGACACTACCTCATTGTAGTAGGTCCCACAACTCCCCTGCTTGTAGAATGCTGAAAAGCGTGCCTGGCACATGACAAGTACTCAGCACGGGGGGCTTTCATCACTGGTTTCTTGATAAAGACCTTGTCACTTAGTTTCTCGAGCCTCAGAGGGCACAGTGGCCTCACACCTCTTTCTTCCCCTCCTCAGCCCTGCCTTCTGAGAACCCTGATGATCTGCTAAACAAAGAGGAGGGGACGATGTCAGCCAAGTTCCTGCCCATCTGTCCCATGGTAAGCCTGCTTCTTTCGTCTCTTTTACCGGAGCCCCCTTGGTTCTGAGAAGAAAGGCGCATACCTCACCCTCTCTGCCCAGGAGAACCTGCGGGTGGCTAGGCACCCCTTGTATACCCTTGAGGATGTGGCCCCATCCTCTGGCGGGTCATTTTCTTGGAGATGCTGCCCTCTTTCCTGCCTCCTCTCTTTCCTAATTCCAGCTTCTGCTCCAGTGTCACCTCCTTCATGAAGCCTCGCTTAGACACTTGCTCCCAATCTGGCTCTAACCCTCTGCCTTACTGAATTTCCGTCAGCGTTATTATTGCTCCCTGAGAACATACCTTGTATCTGTGTGTTCATCATCTGTCTCCCCTCCTAGAGTAGATCTGTGGGGGCATTGTTCGGTGACATATCCCCCTCTGCCTAGCACAGATGTAAGCCGTGTCTGGCAGTGTATACACTCGGGCTGATTAAATGAAGGAATGAGTTAGGGAACGGTCCCTCCTGTGGAGGCAACTGTGTCCTTATCCACCTGGGTACCAGTCCTCCTCCTACTAACCCCCTTGACTTTTCTGGGGGGACCACCTGTCTCCATGCAGTTTGAATGGATCTGATCCCATCCTCAGACCAGCTCCAGGTATGCCCTTGACCAATCAGAGCTGGGAGTGCCAAGGTTCCCGCTGATTGGTCCTGGGCTGGTACCTGACTCACATTTGGCCAATGAGGCGTCTCCTCTGTCTCTGGGCTTCTTAACAGGCAGGAGGGGAGCCTGCAGGGACCCTGGTGAGAGGGGTCAGGGGAGGCAGAGGGTCAGATGCCTGCAAGAACGTCTTTCCTGTTAGTGCCTGCAACAGTCCCGGAAAGGACTCGGTAGAAAATCTTATTAGAAAAGAACGTGAGAGTCACAGGTTTTGCAAAAATGGTATAAAGTTCATCCAAATTCACCAACTGTTAATATTTTGTTTGCTCGTTCTATCTAATAAATACATTTATACATGCATTCCTCAGTCTTTATGACCTTAGATATAGAATATACTCTTAGATAAGTGTGGGCTGTTGTAACATTCAGGCTTTTCACCTTGAGACACACCTTCATCTAATCTCTGTCCGTATTTCTGTTTCGTGAATTAGCTACACGCTGCCTTGTTTTCATTCTTTTCCCCAGATCACAGGGTCCATTCTGGGGCAGGTATTGTGCTTAGTAATGTATCTTCGTGTGAAAGTGTGAAAATGTTAGTGTGAAAGTGTGAAAATGTTAGTCGCTCAGTTGTGTCCGACTCTTTGCCACCCCATGGACTGTAGCCCACCAGGCTCCTCTGTCCATGGGATTCTCTAGGCAAGAATACTGGAGTGGGTAGGCATTCCCTTCTCCAGGGGATCTTCCTGACCCAGGGATGCAACCCAGGGATCAAACCTGGGTCTCCTGCATTGCAGGTGGACTCTTTATCACTGAGCCACCAGGGAACCCTACGGGTAGAGGCCAGAGATGTCTCTCAACACCCTCCAATTCCCAGCATGGCCCCCTGACCCCCACTGCAAAGGATGATCTGGACCCAAAATATCCTTAGTGTGGAGGCTAAGACTCCTGGGAAGAGAGGCAGGATGGTTTTGCCAAGATGAGGGCACTGAGTAGGCGTAAAACCCTCTCTCACTAAGAATCAGACATTAACGATCCTTTTCTTGGATTATCCTGTTCAGTCCTCACCCAGCCCTGAGGGAGCAGTTACTTTTATTTCATTAAACAGAACTGTAAACGGAAGTGGGGGGAGGTCAGGTCATGTGCCCCGGAGCCCCCAGCTGTCTGTCAGCGACTTGGAACCCAGCCCCCCATGGTCGCTCTTGGGTGCCAGGGCTCAGCTCTCACACTGAGGGTGAGTGGGCGCCCCGGGCGTAACATTCCCCTCTCACTTCTCTGTTCTCTCCCCTTCCAGCCAAGTGTCTGCTTTGCTTACTACCTGGAAACGGATGACTTCGACTCTGATTCCCAGTCTGACCCCGACACCTCGAAACCCGGCTCGAGCTGCACCTCCCCCTCCAAGCCTGGCGTGGACCACGAGGAGATGCAGGCGTGGGAGTGTCCCCTGTGCTGTCTCAGCGTCCTCTGCCTCTCCTAGAGCCCGAGGGCACCCCCCCCACCCCCCACCCCCGCTGAAGGGCACCCCCCCACCCCCGCTCGAGGGCACCCCCCAACCCCCCCCCACCCCCCGCTCCAGAGCCCCTGCGCTCTCCCCAGAGGGGCGTGGAGGACTACTGTGATGTGAGACCGCCAATACAGCAGCTTCAATAAACCCAGCTTGCCGTCTCTCTCGTGTGGGTGGTCTGTGTGTTAACTTCTCAGGGGCCAAGGTGTGGCCGCCCCGTGGAGCTGGGCGGCTAGGATCCTTTGACCTGGGGGCTCTGTGGCTGGAGAGGGCTCAGCCCCCACACCAAGCCCACGTTCTGGCTCAGGCGGAAGGGGGACGATGAGGGGGAGGGAATACACACTTTAGACCCTCAAAGGGAAACTGCTCCAAGATACCCAGACCACTTATCCTTAAACCTCATTGACCGGAGCCCCGGCACATGCCCATAAGTAGCTGCAAGAGAAGCTGAGCAATCTTGTGTCAGCTAAGAGCTCCTGTTGTTACAGCAAAGGAGAACAGTCATCGTGTCCACTGCTGACCGGGTCTGGTATGTTCATTTACCCCCAGCACTAGCCTGTGATGAACACATGAGTGAAAAAAATTTACTCTTCAGTTCTGTATCTCTCTCCCACTGATGAGGATCTGCTGCCTTTAAGCAAATATTTACAATAACGAACATTTCTTGGGACTTCTTCCAGTGGTTAAAACTCCAAAATTCCAATGCAGGAGCTGTGGGTTGGATCCCTACACATATAACATCTTACACACACACACACTGAAATACTACTCAGTCATAAAAAAAAGAATGAAACTCTGCCATTTGCAACAATGTGGATGGACATGGAAGATATTAGGCTTAGTGAAATAAGTCAAACAGATAAAGATAAATACTCTCTATATTATTACTTACATGTGGCATCTAACCAATAAAACAGACAAATGAATATAGCAAAATAGAAAGAGGCTGAAGGCTTCCCTCATGGCTCAGATGATAAAGAATCCACCTGCAGTGTGGGAGACCTGGGTTCAGTCCCTCGGTCAGGAAGATCCCCTGGGGAAGGGCATGGCACCCCGCTCCAGTGTTCTTGCCTGGAGGATCCCATGCACAGAGGAGCCTGGCGGGCCACACCACGGGGACACAAAGAGTTGGACAGAACTGAGCAACTAACACGCACCCAACGGATGGAGAGGATGGACTAGCGGTTACTCAGGAGGGGAGGAGGGCCAAGAGGTGGGCGTCTGATTAAGCGGCAAAAACTACTATGTATAAGACAGATAAGCAACAAGGGCATATTATACAGCACAGAGAAATATAGCCATTATTTTGCAATGACTTTAATAACTTTAAATCATACAGATAATCGACGATAAGTAATAAAATATAAAAAAATCTATAAAAATATTAAATCACTGGGCTGTTCACCCAAAACTAATATAAACCAACTCTACTTCAGTTTTAAAAACGGCCCCAGCAGAAGAATCTTTCTTCTAGAAGAAGTTTCTTAAGGACCGTCCAGTGAGAGCACTGGTGAAGAGAAATCCACCAGAGTAAGCCAGTAGTCCTCCACACAGGTAGCTGACCATAAGCCCATCAGCTGGAATAGTTTCTAAACTCTGCATATGCTTCTGCTTATGATAGAAAAACATTTCATTCACATGCAAAAGTCCTCACAATAAAAAAGATAAAGAGTCATATGGGTCAGGTCTGGGCCTCCCTGGTGGCTCAGGGGGTGAAGAGTCAGCCTCTGATGCAGCAGGCCCAGCTCTGAACTCTGTGGTGGGGAGACTCCCCTGGAGCAGGGAATGGCAGCCCACTCCAGTGTTCTTGCCTGGAGGATCCCATGGACAGAGGAGCCTGGCGGGCTGCCGTCCGTGGGGTCGCAAAGAGTCAGACACGGCTGAGTGACTAACTTTCAGCCCACATGAGTCAGGTCTGGCCTCTTGGGATAGCTGTCTGCTTCTGATGCCATCTCCTTTTTTCCTGGTCTGAGAATAATCTCTCCTGTGTTGAGCACGGTGTGAGAAGATTGGAGGCCAGTGGTCCTCTCCATAGATGAATCAGATTTCATAGCAGAAACTACAGATTTGGGGGGTTTCCTGTCTTCTCAAGGAAGGCCTTAATACAAGTTGAGATTCCTGCGTCTGCCAGGAGCTATCCTTCCTTGTTTACCTGGGAGTGCTGCTAGGAACTCTGAAGCAAGGTACCAGGCTGTTTTTCCCAGGAACTGTGTGACTCCTTAAAGTTCACCTGGGCTCTTTAAAGCTGTCTGGTTATAGTCTGTGCATATTCTCAACGATGTTTCCATGTATACCCCATTAAAAGAAGAGATTCTTATTGAATTTATGCAGGTAACTACATTGCCATAAAATAAGAATACTTGCTAAGAGTTTCCAAATTCTGGAAGGATCAGGTAGAGAGACAATATAAACATTTCACTTCGGTTTACAAAGGTATAATTTGCTAAATTGCTGTCATAATTTAATGACAGTGAAATGTTTCCTTATGTCTAGAAAAACAAAGATTAAAAGCCAGCATTGCAGACAAAAAGCCGTAAAAATGGAAGGTATCCTCAACCCTTCACTCGGTCCTGTGTAATGAATCCTTGTTGATCTTAAACTGTCTTAAACTTCCATTGGCAGTTTATGAAGCCATCAGCTTCTCCATTAGGATCCTTCAATTCCTTACTCAGTGTGGTGGTATGAGCTGGAGGTTATCAGAAACCTGTGATTGTCGAAAAAAGACATTTCAATGTAAATGAATTAAACATTGACTTCAAAACAGTTTCTCAGCCCCGCCAGCTACATTTCAGTGGCCGGATGTGGCCAGCGGCTACCACACCGAGCACGGTAGATACAGAACATTTCCACGGTCACTGGAGGGTCTATGTCGGGACTGGCTTAGATTGCTTAGGTTTTCAGAATTATCACACTAGAGCCCCTCGGGCTTCCCTGATAGCTCAGTTGGTAAAGAATCCGTGTGCAGTGCAGGAGATCCCAGTTCGGCTCCTGAGTCGGGAAGATCCCCTGGAGAAGGGGATAGGCTACCCACCCCAGCGTTCTTGGGCCTCCCTGGTGGCTCAGCTGGGAAAGAATCCGCCTCCAGTGCGGGAGACCTGGGTTTGGTCCCTGCATTGGGAAGATCCCCTGGAGAAGGGAAAGGCTACCCACTCCAGCATTCTGGCCTAAAGAATTCCATGGACTGTACGGTCCTTGGGGTCGCAAACAGTTGGACGCAACTGAGCGACTTTCACTATAGGCCCTAGAAAACGAGGATTTGGGCTGGGCACTGTGAGATCGCTCAAGAGCACAGTCTTACAGAGCATCTTATCAGTGTGTCTTGGGGACTCTTCGCGCCAGGCAGGGTCCTCTGGGCACTTCGATTCTCAGCTTGGCCGGTGCCCGGCCTGCAGGACACCTCCTCTGCCTGGGCCAGATTAACCAGTCTTACTGCTGATGTTCGGTAAATGCTGACATTTCCTGGGCACTTCTGCCTGTCACTCACGGTGCTGAGCGCTTTACGTAGACGAGCTCAGGTAACCGTCAGCAGATCCCTAGGAAACAGGAGCTAATATGACCCCAGTTTATAGGGGAGAAACCCGAGGCTCGTGAGAGCTGTCTTTAAAGATTATTATTTTGGTTTCTGAATGTAAATCAGGACTCTCTGGCTACTCTTTACATTCCACTTTTTCAGCCTCATGTAATTCAAAGTTTCACAAAATATATCTTTAAAGAAACAAAGTACAGCGGTTTACATTTCTGTCAAAACTGCCCTTTCACCAGAGAGCAGCTTGCTTTGTCCACTGCAGGAGCTGGCAGAGAAAATTCTCCAGGTCAGAGATGGACAGACTACGGCCGTCCAGCCCACAGCCTGTTTGTGCAAATAAGGACTTTTCGGCACAGTCACGTCTATTTCTTATGTGAGTCTGGACTGCTTTAATGCAAAGTCCTTTAGCTGCGACAGAGACTTATTGGCCCAGAAAGGCAAAAAATCTTGCCATGAGACCCTTGAAAAGAAAGGTGACTGATCGCTGCTTCGGTATAGCTTCAGGATTCAAAGATAAAAGGTTGAGCCAAAGGGTGTTCTAGGGATTGGATGTGGAAGACCAAGGGGGGAGGTGAGCGTCTTGGATGCCTTCATGGAATCTGGCTTGAGCCACTGGAGGTGCCAGGTTCCACGGTGGGAATGATTTGGGAGACACACCAGTGGGTTTATAAGGGTTCATTTAATTTAGGATGTGTTAGATTGATTAGAGCCAAGTAAGCCTTAGCAAGTGCAAGGAGTATGTGTTTAAATCTGCATCTGGTTTTTCAAGCTGCTTTCATATACACCTGGGAGCGTAGCGCTGCCCATGACTTCCGATTTGCATATCAAGCTTAGAACTTGATGGTCCGTTAAGTTATTCATTCATGTATTCAAAAATATTTTACCGACACCATAAAGAAAGTCAATGTATGAATAATGAACATCACAGGTAATTTCAGTACACATGAGATAGACGGGATCAATATCCTTCATATGTATAGAACTCTTATAAATGGATAAGACGAAGACCAACCACCCAGTCAGAAGTGGGGACAGAGGAAACAGTAATTAGCAGTGAAGAAATGAAACTGTTTCTAATTGTGTTTTGACCCAGCTTTTGTAAAGACTTTAGACTGTGTCCCTATATGTGGCCTTGGCCTGTCCACATCCGCTGCCAGTGAGAGTCTCCTCTGGTCCTCTTTGGGAAGGGTGGCTTGGAAAGAGCTCCTCCCAAATTTGAAATGGACGTATGCTCTGATGCGGTGCCTTCCGTTCTAAAGCCTGTCTGATAAGCTTCCAACTGTGTGCAATGACACACTTACAGAGAAGGTTAGTCCAGTCATGTTGGTAGTAAGAAAAGCCCAGAAGCCACCTAAATGTCCAGCCTTTGGACACTGGTTACACAAATCATGGTAAAGTCACTCAGTGCAACAGTCTACTGCCGTTAAAAAGAACGGGGCAGTACTGTATGGACAGATATGACAGAATTTCTAAAATATATTCATTTGTTAGTGAAAAAAACACAAAGGCAAGAGTGTGTAAGGTAGGATATCATTCACGTTAAAGAAAGAAACAGAGGGATGGGGCAGATGAAATATATTTCTGTTTATTTAAATACACACATGCATATCCATGCATCAGTTCAGTTCAGTCGCTCAGTTGTGTCTGACTCTTTGCGATCCCATGAATCGCAGCACGCCAGGCCTCCCTCTCCATCACCAACTCCCGGAGTTCACCCAGACTCAGGTCCATCGAGTCCGTGATGCATCCAGCCATCTCATCCTCAGTCGTCCTCTTCTCCTCCTGCCCCCAATCCCTCCCAGCATCAGAGTCTTTTCCAATGAGTCAACTCTTCACATGAGGTGGCCAAAGTACTGGAGTTTCAGCTTTAGCGTCATTCCTTCCAAAGAAATCCCAGGGTTGATCTCCTTCAGAATGGACTGGTTGGATCTCTTTGCAGTCCAAGGGACTCTCAAGAGTCTTCTCCAACACCACAGTTCAAAAGCATCAATTCTTCGGTGCTCAGCCTTCTTCACAGTCCAACTCTCACATCCATGCATGACCACAGGAAAAACCATAGCCTTGACTACACGGACCTTAGTCGGCAAAGTAATGTCTCTACTTCTGAATATGCTATCTAGGTTGGTCATAACTTTCCTTCCAAGGAGTAAGCATCTTTTAATTTCATGGCTGCAATCACCATTTGCGGTGATTTTGGAGCCAGAAAAAATAAAGTCTGACACTGTTTCCCCATCTATTTCCCATGAAGTGATGGAACCAGATGCCATGATCTTTGTTTTCTGAATGTTGAGCTTTAAGCCAACTTTTTCACTCTCCTCTTTCACTTTCATCAAGAGGCTCTTTAGTTCCTCTTCACTTTCTGCCATAAGGATGGTGTCATCTGCATATCTGAGGTTACTGATATTTCTCCCGGCAATCTTGATTCCAGCTTGTGCTTCTTCCAGCCCAGCATTTCTCATGATGTACTCTGCATAGAAGTTAAATAAGCAGGGTGACAATATATAGCCTTGATGTACTCCTTTTCCTATTTGGAACCAGTGTGTTGTTCCATGTCCAGTTCTAACTGTTGCTTCCTGACCTGCATATAGGTTTCTTAAGAGGCAGGTCAGGTGGTCTGGTATTCCCATCTTTTGAAGAATTTTCCACAGTTGATTGTGATCCACACAGTCAAAGGCTTTGGCATAGTCAATAAAGCAGAAATAGATGTTTTTCTGGAACTCTCTTGCTTTTTCGATGATCCAGTGGATGTTGGCAATTTGATCTCTGGTTCCTCTGCCTTTTCTAAATCCAGCCTGAACATCTGGCATTTCACGGTTCACGTATTGCTGAAGCCTGGCTTGGAGAATTTTGAGCATTACTTTACTAGCATGTGAGATGAGTGCAATTGTGTGGTAGTTTGGGCATTCTTTGGCATTGCCTTTCTTTGGGATTGGAATGAAAACTGACCTTTTCCAGTGCTGTGGCCACTGCTGAGCTTTCCAAATTTATTGGCATATGGAGTGCAGCACTTTCACAGCATCATCTTTTAGGATTTGAAATAGCTCAACTGGAATTCCATCACCTCCGCTAGCTTTGTTCGTAGTGATGCTTTCTAAGGCCCACTTGACTTCACGTTCCAGGATGTCTGGCTCTAGGTGAGTGATAATTAAGCATACAAATAAATGAATACATATTTATCTCTGATGGCATAGATAGGAAATTGGCTAACGCTAGTGGAGGTTACCTTCAGTAGGAAACATGGCCGGGAGAGCTGGAGGGGAAGGAGATTTTCTCCTTTCTGTATAATATTTTATCCTGTTGGAAGGTTTCGCCACTCTTGCTGAAACCAAGTCTCCTCTCGATCCATTCCCCCTTTCTTCCAGGACATGAAAGCTCTGAATCTCAGCTGGAATCCTGCTCCCGGAAGGGAAGACAGCATCTCTCAGTGAGCACCCTTGGGCTTCCCAGTGACGCAGTGGTGAAGAATTTGCCTGCCAGTGAAGGAGACATGGGTTCCCCTGGGTGGGGAAGATCCGCTGGAGGAGGAAATGGCAACCCACTCCAGTATGCTTGCCTGGAGAATCCCATGGACAGAGGAGCCTCGAGGGCCACAAGAGTTGGACATGAATGGGTGTGCACTCAGGGACCATCCTTAACAGACAGCCCAGGCGAGGTGTGCCCATCCACAAGTAGGTCTCAACTATCACAAGCAGGCCTGGGAGGTTGAGGGGCCATCTTGGGGGTTTGAGAGTAGGCCATTGTGCGCAGCAGTGAGTGTGTGGGTGTTTGGGAGAGGGGTCACCGCGTGCCTGCGGGTCACTGTGTATCTGAAGATTGTGCGGGGCGGGCCCCCAGACACCAGTGCCACCCCCGCCCCGGGCATCCGGGCCGCTGGGTCTCTGTTGCTCGGCAGTGTAACACGGTTCTTCCCTGTGAACCCCACGTCCTGTCTCCTGGAAGACCTGGGCCCGGGCGGGGACCAGGTGCAGGAGGGGCACTGGCGGGGGCCCAGGTGGACGCCCCGCCAGGGAGACAGTGAGGCCGGGACGCTGGCTCGCGGGGTGGGGGTGTGAAGCCAGAGTTTCCAGTCCTCCAACCCAGAGGACCACAAAAGCCGGGCCAGCGCGAGCGCTTGGGGCACTCCGTTTCGGGCCCTGCTGGAACCGCCCGATCCGAGCGCCCGCGGGCCGGGGCGGGGTCGCGGGTCGCGAGCCGCCGCTCCCGCGCCGCTGTCCCGGGGGCCCCCAGGCGCGGGCGCAGGGAGCCCCGCCGCGGGACGCCAGCGAGCGGCGCGGGGCAGCCCGCCGCGACTGCGAGCCGCCGCCGGCCTGGGGCGGCCGTCCCGCCGCCGCGCCTGCGAAGGGTCTGCGCCATCCGGGAGAGTGCGCAGTGCGGGGCGGGGGGCGGCGGGCGGCGCGGGGGCGCGGAGGCGCCCGGCCGGGAGCGGCGGGCGCGCTGCGGGCGGCGGGGCGCGCGCGCCGGGGAGCCCCCCGAGGAGCCCGCGGCGCCCCGAGGGCGGCCGCCGTGCGCAGACCCTTCTGCGGCGCGAGGCGGGCGGCTCGTGGTCCGAGGGCTCCTCGGGCCGCCGGCGAGAGGGCAGGCTGGAGGGCAGCGAGGAGGACTGGGCCGTGCGGGTGAGGGCCTGGCTGGGCCTCCTGCCGGGGCAGGTGCAGGAGGAGCAGGCGCCCGGCCCGGAGCCGCCAGGAGGTACGAGGGCTGCGCTGCGCGCCGCGCGGCGCCCATGGCGGGCCAGGCGCCCCGGGCAGGCGGCGGGGCCGGGCCGGGGCGAGCCCGGGAGGCCGGGCGGGGCGCGCCTGGAGGGGAGCCTTTCGGGGGCACCAGGGCAGGCGGGCGCGAGGCGCGCCTGCGAGGCGTTCCGGAGCCTCGGTGTCTGCGCGCCGCGCCTGCGGCCGGCGGGGCCCGCGAGCGCGCGGAGCGCGCCGCTGAGGGGGGCGGCCTCGGGGGGAGACAGAGGGCCTGCCCCGGGGGCCAGCCCGAGGGGACCCTGTGTCTGGAGGCCGATTCCGGCTTTGCAAACGTGTCTGCCCCGGCGTGTGTGTCTTTATGCCCCCGTGTCCAAAGTATCTGTTTGGAAATAGGTGTTTCTGCAAGTTCGTACGCGCGTGTGTCTGTGTGTGACTGTCTGCTTGTCTGCTTTTTCCAGCTCCGCGAACCTGAATATGCACGTTTGTGTGTGTGGATTTGTGAGCGGGTCTTAGCGTTTCCAAAAGGCCCGCGAGCTGAGGCGGTGTCTGATTTTCCAGGAATGTCTGTGACTGCAGTGTGGGTGTGGATATGTGTGTGTCTGTGTGCATGCCTGGGTGTCTCTGAGGGTGTCTGCGAGAGACACGCCAGGGTGTCTTTCTGCATATCTGTCTGATTTGATTTCCTAGTAGGTTTCAATTTTTTCCAAGCCTATACTCCCAAAGGAGTGATTCTGAGGTTTAAAGAAAACCATCTGGAGAGAGTGCAAAGGGGAGTGATGGGGGCTGAGAGGGGGCGTCCTCTGGGGGGTGGGTCCCCAGGTGAGACTGAGGGTGGACCCTGGGGTGTCAGACAGAGGTGGTCTGGGTGTCCCATAGGGTGTCCTTTGAGATCGAAGTGTGCAAAGGTGTGTGTCCTCAGTGTGTGTGCCTGGAAGTGCCCAGTATTTGAAGCTATATCTGCACATCTGTGTGTGTGCATGTGCCTGAGCTTCCCTGAACCTCAGGATGTTCCTGCCCATCTGCGTGTGTTTCAGCATCTACAAGTGTGTCTTCATTTGCACACGTGGGGCTCTGGGGCCAGGGGTGTGTCTGGGAGTTGTTGAGAGTGTCCTCCTGGGAGTCCTGGGCAGGGGGTCAGCTCCCAGGAGGGAGTCACTGTGTGTCTGTGATCCTGCAGGACCCACCCCTCCCCCCACCCCCGAGGGTCCCCAGCGCCCCCCACCCCTGGGTCTCTGAAGGCCGAGCCTCTGTGCCTTTCCCAGGAAGGCCTGGCCTGGACAGTGGGGGAGGGGCGCTGGGGGAGGGGCCTTGCGCTGAGGTCCAGTAGGGACGCCTCCGAAGAGGGACAGTGATGCTGGCAGGCTGGGGGGTCTTCCTGGATGAAGAGGCCCGGGACCCCCCGCTCCAACGAGTAATGAAATTGCAGTGAACATTCCGACGACGCCTGTGCGGGTGTCAGAGACCGTGTTAACCACCTGCCTTGCTGTTTGGGGTTTGCGGGGGGGCTTGTGTCGCCGAGCAACCGAGCCGCGTTCATTCTCCTGGGTTTGTCCACAGGCTCCACGGGCATCCCCAGAGCCAGCCCTGTCCGGGTGTCAAGGAAAAGCACCGGCCCCCCCATCCCGCTCGTGCCCAGGGTCGAAGAGAGACCCGGGTCGCGATGTCAGTCTCGAGGTCAGTTCTGTGGCTGCGGACCTGAAGGGTCTCCGCCTTTCCGGCAGGATGGCGCTGCGGGGGGTCTCCGCGGGGAGCACGGGGCGGGGGCACCCAGGGAAGATATGTGGGGGCCTCCTGGATGGTGGGGCGCAGGGGCACCGACTGGGGTCCACTAAGACACAATGGGACGGGCAGAGGGGCCCCTTGAGGGACCAAGTCTCCCTGAGGGTGGCCTCACCTTCTGAGCCTCGCGGCCCCTCCCAAGTCTGAGGGTTTCTGGGGTCACCAGGAGGAACAAAGACTGCAGCGGGCAGAGAAGGCTAGGGTGTCTGCAAGAGGGGGTGGCGGGGACCCCCTCCTGTTCCCCTGGTTTTCAGTTCAGTTGCTCAGTCGTGTCCGATTCTTTGCGACCCCATGGACTGCAGCACGCCAGGCCTCCCTGTCCATCACCAACTCCCAGAGTCCACCCAAACCCATGTTCACTGAGTCGGTGATGCCATCCAACCATCTCATCCTCTGTCGTCCCCTTCTCCTCCTGCCTTCAATCTTTCCCAGCATCAGGGTCTTTTCAAATGAGTCAGTTCTCCGCATCAGGTGGCCAAAGTGTTGGAGTTTCAGCTTCAACATCAGTCCTTCCAATGAACACTCAAGACTGATCTCCTTTAGGATGGGCTGGTTGGATCTCCTTGCAGTTCAAGGGCCTCTCAAGAGTCTTCTCCAACCCCACAACTCATTTTAGGGACCACAGGGGCAGACCTGTGGACTTCTGAGTTTGCGGGAGGAGGCAGGACTTTGCGGGGGGCCACTACAGGACCCAGGAGAGGTCAGGTGGGGGTCGTGGTCCAGGCACAGCCCTGACCGAAGAGAATATCCAGAAATTATTTCTGGGGGGCAGTCCAGAGGGGAGTCTGGGGCAAGGGAACTTCTGAAGGCGTTTGGAGGTCCTCTGGGACGCCTGTGATGATGCCTGCTGAGTAAGGCCTTGGAAATGGGCTTGTCGACCTCCAGGGATCTGGGGCGTCATGTCTGGTTGTTGGGGGGGGGGGGGGCGCCTCTCAGAGGGGCAGCCTCCGGGGAGGCCCCGGCTTGTGTCTTCACCTCTGGGGCGGCAGGGCGGCGTGTCCCCAGGTGGCTCTCGGTTCTTTTGAATAAACCTCTCGGCGGCCCGGGTGCCTCTGCCTGGGGAGCGTCCTGGAGAGCCGGAGCGCAGGAGAGGCCCCGAGGGGTCACCGCGACCCTGGGGGGTCATCCCAGCTCTGGGGGCTCGGGAGGGCTGGCCCAGTTCTGAAGCCCACCTGACCTGGTGACCCGCCCCTCGTCCCTGTGCCTCAGCGGCTCGGTGACCCGGGGGGCTTCTCCCTCCCGCAGGGTTCCTCTCCCCCAGACGACCTGGCCCAGAAGGAGGCCCTGGACTGGTGGGGAGGGGTGCTGGGGAGGTCAGGGGTCAGGCTGGAGGGTCCCAGCATCAGAGACAGTGATTCAGGGAAGGTGGGTGGGAGCCGGTGGGGGGAGGCCCCCTGCCCGCCCCCAACAGCGATAGAGTTGGAGCCGACACACGACTGCCTGGGTCTGGGTCAGACTGTGTGCTCAACACCTGACATGCATTTAATCCTATTTAATCCTCACGTTTCATCATTCTGCTCATTTTGTGGAGGGGAAAGGTGACACCACAAGAGGTCAAATACCCCCAAACGGGGGCTTTCCAGGTAAAATACATGATAAATACTTAAATTGAAATTTCAGATAAATAATGAATTACCTTTTAGTATAGTAAATGAGTGAAGTCGCTCAGTCGTGTCAGACGCTTTGCGACCCCATGGACTGTAGCCTACCAGGCTCCTCTGTCCATAGTACTGGAGTGGATTGCCATTTCCTTCTCCACCTTTTAGTATAAGTACCTCCCAAATATTCCATGGGACTTGCCGATACTGAAACACCATTTACAAGAATAAATACAAAATGAATTCTCATGTCATATGGAGACACAACCCATGCAGTGTTTGGAGATCCTTATGCTAAACAGAGATCTGTGTGTCTGAAACGCAAACCTCAGGGTGCTGTGTCTTTCTTGCTGCTGTTGTTAAATCTTGAGATCCCCAGCCAGTGACTGGCAGGCTGGAATCCCCCAGTTCTCACCCCAGACACACTGGCCCACGTCCTGCCCAGGGTGGTGCTGGGGCAGAGGTGGGGTCCCCACACTGAGCCTGGGCCAAGCCCCCTCCCTGCAGGGCTGGCCCCGCCCCAGGGCTGTGCTGGGGGGTCTGGGGCCCGGCCCCTCCCCTCACTGTGGTCCTGAGGGCAGGACCGAAACCTCCTGTACCTGGAAGGGCAAGGACAGGAGGGGAGGGCCTGTCTGAACCCGTTGGGCAGGCTGCCTGGTAGCCCCTGGACGGAGCTGAAAGACAGCCCTGGGACTGCTCCACAAGTGCACTTACTGAGTGCCTGCTGTATGCCAGACTCCGTTAGCCGAGCTGCAGCTTCCTGGTCCCAGCACTTCGTGTCACGGTTGTTCTAGTTTTAAAGGGGGGTGAGCCCCCAGTACCACGAGCCCTGCCCTTGTCCTCGCCGGGCGCCATGACCACCGCTGTCCCCAGATCACACCCTGGGCCTTGGAGGAAACCAGCAGGAGGCATTGGCAGCACTGCCCTTGGAAGCTGGGGACCTGGAGACGTGGGAGGGGATGGAGCTGCCTGAGTCCACCCGAGCTCCGAGAGCCACACCCAGGCCGCCCGGCTCCACCGCCCGGGCACTAACTGCTCTGTGTCCTGTCTGCAGGGAGCAGTGGTGCCATGATGCTGCCTCTGAGCACCATCGGGGGCCAGGGAAGGGAGGAGGTGCAGACCAGGCCTCCGCAGAGAAGAGGTAAGACCCGCGTGGGGCTGAAACTGTGGGCAGGTGGGAGTGGGAGGTCTCCAGGCGATGGGGAAGCATGGACCCTGACAACTGGCCCCAAGCCCGAGTGCCTGCCGCTGCTCCTCTGAAGGAGGGGTCCCTGAGGGGCGCCCAGCCGTTGTAGCTGATGTGATGATGGTACGACAGATACTGGCCCAATCCACCGTGTCTTCCCCCACGTATTTTATCAAATCTGTAGCAGTCTGTAAGCATCACATAAAACACAGACATGCCTCTCCGTCGCTCAGCTTTATAGTTCCTTCCCCAGACATAGCTACTTCCCAGCTCCTTGTCCAGTCTTCCAGAATGTTCTATGCTCACTCATGGAGACAAGGATGTGTATGTATCTCTTACTGTGTATTTATGTCTGATATCCGGGTGTGTACTACACACGCAACTTTCACTCCTACAGTGTTTCGTTTCATTTATTTCTGCTCTGACACTGAGAATCCCCCGGTCACAGTGCCAGGGCTTTCCACACATCCAGTCACGCATGCTTCACAGTGAGGGAGGGACAGGAATCACCTTGTTTTCCAGATGGGAAATCTGAAGGGTGAAAAGTGTGAATCATCAGCTCACGGTGGGATCTGAAGCCGTCTGGCCTGGGGGTCTTTGACCTTAAGCACCACGTCCCCGGTCCATCTCAAGGACCCTCCCCCACAAGATGGCCGGTCTGTGTTCCAGCTGCCTGGGATTCCACGTCCCTCTGTGCTAGATGTGTGCTAAGTTGCTTCAGTCATGTCTGACCCTTTGCGACCCTACAGATTGTAACCCTGCGTGGCTCCTCTGTCCATGGAATTCTCCAGGCCACAATACTGGTGGGTTGCCATTTCCTTCTCCCGGGGATCTTCCCGACTCAGGGACTGAATCCTGGTCTCATGTGTTTCCTGCACTGGCAGGCGGATTCTTTACCACTGAGACTTCAGGGAAGCTTAACCAGGTTCCTGCAGGTGGCCGTCTGGGTTCTTCCCAGTCTTTGGCGATGACAATAAATGCAGTTGGAAGTCGGACAATGCTTGGGTCACACTGCACACAGCAGAGTGGATCCAGGGCTACACGTTTAAAAAGGGAGACGGCAGCGTCTGAGGGGACGTTTGCACAGGCGGCCTGGATGGTCCTCCAGAGAGGCCAGCTTCCGTTCCCAGGAGTGGAGGAGGCTGTAAGGAAATAGACGGATTTGCGGGCAGCTTTGAAATAGCAGGGACTCTCACTCCAAATCGACATGTCTGTCTTCTTCAGGGAATCCCAAGTGTTTTCTGGAGAGATGTGCCCCACTGGCACCTGCGTATCAGCTGTGCCTTCCTCCTGGGCACGGGTGCCCCAGGGCGTCACTACCTCCAGAGCCCCTGTTGTCCAAGTCCAGCCCCTCCACTCACTAACGTTCCCTGTCTGTTCCCTGCGGACCTTCAGGATGCAACCTCATGCATCTCTGCAGGCATTGCTTTGCAACCTCCTGCCAGTGTTCTAACCTTTCTGTTTCCTTATCTCTAAAGTTGGATGAATACAGTGCCATCTCAGAGAGTTATCACGAATAACCAAACAAGCTAATACCTGCAAAATACTTAAAAGCGTGCCTGACACACAGCAGGTCCTCCACACGTATTAGCCATCGTCACTGGTTTCATGATGAACATCTTATTATTATCGAGTTTCGCAAGCCTCAGCAGGCGAGAGGGCCTCATGCCTCTTTCTTCCTTGCTCAGCCCTGCCTTTTGAGAGCGCTACTGGTCAGCGAAGGGAGCCCAGCAGGAAGAATGCAAGAGTGTCAGCCAAACGGGTGCCGACGTGTCCCATGGTGAGTCTGCTTGTTTTCTCCTTTGACTAGAGAACCCTGGGCCTGAGAGGTCAGGCTTATTGGCCACTCTCTCTGCCCAGCAAGGACCCTTGGGTAGTGGGTGCCCCTTGCCCCTCCCTCATCCCAGATGTGGCCCCATCCTATGAAGAGGATGGTTTTCCTTGAGGGTGTTGCCCTCTTTCCTGCCTCCTTCTCTTTGCTAATTCCAACCTCTGCTCCAATGTCACCTCCTTCATGAAGCCTCCCTTCTCACTGCCTCCCCAACCCCTTGCCTTGCTGAATTTCTTCCGCATTATTATTGCTACTTGAGATTATACCATTTATCTATTTGTTCCTAATCCGTCTCCCTTATGAGAGCAGTTCAGGGGGAGGATGGCAGCAGGAAGCCCCTGTGCTGCTCAGTGACATACCCCCTGTCTAGATCAGATGTAACCCGTGTCTGGCGCTGTATACACTCGGGCTGATTAAGTGAAGGAATGAATTAGGGAACGTTCCCTCCTGCGGAAGCAGCTGTGGCCTTGTCCACCTGGGTACCAGCCCTCCTTCTCCTGCTAACCCCCTTGACTTTTCTGGGGGGACCACCTGTCTCCACTCAGTTTGGGTGGATCCGATCCCATCCTCTGACCCGCTCCAGGTACACCCCTGACCAATCAGGGCCGGCAGTGCCGAGGTTCCCAGTGATTGGCCCTGGGCTGGCACGTGACTCACCCTTGGCCAATGAGGCGTCGGCTCTGTCTCTGGGCTTCTTAACAGGCAGGAGGGGAGGCTGGAGGGACCCTGGTGAGAGGAGTCAGGGGAGGCCCTGGGTCAGATGCCTGCGAGAACGTCTTTAGTGCCTGCAACAGTCCCGGGGAGGACTCTTTAGAAATTATATTAGAAAAGAAAGTAAGAGTCACAGACGATATAAAGATCATCCAAATTCACCAGTTGCTAACATTTTTTTCTATTTACATATTTTCTTTAATAAAAGAAATAATATATGTATATATTATACACATATATTTATTACAGTATATATACACATAATATACCTAAGTGTGTATCGCCTTAGAAAGATAATATTCTATTATATAGGGGTGGGGGTATTGTCACCTTCCTGCATTCAGCCCTGATGCGCACTTCATCTTATCCCTGTACTGGTTTTGATATTAATAATTTGCTACATGCTGTCCATTTGGCATTCTTTTCCCTCCAACACAAGGCCTAGTCTAGGGCAGAGATTGTACTTAGTGACGTATCTGCAGTTTTCTTTAAGCTAGACAGTCCCCTAAGCCTTGTTTGCCTTTTACGGCACTGACCATTTTGAAGTCCAGAGTCACACCCATCCCATATTGTGGTTTATTGGGTATATTTTTGACCATCTCCCTGTGAATGAGATTCAGGATAAGCTATGATCTCTGGAGCACCACCTAAGTGATGCCGTGTCCTTCTCAGAACATCACATTTTGATGCACATGAAGTCTGTGCGCCATCACTGGTGATGCGAGTTTTGATCCATTGGGCCAAGATGCTTGTGCCATTTCTTCGCTGAATAATATCTGACTTTCTCATTTCTAATAGGAACTCATTGGAGAGACAATTGTAGATGCACTAAATACCTTAGAGAGAATCTGATTTGTCCTTCCAGGTCCTTTGCTCACCACTGAACCAATCATCAGCTATCTTAGAAGCAGAGAGCCTTTTGATTGGGCCTTCCAGGTCCTGTGTCCTCCACTGAATCAATCATCAGCTAATCCAGAAGCAGAGAGCATTCTGATTGGTCCTTCCAGGTCCTTTGCTCACCACTGAACCAATCATCAGCTATCCTAGAAGCAGAGACCATTCTGACTGGTCTTTCCAGGTCCTGTGTCCTCCACGTCACCAATCATCAGCTGAGGTGATGCAGGACCCTAATGGCCCCAGGCCGGGTCACCTGACCATGGGAATGCGAAGGGAAGCCGATCCCTCCCTTTCCCCATACCTGGAGAACACAAGGAAGGATGAGGCGGTGATTCTCAGCCAGAGATGGTTTGTCCCTCAGGGGACGCCTTCAATGTCTGGAAACATTTTTGTTTGTCACAATTGAAGGGGTCGTGCTAATGACATCCGGTGGCCAGGAATGCTGCTTAGCATTTCTGCAATACTCAGGACGCCCCTGCCCCACCCACCGCAAGAAAGCTCTGGACCCCAAATGTCACAAGTGGGAAGGGCTGGTAACCTGGGAATAGGAGAAGGACGGTTCTGCAGAGGTGAGGGCACCGTGTGGAGGGAACACCGTCCTGCCCACACCAAGCTTTCCAGCTGGCATCCCAGCCCTCTGAGGCTGAGGGCCCCAACTCCAGAGTCTCAGCGCTGGGTTCAAACCCGGCGTCAGCCACTACCAGCTGTGGGACCCGGGACCAGTTCTTGAACTTCTCTGTGGCTCAGTTTCCTCATCTGTGGAACAGGGTGGTAGGAACTGCACATGGGGTTACTAGGAGGATGGAGCGGGTTCACATCTGTGCTGCGCTTACCTGGGAAAATGGGCTTCCCAGGTGGTGCTAGTGGTAAAGAACTCACCTGTCAGTACAGGAGACACAGGTTTCATCCCTGGGTTGGGAAGATCCCCTGAAGGAGGAGGGCATGGCAACCCGCTCCAGTATTCTTGCCTGGAGAATCAAGAAGCTTATGTTCTCATTTCTAATCCTGACTGCTGCATGTTTCCCACCTATACGTCTGATCAAATGCCAGAGTGGGAAAGCTTACCAGTGCCTCCCTACCCCCATTTCCTCATCTGCAGGATGGAGAAACAAGATCAGAGGCCACCTCGTGAGGATTAAATGGGACCTGATACGTCATTCAGGCTAAAGCGTCCTAAATGCTCAAAAACCATTGGATAGAAATAGCAGTCCTCCCAGAAATCACTACAGCTTCAATACTGCCAGCACCATGGGTGATGCTTTCTATTGGGAAGAAGTGTTTAATTTTTTAGGAAAGCAGATGGTTTTAAGAAAACCAGCAAAGCAAACATTGTCACAGCTGACGGGTTTCCAGCTCTCACAAAGCGGCAAACATTGTTACATTTAATGATCCTTTTTTTGGATTACCTTGTTCAGTCCTTACACGCCTCTGTGAGGGAGCAGTTACTTACAGTCCATTATACAGAAATGTAAACTGAGGCCAGGGAAGGGCAGGTTATCTGCCTCAGGATCCCCAGCTGTACTGGGCGAAGAAGGAATTCAACCCCAGGTGGGTTGCCCCTGAAGTCTGTGCTCAGCCCCTCAAACTAAGGGCGAGGGGCCCCTCCCCCCAGGGCAGTAAAGTTCTCCTCTCTCCTCTCTGTTGTCTTTCCTTCCAGCCCGGTTTTTGCTTCACTTTCTACATGGATTCGAAAGACTCCGAGTTTGATTCGCAACCTTCTCCTGGAGGTTCGAGAGCTGGCTCGAAGTACACCTCCCCTTCGAAGCCTCGTGCAAAGTATCAGGAGATCCAGGCCTGGGAGTGTCCCCTGTGCTGCCTCAGCGTCCTCTACATCTCCTGAATCCGGAGGTCCCCCCGGCCTCCCGCTCCAGGCCGCCTGCGCACCCCCCCAAACATGCATGCTGGGCTTCTGGGATGTGAAACCCCCAATATGGCGGCTTCAATAAACCCAACTTGCTGTCTCTCTCAAGGCTGTGGTCTGTGTGTGAAACCCCCAGGGCTGGGGCGGTGCAGCTCCGTGGAGTTGGGCAGCCAGGGTCCTTTGACGTCGGTGCTCTGTGCCACGTGGCTGGAGAGGGCTCACCCCCACACCCAGTCCACATTCTGGTTCGGGGCAAGTTGGGGGACGAGGAGAGGGGAAGACACCTTCAGTCCTTCAAAGGGCGACTCCTGCAAGAAGCCCAGAGCACTTTTCCTCACGGCTCATTGGCCAGAGACGGTCACGTGGTGACATCTAGTTGCAAGGGATGCTGGGAAGTGTAGTCCCTAGCCGGGCAATCCTGTGTCAGGTAACAGCTGCCATCATTAGAGCCAAGTTGTGTGTGTACTTCGGGCAACTCGGCGACCCCGTGGACTGTAGCCCGCCAGGCTCCTTTGTCCATGGGTTTTCCAGGCAACAACAGTGGAGTGAGTTGCCATTCCCTTCTCCACGGGATCTTCCCGACTGTGTCTCCTGCACTGCAGGCAGGTCCTTTACCCTCTGAGCCATCAGGGAAGCCCTTTTATATCAAAGGAGAATGGCTATTGTCTCCACCACTGACGAGATCTGTTCTGTTCATTTATCCCCAGCACCAGGCTGTGGTGATTACACGAGTGAATAAACTTATTCTTCAGTTCTGTATCTCTCTCCCACGGACTAGGATCTCCTCCCTTTCTACACAAATATTTAGAATGATGAACATTTTAGAGCACCGTCCATGTGGGAGGCACTGAGCTAATGTCTTTACACATTTTGATTTCCTTAATTGCCTTCTATTATTACCCCTCTTTCTGAGATAAGAGAACAGAGAGTCCTCATCACTTGCTTCAGGTCACACAGATCAGAAGGAGCCAAGCCAACGTTCAAACCCAGGCAGGCTGGCTCCAGGATCCACGCCCTCAGCCATCATCGTATCCACCTCACAGAGGTGCACATGTGGAGATATCCAGATGGTCACACAATTGTGAGTCAAAGAGCCTCTTTCAACACTCAGACCTTCCAACACTCCCTTCACATAACTCTTCAGATGCTGCAGAAATACTTGGAATATTTGTGTAGCATGTTTCTGTAGCCACAATAGTGCCAGTTCACAACCACCACCACAAAATCCACAGAAGTTGTTCACTGAGGTGAGAACGCATACGGAGAGCTGTGAGTTTTCATTTTATCCGGGGGATTTAGTGGGGATTATAGCGCAGGAGACAGCCTCTCGGAGAGCTGTGAGGAACTGCTCCAAACAGGTAGGTGAGAGGTCAGTTCATATGGGATTTTTGGAAAAGGGGTCCACGCAATCACGTGCACCACTCATTACAAGGTTCATGTTGGTTATAATGCATGGACATCTCCATTAAAGACTGTAGTTCTTTTCTAAGTAAAAGATGCAGGTTGGGCAGAAATGTGAACAGATATGCTTTTTTTTTAATATATAGTTTATGAAAATTTAAATCCTGTGAAGTAAAATATAAAAATAGTAATATATTCTTGCTATATGTGCAAACTTTGAAACAACCACCTTTAAAAACAGCTTTCATGAGCCTGGGTATCTTTCCTATAAATTGGGGGTCATTTTCGTTCCTGTTTCCCAGGACTCTGGTGAAGGTTACTTGAGCTCGTCTATGTAGCGTGCTCAGCACCACACGTGAGAGATGGAACGTGCCCAGGACACCAGACCCTTCAGTGACCGTGGAGTTGCATTCGAGAGGGATCCGGGGTTCATTTTGTTGTCTTCAGTACAATAACTTCCTGTGGATCCTTCAGTGTGAAGGCATCCCGGACATTTCAGTGGCCCAGCATGGCCAGTGCTGCTGCACTGGACACCACAGACACAGAACATTCCCACGGGCACTGAAGGATCTGCGTGAGGGCTGGCTTAGATCTCTTCCACTGTGCTGAGTGCTCAGTCACGTCCAACCCTTTGCAACCCCACAGACTGTGGCCCGCCAGGCTCCTCCGTCCATGGGATTCTCCAGGCAAGAATACTGGAGTGGGTTGCCATGTCCTTCCCCAGGGGATCTTCCTGACCCGGGGATTGAACCCGCAACCCCTGCGTCTCCTGCACTGCGGGCAGCTTCTTCACCAAGGAGCCCCCAGGGAGACGCTTTCGATCTCTTAGATTATCAGAATGACCATACGCTGTAGCCCTCAGAAGTGAGGCTGTGGGCTCACTGCTGTGGGAGCCTGAAGGCGCACGGTCTCATGGAGCAATCTCATTGGTGGATTTTGGGGACTCTTGGCTCCAAGCAAGGTCTTCTAGGCACTTTGAATCTCAGGCTGCCCAGTGCCCTGTCCACAGGACACCTCCCCTGCCTGGGCCAGATTAACCAATCGGTTACTGCTGATGTTAGACGAATGGTGACATTTCCCAGGCACTTCCGCCTGTCACTCATGGTGCTGAGCACTTTACGTAGATGAGCTCATGTCACTGCCACCAGAGCCCTAGGAAATATGAGCTAATATGATCCCCAATTTACTGGAGAGAAAAGCATGGCTCAGAGGAGTTTTTTAAAAACACCACCACTTTAAATTTTCTGCCAAATTCCACACTATGTGCCTATTTCTATGTTGAGTTCAGTTCAGTCGCTCAGTCGTGTCCGACTCTTTGCGACCCCATGAGTCGCAGCACGCCAGGCCTCCCTGTCCATCACCAACTCCCAGAGTTCACTCAGACTCATGTCCATCGAGTCGGTGATGCCATCCAGCCATCTCTTCCTCTGTCATCCCCTTCTCCTCCTGCCCCCAATCCCTCCCAGCATCAGAGTCTTTTCCAATGAGTCAACTCTTCACGTGAGGTGGCCAAAGTACTGGAGCTTCAGCTTTAGCATCATTCCTTCCAAAGAAATCCCAGGGTTGATCTCCTTCAGAATGGACTGGTTGGATCTCCTTGCAGTCCCAGGGACTCTCAAGAGTCTTCTCCAACATCACAGTTCAAAAGCATCAGTTCTTCGGCACTCAGCTTTCTTCACAGTCCAACTCTCACATCCATACATGACTACTGGAAAAACCATAGCCTTGACTAGACATTCAAATTTTCATAAAATGTTTCTTTCTTTAAAGCACTTTATCTGTTCACTTTTCTTCCCAAACTGCCCTTTTGCGAGAGAGCAGCTTGGCTTTATATGCTATAGGAGCTGGTACAGAAAATTCTCCAGGTCAGAGGTGGGCAGACTATGATCATCCAGCCCAGAGGCTGTTTGTGTAAATAAGGGTGTGTGGACACAGCCACATTCATCCTTAGGTACCGTCTGGGATGCTTTCATGCAAAAAAGGAGCAGCTGCAACACAGACCTGATGGCCCAGGATTCTAAAATACCTGCCACACACCTTCTGGCCAAGAAAGGTGACTGACCCGGAACTGATGAGAGGCCAAACTGAAATCAGTATGGGTGAGGGCATGAGAACGATTAGAAAAGGAGGGAAACCCTTGAATTACCCTGAATGCGGTGCACACTGTAAAAGATATTCTGTGTTTGAGCCCAATACACATGCTATTAACACATACATGTGTTTCTACCTGTGTGGCATCTCTTCCTACTCTAAGCACAAGTTTAGAACCACTACTTACTCTTACTGAGCTGTTACAAATCCTAAAAGATGATGCTGTGAAAGTGCTGCACTCAATATGACAGCAAATTTGGGAAACTCAGCAGTGGCCACAGGACTGCAAAAGGTCAGTTTCCATTTCAACCCCAAAGGAAGCCAAAGTCAAAGAATGTTCAAAATACCACACAATTGCACTCAACTCACACACTAGCAAAGTAATGCTCAAAATTCTCCAAGCTAGGCTTCAACAGTACATGAACTGAGAACTTCCAGATGTTCAAGCTGGATTCAGAAAAGGCAGAGGAACCAGAGACCAAATTTCTGACATCTGTTGGGTCATAGAAAAAGCTAGAGAATTCCAGAAAAATATCAACTTCTGCTTCATTGACTATGCTAAAGCTTTTGACTGTGTGGATCACAACAAACTATGGAAAATTCTGCAAGAGATGGGAATACCAGACCACCTGACATGCCTCTTGAGAAATCTGTATGCAGGTCAAGAAGCAACAGTCAGAACCAGATATGGGAAAACGAACTGGTTCAAAACTGGGAAAGCAGTATGTCAAGGCTGTATATTGCCACTCTGCTTCATTAACTTATATGCAGAGTATATCATGTGAAATGCCAGGCTGGATGAAGCACAAGCTGAAATCAAGATTGCCGGGAGAAATATCAGTAACCTCAGATATTCAGATGACACCACCCTTATGGCAGAAAGCGAAGAGGAAGTACAGAACCTCCTGATGAAAGTGAAAGAGGAGAGTGAAAAAGTTGGCTTAAAGCTCAACATTCAGAAAACTAAGATCATGGCATCCGGTCCGATCACTTCATGGGAAATAGATGGGGAAACAGTGGAAACAGTGACAGACTTTGCTTTCTTGGGCTCCAAAATCACTGCAGATGGTGACTGCAGCCATGAAATTAAAAGATGCTTGCTCCTTGAATGAAAAGCGATGACCAATGTAGACAGCATATTAAAAAGCACAGACATTTCTTTGCTGACAAAGGTCCATCTAGTCAAAGTTACGGTTTTTCTAGTAGTCATGTATGGATGTGAGAGTTGGACTATAAAGAAAGCTGAACACCAAAGAACTGATGCTTTTGAACTGTGGTGCTGGAGAAGACCCTTGAGAGTCCCTTGGACTGCAAGAAGATCCAACCAGTTCATCCTAAAGGAGATCCGTCCTGAATATTCATTGGAAGGACTGATGTTGAAGCTGAAGCTCCAATACTTTGGCCGCCTGATGCAAAGAGCCGGCTCATTGGAAAGATGCTGGGAAAGATGGAAGGCAGGAGGAGAAGTGAGCGACAGAGGATGAGATGGTTGGATGGCATCACCGACTTGGTGGACATGGGTTTGAGCAAGTTCCAGGAGTTGGTGATGGACAGGGAGGCCTGGCATGCTGCAGTGTATGGGGTCTCAAAGAGTTGGAGACGACTGAGTGACTTAACTGACTGCTGACTTATTCTTATGACCTGCACAAGGTCATTCTCGTCCCCTTAAGACCTGCCCATCACGACCTCCTAAATCGGTTTCACTAACGAACCGAGACAAGAGGCCCCCGACCCTCCCCCGTAATAACCAAGTTGCCGCGGCGAACCTTCTGACGCCTGTGCTGCTGTCAGAGGCGTTTGAACCACCTGACTCGGCCTTGGGGGCGGGCTTGGGGCTTGTGCGTGACGCCGAGCCGCTCAGCGCTGTTCATTCGCGCGCGTTTGTCCACCGCGTCCCCGAGCGTCTCCGGAGCCGGCTCTGCTCAGGCACCAAGGACGCGCGCGGAGCCAGCCCGCCTGCCCTGCCCAGCAGCCCAGACCGAAGCGGGCCCCGAGGTCAGTCCCGCGGCCGCCGCTCCGCGGGCTCTGCGCCCGCAGGGCGGGGGCGCGGCGCGGGGCGGGGGGCGCGGGCGGGGGCCCCCGCGGGGAGGGCGGGGGCGCCCCGGGAGGAGGTGCGGGCGCGGGAGCTGCTGCCTGGGGGCCCCGAGACCCCAGGGCGCGGGCGGTGGGGGCTCTGCAGGAACCCGCGTCTCCCCTAAGGGCGATCGAGACCCTCGACTCCTCTGAGCCGCGGGGCAACTCCGGGCCCCAGGATTTCTGAGGCCACTGGGAGGAGCGAATCCTGGAGGGGACAGAGGAGTGGGTGCCCCCTGGAGTGGGGTGTCTGGAGGCGGGGATGGCGGGGACCCCTCCAGGACAGGCCTGGGGGGGGCCGGGTCCTGGTCCCCAGGCTTTGGGGGCGGGAGGGGCGGACCCGGGGACTTTGCGGTTTGATGGGGGAGGCGGAGGTCTGGGGGCTGCTCCCAACCTGGGAAGCCAGCGGGGTGTCAGGGGTCAGCGAGCAAATGGGCCAAGCAGAACACGGGAAGTGATGCCATGGAGCTGTTCTGGGGAGTCCGGGGGGCACTTTGAGGGGTAGGGAGCAGGAGAGACCCTCTGGACGTGTTTGCAGGTGCGCTGAGACGCATCAGAGGCTCGCAGATGAGGAGTGCGCGTGGAAAACAGCTTTTGCGCCCCCAGTGGCTCTGTGCGCCTGCGTGGCTGCGGGTGGGGGCTGGGAGCACGTTTGGGGCGCGCGGTTTTGAGGGGCAGCCTCTGGGGGAGGGGCCCGGGCGAGGCTGAGGGTGGGCCTGGGTGTCCCCCAGAGGGAAAGTGTACTGGGGAGGGTGGGGGGTCATTTCAGCCTGTGGGTCTGCCTTTGTGCCTGCCTGGAGGGTGTGTGTGTGTGTGTGTGTGTGTGTGTGTGTGTGTGTGTGAGATCAGGACTGCCTGTGAGGAGTGTGCTTGGCACTGAGAAGCAGGCCTGCCCACCTGAGTTCGGGGGTCTCTGAATTTCCCTGGACTTGTCTGCAGGTGTGTTTGTGCAATGAAGCCCTGGTTTCCGCAGTCTGTATCTGAAAGTGTGCATTACTAACAATCCTGTGTTTGTGTAACTGGTCAAGTGTTCCCACTGTTTGACGCACCTTGTATTTGTACAATTAATGTGTGAGGGTCTGCGGTGGGTCAAAGGATTCTTGAAAAGGCTTAAAGGAAGAGGTTTGACTCTAAGTTACCAGAGTGTTCTGAGTATGTGTGTGTGTTTAATTACATTTAATTTTCACGTTTAATCATTTATAGTCCTCATTTTCATGAGGAGACAGCTGACAGCTCAAGAGGTTAAATAGCCCCTGAATCTGAGCTGCAGGTAGAATGCAGTGCACATGGTTAAATATGAATGTCGGACAAATAATGAATTATCTTTTGGTATAAGCACACTCCAAATATACCGTGGGACTTGCATATACTTAAACATGATTTAGCCAAATAAATAAAAACTTAGTTTTTAGTAGATACGACCCATATAGTGCTTGAATATGGCTTATACTAAAAAAAAAAAAATGATCTGTGTGTCTGAAACGCAAATCTCAGGGTGCTATGTCTTTCTTGCTGCTGTTGTTAAATCCCGAGATGCCCCAGCTAGTGACTATAAGAGTGGAATCCTCCAGTTCTCACCCCCAGACACACTGGCCCATGTCCTGCCCAGGGTGATGCTGGGGCCGAGGTGAAGAGCCCACACTGAGCCTGTGCCGAGCCCCCTTCCTGCTGGCCTGGCCCCTCCCCTCACCGCAGTCCTGAGGGCAGGACTGATGCTTCCTGTACCTGGAAGGGCAAGGACAAGAGGGGAGGGCTTGTCTGAACCCCTTGGGTAGGCTGCCTGGTAACCCCGGGATGGAGCTAAAACACAGCCCTGGGACTGCTCCACAAGTGCACTTACTGAGTGCCTGCTGTATGCCAGACTCCAGAGGCCCTTTTGATACCCAGTTAGCCGAGCTGCAGCTTCCTGGTCCCAGCACTTCGTGTCACGGTTGTTCTAGTTTTAAAGGGGGGTGAGCCCCCGGTACCACGAGCCCTGCCCTGGTCCTCGCCGGGCGCCATGACCACCGCTGTCCCCAGATCACACCCTGGGCCTTGGAGGAAACCAGCAGGAGGCATTGGCAGCACGTGCCCTTGGATGCTGGGGACCTGGAGACGTGGGAGGGGATGGAGCTGCCTGAGTCCACCCGAGCTCTGAGAGCCACACCCAGGCTGCCCGGCTCCACCGCCCGGGCACTAACTGCTCTGTGTCCTGTCTGCAGGGAGCACCTGTGGTGCCATGATGCTGCCTCTGAGCACCATCGAGGCCCAGGAGACCGAGGAGGTGCAGACCAGGCCTCCGGAGAAAGGAGGTGAGACCTGGGAAACTGTGGGCAGGTGGGAGTGGGTTGGTCCCCAGGGCACAGGCGATGGGGAAGCATGGACCCTGAGGACTGGCCCCCTCACCAAAGGTCTCCACTGGCTCTTCCGGGCAGGGATCCCCAGGCCTCCCTGACATCACCTCCTGTCAGCAGGTCACGACCCCGCTCAGAGCCTGCAGGGAGCTCCTGGGAGCTGAGCCCGTTTGGGCCCCTTTTTGTGGCCCAGACACCCCTGTTTTGTTGGCCCAGCCCCTCCCCTCCCTGACACTTCCTGTCTGTTCCCTGGGGGCCTTTGGGATACAGTTGAATGCAGGTCTCCCTCACTGCTGGGCAGCCTTCAACAAGTGTCCCTACCTCTCTGTGCTCCGGTTCGCTCATCTCTAAGTGGGTTGGGGATAATGCCCACCTCAGGGTTACTGGCTTCCCTGGGCGCTCAGTCAGTAAAGAGTCCGCCCTCAACGTGGCAGACTAGGGTTTGATCCCTGGGTCGGGAAGATCCCCTGGAGAAGGAAATGGCAACCCACTCCAGTATTCTTGAGAGTTATTATGAAGAACCACACAAACGAATACGTGTATAATACTTAAAAGCATGTCTGGAACATACTTCAGCGTATTAGCTCCTGTTACTGGTTTCGTGATGAAGACTGTATTATTATCGAGTTTCTCAAGTCTCAGGGTCAGATGGTCTCATGACTGTTTCCTCCTCCCTCAGTCTTGCTTTCTGTGAAGGCTGATGTTCCGCGAAAGAAGTCCAAGAGAATGAAGGGAACGGTGTCCTTCAGAGTCCTGCCGTTCTGCCCCGTGGTAAGCCTGCCTGCTCCCTCCCTTCTCACTGGAGGCCCCTGGGCTGAGCGATCACGTGGATTGGCCACCCTCTCTGCCCACCAGAGACCCTTGGGTGCCCGGGTGCCCCTTGCCCCTGCCTGGTCCTGGATGTGGCCCCATCGTGTGGGGGCTGGTCTTCCTTGAAGATTTTGCCTGCCTTTCTGCCTCCTTCTCTTTGCTAATTCCAACCTCTGTTCCTGGGTCACTTCCTCCCTTGCTCACTTTCGTGCCATTTCTCTCCAATCCACTGCTGCACTGAGCTTTTTTTCAGAGTGGTTATTGCTGCTTGACAGCATACCTTCTGTCTGTGTGTTCATCATCCGTCTCCCCTACCAGAGTAGTTCTGTGAGGGCAGGGCCCTCCTCTGTTCTTCAATGACTCATTCCATGCCTAGCACGGATGTAACCAGCGTCCTGCGCTGTATACACTCGGGCTGATTACGTGAAGGAATGAATTAGGGAACGGTCCTCCTGCAAAGGCAGCTGTGGCCTTGTCCACCTGGGTACCAGCCCTCCTTCTCCTACTAACCCCCTTGACCTTTCTGGGGGGACCACCTGTCTCCACGCACTTTGGATGGATCCGATCCATCCTCAGGCCAGCTCCAGGTACGCCCCTGACCAATCAGAACCGGCAGTGCGAAGGTTCCCGGTGATTGGTCCTGGGCTGGCACGTGACTCGCACTTGGCCAGTGAGGTGTCTCTGGGCTTCTTAACAGGCACGAGGGACCCTGGTGAGAAGCAGCGGGCCCGTGGGGAGGGGTCAGGGGAGGCCCTGGGCCAGATGCCTTCGAGAACGTCTTTCCTGTTAGCGCCTGCAACAGTCCTGGGAGGACGCGTTAGAAAATCTTATTAGAAAAGAACGCGAGAGCCACAGGGTTACAAAGTATTTCCTGGGCAACTTCGACCTGTCAGGCGTGGTGCGAGCACTTAACATAGGTGATCTCATGTAACCGTACCGGGCCCTATGAAACATGGATTAATATGATCCTTAATACAGGAGAGACACCCGACTGTCATGAGTGCTGGTTTTAAAGGTTATTTCAAGTTTTGTACATAGTGAAGACCCAATGGCTCCTTTCATATTAGACTCTTTCAATTCTCAGGATTCGTATCTTTATAAAGTATTTCTTATTTTTAAAGAAAAACCACAAAGTGTACCCTTTCACGTTGCTGCCCTAACTGCCCGTTCTCCAGAGAGTGCTTTGGCGTTGTCTACTCCAGGAACTGGCACAGAAGATTCTCTAGGTCAAGGGGGAGCCGATTAAGGCCACCCAGTCCACAGCCTGTTGAGTAAATAAGAGCTTGTTGACACACTACACCCACGTCTTAGGGAGAGTGTGCGATGCTTTCATGCCAAGTCCAGTAGCTCTGGCAGAGTGGATGGTTCAGGAAGACTGAGCGATTTGCCATGACACCTTTGACCACCAGAGTGACCGATCTTGCTTGGAATAGGTGCAAACTGAAATTAATACCGGTGAAGGTGTGAAAACGGTTAGAAAAAGGAGGGAAATCTTGAACTACTGTGAGTGTGATGCCCTGCGTAAAAGATATTTTGTGTTTGGGTCCAGTGTACATGCTACACGTGTTTCTAGGTGTGTGGGTGGGTGTTTCCTCATATTCGAGAAAGGTGCTTAGAACCACTCCTTACCCTTGCTACCTGCACCACTGAGTCTCCTCCACCTAAAAGCCGCCCAAGGCCACCCTCTGTATCAGTTTCTCTAAGCGGTGAGGAGGAGGAGGCCCGGGACCCTCCCCCAATAATAAAAGTGAAGCGAGCACCCCGGTGCTGGCGGCGGGCACGCTGTTAACCACCTGCTCGTGTTGGGGGGACCAACGCTGGAGGTGCAGGACTGTGCCTGTCACTGAGCCGCTCAGCGCTCTTCATTCCTGCGAGTTCACCCGCAGGTCCCCTGGACTTCTTCGGAGCCAGCCCTGCCCGGGCCCCCAGGACAAGCGGTGAGCAAGCCGGCGCGCTCCAGCCCAGAGGCCCAGACCGAGCCCGGGTCCGGAGGTCAGTCCCGCGGCCGCAGCTCCGAGGGCTCTGCGCCAGCAGGGCGGGGGGCGCGGGAGGGCGCTGCGGGGTCCCGGCGGGGAGGCCGGGGGCGCCCGGGTAGGAGGTGCGGGCGCGCTCTGGGCTGCTGCCTGGGGGCCCCGAGACCCCAGGGCGTGGCGCGGTGCGGGCCCTGCAGGAACCCCGGCTCCCCTGAGGGCGGGGGGCGTCCTCAGACCCTCGTGAGCCGCGGGGCGACTCGAGTCCGAGGGTTTTTCTGGCCACTGGGAGGAGGGGAGCCTGGAGGGGACACAGGAGGCTGGGGTGTCCGGAGGCAGGGACCCCCTCCAGGGCAGGCGGCGGGGAGCCCGGGTCCTGGTCCCCAGGTTCTGCGGGCGGGAGGGGCGGACCCGCGACTTCGCAGTTTGCTGGAGGAGGCGGGAGGCACAGGTTTGCTCTGCACACCAGAGAGGGCAGTCGGTATCGGGCTCAGGTAAGGAACTGGCCACACAGAAGATGGGAACACGACTCTGGGGGATCCAGAGGGCGGCGTGACGGGTGGGGAGCCGGGGAGACCCTCTGGGTGAGTTTGGGGTTCACTAAGGGCGCAGAGCAAGGTTCACAGACGAGGAGTGCGCGTGGAAAACAGCTTTTGCGCCCCCAGTGGCTCTGTGCGCCTGCGTGGCTGCGGGTGGGGGCTGGGAGCACGTTTGGGGCGCGCGGTTTTGAGGGGCAGCCTCTGGGGGAGGGGCCTGGGCGAGGCTGAGGGTGGGCCTGGGTGTCCCCCAGAGGGCAGGTGTACTGGGGAGGGTGAGGTGTATTGATAATTTCAGCTGATGCGTCTGCAGTTGTGTGTGTGTTGGGGGGTGTGTGGGTGTGTGCATGACCAGGACTGCCTTTGAGGCCCTTCCTTCAGTTCTGAGAAGCAGGCCTGCCCACCTGCTTCATGGGTCTCTGGGTTTCCTTGCAGTGTGTCTGCAGGTATGTTTGTGTCAGTAAGCCCTGGTTTCCACAGTGATCATCAGAACATGTGCGTCTCTAACAATTGTGTGTGTGTGTATATCTGGCCGGGTGTTCCCGCTATTTGACGCACTTGCATTTACACGATTATGTGTCAGGATCTCTGATGGGTCTTAAGCATCTTACAAAGGCTTCGAAGAAGAGGTTTGACTCTAAGTTAGCAGATAGTATGTTCTGAGTGTGTGTGTGTGTGTGTGTGTATTTAATCATATTTAATCCTCATGTTTACTCATTTATTTTCCTCATTTTCATGGACGGGAAAGCTGACAGCACAAGAGGTTAAAAAACCCCTGAATCGGGGCTTGCCAGGTAAAATACAGGATGCTTACTTCAGTTTGAATTTAAGACAGATAGTGAATTCCCTTTTAGTATAAGTATGTTCCAAATATTTCATGGGACTTGCCTATACTTAAACATCATTTAGCAAAATAAATTTAAAAATGAGTTTTTATGTAGACCTGACCCATATGGTGTTTCAATATGACTTATAGTAAAAACTGATTTGTGTGTCTGAAATTCAAGTCTCAGTTTGCTATGAATTAGTTGTAATATCATTTTGGGAAATCTGGCAAACTTGATCCTTGAGATCTCCCAGCTAGTGACTGGCAGGCTGAAATCCACCCAGTCCACAGTCCCCAGACACACTGACCAGGGTTCTGCCCAGGAAGGGCTAGGGTCAGCCTGTTCCGAGCCCCCTCCCCGCAGGGCTGGCCCCACCCCAGGGCTGTGCTGGGGGTTTGGGGCCCAGCCCCTGCCCTCACCGCGGTCCTGAGGGCAGGACTGAAGCCTCCTGTACCTGGAAGGGCAAGGACAGGAGGGGAGGGCCTGTCTGAACCCCTTGGGTAGGCTGCCTGGTAGCCCCGGGATGGAGCTAAAACACAGCCCTGGGACTGCTCCACAAGTGCACTTACTGAGTGCCTGCTGTATGCCAGACTCCAGAGGCCCTTTTGATACCCAGTTAGCCGAGCTGCAGCTTCCTGGTCCCAGCACTTCGTGTCACGGTTGTTCTAGTTTTAAAGGGGGGTGAGCCCCCGGTACCACGAGCCCTGCCCTGGTCCTCGCCGGGCGCCATGACCACCGCTGTCCCCAGATCACACCCTGGGCCTTGGAGGAAACCAGCAGGAGGCATTGGCAGCACGTGCCCTTGGATGCTGGGGACCTGGAGACGTGGGAGGGGATGGAGCTGCCTGAGTCCACCCGAGCTCTGAGAGCCACACCCAGGCTGCCCGGCTCCACCGCCCGGGCACTAACTGCTCTGTGTCCTGTCTGCAGGGAGCACCTGTGGTGCCATGATGCTGCCTCTGAGCACCATCGAGGCCCAGGAGACCGAGGAGGTGCAGACCAGGCCTCCGGAGAAAGGAGGTGAGACCCAGGAAACTGTGGGCAGGCGGGAGTGGGGAGGTCCCCAGGGCACAGGCGATGGGGAAGCATGGAGCCTGAAGACTGGCCCCAAGCCCGAGTGTCTGCCGCTGCTCCTCTGAAGGAGGGGTCCCTGAGGGGCGCCCGGAATGGAGCCTCCCCGATGTCACCCCATGTTGGTGAGTCCGTCACTCCCCTGCTCAGAGCCTGCAGGGCTGCGTCCTGGGAGCTGGAATCAGCCTGGGCTCCTTTGTGTCATGTGGCCACCTGCATGGGCCGGCTGACCCTCCACTCAGTCGCCAGGTCAAGGGGCTGTAGGGTCATTCATCTGAGACGCGATGGAGGCCTGAACCAAGGATTTAGCAGTGGGAAGGAGAGCGGTGGGGGCTTCCCAGGTGGCGCTCGTGGTAACAACCCACCTGCCAATGCAGGAGTCCGACGTTTCCCTGGGTGCAGAAGATCCCCTGCAGGAGGAAATGGCAACCCGCTCAGTGTTCTTGCCTGGAGAATCTCATGGACAGAGGAGCCTGGCGGGCTTCAGTCCATGGGGTCCCAAAGAGTCGGACAGGATTTAGTGACTGAACACAGAGCTCCTTGCTGGTCCTGTTGGTGGTCTGGTCTCATGAGGGAGGGCTCTTGGGTTTGCTGTGACACTCCCTTTTTTGAAAACTTTTACTTTGCAATAATTTTATATTCACAAGACATTGCCATCATAATTCATCGAAATTCCATGGACCCTTTATCCCGTTTCCCCCCAGTAATTTGATCTTATTGGATGATGGTCCAACGTGAAAACTAGTCCACTGATACTGGCACAGCCCCCATGTGTGTTTTTACTTCTGTTTCAACACATCTGTAGCTGCGTGTAACCAGCATACAAAATAAGATGGAAGCCACTTCCTTAGCTACCCACTTCCTTGCCAGAGGGAGGTAGCTGCTTCCCAGCTTCTCATCCAGTCTTCCAGAATGTTCTGTGCCCACTCATACAGACAAGGATGTGTATGTATCTGGCACTGTGTATCTATGTCTGATATGCGGTGTGCACTGTATATCTCACTTCCGCTTCTTATTTTGTCTTAATTCTCATCTGGCTCGTAGTGCCAGGCCCAGTCTCCGAGTTTTCCCTGCATCCAGTCACCCACACTGCACAACAGCCCTGTGAGATAGTGACACCAATTACCTCATGTTGCAGATGGGAAATCTGAAGGGTGACAAGTGCAAATAGCCAGCTCACAGTGGGATCTGAGCCCATCTGGCCTGGGGGTCTTTGGCCTTAAGCATCCTGTCCCCGTCCATCTCGAGGACCCTCCCCCACATGATGCCCGGTTTGGGGCCCAGCTGCCTGGCACTGCACGGTCTCTGTCGGTGCTGCGTGCACTAAGTGGCTCAGTTGTGTCCGACTCTTTGCGAGCCCATGAACTGAAGCACGCCAAGCCTCCCTGTCCATCACCAACTCCCAGAGCTTGCTCAAACTCATGTCCATTGGGTTGGTGATGCCATCCAACCATCTCGCCCTCTGTCATCCCCTTCCCCCCCTGCCTTCAACCTCCCCCAGCATCAGGGTCTTTTCCAATGAGTCAGTTCTTCTCATCAGGTGGCCAAAGTATTGTCTTCTTTGGGGAAACCTTCTTTGGGGGAACCTGTCTTCTCTGGGGAAACCTAAGTATTTTCTCGAGAGATATGCCACAGGGGCACCCGTGTATCAGCTGTGCTTTCCTCCTGGACATGGACGCCCCAGGGCGTCACTATCTCCACAGCCCCCAGTTGTCTGACTCCAGCCCCTTCAGTCACTGACATTCCATCTGTTCCCTGAGGGCCTTGAGGATGCAATTTAATGCATGATGGAAGGCATTGCTGTGCAACCTCCTGCAAATGTCCTAACCTCTCTGTGCCTCAGTTTTTTCATCCGTAAAGTTGGATGAAGATAATAACCAAATTAGATATTACAGTATAATATATGCAAGAGTGCCTGGCACAGGGCAAGTACTCAACACGTGTTAGTTTTTGTCACTGGTTTCATGATGGAGATCTTATTATTACTGAGTTTCTCAAGCCTCAGAGGGCATGATTGCCTCACGCCTCTTTCCTCCCCGCCCCACGCAGCCCTGCTTTCTGAGAACCCTGATGAGCCTCGAAAGAAGCCCAGAGGAATGAAGGGAAGACTGTCTTTCAATGTCCTGCCGTTCTGTCCCATGGTAAGCCTGCTTGTTTCTTCCCTTTGACCAGAGATCCCCTAGGTTTGAGAGGTCAGGCACCTCTGCCACCCTCTCTGCCCAGGAGAGACCCTTGGGTGGCTGGGTGTCCCTTGTCCTGCACCCCAGGATGTGCCCCCATCCTCTTGGGGGTGCTGCCCTCTTTCCTGCCTCCCCTCTTTCCTGATTCCAGCTTCCAGTATCACCTCCTCCATGAAGCCTCCCTTGCTCACTTTTGCCCCATTTCCCTCTGACCTCCTGCCTTCCTGAATTTTCTTCAGCGTTATTATTGCTACCTGAGAGCATATCTTACAGCTATCTTTTTAATCATTTGTTTCCCTTCCTAGAGTAGTTTTGTGGGGTCAAGAGCCTCTGTTGTGCAATGACATACCCCCTGTCTAGATCAGATGTAACCCGTGTCTGGCACCGTATACACTCGGGCTGATTACATGAAGGAATGAATTAGGGAACGGTCCCTCCTGCAAAGGCACCTGTGGCCTTGTCCACCTGGGTACCGGTCCTCCTCCTCCTACTAACCCTCTTGACTTGTCTGGGGGACCACCTGTCTCCATGCACTTTGGATGGATCTGATCCCATCCTCAGACCAGCTCCAGGTACGCCCTTGACCAATCAGAGCCGGCAGTGCCAAGGTTCCCGGTGATTGGTCCTGGGCTGGCACGTGACTCACACTTTGCTAATGAGGTGTCTGCTCTGTCTCTGGGCTTCTCGACCGGCAAAGCGGGAGGCTGGAGGGACCCTGGTGAGAAGCAGGGCGCCCGTGGGGAGGGGTCAGGGGAGGCAGAGGGTCAAACGCCTGCGAGAACGTGTTTCCTATTAGTGCCTGCAGAAGTCCTGGGGAGGACTCTTTAGAAAATCTTGTTAAGAAGTAATGTAATCAAAGATTTTACAAAAACAGTGCAAAGATCATCCGAGTTCACCAATTGTTATCATTTTTTCCTATTTGCATGTTTTCTCATATATGTACTATGCATATATGTATACATGCTCCGCGTGTTTCACGTTAGAAAAAGAATATTCTCTTATGTAACTGTGGGCCTGTTGTGACCTTTGAGGTTTTAACCCTGATACACACTTTCATCTCACCTGCTGTCCGTATTCTTGGTTTGTTCACTCACTACATGCAGTCTGTTTGGGGTTCTTTTTCGTCCTGCCTGGGGGAAAACTGGGGCCAGGTATTGCACTTGGTAATGTATCTTTGGGATTCCCAGGTGGCACTAGTTGTAAAGAACCTGCCTGCCAGTGCAGGAGATGTAAGAGACATGGGTTCAGTCCCTGGGCTGGGAAGATCCCCTGGAGGAGGAAATGGCCACCCACTCCAGTCTTCTTGCCTGGAGAATCCCATGGACAGAGGAGCCTGGAGGGCTACAGTCCACGGGGTCGAAAAGAGGTAGACACGACCGAAGCAACGGAGCACGCACACAATATATCTGTATATCACAATATATCTTTGAGCTGGTCAGTCTCCTCAGTCTTCCTTTGCCTCTTATGACAGACGATTTTGAACATCCAAGTCACACCTCGCACACTACTGATTGCTTTCTCTGTTTTGTTTCATTTCTACACTTGTTTGATTTTTCTGCTGTCCCCCTAATGAGATTCAGGGTAAGCTATGATCTTTGGAGCACCACCTAAGTGATGCCATGTCCTAAATGCACTTGAATTTTGATCCACTCAGTCGAGATATTTATCCCATTTCTCCACTGAATACTTACTGATTTTTCTTTTCTCTGTGCAACTAACTAATAAGAAATCAGTGGGGAGATGCTTGTAGATGAGCCAAATAGTCTAGAAAGAGAGAGCTTTCTGACCAGTTCATTTGTGCCCACCATGGAACCAACCGTCAACTTATGAGATGAGAACCCTACATCTTGTATCCATGGGCGTGTATGGGGCAGACGGTCCCTGCCTTTCCCTAACCCCTGTAAGGATGGGACGAAGCAGTGATTCTCAACTAGAGGCAATTCATCCCCCAGGGGACACCTTCAGTGTCGGGAAACATTTCTTCTTTGTCAAAAGCAAAGGAAGGAAGCTACTAGCACCTGGTGGGTAGAGGGCAGTGATGGTGTTTAACATCCTGCAATGCACAAGATGCCCCCCCACACACACACACACACTGCACAGAATGGCCTGACTCTGAAACATCGCGAGCGTGATACCACCATTCTTTCCCTGCGTCTCTGTTCTCTTTCCTTCCAGCCGAGTGTCTGCTTCACCTATTATGTGGAACCCGATGACCCTGAGCCCGAGCCCCAGGTGGCTCCTGACGCTTCGAAATCGGACCCGAATTGCAGCTTCGTCCCTCTGCCTGTGCTGGAGTTCCGCGAGGTCAAGGTGTGCGAGTGCCCCCTGTGCTGCCTCAGCTTCGTCACTGCTTCCTAAACCCGAGGGCCCTCCGCTTCCCGCTCCTGACCGCGCGCGCCCGAATCATGCATGCTGGGCTACCGTGATGTAGAATCCCCCAATACAGCGGCTTCAATAAACCCAACTTGCTGTCTCTCTCTCAAGGCTGTGGTCTGTGTGTGAAACTCCCAGGGCTGGGGCACTGCAGCTCCGTGGAGTTGGGCAGCCAGGGTCCTTTGACGTCGGTGCTCTGTGCCACGTGGCTGGAGAGGGCTCACCCCCACACCCAGTCCACATTCTGGTTCGGGGCAGGTCGGGGAATGAGGAGAGGGGAAAACACGCTTCAGTCCTTCAAAGGGCGACTCCTACAGGAAGCCCAGAGCACTTTTCCTCACGGCTCATTGGCCAGAGATGGTCACGTGGTGAGATCTAGTTGCAAAGGGGTGCTGGGAACTGTAGTCCTTATCTGGACAATCCCATGTCATCTAATAGCTTCTGTTATTATAGCAAAGGAGAATGAATAATATGTCCACCTCGGATCAGGTCTATTATGTTAATTTATCCCCAGCACATGTTGTGATGAACACATGAGTGAATAAATGTATTCTTCAGTTCTGTATCTGTCTCCCATTGATTAGGATCCCCTCCGTTTTTAGAAGGATAAACGTTTTTGAGCATTCACCCTGTGTTAGGCACTGAGCTAATGTCTTTACACACTTTGAGCCACTTAATTCTCACAACCTGTGGCTGGTTCTACTATTAGCCCTCTTTCTGAGATAAGAGAACAGAGAGTCCATGTCACTTGCTTCAGGTCACACAGATCAGAAGGAGTCAAGCCAACATTCAAACCCAAGCAGGCTGGCTCCAGAGTCTCCGCCCTTAACCATCACAGTATCTGCCTCACAAAGGTGGACACGGGGAGATTCCCAGAAGGTCACACAATTGTGAGTGAAAGAGCCTCTTTCAACACTCAGACCTTTCAATTCCCTTCACATACCTCTTCAGATACTGCAGAAATACCTCGAATATGTGTGCAGCACGTATCTGTAGCTACAATAGTGCCAGTTAACAACCACCACCACAAAATCCATAGAAGGTGTTCACTGAGGTGAAAATGCACAATGTGAGAGTTTCTGTTTTATCTGGGGGACTTAGTGGGGATTACAGCCCAGGAGACAGCCTCTTGAAGAGCTGTGAGGAACTGCTCCAAACAGGTAGGTGGGAGGTCAGTTTGCATGTGATTTTGGAAAGGGGGCCCATGCAATCAAGTACGTACCTCAGCACAAGGTTCATGTCGGTCATGGTACATGGATATCTCAGCTTACGTGATCAGTGCTTTTCTAAGTCAGGAAGAATCTAAGGCTCTTGGGTCCTGTTATCTTCCCCTGAACATATCTAGCATCTGAGGTGTAACTGAACCCAAGTTTGGCCACCTGGCACTCATAAGTCAATCATTCAAGAGGCAGGTGTTAGTAGATAGGAAAGGTGCTTTAATCAGAAAAGAGGACACCTGGGGAGATGGTGGACTTATGTCCAGGGACCAACTCAAGAGATTCTACTCAGCCTTTTTGTTCAGTTGCTAAGTGGTGTCCAACTCTGTGACCCCAGGGACTGCAGCACACCAGACATCCTTATTCTTCATTATCTCCCAGAGCTTGCTCAAACTCATGCCCATCGAGTTGGTGATGCCATCCAACCATCTCATCCTGACATCCCCTTCTCCTGCCTTCAATCTTTCCCAGCATCAGGGTATTTTCAAATGAGTCAGTTCTTCGCATCAGATGCCCAAAGTATTGGAGCTTCAGCTTCAACATCAGTCCTTCCGGTGAATATTCAGGGTTTATCTCCTTTAAGCTTGACTGGTTTGATCTCCTTGCTGTCCAAGGGACTCTAAAGAGTCTTCTATAGCACTGCAGCTTGAAAGCATCAATTCTTCGGTGCTCAGCCTTCTCTATGGTCCAACTCCCACGTTCGTACGTGACTACTAGAAAAACCATAGCTTTGATTATACGGACCTTTGGGGAAATGGAGGCATCTCTGTGAATCATCAAGGCAGGAGGTTGGGTTCTACACCATTCTCCATTGTATGCAGAAGTGGCTGAGGTCTCTTCAGATGTTACCTTGCCAATTCAGTCTGCCTTCTGGATGCTTAGGGGCACTTTGGGGGAAAAGAGCTAATCACACTTCTATTGATCCAGGAAAAGTATCAACAGGTTAGAAAAGGCATTCAGGAGAGCATATTAGTTCAGTTCAGTTGCTCAGTCATGTCCGACTCCATGCAACCTCATGGACTGTAGCACACCAAGCTTCCCTGTCCATCACCAACTCCCAGAGCTTGCTCAAACTCATGTCCATCGAGTTGGTGATGCCACCCAACCATCTCATCCCCTGTCGTCCCCTCCTCCTCCTGCCTTCAATCTTTCCCAGCATCAGGGTCTTTTCCAATGAGTTTGTTCTTTGCCAAAGTGTTGGAGTTTCAGCTTCAGCATCAGTCCTTCCAATGAATATTCAGGATTGATCTCCTTTAGGATGGACTGGTTGGATCTCCTTGCAGTCCAAGGGGCTCTCAAGAGTCTTCTCCAGCACCACAGTTCAAAGGCGTCCATTCTTCACAAGTCAGGAGTTAATCACTTAGTGATCTCATTCCCACGATTAGTTTATTTTAGGGGGGAGGGACATAAATAAGCAGACAGAAAATGGAAAAAGGACTTGCTTTCAGAGGGTCCTTTCTCCCACTTCTCCCGGAACATGAGTGCCTCAGACAGATCTCCACTCTGAGTCCCTTTCAGGGTGTGCTGTAGGTGGAGGTCCGTGCCGGGGAACACCCTCTAGTTGGCAATCTTCAGGAACTAAAGACATATGAGGTCAGGGAGGAGGCTCTGCTGCCGTCTCTGAGCTCCTCCTGGCGCCTGGTGTACACTGGTCCTCAGCTCTCCAGGCTGGCTTCTCCTGGGGGACTGGGGAGACCTGGCCCTGCTCGCAAAGTCTTTTCTCCTCCAACAGGCTGGCTTGGGCAGGTTCATCCTCATGGCACTGGTATAGGTGCAGGGGAGAAACAAATGTCATTTCACAAGCACTTTTCAACCTTCTGCTGGATCATATTTTGCCAGCCTCCTCTGCCGAAAGCACGTTCCATGGCCAAATGCAAATTCAGAACAAGGGGGCACTGCACACTTTAGGGGCAAAGGGGGTAGACATGAGGCAGGGTGGAAAACAGGCCATGTCTGCAATCTACCTCAATGCAGAGTTGTGATTACATTCCCAGCTTCCATGGGCTTCCACCTGTCACAACACAAGAGGGTTCCCCAGCCTGGCACCTGGGAGAGAAGCCGGGAGTGGGGGGAGAGCCTTCAGCAGCCAGGTGACCCTTCTCAAGCATCAGAAGAGCCTCTGGGAGGATGCAGTTATCAGTGTGAGGGATGAGGAGGAAAGACTTTCTGTGTAAGTCAAATGTCCAGAGACCCCAGAGCCTGCCTGCCACAGAGAAACCCACAGGAGTCCTGAGCGTGAGGAAGCTTTCTCAGAGGGCTCACCCCTTACTCATCACGGCAAAACCTACACCTCCGGGAAGTTGTGACGATGCACCGAGGATTGGGGGGTAGGGATACTTCAGGCAGGTCTCCTCCCTGCTGCTCCACCAGAGAGTTCAAGCTGGAAAAGACAGTAAACTTTCTGAGTGTGGAAAAGCCCTATAACTGAAACGTACATGAAAACCATGGAGAGCCTCTGTGAATAGAGATTCTGTTCATTTCACCGTCAACATCTTCGGGTAGACCAGAAGTTCTCATGTGGGGTGATACTTCAGCGCCCCCTCCTGGAACTTCTCTGCAACGTTGGCGCTATTTCAGGTTGTCCCAAATTGGTGCCCCGCTACTAGGCTCTGAAGAAGAAGCAAATGGCAACCCACTCCAGTATCCTAGCCTGGAGAATCCCATGGACAGAGGAGTCTGGCGGGCTACAGTCCATGGGGTCGCAAGGAGTCAGAGATGACTGGGCAACTAACACACTAGACCCTCATGGATAGAGACCATTCTAAACATGGAGCAAGGCGCCAGGAAGACCCCCTGCACAATGGATGTTCAGGTCCCAAATGACAGCGACACTCTGGGGGATGCATCTGAGAAGGAATCAGGTACAATTTTCTGGCTCTCCAACACAGTAACCACTAAGTAACCACACGAAGCTGATCGATGTAAACAAATCAATCTTAAGTAAAATTCAAAACAGAGTTTCTTGGCAGCTCAGGGCAGGATTCAGCAGACAAACATGGCCAGAGGCTACCGCTCTGGACACTGCAGATACACATTTCCGTGGTCCCTGAAGGGTCTGCATCAGGACTGACTTAGATCCCTTAGGTTATCACACACTGTGGCCCCCAGAAAGTGAGGCTGTGGGCTTGCAGCTAGGAGAAGGTGAAAGAGCACAGTCTCCTGAAAAAATCCTATCAGTGCATCTTGGGGACTCTTGGCTCCTTGCACGGTCCTCTGGGTACTTTGAGTCTCAGAGTGGCCAGTGCCTGGCCCAAAGGGCACCCCCTCTCCTGGGAGAGATTAATCAACTGGTTACAGATAGTGTTAGATAGACCCTAACACTTCGCGGGCACGTTCCATCTGTCAGGTCCCATGCTGAGCACTTTCCATCGATGAGCTCATGTAACCTTCACCAGAATCCTATGAAATAGGAACGAAAAGGATCCCCAACTTATAGGGAAGTCACCCAGGCTCACCAGAGCTATTTTTAAAGGCGGTTGTTTCAAATTTTGCACATCTATCAAGAGTATATTGCTATTTTTATAGTACACTTTACAGGATTTAAATTTCTATAAAACTATATATATATATATATATATACACACACACATAAAACACATATCTGTTCACCTTTCTGTCCAAACTGCACTTTTCACGGCAACTTTTTGGTTTATCTACTCCAGGACCTGGCACAAAAAAATTCTTTAGGACAAGGATGGGCAGATTATGGCCATCCAGCCCACAGACTGTGAAAATAAGGGCATGTTGACGTAACTCCATCCATCCTTAGGACTGTCTAGGATGGGTTCATGCAAAGAGGAGCAGCTGCGACACAGACCTGATAGCTCAGGAGTCTAAAATACCTGCCACACACCCTGGCCAAGAAAGGTGACTGACCCGGAACTGAATAGACACAAACTGCAATCAACACGGGTGAAGATGTGAGAATGATCAGAAAAAGGAGGGAAACTCTTGAACTTTCCGTGACCGTGGTGCCCAACGTTAAAAGATATTTTGTGTTTGAGTCCAGGACACATGCTATTAACACATACATGTGTTTCGACCAGTGTGGCATTTCTTCATACTCTAAGTACAAGTTTAGAACCACTGACTTACTCTTATGACCTGCACAAGGTCATTCTCGTCCCCTTAAGACCTGCCCATCACGACCTCCTATATCGGTTTCTCAAAGCAACGAAGACAAGAGGCCCCCGACCCTCCCCCCTAATAACCAAGTTGCCGCGAACCTTCTGACGCCTGTGCTGGTGTCAGAGGCGGTCGAACCACCTGACTCGGCCTTGGGGGCGGGCTTGGGGGTTGCGCGAGTCGCCGAGCGGCTCAGCCTGTACATAAGCGCGCGTTTGTCCACCGCGTCCCCGAGCGTCTCCGGAGCCGGCTCTGCTCAGGCACCAAGGACGCGCGCGGAGCCAGCCCGCCTGCCCTGCCCAGCAGCCCAGACCGAAGCGGGCCCCGAGGTCAGTCCCGCGGCCGCCGCTCCGCGGGCTCTGCGCCCGCAGGGCGGGGGCGCGGCGCGGGGCGGGGGGCGCGGGCGGGGGCCCCCGCGGGGAGGGCGGGGGCGCCCCGGGAGGAGGTGCGGGCGCGGGAGCTGCTGCCTGGGGGCCCCGAGACCCCAGGGCGCGGGCGGTGGGGGCCCTGGAGAAATCCAAGTTTTCCCCTGGAGGCGGTGGAGACCCTCGGATCCCTTCCACCTCGGGGAGACTCCAGGTCTAAAGATTTCACTGGTCACTGGGAGAAGCGAAAACTGAAGGCGACAGAGGAGGCTGGGGTGTCCGGAGGCGGGGATGGCGGGGACCCCCTCCAGGGCAGGCGGCGGGGAGCCCGGGTCCTGGTCCCCAGGTTCTGCGGGCGGGAGGGGCGGACCCGCGACTTCGCAGTTTGCTGGAGGAGGCGGGAGGCACAGGTTTGCTCTGCACACCAGAGAGGGCAGTCGGTATCGGGCTCAGGTAAGGAACTGGCCACACAGAAGATGGGAACACGACTCTGGGGGATCCAGAGGGCGGCGTGACGGGTGGGGAGCCGGGGAGACCCTCTGGGTGAGTTTGGGGTTCACTAAGGGCGCAGAGCAAGGTTCACAGACGAGGAGTGCGCGTGGAAAACAGCTTTTGCGCCCCCAGTGGCTCTGTGCGCCTGCGTGGCTGCGGGTGGGGGCTGGGAGCACGTTTGGGGCGCGCGGTTTTGAGGGGCAGCCTCTGGGGGAGGGGCCCTGGGCGAGGCTGAGGGTGGGCCTGGGTGTCCCCCAGAGGGAAAGTGTACTGGGGAGGGTGGGGGGTCCTTTCAGCCTGTAGGTCTGCCTTTGTGCCTGTCTAGAGGGTGTGTGTGTGTGTGTGTGTGTGTGTGTGCGTGTGTGTGTGATCAGGGCTGCCTGTGAGGAGTGTGCTCGGCACTGAGAAGCAGGCCTGCCCACCTGAGTGCGGGGGTCTCTGAATTTCCCTGGACTTGTCGGCAGGTGTGTTTGTGTCGTTAGGCCGTGGTTTCCGCAGTCTGCGTCTGAAAACGTGTGTTTCCAACGATTGCGTGTGTGTGAGTGTGTGTGTATCTGGCCTGCGGTTCCCGCGCTATTTGACGCACCCTGTATTTGCAGGATTATGTGTGAGGGTGGGCGATGGGTCTCATGCCTCCTCAAAAAAGGCTTAGAGAAAGAGGTTTGACTCTAGGTTACCAGATAATGTGTGCTGAGTATGTTTTTAAGCATATTTAATCCTCATGTTTAATCATTTATAGTCTTAATTTTCATGGAGGGGAAAGCTGAAAGCCCAAGAGGTTAAAAAAACCCCAGTCAGGGTGTGCCAGGTAAAATGCAGGCTGCCTTCTTAAATTCAAACTTCAGACAGATACTGAATTACCTTTTAGTATAAACGTGTCACAAATATTTCCTGGGAGCCCATCTGTAAAGATAACTAATAAATTTTAAATAATTGTTTTAAATGTAGATATGACCCACGCAGTGTTTAAAGACTACTTAAACTAAACCTTGATTTGTGTATCTGAAATTCAAACCTCCATTTACTGTGTATTTATTATAACATTGCTGTTGTTCAATGTGGCCAACTTGATCATTGAGATCCCCAGCTAGTGACTGGCAGGCTGGAATCCCCTAGTTCTCACCCAAGACACACTGGCCCACATCCTGCCCAGGGTGATGCTGGTGAGAAGCCCCCTCCCTGCAGGGCTGGCCTGGCCCCAGGGCTGTGCTGGGGGGTCTGGGGCCCGGCCCCACCCCTCACCTAAGTCCTGAGGGCAGGACTGAAGCCTCCAGTACCTGGAGGGGCCGAGGACAGGAGGGGAGGGCCTGTCTGCACCCCTTGGGCAGGCTGCCTACTAACCCTGGGACGGAGCTGAAAAACAGCCCTGGGACTGCTCCACAAGTGCACTTGCTGAGCGCCTGCTGTATGCCAGACTCCAGAGCCCCTTTCTGTACTAGTTTACTGAGCTGCACACCCAGGGTTCTGGCACCTTGTGTCATATTTCTTGTGTTTCTCAAAGGATCATAAACCCACGGACCCTGCCCTTTCCCTTGCCAGACAGCATGCCACACACTCTCCCCGAATCAAACACTAGACCTTGAAGCAACTCTGTGGGGGTGGCATTGCCAACATGTCTGTTTGGCTGCTGGGGACCTGAGGACTTGGGGAGGGCATGGAGCTGCCTGAGTCCACCAGAGCTCTGAGAGCCACACCCGGGCCGCCCGGCTCCACCGCCCAGGCACTAACTGCTCTGTGCCCTGTCTGCAGGAAGCACCTGTGGAGTCACCATGCTGCCTCTGAGCACCATCGAGGCCCAGGAGCCCGAGGAGGTGCAGACCAAGCCGCCGAAGAAAGGAGGTGAGACCGGAAAACTGTGGGCAGGGCGGGAGTGGGGAGGTCTCCAGGCGACGGGGAAGCGTGGACCCCTCACCAAAGGTCTCCACTGGCTCTTCCGGGCAGGGACCCCAGGATGTGGCCTCCCTGACATCACCTCCTGTCAGCAGGTCACAGCCCTGCTCAGAGCCTGCAGGGAGCTCCTGGGAGCTGAGCCCGTTTGGGCCCCTTTTTGTGCCCCGGACACCCTGATTTCTTACCCTAGCCCCTCCCCTCCCTGACACTTCCTGTCTGTTCCCTGGGGGCCTTTGGGATACAGTTGAATGCAGGTCTCCCTCACTGCTGGGCGACCTTCAACAAGTGTCCCTACCTCTCTGTACCTTGGTTTGCTCATCTCTAAAGTGGGTTAGTGATAAATCCCGTCTCAGAGAGTTATTATGTAGAACCACATAAACGAATGCGTGTACAATACTTAAAAGCACGTTTTGAACACACTCCACACGTATTAGCTTCTGTTACTGATTTCATGACGAAGATTATTATCACCGAGCTTCTCAAGCCTCAGAGGATCAGATGGTCTTGTGACTCTTTCCTCCTCCCTCAGGCTTCTTTTCTAAGAAGAAGCCTGACGTTCTGCCGAAGAAGTCCAAGAAAATGAAGGGAACGGTGTCCTTCAGAGTCCTGCCGTTCTGCCCCGTGGTAAGCCTGCCTGCTCCCTCCCTTCTCACTGGAGGCCCCTGGGCTGAGCGATCACGCGGATTGGCCACCCTCTCTACCCACCAGAGACCCTTGGGTGCCCAGGCGCCGCTTGCCCCTTCCTCGTCCCGGATGTGGCCCCAGCCTGTGGGGCGGGATGGTTTTCCTTGAGGATGCTGCCCTCTTTCCTGCCTCCTCCTTGCTAATTCCGACTTCTGCTCCAACGTCACCTCCTCCATGAGGCCTCCCTTGCTCCCTTTCACCCCGTTTCTCTCCAGCCCCTTGCCTTCCTGAATTTTCTTCAGAGTAATTATTGACAGCATACCTTGTATCTATGTTTTAACCATCTCTCTCCCCTACTAGAGTAGTTTTGTGGGGTCAAGAGCCTCTTCTGTTGTTCAATGACATATCTCCTCTGCCTAGGACAGATGTAACCAGCTCCAGGCACGCATACTCTCGGGCTGAATAAATGAGAGGATAAGTCAGGGAGCGGTCCCTCCTGCAAAGCCAGCTGTGGCCTTGTCCACCTGGCTGCCAGTCCTGCTTCTACAACACCCTTGTCCTTCTGGCAGGAGCAGGCACAGAAGTGTCCCTAGGTCAACGGTGGGCAGACTACGGTCATTCAGCCCACAGCTTGTTTGTGTGAATAAGGGCTTCTTGGCACATCCACCCCCAACCTTAGGTAGAGTCGGGGCTGTTTTCACGTAAAATCCAGTAGCTGAGACGCAGACTGGATGATCCAGAAAGGCCGTACAATTTGCCATGACGCTTTCCACGGCAGTGGTGAATGACGGTGCTTCGAACAGGTGCAGGCTGACATCAGCTCAGGTGAAGGTGTGAGAATGCTTAGAAAAAGGAGGGAAACTCTTAGACTCCTGTTGACTCTGATGCACAGGGTGAAAGATCCTTGCAGTTTGGGTCCAGCACACATGAGACATACATGTGTTTCTACGTGTGGGGCGTGTGTTTCTTCGTATCTGAGTAAGAAGTTTAAGAACCACTGCTTACCTTGCTACCTGCGCAACTGATTTTCCTCCACCTAAAAGCCGCCCAAGGCCACCCTCTGTATCAGTTTCTCTAAGCGGTGAGGAGGAGGAGGCCCGGGACCCTCCCCCAATAATAAAAGTGAAGCGAACACCCGGGTGCTGGCGGCGGGCACGCTGTTAACCGCCCGCTTGGGTTGGGCGTCGTGAGTAATGCGGAGCCGCTCAGCGCTCATTTCTGCGAGTTCACCAGCAGGTCCCCTGGACTTCTTCGGAGCCAGCCCTGCCCGGGCCCCCAGGACAAGCGGTGAGCAAGCCGGCGCGCTCCAGCCCAGACGTCGAGACCGAGCCCGGGGCCGGACGTCGCGCCCGCGGCCGCAGCTCCGAAGGGTCGGGCCGTGAAGGTTGGAGCAGCTCGGGGCGGGGGGCGGCGGGAGGGCGGAGGGGGATCTCCGCAGGGAGGGCGGGGTCGCCCGGGGTGGGGGATCCCCGAGGGCGGCGGGCGGCCTCGGACCCTTCCGAGCCGCGCGGGGACTCCGGGCCCCAGGATTTCTGGGGCCACTCGGGGGAGCGAATCCTGGAGGGGACAGAGGAGTGGGTGCCCCCTGGAGTGGGGCGTCCGGAGGCGAGGATGGCGGGGACCCCCTCCAGGACAGACCTGGGGGGGCCGGGTCCTGGTCCCCAGGTTTTGGGGGCGGGAGGGGCGGACCCGGGGACTTTGCGGTTTGATGGGGGAGGCGGAGGTCCCGGGGCTGCTCCCAACCTGGGAAGCCAGCGGGGGGTGTCAGGGGTCAGCTAGCGAGTGCGGAATGAAACAGGATAACGACTTTGTGGGGAGTCCAGAGGGCAGTTTGAAGGAGGCAGGAGGCCCTGTGGATGTGTTTGGGGGTTCACGGAGGACGTATGAGAAGTTCGCAGACGAGGAGTGCGCGTGGAAAACAGCTTTTGCGCCCCCGTGGCTCTGTGCCCCTGCGTGGCTGCGGGTGGGGGCTGGGAGCACGTTTGGGGCGCGCGGTTTTGAGGGGCAGCCTCTGGGGGAGGGGCCCGGGCGAGGCTGAGGGTGGGCCTGGGAGTCCGCCAGAGGGAGTTCCCCCAAACTGATGCGTCTTTTCTTTGCGGGATTATATGTGAGGGTCTCTGATTGCATCTTATGTTTCTTTAAAATGTTTAAAGAAGGTTTAAAGAAGGCAGAGGTGTTGATTTTGTTTCCAGATAATGTGTTTTGAATATGTGTCAATTTAACCATATTTAAGCTTCATGTTTAATAATTAATTTTACTCATTTTTTCTGGAAGGGAGAGTTGACATAACAAGAGTTAATAACCCCTGAATCAGAGCTTATCAGGTAAAACTCAGGATCAGTTTAGTTCAGCCGCTCAGTCGTGTCGGACTCTTTGCGACCCCAGGGACTGCAGCGCACCAGGCCTCCCTCTTCATCACCAACTCCTGGAGCTTGCTCAAAACTCGTGTCCATCCAGTGGGTGATGCCATCCAACCATCTCATCCTCTGTCGTCTCCTTCCTCTTCTGCTTTCAGTCTTTCCCAGCATCAGGGTCTTTTCTAATGAGTCAGTTCTTCTCATCAGGTGGCCAAATATTGGAGCTTCAGCTTCAGCATCAATCCTTCCAATGAATATTCAGGATTGATTTCCTTTAGGATTGATTGGTTTGATCTCCTTGCCATCCAAAATGTAGGAGGGTTACTTACATTTGAATTTCAGACAAATAATGAATTACCTTTGGACATAAGTATGTCCCAAGTATTTCCAGGGATATATACATAAACATAGGTCAGTATAAATGATTTTTAGGTAGATACTCACCACGCAGTGTTTGGCACTTGCTATTGTACAGCATGATCTGTGTATATGAAATTCACACCTCAGTGTGCTGTGTATTTGTTCTAATGTAGTTGTTAAATCTGGCGAACTTGATCCTTGAGATCCCCAGTTAGTGACTAGCAGGCTGGAATTCCCCCAAGTCCACGCCCCAGACACACGGCCCAAGTCCTGCCCAGGGTGATGCTGGGGCAGAGGTGGGGTCCCCACACTGAGCCTGGCCCCAGGGCTGTGCTGCGGGGTCTGGGGCCCGGCCCCTCCCCTCACCATGGTCCTGAGGGCGGGACTGAAGCCTCCTGTACCTGGAAGGGCAAGGACAGGAGCGGAGGGCCTGTCTGAACCTCTTGGGCAGGCTGCCTGGTAGCCCTGGGATGGAGCTGAAAGACAGCCCTGGGACTGCTCCATGAGTGCACTTACTGAGTGCCTGCTGTATGCCAGTCTCCAGAGGCCCTTTTGATACCCAGTTAGCTGAGCTGCAGCTTCCTGGTCCCAGCACTTCGTGTCACGGTTGTTCTAGTTTTAAAGGGGGGTGAGCCCCTGGTACCACGAGCCCTGCCCTTGTCCTTGCCGGGCGCCATGACAACTGCTGTCCCGAGGAAACCAGCAGGAGGCATTGGCAGCACGTGCCCTTGGATGCTGGGGACCTGGAGACGTGGGAGCTCTGAGAGCCACACCCGGGGCCCCCCGGCTCCACCACCCAGGGACTAACTGCTCTGTCTCCTGTCTCTAGGGAGGGCCTGCCGCGTCATGATGCTGCCTCTGAGCACCATCGAGGACAAGGAAACCGAGGAGGTGCAGACCAAGCCTCCGGAGAAAGGAGGTGAGACCCGCGTGGGGCGGAAAGTGGAGGCAGGCGGGAGTGGGAGTGTCTAGGGCAAGTGATGAGGAGGGGTGACCCTGGAGGCTGGCCCAGTCCCACCCAGGTGTCTCCTCGGGGCTCCTCCTGGGGAGCGGCCCTGAGGACACACAGGATGGAAGTCACTGACATCACCTCATGTCCGTGTGTCTGTCACTGCTCTGCTCAGAGTCTGCAGCCTGCAGCAGGGGCCTCACCTCCCTGCCTCAGTTTCCTCATCTCTAAAGCGGGACAACGATAGTATCCGTCTCAGAGGGACGGATAACTGATTGTTATGAACGGTCAGTTAAGCTAATACATGTAAAATACGTGAGTGCCTGGACATGGCAAGTACTCAGCATGCGTTAGTTTTTGTCACTGGTTTCATGATGAAGATACTGTTACTGAGTTTCTCATGCCTCGGCAGGCAAGATGGTCTCACACCTCTTTCCTCCCCCTCCACGCAGCCCTGCTTTCTGAGAACCCTGATGAGCCTAAGAAGAAGCCCAGAGGAATGAAGGGAAGACTGTCCTTCAAAGTCCTGCCGTTCTGTCCCATAGTAAGCCTGCTTGTTTCTTCTCTTTGACCTGAGATCCCCTAGGTTATGAGAGGTCAGGCACATCTACCACTTTCTCTGTGCAGCAGAGACCCTTGGGTGGCTGGGTGCCCCTTGTCCATCCCCCCATCCATCCCAGGATATGGCCACCATCCTCTGGGGGGTGTTGCCCTCTTTCCTGCCTTCCTTCTGTTTCCTAAATTCCAATCTCGACTCCAATGCCACCTCTTCCACAAAGCCTCCCTTGCTCACTTTTGCACCATTTCTCTCTAACCCCCTGCCATGCTGAATTTTCATCAGATAATTATTGCTACCTAAGAACATACCTTGAATCTGTGTGTTCATCATCTGTCTCCCCTCCTAGAGAAGTTGTTGTTCAGTGACGTATCCCCTGTCTAGATCAGATGTAACCAGTGTCAGCCACTCTATACACTCGGGCTGATTAAATGAAGGAATGAATTAGGGAACGGTCCTTCCTGCGGAGGCAAGCATGGCCTTGTCTACCTGGGTACCAGTCCTCCTTCTCCTACTAACCCCCTTGACTTTTCTGGGGGGCGCCCCTGTCCCCATGCACTTTGCATGGATTTGATCCCATCCTCAGACCAGCTCCAGGTACGCCCCTGACCAATCAGAGCCAGCAGTGCCAAGGTTCCTGGTGATTGGGCCTGAGCTAGGCACGTGACTCACCTTTGGCCAATGAGGCGTCTGCTCTGTCTCTGGGCTTCTTAACAGGCAGGAGGGGAGGCTGGAGGGACCGTGGTGAGAACCAGGAGGCCCGTGGGGAGAGGTCAGGGGAAGCCCTGGGTCAGGTAGGTGCCTGCAAGAATGTCTTACCTACTAATGCCACTAGTACTACTCTTAAAGAAATTCTTTTTAGGAATTAATGTGAGAATCCAAGATTTTATAAAAACAGTACAAAGATTATCAACATTCACCGAGTGTTGCCGCATATTCTATTTGCATGTTTTTATATATATATATTTAGATATAATATTGATGGTACTCAAGATTCTGCAAAGCACAGGATGCCCCCCCCCCACTCTGCAAGGAATGACATGACCCCAAAATGTCACTAGTGTGACGCTGACATTCCCCTCTTGCTTCTCTGTTCGCTTTCCTTCCAGCCGAGTGTCTGCTTCAGCTATTACCTGGAGCCGGATGACGCTGAGCCCGAGCCCGAGCCCGAGCCCGAGCCCGAGCCCGAGCCCCAGGTGGCTCCTGACGCTTCGAAATCGGACCCGAATTGCAGCTTCGTCCCTCTGCCTGTGCTGGAGTTCCGCGAGGTCAAGGTGTGCGAGTGCCCCCTGTGCTGCCTCAGCTTCGTCACTGCTTCCTAAACCCTGAGGGCCCTCCGCTTCCCGCTCCTGACCGCGCGCGCCCGAATCATGCATGCTGGGCTACCGTGATGTAGAATCCCCCAATATAGCGGCTTCAATAAACCCAACTTGCTGTCTCTCTCAAGGCTGTGGTCTGTGTGTGAAACCCCCAGGGCTCGGGCACTGCAGCTCCGTGGAGTTGGGCAGCCAGGGTCCTTTGACGTCGGTGCTCTGTGCCACGTGGCTGGAGAGGGCTCACCCCCACACCCAGTCCACATTCTGGTTCGGGGCAGGTCGGGGAATGAGGGGAGGGGAAGACACGCTTCAGTCCTTCAAAGGGCGACTCCTACAGGAAGCCCAGAGCACTTTTCCTCACGGCTCATTGGCCAGAGACGGTCACGTGGTGAGATCTAGTTGCAAGGGATGCCGGGAACTGTAGTCCTTAGCCGGGCAATCCTGAGTCATCCAATAGCTTCTATCACTGTAGCAAAGGAGAATGGAGAATGTGTTCACCTCTGACTGGGTGTGTTATGTTAATTTATCCCCAGCACATGTTGTGATGAACACCCAAGTGAATAAGTGTATTCTTCAATTCTGTATCTCTCCTCCATCGACCAGAATCTCCTCCCTTTTTACGCAGATAATTAGAAGGAGGAACTTTTCTTGAGCATTGACCATGCGGTAGGCAGCAAGCCAGGGCCTTTACGCATTTTGATTCCCTTAATGCTCATGCCCATGTGGCCAATTCTGTTATTCTGTTTCTTTCTGAGATAAGAGAACAGAGGCACAGAGTTCCTGTCACTAGCTTCGTGTCCCACAGATCATAAGGAGCCAAGCCAGGATTCAAATCCAGGGAGGCTGTGCCAACAGGACTTAGCAGCTAAAAAACAACAGCAATCCTTTGTATCAGACTCCTTCGGTGGCAAGCAACAGAAACCCTGACTCCAGGCCTTTGCACTGGCTGTTTACTCCCCCTGCAGTGCGCTTCCCCCAGGGTTTTTCTGTTGTTGACTCATTCAGCATCTTTTCCAGTTCCTCCTTCTATGCAGGTATTGGTGACTTTACAGCTTATGAGATATTTATGACAGTTCTTTGGTGCTGGCTGGTTTTTGATTATCACCAGTTTCCAGCCCTCTGTTACTTGGGAAAGCACCCACTCATTTCTGAGAAGTAAAATGATCACCCATGAGCTTCAGCACCTCAACAATTTAGAAGACGATAGAGCGAGTTTTCTCTTTAAGATAATACATGCATTTCACAAGAACCCCAAGTCGTAACAAGGTGTATTCATTAAAACAAAAAAAAGTCTCTCTCTCTTTCTCTACCTTCTATTTTTGAAGTTTTAATTTTGCTGATATTTATAATCTATTCAGCTTGAGAAATTTCTTTCAAAAGTCTTGCTTTCAAAAGCCAGATTCCAGGGGTACAAGCACATATCCCTCAGACTGACTAAAGGAAAAACATGAGGGTTGGTGAGGCAGTGAAACCCCTGGAACTCTCGCACATTGTGGAAGTGTAGATTGGTGCTGCTCTTTAGAAGAGAAAGCTGGTGTCTGGCATAAGTGCACACATGCATGTCCAACCCCAACAGCCCCGTTCTTACATATATTCCCGATAGAAATGCGTATTAAGCTAACAGAGGGTGTGTACAAAAATGTTTCATGGTACCTCCTACACTGTTGGTGGGAATATAAACTGGTGCAGCCACTCTAGATAACAGTGTGGAGGTTCCTTAAAAACTAAAAGTAAAGCTATCATATGATCCAGCAATCCCACTCCCAGGCATATATCTGAAGAAAACGCTACTTGGAAAAGATACATGCACCCCTATGTTCAGAGCAGCACTGTTTACAATAGCCAAGACATGGAAGCAACCGAAGTGTCCATCAGCAGATGAATGGATGAAGAAGACGTGGTGCATATACGTGGTGCATATTACTCAGCCCTCAAAAAGAATGAAATCATGCCATTTGCAGCAACATGGATGGACCTAGAGATGATCACACTGAGTGAAGCCAGAGAAAGACAAATACCTGATGCTATAACGTATAGATGGAATCTCACACAAATGAACTTAGGAAACAGAAACAGACTCACAGACATAGAAAACAAACTTATAATTACCAAAAGGGAGAGGGGCTGGGGAAAGGATAAATTAAGCATTTTGGATTAGGAGCTACAAACTGCTATATACAAAAATACATACGGTCCTGCTGCATAGCCCAGGGAGCTCTATCTAATATCCTGTAATGAAAAACAATCTGAAAAATCATATATATTTCTGTCCTAATCACTTTGTTGTGCACTAGAAACTAATACATCATAAATCCACTATACTTCTACAAAATAAAAACAAAAATTAACTCACATATATATGTGCTGTTGCTTCAGTAGTGTCTGCCCTTTGCGACCCTATGGACTGCAGCCTGCCAGTATATATAGGCTTCCCTCATGTCTCAGACAGTAAAGAATCTGCCTGCAAAAATACAGGTTCACTCACATATATATCAGTTCAGCTCAGTTCAGTCACGTCCGACTCTTCGTGACCCTATGGACTGCAGCACGCCAGGCCTCCCTGTCCACCACCAACCCCCAGAGTTTACTCAAACTCATGTCCATCGAGCCAGTGATGCCATCCAACCATCTCATCCTCTGTCGTCCCCTTCTCTTCTCACCTTCAATCTTTCCCGGCATCAGAGTCTTTTCAAATGAGTCAGTTCTTCATATCAGGTGGCCAAAGGATTGGAGTTTCAGCTTCAGAATCAGTGTTTCCAATGAATCATATATATATACATGCTGTTGCTGCTGCTGCTGACTCTGTGCAACCCCATAGATGGCAGCCCACCAGGCTTCCCTGTCCCTGGGATTCTCCAGGCAAGAACACTGGAGTGGGTTGCCATTTCCTTCTCCAATGCATGAAAGTGAAAAGTGAAAGTGAAGTCGCTCAGTTGTGTCCGACTCCTAGCAACCCCATGGACTGCAGCCCACCAGGCTCTTCCGTCTATGGGATTTTCCAGGCGAGAGTACTGGAGTGGGGTGCCATTGCCTTCTCCGATACATACATATATATGTATGTATATATAAACTTTACATGTATATGTGCATATGTATAAAGAATGTTCTTAACAGGTCCATTCATAACAGTCCCAAAGTGCCAGCTACCCAAATGCCTACATCATTTCTCATCTTTTGTGCTGGGAGTCCATTTGATTAAGGTCTGACCAGAGACCACCCTTAAGGGTAAGGACCATCCTTAACAGACAGACCAGGCGGGGTGTGTTTCGACAAGTGTGTGCCCATCCCAAGAGCGTCTCAGTTGCCACCATCTTGGGGGTTTGAGAGTAGGCCATTGTGAGCAGCAGTGAGTGTGTGGGTGTTTGGGAGAGGGGTCACCGTGTGCCTGGGGGTCACTGTGTATCTGAAGATTGTGCAGGGCGGGCCCCCAGACACCAGTGTCACCCCCGCCCCAGGCATCCAGGCCCTTGTGTCTTGGCGGCTCAGCAGTATAACACGGTTCTTCCCTGTGAACCGCACCTGCCTTCTCCTGGAAAGGGCGCTGGGGGGTCGGGGGAGAAAGTGGAACCCCCGCCAGGGAAACAGTGATGCCGGAAGGCTGGCTCACACAGAGGGTGTGAGGCCAGAATTTCCAGTCCTCCAACCTTGATAACAACAAATTTGTTTCAGGCACCGTTTTCACCGCTGGATCTGAGTACCCGTGTGGACCGGGAGGGTGCGGGGGTCGTGAGCCGCTCCTTCCGCGCTTTTGTCCTGGTGGTCTCCAGGCACGTTTTTAGGACCCCCGCCCCGCGCGGGATGCCAGGACCAGCACTGCGCCAACCGCCCCCCGTCCCCGACTCCGTGCCCCTGGGCACCAGCGCCAGGTCACAGGAGGGTTGGGGGGGCGGGGGGCAGTCCCCCGCTGCAGCTCTGAAGGGTGGGGCGCAGTGCCCACGGCTGGGGGCCGGAGGGGGCCGGGGCTGCAGGGGGTGGCGCTGCAGGCGCAGAGGGAAGGCGAGGGCGCGCTCTGGGAGCGGGTCTGCGGGTGCGGGGTGGTCTCGAGGGGGCGCTGCCCGGGAGCCTGGGAGGGGCGGACCGGCGGGGCGGGCGCGCGGGGTGGTCTCCCGGGAAGGCCCGCGGTTCTCGGCCGGGCCGGGCGCACAGGCGGCCTGGGCTCCCGCGGAGGCCTGCTGACACCTAGCGGGCCGGCGCCGAGGGGCCCTCGCGGCGGCGTCTTCCCGCCCGCGGGCAGCGCGGGGCTCAGGGCCGGGGGCACAGCAGGGGATCTGAGACCCCTCCCCTGGAGAGCGGGTGGCGGGAGAGGTCTTCTGACCCTCACCCCCTAAGAACAATAAAATTGTTGTTTAGTCGCTCAGTCGTGTCCCACTCTGTGCGACCCTGTGGACTGTAGCCCGCCAGGCTCTTCTGTCCGTGGGATTCTCCAGGCAAGAATACTGGAGCGGGTTGCCACGCCCGCCTCCAGGAGATCTTCCCCACCCGGGGATCGAACCCGCGTCTCCTGCATTAGCGAGCATATTCTTTACCCCAGTGCCACAGGCGAAGCCCGAGTGACACGTACTCAGAATTTTTCACTTTTGCAAGTATGTATAAAAGAAGCAGAGGCTGCTCTGACATGCCCCCGAGGGGTTGCAGGGGAGGGTGGGGGGAGGTGCGGGTGTGTGTGCAGCTCCCCGCTGTTTCTGTTCCCAAGCCGGGAGAGGGCAGGAAAGGGATTGAAGGGGAAGGAACTGAGGCTGGTTTCTAACTCCTGCTGGAGATTTTCCAGTGGCAGTCACCCAAAGCGAGACCCTGAATCCTTGAGCTGAACCCCCTGAGAGGCAGAGAACAGGGTGGGGGAGGGGAAGGGGTGCTAAGCCTACATCAGGCGCAGCCGCCAAGTATGTATTTTTAAAATAATAAACGTGGACTTCTGGTTTCAGAAATGCCATCCGCTTCACGTGGTACTCAGGCCAGGGTTTAAAGTCACCTAGAGGCACAGCCTCCTGAGATGAATGTAAAGTCACGACTGGGGAAATCCTCGAGGGCGTTTGGAAATGATGTCGCTCTGCTTTGGGGGTAATGAGGCGAGAAGGGGAGATGAGCGCCTGGGGGTCACGTGCTCGAAGGTCTCCATCCTGCCGGGCCTGCCAGTCTCCTCTCCCCGGGGAGGCCGGGAAGTGACTCCTTTCACCAGCCCCCTGGGAACCTGTGTTTGCTGTGTCCCCGTGAGGGAAAAATGAACCCGTGTTTGCCACCTTTTTGCCAGGTATTAAAATGGCCTTTCTGAGAACGGATTTATGCATCTGTACGACTGAGACCCTTCGCTGTACACCTGAAACTGATACACAGCACAGACCTGCGCAACAGTCTCCAGCCTCCCCAGCCAGCGGGAGAGATTCTTTAATGTCTCAGCCACCAGGGAAGCCCATAGGTTAGGTACATAGACTGCAAATTCTGACCCCTCTTTGAGTCACTCATCTCTGGGTGCTTCTGTGTGTCTCACACTCGACAAGACACATGCTAACAAGTCTTTGTTGGTTTTGCTCTCATTCGCCTGCCTTGGCCCAGTTTCTTTCACAGAATTTGGGATCTATATCCCTAAACTCCAGTACTGTGGACATCTCATGCGAAGAGTTGACTCATTGGAAAAGACTCTGATGCTGGAAGGGATTGGGGGCAGGAGGAAAAGGAGACGACAGAGGATGAGATGGCTGGATGGCATCACTGACTCGATGGACGTGAGTTTGAGTGAACTCCGGGAGTTGGTGATGGACAGGGAGGCCTGGTGTGCTGCGATTCATGGGGTCGCAAAGAATTGGACATGACTGAGCGACTGAACTGAACTGAACTGATACCTAACTTGGTGGGGGGTGCACAAGACTGCCCTCTCTTTAGACACGAGACAAGTGTTCTGGGCTTTGCCAGGCTGCCCACACTTCTGATCAATTGGCTACAAATTTGGGATTCCTCAATTCCCTCAAGTTCTGTTATTCACTAGAGGGGCTCGCAGAATTCAGGAAAGCGCCGTGCTCACAATGTGATGTTATATATATGGATATATACATTAATAGGTATTTTTATTCATTTGGCTGTGCCTGGCCTAAGTTGCAGCAGGCAAACTCTTACTTGCAGCATGTGGGATCTAGTTCCCTGACCGGGGATGGAGCCCGGGCCCCCTGCACTGGGAGCGGGGAGGCCCAGCCCTGGGACCACCAGGGAAGTCGCTGCGATGCTCAAATGCAGAGAGGCACCGGGCATCAGGGTCCTCGGGGCGCTTCCTCTTCCTGCACATCCAGGAGTGTCCCCAGGGAGGCTCATGCAAGCATTGAGGGTCCCGGGTCTTTGATAGTGTCCCATCATGGGGGTCCCGGGTCTTTGATAATGTCCCATCACGGGGGTCCTGGGTCTTTGATAGTGTCCCATCATGGGGGTCCCGGCTCTTTGTTCCATCGTGTTCCATCATGCAGGCTGGGTTGATTTCATCATTTGCCACATGATGAATTCCATCTCCGGTGCCTCCATCTCCTCCCCGGAGGTCAGGGTGATGTTTATCGGCTGCTCAACATTCTCCATCACTCAGCTCACGGCCCTTCAGATGTGGTGTGTGTTTGTGTCTGTGCTCGGGCTCATAAATGTTCAAAGATATGCAGGAGATAGATCACACTGTACAAAAACACATTCTTCACATCGCTCTGGCCACTGTTTCTCAGCTGGGAGTGGTTGTCTGTCCCCAGAGGGCGCCTGGCAGCATTTTATCACAGTTTGAGGACAGGGGATTAGTGGGTAGAGGCGGAAGATGCTGCTTCCAACAGCCTGTGATGCACAGGACGGCCCCCAGTCATCCAGGCGCCAGTGAGCAACGCTCTGAGGTTAAGGAGCCCTGAACTAGGCTGAGTGGGATATGTTATAAAATTCACTTGAACATTCAGCTTTTCTATGGATTTGGGTATTTATTAGATCTTAGGGATACTAATTTTAAAGAGACAACATAGTAAATTACATAAAGTGTGAAATATCACATAGAATAAAAGTTGTACACAGTACAATGGAATATCAGGCATTAAAAAGAATGAAATAATGCAATTTGCAGCAACATGGATGGACCTAGAGATCGTCATACTGAGCGAAGAAAATCAGACAGAGAAGGAGAAATATCATACGGCATCCCTCATATGTGGAACCTAAAATGAAATGATATAAATTAAGTTACAACACAGAGAGACTCTCAGACTTAGAGAACAAACTTATGGTTTGCTCTTGTGGATAAACTTATGGATAACCAACAAAGTCCTACTGTATAGCACAGGAAACTTTGCTCAATGTTACGTGGCAGACTGGATGGGAGGGGTATTTGAGGGAGAATCCCTTCACTGTTTACCTGAAACTATCACAACATTGTTAACTGGTTATAGCTCAACACAAAACAAAAAGTTTTTTTTTTTTTAAGTTGTATAAAGATATGATGACTAAGTAAAGTATTTGCACCGGAGCAAGAGCATGTTCAAGGGGATGATTTTCCTTTTTTGTCTTAACAATATTTTCTTTCAGCAAATAAAAATCTAGAGTAAAATGTGCATAAATTGTTTTTAGGTGATTGCATATTGTGACATCTTAAATATGTATGAACATACATCCGTTTATCTATCCTTGCTGCTCTGATTTTAACATAAGGAGTTAGAAAACCATTTAAGACAATGTAACCTCCTAGTTATGATCTCTTAAGAGGTGCTGCTAATATATCGAACATGAAGTTTTTAACTTTTTATTTTATACTGGAGTACAGCCAATTAACAATGCTGAGATAGTTTCAGGTGGACAGCAAAGGGACTCAGCCATAGATACACCTTTTTCCGTTCTCCCCCTCGAATCCAGGCTGCCACTTAACACTGAGCAGAGTTCCTCATGCTTACAGTAGGTCCTTGTTCATTCTCCATTTTAAATACAGCAGTGTGCACATGTCTGTCCCAAACTTCCTAACCATCCCTTCCCCCCATCCTTCCCCTCAGCAACCATAAGGTGAACATGCAGCTTTTTAATGCTGATTCTGTGTCGTGCCCCTGGCAGGCACCCTGGACAAGACCCCTACCATAAGAAAATATTTGTGAGTTACCTTCGGCCTAGAAAATAAGAAAAAGTGAGAAAAACAAGATCCAGAACAAGATATGAACTTCCAAGAAGTTGACGTGCACTTAAGACACATGTGTGACTTAGAGGTGGGAGTCTCCTGACCTCTGGATGTTTCATGTGGCTGCTGCTGCTGCTGCTAAGTCGCTTCAGTCATGTCCAACTCTGTGCGATCCCATAGACAGCAGCCCAGTAGGCTCCCCCGTCCCTGGGATTCTCTGGGCAGGAACATTGGAGTGAGTTGCCATTTGCTTCTCCAATGCATGAAAATGAAAAGTGAAAGGGAAGTCGCTCAGTCGTGTCTGACTCTTAGCAACCCCATGGACTGCAGCCCACCAGGCTCCTCCGTCCATAGGATTTTCCAGGCAAGAGTACTGGAGTGGGGTGCCATTGCTTTCTCCGGGGGTTCAGGATACCTCACCCTAAAATATGGCACCTGGCATATTGAAGGTGAAGCAGTTTGAGAAAACAGCAGAGGCAGGAAGTTCACTATCACTTCGCCTTTCCCCTTCTTCCGTGAAATAAGTCATAATTCCCTTATAGGAGTGGTACCCGCCCCCCCCCACCCCACCATACCAGGAAGAAAAGAACATTCTTATCTCCAAAGGCTGAGGAACACTTCCAAGAAGAAAACTAACACACAGGCCTTGCTAAGTTTCTGCCAGCTTATTACACTTACCTCTTATTCCATAATCTATCATATTCTTCCACAACTGTCCACGCCTCATCAAACCTAGTTTGAAATACTCAAGTCTGTTTCTTTAGGTCTTCATTTCCTTAGGAAGGCTCCTGTGTCAGCTAAAACATATCAAAATAAGTTGTAAGCTTTTCTCCTGTTAATCTGTCTTTGTTGGTTAATTTTCAGACCTACCCAGCGACCCTCACCAGATGGAAGAAAAGATTTTCCACCTCTACCAATTTTAATCCTTACATTTAATAACTTTCTGTCCTTTCATTTTAGAAGGACAAAATGAGGCTCAGAGAGCTTAAATGACCTCTAAATTGTAGATTTTCAGATAAAATACATAGGAGAGCCCTTGGGGGGAATCCCCCACACCAGGGGTTTGTGAGCAGCATGTGTATACCTAAAAAGTTATCACCAAATCTCAGGTTATAGGTTTTCTCTTATGTTCTCTTCCTGGAGTTTTCTAGTTTGGTTTTACATTTGGGTGTGTGATCCATTTTGAGTTAATTTTTGTCACAGGTATAAGGTCAGTGACAAGAATATTAACCATTATGTCATCATCATCACAATCAACATCACAATGCATAAAATAATTGTGGCGCGTTTCACTATACTTTCCCTACATATCTTGAGGCCCTGATAAAGGTTCTTTAGATAAACACAAACGGCTCCTCAACACAGGAAAACATTCTACCTTGCTCATGAAAAATTTCTCAACCCTCGTTTTGGAAAAACTGAAAAAGCATCCTGTAACACTGAGAATGCAGGTTTGCTCACACAGGCTGGTAGGGGTCTGAGATGCAAGTGTCTATGGAAGGCAGCTTAGAAATCTCTATCCAAATGACACACACGTGTGCATCGTGGCTCAGCAATTCCACTCCAGGCAATTTATCTTCCCAGAAGGTTTACACATCAGCAGAACTGCTGAAGCTCAGTTTTCCACAGAATACTGGTAGCAAAGGGCTGAAAAGAACTCAACCACCCAGTCGTCAGGAACAGGTTAAATAAATCAAATCACAACAACAGTACAACAGAATTCAAACAGCCGTTCAAAAACAGTAGGCAAATTCTCTTTGTACTGACGTAAAAAGCTCTCTGAGATAAGGAAAAAATTAAGGCATAGAACAATGTGTACAGTCTGCCACCTTCTGTATAAAAAAGGTAGGAAATGAGACTATGAGTATTTTTGCACACACACAAATATATTTTTAATATTTGTACGAATATATAATTGTATATAATACGAATCTGTGTGTCATCATGATATACGTATTAGAGTCGGTCAGGCGTGTCTGACTCTCTGAGGCCCCATGGACTCTACAGTCCATGAAATTCTCCAGGCAAGAATACTGGGTAGCCATTAGCCAATACTGAATAGTAAGTGGGTAGCCGTTCCCTTCGGAGAAGGCGATGGCACCCCACTCCAGTACTCCTGCCTGGAAAATCCCATGGACGGAGGAGCTTGGTAGGCTGCAGTCCATGGGGTCGTGAAGAGTCGGACACGACTGAGCGACTTCCCTTTCACTTTTCACTTTCCTGCATTGGAGAAGGAAATGGCAACCCACTCCAGTGTTCTTACCTGGAGAATCCCAGGGACGGTGGAGCCTGGTGCGTTGCCGTCTATGGGGTCGCACAGAGTCGGACACGACTGAAGTGACTTAGCAGCAGTAGCAGCCGTTCCCTTCTCCAGGGGATCTTCCCAACCCAGGGATCGAAGCCAGGGCTCCCTCATTGCGGGCGGATTCTTTACCAGCTGAGCCACAAGGGAAGCCCAAGAATACTGGAGTGGGTAGCCTATCCCTTCTCCAGCGGATCTTCCTGACCCAGGAATCGAACCAGCATCTCCTGCATTGCAGGCGGATTCTTTTACCAACTGAGCTTCCAGGGAAGCTTTAGTACTATCAAGGAAGTATTTATGTGACTTAAGTATACATTTTAAGCTACAGTATATACCACATTATAGATTGTGTTATATCGTCACGTTTCTTATTTAGAAAATATATTTTTTATTTTAAAATATTTATATCTATTACAGATATATATGTGCCGAATGTGTAGTATATTTATTATATCAATAATAGTCACGTGTGTGTATAATGCACATATATATATACAGATATCTCTATTTACATATACACAAAGACACTGCGGAAGGACACCGAAAACATGTTCAAGCTTTCGTATTCAATATAATTATTCGTAAATATTCAAATAATTACACCGGTCACCTGAGTGTTACGTGGTTTATAGCATAAAAATTTGGTCGGTGGCACACTTTCCCTTTTCACTTTCCCGCACCGGAGAAGGCAATGGCAACCCGCTCCAGTGTTCTTGCCTGGAGACTCCCAGGGACGGCGGAGCCTGGTGGGCTGCCGTCTATGGGGTCGCGCAGAGTCGGACACGACAGAAGCGACATAGCAGCAGCAGCAGCAGCACACCCACAGTGAGAAGGCTTTTCACTGCATACTGTTTCTTTAAACAATTTTTAAAGCACGCGCTAGCGGCTGAAAAATTAGCAAAGCCCGTGAAGGAAGCAGCTCCCCGGCCCCGCGCAGCCCTCTGCGCGCAGCGCGGTCCTCGCGGGCCCCCCAGCGGAGCTCGCCGGAAGCGGCCGGCGCTTGCCGAGCGGCGCGCGGGCCGTCCCACAGTGCGCACGCGCAGGCCGTGTTGCGCATGCGTCGCGGTTTGCGCGGCAAGTCTGAGGCGGAGAGGTTCGGTCAGGCGAGGGTGTCCGTCTGCGAGGTGAGCGCGCGGCGGCCCGGGTCCGGACGCGACGGAGAGGACCTGGGGGCGAGGGGCCGGCTCGCGGGCAGGGAGGCGCGGGCGTCCCTGAGAGGACGCCGGGGCAGACGCGCCCCTTCGCGGGGAAGTCGATGGGAAGGGAGGCGCGAAGTAGCGGCCCTGAGGGGAAGGGGTGCGGGCGGCCGCGCGGGCGAAGTCGGCTCTGAGGAGGACGCGGCGGCCTCCCTGCTGCTCACACCCCGGCTTCCTGCCAATGCTTCCTCGGCCTGAAGGCCTTCCGTAAGGACGGCTCCGTCCGTCCTCGTCCTCCCGCTTCGAACACCTTCCTCCCCACACCCAGGACCCTGCAGACCCTCCCTTTTCAGGGCCCCTCCGCTCTGCGCTCCAAGAACTCGCTCCTTGGTCGGTGAGGACCCTCCCCCTCCTCCTCTCGGATCCCTGCCCTCCTCTTCGAGGACCCCACGGGCCTTCCCCTTCAGAGACACCTGTCGGCCTCCTCAAGGACTTCTGCCCTAGAAAACCCTCCTTCCCCCTTCAAGACTCCTCCCTTCGCTTCCCGCCCCCCCCCCCGCTTCGAAGATCCCCCCAGTTTTCCCCCCTCAGAGACCCCCTGCCTTCCCCTCAGGACACCCGCCTTCCCCCTTGAGGACCTCCACCCTCCCCTTCGAGGATGCCCCTCAGCCCTCTCTCTAGGACCCCACTCTCGCTCTCCCCGACCAGAACCACCCTTGTTCCCCTTTGAAGACCCCCGTTCCTCTCCAAACCCCCTGTCCATTTCCCCCAGCCTCCCCCACATTCAGACCCCCCCTTTTCTTTAGGCCCCCACCTCTCCCCTCAAGACAGTGCCCTCAGCCTTGTCCCTGCCTTTGTCCCTCCCCTCTGTCCTGCTCCTGCCTCTCTCCAGGCTCCCCTTTATCTACCTCAGGCGCTCCTTCGTTCAGCGTCTCCTTTACCTTCTGTCCCACCCTCATCTGTGTTTTCCCCCTGGCTCTGACCCACCTCTCCTCTCCCAGCCCTTACCTTCCCTCAGCCTTCCTGCTGTCCCCTATTTCTGCCTTGGCCCTGGTCCGTCCTTCCTGGGCCTCTTCCCTCAGCCTTCCTCCTCCACCTCTCTCACCTCTCCTCTCTATATCCTTTCCCTCAGTCCTGCCCCCCTTCCTCTCAGTTCTGCCTGTCCTTTCTGCTCCTCCTTTACCTCAGCCCCACCCCTTCTCTCTGGGTGCCAGCTACTCCCTGGACACCTCTCTTAGACCAGATTGGTTCTTTTTCTTTACCTTGCCCCGCTCCCCTCCTCTGCTCCAGCTCTCCATTCTGCCTGGCCTTGCTTTACTCTTTTCTCCATACCTCAGCCCTTCTCTTTTGGTGGCTCCCTTCAGTCCCTGCTTCCTCCTGCCACAGCCTCTGCCCACCTGGAATCTCTTGGTCTTCACTCCCTTCTCCCAACACTCATCCCCTTTTCTCTGGAATTTCTTCCTTACTCTGAAATCATGGAACCTACCACCACTCATATGTTTTTTAGGGACTCTTTGGCTTTTTTTTTCTTTTCCAAGTAACATTAGCTACTTTTCCCTCTCTGGGCGAGGAGAAAGGATTGTGACTCTCTGCTCTAGCTTGGGACCTGGCTAGCCTAGGAAGGCAGGCTGCCAGGATTTCACAGTCATTTCTGCTACTCCTTTCTCAGAATTTTATGCTTCAGCCTGTAGAGATAGAAATTCAGTTCAGTGGGGGTATCATACATCCAAAAAAAGGAAGTAATAAATTTAAAATTGATGGTAGGCAGAAAAGTATTTAGAAAAAAATTAAAATCTTCTCATATGTTATCCCAGACTAACTTCTAGCTAAGAATTAAAATGTTTAAATAAATAAGAAAATATATTTGAATATTTAACTGATCACTGCCTTTTTCTTACAGATTTGTATGATTTCTTTATATGTTTTGCATAGGAATCCAGCCCTTTGTAGGATGAATGTAATGATCTTTCCTCATTTTGTGTTAACTCATTTTTAAAATGATATTCTTATGTAGTTCATCAATTAGTTCAGTTGATTGTGGTTTGGGGTTCAAGTCTCTTTCCTTCAGTGCCACTACTGAGATTTTTCTAGCCTGTGTCTGTGGATCTTCCAGACCTGATATTGTGACTGAGGCAACAACCTGTCTGTAGATGTACAAATCTGTGTGAATATTCATTTAGGCATTTGTGTGAAATGAGCTAACTTCCTTTGATTCACATAACCTCTACTGTCCAGTTAAACTGTGTAAACCATTTGTGAGTCTCTCTGTGTAATTTCTGCAGATCCTAAGGTTTCCAACTCTTTTCTTCATCTGATACAGCTCAGCCCACCATCTTCCACAACAGTGTGCTTTGAAGCAGCCTGCCTTTTAGAGTATCTCCATCCTTTGAAGGGTCAAGCTGTAAAAATGTTCCACATGAAAGAGGTTTTGGGTGATATCTCGAGGAATCCCCAGCTCGTTCATCTACGTGATCAAGAAGAAAATCCAGAAACCACCCCCGTAAGAAACCCAGAGGCTCTGAGAGTTTCTCATCAGGACTTTAGGTATTTGCAATCCCTGTCGGTGACAGGACCTCACCAAGCTGTGAAGCAGATTCAGGAGCTCTGCTGGCGATGGCTGCAGCCAGAGATGCACACTAAGGAGCAGATGATGGAGCAGCTGGTGCTGGAGCAGTTTCTGAGCACCTTGCCAGAGAAAGTTCAGATATGGGTGAGGTCAAAACAGCCCAAGAGCAGCAAGGAAGCAGGAGACCTGGTGGCAGACTTGATCCAAGCATGTGAGGAGGAAGGTGAGAGGAGGGACTTTTTGAACATTTGCTGTATGCCTGGCACGTAAGAGGGAGCTAAATAAAAACTTGTTAAATGAATGAGTTTTATAATCTCCAGTCTAATCTACCTAATCTTATGTGAAATGAAAGAAACTTGAGGTTTGGCTTTTGCTTTTAATGCTATTTTCTGAGAGTATGCCTTCTCTCTGCTTTGTTCCCCGCCCTTCCACATTTCATTTTGAGCCTAAACTTTAGTGTCAACACAAAACAATACACAGTCAACAAAAAAAAAGATGGCATGCAATGTGGGAGATATGAGGCCTGAAATTTAAATTCTGTCAGAATTTGACTGGTCTCTTAGAAACTCAGAGCTACTAGACTGGAACTAAGGGCATTTCAATGATGATAGAAGAAAGCCATTTACTCCTAATAGCCCTTTGAATGATACTGATACTAAAAGCTGAATGAAATTGATACTAAAAACAAAGCATTGTTTATGTATATATAAATAGACAAGCAGAGAAAGGCAAGGGAACAAGACTAGGATGTGGACCAGTGGGATGGGTTGATTACATCGAAAAATATAAACAGGTAAATTTGAAATAAACATGAGGGTCATGTATGGCTGAATGCTGATGTATCAAGGATTATGATTAGTCCAATTCTATGCACCTGCATTCATTAAAAGAATTGTGAAGATGCTAATAGTAAACATATTGGACACTTAAAATGTACTACATTCTAAATATTTTATAATAGTGCTTTACTTCTCTTAGTAGTTCTTGAAATAGGTATTACCCTCCTTCCACAAATGAGAAGACAGGCACAGAGAGGTTGAATAACTTACCTGTGAAAGTGTTAGTCGTTCAGCTGTGTCTGACTTTTTGACCCCATAGCCTGCCAGGTTCCTCGCCAGTGGAATTCTCCATGCAAAAAGACTGGAGTGGGTTGTCACTTCTTTTTCCAAGGGATTACGTCTGAGCCACCAGGGAAGCCCAACTTCTCTGTGGTCCACAATTACTAACAGCAATTGGCAGTCAGGATTCAGACCTGTGGCTGGCTCCAGTCTGTCCTCTTATTAATCATGGCTGTTATACTGCCTCCAGTGGACATAGGGCGTATTGTCCCACAGAATTTTTAAACTTGGTCAAAGGCATAGCCTTTGATGGAGCTGGAATTCAAGGGAAGGGAAAGAGCTTGCTAGGGTATGAGAAAGAAACTATAGAATAGTGAAAGGTACTCTTGGAAAGAGACCACAAGCAAGAAAGGACTTCAGGTTTCGTAAGGGAAGGTGGTGGTCGTCTTCTAGATCCCTGAGTGAAAAAGATGTGATAAGAGTTGTCTTTTTTTTTTTTTTTTTTAATTCCTGCTTTGTGCTTCACATATGTAATGTTTAATCCTTACAGGAGCCCATAAAATTAGAGATAATATCGTAATTTCCATGTTACAATTGAGAAACTGAGGTTCCCTGGTGACTAAATGGACAGTGAAGCTAGGACCATTGATACCAATAAAGAGGGAACTTCTGCTTTATTTGGAAGGCACTGAAAATCAATGGAAGCGTTTAGAGGTGGGAGATAACCAAACCTCTTTTCTGGAATTGCCACACTGAGCTGAGAAGTGTGTGTGTGTTTTTTTTTTTTTTGGTCTTTCTCTTGTCATAGGAAGTGCTGCTTCCGCCCATGGCAGGTGAGGGGTTGGCAGGCTACTCTCTCTTTGGGTGCTGCCAGACTGGACTCAACGCTGTGGTCATTCCTTTCCCTTCTAGGTTTCTCTGCTTGGAACTCTGTTCTTGCAGAAAATAGAAACACCAATGAACACCAAAAGGAGGACACAAAGATGTCTGACAGTAAACCATTTGTTAGATCTCAGGTGAGTCAGGTTTTCTTCTGACTTAGTTCTCCAGTATGAGGAGCTCCCCTTTCTGATTTCTAGACCTCCCCTATCTGATTAAACTTCCTCATTTCCTTAAAGTCTTTATACAAACTTTACCTAACTGAGCCTTTCCCTGGTTTCTGTATCAGAATTTTCTTCTGACTCTGTATTTGCTTTCCTGCTTTTTCTCACAATTATTGCCACCCCTACATACCATATCTTTAATGTTTTCTCTCTTTTCTTATCTCGGGAATTAATTTTTCATTGTTTATTATTCCATTTTATCTCCACTTTTGACTTAATCAAAGCAGCCCTCATGTGATTTGTACTATTATTATGCTCCTTTTTATATATGAAATAACTGTTGTGAATTTTTAAAATTTTACTCCTTAATGTTCTTGTTAAATCATGTTTTAAAACCTAGAAGAAGCTACCCTGTTGTGCTTCCTTTAGAAAAAAATTCATGGGTGGGGGAAGGCGTTTGACGGTTAGGAAAACTAAATGTTTAAAAATGCTCCTTGAGGGAGAGATAAGGGGAAAAGGGTTGAGAAACGTTGTTCTAGATGATCTGTTGCTGAGAATAGCCCTCTGTCCCTACAGTGTTCATGTCAAGGATCCCAAGAGAAGATGCCCACAGAGACTACTGAGGTAATATAAAGGAGTTTGTAAGTGGATGGATTTTGACAAACGGGGGGGCACCTGCCCCATCTAAGGGGCAGCTATGACTCAGCTTCAGCTAATGGTGCCATGTGAGAATGTGGACCAGATCTCTAGATCTTCTGATTTTTTAAAGAGAAGTCAAAAAATCCAACTAATATGAATTATACCAATATTTTGGTGTTGGCAAATTTTGAAAAAAGAAAACACATGGGAGCCAAATAAACTCCTCTATAGAAGCTGGGCAGACAGTACATGCTCTCTAGTTCATTGATCTGCATAATGTTTCCATGAAAACACAACAGATGTATATTAGTGAAATGGGTATCATAGTCTTATGTAGTCTTCCAATACTTGCTTTTTACATTCACCCTTCTGTTACCAAGGATGTTGCATGTAATTGTAATTAATTAGTTTGTATTACTGCATTATTATTCCATGGTGTGATTATATGTGTGTTAGTCACTCAGTGATCATGGCATCTGGTCCCATCACTTCATGGCAAACATGTGGAAACAGTGGCTGACTTTATTTTTGAGGGCTCCAAAATCACTGGAGATGGTGACTGCAGCCATCAAATTAAAAGACGCTTACTCCTTGGAATAAAACCCAAATAAATTAATTTTAAAAAAAAGAAATAGAGTTTTCACCAGCCCACCCTGTTTACCTGTTGTTCAAGTTCAAATTAAAAAAAAAAGAAATAGGGTTTTCACCAGCCCACCCTGTTTACCTGTTGTTCAAGTTCAACTGACTGCAAAACCAACCCCCACTATTGTTCCTTCTCTAAGGAAAATCTAGTCAAACCACCATCTGCTGGGTTTGGGTAAACTCCAGGAGCTGGTGATGGACAGGGAGGCCTGGCGTGCTGTGGTTCACGGAGTCGCAAAGAGTCGGACATGACTGAGTGACTGAACTGAACGCTCAGTTGTGTCTGACTCTTTACAACTGCAGGGACTATAACCTGCCAGTCTCCTGTCCGTGGAATTCTCCAGGCAAGAGTACTAGAGTGGGTTGCCATTCCTTTCTCCAGGGGATCTTCTCAACTCAGGGATTGAACCTGGGTCTCCTGCATTGCAGGCAGATTCTTAACCATCTGAGCCACTGGGGAGCCCCAATATCATAATACATTTATTTCTTCTTCCATAAATGAATGTTTGGGTCTTTCTTAGATTTTGGAGGTTATAAGACAGTACACATGAGCAGCTATACCTAGGAATAGGTATATTTCTGGACCCAAAGTGATTTACCAATTTACATTTCCCTGGTGGCTCAGATGTAAAGCATCTGCCTGCAATGTGGGAGAACTGGGTTCAGTCCCTGAATCGAGAAGATCCCCTGGAGAACGAAATGGCAACCCTCTCCAGTACTCTTGTTTGGAAAATTCCATGGATGGAGGAGCCTAGTAGGCTCCAGTCCACAGGATCGCAAAGAGTCGCACACAACTGAGCAACTTCACTTTTAGCATCTTTTAAGAGGTCTCAAAAGTCCACATTCTGACATTTTCCTTGGTGGCTCAGTCAGTAAAGAATCTGCCTGCAGGGCAGGAGATGGAGGTTCAATCCTTGGTTAGAAAGATCCCCTGGAAAAGAAATGGGAACCCGCTCTCTAGTATTCTTGCCTTGGAAATCCCATGGACAGAAGAGCTTGCCTCAGAGTCAGCCGTGACTGAGCAACTACACCACCACCACCAAGAGTCCACATTCTAGACAGTATTTGGTATTGTCAGACTTCTTAATTTTTGTTAGTTGAATGGGTATAAAGTCACACTTTGTCATTTTGAAATGCATTTTCTTGTTATAATAAGATTGGCTATCTCTTCGTATTTTTGAGGTGTTTGTGTTTTATGGATGAGTCACTGAGGCTTAACCTATCTGCACTCACAGAACTTATAAAAGAGAACCAGAGCTTAAACCCAATTGTCTCTTTTTCCTGCGACTGAGGTATACCGCTCAGCTTTTATTTTCATTTTTCTCTCTTTATAAAGGAACTTAAAAGGATCTTTCTCCTCCAACACAAATCTCTAAAAATTAGCAGTGGGAGCTATCTCAGAAATGTTCCCACTTCTCTCAGACTTCAAGACCAAAGAAAGATATACTTCTTTTTTTTCTTTCTTTTTTATGTTTTAAATTATGAAAGTATGATAACACAGTTACAGGAGTCTTGGAGAGTCCAGAACAAAGTTACATATAGTTCCACTATGTGGTGGTTGGTGGTTTAGTCGCTAAGTCGTGTCCAATTCTTGTGACCGCATGGACTATAGCCTGCCAGGATACTCTGTCCATGGGATTCTCCAGGCAAGAATACTGGAGTAGGTTGCCATTTCCATCTCCAGGGGTCTTCCCAATCCAAGAATCAAACCCAAGTCGCCTGCATTGCAGGCAGATTCTTTACCAACTGAGCTATGAGGGAAGTTCCACTATAAATTACAATTATTTTTAAGTAGATAAATAAAGATCTTTAGTTGGACTTTCAATATCAAATTCAAAATTAATAGAATGAATAAAAGTAGAAGGATATAGTAGATCTGAAAAGCACTATGAACCAGTTCAACAGAATTCAGATTTATGTAGTTTTCACACAACAAGAGAATCCAAATTCTATTCAAGTTCCCATAGACTATAAACTAGGAGACACTAGAACATGTCCAGGGACATAAAACAAAGTGCAAAAATTTCATGATCTGAAGGTATTGAAAACATATACAGGCTGTTCTCTTATCACTGTGGAATTATGTTAGAAATTAATACCAAAAGATATTAGAAAATAACCCACATATTTTCAAGTGCAGTGTGACATTTCCCAAGAGAGATCTTTGACTTAGCCATTGAAAGCCTCTGTAAAGTTAAAAGCCTGAGAAAGCAGAGGGTGATTGCAGAGAAGAAAGCATTTTAATGAGAAAGACTTAAAGGAAAGATACACATCTAAGTCCCTAAAAGGAAAGATACACATCTAAGTCCCTAAAACCTTTGGATTAGAGTCTTTCTGCTTGTCTGAATGTCTGCTTCATGGTCAGTCCCCTCTTACCAGGCACCTTTCCCCTCTTTGGGATAATTCTGGATTTCAATCATTTAGGAGTATGTCTGGCATTTCAGGAGTTGGTGACTTTTGAGGATGTGGCTGTGGACTTCAGTCCAGAGGAATTACCCTACCTCAGTGCTTCTCAGAGGAACCTCTACCGGGAGGTGATGCTGGAAAATTACAGGAACCTGGTCTCCCTCGGTAAGCTGTGATGACCAAAATTGTTTCCAGACATTGGCATATGTCCCTAGTGGCAAAATCTTTGGAAACAGGCTTTATTTTTCTTGTGTGTAAATTTGCACTTTCCCTATTGTCTCAGAGTCTTTAGAAACCAGGCTGGGAGTTCTGAGGCTACAGGACAGAACCCCCCAGTTACAAGTCTCCTTCTTCTACAGGGTACCAGTTCCCTAAACCTGACATTATCTCACAGCTGGAAGAGGAGGAGTCACATGCTAGGGAGGAAGATGGGAGTACAGTGACATGTCAAGGTGAGCAGTGAGACCGGAATCTTGGGGAGACAACCCTGCTCAGTGAGCAGGGGCTGGGAGCTGGTCCTCAAAGCCCACTCAGCTTAGGGAGAAGGCTGGTAGATGCTTTCACGTCAGGGGCTCATGTGGCCTCACCGCATCATTCTCACTCATTACTTCTTTTATCTCCTCTCCGAAGCTCATCTCTTCTCTCCTGCTCAGCTTCAGGGAGGCCAGTTTCCCTATCCTCTCGTGTTCAAGCCCCTGCATTCATTTTTGCCTTTCCCCTGACAGCTAGAAATCAGAGGTCTTTCCTCTCTCACTGAGACAAGTGAAAACCTTGGTGTGATACCACTGTTTTTTCCAGCCCCACTCAGGGAGTTGACTTTATAAAGCACAAACTTTTGATCAGGTTCTTACCACTCTCAAAAGAAAATGCAAACTTCTAGCAAAACATTTAAATCCGTCCCAGTCTGGCCTAAAAGTCACATCCACCTTCATCTCTCATCAATTCAGTTCAGTCGCTCAGTTGTGTCTGACTCTGTGCGACCCCATGAATCGCAGCACGCCAGGCCTCCCTGTTCATCACCATCTCCCGGAGTTCACTCAGACTCACGTCAATCGAGTCCGTGATGCCATCCAGCCATCTCATCCTCTGTCGTCCCCTTCTCCTCCTGCCCCCAATCCCTCCCAGCATCAGAGTCTTTTCCAGTGAATTAACTCTTTGCATGAGGTGGCCAAAGTACTGGAGCTTCAGCTTCAGCATCATTCCTTCCAAAGAAATCCCAGAGTTGATCTCCTTCAGAATGGACTGGTTGGATCTCCTTGCAGTCCAAGGGACTCTCAAGAGTCTTCTCCAACACCACAGTTCAAAAGCATCAATTCTTTGGCACTCAGCCTTCTTCACAGTCCAACTCTCACATCCATACATGACCACTGGAAAAACCATAGCCTTGACTAGACAGACCTTTGTTGGCAAAGTAATGTCTCTGCTTTTGAATATGCTATCTAGGGTGGTCATAACTTTCCTTCCAAGGAGTAAGTGTCTTTTAATTTCATGGCTGCAGTCACCATCTGCAGTGATTTTGGAGCCCCCCAAAATAAAGTCTGACACTGTTTCCACTGTTTTCCCATCTATTTCCCATAAAGTGATGGGACCAGATGCCATGATCTTCGTTTTCTGAATGTTGAGCTTTAAGCCAACTTTTTCACTCTCTACTTTCACTTTCATTAAGAGGCTTTTTAGTTCCTCCTCACTCTGCCATAAGGGTGGTGTCATCTGCATATCTGAGGTTATTGATATTTCTCCCAGCAATCTGGATTCCAGCTTGTGCTTCTTCCAGTCCAGTGTTTCTCATGATGTACTCTGCATGAAGGTGAAGTTGCTCAGTCGTATCCAGCTCTTTGCGACCCTGTGGACTGTAACCTACTAGGCTCCTCTGTCCATGGGATTCCCCAGGCAAGAATACTGGAGTGGATTGCCATTTCCTTCTCCAGGGGATCTTCCCGACCCAGGGATCGAACCTGGGTCTCCCACATCGAAGGCAGACGCTTTAACCTAAGCAGGGTGACAATATACAGCCTTGACGTACTCCTTTTCCTATTTGGAACCAGTCTGTTGTTTCATGTCCAGTTCTAACTGTTGCTTCCTGACCTGCATATAGGTTGCTCAAGAGGCAGATCCGGTGGTCTGGTATTCCCATCTCTTGAAGAATTTTCCACAGTTTATTGTGATCCACACAGTCAAAGGCTTTGGCATAGTCAATAAAGCAGAAATAGATGTTTTTCTGGAACTCTCTTGCTTTTTCCATGATCCAGCAGATGTTGTCAATTTGATCTCTGGTTCCTCTGCCTTCTCTAAAACCAGCTTGAACATCAGGAAGTTCATGGTTCACGTATTGCTGAAGTCTGGCTTGGAGAAGTTTGAGCATTACTTTACTAGCATGTGAGATGAGTGCAGTTGTGCAGTAGTTTGGGGAATCTTTGGCATTGGCTTTCTTTGGGATTGGAATGAAAACTGACCTTTTCCAGTCCTGTGGCCACTGCTGAGTTTTCCAAATTTGCTGGCATATTAGTGCAGCACTTTCACAGCATCATCTTTCAGGATTTGAAATAGCTCGACTGGAATTCCATCACCTCTGCTAGCTTTGTTTGTAGTGATGCTTTCTAAGGCCCACTTGACTTCACATTCCAGGATGTCTGGCTCTAGGTGAGTGATCACACCATCATGATTATCCGGGTTGTGAAGATCTTTTTTGTACAGTTCTTCTGTGTATTCTTGCCACCTCTTCTTAATATCTTCTGCTTCTGTTAGGTCCATACCATTTCTGTCCTTTATCGAGCCCATCTTTGCATGAAATGTTCCCTTGGTATCTCTAATGTTCTTGAAGAGATCTCTAGTCTTTCCCATTCTTTTGTTTTCCCCTATTTCTTTGCACTGATTGCTGAGGAAGGCTTTTATATCTCTTCTTGCTATGCTTTGGAACTCTGCATTCAGATGCTTATATCTTTCCTTCTCTCCTTTGCTTTTTGCTTCGCTTCTTTTCACAGCTATTTGTAAGGCCTCTCCAGACAGCCATTTTACTTTTTTGCATTTCTTTTCCATGGGGATGGTCTTGATCCCTGTCTGCTGTATAATGTCACGAACCTCTGTCCATAGTTCATCAGGCACTCTGTCTATCAGATCTAGGCCCTTAAATCTATTTCTCACTTCCACTGTATAATCATAAGGGATTTGATTGATGTCATACCTGAAAGGTCTAGTGGTTTTCCCTATTTTCTTCAATTGAAGTCTGAATTTGGCAATAAGGAGTTCATGATCTGAGCCACAGTCAGCTCCCAGTCTTATTTTTGCTGACTGTATAGAGCTTCTCCATCTTTGGCTATAAAGAATATAATCAGTCTGATTTTGGTCTTGACCATCTGGTGATGTCCATGTGTAGAGTCTTTTCTTATGTTGTTGGAAGAGGGTGTTTGCTATGACCAGTGCGTTCTCTTGGCAAAACTCTATTAGCCTTTGCCCTGCTTCATTTTGTATTCCAAGGCAAAATTTCCCTGTTACCCCAGGTGTTTCTTGACTTCCTACTTTTGCATTCCAATTCCCTATAATGAAAAGAACATCTTTTTTGGGTGTTAGTTCTAAAAGGTCTTGTAGGTCTTCATAGAACCATTCAGCTTCAGCTTCTTCAGTGTTACTGGTTGAGGCATAGACTTGGATTACTGTGATATTGAGTGGTTTGCCTTGGAAACGAACAGAGATCATTCTGTCATTTTTGAGATTGCATCCAAGTACTGCATTTCGGACTCTTTTGTTGACCATGATGGCTACTCCATTTCTTCTAAGGGATTCCTGCCCAGTAGTAGATACAATAGTCATCTGAGTTAAATTCACCCATTCCAGTCCATTTTAGTTCGCTGGTTCCTAGAATGTCGACGTTCACCCTTGCCATCTCTTGTTTGACCACTTCCAATTTGCCTTGATTCATGGACCTGACATTCCAGCTTCCTATGCAATATTGCTCTTTACAGCATCCGACCTTGCTTCTATCACCAGTCACGTCCACAGCTGGGTGTTCTTTTTGCTTTGGCTTCATCCCTTCATTCTTTCTGGAGTTCTCCACTGATCTCCCGTAGCATATTGGGCACCTACCGACCTGGGGAGTTCCTCTTTCAGTATCCTATCATTTTGCCTTTTCATACTGTTCAGGGGTTCTCAAGGCAAGAATACTGAAGTGGTTTGCCATCCCCTTCTCCAGTGGACCACATTCTGTCAGACCTCTCCACCATGACCCGCCCGTCTTGGGTTGCCCTGTGGGCATGGCTCAGTATCATTGAGTTAGACAAGGCTGTGGTTCCAGTGTGATTAGATTGACTAGTTTTCTGTGAGTATGGTTTAAGTGTTTCTGCCCTCTGATGCCCTCTTGCAACACCTACCATCTTACTTGGGTTTCTCTTACCTTGGACGTGGGGGTATCTCTTCACGGCTGCTTCAGCTAAGCACAGCCACTGCTCCTTACCTTGGATGAGGGGTATCTCCTCACCGCCGTCCCTCCTGACCTTGAACGTAGAGTAGTTCCTCTCGGTCCTCCTGCGCCCGTGCAGCCGCCGCTCCTTACCTTGGACGAGGGGTTTCTCCTCCCGCCGCCCCTCCTGACCTTGAACGTGGAGTAGCTCCTCTAGGCCCTCCTGCGCCCACGCAGCCACCGCTCCTTGGGCTTCCCTTGTGGCTCAGCTGGTAAAGAATCTGCCTGCAGTGCAGGAGACCTGGGTTCGATCCCTGGGTTGGGAAGATCCTCTGGAGAAGGGAAAGGCTACCCACTCCAGTATTCTGGCCTGGAGAATTCCATGGACTGTACAGTTCATGGGATCATAAAGAGTCAGACACGACTGAGCGACTTTCATCTCTCATAGATACTCCTAATGTAACTCTGTATTGCTGCTCACCAGGACTCTGTACTTTTCATAGTTCAGTGTCTGCTCAGAATAAGCTTGCCACCCACTTCACTGCTTGCTGAGCCCTAATGCCTTCCCCTCCCTGATCTTTTTCTGTTCCCAAAAGAAATTAATTCCCCAAACTCCTTTTGTACATTTATAGCCTGATTAGAGTCTTTATACAGACTTATGAACATACATTTGGATAACGCTTTGCTCAAAATTGACGTTTAATAAATGTTAAGTTGAATGGGTAAAACGAGAGATTGAGAGGCAAGAAAAGAGTTGGAATTGTCTTGCTTTATTCTGAGTGAGAGATTGTTGACCGGTGTACTCCAGTGTTTCTTCAGTAGTCCTACAGAATTATGATTATAGGGATTCTTTAAAAAAAAAAAAAAGTGTTCCCTAACAAGATCAGTTAGAGAAATGCCACCTCTTATATCTCCCCTCTTTGAGATCTGAGACGCTGGTTAAGGGATCTGAAGAGTCTTACATGAGTGAAGGCTGACTTGCATCATATGGTATCGCCCAGATTGACCTGACAATAGAATCCCTTTATGGCCACAGTTACATTAGTTCCTCCAAACAGCAGTGATGTACCAAGCATGGTCTGGAAGTTGCAGCCAAGCCCCAGTCCCACCTCTTTCTCTGGTGTCCTTCTCATTCTCCTGTCGGTGTCTGTGGCATCTTCGTCAGTGTTCATTCCTCCTAGATGGTCTCTTCTGCCTCACCCTCACCTGTCCTTGCTTACTCTCTTCTCCATCCTTCTCCCACTCTCTCCTTAGGTTCCCAGAAAACTCAAACCTCTGTACTAACTATTCTGTAAGTTTTGGTCTCTCTCTTCCGTTTCTACTATAATGATGTTTCTCTCTGAGTAAAAATAGTAGAGGACCTTTTACATTCCTTTTAGATTGGGAGGAACAATCAGAATCCAGTGATCTAACTCCAGAGCAAAGCCTGCCTGTAGAAAAATCATCCTCGGGGGCAGGAATAGAGGATTTGGAGGCAGGTGACTCCTGGTGTACCCACACAGGAGAGTCTGCTGATGATCCTCTGGAGTCGCAACAGGTCAAGCCGGTGGAAGTTTTGAGGCCCACAGAAATGAGTGACCCCAAGACCGTTACTCAGGAAGGAAGCCACGAGGGTGATCAACTAGAGAAAAGCTCGGAACTTAACAAACCATCGGAGAGTCTTCCTGGAAAGGCTCCCCAGGAGTGTACTACTCCTGGAGTCTGCACCAGGTCCCAGCTGGCCCACAGCTTGTTTTTCCTCCAAGAGAACAAGCGCTACAGATGTGAATTTTGCGAAAGAAGTTTTAGTACCCGACCAGGCCGGGAGAAACACCAGCAGATCCATACCGGGAAGAAGCCCTTTGTATGTAAACAGTGTGGGGAAGCCTTCTACCTCATGCCACACCTCACCAGACATCAGAAGACTCACTCAGATGGGAAGTCCTTGACCCAGCGTGCAGATGTCTACGGCCGCATGAGAATTCAGAGTCAAGACTGCCACGAGTGTTTCCAATGCGGCAAAGCTTTTATCCAGGCTGCGCATCTTTTCCAGCATCTCAAAGCCCACGGAGCAGCAATAACCCTGCCGCTTGAGTTGCCCCGAAACAAGATGTATTTGATTCGATATAAGCGACAGCACGACTACATTGGAGAAAGAGCCTGTCAGTGTTGCGACTGTGGCAGAAGGTTCCGTCAGAGCTCACACCTCATCCAGCACTACAAGACTCACGCTCAGGAGAGGCCTTACCAGTGCCAGCTGTGTGGGAAGTGCTTCAGCCAGCCATCCTGCCTCACTCAGCATTACCAGCTCCATTCCCAAGGGAAGCCCCTTGAGTGCCGTCACTGTTGAAAAGCCTCCCGTCAGAGCATTCTCAACATCGTAGGCTTTCTCCTCGAGAGAGACCCTTCGAGTGCTCTGAATGTAAGAGGGTCTTCCACCAGCCCACCGACCTTGTTAACAACTTGAAAATGTGTCATGGTGTAGTCAGAAAACAGCAAGAGGTTGCAAGGGGATAGAACAATCTTTTTGCAGACGGACAGCACGTGTGTCAGTCACTGAAGCAGAAAACGTTACAGAGTATTTTTGTTGCATGGGAAAGATGCCGATAGATTTTGCCCTTCTCTGGTGGTGTCTATAGAATGGAGAACCTCAATTGTGACATCCCGACAAAAAATCTGTGACTGGCAGGTGGGCTCCAGACAGGAACTCTGTTGCCTTTTACAGGAGTGTTGACATACAATATCTTTACCACATGGGATATATCAGCAGAGGGCATCATAAAAAGGTGTTTGAAGTGTATCTATAGTGATCAGTCCACAAAGCTGAAGTAATTGGCACTGTGTTTCCATAGTAGTTCATAATTTTGAAAACATTGCCATATGTATTATTTGATCTTTTAAGGAATGCTGCACTGCACCTAGTTTGATGACATTTCATATTTACAGATAGAGCAAACTTTGAAACTCCAAGTTGTCATTTGATTTGACCTGGGTTTTAAGTGATGAACCCCAGCTTGGTTTGGTTCAATTATTTGGTTTTTGAGAGTCCATGAGATACTTATTTTAAATCTTGATGCTCAACCCAGGTTTGTTTTATTCCTGTCACATGGTCTCTGAAGAAAAGTAATAGCTGTACTGACTGAAGCCTTCTTCCTTTTTTAGTAATTTCAGTGTTATTTCATGTTAAATCAGATGGGGACACTTGTAGTATAGGGGATCAAAAAGATTTTTAAAGTGAAGTTCTGATAGCCATTTCTCTTACAATTAGGATTAGATGAATTTTAGGGACACTGATCAGGGAAGTATCTTTTTGCTAAACACTTTCTTATAATTGGTCTTGTAGATTGTAAATCTGCTACTGATCAAATAGAAGTTTTTGTAATTTTATATTTGAGGGTTTGGGGTTTTGTATTTTTGGAAAAGGAAGGAGTATTTGAAAGCTGTTTCTGTTCTTGGACTCTGGCATTGTCAGCACAGCCAGCTTCACCTAAAGTCTTATTTCTACCCTGGGCATACTTCACTCAAAAGTATTAGCCATGGATTGCACTAAAAATCCCTTTCATACCATACTGTTCTAATGTAAAGGTTTTGCATCACCGACTTGAATGATGGTCAGATGCAAAGACACGGGAACCAGGTGGACCTGGTGTCTCAGAATCTGACTTCTTGCCTGGCAGGGTGGGTTGTGTCTGTCTTATTCACTGCCTTGCTTTTTCTCGTCCTGCCATTTCTGATTTATGATGTGTGGCTCCAGAGTCATGAAATTAAAAACAAACATGACTCATTAGGACCTGCACCAGCCAAATGAGCACTTGCTCCACATGAGCGCTCACTCACAGCCCCTCTTCCTCGTTTCCCAAGGGCCTGATGAGACAGCCCTCACTGACTGGCCCTGTTTCCTCCCAGGGACCATCCTCCCACCCACTGTACATTCGTTTCTGATCCTGCCACCACTACGTCAGAGGAACGTAACGTCAGTGTGGCTTATTGTTGATGTTGCTAATTAACCTTTATTTGTTTCTGTTTGTAATTTATAAATATCTCTCAGGAGAAACTTTGAGGAGAGCTTCCAGTTTCTCCTCAAACTTTTACCTACTTACTTGTAGCATCTAGCAAGTGGGTTTCACCTACTTGCCATTTTTACTCTGTCATACTATAATGGTGATTTTTAATTTTCCTCATCTCTTCTACATTTAGTAATTAGAATTCTGTGAGGAAAAGTTACTTCCCTATATTTTTATTCAGTAATTTATTTATATCAGGATGGATCTGTGGCATGGGCTGTGATTCAACACGACCATTACTTATTTTAGAATTGTTCCAGCTCTGGCCACTGGGAGTCCTTTCATGTTGGCGCCTGTGCCTTTTCAACAAGACCCCATCCTTTTCTGAACAGTTGTAATTTTTCCTTAATCTCTCCGTTCAACTCCAGGAAAACCCTGTCATTTCTTTATGATAACTTCTACCTCACCCCTACCTTGTGAAATCTGCTTCTTTCCCCGGGATCATAGCTTTACTCACGCCCTTGTCAGTCTGCCATTTCATTTCTTCCTTCACCATTTTTGCTGAATTGACATACTACCTCAATTATTATTTGTTCAACACACTTTGTTTCAATTGTGCCATCGCTGTTTTTTTAAACTTCAGTATATCTACCTAAAAAGGAAAATTTCAGATCAACTCAAAGTGTCTTACCCAGACCATAAGCAGATTTTCCTAGTCATTTCCGAGATGTCCTTTTATAGCTGGCTTGTTTGAATCTGGATCCAAATGTGCTCCATTGATTGCATTTGGTTGTCTGATTTCAAGTTTCTCAATCTAAAGCAATCTCCTCTCACTTTTTCTTTCTCTATATTAACGTTTAACTTTTTAAATTTAGAAGCACTCATTTTTTAATTTATTTTTAGTTCTGATAAATACATGACATAAAATTAACCATCTCAAACATTTTTAAGTATACAGTAGTGTTAAGTGGAGTCACATTATTGTGCAGTGGATACTCAGGACTTTTTCATCTTGAAAAACTCGAATTCTGTATCCATTAAACAGTAACTCCCCGTCTCCCCCCATCAATGATGATTGATGGCAATCATCATTCTAGCTCTTTCTCTTTTTTTTTTTAAAGCTTTGTGTGATTATGCAAGTAGTACTGGCAGAAACAAGGTCAGTTGTCCTGTGGAATGTCCCCCCTTCTAAGTGTGTCTGTTTGCTTCCTGTGGTATCCTTAACTTGTCCCTCTCTCTGTATTGTCTATAACTGGAAGTTAACGCTAAACTCTGGAGAATTTAATTTGATTCATCTTCAGCTGCTTTGGCAAGAATACCTCGTAGGTGGTTTTGTGTACTTTATATCATATCCCATCAAGCTTTTTGCCCTCCCAAAGGTCTAGGCTCTTGAAGTCATTCTCCAAGCCACTGCACCATTCACAGGCAGGAAGGTTTCAGAGTTTTCACCATCTGTGGACTCTTCATGATCCATCTGCATGTTCCTTCTTCACCACCTCTTCTAGACTTTTCTTTATGTGCCTCCCTCCATTACTCCATCCTGGTCTTTAGATATTTGGATTAAGAGGTGATAGAGACTCCTTGAGGGGTTCTGCTGTGGGTCATTTGTCTAGGGCCCTGGGCTAAGGCTTCTTAAGAGGCCTTAACTCTAGAAAGCCAGGGAGCATCAGACTTGACTCTGTTCCGATGCTTCTTTCATACCACAGATGGCAGCGGTGACAACATGGATAGTTAACTCTGCCGGTCATCCCTGGACTAGTGGGAATTTATGGGATATGCACAAGCCACTGCCTCCATACTTTACAAGCTGAACTCGAGCTGCCTGTGGTGGCAGGTACCTCAGCCTGTTATCTCTCACCTTGCTGCCTTTTTTTACTACTGTTCTAGTCGGCCCCCAAGGATAATGCTATTCTTTCTGGCTTTTCCCAACCAATTCCTAATACATCAGACAGTTTGGGCACGGCACTTATACTCAGGTTAATATTTTTTAAATTTAGAAACACTCATGTTTTAAGCTTTCTTTGATTATGCAAGTAATACATATCCGTTGAAGACAATTAGAAACTACTTTCATCTTTGAGGTTTTGGTTTTTTTTTTTAATATTTGTATTTTCCTGTCTTAGATATACTTGCTGCTGAAAGAGGTATACACTGTTCAGACATTTTTTCCTAGGTATAGGTTTATATAGATTTTTAAATAAAATACTATTTTAAAAGTTGCAGTTTTTCTTCTAATATATTGTGAATATCTTTCTACATTCCTAAATATATCCCCCAGTTTCATCTTTCAAGACTGCCTGATACTTGGTTGCATAGACGTGGCCTAGTTTATTTCACTAGACTTCTAGGGTTGGAAACTGGGGATACTGTTCTTTATCTTTTTTTTTATTCCATTGTGAACCTTTAAAAAATTTGTTTTAAAAAAATTTTTTAAAGCAAAAAAACCCCCAAAATTTTATTTTTATTTAGTTATAATTAACATACTGTATTATATGAGGATGGGGTGATAGACTGGAAAGGTGTAGGGGATTAAGAAGTACAAACTTCCAGCTATAAAATAAGTCACAGGAATATAATGTACAAATAGGGAATATAGTCAGTAATATTGTGACAGCTTTGTGGTCGCAGATGGTAACTGGGCTCATGGTGGTGATTGTTTGGTAATGTATAAGAGTACTCACTCCCTGTGTGGTACACCCAAACTTATCTCTTACGTGTGCATTGCTTTCCCATTACCTCCTGAATCTTGTAATCTCCATCAGCAACTTGCTCTGATGTCTTTGCATGTGGTTGTGCTCCCCAAGGAGGAGTTCCCAGCAATAGACTTTCTAGGCCAAAAGGTATATGTATCTTGAAGGCTTTGGAAGCACTCCTGGCCTTCTCTCCTCAAGGTCTAAAAGATTTTTAGATTTTTTTTTTCTCTTGGGAGCAACTGAACTACTCAACTCTCCGCTATACTCACTTTCTCCATGAAGAATTTGCACTCTTAACCCCCCTTAGGGAATAAGAGGCCTGATGTCAGGCCTGGAAAGATCCACAGATGAAGTAGTTTGTTCAGACTCTCATTTTACCAGTTGTGTTAGGTTTACTTACCTCATTAAATAGTATTAAGCATATTAAATAAAATTTGAGAAGCACAGCAGGCTAATAAACTACCCCGGGGTGCTCTCATCAGAGCACACACCCAGGACCATGCTTGTGTTCACTGGCTGAGGAGCCCCTTGGCAGGGCAGGGAGAGCCTCGGCTTTGGAACCAGGCAGACCTGAAGCCAGAGCCAGCCCCTCCTCAGAAGCTGATTATCCTCACTTTCTTAGGAAATGCGGTGACAGTGCCTCCCCTTGGAGCTCTTGAAAGGCCTGGAGCTCGTCTGTGCGACAGAGCCTAACAGTGCCTGGTACATAGTAGGCACTCGGGGTGCTTAAAGTTCTCTTAGTGATAGCTGATAAACCATAGCCATACATCAGACACAGCCACATCTTATCATATTTTAGTATTCACTGTACTGAAAAAATTTTTTTCTTTGAGTAAACAGTTTTCATATAATTACAGATTTAAAGTTCTGTTTTTCTCACTAATTTGTAATGACAATTTAAAAATGACAGTGATGTAAAGGTTCGATGAACAGATCATAGACCATTGTATTTGTAGTTGCTTGCTTAAGATAGATTTCCAAAAAGTGGTATTACCAGATGAGACGTGAAAAGCATTTCTTTGGTTCTCAAAAGATAGTGCAGAATTTGTTTCCCTAGGGGCAGCACTCACAGCCGCCAGCTAAGGGCAGGGCGGGAGGAGGGTGGGCAGGGATGTGCGTAGCTAATCAATCACACTGGCCCTGAACCTGAAGACTGGCCCACAGCCTTTCTCAACATAACACTCCAGATCAGACAGACTGAGCAGTTCATATTTGCAAAGAAATGTCTTTGCCACACCTGGTATAAATAAGAATTTGAAAAACTTTGCCAGCACTGGATATTTATTACTTAAACCAACAAAATGTATGCCTGTTTGATAAGCCGAAAAAGTGATTCTTGCTAACTCGTGAATTCCCTCCCACCTGCGTATGCTTTTAAACTCTGTGTATAATCTAGGCCTTTTGCCCATTTTACTATTGTGTCTTTGTGCTTTTTTTTTTCTGATTTGCACGAACTGGTTTTCCTCTTTTTCAGGTATGCATTTCTGAAGGATTCCTGCTGTTCATTTGAGAGCAGTACTTGACTCATTAAAAACAATTTCAATTTTACGAAAAGGTAGATCTCTCTCTCTGCCTTGCTGTCCCCCACCCCCACTCCAGTGCACCATAAACACCATTAACATTTTGGTCATTTTGGTTTGTTTTCTCATAATTTTTTTTTTTTTTTGGCTTCATATACTGCATGCAGGATCTTAGTTTCCCAAACAGGGATTGAACCTGAGCCCCCTGTGTTGGGAAGCGCAGGGTCTTAACCACAGGACTGCCAGGGAAGTCCTGTTTTCTTATAATTTAAAAATAATTACCAGACTACGGAGGTGCTTGCCTCCAGCGAGTAGTGGGGAGGAACTCTGGTTACCTTGGTACCTCTGTTCTATCTCACCTACTGTGGCCGTATTACCTATTTTAAGATGCTCATAGTTTTCATTTAGCTGTGACCATCCCATGTGTGCATGGCATGTTTTTTCCATGTAATTGTACACCTCACACACTGCTCTGTCACCCTGGTCAGCCTTTCTCCCCTTGTTCACAGCGGCACAGTATGCCCAGAGATTTATCTGTGTGGCCCTCCCTCTGTTTGAATGTTTAACTTAGTTCTGGTTTTTCACAATTGTAAAGAATACTGTGATGAACACTTTGGTCCTTAAAATATTTTTCTAAACTTAGGATTCTTTAAGATTTCACCAAAGGGGAGTTCCTGTATCAGAGGGGGAATGATTGTATTGGAAGGGGAATACGTCTTTAAGGTTCCTGATACACATCTAAGTTTTCTTTTCAAAAACATACAAATTTACACTGCCACCATTAACTCATGACTGTGTTTTCCACACATTCTCGCTAGCATTATGTATTAAGAGTACTTTTCACCTTTGATAATTTAACAAGGGAAAGGACATCTAATTTTAATTGTATTTATTTAGTTTTTAAGGCCACTGAATATTTTCTTCTGAGTGTCTTAAGCAATTATATTTCTTCTCTTTGCATTCATTGTCTGTGTGGCTTTAATATCTTCCAATCAATTTGAGCAGTCTCTTTATTAAAAAAGGATATTATCTGTCTTCATTTTGTCCATAAACATTTTCCCATTTGGATAATTTTTTTGACAAGGTTTCAGTTTTTATATAGCTCAATTCTTCTGATATCTTTTCTAAACCTAAAAGTCTAACCTTCTGTAAACATCAGTGTTTTATTCTGCAGTTTTTATTATATAAAATAAACTTTAACTATTACTGAATTTACTTTGAATGTATTATGTGAAAATAAAAATGGTCTCCCATTAACTGCCCCAACATCAATTTTAGTAAATGACGTATTGTCATAATGTTATTTTATAATACAGTTCTATATCTGTATCATCCAGAGTGTGTGTTTCGTCACCCTTTACATATCCGAGATCTATATTTTTAACTTGCTTGTAGCCTTATATGAGTTTTCTAGCATTAATGCCTTTAGAAAGTACACTTATGTGTATGTATATTTATATGAGAAAGATAAGATTGTTACTCTTCTGAATAAAAAATGTGTTTGCCAATTAAAAACAGCTGTTTGATGATTGTTGAAGTGAACTTACAAATCAGGAAGCATTGACCTTGTTACATTTATTAGCATCCAGGAATATGATGTTCTTTTATATATTCAAGCATTCTTATCAACTGGTAAAGCCTTGTGGGTTTTTGTTTTTCTCATAAGTTTTCCTTAGTTATTCCCACAGACTGTTGCAGTTGTAGGCTTCGTTGTGTAGGCTTTTTCTTGTTTGGTATAATTCCCCCGAAAGCCAGCGTCCTAGGAATGGGCTTACTGTTCTTAGTGTTGCCCACTGCATGCACCCAAGCTAGCCAAACCCTGTGCTTCCAGAAGCAGGCGGGGCCACCGGTTATCCGAAGGAAAATGCAGAACAAGTGTGGCATCAAGTATGTGTACACACTTAGACATACACACACCTTATGAAAACCACCCCCTTACTCCGCTCCCAGCCTCAGTTTTGAATCTCCTCTCACTCTGGGTCCAGGGCTGGGACCCAGGCCGTCTGATTATCGGGTCTCCTCCAGGGGGGACCCTGAAAGAGGGAAGAAGTACAGGACCCATTGCCATGATACCTGGCCCACTTCAGCCTTTGAGAGAAAAGCCTGGGTTGCATCAGTTGACCATAGGTTTCGTCGTTTGTTTTCTTGGGCTTTGGTTTTTCTTGTGGAGTGGGGCAGGATTGGCCATACCACATGACCTACGGGATCTTAGTTCTCCCTATCAATTGTAGGAGCCAGCCAGAGCTCCAGAGGGTGGCACCTGACTGGGAAGAACTGTCTCCTGCTTTTAGTTTCGTTCTATTATAGAATGCAAATCAAAAATTAAGTTTCCAGTTTTAACCACATTGAAAAAAAAAGCCAACCCAGTTCACTCCAAAATTCCAGGCCTTCCTACCTGTAACTTCCCCCTGGGTCCTTTGCCTGGAAAAAAGGACCGTCACCCTCTTCAGACTCCAGGTCTTAAGGTAACAGCTCAAATAAACGTTGTGGACCATCATTTAACATAAGGAGATCCAGATATTGCAGGAGGAGAAGGGGGTGACAGAGGATGATGTGGTTGAATGTCATCACTGACTGAACGGACATGAGTTTGAGCAAACTCTGGGAGATAGTGAAGCACAGGGAAGCCTGGCGTGCTGCAGTCCATGGGGTCTCAAAGAGTCGGGCACGACTTAACGACTGAACAACAGATAAAAGGAAAAGCTCATGGAATCACCTGAGGGTGCTGTGATGCCACAGGGGCTCAAAGGCCCCGTGCTTGGTACCAAGCGCTGGCCCAAAGTAGACTCCAGGTGAGCTCAGGTGGGCTTTTCAGATATCCTGCTGTCTATGCAAAGCAGTGCCAGTGAAAATAATAGTAGTCTGTAGTAAGAGAGAAGAGTTGTGTTTACTTACGATAGAAAAGTCTTGATTTTTATAAGCCAAACTGAGGGCCAAACTGAAAGTCATCTTCCCAGATTATTCTGAGAAGCTACTCTAAGTTTTCAGTATGGTTTTATATATTGTCAGAACAAAGGCTGTCAGAAGGCCAAGCGCTGAAGAATTGATGCTTTTGAACTGTGGTGCTGGAGAAGATTTTTGAGAGTCCCTTGGACAGCAAGGAAATCAAACCAGTCCATCCTAAAGGAAATAACCCTCAATATTCATTGGAAGGACTGATGTTGAAGCTACAATACTTTGGCCACCTGATGTGAAGAACAGACTCTGGAAAAGACCCTGATGCTGGGAAAGATTGAGGGCAGGAGGAGAAGGGGACGACAGACGATGAGATGGTTGGATGGCATCGTCAACTCGATGGACGTGAGTTCAGGCAAACTCTGGGAGATAGTGGACAGGGGAGCCTAGCGTGCTGCAGTCCATGATGTCACAATTAGACGTAACTTAGCCGCTAAAAAACAACAGAACAAAAACGTTAAAACAAGTCAGGGGGATTATATTTCTTCAGTGTTTAAAGAGAGACCAACACATACATATCAAGTCAGTGTGGACTTGGCACCTGGGAAGGGAGTCTTACTATCAAAGAAGGACAAGCCCTGCTGACCCAGAAGGAGGGTCTTAACCTTTATTTTTAACATGGACATCATTTCTGGTCAAGGTGCCCTTTTCCTAAATAATTGAAGCAGATGTACAATGCATATGCTGCTGCTGCTGCTAAGTCACATATATGTTAGTTAGCATGGAATTCAGGTTAACCCATGTATGAGCCAGAATGGCTTCCCTATGTCTCAATACATGAAAACTTCTTTTTTTCAACAGCCACAAGGAAAATGTGGGGCCTGTGAGGCTGAGTTTCTGGATCCCTCCCCTGTCCTGGGGCTTCCCATGTGGCCCAGTGGTAAAGAATCCGCCTGCCAGTGCAGGAGATGCAGGTTTGATCCCTGGGTCGGGAAGAATCCTGGAGGAGGAAATGGCAGCCCATTCCAATCTTCCAGCCTGGAGAATCCCATGGACAGAGGGGCCTGGTTGCTACAGTCCAGGAGGTCTCAAAAAGTCAGAGGCCACTGAGCATGCCCTCACACACACACAGGAAGGAAACGGAAATCAACAATCCTCTGTAACGTAGACAGGACTGAACTACAGATTACTATGGCTAGGCTCCTGAAAACCAAACAAAGACAGACAGACGAAACCACATGTGCGTGATTTGTTCTCCCTGGAGGTCTGAAAATCTCATATCTGCAGAGGCTGGGCAAACACATCCAGTGAATTATTTAGTGAATTATTTAGGGAATTAGTGAGTCCAGCCAGCTGATAGAATAGGGAGTGATGGGGGCTCTGGAAATGGAATCTGTTGGAATGAGGCAGCCGCTCCAAGCTCTCGCCAACTGTGGTGGTGGACCAAGCATTGCCAGATTCCCTGATACTTTTCAAGAGAACCTGAATTCCAGGTGGTGGTGGTTTAAATTTCTTGACTTGGCAGTTAATTCAAATATAAAGGGCTTCTCAGCTGGTGCTGGTGGTGAAGAGCCTGGCTGCCAATGCAGGAAGACAAGAGAGACTTGGGTTCAGTCCCCGGGTTGGGAAGATCCTAATCAGCCAGAGTGAAGAAGAAACGGAAATGGCACTGTGCATGTCAAATGCCCCCCTCCACGGTTCAATCCTAGCCCAGCCATGCACCAGCTGTGTGACATTAGGCAAGTTCCTTGACCTCTCTGTGCTTTGGTTTCTGTATCTGAAACATGTAGGAATAACAGTGTCCCCTCACCCACCATAGAATCATCATGAGGATTGAGTAAAGTTAGTACAGGTGTAACTGTGGGAAGTGCCTGGTATGTGAAACACTGTCTCTATTGTTTTCTCCAAATGGGTGTGTCTGTGTTGCTCAGAACTGTGTGGTAAGACCTCTGCATGGATATAAAAAGCAATACCACAAACATCATAATCGGGGACTTCCCTGGGGGTCCAGTGGTTAAGAATCCGCCTGGTCTGGGAAGATTCCACATGCTGCGGGGCAGCTGAGCCTGTGTGCGTCACGACTGCTGAGCCCATATGCTGTAAACAAGCCTGTGCACCCTGGAGCCCGTGCTCTGCAACAAGAGTGAGTTGAGTGTGGATGAAGTCACTCAGTCGTGTCCGACTCTACGACCCCATGGACTGTAGCCTGCCACGCTTGTCCGTCCATGGGATGGTCCAGGCAAGAGGACTGGGGTGGGGCGCCATTGCCTTCTCCACTGCAACAAGAGAAGCTACCGCCATGAGAAAGCCACGTGTTGCAACCCTAGAGTAGCCCCCGTTCGCTGCAACTAGAGAAGGCCTGTGTGCAGCAACGAAGACCCAGGGCAGCCAAAAGTAAATAAATAACTTAAGAAACGTTATAATCTGAAGCAGTGGAGGGGAGCAGGCACCCTGGATTTGAGCCATTGGCCAATGCGAGACGTCAGCTTGGCTGCTGAGTGGGATGGAAGCATCACTTCAGGGGTAGGATGAGATTTTAGGAACCGCCTCTCCACAAGTGCTGCCCACAGTATTTCCACCCCACCGTCTCATAGCTCTGGCTTACATGCCTCCACTCACGGTGATCTCACTTAGAGCAGTGGTTCTCAGACAAGGATGACCATGCACCCCAAAAAAGGGGTCTGTGGCACCATCTGGGGACATTTTTGAGTAGAGACAGGACGTTGGTCAACATCCTGCAATGCACAGGACCACCACCACAGCAAGACGGATCCGGCTCCCTAGCAACAGCAGCTTGACCAGGCTTACCACTTCGACTTCTCAGCCTTGAGTCCCTGATACTGCATCAGCAGAATGATAACTAGGATTTAAATATCGTTTCCTAAGACTTCCCCTTCCAATGCAGGGGGTGCAGGTTCGATCCCTGGTTGGGGAGATAAAATCCCACATGCCTTGTGGCCAAAAAGACCCCATAAAACAGAACCAATATTGTAAAAAAAAAAAATTCATAAAAACTTCTAAAATGGTCCATATTTTTTAAAGTCTTTTTTTTAAGTTTTTTAAAATAATACATTTATTTATTTTAATTGGAGGCTAATTATTTTACAACATTGTATTGGTTTTGCCATACATTGACTGAATCCACCACGGGTGTACATGTGTTCCCCATCCTGAACCCCCCTCCCTCCTCCCTCCCCATCCCGTCCCTCTGGGTCATCCCAGTGCGCCAGCCCTAAGCACCCTGTCTCATGCATCAAACCCGGACTTGAGATCCATCTCACATATGACAATATACATATTTCAGTGCCATTCTCCCAAACCATCCCACCCTCGCCCTCTCCCACAGAGTCTAAAGACTATTCTATACATCTGTGTCTCTTTTGCTGTCTCGCATACAGGGTTATCGTTACCATCTTTCTAAATTCCATATATATGCGTTAGTATACTGTATTGCTGTTTTTCTTTCTGGCTTACTTCACTCTGTGTAATAGGCTCCAGTTTCATCCACTTCATTAGAACTGATTCAAATGTATTCTTTTTAATGGCTGAGTAATATTCCATTGTGTATATGTACCACAGCTTTCTTATCCATTCGTCTGCTGATGGACATCTAGGTTGCTTCCATGTCCTGGCTATTATAAACAGTGCTGCGATGAACATTGGGATACACGTGTGTCTTTCAATTCTGGTTTCCTTGGTGTGTATGCCCAGCAGTGGGATTGCTGGGTCATAAGGCAGTTCTATCTCCAGTTTTTTAAGGAATCTCTACACTGTTCTCCATAGTGGCTGTACTAGTTTGCATTCCCACCAACAGTGTAGGAGGGTCCCCTTTTCTCCACACCCTCTCCAGCATTTATTGCTTGTAGACTTTTGGATAGCAGCCATTCTAACTGGCATGAAATGGTACCTCATTGTAGTTTTGATTCACATTTCTCTGATAATGAGTGATGTTGAACATCTTTTCACGTGTTTGTTAGCCATCTGTATGTCTTCTTTGGAGAAATGTCTGTTTAGTTCTTTGACCCATTTTTTGATTGGGTCGTTTATTTTTCTGGAATTGAGCTGCATGAGCTGCTTGTATATTTTTGAGATTAATTCTTTGTCAGTCGCTTTGTTTGCTATTATTTTCTCCCATTCTGAAGGCTGTCTTTTCACCTTGCTTATAGTTTCCTTTGTTGTGCAAAAGCTTTTAAGTTTAATTAGGTCCCATTTGTTTGTTTATGCTTTTATTTCCAATATTCTGGGAGGTGGGTCATAGAGGATCCTGCTGTGATTTATGTTGGAGAGTGTTTTGCCTATGTTTTCCTCTAGGAGTTTTATAGTTTCTGGTCTTACATTTAGATATTTAATCCATTTTTAGTTTATTTTTGTGTGTGGTGTTAGAAAGTGTTCTAGTTTCATTCTTTTACAAGTGGTTGACCAGTTTTCCTGGCACCACTTGTTAAAGAGATTGTCTTTTCTCCATTGTATATTCTTGCCTCCTTTGTCAAAGATAAGGTGTCCATAGATGCATAGATTTATCTCTGGGCTTTCTATTTTGTTCCATTGATCTATATTTCGGTCTTTGTGCCAGTACCATACTGTCTTGATGATTGTGGCTTTGTAGTAGAGCCTGAAGTCAGGCAGATTGATTCCTCCAGTTCTATTCTTCTTTCTCAAGATTGCTTTGGCTCTTCGAGGTTTTTTGTATTTCCACACAAATTGTGAAATTATTTGTTCTAGTTTTGTGAAAAATACCTTTGGTAGCCTGATAGGGATTGCATTGAATCTATGGATTGCTTTGGGTAGTATATTCGTTTTCAATATATTGATTCCTCTGATCTATGAACACGGTATATTTCTCTATTTATTTCTGTCATCTGATATCTTTCACCAGTGTTTAATAGTTTTCTATATGTAGGTCTTTTGTTTCTTTAGGTAGATACATTCCTAAATATTTTATTCTTTTCATTGCAATGGTGAATGGAATTGTTTCCTTAATTTCTCTTTCTGTTTTCTCATTGTTAGTGTATAGGAATGCAAGGGATTTGTGTGTTGATTTTATATCCTGAAACTTTACTATATTCATTGATTAGCTCTAGTAATTTTCTGGTAGAGTCTTTAGGGTTTTCTATGTATAGGCAAATCTTTAAAAATAAATATTGCTTCCTGAGAGACAGATACCAACCCAAGTGAGCGATTTTGCATGTGACACAGTTAATTTTCCCAACCACCCCAGGAGGCAGGTGCCATTTTATCATCCCCCCTTTCACAGATAGAAAAACTGAGGCACAGAGGTTAAACAATTTGCCGAGGTCTCATAGATGGTGCTGAAGAAGACTCCTGAGAGTCCCCTGGACAGCAAGGAGACCAAACCAGTCAATCCTAAAGGAAATCAATCCTGAATATTCATTGGGAGGACTGATGGTGAAGCTGAAGCTCCAATACTTTGGTCACCTGATGCGAAGAACTGACTCACTGAAAAAGACCTTGATTCTGGGAAGGACTGAGGGCAGGAGGAGAAGGGGATGACAGAGGATGAGATGGTTGGATGGCATCACTGACTCACTAGACACGAGTATGAGCAAACTCCGGGAGTTGGTGATGGACAGGGAGGCCTGGTGTGCTGCAGTCCATGGGGTCACAAAGAGTCGGACACGACTTAGCGACCAAACAACAGTGCAGAGAGTAAGTGGCAGTGGTGCAGTTCAGACCAGCTGACTATCCCTTATAACCACAGGTTCTAATCATTCTGCTGCCTCCAGTCACCCCAGGTATGAGATGCAACCCGCTCAGAAACTTGGAGCAGCCTGACCTACCTAGCTGGGTGTCCTGATGGCTCCCCCCTGGGCATCAGGTGAGGCCAAGCCTCTTCCGGGCGCAGAGCTGGGCTGGTGGGAGGCCAGTTCTTCCAAGGGGATGAGGTGATAGAGAGGCAAGATGAATCCTGGCTCTGGGGTGGAGCCTGCGTTACGGAGCTGCGGGCATGGAAAGCAGGGGGTGGGCCAGTGTTGTGGACTTCTGTCGGCATGTGCTCTGGGACGCAGCACCTCCTGTTGCCTATTTCCCGTTTGTCTTGGGAATTCATTCATCGCCACCTCTGGGGACTTTCTGCCCCACAGTGGATGAGAATGAGGCTCTTTGACAAGTAGGGCATCAGACATGCCTCCTGGTTACAAACCTTTCTAGAATGTTCTGGCAATATCAAAAGCCATGATAATTAATGTTATTGAACACTTAATACTGGTTATTATCAAGAATAATTTTTCTGCAATGTGCTTTTTTTTTTTTTTGCTTATCATGCTTTGGAGATATTCCCATTGAATAAACATGGATCACACAAAAATACGTCTTTCTTTTTGACTGCTGCATAGTACCCCATACTATGAACGAAAAGTCAGTGTAGTCGTCCCTATGTTGGTGGACTTTAAGGTTGTTTTCAACACTTTTTTTTTTTTGCCAAGATGAACAACACTGCTGTTAGCATTCTTGTACTTTTCTCAGACATCTTATGTTTTTCAGAAAATCTTTTTTTTTAATTTTTAAAACCTTTTTATTTTATATTGGCATATAGTCAAATGACAACGTTGTGACAGTTTTAGGTGAACAGTGAAGGGACTCAGTGATGAATATATATGTGTATCCATTCTCCAAAACTCCACACGCATTCAGGCTGACACATAACACTGAGCAGAATTCCGTGTGCTATACAGTAGGTCCTTGTTGGTTATTCACTTTAAATGTAACTGTGTGTGCATGTCCCTCCCCCCACACACAGTAACCGTAAGTTCGTTCTCTGAGTCTATGAGTCTCTTTCTGTTTTGCAGGTCACTTCATCTGTATAATTTGTTTTTAGATTCCACATAGAAGGGATATCATAGGAGATCTCGGTTTCTCTGTTTGACTTACTCCACTCAGTATGATCATCTCTAGGTCCAACCATGTTGCTGCAGATGGCACTATTTCATTCTTTCTAGTGGCTGAGGGATATTCCACTGTATGTGTGTACCACATCTTTTTATCCATCCCTATGTCAGTGAACATTTAGGTTGCTTCCATGTCTTGGCTATTGTAAAAATTGCTTCAGTGAACCCTGGGGTGCACGTGTCCTTTGGGGCCATGTTTTTCTCCAGATATATGCCCAGGAGTGGGATTGCAGGGTCATATTAAATCTTTTAAAATCATTTTCTTCATGAAGGTTTCTAAGTTCTCACCAAACACACAAAAATATAATTGTGAGAGATGATGGAGGTGTTAACTGACCTTGTTGTTATCACTTTGTAATGTATATGTATATACCTGATACACCTATATCACATATGCACATATATGTACCAAATTACTACACTGTATACCTTTACATCACAACCCAGATAATCATGATGATGTGATCACTAATCTAGAGCCAGACATCTTGGAATGTGAAATCAAGTGGACCTTAGAAAGCATCACTACGAACAAAGCTAGTGGAGGTGATGGAATTCCAGTTGAGCTATTTCAAATCCTGAAAGATGATGCTGTGAAAGTGCTGCACTCAATATGCCAGCAAATTTGGAAAACTCAGCAGTGGCCACAGCACTGGAAAATGTCAATTTTCATTCCAATTCCAAAGAAAGCCAATGCCAAAGAATGCTCAAACTACCGCACAATTGCACTCATCTCACATGCTAGTAAAGTAATGCTCAAAATTCTCCAAGCCAGGCTTCAGCAGTACGTGAACCGTGAACTTCCTGATGTTCAAGCTGGTTTTAGAGAAGGCAGAGGAACCAGAGATCAAATTGCCAACATCCGCTGGATCATCGAAAAAGCAAGAGAGTTCCAGAAAAACATCTATTTCTGCTTTATTGACTATGCCAAAGCCTTTGACTGTGTGGATCACAATAAACTGTGGAAAATTCTGCAAGAGATGGGAATACCAGACCACCTAACCTGCCTCTTGAGAAATCTGTATGCAAGTCAGGAAGCAACAGTTAGAACTGGACATGGAACAACAGACTGGTTCCAAATAGGAAAAGGAGTACGTCAAGGCTGTATATTGTCACCCTGCTTATGTAACTTATATGCAGAGTACATCATGAGAAATGCTGGACTGGAAGAAACACAAGCTGGAATCAAGATTGCCGGGAGAAATATCAATCACCTCAGATATGCAGATGACACCACCCTTATGGCAGAAAGTGAAGAGGAACTAAAAAGCCTCTTGATGAAAGTGAAAGAGGAGAGTGAAAAAGTTGGCTTAAAGCTCAACATTCAGAAAACGAAGATCATGGCATATGGTCCCATCACTTCATGGGAAGTAGATGGGGAAAAAGTAGGAACAGTGTCAGACTTTATTTTGTGGGGCTCCAAAATCACTGCAGATGGTGACTGCAGCCATGAAATTAAAAGACGCTTACTCCTTGGAAGGAACGTTATGACCAACCTAGATAGCATATTCAAAAGCAGAGACATTACTTTGCCGACTAAGGTCCGTCTAGTCAAGGCTATGGTTTTTTCCTGTGGTCATGTATGGATGTGAGAGTTGGACTGTGAAGAAAGCTGAGCACCGAAGAATTGATGCTTTTGAACTGTGGTGTTGGAGAAGACTCTTGAGAGTCCTTGGACTGCAAGGTGAGCCAACCAGTCCATTCTGAAGGAGATCAACCCTGGGATTTCTTTGGAAGGAATGATGCTAAAGCTGAAATTCCAGTACTTTGGCCACCTCATGCGAAGAGCTGACTCATTGGAAAAGACTCTGATGCTGGGAGGGATTGGGGGCAGGAGGAGAAGGGGATGACCGAGGATGAGATGGCTGGATGGCATCACGGACTCGATGGACATGAGCCTGAGTGAACTCTGGGAGTCGGTGATGGACAGGGAGGCCTGGCGTGCTGCGATTCATGGGGTCACAAAGAGTCGGACATGACTGAGCGACTGAACTGAACTGAACTGAACTGAACTGAATGTTACATGTCAATTATATTGTAGGGTCTAGACATCCATCTATCTCTCTCTATATATATGGAAGTTTGTGGGAAGCTCCGTTACAACAGGAAAACTTGGTCCCCTTTGTCCAAGGCTCAGTGATGCAGTGTCACCCTGAAACGAATGTCTCTGATTTCAGCCTGCCTCCTGCAACAGAATCTTTGGTAACAAAGTGCCTGTGAAGCACAATTGTTCACTCACACATTCTCATGGACAAGTGGAGAGTGGGACGTTTCTCTTTTGAAAACCAGCTTTCTTAGCTTTAAAAAACATGTTTAACTCCCATATCAATGTATTAAATTACTCAGCTATAAAAAGGAACACATTTGAATCAGTTATAATGAGGTAGATGAACCTAGAGCCTATTATACAGAGTGAAGTAAGTCAGAAAGAGAAAAACAAATATTGTATATTAACGTGTGAAGTGAAGTGAAGTCGCTCAGTCGTGTCCGACTCTTTGCGACCCCATAGACTGCAGCCTGCCAGGCTCTTCTGTCCATAGGATTTTCCAGGCAATAGTACTGGAGTGGATTGCCATTTCCTTCTCTAGGGGATCTTCCCAACCATATATATATATATGGGTCGGGCTTACCTGGTCCAGACGGTAAAGAGTCTGCCAGTAATGCAGGAGACCCGGGTTCGACCCCTGGGTGGGGAAGATCCCCTGGAGAAAGAGAATGGCAACCCACTCCAGTATTCTTGCCTGGAAAATCCCATGGACGGAGGAACCTGGTGGGCTACAGTCCATGGGGTCACAAAGAGTCAACCACGACTGAGCGACTAACACTGGCTCACCTTCTGAAGAGGGGGCATGTTTGGTCATATTTATACATATATATGTGTGTGTATATATATATAGAGAGAGAGAGTCTAGAGAGATGGTACTGATGAACCTATTTGCAGGGCAACAAAGGAGACACAGACACAGTGAACAGACCTGTGGGCACAGTGGGGAAAGGAGCGGGTGGGACAATTGAGAGAGGAGCATGGAAACTTGTACACAGAAGTGAAATAGACAGCCAGTGAGGATTAGCTGTATGAAGCAGGGAGCTCAACCCAGTGCTCTGTGATGACCTAGAGGCGTGGGATGTGGTGGGACGTGGGAGGGAGGTTCAAGGCGGAGGGTGTGTGTGTGTGTGTACATATGTCTGATTCATGTTAATGTATGGCAGAAACCAACACAACACTGTAAAGCAATTATCCTCCAAGTAAAAATTTAAAAGATATTAAGTTAGAGGTGATCTTATGGCAGCTGTTAGACGTGCAAGTGGAAACCCTGAGTCGGAGAGGGGCTGCATGGCCCTGGGAGTTAGAGGGGAGGCCCTGACTTGAGGTATACATTCTCGGGAGCCGTCAACATCTGAATGTCAATTAAAGCCACGGGTCTGGGTGTTCTCACTCGGGCATTCATTTCTATTAGAGAGTGCACAGCTTCAGCATTGTTGTTTGAGCTGCATATTAAGTTCAGTGTCTACAGAGAGGTGATGTCACTCAGTTAAGAACACACAATAGAGGCTGATTCCAGCGGACCTCAACCAACCTCCCTCTGCAAATCCTGGTGTCCAGTGAGACTGCGCTCGCTTGCTAACATGAGTTGTAAATTCCGTCTGCCCCAAGTCAATTTAGCTCCTCATAACCACCTATCGTTTTATTGCTAAGAAAAGCCTCACATAGTTTAAACCGGGGGGTCCCCAAGGATGAGAACTCTGCTCACAAGCCCAGTGCTGGGAGAGGTCCCTGCATCCAGCCATGCAGGGCTGTGTCTATAGCAGGAAGAGCCAGATGGGACTGCGGTAATTGGCCTCCGTCTCACCTCTGGTGGCCGCTGAGGACCAGGGCCTCTGAGCTCGTTAGGGACAGGCGAGCAGAGAAGGGCCTGGGAGTTGCGAAGAAACTTTTTGATTTGTTGAGCTCGTTAACAGAGAAGCTGAGGACTTGGCAGGCACTTCTTCCCTAGGGGCAGCAGCTCTGCCTTTGTGTGAGAAAACACATCTCAGAGTTCGTGGACAGGAAGAGATTTCCCCCCACATGGCCCAGTGCTGCGGCTTTTTAATCAGAGATATTTAGTCTTTGCAAGAAGTGATTCCCTTTGTAAAATGGACCCATGGGTGAAGATGGAGCCTTGACTGTCTGGTTCCCACTTTGCATCTTTCGCCACACACCCGATGAAAACTTGTTGAATGACAGTGCCTGAAATGCAGAACTTATTTCTTTTAACTTTGTTTACGTGGCACAAACTCATTTATTTCTATAATATCCTAGAAATATTTTGTAGTATCTGCATAGATATGGTTTTCAGTATTTCATGCCAAATTGCATTATTACAATTATCTATATCTACTGGTTCGGTGTAGAACCTTTATGTATAACTTTTTTAACTCTTTATTTTATATTGGAGTACAGATGATTAACAATGTTGTGAGAGTTTCAGGTGAACAGCAAAGGGACTCAGCTGTACATATACGAGTGTCTATTCCCCCAGCTCCCCTCTCGTCCAGGCTCCTGCATAACACTGAGCAGAGTTCCGTGTGCTCTACAGTGGGGCCCTGTTGGCTAGCATTTTGAATACAGCCACGTGTACATGTCCATCCCAAGCTCCCTAACGGTCCCTCCCCACCACCCTTCTCCCCTGGGAACTCTAAGTCTGTCCTCTAGGTCTGTGAGTCTGCTTCTGTTCTGTAATCAAGTTTCTGGAATGGTCTTACTCGGTCCTTTGCTGCAGCAGTTCTCAGTGAGGGGTGCCTCTGCTCCCCAGAGAACTTGGCAGTGTCTAGGGATGTTCTTTGTTGCCACAGCTGGAAAGAGGGGTTGCTCCTGACCTCTAATGGGCAGAGACCAGGGCGGCCGCTCAACATCCTGCAATGCACGGGACAGCCCCACCACAACAAAAAATGACCCCACGGAGAATGTCACTAGTGCTGAAGCTGAGAAACTCTTGTTTACTTGTCTGCATTCACCTCCCTCCATTAGAGAGTAAGGCCAGGGATTTTTGGCTCACCTGTTTGCTGATGCAGCTCCAGCAAGTAGAACCTCGTCTGAGATAGCAGGTGAGCCACTAACATTTACTGGATGGAACGAGTGATGATAACCTCTGCCCACCTGCTTCATGGTTTCACCCTCGCTTCTCCGCCTTTCAGACGTTCGCTGAGCGTTTACTCAAAGCAGGCCCTGGCAGTGCACTGGGCATCTCTGATGAGCTCGCCATGGCCTCTGCCCCGAAAAAGTCCTCTTTCTAGCAGGAAAGACCTGACCCACACCCACCACACACGAGCTCTTTGTTGGTAACAAGTGGCGTATCTCCTTTCAGAGAAGTGGAACTGGAGATGAAAACGCACCACATCCTGTGTCTCCAAGCATGATGTACCAAATATGCAGTATTATTGCCAAAAACATATAACCCGAATCTGACAAAATTGATGAAATTCTTCAAAAAATAGACTAAATTCTTTAAAGACTAAATATTGCAGGCATGTTGTTGTATAGCAGAAACCAACACAACATTATAAAGCAATTACCCTTCACTTAAGAATAAATTTTAATGTTATATGCCAGCCTGATAACAGGGTGATGGGGAGGGGAGTTTGGGGGAGAATGGGTACGGGTATACGTATGGCTGAGTCCCTTCACTGTTCACCCTGAACTATCACAACATTGTTAATCACCTATACCCCAACACAAAATAAAAAGTTTAAAGTTTGAAATATATATATATATATATTTAAAAACATCATTTCTGTATTCACTCAACCAAAAATCTATAAAACTACCTCGTAACTTAAAAAAAAAATTACAAAACAAAAGCCATCTTAGATTCAGTTGAGTTCAGTTCAGTCGCTCAGTCGTGTCCGACTCTTTGTGACCCCATGAATCGCAGCGCACCAGGCCTCCCTGTCCATCACCAACTCCCGGAGTTTACTCAGACTCACGTCCATCAAGTCAGTGATACCATCCAGCCCTCTCATCCTCGGTCGTCCCCTTCTCCTCCTGCCCCCAATCCCTCCCAGCATCAGAGTCTTTTCCAATGAGTCAACTCTTCGCATGAGGTGCCCAAAGTACTGGAGTTTCAGCTTTAGCATCATTCCTTCCAAAGAAATCCCAGGACTGATCTCCTTCAGAATGGACTGGTTGGATCTCCTTGCAGTCCAAGGGACTCTCAAGAGTCTTCAACACCACAGTTCAAAAGCATCAATTCTTCGGCGCTCAGCCTTCTTCACAGTCCAACTCTCACATCCATACATGACCACAGGAAAAACCATAGCCTTGACTGGATGGACCTTAGTCGGCAAAGTAATGTCTCTGCTTTTGAATATGCTATCTAGGTTGGTCATAACGTTCCTTCCAAGGAGTAAGCGTCTTTTAATTTCATGGCTGCAGTCACCATCTGCAGTGATTTTGGAATCCGCCAAAATAAAGTCTGACACTGTTTCCACTGTTTCCCCATCTATTTCCCATGAAGTGATGGGACCAGATGCCATGATCTTCATTTTCTGAATGTTGAGCTTTAAGCCAACTTTTTCACTCTCCTCTCACTTTCATCAAGAGGCTTTTTAGTTCCTCTTCACTTTCTGCCATAAGGGTGGTGTCATCTGCATATCTGAGGTTATTGATATTTCTCCCGGCAATCTTGATTCCAGCTTGTGTTTCTTCCAGTCCAGCGTTTCTCATGATGTACTCTGCATAGAAGTTAAATAAGCAGGGTGACAATATACAGCCTTGACGTACTCCTTTTCCTATTTGGAACCAGTCTGTTGTTCCATGTCCAGTTCTAACTTAAACCAAATTAACGTGACAGTTGAATGCGATGTGGATCCTTGATCCTATTCTGGGTATTTCATTTTAAAAAATAGGCACAAAAACATGGGAACAACCAAAGAAATTTTAATATGGTATTAAAATAATACCACATTAGATGGTTGAACTGTGTAAATGTTAAGAAAGACGAGTGTGGTTATGAAAGAGGATGCCCTTGTTCTTGGGAGATGCCCGCTGAAGTGTTTAAGAGTGAAGAGTCATGATACCTGCCACAATTTTCTGTTGGTTTATCAAAAGGGGACTGTACCTGAAAGTGGAGTCTCTCAGCCGTGGCACTTCAGACTTTTGGACTGGGATGATTCTTGTCGCAGGTACTGTCTGTGCATTGTAGGGTGTCCAGCTGTATCACTGGCCTCCACCCACTAGAAGCAGGTCACACACTCCCCAACTTGTGAAGATAAAAACTGTTTCTTAAAGTTGTCAAATGCCCTCCTACACGGTGGAGGGGACCCCATAGGGATCAACCTCAGCCAATCCGAATCAGAGAGACGTTGTTCAGGCCAGAGTCAACTGAGGACCAGTGCTATGAAAGAAGATAAAGAAAATGCAGAAAAGTGTTAACAGCTGGCAAACCGGTGAGAGGTGGACAGGTGTTTATTGAAAAATTCTTGCGATGTTTTTGCAAGTTCAAAACTTTTAAATAGCTAAAGCATTGGTTAAGAGAATTCTTGACTGAGGGTCAGTCCCTGTATTAGTTACCGTCCTGAGGCAAATGTTTACTACAACACTCCCATTGATCATGACACACTTCCACTCTCCTCTGCCTTAGGGATGACGTTTAAACTTGGAGTCAGGCCTCCCAGGCCCTCATTGCTGGGTCCTATTTATCCCCCACTTCAGCCCTATCTTCCTTCCTGAAACTGTTCTGCTCCTCTCTGGCTAATTGTCACTTAAAACCCAATCCCTTATGACCCAGCAATCACACTGCTGGGCATACACACAGAGGAAACCAGAATTGAAAGAGACACGTGTACCCCAATGTTCATCGCAGCACTGTTTATAATAGCCAGGACATGGAAGCAACCTAGATGTCCATCAGCAGATGAATGGATAAGAAAGCTGTGGTACATATACAGAATGGAGTATTACTCACCTATTAAAAAGAATACATTTGAATCAGTTCTAATGAGGTGGATGAAACTGGAGCCTATTATACAGAGTGAAGTAAGCCAGAAAGAAAAACAGCAATACAGTATACTAACACATATATATGGAATTTAGAAAGATGGTAATGATGACCCTGTATGCGAGACAGCAAAAGAGACACAGGTGTATAGATCAGTCTTTTGGACTCTGTGGGAGAGGGCGAGGGTGGGATGATTGGGGAGAATGGCATTGAGACATGTATAATATCATGTATGAAATGAATCGCCAGTCCAGGTTCAATGCATGATACAGGATGCTTGGGGCTGGTGCACTGGGATGACCCAGAGGGTTGGTACGGGGAGGAAGGTGGGGGGGTTCAGGATGGGGAACACGTGTACACCCGTGGTGGATTCATGCTGATGAATCCATTGCAAAACCAATACAATATTGTAAAGTAATTAGCCTCCAATTAAATAAAATTATATTTTAAAAAAGAATACATAAATAAATAAATAAAACCCAATCCAACTGAGATATCCTCTGGAGGACTATACGCAAGTTTCCCACGATGAATCATTAATGAAACCTTCTCGAGGCCCCCACTCCACCCCTCCCTGTGCCGTTTGATTCACGTTATACAGCAGATGGCTCGTCTTCCCCTTCTCGGGGGCTCCGCATACAAAGATCTCTCTTCTGCTGTTCACGACTCTGTCCTGAAGGGGGCGACAGAGGATGAGGTGGTTGGATGGCGTCATTGATTCAGTGCATGTCTGATAGTTGTCTGTGGTCCTTTAGGTCTCAGGCTTGGGGAACAAAACCAGTGACCCTACATTTTCTGGCTTTCACAGGTGGTCATTCCAAGAAGTACGTTGGCATACTTAGGACATGTAAAGGGCTTCTCAGGTGGCACTAGCAGCAAAGAACCCGCCTGCCAATGCAGGAGACATAAGAGACGTGGGTTCGATCCCTGGGTCAGGAAGGTCCCCTGAGATCCCTGGGTCAGGAAGGTCCCCTGCAGGAGGGCATGGCAACCCACTCCAGTATTTTTTTGTTTTACTGAGGAGATATGCATCTTTTCTGGCTATTTTGAGTCTTTGCTGCTGTGTGGGGAATTCTCTCCAGCTGCAGTGTGCAGGCCCCTCACTGCGGCGGCCTCCCCAGCTGTGGGGCACAGAGTTCCAGGCACACGGGTTCAGCAGGTTCAGCTCAAGGGCCCCAGAGGGCAGGCTCTGTGCCTATGGCACACGGGCACAGCTGCTCCGCAGCACGTGGGACCCTCCTGGACCAGGGATAGAGCCAGCGGCCCCTGCAGTGCAAGGCGGACTCCCAACCACTGGACCCCCAAGGAAGTCCCCCGCTCTAGTACTCCTGCCTGGAGAACCCCACGGACAGGGGAGCCTGGTGGGCTATGGTCCATAGGATCAAAAAGAGTCAGACACGGCTGAAGCGACATGGCAGGGATGCAGGGTGGCCTGTAAAGTGTGCCCACATACAAACCATTTAAGTTCTCACTCTCACAGTTTATCCGTTCACTTACTGTTGCTGCTGTTCTGAATTTTTGTCATTCTAACAGGTGTGTATCTTCTTGTTTCAATGTGTATTTCCTTAAGACATATGATGTGGAGGATATCTTCATATGCTTATTTGGCATCTGAATGTCTTTGGTGAGATGTCTATTAAGCTCTTTGGCCTAGTTTTAAAATTGGGTGATGGTTTTCCTTATGGTTGAGGATGATGTGTTCGTTGTATATTTTGGATAGCAGTCCGGTACCAGCGGTGTCTTTTGAGGTATTCCCTTCCAGTCTGTGCCTTTTCTTATTCTTATTTCTCAGGCCACTTAAAAAAAAATTATTTATTTGGCTGTGATAGGTCTTGGTTAAAGCATTCGAGATCTTTAGTTCTCTGACGAGGAATCAAACCCGGGCCCCCTGCATTGCGATTGAGTAGTCACAGCCACTGGACCACAGGGGAGTCCCCAACTTATACCACTTTTAAGAGACATCTGACTTCTTGTAGCTGAATGCATTCGTACAGAGACAAGGACGTATACTATGTAGGTGAGATATCCTCCCGTGGCGCCCTGTCCTCCTTTGGCCAGTGGGTGGCCAATTCCTTGTTCCTTCTTCTGCCTCAAGGATGCAAAATGTTTGAACCCAAGTCATTGGAAACATTCCTGAAGAGAGTCATTCAGTCTTGGGGTCCTTGGAGTTGCCGCCATTCTGTGTTTTCTGAGATATAATGATTTGGCTTTTCCATAGATTCGACCAGGCACCTCATAGACTTCCAATAGATTCAATACTTTTGCTGAAGTTAGATTAAGCAATTTACTAATTCCATCAACAACTCTTTATCTAGTGCCTACTGTGTGTCTTGAGAGTCCCTTGGACTGCAAGGAGATCCAACCAGTCCATTCTAAAGGTGATCAGCCCTGGGTGTTTTTTGGAAGGAATGATGCTAAAGCTGAAGCTCCAGTACTTTGGCCACCTCATGTGAAGAGCTGACTCATTGGAAAAGACTTTGATGCTGGGAGGGATTGGGGGCAGGAGGAAAAGGGGACGACCGAGGATGAGATGGCTGGATGGCATCACCGACTCGATGGACGTGAGTTTGAGTGAACTTCGGGAGTTGGTGATGGCCAGGGAGGCCTGGCGTGCTGCGATTCGTGGAGTCGCAAAGAGTCATACACGACTGAGTGACTGAACTGAACTGAACTGAACTGTGTGCTAGGCACCGTTCTAAGCATTCGGTATACAGTAGTGAACGACATAAACCAAAGCCCTGTCCTCACGGAGCTTATTACACTATGGTGGAAAAGTCAGACAATAAGCAAGTCGCATAAAGTACATGCATGCTCAATGGTGTTCAGTGCAATGGAGGATGTGGTTGGCTTCAGGCATAGCCGAATCCAGCAGCTGCAGCAATGCTAGACTCTAAAACCTGGCAAGGGGATAGGGAATGCCTGGGTGTTTTGCCTGTCTGTAAGCCATGAAATCAAAAGATGCTTGCTCCTTGGAAGAAAAGCTATGATGAACCTAGACACTGTATTCAAAAGCAAACATATCACTTTGCCAACAAAGGTCTGATAGTCAAAGCAACGGTTTTTCTGGTAAAGTCATGTACAGATGTGAGAACTAGACCATAGAGAAGGCTGAGCGCCAAAGAATGGACGCCTTTGAGCTGTGCTCTTGGAGAAGACTCCTGAGAGCCCCTTGGGCTGCAAGGAGATCCAACCAGTCCATCCTAAAGGAGATCAGTCCTGAGTGTTCATTGGAAGGACTGATGCTGAACCTGAAGCTCCAATGTTTCGGCCACCTGATGCAAAGAGCCAACTCATTGGAAAAGACCCTGATGCTGGGAAAGATTGAGGGCAGGAGGAGAAGGGGCAGCAGAGGATGAGATGGCTGGATGGCATCATCGACTCAATGGACATGAGGCTGAGCCAGCTCCAGGAAACAGTGAAGGAGGGGAGCCTGGCGTGCTGCCGTCCATGGGGTCGCAAAGAGACACGACTGAGCGACTGAACAGCAGCAACAAGAAGCACAGGTTGGGGAAGGGCTGAGAGTCCAAAGCATGCAGGGTGGCCCAAGGGAGCTGACGCTATTCACTGAGGGGCGAAGGACCCACGGGGCTGAGTCCTGATGGTTTCCACACAGACGGCAACGGCAAGGGTGAGAGTGTTGGGCTGAGAGGAAAAGGGGAAGGACTTGGAAGGAGTATGTAGAGTTCAGGGGCCGCTCCAGACTTCTGCCAATTGAAGTGTGGAGGCCTGGGCTTCCTTTGCTCCCGATAGAGTCGATTTCTGTTGCTTACAATCAAAGACTTCTAACTCACACACACACACACACACCACCCCTATGCTGTGCCAGGTTCTGCTAGACACTGAGAACACAGAGGAAAATTAGACACAGACCAGTTCCCAGAAAACTCCCAGCCTGTAGGGGCAGCTAGACAGTAAGAAGTGCCCTGCAGTTTATGGGCACCCACTGGCATCCCAGGCACCCACTGGCATCCCAGGTAAAGGGTCTGCCTGCAATGCAGGAGACTCGGGCTCCATCCCTGTGTGGGGAGACTCCCTCGAGGAGGGCATGGCAACCCACTCCAGTCTTCCGGCCTGGAGAATTCTATGCACAGAGGAGCCTGGCGGGCTATAGTCCACAGGGTCGCAGAGAGTCGGACACAACTGAGGGACTAACACTTTCACTTCACTGTCAGGGAAGGTCAAGTTTTTACTTTTTCAGTTCAGTTCAGTCACTCAGTTGTGTCCGACTTTTTGCAACACCATTGCCTGCAGCACGCCAGGCTTCCATGTAAATCACCGACTCCCGGAGTTTACCCACTCATGTCTATTGAGTCGATGATGCCATCCAACCACCTCATCCTTTCTCAGCCCTCAATCTTTCTCAGCATCAGGGTATTTTCAAACGAATTAACTCTTCTCATCAAGAGGCCAAAGTATTGGAGTTTCAGATTCAACATCAGTCCTTCCAATGAATATTCAGGACTGATCTCCATTAGGATGGACTGGTTGGATCTCCTTGCAGTCCAAGGGACTCTCAAGAGTCTTCTCCAACACCACAGTTCAAAAGCATCAATTCTTTGGCACTCAGCTTTCTTTACAGTCCATCTCACATCCATACAGTTCAGTTAAGTTCAGTTCAGTTGCTCAGTCGTGTCCAACTCTTTGCAACCCTGTGAATCTCAGCACGCCAGGCCTCCCTGTCCATCACCAACTCCCGGAGTTCACTCAGACTCACGTCCATCGAGTCAGTGATACCATCCAGCCATCTCATCCTCTGTCGTCCCCTTCTCCTCCTGCCCCCAATCCCTCCCAGCATCAGAGTCTTTTCCAATGAGTCAACTCTTCACATGAGGTGTCCAAAGTACTGGAATTTCAGCTTTAGCATCATTCCTTACAAAGGACACCCAGAACTGATCTCCTTCAGAATGGACTGGTTGGATCTCCTTGCAGTCCAAGGGACTGTCAAGAGTCTTCTCCAACAACACAGTTCAAAAGCATCAATTCTTCAGCACTCAGCCTTCTTCACAGTCCAACTCTCACATCCATACATGACCACAGGAAAAACCATAGCCTTGACTAGACGGACCTTTGTTGGCAAAGTAATGTCTCTGCTTCTCAATATGTTGTCTAGGTTGGTCGTAACTTTCCTTCCAAGGAGTAAGCATCTTTTAATTTCATGGCTGCAGTCACCATCTGCAGTGATTTTGGAGCCCCCCAAAATAAAGTCTGACACTGTTTCCCCATCTATATCCAATGAACTGATGGGACCGGATGCCATAGTCTTCGTTTTCTGAATGTTGAGCTTTAAGCCAACTTTTTCACTCTCCTTTTTTCACTTTCATCAAGAGGCTCTGTACTTCCTCTTCGCTTTCTGCCATGAGGGTGGTGTTATCTGCATACCTGAGGTTATTGATATTTCTCCTGGCAATCTTGATTCCAGCTTGTGCTTCTTCCAGCCCAGCGTTTCTCATGATGTACTCTGCATATAAGTTACATAAGCAGGGTGACAATATACAGCCTTGATGGACTCCTTTTCCTATTTGGGACCAATCTGTTGTTCCATGTCCAGGTCTAACTGTTGCTTCCTGACCTGCATATAGGTTGCTCAAGAGACAGGTCAGGTGGTCTGGTATTCCCATCTCTTGAAGAATTTTCCACAGTTTATTGTGATCCACACAGTCAAAGGCTTTGGCATAGTCAATAAAGCAGAAATAGATGTTTTTCTGGAACTCTCTTGCTTTTTCGATGATCCAGCAGATGTTGTCAATTTGATCTCTGGTTCCTCTGCCTTTTCTAAAATCAGCTTGAACATCAGGAAGTTCACGGTTCATGTATTGCTGAAGCCTGGCTTGGAGAATTCGGAACATTACTAGCATGTGAGATGAGTGCAGTTGTGCAGTAGTTTGAGCATTCTTTGGCGTTGCCTTTCTTTGGGATTGGAATGAAAACTGACCTTTTCCAGTGCTGTGGCCACTGCTGAGTTTTCCAAATTTGCTGGCATATTGAGTGCAGCACTTTCACAGCATCATCTTTCAGGATTTGAAATAGCTCGACTGGAATTCCATCACCTCCACTAGCTTTGTTTGTAGTGATGCTTTCTAAGGCCCCCTTGACTTCACATTCCAGGATGTCTGGCTCTAGGTGAGTGATCACACCATCGTGATTACCTTGGTCGTGAAGATCTTTTTTGTACAGTTCTTCTGTGTATTCTTGCCACCTCTTCTTAATATCTTCTGCTTCTGTTAGGTCCATACCATTTCTGTCCTTTATCGAGCCCATCTTTGCATGAAATGTTCCCTTGGTATCTCTAATTTTCTTGAAGAGATCTCTAGTCTTTCCCATTCTGTTTGCCATTCTATATCTTTGCTTTGATCGCTGAGGATGGCTTTCTTATCTCTCCTTTCTATTCTTTGGAACTCTGCATTCAGATGCTTATATCTTTCCTTCTCTCCTTTGCTTTTCACTTCTCTTCTTTTCACAGCTATTTGTAAGTCCTTCCCACACAGCCATTTTGCTTTTTTGCATTTCTTTTCCATGGGGATGGTCTTGATCCCTGTCTCCTGTACAATGTCACGAACCTCATTCCATAGTTCATCAGGCACTCTGTCTATCAGATCTAGGCCCTTAAATCTAGTTCTCACTTCCACTGTATAATCATAAGGGATTTGATTTAGGTCATACCTGAATGGTCTAGCGGGTTTCCCTACTTTCTTCAACTGAAGTCTGAATTTGGCAACAAGGAATTCATGATCTGAGCCACAGTCCACTCCTGGTCTTGTTTTTGTTGACTGCATAGAGCTTCTCCATCTTTGTCTGCAAAGAATATAATCAGTATGATTTTGGTGTTGACCATCTGGTGATGTCTATGTGTAGAGTCTTCCCTTGTGTTGTTGGAAGATGGTGTTTGCTATGACCAGTGTGTTCTCTTGGCAAAACTCTATTAGCGTTTGCCCTGCTTCATTCCGCATTCCGAGGCCAAATTTGCCTGTTATTCCAGGTGTTTCTCGACTTCCTACTTTTGCATTCCAGTCCCCTGTAATGAAAAGGACATCTTTTTTGGGTGTTAGTTCTAAAAGGTCTTGTAGGTCTTCATAGAACTGTTCAACTTCAGCTTCTTCAGTGTTACTGGTTGGGGCACAGACTTGGATTACTGTGATATTGAATGGTTTGCCTTGGAAACGAAAGAGATCATTCTGTCTTTTTGAGATTGCATCCAAGTACTGCATTTTGGACTCTTTTGTTGACCATGATGGCTACTCCATTTCTTCTAAGGGATTCCTGCCCACAGTAGTAGATGTAATGGTCATCTGAGTTAAATTCACCCATTCCAGTCCATTTTAGTTCACTGATTCCTAGAATGTCGACATTCACTCTTGTCTTGATTCATGGACCTAACATACCAGGTTCCTATGCAATATTGCTTTTTACAGCATCAGACCTTGCTTCTGTCACCAGTCACATCCACAACTGGGTATTGTTTTTGCTTTGGCTCCATCCCTTCATTCTTTCTGGAGTTATTTCTCCACTGATCTCCAGTAGCATATTGGGCACCTACCGACCTGGGGAGTTCCTCTTTCAGTATCTTATCATTTTGCCTTTTCATACTGTTCATGGGGTTCTCAAGGCAAGAATACTGAAGTGGTTTGCCATTCCCTTCTCCAATGAACCACATTCTGTCAGACCTCTCCACCATTACCCGCCCATCTTTGATGGCCCCACAGGGCATGGCTTAGTTTCACTGAGTTAGACAAGGCTGTGGTCCATGTGATCAGATTGACTAGTTTTTTGTGATTATAGTTTCAGTGTTTCTGGCCTCTGATGCCCTCCGCAACACCTACCATCTTACTTGGGTTTCTCTTACCTTGGACGTGGGGTATCTCTTCACGGCTGCTCCACCAAAGCACAGCCACTGCTCCTTACCTTGGACAAGGGGTATCTCCTCACCACTGCCTCTCCTGACCTTGAACGTGGAGTAGCTCCTCTCAGCTCTCCTGCACCCGCACAGCCACCGCTCTTTGGACGCTCCACCACATCCATACATGACCACTGGAAAAACCATAGCCTTGATTAGATGGACCTTTGTCGGCAAAGTAATGTCTCTGCTTTTTAATATGCTGTCTAGATTGGTCATAACTTTCCTTCCAAGGAGTAAGTGTCTTTTAATTTCATGGCTGCAGTCACCATCTGCAGTGATTTTGGAGCCCCAAAAAATAAAGTCTGACACTGTTTCCACTGTTTCCCCGTCTATTTGCCATGAAGTGATGGGACCAGATGCCATTATCTTCGTTTTCTGAATGTTGAGCTTTAAGCCAACTTTTTCACTCTCCTCTTTCACTTTCATCAAGAAGCTCTTTAGTTCTTCTTCACTTTCTGCCATATGGTTTCATAAGATTCAAATTTCTTATAAAAAGAAAATATTGAAAACTCCCGGGCAGTCTAGTGGTTAGGACTTGGCACTCTCATTGCCTTGGGCCTGAGTTCAATCCCTGGTCAGGGAGCTAAGATTTTGTAAGCTGTGGGCACGGCCGCACACCCCCCCCCCCCAAAAAAAAAATTGCTTCGTAATTGGAAGAATTAAAAGCTTCAAGTATTTTTGATACTTCTCCAACCTTTTTATATTGGTAGAAAATTCATACCAAGCCCTCAACTGTTAAAACACAAGGATAGCACCTCGGTCTTCCCCGGTGGTGCTTGTGGTGAAGAACCCACCTGCCAGTGCAGCAGATGTAGGAGACGCGGGTTGGATCCCTGGGTCGGGAAGATCCCCTGGAGGAGGGAAACCCGCTCCAGCATTCTCGCCTGGAGAATCCCATGGACAGAGGAGCCTGCTGGGCTACAGTCCACGGGGTCATAAGAATCAGACGTGAGAGTCAGACATGACTTAGCAACTAGCCACTACCTGGCTCAAGCGGTCAATTATGTTAGGCACACTTTGCCAATTGAAACTCCATGAAGGAAAGAAAAGGGATGACTGGGGTCAGTGATAAAGGAGGCTAGTGGTAGCTTTCCCAAATAATTCAGCCTCAAAAGGCGACTCAGAGGACATCCCTGGTGCTCCAGCAGTTGAGAACCCATGCTTTCATTGCAGAGGGTGCAAGTTCAACCCCTAGTTGGGAAGCTAAGCTCCTGCATGCTGCGAAGTGTGGTCAGACCAAGGCAAAGTGAACAAACCAAAAAGAGAAGACTCGTATTTCTGTAGGAGGAAAGGAAACGGGAGAGTATTGCAAGTAAACGGATCAGAATAAGCCAAGATAACAGTTATGAAAGGAAACTAGGTGTTCCAGGCCTGAGGAGGCGTCCAAGACTATGGAAAGAGACGTTCTAGTTATGGGGACTTATGCAGGGTCATAGCCTGGGTACGTATAATGTAAGCTAAAATATGCTGAGAAATCCTAAGTTTATACAGAAGACAAAGAGGAGAGTGCTTAAAAGAATCTTACACGTGACCTACTGTGTGCCTGCCTTGCGTAAAAAGTGTCTCTTGACTTGTGCTGAGTGAAGGCAATCTTAGAAGTCTTTCTCAACCTTTAATTCAGTTACTACATTTTTAAGAAAATCTGCTGTAGTGTTTTTTTAAGTGTTAGTCTCTCAATCATGTCTGACTCTTCGTGAAGCCAAAGACTGTAGCCCACCAGGCTCATCTGTCCATGGAATTCTCCAGACAAAAATACAGGAGTGGGTTGCCATTTCCTTCTCCAGGGGATCCTACCGACCCAGGGATCGAACCTGGTTCTCCTGCATTGGCAGGCAGATTCTTTACCTTCTGAGCCACCAAGGAAGCCCGAACTCCCCTACAAGTCCCCATTACTAGCCGAGTCTGCTTCCTCTCCACTTTGCCGAGCTCTGGTCCTCATCTACGTCCGTGCCTACCTCTACTGCAGACCTTCGACAGAAGTGAAATCTGTTGGGTTTTGTGTTCCTGGCATACAGGCCGTGTTCGAGCACACAGTAGGCTATGAACGCTTACTGATATGGCCTAAAGCCGGACTGCAAATTCGGGGTGTTTTGCCTGCTTACCTCAAGTCCAATTGAAACTTAGAGGAAAAAAAAACAAACGTTCCCATCGGTTCTGTAATTCCACAGAGATCAGGGAAGGGAGGTGTCAGAGAGCCTCAGCTTTGGTTTAAGATGTTTTCCCTGCTGGTCGGCAGGGAGGACAAAGGCACCCTGTCAGTGTCTAGACACACGCAGTTTGGAGGATGCGGTGGGCTATGGTGTGCGGTGGGTCTGCTGGGAACTCCTGCTCAGGACCGAGGTCAGCTCCCCGCACGCTGGCATGAATTCAAGGAGATGCCCTTGCCTTCTGATTGCTGAACCCTCTGGCCCCTTCCTGAAAATTCTGTCCCCAAGTGGATGCTCTGGCCATCTCGTCACTGAGGCAGAGACATCAAGGAAGGAAGGAGACTTAACTGTATGCATTCTGATTCATCTTACTCGAGATTTTCAGGTAAGGATACTGGGTATTTCATTTGCTGGGGAACAAAGTGAAGGAAATGTAAAGAAGGTAAGACAGGAAATGGTGCATGCAGGCCACTACTCTGTGTCAGATGCTTTGCTGAGTGGCTCCCGTGAATTATCTCCATAAATTCTCTAAATAATCCTATGATATACTTATAAAGAAGAATAAAGAGGCTCTTGATGAGAGTGAAAGAGGAGAGTGAAAAAGCTGGCTTAAAACTCAACATTCAAAAAACTAAGATCATGGCATCTGGTCCCATCACTTCATTGCAAGGATATGGGGGAAAAGTGGAAACGGTGACAGACTGTTTTCTTGGACTCCAAAATCACTGCAGATGGTGACTGCAGCCATGAAATTAAAAGATGCTTGCTCCTTTGAAGGAAAGCTATGGCCAATGGAGACAGCATATTAAAAAGGAGATACATTACTTTGCCAACAAAGGTCCGTCTAGTCAAGGCTATGGTTTTTCCAGTGGTCATGTATGGATGTGAGAGTTGGACCATAAAGAAGGCTGTGTGTGTTAGTCATTCAGTCATGTCCAACTCTTTCTGACCCAATGGGCTGTAGCCCACCAGGCTCCCCTGTCCATGGGATTTTCCAGGCAAGAATACTAGAGTGGGTATCCCTTTCCTCCTCCAGAGGGATCTTCCCGACCCAGGGACTGAAACTGGGTTTCCTGCATTGCAGGCGGAGCTTTATTATCTGAGCTACTGGGTGCCAAAAAAACTGATGCTTTTGAACTGTGGTGTTGGAGAAATCCTTTGAGAGTCCTTTGGACTGCAAAGAGATCAAACCAGTCCATCCTAAAGGAGATCAGTCCAGAATATTCATTGGAAGGACTGATGCTGAAGCTGAATCTCCAGTACTTCGGCCACCTGATATGAAGAGCCAGCTCATTTGAAAAGACCCTGATGCTGGGAAAGATTGAAGGCAAAAGGAGAAAGTGGGTGACAGAGGATGAGATGGTTGGATGGCATCACCCACTCAACGGACATGAGTTTGAGCAAGCTCTGGGAGATAGTGAATGACAGAGAAGCCTGGAATGCTGCAGTCCATGAGGTTGCAAAGAGGCAGACATAACTTAGCAACTGAACAACCACAAACTTATAATAAATATGGTTCCTGTTTTATGAACAGAGAAACTGAAGTTCAGTAAGTAAAAATGCTTGATGTGATCCCAGTAAGTATAGAGAATTTGGAGCTGGACCTCAGGTCCACGTGATTCTGAAGCCTGATTTATTTCTGTTGTACCAAGATGTCACTCAGGCATGCTGGAAAAGGAACAGCTGGGCTGGGAGCTGAGAATCAGGGCTGAAGTTCCCACAAAGCTAACTGACTTGGGTCCACGTCTGGTCACAGCTTTGTGTCTCTGCTGGAGCTGTTCCTTCTCCCTGGGTTGCCCATCACTGTATCTGTTTTCTAACTTTCAGAACCCTTCAAGGCTCAGTTAAAATGTCAGAGGTTTCCCCAGCCCTTCCTTGTGCAAACAGATACCCCTTCATCAAATTTCTGCCCTCTCCTGCTGTGTGCATGAGTGCTTCCTCTGTGAGAATGGGTTACATGAATAAGCCAGGACTGAAATCCGGTTTGGACAGGTTCAAGCACATGCGAGTCATTTCACGTGGAGAAGCGGCAGAGTCTAGAGGGATGATCTCTGGCTGCAGGACTAGAGAGACCCAGGTTCGACCCTGAGCAGGTCTCTTCACTTCTCCCAGCTTTAGCTCCTTGTCTGCAAAACACAGCGCATAACACTCCACTCGCAGAATGGCCGCAGCCTGTGCTGATGAAATAGCGTGCATCTGTGGAAATTGTTAATTAATAATTATCCATTATCATCCATTAATTAGTATTATTCATTTATTCACTCAATTATTATTCATTAGTAATAATTAATGAGAGATGATACCTATATTTGGATGGCATACTGTTTATTTAGTTTTAATTTTTTGGGGGGGCCACACTGTATGTGGGATTTTAGTTCCCTGACCAGGGATCAAAGCCACACCCCCTTGCAGTGGAAGCATGCATGGACCACTGGACCACCAAGAAAGCCCCTGGCATACTGTTTAATATTAACAGACAACACTGGTCGTGTGCCCTGTGTCAGAGACTTGATACACGGCAACCCTATGAGTACTCTGTAAGTACTAAAATTATCTCCAACTTGCATATGAGGTTTTACGAGAACCTATAGCTTGGCTAAATCTCATGGCTATTCAGTCATTGTCGTTCAGTTGCTAAGTCATGTCCAACTCTTTGCGACCAAATGGACACAGCTATTTAATGGAAGGTTGAATGTTCAGATCCAGGTCTATCTGACTTTAGTTAACGATGCAGATATTAGATCATCTGAGATGAAGCTAATTACATATATCTTCTTTTTTTCCCTTGAAAGTCTATTGAGGGTAGGACAGGTTAGGTAACTTGCCCAAGTTTAGCCAATAAGGGATACTTAGATAGAAAGCTGGGCTTCCCTGGTGGCTTAGCGTGAAAGAATCTGCCTGCAGTGCAGGAGACCTGGGTCCGAACCCTGGGTCGGGAAGATCCCTGCAGGAGGAAAAGGGCAATCCACTCCAGTATTCTGGGAAATCCCATGGACAGAGGAGCCTGGCGGGTATAGTCCACGGGATCACAAGGAGCTGGACACTACTGAGTGACTAACACACGCATGCGCTCACACGCAGAGAGAACTCCTACTAGACAGGCCGTGCCTGTTCGTCTTCACGCCCACTCTGTACTGGGCGGAGCACATGTCGATGCTCCCGAAACGTTTCCGGGATGGCATGAGCAGACAAGGCGGGAATCCTGACTCAGGGTGTGTATTCTTCTGCCCACACTGTGTCAACTCCCTTCCAAATCAACAACCACCAGAACCTGAAGACACAGTCACCGAGGCCGAGATCAGGTGCTCCCAGCCACCACCCCCATCCTGGGCTTCTGCACCTCCTAGAAGATGTGGTGCCCTTAAATCCACCCTCAATCCATCACACATTAAATAAACACGTACTGAGTACTTATAATGTACCAGGCGACGTGCTCTTTTGCCGGGTCTCCAGGGTAGAGTTCTGAGTGAGACAGACCTAGCTCCTTCCTCCAGGCTTGCAGCCCAGTTGGCGAGACACTGAATAACTGAACAAGCATACAAGTAATTTAAAATGATAACAGTTGGTTTGTAATATGCGGATAGAAAATAAAGACACACAGTTTGATAGAGAATTTCTTAAGGAAGGGTTATCTGGACTTCCCTGATGGCTCAGACAGTAAAGCATCTGCCTACAATGCGGAAGACCTGGGTTCAATCCCTGGGTCTGGAAGATCTCCAGGAGAAGGAAATGGCAACCCACTCCAGTATTCTTGCCTGGAAAATTCCATGGACAGAGAAGCCTGGTAGTCTACAGTCCATGGGGTCGCAAAGAGTCGGACACGACTGAGTGACTTCATTTTCCTTTCTTTTCCTATCTGAAGACAAGACATTGAAAAATTATGCCAAAGATGTCTAGGATTCCCAGAAATGGGAAAAGCAAGAAGGGGGAGAAAGTATCCCAGACAAAAGGGACTACATGTGGGAATTCTTTAAGGCTGGCAGGACCTTGCAACATTTGAGGAAATGGAAGCGTCCCTGTAGGGCTTTGATAGATGGAAGAAGAGGAACCATGACGTGAGTTAAAACTGATACAGCCACTGGGAAAACAGTATGGCGTTTCCTTAAAAAAACAAAAATAGAGCTACCATATGACCCAGCAATCCCACTCCTGGGCATACACCCAGAGGAAAACATAATTCAGGATATATGTGCACCCCCCAGTGTCCATTGCAGCAACAGGCGCTACATGGAAGCAACACAAGTGTCTCGACGGGGGATGGATAAAGAAGGTGAGGCACACACATACAGATGGAATAGTACTCGGTCATGGCAAGGAGTGAGATAGGGCCACTTGTGGAGATGAACCTAGAGACTGCTGTGCAGAGTGCAGTAAGCCAGGACGGGGACAACAAGTATCGCATATTAACATGCGTACGTGGAATCTAGGGAAGTGGCACAGATGATCGTATTTGCAGAGCAGAGATAGAGACAGACAGAGCACAAACGTGTGCACACCAAAGGGACATGTGGAGTGGTGGGGCAGGAGGAATTGGGAGGCTGGGGTTGACACACGTCCACTATTGGTACTGTGTGTAAGACAGACAAGTGAGCAGAACCCACTGCATAGCGCGGGGAACTCTATCAGTGCTCTGCGGTGAGCTGACTGGGAGGGACGTCCAAGCGGAGGGAGGGTCTGTACACGCATGGCTGATTCACTTTGTTGGACGATAGAAACTAACACAGCAGTGTAAGGCGAGTCTACTCCAATAAAAGATTAATTTTGAAAAAAGCTCTCTTCATCGCACCCCCCGCCCCCCAAAAAAAACCTGAAGCAACTGGCAAAGTTCGATGCGGAACATGAGGTTTATTCTAAGAATAACGGGGGAGAGGTGAAAAGCTTTAAGCAGAGGAGCGACCCTAGAGACTGTTTTTCAAAGGCTCTGTGAGCTACTTCTTGGAGGATTGTAGCAGCAAGAGTGGGATCAGGGAGGCCAGAGAAGAGGGGGTCTCATTTACTCAAGTGGTGTGATGGCTTGGATCTGGCTGTGGCCAGGGGTACAGAGACACATTTGTGAACCACTTTGCAGTGTGTTTTGTGCTTAGATGGAGGGGTCCCTGGAGTTGGGCAACATGACGAGGGTCCAGGAATTCGTCTTGCTGGGCTTGTCCACGAGCCCAGAAACAAGGGAAGTCCTGTTTGCCGTCTTCCTGACCCTCTACCTGCTGGCCCTCCTGGAGAACGCCCTCATCGTCTTCCTCGTCTGCAGCCACACTGAGCTCCACAAGCCCATGTACTTCTTCCTGGGCAACCTGAGCTGCCTGGAGCTGTGCTACGTGTCCGTGACCATGCCCAGCCTGCTCGCGGGGCTGTGGACAGGACCCTGCCACGTGCCCTTCCCAGCCTGCATGGCCCAGCTCTTCTTCTTCATTTCCCTCATCTGCACAGAGTGTGCCCTCCTGGCCTCCATGGCCTGTGACCGCTACGTGGCCATCTGCCGCCCACTGCACTACCCACTGCTCATGCGGCCCCAGGTCTGCCTGGGCTTGGCCGGGACGTCGTGGCTTGGTGGGCTGCTGGTCTCGGTGGTCAAGACAGCGTGCATCGCCAGCCTGTCCTACTGCGGCCCCAACGTCCTCAACCACTTCTTCTGTGACGTCTCCCCGCTGCTCAACCTGTCCTGCACCCACGTGGCCCTGACGGAGCTGGTGGACTTCCTCTCGGCCATCTTCATCCTCTGGGGCTCCCTCCTGGTGGCCATAGCCTCCTATGTGGCCATTGCCAGGGCTGTGCTCCGCATGCCTTCGGCCGCCGCCCGGCGCAAGGCCTTCTCCACCTGCGCCTCCCACCTGGTGGTGGTGGGCATCTTCTACTCGGCCACTCTCTTCATCTACGCCCGCCCCAGCCGCATGGAAGCCATGGACCTCAACAAGGTGCTGTCGGTCATCTACACGGTGGCCACGCCCATGTGCAACCCGGTCATCTACTGCCTGCGGAACAGGGAGGTCCAGGCCGCTTTCCGTAGAACTCTGCGTGGGTCCTGAGGCTGACCAGCTAGGGGCACGGTGGAGAACTCAAGTTGTCAGCACTTGATGTTCACCCAGCATGCACTTCATCCTTTGAAAATGTATGACTCAGTGGCTATCTAGCACATTCACAGCGTTGTGCAACCAATACCATTATCTGATTCCAGGACGTTTTCGTCACCACCGAGACAAGTGGTGGAGAAAGAAGATGTGGTGCAGACGTCAGCCACGAAAAGGAACCAAACCAGGTCATTTGTCGTGATCTGGATGAACCGAGAGTCTGTCGTACAGAGCGAAGTGAATCAGAAGAAGAGAAACACATGTTGTGCATTAAGGCATGCATATGGAATCTAGGAAAATGGTGCAGGTGAACCTATTTCCAGCGGAGGAAGAGAGATGCAGACGTAGAGGACGGACTTGTGGGCGCAGCGGGGCAAAGGGGAGGGTGGGATGAACGGAGAGAGCAGCGTGGACGTATACACAGCATCCTGAGCAGGACAGGTGCTGGTGTGGATGTGCTGTGTGGCGCAGGGAGCTCAGCTCCGTGCTCTGTGAGGACCTGGTGGAGCGGGATGAGAGGCGAGAGGCTCACGAGGGAGGCGATACGTGCGTACACATGGCTGATTCACACTGCTGTACAGCGGAAACTAACACAGCGTTGTAAAGCGATGATATTCCGATGTTTTAAACAAGAAATCTGTACACACCGGAAGTCACTCCCAATTCCCTATTCCACCCCCAGCCCTAAGAAACCGTTCATCTTTCTCTCTGTATGGATTTGCCTGATGAGACATTTTGCATAATAGAGATCAGATAACGTGGGCTCTTAAATGTGGCTTCTTTCGTGTAGCGCAGTGTTTTCGAGGTTTGTCGTATTACAGCACACTTGAGTGCTTTATTCCTTTCTGTGGTTGCGTGATATTCCATTATGTTTAGTTTGCCCATTCCTCAGTTGAAAGACTCTTGAGTTGTGTTCGCTTTTTAGCTGTTAGGGATAGTGCTGCTGTAAACACTGTTATACCACCCTTTCTGAGGAAACACATTTTCTTTTCTCTTGGGTATATGCCCAGGAGTGGAGTTGCTGCGTTATATACTAATACTAGGGGCTTCCCAGGTGGTGCTAGTGGTAAAGAACCTGCTTGCCAGTGCAGGAAACCTAAGAGACATGGGGTCAATCCCTGGGCTGGAGATCCCCTTGAGGCGGAAGTGGCAACCACTCCAGCGTTCTTGCCTGGGAAATCCCATGGACAGAGGAGCCTGGTGGGCTACAGTCTATAGGATCACAAAGATTCAGACACAAATGAAGCAACTTAGCACGCAGCACACATGCTAATGCTATACATAACTTTGTAAAGAACTGTCAAGCTCTTTCAAAGGACCGATATTCTACTTTCAAAATATATGTATGTCAGGGAAAGCAGGGCGATTATAAATGGCAATTTATAGATGAGATCATGCAAATGACCAATGAATCTGATACAGCTCCTTCATACTCAGCAAACACGCTAGTTATGAGGCTTTACCATCACTGTAGCAGAGCAGGGAAGATTCAGGAGACTGTTAACACCTGAAGCTGAGCTGCGATTGGGGTGTCCTTGGTGGCTCAGACGGTAAAGGATCTGCCTACAGTGCGAGAGACCTGGGTTCAATCTCTGGGTTGGAAAAATCCCCTAGAGAAGGGAATGGCAACCCAATCCAGTATTCTAACTTGGAGAATTCCATGGGATTCCAGAGGAGCCTGGGATCCATGGAGGGTCGCAGAGTCAGACACGACTGAGCAACTAACAGCTGAGGTGGCTTTGAAACGCGGTAATTGCTGAAACCCTCATGGAGAACAAACTGATATTTGAATTTTGCCTACACTTTGACGCAGAATCTCCACTTCTGCAGATTTCTCACAGGAAGATTAAAACACTGACCTATAAAAATACACGTATGAGAATGATTCCGGTAGCATTCCAGATTAAAGTGCCAGGGATTAAGTGATTTGGTCTAGGACTGGCCACTCACATCATCCCACCCAGGCAGAAAGAGCCTGGAGGACAGAGGGCTGGAAATTTTGGCGAACAGAATCCAAGGCTATTCAAAATCCAGAGTATGAAGATAAAAACGGTAACAGCTGTGTCAAAGTGCACGTGAATTCAAAATTTGATAAATATTAGCAAATTGCTTTCCAGAAACAAAACCTCAGTCTACATGCCCACAGCTGTCTGGGAGGGTAACTTGCCCCCACGTCCAACACTGTGTTTTCTCAGAGGATTTCCTTTTAATGTTCTGTGAGCATATTAAAAGAGGTTCCGCTACCAGCTTTCATGCCACTACTTTGGGTTTCATTTCTTTAGTAGAGTTGGAGGTGAAACATTATTCCATAGTTTATTGGCCATTTCTGCTGCTTTTTGAGGGATGAATTATTGAGTGGTAGGCTGCAGTCCATGGGGTCTCGAAGAGTCGGACACAACTGAGCGACTTCACTTTCACTTTTCACTTTCGTGCACTGAAGAAGGAAATGGCAACCACAGTCCAGTGTTCTTGCCTGGAGAATCCCAGGGACGGCGGAGCCTGGAGGGCTGTCGTCTATGGGGTCGCACAGGGTCAGACATGACTGACGTGACCTAGCAGCAGCAGCATTGGGTTATTTGTGCACAAACAGTTTAGAACAGGTGACAGTGTAGGTCAGCTTTTCAAAAATGTTTTCTTTAATGGCTGCACCAGGTCTTGGCTGCAGCATGTGGGATCTAGTTCCCTGACCAGGGTTTCAACCCACGCCCCCTACATCGGGAGCATCGAGTCTTATCCACTGGACCACCAGAGAAGGCCCTGTAATAGGTCAGTTTCGCCCATATCTTTCCCTTTCTTCTCCAGGATAAATTCCCAAAGTAGAATTAATTAATGCAAGGCCATCCAGACTCTCAAGACTTTTTGTTATTTATTAGTAAACTGCCTTTCTAAAACATACCGACATGAACTCTCACAAACCACACAAGAACATGATCAATTCTCTTGAGGCTCTGTCAGCATGAATTTTTATTACTTAAAAATAAAAATATGCTAGTATGATGAGTAGGTCATTCTGCAGAAGTTCATTCTTGGAATTTCTGTTTTCACTTATAATATGCTTATTTTTTCAATTATAAAGGTAATCCTAGAAAATTGCAAAATATTCAGATGTATAAAATAGAAAATACAAGTGCTCTGAGGCCTCTCGCCTGAAAACACACTAATAACTGATAAACACCTTTTCGGATCCCTTTCTAGATATCCTCTAAGCCCCTGCGTGTGTATTCAGTTGTGTCTGACTTTTTTGCAACCCCATGGACTGTAGCCCGCCAAGCTCCCCTGTCCATGGGATTTCCCAGGCAAGAAAACTGGAGTGGGTTTCCTATTCCTTCTGCAAGGGATCTTCCCAATCCAGGGATTGCACCCACATCTCCTGTGCCTTCTGCATTGGCAGGCAGGTTCTTACCACTGAGGCCCTTTTTCTAGGCATTATTGTTTCGTTCAGTTGCTAAGTTATATCTGACTCTTTGTGACCCCAGGGACTGCAGTACACCAGGCTTCCCTGTCCTTCACCATGTCCCAGAGAGTGCTCAAACTCATGTCCACTGAGTCAGTGATGCCATTCAGCCATCTCACCCCCTGCCACCCCCTTCTCCTCGTGCCTTCACTCTTTCCCCACATCAGGGTCTTTTCCAGTGAGTCCACACTTCACATCAGATGGCCAAAGTATTGGAGCTTCAGCTTCAGCATCAGTCCTTCCAATGAATATTCAGGGTTGATTTCCTTTAGAATGGACTGGTTGGATCTCCTTGCAGTCCAAGGGACTCTCAAGAGTCTTCTCCAACACCACAGTTCAAAAGCATCAATTCTTTGGCGCTCAGCCTTCTTTATGGACCAACTTTCTAGGCAAATATTAACTTAAATAACTACTACAATTAGTCTATTTATTATTATTGTTTTACAAATCTTTGGCATACTTTTATATTGCTTCTTTCATGTTTAACTCAACAACATACCATCTCCCCATGACAGTGTCTGGTTTAATCTCTTTAATGAATGCATGTGACTTCACACTGTATATATAACATCCTGGGCTTCCCTGGTAGTTCAGCTGGTAAAGAATCTGCCTGCAGTGCAGGAGACCCTGGTTCGATTCCTGGGTCAGGAAGATCCCCTGGAGAAGGGACAGGCTACTCACTCCAGTATTCATGGGCTTTCCTGGGGGCTCAAATGGTAAAGAATCTACCTGCAATGTGGGAGACCTGGGTTCGATCCCTAGATTGGGAAGATCCCCTGGAGGCATGGCAACCCACTCCAGTATTACTGTCTGAAGAATCCCCATGGACAGAGGAGCCTGGCAGGCTACAGTCCATGGGGTCGCAGAGGGTTGGACATGAATGAGCGACTAAACACAGCGCAGCAGAGCGTATAGTGTAAGATTTAAATGATTCCATGTTGGTGGGCATTTGCATTATTTGCAAAATTTTTCAATAAAATAATGTTTATTCCAAATTTCACAACGTAACAATAAAAACTTGTACTTAAGTTTAAATATTACATAATTTTTTTTCAGTGGGCAAGGAGTAAATTTCCATTTCTTGGATTACTGGCGAGGATGTACATTTGAGGGGTAGGTTATCAGCCACCTACGTGTTTCCTTCAAGAATCTGCTTGTTCATAACGATTTTCATTTTGTTTTTCTCTCGAGTCTTCCTATGTTTCTCCTTTATCTAAAGAATCCTTGTATGCTATATTGCAAATACTTCCCTCTGGGTTTCTATTTGGCTTTGGAAGTTGCATGTGTGTGTGTGTGTGTGTGTGTGTGTGTGTGTTTTGGCCGTGAAAGGTTTCAAGTCAGGAGTGGGAGATGTCAGTTCTTGCTGAGGAGCTCTTGCGGGGATGGAGGGTTCTCCGCAGGGCCACATGGACCCCCGTGTTCCGCAGGCAGTAGACCACTGGGCTGCAGGCAGGCGTGACCACCGTGTAGATGACCGACAGCAGCTTGTGGAGGTCAGTGGACTCGACGCGGCTGGGGCAGGAATACATGAAGAGGGCCACCGAGTAGAAGATGCCCACCACCACCAGGTGGGAGGCGCAGGTGGAGAAGGCCTTGCGCCGGGCGGCGGCCGAAGGCATGCGGAGCACCGTCACCCCAATGGCCGAGTAGGAGGCCAGGGCGACCAGCAACGTCCCACAGAAGATGACGATGGCCGAGAGGAAGTCCACCAGCTCAGTCAGGGCCACGTGGGTGCAGGACAGGTTGAGCAGTGGGGAGACGTCACAGAAGAAGTGGTTGAGGACACTGGGGCCACAGTAGGACAGGCTGGCGATGCACGCTGTCTTGACCACCGAGACCAGCAGCCCACCAAGCCACGACATCCCGGCCAAGCCCAGGCAGACCTGGGGCCGCATGAGCAGCGGGTAGTGCAGTGGGCGGCAGATGGCCACGTAGCGGTCGCAGGCCATGGAGGCCAGGAGGGCACACTCTGTGCAGATGAGGGAAATGAAGAAGAAGAGCTGGGCCATGCAGGCTGGGAAGGGCACGTGGCAGGGTCCCGTCCACAGCCCCGCAAGCAGGCTGGGCATGGTCACGGACACGTAGCACAGCTCCAGGCAGCTCAGGTTGCCCAGGAAGAAGTCCATGGGCTTGTGGAGCTCGGTGTGGCTGCAGATGAGGAAGACGATGAGGGCGTTCTCCAGGAGGGCCAGCAGGTAGAGGGTCAGGAAGACGGCAAACACCATGACCCTCACGCCTTGCCTGGCAGACAGACCCAGCAGGATAAACTCTTGCACTCCAGACACATTGCCCAAATACAGAGCCCTCTCCATCTAAGTAAGGAAGAAACAGGCTCTTCGAGGCCATAATCCATCAGAAATAAATTGGCCAGCAAGGAAGAGCATATGCCGTTAGGGGCTGTTGAGGCAAAGCTGCTTTGCTGGAGCCTGACCGTTGTCAGGAGCACAGCAAGGAGCAACTGGGAAACTGCAAAACTGGAAACAGGAGGCTTAACACTGTACTTGCTACGTCTGTAATCATAGAGGACACTCGTCCCGAATGAGCCTGTGTTATGTCATCTGTAAAACGGAGGTCAAAGCTATGGGACCCACAAAATCTTTGGTCCTTACGGATAACATGGAAATAGATGAGAAAGTGCTTTTTAACGCAAGGCACAATTATTCCTTTACATTTGATGACTTTAAGTGGTGTTTTCTGGATTGGATTTCTTTCTGTTTTGAAAAATGTCCCAGGACCCCAGAAGTTGTCTGCACTATTTTCAGTAAAGGAAGACTCACAATTCCTTAATGTGAGACACTTCCTTCCCTAAAGTGAGTTGGATTTCTAGAGGAAATTTCTATCAGAGAGAAGGTCCAGCAGTTTATTAGAGGCCACTGTTTATCAGAGAGAAGGTCCGGCAGTGATGGTTTCTTTTTTAAAAAAGGACCCATGAGATGGACTTCCCTGGTGGGCGGGTGGTTAAGAATACGCCTCCCAAGGCAGGCGGGTTTGATCCCTGGTCTGGGAAGATCCCACACGCCCCTGGGCACCTAAGCCCATGCACTGCAACGGCTGAAGCCTGCATGCCCTCGAGCGTGTGCGCTGCAACCCGGAAGCCACCGCGATGAGAAACCCGTGTCCTGCAACTAGGCCGTAGCTCGCCACAGCTGCAGAAAGGCCCGCAGGGCAACAAAGACTCAGAGCGGTCAGACAAGAACTAAAGAAAGGCCAGTGGTGAGCTTTCCCCCTGAATACTTCTAAAGAAGATCCCTTCCAGAAAGAGAGTGTCTTCCTAAGGAAAGACACTAAACACGTGTGCTGAGAATCGCTTAGGCACTGCTACACTGTGTGGCATTTTTTTGAACACATGGAGATCAATGGACTTTCCTGACCCTTCACAGACAGGCATTAGTCTACCAATTCATATACATAACTGAGACCCATAGACAGTGTCACTTGCGCAACAGGATAGAGTTACAGGAATAAGGGGTCTTTGCCTCTACCATTAATATTAGGAATTCACTTAGAGGTTTAGGTGGCTGAGCTATAGAGACGGTGTTATTCGGACTTATTTCTGGCATCATTTATCATGTGTTCCAAAAAAGTGTGAACGTGTTCGTCACTCAGTTGCGTCTGACTCTTTGCTGCTCCGTGGACGGCCGCCTGCCAGCCTCCTCGGTCAACTGAATTTTTTCCAGGCAAGAACACTGGAGTGGCTGCCATTCCCTCTGCCAGGGGATTTTCCTGACCCAGGAATCGAACCCAGGTCTCCTGCCTTGTAGGCGGATTCTTTACCATCTGAGCCACCAGGGAAGCCCTATTCTTTGCATTCAGGAGCAAATATTTATTAAGTGTCTACTATACATGAGGGGCATGAAATCAACCAGTGAGCGTGTTCAAATTCTCATTCTAGGTAGTGAGGAGTACAGGAGGCCCACAGGAGACAAATACAGAATTTCAGCAGCTCCGTGCCAAGGAGAAAGCAAAGCAGGATGGTCCGCATGGTCTGAAGGAGGTTATTTTAGGACGGGCAGTCGGAGGGAACTTCTTTGGGGTGGGTAGAGACGTCTGAGCTTGTTTCTGACTAATGGGAAAGGCTGAGGGAGCATTGAGCTGGCGGAAGAGTGTTCGAAGGGGAACGAGAAAAAGCAGTTGCCAAAAACTTAGGTCAGGAAGGAGTTCAGCGACTTCAAGGAAAAAAAGACAGGCCAGTGTGGCTGAAAGATAGACAAGGAAGAGGAAGGGCAAGAAATCAGATTTCTCCCATCCATACGAGCAAAACCTGCTTCCCTGTAGCTTCGTCTCTCCCCAACTCTTTCTAAGCGACTCACAGTGTTCCCATGTCTGTGGTAAACGCTCCCAGTGAGGAGCTTCCTGGTGGCCCAGTGGTGAAGGCGTCTCCTCCCAACGCGAGGGGTGTGGGTTTGATCACTGGCCGGGGAGGCAAGATCCCACATGCCTCACAGCCAAAAAAACCAGAACCTGAAACAGAAGCAGTATTGTAACACATTCCATAAAGACGTTAAAATGGTCCCCATCAAAGAAAAAAAAAAAAGCTTAAAAAAATTCCCAATGAAAATTGTTTCAGAGGTAATCAGAATAGCAGAATGGAGTAAAACCCAGAAACACACCAAGCATACATATAAACTTGATTGATGACATAACTTTACTGCAGATAAGTGAGGAAAAGGATGTACATGGCAAGAAATGGCTCTCAAACAATTAGTGTACCCATGGAAATTCAACTGGTGCTGTGTGACAACCTAGAGGGGTGGGCTGGGCTGGGAGGAAGGTTCCGGAGGACGGGGGCGTACGTATACCCGTGGCTGATTGATGCTGGTGTGCAGCAAACCAACACAACACTGTAAAGCAATTCACCTTCAATTAAAATAAATACGTGTTTTTAAAAAAAGAAAAAGAGATTGGAACCCTGCATCACATGGCACACGTAAAAAATCAGTTTCAGGTGACCTAAAAACACACATGTGAAGTGCAAACCTCTGAGATTTTAGAGAGCAATGCAGAAGCGGGCCTTTACGACATCGCGTGGTAGTCACTCAGTCATGTCTGACTCTTTGTGACCCCACGGACTGTAGCCCACCAGGCTCCTCTGTCCGTGGGATTCTGCAGGCAAGAACACTGGAGTGGGGTGCCGTGCCCTGCTCCAGGGGATCTTCCCGAGCCAGGGATCGAACGCTGGTCTCCTGCATCGCAGGTAGAGTCTTTACTGTTTGAGCTACAAGGAGATCTCTTTTTATGACACCGGGGGTTTAGACTATGATAAGAAGACAGTCACAAACCTTACACTTTAAAATTTTTAAAAATGAGCAGCATTGAAAAATTCTGACCACCACAGACTATTAGAGGAAAATTCACAAGCTGGAAAAAATATACTTGCACTATAGGTAAGTGAGAAGGAAATGCCAGCTCACGCCAGTGTTCTTGCCTGGAGAATCCCAAGGAGAGAGGAGCCTGGTGGGCTACAGTCCATGGGTCGCGAAGAGCTGGACACGACTGAGTGACTGATACCTTCACCTTCATGTATAAGTTAGGAGGGATCCTTGTGGAGGATATACACAGAAATTGGTCAGTTAATATGCAAAGAAGTTTTTTAGCAGAAAACTGGGCAAAAGTTCTGAATGTATACCTCACCAAAAAATATTAGTCACTCAAAACATAAAAATATGCTCACCTGATTAGGAACCAAAGAAACAGAAATTAAAACCAAAATTAGGTACCACTTCATACCTGTGGAATTGGGAAAATGACAAACTTCTGAAAATATTAAGATTAACAATGAAAACTTACATATGCTGCCTCTGGGGGTCTGAATTGGTCTGATAGCTTCAGAAAACAATTTGTCATTATCAAGTAAATGTTAAGACATGACTATGCCCCAGAAATTCTGTTTCCAAGCATATATATATTTCCAGAGTAATGTTCATAGCAGCACAATTTTACTAGCAAAAAAAGAGAATGTAAACATTCCAAGTATCCAGTAATAGAATTGAAAAGTGAATTGTGATCTCTTTCTATAAAGGAGTGCATGCGTGCTACTGTGTCTGACTCTTTGCGACCCCGTGGCCTGTATCCTGCCAGGCTCCTCTGTCCATGGGATTTTCCAGGCAAGGACACTGGAGTGGGTTGCCATGCCCTCCTCCAGGGGATCTTCCCGGCCCAGGGCTCGAATCCATATCTCCTTATGCCTCTTGCACTGGCGGGTGGGTTCCTTACCCCTAGCGTCACCTGAGAAGCCCCATGAAGGAGCATGATGTCAGATGTGCTGATTCCCTGAGTGAAAGGACTCACTGCTTTGCCATTTTTATGCTCTATTCCTGGGTTGCATAGTTCCTTTTGCATCTACTCACTATTTATACGAAAGTCACGCAGAAAAAAGACCTTCCACTTGTGTTAAAATTCATGTCACTATACACCAAAATGTCAGTTTTATGTCTGTTAATTTTCACTGGAGCATAATTGCTTTACAATGCCGTGACCGTTTCTGCTGTACACCAGTGGTAAGCGTACACATACGCTCCGCCCGGGGCCTCCCTCCGCCCCAGCCCCGTCCCACCCGTCTCCCTGTGTCATCCAGCGCCTGCCGCCAGCCGCCTGCTTTGCGCGTGGCAGTGTACCTCCCTCAGTGCTCCTCTCTCCAGTCCTTCCCACCCTCTCCTTGCCCCGCCGTGTCCACAAGTCTGCTCTCTCTGCGTCTCCACTGCTGCCTGCTGATAGCTTCATCAGCCATCTTTCTAGATTCCGTATATATGCCTTAACATGCGGTATTTGTTTTTCTGATTTTGCCTAACTGTAAGGTTCTTAATCTCTCCAAGCCTGATTTACCTATTGCTGCTGCTGTCGAGTGGCTCAGTCGTGTCCGACTCTTTCGACCCCATGGACCGCCAGGCTCCTCTGTCCATGGATTTCTCAAACAAGAATACTGGAGTGGGTTGCCATTCCCTTCTCCAGGGGAGCTTCCTGACCCAGGAACTGAACCCAGGTCTCCCGAGTTGCAGGTGGATTCTTTACCACTGAGCCACCTGGGAAGCCCCCAACTTCCCTATTACTTAGGATAATAATACTTGCATCAGGAATAAAAAAGCTACTGTATAATGATAGCTTTCATTTATCACCTGTCTATGAAGGAATTTAGGTGCAGCATAATCTAGTGTTTTTTACCATGGCCCGCAACAAGAAATACATTTCACATTGTGCAACTCAAGTCAAAATCACAAACACAGACAGAGAGAAAGGGAGGGAAATTTAACAGAAAACGCTCAGCCTTACTTTGAGTCCTCTAAACATTTTCTCTTGTGCTCTGTGCCATGTGTTTATTGCTAGCGTCAAGCTAATACACTTACTTCATGAGCCTCAGTAAATACACTGTTGTTCAGGTTAACAGAAAGGCGTTGGAATTAGAATCTCGGTGTAGCCCAGGCTCTCTCTGACTCAAGCTCTCTCTGACAAAAGCTCTGATGGTCTGAGCCTCACGTCTTTATCTTCAGTAGGGGGATAATAACCCTGACTCCTTCAGGCTGCCATGAGGATTAAGTCCAAAATAGTCTCCGAGGCACCCAGCCAGTGTCTTGCACCCCAAAGGAATCTTATTAAGGGGAAAGACTTTTTCTTCTGGTAGCAGGCTACCGTCCGTGGGATCCCAGAGCTGGCCGTGACTTGGCCACTGTTGTTGCTGTTGTTACTGTTGTTCAGCCCCCTGGACTGCAGCCCCCCAGGCTCCTTGGTCCATGGGACTTCCAAGGCAAGAATGCTGGAGTGGGTTGCCATTTCTTTCTCTGGGGATCTTCCCAACCCTGGGATCCAACCCACGTCTCCTGCCCTGGCGGGCAGGTTCTTTACCTCTGAGCCACCTGGGAAGCCGCTATGCCCTTGACTCCCCGCCAAGTAGGTCTACTATCCATTCCTGGAACGAAGGGTGCATATTTGGAGGAAGTACTATCAATGTATTGTTTTTTTAATTATTTTTATTTTCCCCTTTTGTGCAATCAAATAAAATAGACTTAGAAGTAGTGTGTTCACAATCCTAGCAGAGCATTTTTTCATGAGTAGTAAGACCATCAGTCCACATTAAGCTGCAGTTGATAAGCAAGAATTGTTTTTATTAGAGGATAATTGCTTTACAGTGTGGCGGTGGCCTCTGCAGTGTATCACCGAGTCAGCCCCAATTTTGTGTATATACACATATCTCCTCTCCCTCCTAAGCCTCTCTACTGCCCAAGAAATATTTGTGACAGGACTTCCCTGGTCCAGTGACTAAGACTCCAAGCTTCCAACAAAGGGGGCAGAAGTTTGTCCCCAGTTGGGGAACTAACATGCATTGCAGCCAAGAAAACCCAAAACATAAAGCAGAGGCAATATTCCATCAGATTCGATAAACACTTTAAAATGGTCCACATTAAAAAAATCTTCAAAATAAATAAATATTTGTACAGTTTCCAGTTGCTGCTGGTACAAACACTGTGGTCTGAAGAAGTCATACACAAACAAGTGTATACTCTGGACTTGATTTTTTTTTTTTTTACTTAAAAAAACTAATTTATTTATTTTAATTGGAGGCTAATTACCTACAATATTGTAGTGGTTTTTGCCATACATTTACATGAATCAGCCATGGGTGTACATGTGTTCCCCATCCTGAGCACCCCTCCCACCTCGCTCCCCATCCCATCCCTCAGGGTCATCCCAGTGCACCAGCCCTGAGCACCCTGTCTCATGCATCAAACCTGGACTGGTGATCTATTTCACATAGGGTAATATACATGTTTCAGTGCTATTCTCTCAAATCATCCCACCCTCGCCTTCTCCCACAGAGTCCAAAAGTCTGTTCTTTACATCTGTGTCTCTTTTGCTGTCTCGCATATAGAGTCATCGTTACCATCTTTCTAAATTCCATATATATGCGTTAATATACTGTATTGGTGTTTTTCTTTCTGACTTATTTCACTCTGTATAAGGCTCCAGTTTCATCTACCTCATTAGAACTGATTCAAATGCATTCTGTTTAATAGCTGAGTAATATGCCACTGTGTATATGTACCACAGCTTTCTTATCCATTCATCTGCCGATGGACATCTAGGTTGCTTCCATGTCTGGACTCCATTTATACAAAATTCTAGCACAGGTAATAACTAATCAGTGACTAAAAAAACAAGTCAAAATGATTACCTCTGGCAGAACTAACAGGAAAGGGGCACAAGGGAACTTTTTTGGGGGAAAATGCCCTTTATATTAATGGAGGTGGTGATATACACATTTGTCCAAAAAAAATATTGACTTGAACATTTAATATTTGTGCATATCACTGTACATAAATCTTATATACAGACAACTGAAAGCAAATATTAAGCACTAGTTACTAGAGTTGCTTTTCAAAGAGCTACGGGTTAGAGGTCAGTTAATTCCCCTGCTCCAGATTGCAAACTAATATCCTTGTTCTTAGGAAATACACACTAAAGCATATATAAGTAAAAGGGCACAATGTCTCTAAACCACATGCAAATCATTTTCAAAGAAATAAATGGAGGTGATGGGGAGAAAAAGGGGGTAAGCAGATGGCAGAATATACAATTTGTGACAATACCACATCAAATATGTCAGAGTGTTAAGCACCCTTGCAACTTTTCTGTAAGTCTGAAATTATATCAAAATAATGGTCAACAAACAAAAAATGAATGAAACCCATAGCTGTTTGTCATGATTTTCATTTAGCATATATATCTCAAAGATATCTCAAAGATATATCTTTGCACATCAAAGATAAAAATCTATCTCTTGGGACTCCCTGGTAGTCCAGAGGTTAAGACTCTGTCTTCCAATGCAGTGGCCACAGGTTGGATCCCTGGTGAGGGGACTGAGGTCCCACCTACTGCAGAGTGCGGTCAAAAAAAATTTTTTTAAGAGAATATTAAAAACCTGTTTCTATTCATTTTATAGCCCAGTGTTCGCTTCAGATGAATGTAGGAGAATGTATTTTATCCATTCACTTTTGATGGACACTTAAGTTGTTTCTGTTTTTTATTACCAAGATGTAAAGAACGCCATTGTATGTATTATCTATTTCTACATGTTGGAAGACACTGAGAGACTGGGGAAATATTTGTCAGTATTCTAGGAATAAGCTGATGGAGCTGTTAAACCTGCACTTCTCCCTTTACTAGTCAATTTCAGCATCTGGTCATGTGAGTTGCCAGTCAATCACAGCTCATCTTTGATGGCCTGCTTTCTTGTGGACATTGCTCCCTTTTCAAAGGGTAACTCAGAGTTTGCTATTGACTGCTACAATAGTCAATCCATAGCAATCAGTATATATTGACAAGTATATATTGATTGCTCATGTCTACCAGGTGGGAAATCTATTTCTCCAGCATTTTACTTGCCTTTGATATTATAGCATTTGGAATCATGAAACATTTAAATTAAAACATGTTGTTGTTCAGTCCCTAAATTTGTTGGACTCTTTGAGACCCCACGGACTATAGCCCCCCAGGTTCCTCTATCCTCCACTATCTTTCAGAGCTTGCTCAAATTCATGTCCATTGAGTGGGCGATGCTAGCTATCCATCTCATCCTCTGGAGCCCCCTTCTCCTTTTGCCTGAAATCTTTCCCAGCATCAGGGTCTTTTCCAGTGAGTCCACACTTCGCATTAGATGGTCAAAGTATTGGAGCTTCAGCTTCAGCTTCAGTCCTTCCAATGAATTTTCAGGGTTGATTTCCTTTAGGATGGACTGGTTGGATCTCCTTGCAGTCCAAGGGACTGTCAGATGATACCACTCTAAGGGCAGAAAGTGAGTTGATGAGAGTGATAGAGGAGAGTGAAAAAGCTTTCTTTATTCAGGACATGAGGAGGGGTCTAACGTCCCAAGACCACGATCAAGTCCAGTGGAGAGTTCTGAACAGGGCTGAGTGGACCTCTCTGTTCCGCAGGCAGTAGATGACTGGGTTGCACATGGGCGTGGCCACCGTGTAGATGACCGATAGCACCTTGTTGAGGTCCATGGATCTGATGTGGCTGGGGCGACAGTAGATGAAGAGGGCTGCTGAGTAGAAGATGCCCACCACCACCAGGTGGGAGGCGCAGGTGGAGAAGGCCTTGCGCCGGGCAGCAGCCAAAGGCATGCAGAGCACCGTCACCCCAGTGGCCGAGTAGGAGGCCAGGGCAACCAGCAGCGTCCCGCAGAAGATGACGATGGCCGAGAGGAAGTCCACCAGCTCAGTCAGGGCCACATGGGTGCAGGACAGGTTGAGCAGCGGGGAGACATCACAGAAGAAGTGGTTGAGGACGTTGGGGCCGCAGTATGACAGGCTGGCAATGCACGCTGTCTTGACCACCAAGACCAGCAGCCCACCAAGCCACGACGTCCCGGCCAAGCCCAGGCAGACCTGGGGCCGCATGAGCAGCGGGTAGTGCAGTGGGCGGCAGATGGCCACGTAGCGGTCACAGGCCATGGAGGCCAGGAGGGCACACTCTGTGCAGATGAGGGAAACGAAGAAGAAGAGCTGGGCCATGCAGGCTGGGAAGGGCACGTGGCAGGGTCCCGTCCACAGCCCCGCGAGCAGGCTGGGCATGGTCACGGACACGTAGCACATCTCCAGGCAGCTCAGGTTGCCCAGGAAGAAGTCCATGGGCTTGTGGAGCTCGGTGTGGCTGCAGACGAGGAAGACGATGAGGGCGTTCTCCAAGAGGGTCAGCAGGTAGAGGGTCAGGAAGACGGCAAACAGGACTTCCCTTGTTTCTGGGCTCGTGGACAAGCCCAGCAAGATGAATTTCTGGACCCTCGTCATGTTGCCCAACTCCAGTGATATCTCCATCTGTGGAGAGACAAAGTTTATTGACATCCTGATTCCCGCAAAGACACGCAGTATACAATATTGGGAATATGTTCCCAGTATATTGGGAACTCAGACACTGGCAAACCCAAATTCTCTTGGAAATGGGTGTTATGAAGAGAGATGTTGTAGATTTGTGAACCAGAAAGCAGGCGTAGAAGGAACACACCTCAACATAATAAAAGCCACATGTGATAAACCCACAGCAGACATTATCCTCAGTGGTGAAAACCTGAAAGCATTTCCCCTAAAGTCAGGAACAACAAAGGTGCCCACTCTCACCGCTACTATTCAACATAGTTTTGGAATTTTTAGCCACAGCAATCAGAGAAGAAAGAGAAATAAAAGGAATCCAGATTGGAAAAGAAGAAGTAAAACTCACTGTTTGCAGATGACATGATCCTATGCATAGAAAACCCTAAAGACACCACCAGAAAATTACTGGAGCTAATCAATTAATATAGTAAACTTGCAGGATATAAAATTAATACACAGAAATCCCTTGCATTCCTATACACTAACAATGAGAAAACAGAAAGAGAAATTAAGGAAATAACTCCATTCACCATTGCTACAAAAAGGATAAAATACTTAGGAATAAATATACCTAAAGAAACGAAAGACTTATATACAGAAAACTATAAAACACTGGTGAAAGAAATCAAAGATGACACAAATGATGGAGGAATATACCATGTTCATGGATTGGAAGAATCAATATAGTGAAAATGAGTATATTACCCAAAGCAATCTATAGATTCAATGCAATCCCTATCAAGCTACCAATGTTATTTTTCACAGAACTAGAACAAATAATTTCACAATTTGTATGGAAATACAAAAAAAACCTCGAATAGCCAAAGTAATCTTGAGAAAGAAGAATGGAACTGGAGGAATCAACCTGCCTGACTTCAGACTATACTACAAAGCTACAGTCATCAAGACAGTATGGTACTGGCACAAAGACAGAAATATAGATCAATGGAACAAAATAGAAAGCCCAGAGATAAATCCACACACCTATGAACACCTTATCTTTGACAAAGGATGTAAGAATATACAATGGAGAAAAGGCAATCTCTTTAACAAGTGATGCTGGGAAAACTGGTCAACTGCCTGTAAAAGAATGAAACTAGAACACTTTCTAACACCATACACAAAAATAAACTCAAAATGGATTAAAGATCTAAATGTAAGACCAGAAACTGTAAAACTCCTAGAGGAGAACATAGGCAAAACACTCTCTGACATAAATCACAGCAGGATCCCCTATGTCCACCTCCCAGAATAATGGAAATAAAAGCAAAAATAAACAAATGGGACCTAATTAAACTTAAAAGCTTTTGCACAACAAAGGAAACTATAATCAAGGTGAAAAGACAGCCTTCAGAATGGGAGAAAATAACAGCAAATGAAGCAACTGACAAAGAATTAATCTCAAAAATATACAAGCAGCTCACAGTTCAATACCAGAAAAATAAATGACCCAATCAAAAAATGGATCAAAGAACTAAACAGACATTTCTCCAAAGAAGACATACAGATGGCTAACAAATACATGAAAAGATGTTCAACATCACTCATTATCAGAGAAATGTGAATCAAAACTACAATGAGGTACTATGTCATGCTGGTCAGAATGGCTGCTATCAAAAAGTCTACAAACAATAAATGCTGGAGAGGGTGTGGAGAAAAGGGAACCCTCTTACACTGTTGGTGGGAATGCAAACTAGTACAGCCACTATGGAGAACAGTGAGGAGATTCCTTAAAAAGCTGAAAATAGAACTGCCATATGACCCAGAAATCCCACTGCTGAGCATACAAACCAAGGAAAACAGAACTGAAAGAGACACGTGTACCCCAATGTTCACTGCAGCACTGTTTGCAATAGCCAGGAGATGGAAGCAACCTAGATGTCCATCAGCAGATGAATGGATGAGAAAGCTGTGGTACATATACACAATGGAATATTACTTAGCTATTAAAAAGAACACATTTGAATCAGTTCTAATGAGGTGGATGAGACTGGAACCTATTATACAGAGTGAAGTAAGTCAGAAAAAAAAATACCAATACAGTATATTAACACATATATATGGAGTTTAGAAAGATGGTAATGATGACCCTATATACGAGATAGCAAAAGAGACACAGATGTAAAGAACAGACTTTTGGATTCTGTGGAAGAAGGTGAGGGTGGGATGATCTGGGAGAATAGCATTGAAACATGTATATTATCATATGTGAAACAGATCACCAGTCTAGGTTCAATGCATGAGACAGGGTGCTCAGGGCTGGTGCACTGGAATGACCCTGACGGATGGGATGGGGAGTGAGGTGGGACAGGGGTTCAGGATGGTGAACACATGTACACCCATGGCTGATTCATGTCAACAGATGGCAAAAACCACTACAATGTTATAAAGTAATTAGCCTCCAATTAAAATAAATAAATCAATTTAAAAAATAAAATAAAATACTCTTTCCACCTTAAAAAAAAAAAAAAAACTACCAACAGTAAACAGTGGAGAGGTTTTGGGGAAAAATGAATTCTCCTCTATTGATGCTGGCAATGTAAATTAACAGCCAGAACAGAGGACAGCATGGAGATTTCTTAAACAAGGGAAAAGTGAATACAATTATGTCTCTCCCTAACCTTATACAGAAAAGAAACTCCAAATACATTAAAGAGCTAAATGGAGGGATGAATACTCTAAACTTCTTGAGGAAAATATGGGCAGAACAGGTTTTAAAATCAATCACAGCAACTTCTTGGTTTCACTCTTAGAAAAATGAAAAATAACAAAACTCAACAAAAGTAACCTCAAAAGATTTTGCACAGCAAGGGGTATTCTAAATGAAAGAAAAAGACAACCCTCAAATGGGGAAAAACGGTTATGATAAAATTTAAGAACAATTTATTCATCTCAAAACAAACAAATAGTTCCGCTTAGTATCATAAACCAATCAACTCAATAGAAAAACAGGCCAGAGATCTAAATAGACCTTTGTCTTAAAAAGGCACCAAATGGCCATAAAGCCCATGAAAGATGCTCAGTCTCACTGTTAGAGAAATGACGGCGTTTCAGCTTACACTGTTGAGAATGGCCATCCTCCGAAAGATCTGCAAAGAGTCAGTGCTGCCGAGGGTGAGGGGAACGGGGAATCTGCCTGCAGTGTGGGCCGGGAGGGAAATGGGCGGGTGCAGCCAGGAAGGAAAACAGTATGGGGACTCCTTAAGACAGTGAATGTAGAGCCACCACGTGATCTGGCAAGCCCACCCCCTGCCTTAGATCCAGAGAAAAGCATAATGGAAAATGATCCTTGCAGCTCTGTTTTCAAGGCAGCACTGCTGACAATATTTAATAGACAGCATCACCCAAAGTGTCCATCAATAGAAAAATGAAGAATGACCAGTCCCTTTACACACAGGCTTAGAAAACCCACTTATGATAATTAAAATAAAAGGCAGGGGAAGGGAGACATTAAGAGGTTGGGATTAACACATACACACTATCTATTATCAAAGATAATCCAAAGGGACCTTCTGAATAGCCCAAGGAAGTCTACTGAACACACTGAGAGAACCTATATGGAAAAGACCCCTAAAAAGAACAGAATAGATATGTATCTGTGAGAACTGAATCAAGTTCCTGTAAACCCAAAACAAACAGAACAACAGAAATCAGGTTTACTCCAAAGAGGGAAAAGAAACTAAATCACTAAAAAAAAAAAAAAAGAAACACGTGGCACAAGAACTGAAAACATCTCTTAACTGGGCTCTTCATATTCACCAGCCAGGAGGGCAGAGGGAGAAAACAGTTGTCCTCAACAAAGATCCTCGGGTAGGTCCTGGAGAAAGATTCAAAACCGGGCAGACGGTAAAAGGCCACTCTGGAGAGGTCAGTTTTACTCACACTGCTTAAAAAAAAATTAGCAGAAAAATTTCACCTCCTGAAATCTTAGAGAAATGCAAATGAAAATTATAATGAGGTATCACCTCGCTCCAACCACCAACCAGAAACACTAAATACAGAGTCACTACCTGTCCAACCAGCCCACTCCTTGCCTTAGATCCCAAGAAAATCTTAATTTTAAATGAAACTTGCACCCCTATTTTCAGGGCAGCACTACTGACAATGTCCAGAGTATCAGCCAATTTTAGCTGAAAATGACACCTAAAAGCTGAAGCCTCAAAACCTCTGTCTCCAGACTGAGCACTCCCCACGGCTTGGTTTTCTAAATTTAACTGGTTCCTTAGGCTCCCTGCTGGCTCAGATGGTAAAGCATCTGCCTGCAGTGCAGGAGACCGGGGTTTGATCCCCGGGTCAGGAAGATCCCCTGGAGGAGGAAGTGGCAACCCACTCCAGGATTCTTGCCTGGAGAATTCCATGGACAGGGAAGCCTGGCAGACTACAGACAATGGGGGTCGCAAAAAGTCAGACGTGCCTGAGCAGCTAACACTTTCAAGAATACATGAGTGAAGGAGAAAGATACAGTCCATATCTGCAGTGTGCTGACTTGTGAGAAAAATAGACAATGAAGAAAAAAGCCAATAAAAGGCAAGGCCATTTTGAAGGGATTAAGGTTGTGGTGAAGTGCATGAAGGGCCTGGAGATAAGGCATTGGAGATTACAAAAGCTAAAATGGTCGACGGTGTAACACATGAGCTGAGAGAGCCCCACATGGGGAAAGATCGGGATGGCATTCTGAACAAAGGAACCGCAACTGCCAATGTGAAGGGTCTCATGTCCTTCAACCCCTTGCCGTGGACCAAGCCTTCCCAGCCCTTCTCCATAGTGACCACTGTTTTGCACGACACTAAGTGATCCCGTCCACAGAAGACGGTGTGCAAGGAGCCACTTGGCCATTCTCTCTTGGACCAACACCAGCCAGATGATGTTCAAAACTGCAGCTGCCATGTTTGGTCCCAAGCCCTTATGTGGTCTAACCACCGTCACTTCAATGTTCTTACCTACGATCAGAGGCAGTCTCTCTCTACTCTCATTAGTGATAGGCATTATATTTTACCATTTACTCTTATAGGATAATACATCTCAAGGTTAAAAAATTCAAGTCAATGTCACTGTAACTGCTGACACCTTGTCCTTAGAGCTCTTTTGAGGGAGCACCTGACCAGTGTCTTGGGGGATCCTCCAGAAATAGACCTTGCTTCGGCTTTGTTGTCCTTGTTTGGCTGTGCTAGGTCTTTGCTGTGGCATGAGGGCTTCTCTTGCTGTGGAGCTTGGGCTTCCTGGCCCCGAGTCATGCGAGATCTTAGTTCCCCAACCAGGAATTGAACCCACGTCCCCTATGCTGGAAAGCAGATTCTTTACCACTGGACTGCCGGAGAGGTCCCAAGAAATAGATCTTGTCATCACCATCATTTGTAGGTGCGTGGGCCCCATAAACATGAAGGGCAACATACGAGACATATGTTCTGCATCCTGAATGTTCGCTAATAACATGTCTTGAAGCTGATTCTGTATCAGCATGGAGCTGACCTCATCCCTTGAAAAGCTGCAGGACAGTTTCTGGTGTGGCGGCATCGTAACCACCAGTTCCACAGGAGGTATCTTCCAAGCTGTCCCAAGACATCGTGAAGATCCTGATGAGAGCAGGTCTGATCTGTCTGTTCAGTCCTCAGATCCCAGCACAGCGTCTGGGGGTGACACCTGTGGTGTGATGAAGATGAGTGAACCCACAGGGAACGCTAACAGGTAGCTTGAGTGCAAAGACGACAGTGCGTTTGGGCTTCACCCTCTAGGTAACGTGCATGCAGGGAGAAGAAACCTCTGGTGGAGGTTTTGGGTTTATTTAGCAAACACTGGGGCTTCCCTGATGGCGCGGCAGTAAAGAACCTGCCTGCAGATGCAGAAGACGCGGGTTCGATCCCTGCTCTGGGAAGATCCTACCTGCCACAGAGCAACTAAGCACACGTCCCAGGGATGGAACCTGTGCTCTAGAGCCCGGGAACTGCAGACTACCGAAGCCCCAGCACCCTCGGGCCCATGCTCTGCGACAGGAGAAGCCCTGCAGTGAGAACCCGTGCACCGCACCTAGAGAGTAGCCCCCGCTCGTCGCAACTCCAGAAAGTTCGAGAGCAGCACCGAAGAGCCAGCACAGCTGAACACAAAGGACGAACTGTTTAAGAAACGCCGATGCTGATGGACACGGTCCCGCATTTATTGAGTGCCTCCTGTATGCCAGCCCCAGCAGCAGGAACGTCCGTGTGTTAACTCGTGTATTCTTCACAAAGCCCCGTAGGATTGAGAACTTCTAACAGTACCTGGTGGGAAGAGATTGCATCGGGCCCTAGAAGGGAATGTGTCTATTTCAGTGGGCTTCAGACTTATAGGTGGAAACAGACTTTACTAAGCAAAGTCTGAATTCCAAGATAACTTCCGAGAATTAGATGGCGGGCAGGTAACGTGGCTACGTTAGTTCTGACGATGAGGGACGCGACCCTAGAAGGCGCTGTCTGAACAGAGACGTACAGGGTGCGAGGATCCGCGCGCGCACAGAGCCGAGGGGAGCAGCCCTCCGGGCAGAAAGGACAGCAAGTGCCAAGAGCCTAGGGCGAGAGAGATGTCAGTCATCACGGGGCCTGAGGAGGTCTCTGGGGCTGGGCTCAGTGGGCAAATATTCTACAGGGATGTAAGGCACAGAGCTCAAAGTTTCACACGTACGTAGACCTAACTTATGTCAGTCAGGGTACATCTGGCAATCTTAGAGGCTGGACAAGGATTCCGTAGCCATCATGAAGGTTACAATTAGCTGGGTTGCGGTGGTTGATTGCAGATGTATCACGCCCATTTATTCACACTTCCCGTAGCTCTTATGTTTATGCTCAACAAATGTTGTTGTTGAGTCGCTCAGTCATACACAACTGTTTTGGGACCCCATGGACTGTAGCCCCCCAGGCTCCTCTGTCCATGAGATTCTCCAGGCAAGAATACTGGAGTGGGTAGCCATTCTCTTCTCCAGGGGATCTTCCCAACCCAGGGATCAAACCCACGTCTCCTACATTGTAGGCAGATTCTTTACCACTGAGCCGCCTGAGAAGCCCATGCTCAATGAATAGCACTGTTTTTAATTGTTCATAGAGCCATTAGGCTTCGTAAATTGTACATGCGTGTGCAATCTGTTTGTCTAGGAAAAAAACACATTGAAATATAACTGGAAGCACATTTGAGGCTATTTGCATTAACTCTTTTTAGGAAGAGTTTAGAGTATAGTAAGACACTGACATTTAGAATGCATGAGTTTCCATGTAAGAAGCTTCATCTTTGTCTCCTGAAGCTTCTGTTTATCTCTGAAGACAACAGAAATGTTGCATTTGCTAACTGTATCTACTAAAGGAATATCATGTCTTCGGGGTAACTCAGACTTGTAAGTTGTGGCGATTATCAACAAAATAAACGAATCCACTTTAGACCATGACACAGAGGAGCGGAAGATGAGGGTGGAGAGGCAGGGAAGGAGCAGTCAGCACGAAACCTTGGGAAATCAGGCTTTCACAGTCGTCTGTCACGAGTGACCCTGCAGCAGCGGTCACAGTCGTCCTCCCTAACTTAGGGCTTCAGGTTGGCCAGAATGCCCACGGATGCTTTATAGGAAAACTATAAACAGGCCCGACAGAGCCTCACGTTAGTGTCCTGAATCCCGGAACTAGGGTATTCAGAGGCGATCCCATCCCCCACATACTTTTATTCATGATTGTTTTAACATCTATGCTAGTTTTGAGGGAAACATAACGTTGAACAAAGACTCACTCTCAGAAGAATTCAGGCCACAGTGTTTTCTGCCTCCATTGCCTCCTTGCAGATTCTACTTAACCTCTTCAAGCCTGTTTTGTGTTATTCAAATTAAAAGTAACCATTGACCCCTTGAACAATATAATGTCTATGCTGTAGAAAAAGGAGCAGTAGTGTGTGGCAGTTAAGCTTGGCCTCAGAGTTTAAACCCAGAACTGGTTTCAAATTCTATTGTCCTGAATGAAACTTGGACTTTCTCTCATTGGAAAGCTCTTTTTCTACTTTTTTAGCCATGCCACATGGCACGTGGGATCTTAGTTCCCCAACCAGGGATCAAACCCAGGCCCCCTGCAGTGGAAGTGTGTTGTCTTAACCACTGGACCACCAAGGACATCACATAAAACTGACTCTTGACTGGTAGAATTTTTTGATTTTTTTTTTTTTTTTTTTTTTTTACTTTTTACTTTGTATTGGGGTATAGTCGATTAACAGGGTTGTAGTTTCAGGTGAACAGCAAAGAGACTCAACCATACAAATATATGTATCTATTCTCCCCCCAAAAAGCCCCTTCCCTCTTCATAGTATTTCATTCCACTTCACTTCATGAATATTTATTCAGTAAAGGCTTTGTGCAAAGAAGCTGTGTAGCATGAGTGGCAGATGTAAGGAAATGAATGAACCTGGGTTTTAGCCTCAAAGTGTTTGAGAAATTTCCATCATGTAACTCTAGAAATGTCACTTAATCCATTAACCCCGCCTCTGTAATGCGGGAGCTATGGTCTTTCCCTTATCATCAATACATTATATACGCTAGTAGACACTACATGCAAGGCGTCTGGGGATGGTAGGACATGGTGGTAGGAGCAAGGACTTTGAAGTCAGACAGACGTGAGTTACAAGATATCTCTTGGTCTCTGCTGGTGGCTCAGTGGTAAAGAATCCACCTGTCAGTGCAGGAGACAGGGGTTCGATCCCCAGTCCGGGAAGCTCCCACGTGCCGTGGGGCAGCTAAGCCCATGAGCCACAGCTACGGAGCCTGTGCTCAGCTCCCCGGAACCGCAGTGAGAGAAGCCCGGGCGCCGTGACTAGAGGGTGACCCCCGCTCGCCACAGCCAGAGGAAAAGCCCTCGAAGCAGTGGAGACCCAGCACGGCCAAAAAGAGACAGGGAAACCCAGGACACCTCTCTACACTAATGGTCTCGTCTTCAACAAGCCAGCGGACCCGTCTGTGCCTTGTGAATTAATATGCGGTATGGAGGTAGCCCCTGAGCGAGGGTTACATCAGTTAACACGTCTAAAGTGTCTCAAGTCAGTACCTGATACAGCTTGGGTGTTCTAGAAGAGAAAGTTTCTTTCCGGGGTCTCTTCTCCTCACCCCCAAAGGATCGCGTGGAGTCTCTTCACTTGATGGCTGAAGGATAAAGAGGTCCAGATTCCTTCTTGCTGATGCTGAACCTGGAGGAGGCTCTGGTTCCAGGCGGACCGGGCTCCTGCCCAGAGGAGGAGACGCCGGGGACTGGAGGAAGTGCTGCTCAGGCCATCACAGGAGGACCTGGTCCTCAGCAAGGCACCCACCGCTTCCACCCTTGCTTGTCTCTGCAGGTCTGGCTGCTCTAAGCTGCTGGCACGGTGAGAGGGAGGCAGGCTTAACCTGGAGCTCCGGACCGCAGAGACCTTCCACGGTCTCTGTGGATTTGGAGGAGACACAGAGTGGAGAACGCTTTTTACAGACGCTCCGAGAGGCTTGAAGGGAGGAGGAGCAAAGGAGAGTCAGCCTCAGAGCCTCCATGAGTCCAGGCCGCCGGGCGCAGACTCACGTCTTCCCAGATGCCAGGCCCTTCGCTTAGATCCTGGAGCGCAGAGACGGGAGAGAAACTCTTCCTTCTATAAAACTAGAGCCCATCAATGGTCGTCTATGAGCTGAAAACTTCTCTGATCTGCCTATTTATATTTTTTTAAATCCCTTTTAAACTGATACTTTAGTTTTTGTTTATTGATTTTGGCCACACCGAGAAGCATGAGGGATCTTAGTGCTCAGACCAGGGATCAAATCCCGGCCCCGGGTGGTGGGAGCAAGGGGTCCTAACCACTGGACTTCTAGCAAGTTCCCCATATTTTAATAAAATTCTTAATGAGCTTGAGAGAAGAAATAAAGTAACTCACATGTTAGTTATTGGAAATGAAATCAGTAAATAAGGTCACTAAAAGAGACCAAACATCAACCCAACGTGGGTTCAGTGAAAAGGGAATTTATTGGTTCAGTAAGAGGAATTCCCAAGGGTGGAACAGCCTCCAGGCATGCCTGGACCCCGAAACTCAACAAAGTCACTAGCTCCGCATCTTTCTCCTCCCTGCCATTGATTCTGACTTTCTTTGCACTGAGTTCATCATCAAGAAGGGACTCGCTCATCAAATAGTAGGCAGTGGCTGACATCTTCAAGCTTACAGCTTTTTGAAAATGTTTTATTGATGTTTTTCATACTTTTCTAAAATTAATTTCTTTTAGTTAGAGGATGCTTACTTGGCAATATTCTGACGGGTTTTGCCGTACATGGGTCGTACATCCACATGGGTCGGCCACGGGCATGCGTGTGTCCCCTCCCTCCTGAGCCCCCTCCCACCGCCCTCCCCGCCCCATCTCTCCAGCCTGTCACGGAGCGCTGGCTCTGGGTTCCCTGCATCATGCATCAAACTCCCCCTGGCTGGCTATCTTACATATAGTCCTGTACATGCTTCAACGCTCCTCTCTCAAACCGTCCCACCCTCTCCTTCTCCCACTGTGTCCGAAAGTCTGATCTTTATGTCTGTGTTCCCTTTGCTGCCCTGCAGGTAGGATCATCGGTAATTCTTTAAAAACAAATTATTGGGGTGTGTGTGCGCGCGTGCTTGGGCTTCCCACGTGCTGCTAGTGATAAAGCACTCACCTGCAAATGCGGGAGACACAGGAGACTCGGATTCATGCCTGGGTCAGGGAGATCCCCTGGAGGAGGGCATGGCAACGCAGTCCAGTGTTCTTGCCTGGAGAATCTTATGGACAGAGACACCTGGCAGGATACAGTCCATAGGGTTGCAAAGAGTTGGACACGACCAAAGCCACTTAGCACACATGTACGAGTGTGTGCTGAGTCGTGTCCAACTCTCTGTCATAACTCGACCCCATGGACTGGAGCCCGACAGGCTCCTGTATCCATGGGGTTCTCCAGGTGAGAACACTGGGGTGGGTTGCCATTTCCTTCTCCAGGGCATCTTCCTGACCCAGGGACTGAATCCTCATCTCTTGCGTTGGCAAGTGGATCCCTTACTGGGGTGGGGCTGATGTACTGTGTCAGTAATTCTGAGTTGGTTTCAGGTGTACCGCCAAGTGAATCAGTTATACACGTCCATAGATCCACTCTTGCATGGACTCCTTCCCCATCTAGGCCGTTAGAGTATTGAGTAGAGGTGCCCGTGCTCTACAGTGGGAAGGAACTTATTAGTTCTCATTAGTTATACAACCTTACATCGTCACCCTCCAAGTCTCTGAGTAAAGAGAAGTTTGAATAAAAGTCTCACTGTCGGGCTCTCCTGTACAATGTCAGGAACCTCCGTCCATAGTTCATCAGGCACTCTATCTATCAGATCTCGTCCCTTAAATCCATTTCTCACTTCCACTGTATAATCAAAAGGGATTTGATTTAGGTCATACCTGAATGGTCTAGTGGTTTTCCCTACTTTCTTCAATTTAAGTCTGAATTTGGCAATAAGGAGTTCATGATCTGAGCCACGGTCAGCTCCCGGTCTTGTTTTTGCTGACTGTATAGAGCTTCTCCACCTTTGGCTACAAAGAATATAATCAAAGAATATAAGAAGTGAAGTGAAAAGCAAAGGAGAAAAGGAAAGATATACCCATTTGAATGCAGAGTTCCAAAGAATAGCAAGAAGAGATAAGAAAGCCTTCCTCAGTGATCAGTGAAAAGAAATAGAGGAAAACAATAGAATGGGAAAGACTAGAGATCTCTTCAAGACAATTAGAGATACCAAGGGAACATTTCATGCAAAGATGGGCTCGATAAAGGACAGAAATGGTATGGACCTAACAGAAGCAGAAGATATTAAGAAGAGGTGGCAAGAATACACGGAAGAACTGTACAAAAAAGATCTTCACGACCAAGGTAATCACGATGGTGTGATCACTCACCTAGAGCCAGACATCCTGGAATGTGAACAAAGCTAGTGGAGGTGATGAAATTATAGTGGAGCTATTGCAAATCCTAAAAGATGATGCTGTGAAAGTGCTGCACTCAGTATGCCAGCAAATTTGGAAAACTCAGCAGTGGCCACAGCACTGGAAAAGGCCAGTTTTCATTCCAATCCCAAAGAAAGGCAATGCCAAAGAATGCTCAAACTACCGCACAATTGCACTCATCTCACATGCTAGTAAGTAATGCTCAAAATTCTCCAAGCCAGGCTTCAGCAATACATGAACCGTGAACTTCCTGATGTTCAGGCTGGTTTTAGAAAAGGCAGAGGAACCAGAGATCAAATTGCCGACATCCACTGGATCTTCGAAAAAGCAAGAGAGTTCCAGAAAAACATCGAATTCTGCTTTATTGACTATGCCAAAACCTTTGACTGTGTGGATCACAATAAACTGTGGAAAATTCTTCAAGAGATGGGAATACCAGACCATCTGACCTGCCCCTTGAGAAACCTATATGCAGGTCAGGAAGCAACAGTTAGAACTGGACATGGAACAACAGACTGGTTCCAAATAGGAAAAAGAGTACGTCAAGGCTGTATATTGTCACCCTGCTTATTTAACTTACATGCAGAGTACATCATGAGAAACGCTGGGCTGGAAGAAACACAAGCTGGAATCAAGATTGCCAGGAGAAATATCAATCACCTCAGATATGCAGATGACACCACCCTTATGGCAGAAAGTGAAGAGGAACTAAAAAGCCTCTTGATGAAAGTGAAAGAGGAGAGTGAAAAAGTTGGCTTAAAGCTCAACATTCAGAAAACGAAGATCATGGCATCCAGTCCCATCACTTCATGGGAAATAGATGGGGAAACAGTGGAAATAGTGACAGACTTTATTCGGGGGGGGGGGCCTCCAAAATCACTGCAGATGGTGACTGCAGCCATGAAATTAAAAGAGGCTTACTCCTTGGAAGACAAGTTATGACCAACCTAGACAGCATATTGAAAAGCAGAGACATTACTTTGCCAACACAAGTCCATCTAGTCAAGGCTACGGTTTTTCCTGTGGTCATGTATGGATGTGAGAGTTGGACCATAAAGAAAGCTGAGCACAGAAGAATTGATGCTTTTGAACTGTGGTGTTGGAGAAGACTCTTGAGAGTCCCTTGGACTGCAAGGAGATCCAACCAGTCCATCCTAAAGGAGATCAGCCCTGGGTGTTCATTGGAAGGACTGATGCTGAAGCTGAAACTCCAGTACTTTGGCCACCTGATACGAAGAGCTGACTCACTGGAAAAGACCCTGATGCTAGGAAAGATTGAGGGCAGGAGGAGAAGGGGATGACAGAGGATGAGATAGATGATGGCATCACCGACTCAATGAACATGGGTTTGAGTAAACTCCAGGAGTTGGTGATAGACAGGGAGGCCTGGCGTGCTGCAGTCCATGGGGCTGCAAAGAGTCAGACTCGACTGAGCGACTGAACTGGACTGAACTGTAGGGCTCTCTGAAGTAGATTCTAATGCTCCCAGTTCCTCACTCTTCCCTATATCGAGGTTATCTGTCCAAGAACTTCACTGTTTCTCCCCCAGATAGTATGTACTTCCTTCCCCCATGAATCTGACTTTGGCAATGGTACCTGCAAGGAGATCACACCAGTCAATCCTAAAGGAAATCAATCCTTTAATTTGGAAGGAGTGATGCTGAAGCTGAAGCTCCAATACTTTGGCCACCTGATGCGAGGAACCTACTCTTTGGAAAAGACCCTGATGCTGGGAAAGATTGAAGGCAGGGGGAGAAGAGGCTTACAGAGGACGAAATGCTTGGATGGCATCACCAACTCGATGGACACGAATCTGAGCAAATCCTGGGAGACAGTGGAGGACAGAGGAGCCTGGCGTGCTACGGTCCATGGGGTCACAAAGAGTAGGACACAACTTAGCAACTGAACAACAATGTGACCTTAGCCACGCTTTGAAATTCCATCCCCCAGTTGGGACCTTCTCACTCAGCTACTGAAATGAGAAAACTCATGCTTGAGCTAGGCCTCTGGTCCTAGAATATGGATGGAAAGCGTAAAGCAGAGTGTCTCTAACAAGCCACACCCACTCAGTCAGCACTCACTCGTTTGCACAAGCAAGCCTAACCAAGACCAGAAGAGCCATTCAAATAACCCCACAAGACATTAGCTAACCCCTCAGCTGACTGAAGACTCTTGAGGACAAATGACTGTTTTAAGACACTACATTTTTAGGGTGGTTTGTTACACAGCAGTTTTGTGCCAGTCGCTGACTGATACACTCTAGTTGACCCAAATTAGTTTCATTTGCCCACCACTAGCAAATATCGTGAGCACTCGGTCATGTGTCTTTTCTTGGACAGAAAGGTGAAATCAGCACCATTATGACTTTGAGGAAAAGTCACACTTCCCAGAAAAAAAAAAAATCAGAGTGCAACACATATCTGTACACAGATTGTCAGCAAAGTCGGACATCGACAATTCCTGACTCTGAAATGTGGCCCTGAAAAGGTCACTCCTAGAATCTAGACCCCTGGTACGGACAGCACACTCGCCCCAGGGCAGCCTTCACCTCCTTGTTCCAAAGGCTGTAGATGAGGACATGAGGTCACCAGGGTGGAGGAACGGGACACCACTTGCTTGCTCTCTGGGGAGGAGCTGGCCCTGGGTCGTGGGTGGATGACCCCTGTCGTGCCGTGAAACAGAACTGCTGCAACGAGGTGGGAGGCACACGTGGACAGGGCCGCTGGCCTCGGAGCACCGTGGCCAGAATCTTGGTGGAGGACGCATCTATCAGAAAGCGGGGAACTGTGGTGACCAGCACTGCGGCCACCAGTGCATCGTCCTGGAAGACTCTGGCATCTGCACACCCCAGGCTCCGCAGACGGGCTGTCACAGCGGGAGTGGACACCGGGGGCTCGCTGAGGGGGAGCTGACAGCCGGATGGTGAGGACCAGCGAGGCGGGGACTCCGGCCAGCCAGCAGGCAGAGCCGTGGGCCTGCGATGGCCCCACAGTGCGGGTGCCTGCAGACAGCCGTGCAGCACCCCCAGGCCACAGGGGGCAGGAGGCCCTCGCCCGAGACACAGGACAGCACTGGAGCAGCTGCAGGGCACCGCCACGGGGGACACGGCGCCCTGGGCCGCAGCAGGGCCGGCAGCAGCTGGGGTGTGACGTCCAGCAGAGGCAGGTCTCCAGCAGGGCCGGCTGGCGCAGCAAGAAGGACCAGGGTGCCCCCAGGGTGGGGAGCACAGGTGCCCAGCGGGGACGCAGGTGGGGAGAGCGCGGCGAGCAGCAGGGCCAGCGTGGGCACGTGAACAGAGCCCGGCAGGGTGATGTCGCTGGCACCGCCCTGGTTGGCACGGTGGTCATGGGGTGGGGGGGAAGGGGGAGCCCAGGCAGCCGGCACGGACCCAGGGGAATGAAGGGGCCCAGGGGGAGTGGAAGAGGTGAGGAAAAACTGTAGTCCCTTCAGTCACGTCCGCCTCTCTGCGACCCAGTGGACTGTAGCCCGCCAGGCTCCTCTGTCCATGGGATCCTCCAGGCAAGAATCCCGGAGTGGGTTGCCATTTCCACCTCCAGGGGATTGCCCCCACCCAGGGATCGAACCTGCATCTCTTACGTCTCCTGCATTGGCAGGGGGGTTCTTTACCACTGGTGCCAACTGGGAAACCCAGGGAGAGGGTCCTACTAAAGGGGAAATCTGACTAGACAGGTTAGTAGACAGAACAGGGTCGGCTGTTTTGTTGTTATTGAGATTTAATCCTTTTGTTTTAATAACAGACTCCTACCTCTTTTATATTAGTTTTTAAAGATAATGGATCAAACTTCCAAATTGTACATTTGAGCCAAACTGAAATTTTTTACTTAAGGTGACAGTAAGTTTTATTGTTCTCTATGAGCTGACATCCCGGGTGTTGTTAGAATTTCAAAGCATTCTGCGACTTCAAAGAGGTCAGACTGGTAAACTGGAGGCTTGCACTCCCACAAGCAGGACCCGCCTTGCAGGCTCGGTGAATGTAGGGTGAGACCCAAGGGCCTTACCTGGCTGGCCTGGGTCCACACCTCTCGGACTCTGCACCCCTGAGCCCCACCCTCAGTGCCTGGTCGGGCTTCAGGGCCTTTGCACGGCTGTCCTGCCAGTGAAACACCCTTCCCCTGGTGCGTGCACCGTGCGTGCATGCTAAGTCCTTTCAGTCGTGTCCGACTCTGCAACCCCATGGACTGTAGCCCGCAGGCTCCTCTGTCCACGGGCGTCTCCAGGCAAGAATCCTGGAGTGGGTTGCCATGCCCTCCGCCAGGGGATCTTCCGCACCCAGGGACAGAGCCCGCCTCTCTCCTCGCCTGCACTGGCAGAGGGGTTCTTTACCGCGAGCGCCACCTGGTGTTCGCACCACTGCCTCCCTTGTACAGGGTGCTTGTGAAGCGGTTCGTGGCCGCCTCTCCAGCACCACCTCCCTCTGGTCTTGCTCTCTAAGTCCAGCTGCAGAGACTTCATGAGCCAGGAACTTGCCTTTCCTGCTCACCTCAGGGCCTTTGCACTTGCTCTTCCCTCCGTTTGAGGCACTGCTCCCTTTTTTGGTTGTTATTTGTTTTTACTTTTTTTTTATTTTCCGTGCTGCACAGCCATGCAAGACCTTAGTTCCCCTATCAGGGATCGAACCTGTGCAGAAGCTGGGAGTCCTAACCCCTGGGTGGCCATGGAAGTCCCTGGGTCAGTCTTTTATCCTATGTCAAGGGGCAGCGAACTGTGGCCCTTTGCCCATTGTGTACTGTCCTCAAGACACACACAAAAAATGATCTTCACATTATTAAATGATTGGAAACAAGAGTAATAGTTTGTGAATGGTGAGCGTTTATATAAAATTCAAATTTCGACATCCCTAAAGAGCTTTTAAGGGGGCAACAGAAGATGAGATGGTTGGATGGCATCTCTGATGGACATGAGTTTGAGCAAACTCTGGGGGACGGTGACGAACACGGAAGCCTGGTGCCGCAGTCCATGGGGTCGCAAAGAGTCCGACGGCCTAGCGACCCAATAACATCAGAGTTCTTGGCGAACACAGTCCTATTCACCCGTGGGTCGTCTGTGGCTTCCAGGCACTGATGGTAGAGCCGAGCGGTAGCAACAGAGAACAGACAGCTGGCAAGGCTGAAAATGTTTCCTCTCTGGCCCTGTATAAATGTTGGTGGGCCCCGGACCTGTGCCCAGCGGGTCCCTCGAGGCTGAACGCACCCAAACGCGCAGAGATTAGGAGGGACGGAGTGGCGGCGCGCAAGACCACAGAGCCTCGCGTCGGAGCCAGGAGGGGGCTCCCGGCTCGGTGTCCGTGTCCCCGGGGTCAGCCCCGCGCAGTGCCTGGCCCCCGGAGCCCGGCCAGGGCAGAGCGGGCCGCCGCGTGGACCTCGCGGTTCCGAAGGCTGTCGATGAGCTGGTTCGGGACGGGCGTGACGACGAGACAGAGAACAGCCACCCGCTCGGGGCGCTCGGCGGGGCGCGCGGGAGCCCTGGGGCGCGCGGCCAGGTGGGAACCGCGCGGGTACAGCGCCTGGAGGCGGCTCTGGACGGAGGGCAGGCGGCCCACGGCCGCCGGGATCGAGGCGTAGGAGGCGACGACGAAGGCCAGAGGGCCCGCGAGGATGGGCGCGCGCAGGCCGGAGACCAGCGTGCGGCCGGCCGCGGAGTCGGCGCCCGCGGTCCTCGGCGCGGCGGGCAGCGCGCAGAAGCGGCCCACCGGGCGCCGCCCGGGGCAGAAGCGCCATCCCGGCCAGGAGGAGGGCCTCGCAGCGGCCCGGGGAGAGGCCCACGCGGAGCTGCGCCCCGCCGCGCGCCGGGGGCAGGGCGGCCGGCCGGCCCGCACGTGCGCCCGAGCCTGCGGGAGCGGCCGCTCACCCCGGGGCGGTCCACCGGCCGCGCCAGGCGGGCGGCCCACGGGCCGGTGCGGCCGCGGGTCCGGGCCGATGAGCCCCAGCAGGGCGCCGCCGCCCAGCGCCGCGGCCGGGCAGGCCGCCAGGAGTGCCGTCCGCAGCCAGCGCCGCGGCCGGGCAGGCCGCCAGGAGTGCCGTCCGCAGCCAGCGCCGCGGCCGGGCAGGCCGCCAGGAGTGCCGTCCGCAGCCAGCGCCGCGGCCGGGCAGGCCGCCAGGAGTGCCGTCCGCAGCCAGCGCCGCGGCCGGGCAGGCCGCCAGGAGTGCCGTCCGCAGCCAGCGCCGCGGCAGGAAGTCCGAGGCCCCCGCCTGGTTCCCGGCGGCCGGGCCCGTCCTGGGGGAGACCCGGGGCCGCAAGGCTCGCCCGGAGGGGCTGAGGGCTGGGCGCCGGGCCGCTCCCTTCCCGCCGCCGCAGCCCTCTCCCGGCCCGTCCGCTGCCCTGCTCTTTCCGGCGCTGTCTCCCCGCCGCGTCTCCTGCGGGTCCTCTCCCGGATCGCTGGCTTCCCCTCTCGCTGTCCTCTTCCTTCCCGCCTCGATTTCTCTCCGTTTCTCTGCCCTCCCCTGTCTTCCGGTTCCCTGCATTTACTCATCTCTCTGCCTCTCTCCCGCGCAAGCCTTATAAGAACGAGGGTTGACAGTCGCGTCTAAGAAGGTGATACACACGTGTCACCCCTCCCGCCCCCCTTCCCTGCCGCACTCACAGTCGCCGCACTTCTCGACTTCCTTCTCTCCCTGTGGGCCTCTCCGTCTCCTGGGCTCTTCCTGCACCCGCTCATTCCTTCCCCTCCGTCTTCCTTGGTGTCTCTCCCCTTCCTCTCTCATCATCCTTCCAGACTTTTCCTCTGGCTCCGCCCTCCTCTGTAGGAGCAGCTAAGATCCCGCCATGGTGGAGGCAGCGAAGCCCGGAACTCTTCCTCCTCTCCCAGCAGCAGGGCAGGGAATGGTCGGGGTGGATAGTGAGCAGAGGAGACAGCTGGCCCGTCTCTCCTGCAGGACGTCGGCAGCTCTCACGCCCTGCAGAGGAGGCGGATCCTTGCCCTAACTGTCTGGGGACTGAGCGTTGGAGGCAGGGAGCCCAGCAAGGGCAAAGCTCCCGAGGCAGGAATGCTTGGTGGGCTGCTTGGTGTGCGGAACAGACAGGATACTGGTGGCTGAGTGTTGTCAGTAGAGGGAGGGGCGACGTGAACCCAGATGGAAGGTGGGCCCGGTAGGGATGACCAGGCCATGCACAGAGGCGACCAGTGCGCGCAAGACCTAAGGCAGCTGGAGAAGAGTTGCGTGACCCCCTGGGCTGTAGCCCGCCAGGCTCCTCTGTCCATGGGATTTTTCAGGCAAGAATACTGGAGTGGGTTGCCCTTCCTTTCTCCAGGGGATGGTCCCCGCCCAGGGACAGAACCTGGGTCTCCTGCACTGCAGGCAGATTCTTTACCAGCTGAGCCACAAGGGACGTCCGGTATACGCGCTGCTGCTGCTGCTGCTGAGTCGCTTCACTCGTGTCCGACTCTGCGACCCCATAGACGGCAGCCCACCAGGCTCTCCCGTCCCTGGGATTCTCCGGGCGAGAACACTGGAGTGGGTTGCCATTTCCTTCTCCAGTGCGTGAAAGTGAAGTTGCTTCAGTCGTGTCCGACTCTGTGCAACCCCATAGATGGCAGCCCACCAGGCTCCTCCGTCCATGGGATTGTCCAGGCAAGAGCACTGGAGTGGGCTGCCATCGACTACCGCGTGTCAAATAGACAGCTAGTGGGATGTTGCTGTACAGCGCAGGGGCTCAGCTCGGTGCTCTGTGATGACTTAGAGGCGTGGGAGGAGGTTCAAGAGGGAGGGGACGTATGTATACCTATGGCTGCTTGAAACTGACGCAACGTTGTAAAGCAATTATGTGCGCTTAGTCACTCAGTCGTGTCCGACTCTGCGCGACCCCACGGACTGCAGCCCGCCAGGCTCCTCTGTCCATGGGATTCTCCAGGCAAGAAGACTGAGTGGGTTGCCATTTCCTCCTCCAGGGGATCTTTACCGTCTGAGCCACCAGGGAAGCCCGAAGCCATTATACTCCAATTCAAAAAAAGGAAAAAGAAACCCTGTTCTCCAAGCAGTCCCAAATTTTGGAAGGGAACTTGATATTTTAGACTTACTGTGTTTTTAGGGGTTTGGGAGTCCAAAAAATAAAAAACGACTGTTTCTAACAGGCAGTCGTATACCTGATTCTGGAGTTTGGGAAAGTTGATTAGTGGAGACTGAGGCTCGAGATGGTCAGACGCCCTCACATCTGACGACCTGCTGAAGCCGTGGGTGCAGTGCGTCCTGGCAGGAGAGGTGCGTGCCGGCGTGTGTGTGTCCAGTGTCGTGAAAGGCTTCACAGAGGGGACGCTGCCCGCCAGCGCTGCCCTCCCGCACACACTCACACAGTTTTGCGTATCGGGGTCTCTGGAGCACAAAGCCCCGTGCTGCCTACCTGTGAGTCCCCCAAACTCTGCAGCCTCCCACACACCCACCTCCTTCCTCCTGAGGCAGCATCGCAGCTCCAAGTCCCCACCGCAGGGCAGGCCTCCGGTTCCCAGGACCAAGGATGGCCCGTGCATCTGGGTTCCTGGTGCCCGAGCTCAGACGCTGAGGAAGGTGGCCAGACGTCCAGACCGGCCTCCTCGCAGGAAGAATTAAAGCGCGCTGACTGGCTCCTCGGAGAACCTGGTTGCCTGAGACTGGAGGAAGCACAGACTCGCTGTGCCCAGCTGCTGGGCAGGGCTCCGGGCAGCGCCTTTGACCTCCATAGGCCCCCTCGGTACTGGGCCATTGCTCCCGAAGCTTCCGGGGGAGACCTCAGCACAAGAGCACCGGCTCCCCTGGGCTCTGTGGGGAACGCCGCCTGCCCTCCCTGGAGGTGAGGATGGAAGGCAAACGGGTGTGGAGGAGCTGTGCTTATTTCTTTGTCTTTTGTAATCCACCCCCTCCTTGCTCAGCTCTCTAAATACCTCTCAGACCATTTCTGCAGACGTCCCCTTCTCCCTACCCCTGGGCCGCGATCAGTTCAGTTTCTCACCCTCCTCTGTCTATCTCTGCCTTTTTCACTTCGTCGTTCTCTGTTGCCGTCTCTGCAAAGTCTCTACCGGTCTCCCGGCCACTTCCTGCCTGCCTTTCACTCCGTTTCATTTCTCGTCGTCTCTCTGACGCATGTGGTCAATACCTGCCTCTCTGTGGGTGTCTTCTACCCCCGGGCTCTCTCCAGCATCCTCCGTGTGCTTGTCGCTTTCTCTCCTAGAATCTCCTTCCTTCTGAACGTGCTGGCCGTCCGTTCTTTGACCTTCTCTCCCACTGTATCTTTTCTGCCTCCCATGTCGTCCTCTTTCTTCCTTTTCCCAGCCTTCAAAATAATATGATATTTTCTCAGAGCTGCCGAAGCCAATTTTGTAGGCACGCTTTGCATCCAGGAACTGTTCTAAATTGGGGAGACGAGCACGTGAATGTTGTAAAAAGTCACCGCCGTACCCACAGACACACCCTAAACACCCATAATGCATGGTGAATTCAGGAATCAGAGATGTTGGGTTTGGGGAGGAAACGAGGAATCGTAGCTGCATTCTCTCTGCCCTGTTGCTCCAGAACCAGCTCGGGTCCTGTCACGTGGCCTGTGCTTAGTGACTGGTGAGGCTGGAATAAGGCCATAAGCGGACTTCACATGTGGCTGAAGTCACAGCATGTCCCCAGTTGGGACCTTTTCTCTTTTTTATAAAAACAATGGGTCCTGACTTCACTTCATTCCACAAATATGTTTCAAGGTCACCTTGGCACAAGTTGGTTAGCATCGTCCGCCTCCCTTAGCTGCCGTGGAATCCACAGTCTCAATGTCGCTTCCGCACCAGGGACAGATTTTAGTCAATGGTGGGGCCGGGCAGATAACGGGAAGAGATTTGGCCAGAAAAATATTGGCCTGCGTTACGGGTGTGATGTGTTAATCTTTACTACCGAGTTTATAACTTATGGACAAAGAAACAAAACAGTAACTTGGAGAGTCAGAGACACAACAGTCGTTAAATATGCCAGCTATGATTATGAATTTCACAGCCCTTTACAAAATGGGGGAAGTGACACCTCTGGCCTAGGGGATGAGTCAGCCAGGTCAGGCTAGAAGGAGACCACAGGCAGCGGGCGACTGGCCGCCCGCCTTTTCCTCGCATTGCGCAGCCGCGCTGTTGCTGCAGGGGGTCACATCGGGGGTGCTGCTCCCCGTCTTGCTAAGTACCCAGTACTTAGCGCCAGTCTCCGGTCGCGGGTCTCGGGGCTAGTCGCTGTCGAATTTCCACTTCTACCAAATGGGGCCACAAGAGCAAGTACCAGAGAGGAGGGGGCGATGCTGGGAAAATCTCCGCTAGGTCCTGACCGTTGGCGCACATTCTTCCTGGGTAGGCCAGACAGCGAGCTGACTTCTCCCTCCCCGGGTGACTTCTCAGGGATGCGTGTGTGAGGAGAAAGCTGGCAGAAGCAGAAAAATGTCTCCTGCACGCGGAGCAAACTTCCTTCCGTTGCCCAGAAAAGCAGCGGATCCTTGCAGCTCCGTGTTCCTCTCCTGTTTCACAACCCACCGAACGCGCAGGTTTCCCTAATGAGCTCTCTGTGGCCGTCTCTCTGACACTCAGGGCGTGGATAACCGAGGCAAACAAACACGAAGCATTTGGGTCTGCTTCAGTCGTGACTAACAGAGTCCTTTGTCTCTGACTCAGAACCTAATGTCTTTTGAGGGGGAGGCCCTGCCGCACAGCATGTGGGATCTCTGTTCCCCAGACCAGGGACCGAACCGCCGCCCCAGCATTGGAAGCACAGAGTCTCAGCCACCCTTGGACACCTGAGAAGTCCCACCTCATGTTTGTTTTCCAGCATCCATTTAATAGACTAGTTTGTAAGTAGGTCAAATCCAAATCTTTCGCACTTCCTTTTTTAAAAAAAAATTTATTGGCATATGGTTGATTTAAAATGCTGCGGTAGTTTCTGGTACACAGCAAGGTGATTCAGTCTTTCATACACATGCTTTCGTCCGTTTTCAGGCTCTCTTCTATAGGTTATCACAGAATGTTGGTAGAGGGCCTGTGCTCTACGTTAGGTCCTTGCTGGTCATCTGTCTCATATATAGTGGTGTGCGTAAGTTAATCCCACCTTCCTGATTTATCCCTGCCCTTCCCACACTGTTCTTGACAGAGACAGTGTCCAGGCTGTACAAGCGGTCAGGGACCACGAGGGCGGCAACCCCAGTGCCTCTGAAATACACACGTCACTTTCAGCTTCTGGAGGGAGGCGCTGAGGCAGCTGATGAGGCTGGGGTCGGTCTTGCTGGGGGCGGGCTGCTGGGCCCTGAAACTAGCTGTGGGAGTAGGTCAGCACGGGATGAGACCACCTGTTCACCCCTCCTCCCTCCAGCCACTCAGAATTTCTGGGACAGTCCCTTTCTCATCCACACCACACACACACACACACACACACACAACCACACGCACACACGGAACCTAGGCTCTATCCTTTGTACTGCTTAACTGGGTCTTGGGTTCCCTGGTAACTCAGTGGGAAATGATCCGCCCACCCATGCAGGAGGCTCGGGTTCCACCCGTGGGTCGGGAAGATCCCCTGGAGGAGGGCTTGGCAGGCCACTCCGGTGTTCCTGCCTGGAGAATCCCACGGACAGAGGAGCCTGGCGGGCTGCAGTCCACGGGGTCGTAGAGTCGGAAATGACTGAAGGACTAACAATTGCCTCCTGCTTCACTTCCTCAGAGGAAACAGGAAACAGAGGAAACAGAGGAAACAGAGGAAATAGAGGAAACAGTAGGAAATAGAGGAAATGATTGCTTTTTAAAAACAAGTTTGGTGTGTTTGAGCTTGTGTGTACGTCTGTGTGTGTGTGTGTGTAACACACCATCCATAGAATTATTGCAAGACAGAGTCCACAGCCTAGATTAAGCGATCCATTGTATTAATTTATTTCCTCTCCCTTCGATGCCGCATCTCAGAGGTCAGGCCTTTCCCCAGACTGTCCTGAAGGCCCCTTCAGGTCCTTGTTGCACAGGCTGCAGATGAGGGCCTCACTGTGGGGATGAGGACACCACGGGCCACGGAGATGACCTGGTCTTGGTCGTGGATGGTCTTGGTTTGGGGCATCACGTCCATGGAGATGGCCGTGCCGGGGAGCAGGGCCACCACCGCGAGGTGTGACCCACCCTTGGGGAACACCCGCGTCTGAAGCACGGCCACGGGGATCATCCCAGAGGAGGCCACGACGGGCAGAAGGAGCCCGCAAGTTCGGGCACTGGTGCCCAGCACGGGTGGCTCGTCGGTCAGAGCAGGCACGCTTCGGCAGGGCCGGGCGCTCACATGAGAAGCCACGCAATGACGCCAAGGGCGGGGTCGTCACGGGGACCACGGTCCATAGGAAGGCTGCGGTCCTCGAGGTCCCAGCCAACAGGGCGACACCCACGGCCACAGCGCAGTCACCGGCCACGGTGGCCAGCAGGAGGCACGCCACAAGCCCCAGGCACAGCCCCGCGGCCACCTGGCCAAGCACTGTCCTGGAGAGGTGACGGGGACGGCCACCCAGCGCCTTGCCAGACCCGGGGCACTCTGGACGCAGAGGCACACGTGTCCAGGAAGGACAGGTTGCTGAGGAAGAAGCGGGCGTGTGGATGAGGCTGGCAGCCGGCCAGCATAGGACGAGGCTGTCCCCGAGGAGGGTGACCACGCAGGTCCAGGGGACCGGGCAGCGGGAGGCGGCCTGCGCTTGTGGGCGCCGGGACAGCCTGAGCAGGCCGAAGAGGGCCTCGCCCACGCTGTTCTGGATGTCCGTGCTCCTTCTGAAACCCCGGGTGGGTGAGAGAGTGCGGTCAGCTTGGTGAGTTGTTCAGACACTGACAGCTTCCTATAAACACGGCTTGACTCTTTGAAGGCACCAGCCCTAGGGGTTCCTTGGCACCGCGGCTCAGATCACTATTCCTGTGCCCCTGCATTGCTAAATGTTGCTTAATATAATAGATGAGGGGAAATGGAAACAGAGACAGACTTTATTTTCTTGGGCTCCAAAAGCACTGCAGATGGTGACTGCAGCCACAAAATTAAAAGACGCTTACTCCTTGAAAGGAAAGCTATGACCAACCTAGACAGCATATTAAAAAGCAGAGATGTCACTAGACAAAGACCTGTCTAGTCAAAGCTATGATTTTTCCAGTAGTCATGTACGGATGTGAGAGTTGGACTATAAAGAAGGCTGAGTGCTCAAAAATAGATTCTTATGAATTGTGGTGTTGAAGACTCTTGAGAGTCCCCTGGACTGCCAGAAGATCAAACCAGTCCATCCTAAAGGAAATCAGTCCTGAGTGTTCATTGGAAGGACTGATGCTGAAACTGAAACGTCAATACTTGGGCCACCTGATGCAAAGAGCTGACTCATTTGAAAAGACCCCGATGCTGGGAAGGATTGAAGGTGGGAGGAGAAGGGGACGACAGAGGATGAGATGGTTGGATGGCATCCTTTACCCAATGGACATGAGTTTGAGCAAGCTCTGGGAGTTGGTGATGGACAGGGAGGCCTGGTGTGCTGCAGTCCATGGGGTCCCAAAGAGTCGGACACGACCGAGAGACTGAAAAACAACAAGGTTTGTCATAGGTTTTCTTCCAAGGAGCAAGCGTCTGTTAATTTCATAGCTGCAGTCATATTAGCCTGTGCTTTGTGCCATCCCAGTGAAAATCCCAAGAGGGTGTGCGTGTGTGTGAAGCTAGACAAGCCAAATCTAACAGCTATGTCGGAAGATAAAGGGCCTGCTCTAGTGGAAAGCAATGCTTATCTCGAAGCTACAGAAATTAAATTAAAATTAAAGTGTCAATTAAAATAAACATTTTAATTTCAATTAAATTAAAACTTAAAATTAAACTGTTAATCAAATGAAAACTTCAGTTAAAATTAAAATGTCAATTAAACTAAAATTAAGGAAATCTGGCTGATGAGCTAGCAAAGATAGCAAAGAACTGAGCCAACACACAAATGGTTATTTAATTTATAGGGAAAAACAGCATTGCAGGGACGTGAAGAAAGTAAAGGCATTTCAATAAATGGCCTTAGACCGATTCTCTGCTATTAGGAGAGAATGTGAAATTTTCTCGAGCCCAAATAATCCTTAAAATTATGTTCCCTCTATATATAAACAAAATCTAAACTAACACGACGTAGTAAATCAACTATATGCCAAGAAAATTTAAACGGTAAAAGACAAAAAGTAAGAAGGAAAAGTAAATTCAAAATCAATAAAACTCATAGAAGATAGTCAGGAGACACATTGCTCTGAGGTCTGTTTAGACTGCTAAACCAGAGCCATTGTTTTGACTACATTAAAACTAAGCGCTCTGTCAATCAAACACACACACAGTGAAAGGAATGAGATATCAGGCTGTAATGTGGGAAATTACCTGCAGCACTTATCTTTGAACATATGTTCAAGTCTTAAACATGGAAATAACTTCTATAAAGCCGAAAGAGGAGGAAAACATTTCAGAAGAAAACATTGGGGAAGAAACTTACACTGGCCCATCAGAAAGAAGAATATTGAACTGCCATTCAGTAGATGAAAAAGAATCCACCAACCGGTTAGCAATCAGGAAAATGCAAAAGAAAACCATAATGAGATAGGACTGCAAACCCGCATATACGGCCAGCAGCAAACAGAGCCTACTGCCAAGCTTTCCAATGGAAGATGCATGGGAATACTCATCCACTATTGCTGAGGCCGTCACAATAAATTTGGCAGAATCTACTGAAGTTGAACATACACAGATTTATGACAAAGCAGTTCCACTCTTGCATGTGTATTTGATGGTGATGCACTGAGCACCCAGACATGTATAAGAATCTCTAGCAGTGTCAAACCGGAAACCACACGAATGCCCATTAACATCAAAATGTAGGGAAAACTTAACACCCGCAAAAAAAAAAAGAAAATGAAAAAAGAAAAATATAACATTCTGGAGGTAAAATTTCACTGTAAACAAAATGGACCTAAATTACAAAAAAAAAAAAAAAAAAACTATTAAAATGACCAAATGAGAACTTCCCTGGTGGTCCAGTGGCTAAGACTGAGCTCCCAGTGCAGGGGAGCGCCGGTTCGATCCCCAGTCAAGGACCTAGATCCCACGTGCCACAACTTAAGATCCTGCGTGCCACAACTAACACTCCTGTGCAGCCAAATACATAAATAAATACTTTTAAAAATGACACCTACATGCACCAACATAGTTCAGTCTCTCAAATGTGTTAAACAAGATGCATGAATGTGTGCTAAATCCCTTCAGTCACGTCTGCCTCTTTGGGACCCCCACGGACTGTAGCCCACCAGGCTCCTCTGTCCATGGGATTCTCCAGGCAAGAACACTGGAGCGGGTTGCTGTGCCCTCCTCCAGGGGATCTTCCCGACCTGGGGATGGAACCTATGTCTCTTACGTCTCCGGTATCGGCAGGTGGGTTCTTTACCACTGGGAAGCACCAGACGGGAAGTCCCTTTGAACACGATTTCCAGGACCGTGTAGCACATGAATTAATATATGTAAAGTCCAACCACAGCCAAAGCAAAATGATACTGTCAGACACCAGTACTGCATCAACACTCCTGTCTAGAGGAGGGCCAGAGGGTGGTGAGGAAAGGAAACAAGAAAAAAAATCTTTGAGAATAACAAAAGTTATGCTTTTACTAAGAAGGGGGTATGGTTATCTGTGATTACTGTTGAATTTTACTGTATTGTAAAATCTTGGCCTGTGTACTTTTCTACATGCGTTATGTTTCACAACAGGGAGAAAAAAATTGTTTTTCATGGAAAAACTTTTTCACGATTCAAGGGCGCCATCTAGTGGTCGTAGAGGTACTTTATGAACTCGGTGAGTTAGTTGCTCAGTCATGTCCGCCTCTTTGCGACCCCATGGACTGTAGCCAGGCTCCTCTGTCCATGGAATTCTCCAGGCCAGGATACTGGAGTGAGCTGCCATTTCCTCCTCCAGGGGATCTTTCCAACCCAGGGACTGAACCCGGGTCTCCTGCATTGCAGGCAGATTCTTTGCCGTCTGAGCCACCGTCCCAGCCTTCATGAACTCAGAGGCATTCCCTTAAATCGAAACAGAAAATAAGTGAGATACTTTTGTCACTGAGTATTGTTCAGTTTAAAAAAAAAAAAAGCACAACATGAAAGTCTCGAGTTCATTTTTATTTGGGTTAAAATGAGGACTGCAACCCAGGAGACAGCACCTCAGGTAGCCCTGAGAAACTGCTCAGAGGTGGGGGTAAGGTCAGTACAGGTGTGGTTTTGGTGGAGGGGGAACACGTGCAATCAGGCAGACGTTTTCCCAGAAGGCTTCTGCTAGTCTGATGAGGCTTTCTGCTAGTTACGAGAAGCAGAGCTTAGTGCTTCTCCAGGTATGAGGAGGTACAAGAATTGGGCTCGTAAACTCAGCTCCTGAGTGTACCTAACTATCTGAAGGCCTGTCCGGCCAGTTTTTCCCAGGGCGCAGAGCGCCCCGTTTCTGCTCCTCACCCTGCGCTCCGTTCGGGGGCTGCTGAAGGTCAGCAGCTGCGGCAGCACCCGATTCAATCCTTGCGGAGGTGGGAGGCGAGCGCCCACGGCAAGTGCTGATCTGTATTGATAGCTGACAGTGGAAAACCACAAGACGCCTGTGCGTGGAGATTACATCTAACGCAAAGAGAGCTCGTTCTGTGCAGGCTTGGGCAGCAACGGCCACCCCGGGAATCAGTGAGGAGGGGGCCCTGGGGAGATGCCTATATGGAATTTCACCTCGAAACTCACCCCAGATACAGAGGAGGGTTAGGAATCCCTGCCCTGAGGGCTTCCCAGGTGGCGCTCGCGGTAAAGAACCTGCCTGGCCACGCAGGAGACGCAAGAGACGCAGGTTCGGTCCCTGGGTCAGGAAGATCCCCTGGAGAAGGACGGGGAAACCCTCTCCAGTATTCTTGCCTGGAGAATCCCATGCACAGAGGAGCCTGGTGGGCTACAGTCCATAAGGTTGCAGAGAGTCGGACATGCCTGAAGCGACATGGCATGGCGTGAGCTGCAGGAGAGGGGACTGATCTAACTACCACCCCCCACCACCACCACCAAAAAATAAATCGCTGTGTACATTCTTTCTCTTGATTTCTGAATTCCTTTCTCTGATTGAGTGGCACTTCCTGCTGCAGGTTACCATAGCAACCAGGACCTTCCCTCCTCTTAAAGATGTCTCTGATCCACTTGTCTGATAGCCTGGGGAAGGCGAAATTATAGGCAACCAGTTTGGTTGTTGACAGGGGCTGGGGGACGAGGCAGGAAGCCATTATAAAAGCGGGAAACAGGAGGGCTTGAGGGTAATGGAAACCTGCACCTTGATTGTGGTGGTGATGGTGGTATTGAATGAACCTATGTGGGTGTTAAATATAGTAACATCGAATAAAGTCAACATTTTTAGAAAGTGCTGGCCCCAAAACTGGCAGCCATTTAAATACACTGCAGAAAAAAAAAGTCTTAATGAGAAGAAAAAATAGTTCTTGCTATGTGTTGTTAAAGGATAAAAAGCACGATTACCAAGCCTTGTACACCAGATAATCTCTTTGCATGCGTGCTAAGTCACTTCATTTGTGTCCGACTCTTCACAACACCATGGACTGTACCCGCCAGCCTCCTCTCTCCATGGGATTTCCCAGACAAGAATACTGGAGTGGGTTGCCATTCCCTTCTCCATATAACCTCTTTACATGCCGAGAATACACGTTTTGGGGGGGGGGGGGAATATACCAATGGTTCCCAAACTGTGCACCAAGGCACCTGGCTATTTCATTTTGTTTTGTAATTAATTTTTATTGGAGTACAGTTGCTTTACGGGGTTGTGGTCATTTCTGCGATACAGCAAAGTGAGTCGGCCATACCCGGACACATCGGTGCATCCTCTCCCTTTCGGACTGCCCTCCCCTTGGATCACCGCAGCGCAGTAAGCAGCGTTCTGTGCTGCACAGTAGGTCCTCCTTAGTTACCGGGTTTATACATATGGTGTGTGTGCGTCAATTCCAAGCTCCCAGTTCATCCCACCCCGCCTTCTCCCCTTGGTATCCATTCTCTATGCCTGTGTCTCTCTTTCTGCTTTGCCAATAGGATTATCTTTATCATTTTTCACCCGGATATTTTAAATCTGAGAGACACACGGCAATATTCAACATCTGTCTGACACCCCAGGAGCTCCCAGTTCCAGCGGATCACATTTTCAACATTCGCTCTCTCTACATTCCTTTCTCTGACAGAAGATCTTTGTGAGGCTGGGTTGTCAGTAATTGCCGTAAAGAAGCAAGTGGCCTGTAAAAATCACCTTGGAGTAGGAAATTCGGGGGGTGGGGAGACGATTCAGTGTGACTCCCAGGTCTGAGAACTTGTGCAGTGCCCAACACGCACACACGGCCCATTACTAAGTAAGCGTCATGGGTGCGGGGTGAAGGAAATCTCCCTGACCTTTGGAGGGTCTGATGTCCCCACAGCCATCTCGTCCTGCAAAGGGCCTCAGCTGCTTGTCCTCAGGTCACCTCCTAGACCTTGACGAGCCCCTCTCTCCACAACTTGAGCCCCCAGACCTTTGACCCCACAGGCGCCCCAGCTCCATTGGTCCTTCCACTGTTTAAAAGTTTTATTGAAGTACAATTGCTTTACAATGGTGGGTTAATTTCTGCTGTACAACAGCATGTTCACCTGAGACGATCACAGCATGGTTTGTTAAACAGCTATACCCTGATACAAAATAAAAAGTTTTAAAATAAAAAAGCCTAGGAAAGGTTTGGGATGAAGAAACCCCAGTTTCTATTCTGTATTTTCTATAATTATGAATGTGTTTCTAATGTGGTACAAATATATATGGGCTCCCCACGTGGTACAGTGCTAAAGAATATGCCTGCCGACGCATGAGATGCAAGAGTGGCAGGCGCGACGACCCCTGGGTCGGGAAGATCCCTTGGAGGAGGAAATGGCAACCCACTCCAGTATTCTTGCCTCGAGAATCCCCTGGACAGAGGAGCCTGGCGGGCTACAGTCCACGTATGGGGTCAAAAAGAGTCAGACTTAGGGACTAGACGACAATAACCTGGTCAATTAACATTGTCGCTTTTCTGTTACGCTAATACCTTAGGAGGAGTCAGTACTTAAGACATCCGGCTTTTTCTCCCGAAGACGTCACAAACTTAATTCATTTGCTCCTCTCCACAAGCTAATTTGCCCATTTCACAGACAAGGCACAGTTCAGTCGCTCAATTGTGTCCGACTCTTTGTGACCCCATGGACTGCAGCACTCCAAGCCTCCCTGTCCATCACCAACGCCCAGAGCTTGCTCAAACTCCGGCATCATCGAGTCCGTGATACCATCCAGCCTCTCATCCTCTGTCGTCCCCTTCTCCTCCTGCCCCCAATCCCTCCCAGCATCAGAGTCTTTTCCAATGAGTCAACTCTTTGCATGAGGTGGCCAAAGTACTGGAGTTTCAGCTTTAGCATCATTCCTTCCAAAGAACACCCAGGAATGATCTCCTTCAGAATGGACTGGTTGGATCTCCTTGCAGTCCAAGGGACTCTCAAGAGTCTTCTCCAACACCACAGTTCAAACGCATCAATTCTTCGGCGCTCAGCCTTCTTCACAGTCCAACTCTCACATCCATACATGACCGCAGGAAAAACCATAGCTTTGACTAGATGGACCTTTGTTGGTAAAGTAATCTCTGCTTTTGAATATGCTATCTAGGTTGGTCATAACTTTCCTTCCAAGGAGTAAGCATCTTTTAATTTCATGGCTGCAGTCACCATCTGCAGTGATTTTGGAGCCCCCCAAAATAAAGTCTGACACTGTTTCCCCATCTATTTCCCATGAAGTGATGGGACCAGATGCCATGATCTTCGTTTTCTGAATGTTGAGCTTTAAGCCAACTTTTTCACTCTCCTCTTTCACTTTCATCAAGAGGCTTTTTAGTTCCTCTTCACTTTCTGCCTCCCAAGGAGCAAGAGTCTTTTAATTTCATGGCTGCAGTCACCATCTGTGATACTAGGCACAAGGAGGTTAAATAACTTGCCCCAGGACGGTCAGCTAGGAGGTAGTGGAATCAGGATTTGAACCCGGGTCCCACCCAAGGCAAGTGCGTGGACGTGGACTCCAAACCACCAGGCGCCGCGGCAGCTTCGTCATCACCCAGTCAACCCCGCGCTGCGAGGGTTAGAGACAACATCGCGTCGGTACCAGTCCCCCCGTCGGCATGACAACCTTTATCTCCTCTCCCACCCGACACACTTGGACCCAGGCCCTGCGAAGGAGGGGGGGACAGAAACGTGGTGAGTTTTGAAGATCGTATTCCTTTTCTTACAAATCTGCGTTCGGGAAAACGTGCCCATTTCAAGTGTATTCCTTGCTCTTCCAGGAGCCCCCTTTGCAAGGATTATTCCCGGGGGCGGGGGGGTGCTAACATCGCATCTCTTGGCCTAAGGGGCAGAGGACCCCAATCCAGCTTAGAGTGACTTCTTTGCCTCTCCTCCCCTAGCCTTTGACCTCAGAGCCTTCCACAGAAATCTCCTTTTATCCTTCCTAAATCTGGGGGAAAAAGAAAACGGTTTAGCTTGAGCGGATTTAGTCTTCTTTCTGCGGAGCCACAGCGCCCTCAAGTGTTCAGGAAGGCTTGGCGCCACCGCGTGTGAGAAACGCGTGTGGGTGTGTCTAGGTAGTGTCTCCGCAGGGGCTTGAGAACAAACCGTATTCACCCTGGCGTACGTTTGGCTGATTTCCTTTTTTTTTTTTTTTAAGGCTTATTGATGACTTTTCTGACTATCCTGAGGGCTGACTGCTCTCATCTCTCTTTCTCCTTCAGCTCTCTGCACTCTCCCCACCCACTGTCCCTGGGAGAATTCCTGGGATGGTTACTTCCAGTTTGGCCAGGCTCTGGCGCCCAGCGACTGGATCAGACTCAGATGTTTCTGTGAAGTTATTCGGGAGCTGTGGCCAACAGCTAACGTCAGTCTGCTTTCCTCCCCCGCCGTTCCGCACAGCTTGTGGGATCTCAGTCCCACCACCAGGGTTCGGATCCGTGCCCCCTTGCAGTGGCCGTGCAGAGCCTTAGCCACTGGCCCTCCAGGGAAGCCCCTTGGGGAGAGTCCTTCAGGCCAGCAGCACCCTGAATCACCTGGCCGACCCCTTCGGCCTCGTCTCTGGGCCCTGCTTCTGTCTCAGTCAGTTTATTGCCCATAAACTGCCGTGTATAACGAGTCACCCCTCCACTCAGGGCCTCTCAGTCGTGTCTGACCCTTTGTGACCCCATGAACTGCAGCACGCCAGGCTTCCCTGTCCTTCACCATCTCCCAGATTTGCTCAGACTCATGTCGATCAAGTTGGTGCTGCCATCCAGCCATGTCGTCCTCTGTCGCCCCCTTCTCCTCCTGCCTTCAAACTTTCCTCAGGGTCTTTTCCAATGAGTCATTTGTTCACATCAGTGGCTTGCTTCTGGTTTATGCAGTTCCTACTGAAGCCCTAAAGCACACCATATAAGAAACGCTGCTGTTCTGAGTCCAGCATGTTGTGAGGAGGCCCAAGTGGGCCACATGGAGGTGTCGGACCAGTCCCAACAGCCACGACGTGGAGAAGAGCCAGGCCCCAGACGTCTGGGCCAACCAAGTCAGCCCCAGCCGCCCCAGCCCTTCACGTGCGCCCCCTCCAAGCGTCCATGGGGGTGGAGAGGCTGCCCTTCCTTTGTGGCCTGCCCCACTGTCTACTCATAGGCTGATTTCTCTGACAAGCATGGAATAATGAGCATAAGAAAATGTTTTTCTTCATGATACTTCCACACCATGTACTTGAAGAGAAAGGTCCTTTCTTGTATTGGATTAATTCCAACTTTTTTTTAAACGGGGGGTTGAGGGGAAGTGTTTTGGCGATTAGAAAAAAATGCTTGTCTTCTGAGCTCTCTCCCATAAACCTGTATGGTTTATGGAATGTGTAAGAGGTGTTTTTTAAATCTTCAAATGTAAAATGAAACCAGAAAAAAAAAAAAAAAGACTTGGTGGCTTAAGAGAACAATCCTTTAATCTCATGCTCCCAAGTCTGTAGGCTGGAGAGAGGTTCTGCTCCTTGAGGCCCAGGCTGGGAGGGGCACTGGCCATATTCTTACCAGACGGAGCTGGAAGGTTCCAGAAGGACAGGGGAAGCCCACAATGCCTGTGGAGGTCTACATACGAAATAAAAAATGGAAGGGTAAAGACAGCATGTCCAGCAGAGACAGGGAAGGTGGAAGGCGTAAAATAGGGCTTAAGAAACACAAACTACTACGTCTAAAATAAGCTACAAGCACATATTGTGCTAAATACAAAATATAGCTAATATTTTATACTAACTATAAATGGAGTATAACCTTTAAAAATCGTGAATCGCTATGCTGTATACCTGAAACTTATAATAATGTACAGCGACTATACTTCAGTTTAATAATACAAGCAGGTGTTAAACGGTTTAACGGGCAGCCTTGGGAGAACATAAAGTAATATGGTGCCTCACAGGGCTTTGTGATTCCGGTGACATACATCTATTGTGTCATACATGATTGTACGTTCACACGTTTCTCTGCCTTCCCAACTATCTAAAACTGAGCTTGTGCCCATTTCTCTAATAGCCAAGTGAATGATTTACGAAGGCTCACCCTATGAAGAGAATAATGTAGGAAGTCGAATTCTATGGAGAAGCACTTACGGTAACGGCCGGCCAATAATGGCTCCCATTTCAAGTCCTCTGCTATAATCATTTGCCAACGTCAGCGAGTTTTCCACTTTCTCTGTTCTCAGCTGGAACTACAGCAATCGTCTGAGACAAATGACTTCCACTGCTTAATGGTGAACTGTGGCATGCAAACCACAGTGCTGTGTGACCCGGGGTGACTGACTTAGCCTCTCTGATCCTGTCTTTTGAGGCTCTGCGGACTCCGCCCCCTCCTCGAGGACGCGGAGTCCCGCCCCCATTTGCCGGCCCCGCCCTCCTCGGGCTCCTGGAGAGGCTGGCTGAGAGTCTTCTTTCCACAGCGTGCAGACGCTGGGCCTTCTGGGAGTTGTAGTTTCGGTGACGCCGGCACGGGGGGCCTCAGTCGCTGTGTGGGCGCAGCGCGGCGTCTTCTGGGAGTTGTAGTTCTTGGGAGCCCCAAACGGGCCGCAGGTCTCCCGGCGCGCGTGCACACAGCGGGTCGGCCCGGCGCTCGGGCCCGACTGTGGAGGCTGCTGCGTTGCTTCGTGAGGCCTGCATGTCCGCGCCACCGCGGGACGAGGGGCCGCAGGGGGTCCGCGTGGACCAGGTAGGGCCAGAGACGGTGGAGAAACTGACTCGAGCCCGCCACGCTTGGCGGGAGCCGCCGAGGCCTTCGAAGCTGGTCCCGAGGCGAGGGCGCCGGGGTGCGGTGTGCGCACGCGCGGCTGTCGTGCGCGTGCCCCTCTGTCTGTGTGTCCCCGGTACGTCCTCACCCGCCCCGCGTGCCACTCAGGGCAGTTTGTCTCGGTGCAGACGTGTTCTGCATGTGTCACCGTGCGTGTGAGCCCGCCTGTCACACCAGAACTTTGTGCCCGTGCACCTGTGCGTGTGACTTCGTGAGTCCGTCCCCAAGGGTCACCATCGGTTGGCACGTGCCTGACCCTCGCGGCCTTTGCCCGAAAATTCGAGCACTTGGGGACGTCTGTCTTTGTGTGACTTGGAGCATGTGTGGAATGTGTTCTCCTGGGTAGGTGTGAGGTATATAATTCCACAGTTCCTGGGTCTGCACCTGTGTGGGAAGGCTCCGCAGGTGTGTCTGCCAGCCTGGAGCCAGATGGTCTGTGTGTGCCCGAGCGTGCCTGCGTGTGGAGGGCCTTGCCTGGGGTGTTTATGAGAGACCTCAGGAGCGTGGAGTTGTGTGTGTGTGCGCGTGGGGGAGACCCTGCACACCTGTGACTCTGGGCCTGTGTGAAGCTCTGCCCACCACGTGACTGCATGTGATGGGTGTGCCACTGCGGGCGGTGTCCCCGGCCAGGCCTGCCTGTTGGGCAGCTGCCATGTGTGACTTACCGTGTGTGTAGCCGTGTGTGTGCGTGGGCAAGCGTGACCGCAGGTGCACTTGGAGTTGTGCACGTGTGTGAGATGGCCAGCCTTCTTGTCACCCACAGCATATGGGAGTGTAAGGGCTTCCGAGTGCCAAGGGAGGGATGCTGTTACCCGTCTCCCTCCCCCAGTACAGTCGCGTGCCACCCCCGTGTGTGTCTGTGGGTGATGTGACTGCCTCTGAGCGTGTCTGTGTCTCCCCTTCTTTTGCCTGTTTGTGTACCTGCCCGGCCCAGGTCCACCCCGCCCTGACTCCACCTACTGTCCCCACACGCACACGGTGGGGACACCCTGTGTCCGGTGTCTGCCCAGGCATCTGCCTTCACGTCCCTGCTGCTTTCTTGCACAGACATCAGCTGGACCCACGCGGGAGGCACGTGCAGCTGGGACACGCGCCACAGCCCAAGAGACGTGGATGGGACCCAGTGCTCCCAAACCCACGAGGTGGGTACCACTATCTGCTCTGGGGACCCAGCCAGGCCCTGCTCAAGCCCGGGGGCTGCCGGAGGGGTGACCCCACACTGGGACCGGCCCAGCCTGGGTCCCGCCAGCAGAGCTCTCACCCTGCACGAAGACCCTGCGTCACCTGCCCTCACTGCATCGTGCTGAGTCTCCCTGCTCTCTGCCCGGGTCACGCTTCTGCCCTCGCCCCGCGCCCAGCCCCTTTACTTGTCCTCTGACACCCTGGTTGTGGTCCCACCTTAGACCCTTTGTACTTGGCGGTGCTCACAGCCCAGAATGCTCACGCCATCACTCCCTCAATGAGGCCTGCACTGGGGGAAGAGCCTTCCAGGCAGCTGGAACAGCCAGTGAAAAGGCCCTGTGGCAGGAGCATGCCCGGAGTCGTTTGTGGAACAAGGAGGAGGCCTTTGGCTGGAGAAGGGCAAGCTCAGAGCAGGGGAGGGTGGGGTAGAGGCTGAAGTTGGGCAGCTGCTGTGCGGCCATGGAGAGGAGTGAGGCTTTCATGGAGCCATTGGTGACTTTAAGTGGAGGGGGGAGAGGAAGAGGGGAAAGCTCTGGAGCCCTGGCATCGCCACTTCCAGGAGCCTCACTGTGGAATAAAGAGCTAATATGTGGCAAGAGCTTAAAGCAGCAGGCCCCAGCCTTTTTGGCACCAGGGACCAGTTTCATGGAAGACAGTTTCCAGGGAGGCTCAGGCCCAGGGGGCAGACACACGACCGTCTGGATCCACGGCCTTTCAGGGAAGGGTGTGTTCAGGCGGTGATGCCATCACCTCCAGCACAGTCCCCCACTCCCCCGCTCCCCCGCAGGGGGCTGCCCCCAGTGGCAGATACTGACTGCTGTACACACGTGAGCACGTTTGCACACACAAGGAGTGAGGGCTTAGGTATACATTTTGCGTGGTCTCAGTTGAATCCCTAGCAGCAGGGTTTAGAGACTTTTGGTTGCCGCACCTGGCGGGTATGGGGGTGCTCCTGGCATCGGAGAGTTGTGTCCCGGGATCCTGTTCAATGTCCTGTTGAACAGACGCACAAAGTGGCCCCAGGACACCGGTCTGACCCAGGCGGCTGGTGGACAGCCCCCGCGCAGACCCTTTCCCAGCGCGAGACAGACCAGTTTGGTTCTCCGTTGTTTTCTGTCTTTCCTTCCTTCTGTCTCTCTCCCGCTTCTCCTCCCCTACTTTTCCCATAACAAAGGTGTGAAATCGAGGCAGCAGCTCGGAAAGCCGGGATGGAAGCACTCCTGGAGGGCGCCGCTCCCCAGAGCTCCAAGTTGGGAGAAACCCCCAAACCCGAGGGCGGGTCCAAGGCCGGGCCAGAGAAGGCAGAAGCCTGTTTGAAGCAGGAGGCCCGCAAGGAAGACCCCACTGGGGACGGGGTGCCCGAGCAGGGTGAGCTCGCCGCCGGAACCCCCGAGACCCGCTGCAGCCCCCCGACTCCCCAGGCCGACCACCGGCCCCGGAGGCGCGGTGCTCCAAGAAAGCGCAGGACCCTGAAGAAGACAGCCGCCAGCACGGAGCCGGAGCCGGAGGCGGTGGCGGAGCGAGCGGGCGGTGGCCCCAGCAAGCCGTGGAAGTGTGGGGACTGCGGCAAGGCCTTCAGCTACTGCTCGGCCTTCACGCTGCACCAGAGGACGCACACCGGGGAGAAGCCTTTCCCCTGCGCGGACTGTGGCCGCGCCTTCAGCCAGAGCGCGCACCTGGCGCAGCACCGGCGCGTGCACACGGGCGAGCGGCCCTACGCCTGCGCCGAGTGCGGCAAGGCCTTCAGCCAGGGCTCCTATCTGGCGGCGCACGGGCGCGTGCACACGGGCGAGCGGCCCCACCGCTGCGCCGACTGCGGCAAGGCCTTCGCGCGCCCCACGCACCTGGCGCAGCACCGGCGCGTGCACACGGGCGAGCGGCCCTTCGCCTGCGGCCAGTGCGCCAAGGCCTTCCGCAGCCGCTCGTCGCTGCGGGAGCACCAGCGCATCCACACGGGCGAGAAGCCCTTCGCCTGCGCGCGCTGCGACAAGGCCTTCCGCTTCTCCTCGGCGCTGCTCCGCCACCAGCGCACGCACACGGCCCAGCGGCCCTACACGTGCGGCCAGTGCGCCAAGGCCTTCACGCAGGCCGCGCACCTGGCGCAGCACCGCGGCGTGCACACGGGTGAGAAGCCCTTCGCCTGCGCCGAGTGCGGCGCGCGCTTCAGCCAGAGCGCCTCGCTCACCGAGCACCGGCGCATCCACACGGGCGAGAAGCCCTTCGCCTGCGCGCAGTGCGGCAAGGCCTTCACGCAGGTGTCGCACCTGAGCCGCCACCGGCGCACGCACACCGGCGAGCGGCCCTACGCGTGCGGGGCCTGCGGCCGCGCCTTCAGCAACCGCTCGCACCTGGTGCAGCACCACCTGGCGCACACGGGCGCGCGGCCCTACAAGTGCCCGGAGTGCGGCGCCGCCTTCGGCCACGTGTCCTCCCTGCTCGAGCACCAGAAGGTGCACACGGGCGAGAAGCCCTTCCGCTGCGGCGACTGCGGCCGCGCCTTCAGCCACAGCTCGTCGCTGACGCTGCACCGGCGGACGCACACGGGCGAGCGGCCCTACGCCTGCCCCGAGTGCGGCAAGGCCTTTAGCAACCGCGCCTACCTGGTCCAGCACCACATCGTGCACACCGGCGAGAAGCCCTACGAGTGCGGCGGCTGCGGCAAGGCCTTCAGCTTCTCCTCCGCGCTCATCCGGCACCAGAAGACGCACGCCGCGGGCAAGAAGGCGGGGGCACCGCTCGGCCCCACGGCCACCGCCTCCACACCCGAGCTCCCGGCGGGAGGAGGACCCTGCTGACGTGACAGTGGGGAGCCCGCAGACACTTCGGTGCTGGTGGTGGCTGCTGTTCAGCCTCTCAGTCTCGTCCAACTCTGGGCGACCCCGTGGACTGCAGCCCGCCAGGCTTCCCTGCCCTTCAGTATCTCCCGGAGGTCGCAAACTCAAGTCCACTGAGTTGGTGATGCTGTCTAACCATGTGATCCTCATCCTCTCTACATGGTACAACACATAACCTTGGTGGACCAGCCCAAGCATGAAGGCTGAGGTCTACGGGGGCCTCCTATAGGTGGGGGCTCACTGAACCTTCGCTACCTCGTGCTCAGGCCCTTGGTGCTGGCCAGGAGACACACCACCACCCCGGTGATGCACTTGCGGAAACCGAGGCTCTGAGAGGCTCCGTGAGGTTCCCTCCTCACTCGCGGCTGACATCACAGTGCCAGGATCAAGCCCACATGTGCCAGTCTCCCTGGTTCAAAATCATAAAGAGAGAATTGTGTGTGTGTGTTGGGGGAGGGGGTCACTCAGTCGTGTCTGACTCTGCGATCCCATGGACCCTGCGAGGCTCCACTGTCCATGGGAGTTTTCAGGCAAGAATACTGGAGTGGGTTGCCATTTTCTCCTCCAGGGGATCTTCCCGACGACCCAGGGATCAAACCCCCGACTCCTGCATTGCAGGCGGATGCTTTACAACTGAGCCGCCAGGGAAGCCCATAAAAAGGTCAGCTAACTCAGATAATGATAAATGTTATGGACAGGATTTTAAAAGATACGGGGAAGTCATTCTGCCTTATACGTGAGTTAATTTTAATTTTACGCTAACTAAAATCCTCCAATAATTTGGCCACCTGATGTGAAGAACTGACTCATTGGAAAAGACCCTGATGCTGGGAAAGATTGAAGGCTGGAGAAAAGGGATGAGATGGCTGGATGGCATCACTGACTCAATGGACGTGAGTTTGAGCAAGCTCTGGGAGTTGGTGATGGACAGGGAAGTCTGGCCTGGTGCACGTGGGTTCGCAAAGAGTCTGACATGACTGAGTGACTGAACTGAACTAAAATAGCTTGTTTGTGGTCTATCAAACAGGCGTTGTACATCTGCTTTAATTATAAAAGAAAAGGGCACACGGACCAGAAGTGAAGCTTGTGCTGCCTCCCTTCCTGGGATGCCAGTGCCGGTACTCCATCAATAATACTTCCTTCCCAGGTGCCAAGGCCAACTGCCGAGGCATCGTGTATGCATGGCGGTCCGTTTGTTTTGAAAACTTCAAGAAACCTATCCCTGACCTGTTTAACGTTTTGTTCCTACAATACGTAAAACTGTTGAAAACGATGCTTCTCTGGAGCAATTTCTCAGAATGATCTGGGAGGCTGTCTTCTGGGCTGTAGTCCTCAGTTTGACTCAAATAAAATTCTTCTATTTTTATTATACAGTATTCATCGATTATTTTCATTGACAGGGAATTGGTGGTATTTACAAGGCTGGGCATATCACTCCCAGGGGATGGCAAGCGAATGAAAGAAAGGAGCCAACCCAGAGAGAAGTTTGGGGAAAGACTGCTTGGACCCGCCGGTCGCTGAGGCCTGGCATTTGGAGGATGGGGCTGACAGATGAGGGAGACTCCTTGTAACAGGAGAGGGGACCCGCCTGAGGTCAAGGGGGAATGCAGACCCGGACACCGAAGGCACGCTGCTCCCCAGACACCCCATCACAATCATGTCTCGACCCTGCCCAGGCCCAGTATTGCCCGTCTGTTGGCGCGTCCCCCAGTTCTGATGGGTGGCACCCCGCAAGGACCGCGCCACCTGTCCTGCCCATCATATCATTTTCCGATCCCCGCGGCCCCGCCCCTCGCCGCAGGCCCCACCCCCTCTGCAACTGCGCCTGCGCGCGCCGAGGCCGGCACGACTCCCGGCAGCCCTTGCGGCACGCTTCTGTCTCGTGGGGCAGCCTGTACGCCCCGCCAGCCCCGCTGCTTGCGGGGGCCGCCGCGGGCCGGAAGGGCCGGGAGCGGCTGACCTGGGGCGGGGCTGCCGCGCCCTGGCCTCGCCGCTGCCCGAGCTCCCCTTGGCGCCTCCGCGACGCCGGCCGGGACTCCGTTTCCCAGAGGGCGCCGCGGCGGTGGACGCGCCCCCTTCCGGCGGCGGCGCGCGGCCCGGCTCCCAGCGGGCCCGGCGGGGCGCTGGGCTCGGCGGCCGGCGGCGGGGCGCGCGCGGCGCCGACATGCGCGGGGCGGTGAGCGCGGGGCCCCGCGGGCTGGGGTCGCCGCCGCGGCGAGGCGCCCCCCGCCCCAAGGCCAGGACGGGCCGAGGCCGGAGCGCGGGGACCGCGGTCGCCTTCGCCCGCCCGGCCCGGGGGAGGCCGCGCTCCAGGAGTGGCCCCACGTCTAAGGGCCGGCGAGGAGCGGCGACCACGGCACCTGAGGACAGAGGTGGGGGTGGCGAGCGGACGGGACGACCCCGTCCTGTCAGGGTGAGGGGAGCGTGGGGTCTGGGGCCGAAGCCTTCCTGGGGCCCAGGTTCTGGTGAATGGCGTCCCTGGGCTGGGGGGGTGAGGGGACGGGCATCCAAAGCTTGGAAACAGCCTGAGAGCGTCGGTCCGGGTCGCCCTCGCCGGACACCCCGCTGTTTCGGTGCTCCCAGAAAGCCGCCTCCGCAGCGTGGTTGCCCCTCTAGGCTAGTGACCTTATTCCGGCTGCCCCTTCAAAATTGGTCCCTGGCCGCGCATGCTGGAGCGTTTGATTCTCCACCTGTTGAATCCGTTTCGTATTTGTGGCCGTTGTTTAAGGCGCGGCAGGAAGGGAGCCAGATGGAGACCTGGCCTCTAGCTGCTGCTTTCTCTTCCCCCAGCTCTGCCTTCCAGGGACACGGCCGCCCTCCGGGAGAGGAGGCCCCAGCAGGAGGCGGCCGGGACAGGAACTGAATGGCAAGCCACGTCCCAGGTGAGGGGGCGTTCCCTCTTCTCCTCTCTGAAAGGCAAGCTTGCCTTTCAGGACTTAATGACGCTTGTTTTCTTTTAGAAGTTTTCAGTGTAAGAGACCTGTCGGGGGAGCTGGTTCCCATTTGCCCACATTCTGGTGAGTGGTGGGCTACAGGGGCAGCCCAGGGCCTCCCTCCCTGCTTCCTCTCCATGTCTTCCTCTGTTTGTCGGTCACTGAAGGACTGAGTCAGCCCTTCCCTAGAGCAGAAAGGTGCTGCTCAGCACAGACAGGACAGCCCCTTGTGTTGAACCTGGTTTGTGTGATGTCCTCTTTGAGCCAGCCCCTGGAGAGACAGATGGCTGAGCCCTGGCCCCTGCCCTCTGGGAGCTCACAGCCTGTTAGTGGAAAGTCGTGGAAGCATACAAGGTTCTGAATGTGAGTTCTAGCATGGTGAGAATGGGCTGGAGGAACTCTCGGCATCTCGGCACCTGTCGGGGAAGGGTAGGGAGGTGATCTCTGAGCCCCATTCAGTACCTTTCTTTGGCTGTGCTTGGGTCTTCATTGCAGCGTATGGACTTTGTGTGGTCACTCTGCAAGGGCTTCTCCTGGTGGCACGCGGCTCTCTAGTTGCTTAGCTGCCCTGCGGCATGTAGGATCTTTGTTCCCCGAGCAGGGATCGAACCTGCGTCTCCTGCACTGCTAGGCTGGTTCTTAAGCACTGGATCACCAGGGAAGTCCCAGGCCTCATGTTTTGCAGGAGGAGGAGAGGTTTGGCAGACAGAGGAGGGAAGGGCGGCCCTGGTGCCGTGTGTAAGGCCGTCTTTTCCCCACTTGGTTGTGTTGCTTCTCAGAATGTTGATAAATTGTCTCTGTCCACTGTGCGTCCTGCGTGTCATCACCAGCTCACCCATGTATGAGCCAGGCTCAGCCGCCCAGTGAGCTCCATCCACACTACCAAAGGCGGCCCTCGGGTCTTGGTCTTTCTTGACTGTTGCTGGCGTCTGAGGTCGTTCAGGGTTGGCAGGCTGTCACTGTAAAGGGCCAGGCAGTAAATATTTGGGGCTCTGCAGGCTGTGAGGTCTCTGCTGCAGCTGCTCCCCTCTGCCTTCTAGAAGCAGTCACAGAGCACACCTAAGTGATTGGGCGGGGCATTGTTCCAGTGAAACTTGATTGACAGAAACGGGTACCGGCCACCCCTGAAAGAGCTCACCGGGCGCGCCCCTCTTCCTGACTTCGCTGCCGCAGCTCTTCATCATCCTGAGCTGCAGCTGTCGCTGGGCCTCCGGGCCCTGTAGTAGTCTCTCTGTTCTTGTCTGTCTGCCCGCCTTCCCCTGTTCTCGCCTGTATGGACCAGCCACATGCCAGCTTCTCCCGGTCCACCTTTCCAGCCCAGTCCTCTCTCTGCGCTCCAGGCCTCGGTGTCCAGCCGCGTGTCCAGTAGGGAGCTCACAGCGGACACATCCAGCCCCAGGCTCCTGGGGTCCTCCCATAAACCAGCCCCTGCCCGCATCTTGTCTCTGCCCGTCTGCGGCAGTTTCCTACCCCAGTTCCTCAGGCCAAAGCTGGCGTCAGTCCTTGTCTCCTCTGCTGGCCTCACCTCCCGTATTTGGTCCATTGGCAGATCCTGTCAGCGCTGTTTTCACGGTGTGCCCACAAGCTGACAGCTGTCACCGCCCCTGCACCACCGCCTCGGTCCTCATTATCTTACCGCCGGCTGCCTCCGCTCATGCCCCCGTGGTCCCCGCGCAGCGCCGCAGCCAGAGAAGTTTCTGCTGCCGAGGTCTGCTCAGACGCTCGTGTGGCTTCCCCTTCTCGGGGCTGAAGGGCTCCCCGCCACCCGGCCCCACTTCTGATGTGGACCGCACGCCCCCGTCACGCACTTTGCCTTCCAAAAGTTGCCTTCTCCTTTTCCTGATTGCGCTAAAACTTCAGAGCCTCCCACCCGAATTCCTCACATCCCTCTTCCCTGCTTTACTTGTTAAAGACCCTTAGCACTTTTCAGCATTCCATATACTTAATTTACGTGCTTTTCTCTTGTCTGATTCTCTTACCACAAAGTACATTTGACACAGGCAGGAGTTTTCGGTAGCTTTGCCCCAGTGCCTGATGCAGCAAACATATGGTGGATGAATATGTGAACGTAGTCTTACTGAAGTGCTCTTGGAAGCCAGTGTTTCACCATTTAATATAGTGTCACAATAATAATGCTGAGAATGTGCGTTGTCTCTGATTATTTCCTGTGAGTATATTCTCAGAAGTTTTTCTTACCTTGTGGATTAAGTTCACCAAACTTACATGAAAGCAAAATACTTTAAAAATTATATGTGGGTGAAATAGCAGTATGGACTCAAAAGCTAGAATTCTAGTTTTTACTTGTTTACTAAAAAAAAAAAAAGTAAATGTCACCAAAATAATTTATTACAAGCTTTTCATTTGTGCACTTGAAAAATTACCTGAATTGAATTGAACAACAACAACAACAACAACACCCTGTTTACTGTGTTTTTTCCTGTATTATTTTCTATTCATCTTTCCCTGTAAAATGTTAGCGTGGTATTTTTCTGTGAGGATAAGCTTGCTCTGTAGTTTTTATTTCTTTGTTTTTGAAGCCCATCTCGTCTTCATTATGACAGTGGGCACCGGATCACATTCTTCTATGAGGCACAGGTTCTATAGCTGTGTCTTTCCTCAGTCACAGGTGGGACTCTGTGACACCCCTTTGAGAATCTACGCATCTGTATAATAGCAAGAGGAATGAGAACGGGACCTGCACATTCTCACTGTGTCCTCACGCGGAGGAAGGGGCTGGGGAGCTCTCTGGGGCCTCTTATAGAAGGACACTCATCCCATTCATGGGCGGGCGGTGGTGGATGGTTTCCCACAGTCCCTGTCTCCAAATAATACCATCACACGGGGTGTTGGGATCTCAGCATGTGATGGGTAGGGGGACAGAAACATTCAGAGAAGTAACCAGAGTCATTAGTTCAGTGTACGAGGAGCTGTCTGTAGAAACTGGGAAAACAGCTTCAGAGGATGTGTACCCACTCTGACATGGGGCCCCTCTGGAATATGGGGTTAGAGAGGTGGGGAAGGGGCGTTTCTTATCAAGGAAAAAAATGAAGCCAGAAAAACCCAGCTGCCAAGTACAAGAAAATATTTGAACTTGTATTCTTCTCCTTCAGGGCCCCACAAGTTCCAGTTTCACCAACGTAGTGACAGATGCTAGAAAAACAGGCAACGTTTCCTCCGGCTCCAGCTTGAAAGTTACTGTAAAGGTGCAGTAGTGTGTGCATCTGTGGTGTGTGCAGCGTGTGCTATATAAAGACACAGTCATTTGTATGCAGTTGATATGCTACACATACTGTATATGTTTTGCTTCGCTTAGTAAGGAATATCTGAAAGCTGTTTGAATATTGGGGGAAATAAAGCCTGAGGCTTGCCAGCCAAGGAGCAGGAAGACTTAGAATGGAAGCTTGGAATCTGCAAAAACCGGTCTTTTAGAACTGGGTCAGAAAAGAAGCAGAAAAGTAGCCCCTGTCTGAGCACCTGTGCCTTTGAACGCAGTTGAAAATATCTGCCAAAAAATACCTGCATTGAAATGTTTTGCTCATTAGTTTGTTTCTAAACCACTTTATTGAGGCAAGATTGACACATAGCTGCACATTTTTAATATGTACGACTCAGTGAATATGAGGATAAATACACACTCACAACCCTTGTGACCCGTCTACACAGTTTGGTTAAAGATGTCTTCAAAGTCTGTGCGAGTTAAGGAACATGTGACTGTATATTGTTCGACAGATACTGAACCTCCAAGGGGCTTTCTACTTCCAGTGAAACGGTATCAGTCTTTAAGTGGGAAGGCGGGGCCTTGGTCAGCGTCCACAGGGCTTCTGAAGGACCTCACATGCTGAGTGCCATGCTCATGACGTGGGTCACGTGGGTTTATTTCCCGGTTCCTTTTTCTCTTTTTTTCCCCCGGAGAGGAAAAAGGACTTGTTATTACCTGCAGGAAGTCGGAAACACTGGGGATTCTTCCCAGAGCATGTCTCTGTGTCCCCATTCTTGTGCTGATCCAGACCACTTGACTGTCCTCACAGTAGAAAAGGCTCTGGTACCGGTTGTGCATGGGACAACTCAGCCTCCCTTGTTTATTGTTTGAATTGATCTCCTCCTGTGTCTTACTTGTGTGCCCCCGTCACCTGCACAAAATTGCCACTTCTCCAAGGGTAGGGGCACTCTCTCTTTTCTTTGAAGTTTATGACTGAGTGAGGCCCAATCGTTAACTGGATTTCCACATTATCAGACATTACTCTCTACACATAAAATCTAGCTAACATGGAGAGGAAGTAACTCTTAGCCCCTCTGTTAGTCTGCGAGGGCTGCCACAACAGAACTCCGCAGGGTGGGCAGCTTCAGCGACACAGTGATTTTTCACAGTTCTGGGGGCCAGAAGTCCGAGACCGAGGGGTCAGCAGAGGTGCTTCCCCCCGAGGTCTCCCTCTGTGCCCACCACCCCTGGTTGCTTCCTCCTCTTACGAGAGCGGGGTCTCCTCTCTGAAGTCCAGCTACAGTCGGGGTACGGGGCCTGGGGGGGCGTGAGCTCTGGTCCAGCGCGCCCGCGGTCGTGTCACCCCAGAGCCCACTGACGTTCGGCGACGTGGCGGTGGAATTCTCCGGGGAGGAGTGGGCCTGGCTGGACTCGGCCCAGAGGAGCCTGCACCGGAGCGTGATGCTGGAGAACTACAGGAACCTGGCCTCGCTGGGTAAGGGCCGGCCGGCCGCCCCGCCCTGCCCGCCCCCAGGACCGACCTATGCGTGACCGCTCGCCCCATCTTACGCATTTAGGGCTTTGCCTGTCTAAGCCCGAGATGATCTCGTCGTTGGAACAGAGGAAGGAACCCTGGGCTGTGAAGAGAAAGTCGACCAGTGGCAAGTGCCCAGGTGAGCACTGGGGGCGGGGCGGGGGGAGGAACCCACAGCTCCGCGCCCTCGGACGCCTGGGACCACCACCAGACTTCGGAACTGCCCCGCCCGCGAGGGAAAATCAAAGAATCGAGGCCTGGGCTTTGTACGTTTCCTTTTCCCCAGCCTCTCCTCTCCATCTGCGCTCCCCTCCCTCCACACACCACCCTGGTCCGCTCTCTGGACCTCGTCTGTCTCCAGCTCCTCTGACCTTCCGTCACTCAGGCTTACGCAGGCATCTCTGCTCTTCACGAGGCTGATGCTGGTGTAGTTCTGTCTTATTTCGCTTTGATGAAATGACTGGCACTCAGAGTCTTCCTCTGACTGATTTTCCCTGTGTCAGCTTTGAGCGAGGCCGCAGGTGCTGGCTGGGAAGCTGAGGGGGAGCCCTCAGAGAAGTCACCCTCCCGGGGGCGAGACAACACGTCTCTGCACAGAAGTGCAATAGAAAGGGCTGTCTCACGTGTGACAAGTGTAAATAGGGACTCGCGGGAGAAAAAGTCCCATTCTCAGTTTCACGCCAGGGGAACAAGGCTGGAGCATAGAGCCTCGAGGAGAAAGGTGAAAAGGAGAGGACAGGTCGGTAGGTCTGGAGGCGATCTGGGCTGGGCTGGGATCCGTCTGGGATCCGGGTGGATGTCTGTGTGCAGACCAGCCGTGCAGGCAGGCGACTGGCTCTCAGGAAAGGACTCTGATCCTGATCCGATGGGATGTTCGTGCAGGTGTTGTGCTGGTGTTTAAACCACAGGGAGTGCAGAGATTTCCGTCGCAGCGTTATTTCCGGGACATCAGGTTAATCACAAGGACTCAGAAGTACAGATTCCTCATGGTGGCTCCCATAATAGGAAATGACTATCGTCCCCAAAGAGTTGAGAATCTTGTAAGACCCCTTTGTTCAAACCATACTTCGGAGGAAAGTTTATCCATAGAACAGTCATCAACTGCACCAACTCCCATGGGTCATCATACTCCCAGGGTCATCGTACACCCAGGAGAACTGGAACAGTGTTTTGGGGGAAAGTTTTCCTCTTATCTTCGAACTCGGTGGCTTTCTCTGAGCTGGTTTCCTGAGACAGAACTGGTCTTTTCCCCTTCTGTTGATGCTTTCTCTCTCTCTCAGCTAGAATCACTAGCTGAGATTCTAGTTGATGTTGAAGACTGGCATATACAGCCAGGATCTGAACATTGGTTAGTTAGCATCATCATAATCTTTTTTAAAGTTTACATTGTAAATGTAATGTAAACAAGTGGAGCAAGCGAAGAAACCTTTGCTAAATAGAATGGAGAAAGATTCAAAGAGAGACTTAATAAGCATTTCCTTCTGTGGCCTCTGCCCGCTCTTTGTTCCGGCCACATTTCATGTTCGATTTAAATCTCTGTGAACTCCCTCATCTCCTGCACTTGGATCTCTTTCTCTAGTCTCCTGCCAAAAATATAACATGCAGCACTCGCTCAACACCTAGGTGTGAAAACTCACATTGTGTGTGGTAGTATTAAAGCCACGCAAGTTTGGGATCAGAAGGCCAACGGGTTGTGTAGAAAGCTTTCAAAACGATATGTATTTTCTGAGACTCTTTTTCCATCTGGTTCCATTTGGGAAAATGTCTTCATACTAACATGTAGTAAAAGAGATACCTTCTTGAAACTATCCTTTAGACTCGCAGACTCTGCTGAAGACCCAGGAGTTGCCTTCAGAGAAGAACTTAAGTGAAGAGGCGTTGTCCCAGGAGCAGCGCACGGAGAGACCCTCAGAGCGTGCTGTTCTCGGGGAAGGCTGGGCTTACGCTGCTGTGTGTGAGGGGCAGTCGGTGAGTCGGGCACAAGCGGAAAACTGGCAGGAGGCAGAGTTTGCGGGGTTCCAGAGGCTTCTGTGCTTCAGCAGGACAGAGCAGGTGGGAGACACAGTCTCCTTCACAAAGAAATGCAGCTTCAGAGAGTGATCTTGTCTACAGCAAGTGTGGGTGGATTTCCCTTTGAATGCAGGACTTCTTACACAGTCTTCCCCTGCAAGAGAGAGCAGCTGCAGTCAGACACACGCGAGGGGGAACACTGCGTCCCAGAGAGTCGTAGAGAAGTGTTTAAATCTGGGTCGTTCCACATGTCTTGGGTGTGAGAGAGCTCTGAGCAGGATCTCAGCCCTTCCTTGCCATCAGAGATTTCATATCAGAGGAAAACCCTCTGCAGGATTGAGTGAACCCCGTGTGTCAGGTGTGGGGAAGCCTCCAGTTGGCTCTAGAAAGTCCACACGCTGTGGGCAGTCACTGTACGCCATATTGCAAGTTCTCCGTGCAAGAAACAGTTTCCCCGATGTTTCAGTCCTGCCCCCGCTGCCTCCCCGCAAACAAACGACATAAGCGGCTCCATCGTTACGTGACGGGATCACTCAGAACTAGTGAGAATTCCGTACCCAGTGCCTCTCATGGCGTGTGGACATGGCCATCCCAGAGCCGTCTCAGGGTCATGAACACGGCTCGGTGGAAATGCGTGTCTGCCATTGCAGGGCTTGGTGGCCGTCACGGCCGTGGCCACAGACGTCTCGCAGCGGCCAGACCCCGCTGGGCAGAGTTTCTGTAGGAGCGTGGTGTGGGCGGACCACCATCCGGGGACAGGAGGTAAGGCCCTTCCTCTCCCAGACCTGACTCTTCAGGAGCCCCCGTGCCTGTTCCTCGGTTGTGAATTGTGTGTGTTGGGGGTGCCGGGCAAGGGGAGCCGCCTTCTAAAGTGTGGGTTGAATTCTGACTCCTGCCTCGCAAGAGTGTGATGTTTGCAGAGTTGAAAGTTTACAGATGAGAAAGTGGGACAGCTTTCTCCATCATAGATGCTCTTTACTTTTCCTCCTGGGCCTTGCTGGAGTGAGACACTCCTCTGTCCAAGCCAGGGAGCTGGTTGTCCATCTGAGAACGCCCAGGGTGTGACAGAGCTGTCTTTTCCTATGTGCAGGACACTGTGCGTCTCAGCCAGACCTGGTCTCTTTGCTGGAGCGCAGGAAGGCGCCTTGGACGGTGGATGGAGAGCTGGTCAGAGCCCCGTCCTCAGGTGAGCTGGGCGGCCGGGGGGAGACGCTCCTGCGGGGCGGGGGGCCCGTGCTTCTGGGGCTTGTTTGATAGCCCTTGTTTCCATCCATGAACACGGTTAAGTCTTCTATCCAAGAACACAGGATGTCTTTCCATTTATCTAGGTCGTCTTCACCTTACTCATCAACACTGGTAGTTTCAGTTTACAGTCTAGCAGCTTTTTAGGTAACTTTATTCCTAAATAATTGATTTTTTCAGTGCTGTATTTCAAGGAATCATTTTCACAGTTCCTTTTCAGACTGTTCATTCCTAGTGTCTGGAAATGCAGCTGATTTTTGTGTGTTGACCCTGTATTCTGCAGTTCTGGTGACTTGATATATTAGCCCTCATACTCTTCTTATGGATGGTGTAGGGTTTTCTATATATGAGATCATATCGTCTGCAAATACAGTTTTATCTCTTCCTTTCTAACTTGGATGCCTTTTATTCCTGTGTCTTCTCACTCTGGCTGGAACTTCCCAGGCATCCTTGTCTTGTCACCAACCTAAGAAGAAAAGTCTTCAGTGTTTATGTAGCATTTTTAAAAAGAGCTTTTATTTTCCCATTTTTAAGATCTTCTTTTCCCAGACAGCTGACTCTCCGCATCATCTCTCTCCCCAGCACAACTTTTATCTCCATATATTTATTGCAATATAACTGCTTGCACAATTTTTGGTTCGTGCTAAGTGATTTAGCAAAAGGATTTCAGGTATATTCACTCCTTCCTGCAAGTTTATAGTCTGAGATAAGACCTGTACTTATTCTGAGGTATGTTAGAGGTAATTAGATATAATGTCAGCACTCACTGTTTCTATAAAAGCAGTCTCTCCAGAATGACAAGTTACATTGCAAGGCCCTCTCGGTTAATAAAGGGCCAGAGAGCAATGGAGGGTTCTGTCTGGCTGGTGGCAGCAGACAGGTCGATGTAAAGTGGTTTCTACCTGAGTGCCAGGCTCCCGCCATCAGCAGACTCTGCTGCAGTTAATCAAATGAGACACAGTTGACGGAAACACCATTTCTGGTTGTGCAGGGGCCGGCAGGGTTTCAGGCCTCCGAATGAATACTCAGCGGTAAAGAGTCCACTTGCAACGCAGGAGACAAAGGTTTGATCCCTGGCTTGGGAAGATCCCCTGGAGTAGGGAATGGCAACCCACTCCAGTAATCGTGCCTGGAGAATCCCACGGAGAGAGGAGCCTGGTGAGCCCCAGTCCACGGGGTCGCAAGGAGCCTGACCCAACTGAGTGACTATAACATAGCAACGAATGGTACAGAAAGGCTGACATTCTGTGTTAGGCCCGCTCCTGGGACCAGCGTCAGGGACGCGATGATGCCGCGGTGTCGATGCTGCACAGCCAGGGGTGAGGGGACGGGGGTCATCGCCTGCGTTTACGTGGTGTGACTGCGGAACAGTTCTCCAGCTCCCCATGCTTCTGACATGGAACTGGTTCCACAGATGCTGACTTCATTTAAACTTTCTCTCTTGGCTTCTGCTGGGTCCCTGTACGAATCTGGTCTGGAGTCATCTTGCACATTAGAGACTGCACTTGCCCTGTGTCAGAAGGGCACCGTCTATGGTTTCTTGAGGGTCTCATTCAGCACTGAGTGCACTTGCCTGTGTGTCAGAGGAGCATGCTTTATTGTTTTATCAGGGTTCCATTCAGAAGTGAGTTCACTTTCCCGAGCTTCAGAGGAGCACAGTTTATTGGGTTCATCAGGGTTTCATTCAGCAGTGAGTTCACTTTCCTGAGCTTCAGAGGTGCACAGTTAATTGGGTTCATCAGGGTTTCATTTAGCAGCGACTTCACTTTCCCGAGAGTCAGAAGTGCACACGTTATTGATTCGATCAGGGTTTCCTTCAGCACTGAGTTCACTTTCCCTTGTGACAGAGGTAAAGTCATGCTCAAAATTCTCCAAGCCAGGCTTCAGCAATACGTGAACCGTGAACTCCCTGATGTTCAAGCTCATTTTAGAAAAGGCAGAGGAACCAGAGATCAAATTGCCAACATCCGCTGGATCATGGAAAAAGGAAGAGAGTTCCAGAAAAACATCCACTTCTTCCTTATTGACTATGCCAAAGCCTTTGACTGTGTGGATCACAATAAACTGTGGAAAATTCTGAAAGAGATGGGAATACCAGACCACCTGACCTGCCTCTTGGGAAACCTATATGCAGGTCAGGAAGCAACAGTTAGAACTGGACATGGAACAACAGACTGGTTCCAAGTAGGAAAAGGAGTCCGTCAAGGCTGTATATTGTCACCCTGCTTATTTAACTTCTATGCAGAGTACATCATGAGAAAAGCTGGACTGGATGAAACACAAGCTGGAATCAGGATTGCTGGGAGAAGTATCAGTAACCTCAGATATGCAGATGACACCACCCTTATGGCAGAAAGTGAAGAGGAACTGAAACGCCTCTTGATGAAAGTGAAAGAGGAGAGTGAAAAAGTTGGCTTAAAGCTCAACATTCAGAAAACAAACATCATGGCATCTGGTCCCATCACTTCATGGGAAATAGATGGGGAAATGGTGGAAACAGTATCAGACTTTATTTTTGGGGGCTCCAAAATCACTGCAGATGGTGACTGCAGCCATGAAATTAAAAGACGCTTACTCCTTGGAAAAAAAGTTATGACCAACCTAGATAGCATATTAAAAAGCAGAGATGTTATTTTGCCGACTAAGGTCTGTCTAGTCAAGGCTATCGTTTTTCCTGTGGTCATGTGTGGATGTGAGAGTTGGACAGTGAAGAAGGCTGAGCACCGAAGAATCGACGCGTTTGAACTGTGGTGTTGGAGAAGACTCTTGAGGGTCCCTTGGACTGCAAGGAGATCCAACCAGTCCATTCTGAAGGAGATCCACGCTGGGATGTCTTTGGAAGGAATGATGTTAAAGCTGAATCTTCCAGTACTTTGCCCACCTCATGCGAAGAGTTGACTCATTGCAAAAGACTCTGATAGTGGGAGAGATTGGGAGCAAGAGGAGAAGGGGATGACCCAGGATGAGATGGCTGGATGGCATCACGGACTTGATCGACGTGAGCCTGAGTGAACTCCGGGAGATGGTGATGGACAGGGAGGCCTGGTGTGCTACGATTCATGGGGTCGCAAAGAGTCGGACATGACTGAGCGATTGAAGTGAACTGAACTGTGAAAGAGGTGCACAGTTTATTGGGTTCATCAGGGTTTCATTCACGAGTGAGTCCACTTTCCCGAGTGTCAGAGTTGCACAGTTTATTGATTTCATCACGGTTTCATTCATCAGTGAGTTCACTTTACCTTTTGTCAGAGCTGCACAGTTTATTGATTTTATCAGGGTTTCATTCAAAAGTGAGTTCACGTTCCGAGAGTGAGAGGTGCACAGTTAATTGTTTTCATCAGGGTTTCATTGAGCAGTGAGTTCACTTTCCCGAGTGTCAGAAGCGCACCGTTTATTGATTCGATCGTGGTTTCATTCATTAGTTAGTTCACTTTCCCACGTGTCAGAGTTGCACAGTTTATTGATTTCATCAGGGTTCTTTCTCTGGTGAGTTCACTTTCCCGAGTGTCAGAGGTGCACCGTTTATTGATTCGATCACAGTTTCATTCAGCAGTGAGTTCACTTTCCCGATTGTCAGAGTTGCACAGTTTATTGATTTCATCAGGGTGTCTTTCTCCTGTAAGTTCACTTTCCTGACTGTCAGAGGTGCACAGTTTCATTCAGAGGTGAGTTCACTTACCCAAGTGTCAGAGTTGCACAGATTATTGATTTCATCTCGATTTCATTGAGCAGTGAGTTCACTTTCCGGAGTGTCAGAGGTGCACAGTTTATTGATTTCTTCAGGGTTTCATTCTCTGGTGAGTTCCCTTTCCCGAGCGTCAGAGGTGCACAGTTTATTGATTTCATCACGGTGTAATTCACCAATGAGTTTCCCTCCCCGAGTGTCACAGGTGCACAGTTTATTGTTTTCATCAGGGTTTCATTCAGCAGCAAGTTCGGTTTCCAGAGTGTCAGAAGTGCACAGTTCATTGATTCAATCAGGGTTTCATTCAGCAGTGACGTTACTTTCCCCCGTGTCAGAGGTGCACAGTGTATTGATTCCATCAGCGTTTCATTGAGCAGTGAGTTCACTTTCCCAAGTGGCAGAGGTGCACAGTTTATTGATTTCATGCAGGGTTTCATTCAGCAGTGAGTTCACATTCCCGAGTGTCAGAGGTGCACAGGTTATTGATTTGATTCATGGTTTCGTTCAGCAGTGAGTTCACTTTTCCGAGTGTCCGAGGTGCACAGTTTATTGATTTCTTCCACGTTTCATTCTCTGGTGTGTTCACTTTCCCGAGCATCACAGGTGCACAGTTTATTGATTTCAAGAGGGTTTCATTCAGCAGTGACTTCACTTTCCCAAGAGTCAGAGGTGCACACTTATTGATTTCATCAGGGTTTCATTCTCCGGTGAGTTCACTTTCCGGACTGTCAGGTGCACAGTTTATTGATTCGATCAGGGTATCATTCAGCAGTGAGTTCATTTTCCCGCAGGTCAGAGGCACACAGTTTATTGATTTCATCACGGTTTCTTTTTCCGGTGAGTTCACTTTCCCGATTTTCCGAGGTGCACAGTATATTGATTTCATCAGGGTTTCGTTCAGCAGTGAGTTCACTTGCCGGAGTGTCAGAGGTGCAGTTTATTGTTTTCCTAAAGGTTTCATTCAGCAGCGAGTTCAGTTTCCAGAGTGTCAGAAGTGCACAGTTCATTGATTTAATCAGGGTTTCATTCAGCAGTGACTTTACTTTCCCCCGTGTCAGAGGGCACAGTGTATTGATTACATCAGCGTTTCATTGAGCAGTGAGTTCACTTTCCAAAGTGTCAGAGGTGCACAGTTTATTAATTTCATGCAGGGTTTCATTCAGCAGTGAGATCACATTCCCGAGTGTCAGAGGTGCACAATTTATTGATTACATCACGGTTCTATTCAGCAGTGAGTTCACTTTTCTAAGTGTCAGAGGTGCACAGTGTATTGATTCCATCAGCGTTTCATTGAGCAGTGAGTTCCCTTTTCTGAGTGTTAGAGCTGCACAGTTTATTGATTCTATCTCGGTTCCATTCAGCTTTGAGTTCTCTTTCCCGAGTGTCAGAGGTGCACAGTTTATTGCTTTCAGTCAGGGTTTCCTTCAGCAGTGAGGTTACTTTCCTGCGTGTCAGAGGTACACACTTAATTGATTCATTCAGCGTTTCATAGAGCTGTGGGTTCACTTTCCTGAGTGTCAGAGGTGCACAGTTTGTTGTATTCATCAGGGTTTCATTGAGCAATGAGTTAACTTTCCTAAGTGTGAGAGGTGCACAGTTTATTGATTTCCTCACGGTTTCATTCAGCAGTGAGTTCACTTTCCCGAGTGTGAGAGGTTCACAGTTTATTGTTTCATCATGGTTTCCTTCAGCAGTGAGTTCACTTTCGCAAGTGTCAGTGGTGCACACTTTATTGATTTCATCAGGGTTTCATTCAACCGTGGGTTCTCTTTCCCAAGTGTCAGAGGTGCACAATTTATTGTTTTGATGAGGATTTCATTCAGCAGTGAGTTCACTTTCCCGAGTGTGAGAGTTTCACAATTTATTGTTTTGACTCAGGTTTTGGTCAGCAGTGAGTTCCCTTTCCCGCATGTCACAGGTGCTCAGTTTATTGATTTTTATCATGGTTTCATTCAGCAGTAAGTTCTCTTTCCCGAGTGTCAGCGGTGCACAGTTTATTGCTTGCATTGCAGGTTTCATTGAGCAGTGAGTTCACTTTCCTGAGTGTTAGAAGTGCACAGTTTATTGATTTCATCAGGGTTTCATTCAACAGTGAGTTCACTTTCCCAAGAGTCAGAGGTGCACAGTTTATTGATTTCATCAGGGTTTCATTCAGCAGTGAGTTCTCTTTTCCGAGTGTCAGAGGTGCACAATTTATGCATACCATCAGGGTTCTATTCGGCAGTGAGTCGACTTTTCTAAGTGTCAGAGGTGCACAGTGTATTGATTCCATCAGCGTTTCATTGAGCAGTGAGTTCACTTTTCTGAGTGTTAGAGGTGCACAGTTTATTGATTCTATCTCGGTTCCATTCAGCTTTGAGTTCTCTTTCCCGAGTGTCAGAGGTGCACAGTTTATTGCTTGCATTCCAGGTTCATTGAGCAGTGAGTTCAGTTTCCCGAGTGTTAGAAGTGCACAGTTTATTGATTTCATCAGGGTTTCATTCAACAGTGAGTTCACTTTCCCAAGTGTCTCAGGTGCACAGTTTATTGCTTTCATGAGGGTTTCATTCAGCAGTGAGTTCTCTTTACCGAGTGTCAGAGGTGCACAATTTATTGATTCCATCAAGGTTCTATTTGGCAGTGAGTTCACTTTTCTAAGTGTCAGAGGTGCACAGTTTATTGATTTCATTCAGGGCTTCGTTCAGCATTGAGTTAACTTTCCCCAGGGTCAGAGGTGCACACTTTACTGATTCCATCAGCGATTGATTGAGCATTGAGTTCTCTTTCCCGAGTGTCAGAGGTGCACGGTTTATTGATTCTTCAGGATTTCATTCAGCAGTGAGTTCACTTCCCTGAGAGTTAGAGGTGCACAGTTTATTGATTCTGTCTTGGTTCCATTCAGCTGTGAGTTCTCTTTCCCGAGTGTCAGAGGTGCACGATTTATTAATTCCATCAGGGTTCTATTCGGCAGTGAGTTCACTTTTCTAAGTGTCAGAGGTGCACAGTTTATTGATTTCATCAGGATTTCATTCAACAGTGAGTTCACTTTCCCAAGTGTCAGAGGTGCACACATTATTGATTTCATCAGGGTTTCATTCAACCGTGAGTTTTCTTTCCCGAGTGTCAGAGGTACACAGTTTATTGTTTTCACTCAGGGTTTTGGTCAGCAGTGAGTTCACTTTCCCGAGTGTCAGAGGTGTTGAGTTTATTGATTTCATTAGGGTTTCATTGAGCAGTGAGTTCAGTTTCCCGAATGTCAGAGGTGCACAGTTTATTGATTTCATTGAGGGTTTCGTTCAGCATTGAGTTTACTTTCCCCAGGGTCAGAGGTGCACACTTTAGTGATTCCATCAGCGATTGATTGTGCAGTGAGTTCTCTTTCCCGAGTGTCAGAGGTGCACAGTTTATTGATTCTTCAGGGTTTCATTCAGCAGTGAGTTCACTTTGCCGCGCGTCAAAAGGTACACAGTTTATTATGTTCATCAGGGTTTCATTCAGAGGTGAGTTCACTTTCCCGAGAGCCCGAGGTGAACAGTTTATTGATTTCATCAAGGTTTCATTCAGCAGTGAGTTCACTTTCCGGAGTGTCAGAGGTGCACAGTTTATTGATTCCATCCGCGTTTCATTGAGCAGTGAGTTCACTTTCCCGAGTGTCAGAGGTGCACAGTTTATTCTTTCATCACGGTTTCCTTCAGCAGTGAGTTCACTTTCCCAAGTGTCAGAGGTGCACACTTTATTCATTTCATCAGGGTTTCATTCAACTGTGAGTTTTCTTTCCCGAGTGTGAGAGGTACACAGTTCATTGTTTTCACTCAGGGTTTTGGTCAGCAGTGAGTTCTCTTTCCCGAGTGTCAGAGGTGCTGAGTTTATTGATTTCATTAGGGTTTCATTGAGCAGTGAGTTCAGTTTCCCGAGTGTCAGAGGTGCACAGTTTATTGATTTCATTGAGGCTTTCGTTCAGCATTGAGTTAACTTTCCCCAGGGTCAGAGGTGCACACTTTCGTGATTCCATCAGCGATGGATTGTGCAGTGAGTTCTCTTTCCCGAGTGTCAGAGGTGAACAGTTTATTGATTTCATCAAGGTTTCATTCAGCAGTGAGTTCACTTCCCTGAGTGTTAGAGGTGCACAGTTTATTGATTCTGTCTTGGTTCCATTCAGCTGTGAGTTCTCTTTCCCGAGTGTCAGAGGTGCACGATTTATTAATTCCATCAGGGTTCTATTCGGCAGTGAGTTCACTTTTCTAAGTGTCAGAGGTGCACAGTTTATTGATTTCATCAGGATTTCATTCAACAGTGAGTTCACTTTCCCAAGTGTCAGAGGTGCACACATTATTGATTTCATCAGGGTTTCATTCAACCGTGAGTTTTCTTTCCCGAGTGTCAGAGGTACACAGTTTATTGTTTTCACTCAGGGTTTTGGTAAGCAGTGAGTTCACTTTCCCGAGTGTCAGAGGTGTTGAGTTTATTGATTTCATTAGGGTTTCATTGAGCAGTGAGTTCAGTTTCCCGAATGTCAGAGGTGCACAGTTTATTGATTTCATTGAGGGTTTCGTTCAGCATTGAGTTTACGTTCCCCAGGGTCAGAGGTGCACACTTTACTGATTCCATCAGCGATTGATTGTGCAGTGAGTTCTCTTTCCCGAGTGTCAGAGGTGCACAGTTTATTGATTCTTCAGGGTTTCATTCAGCAGTGAGTTCACTTTGCCGCGCGTCAAAAGGTACACAGTTTATTATGTTCATCAGGGTTTCATTCAGAGGTGAGTTCACTTTCCCGAGAGCCCGAGGTGAACAGTTTATTGATTTCATCAAGGTTTCATTCAGCAGTGAGTTCACTTTCCAGAGTGTCAGAGGTGCACAGTTTATTGATTCCATCCGCGTTTCATTGAGCAGTGAGTTCACTTTCCCGACTGTCAGAGGTGCACAGTTTATTGCTTGCATTCCAGGTTTCATTGAGCGGTGAGTTCAGTTTCCCGAGTGTCAGAGGTGCACAGTTTATTGATTTCATTCAGGGTTTCGTTCAGCCGTGACTTCACATTCCCGAGTGTCAGAGGTGCACAGTTTATTGATTTCATTGAGGGTTTCGTTCAGCGTTGAGTTAACGTTCCCCAGGGTCAGAGGTGCACACTTTACTCATTCCATCAGCGATTGATTGTGCAGTGAGTTCTCTTTCCCGAGTGTCAGAGGTGCACAGTTTATTGATTCTTCAGGGTTTAATTCTGCAGTGAGTTCACTTTCCCGAGCGTCAAAAGGTACACGGTTTATTATGTTCATCAGGGTTTCATTCAGAGGTGAGTTCACTTTCCCAGAGAGTCCGAGGTGAACAGTTTATTGATTTCATCAAGGTTTCATTCAGCAGTGAGTTCACTTTCCGGAGTGTCAGAGGTGCACAGTTTATTGATTCCATCCGCGTTTCATTGAGCAGTGAGTTCACTTTCCTGAGTGTTAGAGGTGCCCAGTTTATTGATTCTCTCTTGGGTCCATTCAGCTGTGAGTTCTCTTTCCCGAGTGTCAGAGGTGCACACTTTATTGCTTGCATTCCAGGTTTCATTGAGCAGTGAGTTCACTTTCCCAAGTGTCAGAGGTGCACAGTTTATTGCTTTCAGTCAGGGTTTCCTTCAGCAGTGAGTTTTCTTTCGTGCGTGTCAGAGGTACACACTTTATTGATTCATTCAGCATTTCATTGAGCAGTGAGTTCACTTTCCCAAGTGTCAGAGGGGCACAGTTTATTGATTTCAAAGGGTTTCTTGAGCAGTGAGTTAACTTTCCCGAGTGTGACATCTGTACAGTTTATGGATTTCATGACGGTTTCATTGAGCAGTGAGTTCACTTTCCCAAGTGTCAGAGGTGCACAGTTTATTGCTTTCAGTCAGGGTTTCCTTCAGCAGTGAGCTAACTTTCCTGCGTGTCAGAGGTACACACTTTATTGATTCATTCAGCATTTCATGGAGCAGTGAGTTCACTTTCCCAGGTGTCAGAGATGCTCAGTTTATTGATTTCATCAGGGTTTCATTGAGCCGTGAGTTAACTTTCCGGGTGTGAGACGTAACGTGCACGCTTTATTGATTTCATCACGGTTTCATTCAGCAATGAGTTCACTTTCCCAAGTGTCAGAGGTGCACATTTTATTGTTTTGATCAGGGTTTCATTCAGCAGTGAGTTCACTTTCCCGAGTGTGAGAGGTTCACAGTTTATTGTTTCATCACGGTTTCCTTCAGCAGTGAGTTCACTTTCCCAAGTGTGAGAGGTGCACACTTTATTGATTTCATCAGGGTTTCATTCAACTGTGAGTTTTCTTTCCCGAGTGTCAGAGGTACACAGTTTATTGTTTTCACTCAGCGTTTTAGTCAGCAGTGAGTTCTCTTTCCCGAGTGTCAGAGGTGCTGAGTTTATTGATTTCATTAGGGTTTCATTGAGCAGTGAGTTCAGTTTCCCGAGTGTCAGAGGTGCACAGTTTATTGATTTCATTGAGGGTTTCGTTCAGCATTGGGTTAACTTTCCCCAGGGTCAGAGGTGCACACTTTAGTGATTCCATCAGCAATAGACTGTGCGGTGAGTTCTCTTTCCCGAGTGTCAGAGGTGCAAAGTTTATTGATTCTTCAGTGTTTCATTCAGCAGTGAGTTCACTTTCCCGAGCGTCAAAAGGTACACGGTTTATTATGTTCATCAGGGTTTCATTCAGAGGTGAGTTCACTTTCCCGAGAGTCCGAGGTGAACAGTTTATTGATTTCATCAAGGTTTCATTCAGCAGTGAGTTCACTTTCTGGAGTGTCAGAGGTGCACAGTTTATTGATTCCATCCGCGTTTCATTGAGCAGTGAGTTCACTTTCCCGAGTGTCAGAGGTGCTGAGTTTATTGATTTCATTAGGGTTTCATTGAGCAGTGAGTTCTCTTTCCCGAGTGTCAGAGGTGCACAGTTTATTGATTCTTCAGGGTTTCATTCAGCAATGAGTTCACTTCCCTGAGTGTTAGAGGTGCAGAGTTTATTGATTCTGTCTTGGTTCCATTCAGCTGTGAGTTCTCTTTCCCGAGTGTCAGAGGTGTACAGTTTATTGATTTCATCAGGGTTTCTATCAGCAGTGAGTTCACTTTGCGGCACGTCAAAAGGTACACAGTTTATTATGTTCATCAGGGTTTCACTCAGAGGTGAGTTCACTTTCCCGAGAGTCCGAGGTGAACAGTTTATTGATTTCATCAAGGTTTCATTGAGCAGTGAGTTCACTTTCCGGAGTGTCAGAGGTGCACAGTTTATTGATTCCATCCGCGTTTCATTGAGCAGTGAGTTCACTTTCCTGAGTGTTAGAGGTGCACAGTTTATTGATTCTCTCTTGGTTCCATTGAGCTGTGAGTTCTCTTTCCCAAGTGTCAGAGGTGCACAGTTTATTGCTTTCAGTCAGGGTTTCCTTCCGCAGTGAGTTTTCTGTCGTGCGTGTCAGAGGGACACACTTTATTGATTCATTCAGCGTTTCATTGGGCAGTGAGTTCACTTTCCCAAGTGTCAGAGGGGCACAGTTTATTGATTTCAGTGGGTTTCCTTGAGCAGTGAGTTAACTTTCCCGAGTGTGAGACGTGCACACTTTATTGATTTCATGACGGTTTCATTGAGCAATGAGTTCACGTTCCCAAGTGTCAGAGGTGCACAGTTTATTGTTTTGATCAGGGTTTCATTCAGCAGGGTGTTCACTTTCCCGAGTGTGAGAGGTTCACAGTTTATTGTTTCATCACGGTTTCCTTCAGCAGTGAGTTCACTTTCCCAAGTGTGAGAGGTGCACACTTTATTGATTTCATCAGGGTTTCATTCAACTGTGAGTTTTCTTTCCCGAGTGTGAGAGGTACACAGTTTATTGTTTTCGCTCAGGGTTTTGGTCAGCAGTGAGTTCTCTTTCCCGAGTGTCAGACGTGCTGAGTTTATTGATTTCATTAGGGTTTCATTGAGCAGTGAGTTCAGTTTCCCGAGTGTCAGAGGTGCACAGTTTATTGATTTCATTCAGGGTTTCGTTCAGCCGTGAGTTCACATTCCCGAGTGTCAGAGGTGCTCAGTTTATTGATTTTTTCATGGTTTCATTCAGCAGTAAGTTCTCTTTCCTGAGTGTCCGAGGTGCACAGGTTGTTGAGTTCTTCAGGGTTTCATTCTCCGGTGTGTTCCCTTTCCGAGTGTCACAGGTGCACAGTTTATTGATTTCATCAACGTTTCATTCAGCAGTGAGTTCACTTTATCGAGTGTCAGAGGTGCACAGTTTATTGCTTCCATCTGGGTTCCATTCGGCAGTGAGTTCAGTTACCCGAGTGTCAGAGGTGTGCAGTTTACTAGTTTCATGAGGGTTTCATTTAGCAGTGAGTTCAGTTTGTCTAGTGTCAGAGGTGCACAGTTTATTGATTTCATTGGGGGTTTTGTTCAGCATTGAGTTAACTTTCCCCAGGGTCAGAGGTGCACACTTTATTGCTTGCATTCCAGCTTTCATTGAGCAGTGAGTTCACTTTCCCAAGTGTCAGAGGTGCACAGTTTATTGCTTTCAGTCAGGGTTTCCTTCAGCAGTGAGTTTACTTTCCTGTGTGTCAGAGGTACACACTTTATTGATTCATTCAGCGTTTCATGGAGCAGTGAGTTCACTTTCCCAGGTGTCAGAGATGCACAGTTTATTGATTTCATCAGGGTTTCATTGAGCCGTGAGTTAACTTTCCCGAGTGTGAGACGTGCACACTTTATTGATTTCTTCACGGTTTCATTCAGCAATGAGTTCACTTTCCCAAGTGTCAGAGGTGCACAGTTTATTGTTTTGATCAGGGTTTCATTCAGCAGTGTGTTCACTTTTCCGAGTCTGAGAGGTTCACAGTTTATTGTTGCATCATGGTTTCCTTCAGCAGTGAGTTCACTTTGCCAAGTGTCAGTGGTGCACACTTTACTGATTTCATCCGGGTTTCATTCAACCGTGAGTTTTCTTTCCCGAGTGTCAGAGGTACACAGTTTATTGTTTTCCTCCAGGTTTTGGTCAGCAGTCAGTTCACTTTCCCGAGTGTCACAGGTGCTCAATTTCTTGATTACTCTCATGGTTTCATTCAGCAGTAAGTTCTCTTTCCCGAGTGTCAGAGGTGCACAGTTTATTGCTTACATTGCAGGTTTCATTGAGCAGTGAGTTCACTTTCCTGAGTTTTAGATGTGCACAGTTTATTGATTTCATCAGGGTTTCATTCAACAGTAAGTTCACTTTCCCAAGTGTCAGAAGTGCACACTTTATTGATTTCATCAGGGTTTCATTCAAGTGTGAGTTTTCTTTCCGGAGTGTGAGAGGTACACTGTTTATTGTTTTCGCTCAGGGTTTGGTCAGCAGTGAGTTCTCTTTCCCGAGAGTCAGAGGTGCTGAGCTTATTGATTTCATTAGGGTTTCATTGAGCAGTGAGTTCAGTTCCCCGAGTGTCAGAGGTGCACAGTTTATTGATTTCATTCAGGGTTTCGTTCAGCATTGAGTTAACTTTCCCCAGGGTCAGAGGTGCACACTTTAGTGATTCCATCAGCGATTGATTGTGCAGTGAGTTCTCTTTCCCGAGTGTCAGAGATGCACAGTTTATTGATTCTTCAGGGTTTCATTCAGCAGTGAGTTCACTTTGTCATGCGTCAAAAGGTACACAGTTTATTATGTTCATCAGGGTTTCATTCAGAGGTGAGTTCACTTTCCCGAGAGTCCGAGGTGAACAGTTTATTGATTTCATCAAGGTTTCATTCAGCAGTGAGTTCACTTTCCGGAGTGTCAGAGGTGCACAGTTTATTGATTCCATCCGCGTTTCATTGAGCAGTGAGTTCACTTTCCTGAGTGTTAGAGGTGCCCAGTTTATTGATTCTCTCTTGGTTCCATTCAGCTGTGAGTTCTCTTTCCCGAGTGTCAGAGGTGCACACTTTATTGCTTGCATTCCAGGTTTCATTGAGCAGTGAGTTCACTTTCCCAAGTGTCAGAGGTGCACAGTTTATTGCTTTCAGTCAGGGTTTCCTTCAGCAGTGAGTTTACTTTCCTGCGTGTCAGAGGTACACACTTTATTGATTCATTCAGCGTTTCATTGAGCAGTGAGTTCACTTTCCCAAGTGTCAGAGGGGCACAGTTTATTGATTTCATAGGGTTTCCTTGAGCAGTGAGTTTACTTTCCCGAGTGTGAGACGTGCACAGTTTATTGATTTCATGACGGTTTCATTCAGCATTGAGTTCACTTTCCCAAGTGTCAGAGGTGCACAGTTTATTGTTTTGATCAGGGTGTCATTCAGTAGTGAGTTCACTTTCCCAAGTGTCAGAGGTGCACAGTTTATTGCTTTCAGTCAGGGTTTCCTTCAGCAGTGAGGTTTCTTTCGTGCGTGTCAGAGGTACACACTTTATTGATTCATTCAGCGTTTCATGGAGCAGTGAGTTCACTTTCCCAGGTGTCAGAGATGCACAGTTTATTGTTTTGATCAGGGTTTCATTCAGCAGTGAGTTTACTTTCCCGAGTGTTCGAGGTTCACAGTTTTTTGTTTCATCACGTTTTCCTTCAGCAGTGAGTTCACTTTGCCAAGTGTCAGTGGTGCACACTTTATTGATTTCATCAGGGTTTCATTCAACCGTGAGTTTTCTTTCCCTAGTGTCTGAGGTACACAGTTTATTGTTTTCCCTCAGGGTTTTGGTCAGCAGTGAGTTCACTTTCCCGAGTGTCACAGGTGCTCAGTTTATTGATTACTGTCATGGTTCATTCAGCAGTAAGTTCTCTTTCCCGAGTGTCAGAGGTGCACAGTTTATTGCTTACATTGCAGGTTTCATTGAGCAGTGAGTTGACTTTCCTGAGTTTTAGAAGTGCACAATTTATTGATTTCATCGGGGTTTCATTCAACAGTAAGTTCACTTTCCCAAGTGTCAGAGGTGCACACTTTATGGATTTCATCAGTGTTTCATTCAAGTGTGAGTTTTCTTTCCCGAGTGTGAGAGGTACACAGTTTATTGTTTTCACTCAGGGTTTTGGTCAGCAGTGAGTTCTCTTTCCCGAGTGTCAGAGGTGCTGAGTTTATTGATTTCATTAGGGTTTCATTGAGCAGTGAGTTCAGTTTCCCGAGTGTCAGAGGTGCAGAGTTTATTGATTTCATTGAGGGTTTCGTTCAGCATTGAGTTAGCTTTCCCCAGGGTGAGAGGTGCACACTTTAGTGATTCCATCAGCGATAGACTGTGCAGTGAGTTCTCTTTCCCGAGTGTCAGAGGTGCACAGTTTATTGATTCTTCAGGGTTTCATTCAGCAGTGAGTTCACTTTGCCGCGCGTCAAAAGGTACACAGTTTATTATGTTCATCAGGGTTTCATTCAGAGGTGAGTTCACTTTCCGGAGTGTCAGAGGTGCACAGTTTATTGATTCCATCCGCGTTTCATTGAGCAGTGAGTTCACTTTCCCGAGTGTCAGAGGTGCTGAGTTTATTGATTTCATTAGGGTTTCATTGAGCAGTGAGTTCAGTTTCCCGAGTGTCAGAGGTGCACAGTTTGTGGATTTCATTCAGGGTTTCGTTCAGCCGTGAGTTCACATTCCCGAGTGTCAGAGGTGGTCAGTTTATTGGTTTTTTCATGGTTTCATTCAGCAGTAAGTTCTCTTTCCTGAGTGTCCGAGGTGCACAGGTTGTTGAGTTCTTCACGGTTTCATTCTCCGGTGTGTTTCCTTTCCGAGTGTCACAGGTGCACAGTTTATTGATTTCATCAGGGTTTCATTCAGCAGTGAGTTCACTTTATCGAGTGTCAGAGGTGCACAATTTATTGCTTCCATCAGGGTTCCATTCGGCAGTGAGTTCAGTTACCCGAGTGTCAGAGATGCACAGTTTACTAGTTTCATTAGGGTTTCATTTAGCAGTGAGTTCAGTTTGTCTAGTGTCAGACGTGCACACTTTATTGATTTCATCAGGGTTTCATTCTCCAGTGAGTTCATTTTCCCAAGTGTCAGAGGTTCACAGATTATTGTTTTCATCAGGGTTTCTTTCTCCGGTGAGTTCACTTCCCCGAGTGCCAGAGATGCTCATTTATTGATTTGTTTCATGGTTTCGTTCAGCAGTGACTTCACTTTCCCGGTGTGAGACGTGCACAGTTTATTGATTTTGTCAGCTTTTCATTGAGCAGTGAGTTTACTTTCCCGAGTGTCAGAGGTGCAGAGTTTATTGTTTTAATCAGGGTTTCATTGAGCAGTGAGTTCACTTTCCCAAGTGTCAGAGGGGCACAGTTTATTGCTTTCAGTCAGGGTTTCCTTCAGCAGTGAGTTTACTTTCCTGCGTGTCAGAGGTACACACTTTATTGATTCATTCAGCGTTTCATTGAGCAGTGAGTTCACTTTCCCAGGTGTCAGAGATGCAGTTTATTGATTTCATCAGGGTTTCATTGAGCCGTGAGTTAACTTTCCCGAGTGTGAGACGTGCACACTTTATTGATTTCTTCACGGTTTCATTCAGCAATGAGTTCACTTTCCCAAGTGTCAGAGGTGCACAGTTTATTGTTTTGATCAGGGTTTCATTCAGCAGTGTGTTCACTTTCCCGAGTGTGAGAGGTTCACAGTTTATTGTTGCATCACGGTTTCCTTCAGCAGTGAGTTCACTTTGCCAAGTGTCAGTGGTGCACACTTTATTGATTTCATCCGGGTTTCATTCAACCGTGAGTTTTCTTTCCCGAGTGTCAGAGGTAACACAGTTTATTGTTTTCCTCCGGGTTTTGGTCAGCAGTCAGTTCACTTTCCCGAGTGTCACAGGTGCTCAGTTTCTTGATTACTCTCATGGTTTCATTCAGCAGTAAGTTCTCTTTCCCGAGTGTCAGAGGTGCACAGTTTATTGCTTACATTGCAGGTTTCATTGAGCAGTGAGTTCACTTTCCTGAGTTTTAGATGTGCACAGTTTATTGATTTCATCAGGGTTTCATTCAACAGTAAGTTCACTTTCCCAAGTGTCAGAAGTGCACACTTTATTGATTTCATCAGGGTTTCATTCAAGTGTGAGTTTTCTTTCCGGAGTGTGAGAGGTACACAGTTTATTGTTTTCGCTCAGGGTTTGGTCAGCAGTGAGTTCTCTTTCCCGAGTGTCAGAGGTGCTGAGTTTATTGATTTCATTAGGGTTTCATTGAGCAGTGAGTTCAGTTTCCCGAGGGTCAGAGGTGCACAGTTTATTGATTTCATTCAGGGTTTCGTTCAGCATTGAGTTAACTTTCCCCAGGGTCAGAGGTGCACACTTTAGTGATTCCATCAGCGATAGACTGTGCAGTGAGTTCTCTTTCCCGAGTGTCAGAGGTGCACAGTTTATTGATTCTTCAGGGTTTCATTCAGCAGTGAGTTCACTTTGCCGCGCGTCAAAAGGTACACAGTTTATTATGTTCATCAGGGTTTCATTCAGAGGTGAGTTCACTTTCCCGAGAGTCCGAGGTGAACAGTTTATTGATTTCATCAAGGTTTCATTGAGCAGTGAGTTCACTTTCCCGAGTGTCAGAGGTGCTGAGTTTATTGATTTCATTAGGGTTTCATTGAGCAGTGAGTTCAGTTTCCCGAGTGTCAGAGGTGCACAGTTTGTGGATTTCATTCAGGGTTTCGTTCAGCCGTGAGTTCACATTCCCGAGTGTCAGAGGTGGTCAGTTTATTGGTTTTTTCATGGTTTCATTCAGCAGTAAGTTCTCTTTCCTGAGTGTCCGAGGTGCACAGGTTGTTGAGTTCTTCACGGTTTCATTCTCCGGTGTGTTTCCTTTCCGAGTGTCACAGGTGCACAGTTTATTGATTTCATCCGGGTTTCATTCAGCAGTGAGTTCACTTTATCGAGTGTCAGAGGTGCACAATTTATTGCTTCCATCAGGGTTCCATTCGGCAGTGAGTTCAGTTACCCGAGTGTCAGAGATGCACAGTTTACTAGTTTCATTAGGGTTTCATTTAGCAGTGAGTTCAGTTTGTCTAGTGTCAGACGTGAACACTTTGTTGATTTCATCAGGGTTTCATTCTCCAGTGAGTTCACTTTCCCAAGTGTCAGAGGTTCACAGATTATTGTTTTCATCAGGGTTTCTTTCTCCGGTGAGTTCACTTCCCCGAGTGCCAGAGATGCTCATTTATTGATTTGTTTCATGGTTTCGTTCAGCAGTGACTTCACTTTCCCGGTGTGAGACGTGCACAGTTTATTGATTTTGTCAGCTTTTCATTGAGCAGTGAGTTTACTTTCCCGAGTGTCAGAGGTGCAGAGTTTATTGTTTTAATCAGGGTTTCATTGAGCAGTGAGTTCACTTTCCCAAGTGTCAGAGGTGCACAGTTTATTGCTTTCAGTCAGGGTTTCCTTCAGCAGTGAGTTTACTTTCCTGCGTGTCAGAGGTACACACTTTATTGATTCATTCAGCGTTTCATTGAACAGTGAGTTCACTTTCCCAGGTGTTAGAGATGCACAGTTTATTGATTTCATCAGGGTTTCATTGAGCCGTGAGTTAACTTTCCCGAGTGTGAGACGTGCACACTTTATTGATTTCATCACGGTTTCGTTCAGCAATGAGTTTTGTTTCCCAGGTGTCAGAGGTGCAGTTTATTGTTTTGATCAGGGTTTCATTCAGCAGTGTGTTCACTTTCCCGAGTCTGAGAGGTTCACAGTTTATTGTTGCATCACGGTTTCCTTCAGCAGTGAGTTCACTTTGCCAAGTGTCAGTGGTGCACACTTTATTGATTTCATCCGGGTTTCATTCAACCGTGAGTTTTCTTTCCCGAGTGTCAGAGGTACACAGTTTATTGTTTTCCCTCAGGGTTTTGGTCAGCAGTGAGTTTACTTTCCCGAGTGTCACAGGTGCTCAGTTTATTGATTACTGTCATGGCTTCATTCAGCAGTAATTTCTCTTTCCCGAGTGTCAGAGGTGCACAGTTTATTGCTTACATTGCAGGTTTCATTGAGCAGTGAGTTCACTTTCCTGAGTTTTAGAAGTGCACAGTTTATTGATTTCATCGGGGTTTCATTCAACAATAAGTTCACTTTCCCAAGTGTCAGAGGTGCACACTTTATTGATTTCATCAGGGTTTCATTCAAGTGTGAGTTTTCTTTCCCGAGTGTGAGAGGTACACAGTTTATTGTTTTCACTCAGGGTTTTGGTCAGCAGTGAGTTCTCTTTCCCGAGTGTCAGAGGTGCTGAGTTTATTGATTTCATTAGGGTTTCATTGAGCAGTGAGTTCAGTTTCCCGAGTGTCAGAGGTGCACAGATTATTGATTTCATTGAGGGTTTCGTTCAGCCGTGAGTTCACATTCCCGAGAATCAGAGGTGCACAGTTTATTGATTTCATTGGGGGTTTTGTTCAGCATTGAGTTAACTTTTCCCAGGGTCAGAGGTGCACACTTTAGTGATTCCATCAACGATTGACTGTGCAGTGAGTTCTCTTTCCCGAGTGTCAGAGGTGCACAGTTTATTGATTCTTCAGGGTTTCATTTAGCAGTGAGTTCACTTTGCCGCGCGTCAAAAGGTACACAGTTTATTATGTTCATCAGGGTTTCATTCAGAGGTGAGTTCACTTTCCCGAGAGTCCGAGGTGAACAGTTTATTGATTTCATCAAGGTTTCATTCAGCAGTGAGTTCACTTTCCGGAGTGTCAGAGGTGCACAGTTTATTGATTCCATCCACGTTTCATTGAGCAGTGAGTTCACTTTCCCGAGTGTCACAGGTGCACAGTTTATTGATTTCAGCAGGGTTTCATTCAGCAGTGAGTTCACTTTATCGAGTGTCAGAGGTGCACAATTTATTGCTTCCATCTGGGTTCCATTCGGCAGTGAGTTCAGTTACCCGAGTGTCAGAGGTGCACAGTTTACTAGTTTCATGAGAGTTTCATTTAGCAGTGAGTTCAGTTTGTCTAGTGTCAGAGGTGCACACTTTATTGATTTCATCAGGGTTTCATTCTCCAGTGAGTTCAGTTTCCCAAGTGTCATAGGTTCACAGATTATTGTTTTCATCAGGGTTTCTCTCTCCGGTGAATTCACTTCCGAGAGTGCCAGAGGTGCTCATTTATTGATTTGTTTCATGGTTTCGTTCAGCAGTGAGTTCACTTTCCCAAGTGTCAGAGATGCACAGTTTATTGTTTTGATCAGGGTTTCATTCAGCAGTGTGTTCACTTTCCCGAGTCTGAGAGGTTCACAGTTGATTGTTGCATCACGGTTTCCTTCAGCAGTGAGTTCACTTTCCCAAGTGTCAGTGGTGCACACTTTATTGATTTCATCAGGGTTTCATTCAACCGTGAGTTTTCTTTCCCGAGTGTCAGAGGTACACAGTTTATTGTTTTCCCTCCGGGTTTTGGTCAGCAGTGAGTTCACTTTCCCGAGTGTCACAGGTGCTAGTTTATTGATTACTGTCATGGTTTCATTCAGCAGTAAGTTCTCTTTCCCGAGTGTCAGAGGTGCCCAGTTTAGTGATTTCATTCAGGGTTTCGTTCAGCATTGAGTTCACTATCCCCAGGGTCAGAGGTGCACCCTTTAGTGATTCCATCAGCGATTGATTGTGCAGTGAGTTCACTTTATCGAGTGTCAGAGGTGCACAATTTATTGCTTCCATCTGGGTTCCATTCGGCAGTGAGTTCAGTTACCCGAGTGTCAGAGGTGCACAGTTTACTAGTTTCATGAGGGTTTCATTTAGCAGTGAGTTCAGTTTGTCTAGTGTCAGAGGTGCAGTCTTTATTGATTTCATCAGGGTTTCATTCTCCAGTGAGTTCACTTCCCCGAGTGCCAGAGGTGCTCATTTATTGATTTGTTTCATGGTTTCGTTCAGCAGTGAGTTCACTTTCCCGAGTGTCACAGGTGCTCAGTTTATTGATTACTGTCGTGGTTTCATTCAGCAGTAAGTTCTCTTTCCCAAGTGTTAGAGGTGCACAGTTTATTGATTTCATTGAGGGTTTCGTTCAGCATTGAGTTAACTTTCCCCAGGGTCAGAGGTGCACACTTTAGTGATTCCCTCAGGGATTGATTGTGCAGTGAGTTCTCTTTCCCGAGTGTCAGAGGTGCACAGTTTATTGATTCTTCAGGGTTTCATTCAGCAATGAGTTCACTTCCCTGAGTGTTAGAGGTGCAGAGTTTATTGATTCTGTCTTGGTTCCCTTCAGCTGTGAGTTCTCTTTCCCGAGTGTCAGAGGTGCACAGTTTATTGATTTCATCAGGGTTTCATTCAGCAGTGAGTTCACTGTGCCGCTCGTCAAAAGGTACACAGTTTATTATGTTCATCAGGGTTTCATTCATAGGTGAGTTCCCTTTCCCGAGAGTCCGAGGTGAACAGTTTATTGATTTCATCAAGGTTTCATTCAGCAGTGAGTTCACTTTCCGTAGTGTCAGAGGTGCACAGTTTATTGATTCCATCCGCGTTTCATTGAGCAGTGAGTTCAATTTCCTGAGTGTTAGAGGTGCACAGTTTATTGATTCTTTCTTGGTTCCTTTCAGCTGTGAGTTCTCTTTCCCGAGTATCAGAGGTGCACACTTTATTGCTTGCATTCCAGCTTTCATTGAGCAGTGAGTTCACTTTCCCAAGTGTCAGAGGTGCACAGTTTATTGTTTTAATCAGGGTTTCATTCAGTAGTGAGTTCACTTTCCCAATTGTCAGAGGGGCACAGTTTATTGCTTTCAGTCAGGGTTTCCTTCAGCAGTGAGTTTTCTTTCGTGCGTGTCAGAGGTACACACTTTATTGATTCATTCAGCGTTTCATTGAGCAGTGAGTTCACTTTCCCAGGTGTCAGAGATGCACAGTTTATTGATTTCAACAGCGTTTCATTGAGCCGTGAGTTAACTTTCCCGAGTGTGAGACGTGCACACTTTATTGATTTCATCACGGTTTCATTCAGCAATGAGTTCACTTTCCCAAGTGTCAGAGGTGCACAGTTTATTGTTTTGATCAGGGTTTCATTCAGCAGTGTGTTCACTTTCCCGAGTCTGAGAGGTTCACAGTTTATTGTTGCATCACGGTTTCCTTCAGCAGTGAGTTCACTTTCCCAAGTGTCAGTGGTGCACACTTTATTGATTTCATCAGGGTTTCATTCAACCGTGAGTTTTCTTTCCCGAGTGTCAGAGGTACACAGTTTATTGTTTTCCTCCGGGTTTTGGTCAGCAGTGAGTTTACTTTCCCGAGTGTCACAGGTGCTCAGTTTATTGATTACTGTCATGGCTTCATTCAGCAGTAAGTTCTCTTTCCCGAGTGTCAGAGGTGCACAGTTTATTGCTTACATTGCAGGTTTCATTGAGCAGTGAGTTCACTTTCCTGAGTTTTAGAAGTGCACAATTTATTGATTTCATCGGGGTTTCATTCAACAATAAGTTCACTTTCCCAAGTGTCAGAGGTGCACACTTTATTGATTTCATCAGGGTTTCATTCAAGTGTGAGTTTTCTCTCCCGAGTGTGAGAGGTACACACTTTATTGTTTTCACTCCGGGTTTGGTCAGCAGTGAGTTTTCTTTCCCGAGAGTCAGAGGTGCTGAGTTTATTGTTTTCATTAGGGTTTCATTGAGCAGTGAGTTCAGTTCCCCGAGTGTCAGAGGTGCACAGTTTATTGATTTCATTGAGGGTTTCGTTCAGCATTGAGTTAACTTTCCCCAGGGTCAGAGGTGCACACTTTAGTGATTCCCTCAGCGATTGATTGTGCAGTGAGTTCTCTTTCCCGAGTGTCAGAGGTGCACAGTTTATTGATTCTTCAGGGTTTCATTCAGCAATGAGTTCACTTCCCTGAGTGTTAGAGGTGCAGAGTTTATTGATTCTGTCTTGGTTCCATTCAGCTGTGAGTTCTCTTTCCCGAGTGTCAGAGGTGCACAGTTTATTGATTTCATCAGGGTTTCATTCAGCAGTGAGTTCACTGTGCCGCTCGTCAAAAGGTACACAGTTTATTATGTTCATCAGGGTTTCATTCAGAGGTGAGTTCCCTTTCCCGAGAGTCCGAGGTGAACAGTTTATTGATTTCATCAAGGTTTCATTCAGCAGTGAGTTCACTTTCCGTAGTGTCAGAGGTGCACAGTTTATTGATTCCATCCGCGTTTCATTGAGCAGTGAGTTCAATTTCCTGAGTGTTAGAGGTGCACAGTTTATTGATTCTCTCTTGGTTCCTTTCAGCTGTGAGTTCTCTTTCCCGAGTGTCAGAGGTGCACACTTTATTGCTTGCATTCCAGCTTTCATTGAGCAGTGAGTTCACGTTCCCAAGTGTCAGAGGTGCACAGTTTATTGTTTTAATCAGGGTTTCATTCAGTAGTGAGTTCACTTTCCCAATTGTCAGAGGGGCACAGTTTATTGCTTTCAGTCAGGGTTTCCTTCAGCAGTGAGTTTACTTTCCTGCGTGTCAGAGGTACACACTTTATTGATTCATTCAGCGTTTCATTGAGCAGTGAGTTCACTTTCCCAGGTGTCAGAGATGTACAGTTTATTGATTTCAACAGGGTTTCATTGAGCCTTGAGTTAACTTTCCCGAGTGTGAGACGTGCACGCTTTATTGATTTCATCACTGTTTCATTCAGCAATGAGTTCACTTTCCCAAGTGTCAGAGGTGCACAGTTTATTGTTTTGATCAGGGTTTCATTCAGTAGTGTGTTCACTTTCCCGAGTCTGAGAGGTTCACAGTTTATTGTTGCATCACGGTTTCCTTCAGCAGTGAGTTCACTTTCCCAAGTGTCAGTGGTGCACACTTTATTGATTTCATCAGGGTTTCATTCAACCGTGAGTTTTCTTTCCCGAGTGTCAGAGGTACACAGTTTATTGTTTTCCCTCCGGGTTTTGGTCAGCAGTGAGTTTACTTTCCCGAGTGTCACAGGTGCTCAGTTTATTGATTACTGTCATGGCTTCATTCAGCAGTAAGTTCTCTTTCCCGAGTGTCAGAGGTGCACAGTTTATTGCTTACATTGCAGGTTTCATTGAGCAGTGAGTTCACTTTCCTGAGTTTTAGAAGTGCACAATTTATTGATTTCATCGGGGTTTCATTCAACAGTAAGTTCACTTTCCCAAGTGTCAGAGGTGCACACTTTATTGATTTCATCAGGGTTTCATTCAAGTGTGAGTTTTCTCTCCCGAGTGTGAGAGGTACACAGTTTATTGTTTTCACTCCGGGTTTTGGTCAGCAGTGAGTTCTCTTTCCCGAGTGTCAGAGGTGCTGAGTTTATTGATTTCATTAGGGTTTCATTGAGCAGTGAGTTCAGTTTCCCGAGTGTCAGAGGTGCACAGTTTATTGATTTCATTGAGGGTTTCGTTCAGCATTGAGTTAACTTTCCCCAGGGTCAGAGGTGCACACTTTAGTGATTCCATCAGCGATTGACTGTGCAGTGAGTTCTTTCCCGAGTGTCAGAGGTGCACAGTTTATTGATTCTTCAGGGTTTCATTCAGCAGTGAGTTCACTTTGCCGCACGTCAAAAGGTACACAGTTTATCATGTTCATCAGGGTTTCATTCAGAGGTGAGTTCACTTTCCCGAGAGTCCGAGGTGAACAGTTTATTGATTTCATCAAGGTTTCATTCAGCAGTGAGTTCACTTTCCGGAGTGTCAGAGGTGCACAGTTTATTGATTCCATCCGCGTTTCATTGAGCAGTGAGTTCCCTTTCCCGAGTGTCAGAGGTGCTGAGTTTATTGATTTCATTAGGGTTTCATTGAGCAGTGAGTTCACATTCCCGAGTGTCAGAGGTGCTCAGTTTATTGATTTTTTCATGGTTTCATTCAGCAGTAAGTTCTCTTTCCTGAGTGTCCGAGGTGCACAGGTTGTTGAGTTCTTCACGGTTTCATTTTCTGGTGTGTTCCCTTTCCGAGTGTCACAGGTGCACAGTTTATTGATTTCATCAGGGTTTCATTCTCCAGTGAGTTCACTTTCCCAAGTGTCAGAGGTTCACAGATTACTGTTTTCATCAGGGTTTCTTTCTCCGGTGAGTTCACTTCTCTGAGTGCCAGAGGTGCTCATTTATTGATTTGTTTCATGGTTTCGTTCAGCAGTGAGTTCACTTTCCCGGTGTGAGACGTGCACAGTTTATTGATTTTGTCAGCTTTTCATTGAGCAGTGAGTTTACTTTCCCGAGTGTCAGAGGTGCAGAGTTTATTGATTCCATCAGCGTTTCATTGAGCAGTGAGTTCACTATCGCGACTGTTAGAGGTGCACAGTTTATTGATTCTATCTCGGTTCCATTCAGCTTTGAATTCTCTTTCCCGAGTGTCAGAGGGGCACAGATTATTGCTTTGTGTCAGGGTTTCCTTCAGCAGTGGGTTTACTTTCCTGCGTGTCAGTGGTACACACTTTATTGATTCATTCAGCGTTGGATTGAGCAGTGAGTTCACTTTCCCAAGTGTCAGACGTGCACAGTTTATTGATTTCATCAAGGTTTCATTCAGCAGTGAGTTCACTTTCCGTAGTCTCAGAGGTGCACAGTTTATTGATTCCATCCGCGTTTCATTGAGCAGTGAGTTCACTTTCCTGAGTGTTAGAGGTGCACAGTTTATTGTTTTAATCAGGGTTTCATTCAGTAGTGAGTTCACTTTCCCAAGTGTCAGAGGTGCACAGTTTATTGCTTTCAGTCAGGGTTTCCTTCAGCAGTGAGTTTACTTTCCTGCGTGTCAGAGGGACACACTTTATTGATTCATTCAGCGTTTCATTGAGCAGTGAGTTCACTTTCCCAGGTGTCAGAGATGCACAGTTTATTGATTTGATCAGGGTTTCATTGAGCCGTGAGTTAACTTTCCCGAGTGTGAGACGTGCACACTTTATTGATTTCATCACGGTTTCCTTCAGCAATGAGTTCACTTTCCCAAGTGTCAGAAGTGCACAGTTTATTGTTTTGATCAGGGTTTCATTCAGTAGTGAGTTCACTTTCACAAGTGTCAGAGGTGCCCAGTTTATTGCTTTCAGTCAGGGTTTCGTTCAGCAGTGAGTTTACTTTCCGGAATGTCAGAGGTGCACTGTTTATTGATTCCATCCGCGTTTCATTGAGAAGTGAGTTCACTTTCCCGAGTGTCAGAGGTGCTGAGTTTATTGATTTCATTAGGGTTTCATTGAGCAGTGAGTTCAGTTTCCCGAGTGTCAGAGGTGCACAGTTTATTGATTTCATTCAGGGTTTCGTTCAGCATTGAGTTAACTTTCCCCACGGTCAGAGGTGCACACTTTAGTGATTCCATCAGCGATTGATTGTGCAGTGAGTTCTCTTTCCCGAGTGTCAGAGGTACACAGTTTATTGATTCTTCAGGGTTTCATTCAGCAGTGACTTCACTTTGCCGCGCGTCAAAAGGTACACAGTTTATTATGTTCATCAGGGTTTCACTCAGAGGTGAGTTCACTTTCCCGAGAGTCCGAGGTGAACAGTTTATTGATTTCATCAAGATTTCATTCAGCAGTGAGTTCACTTTCCGGAGTGTCAGAGGTGCACAGTTTATTGATTCCATCCGCGTTTCATTGAGCAGTGAGTTCACTTTCCTGAGTGTTAGTGGTGCACAGTTTATTGATTCTCTCTTGGTTCCATTGAGCTGTGAGTTCTCTTTCCCGAGTGTCAGAGGTGCACACTTTATTGCTTGCATTCCAGGTTTCATTGAGCAGTGAGTTCACTTTCCCAAGTGTCAGAGGTGCACAGTTTATTGCTTTCAGTCAGGGTTTCCTTCCGCAGTGAGTTTTCTTTCGTGCGTGTCAGAGGGACACACTTTATTGATTCATTCAGCGTTTCATTGGGCAGTGAGTTCACTTTCCCAAGTGTCAGAGGGGCACAGTTTATTGATTTCAGTGGGTTTCCTTGAGCAGTGAGTTAACTTTCCCGAGTGTGAGACGTGCACACTTTATTGATTTCATGACGGTTTCATTGAGCAATGAGTTCACGTTCCCAAGTGTCAGAGGTGCACAGTTTATTGTTTTGATCAGGGTTTCATTCAGCAGGGTGTTCACTTTCCCGAGTGTGAGAGGTTCACAGTTTATTGTTTCATCACTGTTTCCTTCAGCAGTGAGTTCACTTTCCCAAGTGTGAGAGGTACACACTTTATTGATTTCATCAGGGTTTCATTCAACTGTGAGTTTTCTTTCCCGAGTGTGAGAGGTACACAGTTTATTGTTTTCACTCAGCGTTTTAGTCAGCAGTGAGTTCTCTTTCCCGAGTGTCAGACGTGCTGAGTTTATTGATTTCATTAGGGTTTCATTGAGCAGTGAGTTCAGTTTCCCGAGTGTCAGAGGTGCACAGTTTATTGATTTCATTCAGGGTTTCGTTCAGCCGTGAGTTCACATTCCCGAGTGTCAGAGGTGCTCAGTTTATTGATTTTTTCATGGTTTCATTCAGCAGTAAGTTCTCTTTCCTGAGTGTCCGAGGTGCACAGGTTGTTGAGTTCTTCAGGGTTTCATTCTCCGGTGTGTTCCCTTTCCGAGTGTCACAGGTGCACAGTTTATTGATTTCATCAACGTTTCATTGAGCAGTGAGTTCACTTTATCGAGTGTCAGAGGTGCACAGTTTATTGCTTCCATCTGGGTTCCATTCGGCAGTGAGTTCAGTTACCCGAGTGTCAGAGGTGTGCAGTTTACTAGTTTCATGAGGGTTTCATTTAGCAGTGAGTTCAGTTTGTCTAGTGTCAGAGGTGCACAGTTTATTGATTTCATTGGGGGTTTTGTTCAGCATTGAGTTAACTTTCCCCAGGGTCAGAGGTGCACACTTTATTGCTTGCATTCCAGCTTTCATTGAGCAGTGAGTTCACTTTCCCAAGTGTCAGAGGTGCACAGTTTATTGCTTTCAGTCAGGGTTTCCTTCAGCAGTGAGTTTACTTTCCTGTGTGTCAGAGGTACACACTTTATTGATTCATTCAGCGTTTCATGGAGCGGTGAGTTCACTTTCCCAGGTGTCAGAGATGCACAGTTTATTGATTTCATCAGGGTTTCATTGAGCCGTGAGTTAACTTTCCCGAGTGTGAGACGTGCACACTTTATTGATTTCTTCACGGTTTCATTCAGCAATGAGTTCACTTTCCCAAGTGTCAGAGGTGCACAGTTTATTGTTTTGATCAGGGTTTCATTCATCAGTGTGTTCACTTTCCCGAGTGTGAGAGGTTCACAGTTTATTGTTGCATCATGGTTTCCTTCAGCAGTGAGTTCACTTTGCCAAGTGTCAGTGGTGCACACTTTACTGATTTCATCCGGGTTTCATTCAACCGTGAGTTTTCTTTCCCGAGTGTCAGAGGTACACAGTTTATTGTTTTCCTCCGGGTTTTGGTCAGCAGTCAGTTCACTTTCCCGAGTGTCACAGGTGCTCAATTTCTTGATTACTCTCATGGTTTCATTCAGCAGTAAGTTCTCTTTCCCGAGTGTCAGAGGTGCACAGTTTATTGCTTACATTGCAGGTTTCATTGAGCAGTGAGTTCACTTTCCTGAGTTTTAGATGTGCACAGTTTATTGATTTCATCAGGGTTTCATTCAACAGTAAGTTCACTTTCCCAAGTGTAAGAGGTGCACACTTTATTGATTTCATCAGGGTTTCATTCAAGTGTGAGTTTTCTTTCCGGAGTGTGAGAGGTACACTGTTTATTGTTTTCGCTCAGGGTTTGGTCAGCAGTGAGTTCTCTTTCCCGAGAGTCAGAGGTGCTGAGCTTATTGATTTCATTAGGGTTTCGTTCAGCATTGAGTTAACTTTCCCCAGGGTCAGAGGTGCACACTTTAGTGATTCCATCAGCGATTGATTGTGCAGTGAGTTCTCTTTCCCGAGTGTCAGAGATGCACAGTTTATTGATTCTTCAGGGTTTCATTCAGCAGTGAGTTCACTTTGCCATGCGTCAAAAGGTACACAGTTTATTATGTTCATCAGGGTTTCATTCAGAGGTGAGTTCACTTTCCCGAGAGTCCGAGGTGAACAGTTTATTGATTTCATCAAGGTTTCATTCAGCAGTGAGTTCACTTTCTGGAGTGTCAGAGGTGCACAGTTTATTGATTCCATCCGCGTTTCATTGAGCAGTGAGTTCACTTTCCTGAGTGTTAGAGGTGCCCAGTTTATTGATTCTCTCTTGGTTCCATTCAGCTGTGAGTTCTCTTTCCCGAGTGTCAGAGGTGCACACTTTATTGCTTGCATTCCAGGTTTCATTGAGCAGTGAGTTCACTTTCCCAAGTGTCAGAGGTGCACAGTTTATTGCTTTCAGTCAGGGTTTCCTTCAGCAGTGAGTTTACTTTCCTGCGTGTCAGAGGTACACACTTTATTGATTCATTCAGCATTTCATTGAGCAGTGAGTTCACTTTCCCAAGTGTCAGAGGGGCACAGTTTATTGATTTCATAGGGTTTCCTTGAGCAGTGAGTTTACTTTCCCGAGTGTGAGACGTGCACAGTTTATTGATTTCATGACGGTTTCATTCAGCATTGAGTTCACTTTCCCAAGTGTCAGAGGTGCACAGTTTATTGTTTTGATCAGGGTGTCATTCAGTAGTGAGTTCACTTTCCCAAGTGTCAGAGGTGCACAGTTTATTGCTTTCAGTCACGGTTTCCTTCAGCAGTGAGGTTTCTTTCGTGCGTGTCAGATGTACACACTTTATTGATTCATTCAGCGTTTCATGGAGCAGTGAGTTCACTTTCCCAGGTGTCAGAGATGCACAGTTTATTGTTTTGATCAGGGTTTCATTCAGCAGTGAGTTTACTTTCCCGAGTGTTCGAGGTTCACAGTTTTTTGTTTCATCACGTTTTCCTTCAGCAGTGAGTTCACTTTGCCAAGTGTCAGTGGTGCACACTTTATTGATTTCATCAGGGTTTCATTCAACCGTGAGTTTTCTTTCCCGAGTGTCAGAGGTACACAGTTTATTGTTTTCCCTCAGGGTTTTGGTCAGCAGTGAGTTCACTTTCCCGAGTGTCACAGGTGCTCAGTTTATTGATTACTGTCATGGTTCATTCAGCAGTAAGTTCTCTTTCCCGAGTGTCAGAGGTGCACAGTTTATTGCTTACATTGCAGGTTTCATTGAGCAGTGAGTTGACTTTCCTGAGTTTTAGAAGTGCACAATTTATTGATTTCATCGGGGTTTCATTCAACAGTAAGTTCACTTTCCCAAGTGTCAGAGGTGCACACTTTATGGATTTCATCAGTGTTTCATTCAAGTGTGAGTTTTCTTTCCCGAGTGTGAGAGGTACACAGTTTATTGTTTTCACTCAGGGTTTTGGTCAGCAGTGAGTTCTCTTTCCCGAGTGTCAGAGGTGCTGAGTTTATTGATTTCATTAGGGTTTCATTGAGCAGTGAGTTCAGTTTCCCGAGTGTCAGAGGTGCACAGTTTATTGATTTCATTGAGGGTTTCGTTCAGCATTGAGTTTACGTTCCCCAGGGTCAGAGGTGCACACTTTACTGATTCCATCAGCGATTGATTGTGCAGTGAGTTCTCTTTCCCGAGTGTCAGAGGTGCACAGTTTATTGATTCTTCAGGGTTTCATTCAGCAGTGAGTTCACTTTGCCGCACGTCAAAAGGTACACAGTTTATTATGTTCATCAGGGTTTCATTCAGAGGTGAGTTCACTTTCCCGAGAGCCCGAGGTGCACAGTTTATTGATTCCATCCGCGTTTCATTGAGCAGTGAGTTCACTTTCCCGACTGTCAGAGGTGCACAGTTTATTGCTTGCATTCCAGGTTTCATTGAGCGGTGAGTTCAGTTTCCCGAGTGTCAGAGGTGCACAGTTTATTGATTTCATGACGGTTTCATTCAGCATTGAGTTCACTTTCCCAAGTGTCAGAGGTGCACAGTTTATTGTTTTGATCAGGTTTTCATTCAGTAGTGAGTTCACTTTCCCAAGTGTCAGAGGTGCACAGTTTATTGCTTTCAGTCAGGGTTTCCTTCAGGAGTGACTATTTTCCTGCGTGTCAGAGGTGCACACTTTATTGCTTGCATTCCAGGTTTCATTGAGCAGTGAGTTCACTTTCCCAAGTGTCCGAGGTGCACAGTTTATTACTTTCAGTCAGGGTTTCCTTCAGCAGTGAGTTAACTTTCCTGCGTGTCAGAGGTACACACTTTATTGATTCATTCAGCGTTTCATGGAGCAGTGAGTTCACTTTCCCAGGTGTCAGAGATGTACAGTTTATTGATTTCATCAGGGTTTCATTGAGCCGTGAGTTAACTTTCCCGAGTGTGAGATGTACACGCTTTATTGATTTCATCACGGTTTCATTCAGCAATGAGTTCACTTTCCCAAGTGTCAGAGGTGCACAGTTTATTGTTTTGATCAGGGTTTCATTCAGCAGTGTGTTCACTTTCCCGAGTCTGAGAGGTTCACAGTTTATTGTTGCATCACGGTTTCCTTCAGCAGTGAGTTCACTTTCCCAAGTGTCAGTGGTGCACACTTTATTGATTTCCTCAGGGTTTCATTCAACCGTGAGTTTTCTTTCCCGAGTGTCAGAGGTACACAGTTTATTGTTTTCCCTCCGGGTTTTGGTCAGCAGTGAGTTTACTTTCCCGAGTGTCACAGGTGCTCAGTTTATTGATTACTGTCATGGCTTCATTCAGCAGTAAGTTCTCTTTCCCGAGTGTCAGAGGTGCACAGTTTATTGCTTACATTGCAGGTTTCATTGAGCAGTGAGTTCACTTTCCTGAGTTTTAGAAGTGCACAATTTATTGATTTCATCGGGGTTTCATTCAACAATAAGTTCACTTTCCCAAGTGTCAGAGGTGCACACTTTATTGATTTCATCAGGGTTTCATTCAAGTGTGAGTTTTCTCTCCCGAGTGTGAGAGGTACACAGTTTATTGTTTTCACTCCGGGTTTTGGTCAGCAGTGAGTTCTCTTTCCCGAGTGTCAGAGGTGCTGAGTTTATTGATTTCATTAGGGTTTCATTGAGCAGTCAGTTCAGTTTCCCGAGTGTCAGAGGTGCACAGTTTATTGATTTCATTGAGGGTTTCGTTCAGCATTGAGTTAACTTTCCCCAGGGTCAGAGGTGCACACTTTAGTGATTCCATCAGCGATTGACTGTGCAGTGAGTTCTTTCCCGAGTGTCAGAGGTGCACAGTTTATTGATTCTTCAGGGTTTCATTCAGCAGTGAGTTCACTTTGCCGCACGTCAAAAGGTACACAGTTTATCATGTTCATCAGGGTTTCATTCAGAGGTGAGTTCACTTTCCCGAGAGTCCGAGGTGAACAGTTTATTGATTTCATCAAGGTTTCATTCAGCAGTGAGTTCACTTTCCGGAGTGTCAGAGGTGCACAGTTTATTGATTCCATCCGCGTTTCATTGAGCAGTGAGTTCACTTTCCCGAGTGTCAGAGGTGCTGAGTTTATTGATTTCATTAGGGTTTCATTGAGCAGTGAGTTCACATTCCCGAGTGTCAGAGGTGCTCAGTTTATTGATTTTTTCATGGTTTCATTCAGCAGTAAGTTCTCTTTCCTGAGTGTCCGAGGTGCACAGGTTGTTGAGTTCTTCACGGTTTCATTTTCTGGTGTGTTCCCTTTCCGAGTGTCACAGGTGCACAGTTTATTGATTTCATCAGGGTTTCATTCTCCAGTGAGTTCACTTTCCCAAGTGTCAGAGGTTCACAGATTATTGTTTTCATCCGGGTTTCTTTCTCCGGTGAGTTCACTTCCCCGAGTGCCAGAGGTGCTCATTTATTGATTTGTTTCATGGTTTCGTTCAGCAGTGAGTTCACTTTCCCGGTGTGAGACGTGCACAGTTTATTGATTTTGTCAGCTTTTCATTGAGCAGTGAGTTTACTTTCCCGAGTGTCAGAGGTGCAGAGTTTATTGATTCCATCAGCGTTTCATTGAGCAGTGAGTTCACTATCGCGACTGTTAGAGGTGCACAGTTTATTGATTCTATCTCGGTTCCATTCAGCTTTGAGTTCTCTTTCCCGAGTGTCAGAGGGGCACGGTTTATTGCTTTGCGTCAGGGTTTCCTTCAGCAGTGAGGTTACTTTCCTGCGTGTCAGAGGTACACACTTTATTGATTCATTCAGCGTTGGATTGAGCAGTGAGTTCACTTTCCCAGGTGTCAGAGATGCTCAGTTTATTGATTTCATCAGGGTTTCATTGAGCCGTGAGTTAACTTTCCCGAGTGTGAGACGTGCACACTTTATTGATTTCATCACGGTTTCATTCAGCAATGAGTTCACTTTCCCAAGTGTCAGAGGTGCACAGTTTATTGTTTTGATCAGGGTTTCATTCAGCAGTGAGTTCACTTTCCCGAGTGTGAGAGGTTCTCAGTTTATTGTTTCATCACGGTTTCCTTCAGCAGTGAGTTCCCTTTCCCAAGTGTCAGAGGTGCACACTTTATTGATTTCATCAGGGTTTCATTCAACTGTGAGTTTTCTTTCCCGAGTGTGAGAGGTACACAGTTTATTGTTTTCGCTCAGGGTTTTGGTCAGCAGTGAGTTCTCTTTCCCGAGTGTCAGAGGTGCACAGTTTATTGATTTCATTGAGGGTTTCGTTCAGCATTGAGTTAACTTTCCCCAGGGTCAGAGGTGCACACTTTAGTGATTCCCTCAGCGATTGATTGTGCAGTGAGTTCTCTTTCCCGAGTGTCAGAGGTGCACAGTTTATTGATTCTTCAGGGTTTCATTCAGCAGTGAGTTCACTTTGCCGCACGTCAAAAGGTACCCAGTTTATCATGTTCATCAGGGTTTCATTCAGAGGTGAGTTCACTTTCCCGAGAGTCCGAGGTGAACAGTTTATTGATTTCATCAAGGTTTCATTCAGCAGTGAGTTCACTTTCCGGAGTGTCAGAGGTGCACAGTTTATTGATTCCATCTGCGTTTCATTGAGCAGTGAGTTCACTTTCCCGAGTGTCAGAGGTGCTGAGTTTATTGATTTCATTAGGGTTTTATTGAATAGTGAGTTCAGTTTCCCGAGTGTCAGAGGTGAACAGTTTATTGATTTCATTCAGGGTTTCGTTCAGCCGTGAGTCCACATTCCTGCGTGTCAGAGGTGCACAGTTTATTGATTTCATTCAGGGTTTCGTTCAGCATTGAGTTACCTTTCCCCAGGGTCAGAGGTGCACACTTTAGTCATTCCATCAGCGATTGATTGTGCAGTGAGTTCTCTTTCCCGAGTGTCAGAGGTGCACAGTTTATTGATTCTTCATGGTTTCATTCAGCAATGAGTTCACTTCCCTGAGTGTTAGAGGTGCAGAGTTTATTGATTCTGTCTTGGTTCCATTCAGCTGTAAGTTCTCTTTCCCGAGTGTCAGAGGTGCACAGTTTATTGATTTCATCAGGGTTTCTATCAGCAGTGAGTTCACTTTGCCGCGCCTCAAAAGGTACACAGTTTATTATGTTCATCAGGGTTTCACTCAGAGGTGAGTTCACTTTCCCGAGAGTCCGAGGTGAACAGTTTATTGATTTCATTAGGGTTTCATTGAGCAGTGAGTTCACTTTCCCAAGTGTCGGAGGTGCAAAGTTTATTGATTCCATCTGCGTTTCATTGAGCAGTGAGTTCACTTTCCTGAGTGTTAGAGGTGCCCAGTTTATTGATTCTCTCTTGGTTCCATTCAGCTGTGAGTTCTCTTTCCCGAGTGTCAGAGGTGCACACTTTATTGCTTGCATTCCAGGTTTCATTGAGCAGTGAGTTCACTTTCCCAAGTGTCAGAGGTGCACAGTTTATTGCTTTCAGTCAGGGTTTCCTTCAGCAGTGAGTTTACTTTCCTGCGTGTCAGAGGTACACACTTTATTGATTCATTCAGCGTTTCATTGAGCAGTGAGTTCACTTTCCCAAGTGTCAGAGGGGCACAGTTTATTGATTTCATAGGGTTTCCTTGAGCAGTGAGTTTACTTTCCCGAGTGTGAGACGTGCACAGTTTATTGATTTCATGACGGTTTCATTCAGCATTGAGTTCACTTTCCCAAGTGTCAGAGGTGCACAGTTTATTGTTTTGATCAGGTTTTCATTCAGTAGTGAGTTCACTTTCCCAAGTGTCAGAGGTGCACAGTTTATTGCTTTCAGTCAGGGTTTCCTTCAGGAGTGACTATTTTCCTGCGTGTCAGAGGTGCACACTTTATTGCTTGCATTCCAGGTTTCATTGAGCAGTGAGTTCACTTTCCCAAGTGTCCGAGGTGCACAGTTTATTACTTTCAGTCAGGGTTTCCTTCAGCAGTGAGTTAACTTTCCTGCGTGTCAGAGGTACACACTTTATTGATTCATTCAGCGTTTCATGGAGCAGTGAGTTCACTTTCCCAGGTGTCAGAGATGTACAGTTTATTGATTTCATCAGGGTTTCATTGAGCCGTGAGTTAACTTTCCCGAGTGTGAGATGTACACGCTTTATTGATTTCATCACGGTTTCATTCAGCAATGAGTTCACTTTCCCAAGTGTCAGAGGTGCACAGTTTATTGTTTTGATCAGGGTTTCATTCAGCAGTGTGTTCACTTTCCCGAGTCTGAGAGGTTCACAGTTTATTGTTGCATCACGGTTTCCTTCAGCAGTGAGTTCACTTTCCCAAGTGTGAGAGGTGCACACTTTATTGATTTCATCAGGGTTTCATTCAACCGTGAGTTTTCTTTCCCGAGTGTCAGAGGTACACAGTTTATTGTTTTCCCTCCGGGTTTTGGTCAGCAGTGAGTTTACTTTCCCGAGTGTCACAGGTGCTCAGTTTATTGATTACTGTCATGGCTTCATTCAGCAGTAAGTTCTCTTTCCCGAGTGTCAGAGGTGCACAGTTTATTGCTTACATTGCAGGTTTCATTGAGCAGTGAGTTCACTTTCCTGAGTTTTAGAAGTGCACAATTTATTGATTTCATCGGGGTTTCATTCAACAATAAGTTCACTTTCCCAAGTGTCAGAGGTGCACACTTTATTGATTTCATCAGGGTTTCATTCAAGTGTGAGTTTTCTCTCCCGAGTGTGAGAGGTACACAGTTTATTGTTTTCACTCCGGGTTTTGGTCAGCAGTGAGTTCTCTTTCCCGAGTGTCAGAGGTGCTGAGTTTATTGATTTCATTAGGGTTTCATTGAGCAGTCAGTTCAGTTTCCCGAGTGTCAGAGGTGCACAGTTTATTGATTTCATTGAGGGTTTCGTTCAGCATTGAGTTAACTTTCCCCAGGGTCAGAGGTGCACACTTTAGTGATTCCATCAGCGATTGACTGTGCAGTGAGTTCTTTCCCGAGTGTCAGAGGTGCACAGTTTATTGATTCTTCAGGGTTTCATTCAGCAGTGAGTTCACTTTGCCGCACGTCAAAAGGTACACAGTTTATCATGTTCATCAGGGTTTCATTCAGAGGTGAGTTCACTTTCCCGAGAGTCCGAGGTGAACAGTTTATTGATTTCATCAAGGTTTCATTCAGCAGTGAGTTCACTTTCCCGAGTGTCAGAGGTGCTGAGTTTATTGATTTCATTAGGGTTTCATTGAGCAGTGAGTTCACATTCCCGAGTGTCAGAGGTGCTCAGTTTATTGATTTTTTCATGGTTTCATTCAGCAGTAAGTTCTCTTTCCTGAGTGTCCGAGGTGCACAGGTTGTTGAGTTCTTCACGGTTTCATTTTCTGGTGTGTTCCCTTTCCGAGTGTCACAGGTGCACAGTTTATTGATTTCATCAGGGTTTCATTCTCCAGTGAGTTCACTTTCCCAAGTGTCAGAGGTTCACAGATTATTGTTTTCATCCGGGTTTCTTTCTCCGGTGAGTTCACTTCCCCGAGTGCCAGAGGTGCTCATTTATTGATTTGTTTCATGGTTTCGTTCAGCAGTGAGTTCACTTTCCCGGTGTGAGACGTGCACAGTTTATTGATTTTGTCAGCTTTTCATTGAGCAGTGAGTTTACTTTCCCGAGTGTCAGAGGTGCAGAGTTTATTGATTCCACCCGCGTTTCATTGAGCAGTGAGTTCACTTTCCTGAGTGTTAGAGGTGCCCAGTTTTTTGATTCTCTCTTGGTTCCATTCAGGTGTGAGTTCTCTTTCCCGAGTGTCAGAGGTGCACACTTTATTGCTTTCAGTCAGGGTTTCCTTCAGCAGTGAGTTTTCTTTCCTGCGTGTCAGAGGTACACACTTTATTGATTCCTTCAGCATTTCATTGAGCAGTGAGTTCACTTTCCCCAGTGTCAGAGGGGCACAGCTTATTGATTTCATAGGGTTTCCTTGGGCAGTGAGTTAACTTTCCCGAGTGTGAGATCTGTACAGTTTATTGATTTCATGACGGTTTCATTCAGCTGTGAGTTCACTTTCCCAAGTGTCAGAGGTGCACAGTTATTGCTTTCAGTCAGGGTTTCCTTCAGCAGTGAGTTTACTTTCCTGCATGTCAGAGGTACACACTTTATTGATTCATTCAGCGTTTCATTGAGCAGTGAGTTCACTTTCCCAAGTGTCAGAGGGGCACAGTTTATTGATTTCAGAGGGTTTCCTTGAGCAGTGAGTTAACTTTCCCGAGTGTGAGACGTGCACACTTTATTGATTTCATGACGGTTTCATTCAGCAATGAGTTCACTTTCCCAAGTGTCAGAGGTGCACAGTTTATTGTTTTGATCAGGGTTTCATTCAGTAGCGAGTGCACTTTCCCAAGTGTCAGAGGTGCACCGTTTATTGCTTTCAGTCAGAGTTTCCTTCAGCAGTGAGTTAACTTTCCTGCGTGTCAGAGGTACACACTTTATTGATTCATTCAGCGTTGGATTGAGCAGTGAGTTCACTTTCCCAGGTGTCAGAGATGCTCAGTTTATTGATTTCATCAGGGTTTCATTGAGCCGTGAGTTAACTTTCCCGAGTGTGAGACGTGCACACTTTATTGATTTCATCACGGTTTCATTCAGCAATGAGTTCACTTTCCCAAGTGTCAGAGGTGCACAGTTTATTGTTTTGATCAGGGTTTCATTCAGCAGTGAGTTCACTTTCCCGAGTGTGAGAGGTTCTCAGTTTATTGTTTCATCACGGTTTCCTTCAGCAGTGAGTTCACTTTCCAAGTGTCAGAGGTGCACACTTTATTGATTTCATCAGGGTTTCATTCAACTGTGAGTTTTCTTTCCCGAGTGTGAGAGGTACACAGTTTATTGTTTTCGCTCAGGGTTTTGGTCAGCAGTGAGTTCTCTTTCCCGAGTGTCAGAGGTGCACAGTTTATTGATTTCATTGAGGGTTTCGTTCAGCATTGAGTTAACTTTCCCCAGGGTCAGAGGTGCACACTTTAGTGATTCCATCAGCGATTGACTGTGCAGTGAGTTCTTTCCCGAGTGTCAGAGGTGCACAGTTTATTGATTCTTCAGGGTTTCATTCAGCAGTGAGTTCACTTTGCCGCACGTCAAAAGGTACACAGTTTATCATGTTCATCAGGGTTTCATTCAGAGGTGAGTTCACTTTCCCGAGAGTCCGAGGTGAACAGTTTATTGATTTCATCAAGGTTTCATTCAGCAGTGAGTTCACTTTCTGGAGTGTCAGAGGTGCACAGTTTATTGATTCCATCCGCGTTTCATTGAGCAGTGAGTTCACTTTCCCGAGTGTCAGAGGTGCTGAGTTTATTGATTTCATTAGGGTTTCATTGAGCAGTGAGTTCACATTCCCGAGTGTCAGAGGTGCTCAGTTTATTGATTTTTTCATGGTTTCATTCAGCAGTAAGTTCTCTTTCCTGAGTGTCCGAGGTGCACAGGTTGTTGAGTTCTTCACGGTTTCATTTTCTGGTGTGTTCCCTTTCCGAGTGTCACAGGTGCACAGTTTATTGATTTCATCAGGGTTTCATTCTCCAGTGAGTTCACTTTCCCAAGTGTCAGAGGTTCACAGATTATTGTTTTCATCCGGGTTTCTTTCTCCGGTGAGTTCACTTCCCCGAGTGCCAGAGGTGCTCATTTATTGATTTGTTTCATGGTTTCGTTCAGCAGTGAGTTCACTTTCCCGGTGTGAGACGTGCACAGTTTATTGATTTTGTCAGCTTTTCATTGAGCAGTGAGTTTACTTTCCCGAGTGTCAGAGGTGCAGAGTTTATTGATTCCATCAGCGTTTCATTGAGCAGTGAGTTCACTATCGCGACTGTTAGAGGTGCACAGTTTATTGATTCTATCTCGGTTCCATTCAGCTTTGAGTTCTCTTTCCCGAGTGTCAGAGGGGCACGGTTTATTGCTTTGCGTCAGGGTTTCCTTCAGCAGTGAGGTTACTTTCCTGCGTGTCAGAGGTACACACTTTATTGATTCATTCAGCGTTGGATTGAGCAGTGAGTTCACTTTCCCAGGTGTCAGAGATGCTCAGTTTATTGATTTCATCAGGGTTTCATTGAGCCGTGAGTTAACTTTCCCGAGTGTGAGACGTGCACACTTTATTGATTTCATCACGGTTTCATTCAGCAATGAGTTCACTTTCCCAAGTGTCAGAGGTGCACAGTTTATTGTTTTGATCAGGGTTTCATTCAGCAGTGAGTTCACTTTCCCGAGTGTGAGAGGTTCTCAGTTTATTGTTTCATCACGGTTTCCTTCAGCAGTGAGTTCCCTTTCCCAAGTGTCAGAGGTGCACACTTTATTGATTTCATCAGGGTTTCATTCAACTGTGAGTTTTCTTTCCCGAGTGTGAGAGGTACACAGTTTATTGTTTTCCCTCCGGGTTTTGGTCAGCAGTGAGTTCTCTTTCCCGAGTGTCAGAGGTGCACAGTTTATTGATTTCATTGAGGGTTTCGTTCAGCATTGAGTTAACATTCCCCAGGGTCAGAGGTGCACACTTTAGTGATTCCCTCAGCGATTGATTGTGCAGTGAGTTCTCTTTCCCGAGTGTCAGAGGTGCACAGTTTATTGATTCTTCAGGGTTTCATTCAGCAGTGAGTTCACTTTGCCGCACGTCAAAAGGTACACAGTTTATCATGTTCATCAGGGTTTCATTCAGAGGTGAGTTCACTTTCCCGAGAGTCCGAGGTGAACAGTTTATTGATTTCATCAAGGTTTCATTCAGCAGTGAGTTCACTTTCCGGAGTGTCAGAGGTGCACAGTTTATTGATTCCATCTGCGTTTCATTGAGCAGTGAGTTCACTTTCCCGAGTGTCAGAGGTGCTGAGTTTATTGATTTCATCAGGGTTTTATTGATTAGTGAGTTCAGTTTCCCGAGTGTCAGAGGTGAACAGTTTATTGATTTCATTCAGGGTTTCGTTCAGCCGTGAGTCCACATTCCTGCGTGTCAGAGGTGCACAGTTTATTGATTTCATTCAGGGTTTCGTTCAGCATTGAGTTACCTTTCCCCAGGGTCAGAGGTGCACACTTTAGTCATTCCATCAGCGATTGATTGTGCAGTGAGTTCTCTTTCCCGAGTGTCAGAGGTGCACAGTTTATTGATTCTTCATGGTTTCATTCAGCAATGAGTTCACTTCCCTGAGTGTTAGAGGTGCAGAGTTTATTGATTCTGTCTTGGTTCCATTCAGCTGTAAGTTCTCTTTCCCGAGTGTCAGAGGTGCACAGTTTATTGATTTCATCAGGGTTTCTATCAGCAGTGAGTTCACTTTGCCGCGCCTCAAAAGGTACACAGTTTATTATGTTTATCAGGGTTTCACTCAGAGGTGAGTTCACTTTCCCGAGAGTCCGAGGTGAACAGTTTATTGATTTCATTAGGGTTTCATTGAGCAGTGAGTTCACTTTCCCAAGTGTCGGAGGTGCAAAGTTTATTGATTCCATCTGCGTTTCATTGAGCAGTGAGTTCACTTTCCTGAGTGTTAGAGGTGCCCAGTTTATTGATTCTCTCTTGGTTCCATTCAGCTGTGAGTTCTCTTTCCCGAGTGTCAGAGGTGCACACTTTATTGCTTGCATTCCAGGTTTCATTGAGCAGTGAGTTCACTTTCCCAAGTGTCAGAGGTGCACAGTTTATTGCTTTCAGTCAGGGTTTCCTTCAGCAGTGAGTTTACTTTCCTGCGTGTCAGAGGTACACACTTTATTGATTCATTCAGCGTTTCATTGAGCAGTGAGTTCACTTTCCCAAGTGTCAGAGGGGCACAGTTTATTGATTTCATAGGGTTTCCTTGAGCAGTGAGTTTACTTTCCCGAGTGTGAGACGTGCACAGTTTATTGATTTCATGACGGTTTCATTCAGCATTGAGTTCACTTTCCCAAGTGTCAGAGGTGCACAGTTTATTGTTTTGATCAGGTTTTCATTCAGTAGTGAGTTCACTTTCCCAAGTGTCAGAGGTGCACAGTTTATTGCTTTCAGTCAGGGTTTCCTTCAGGAGTGACTATTTTCCTGCGTGTCAGAGGTGCACACTTTATTGCTTGCATTCCAGGTTTCATTGAGCAGTGAGTTCACTTTCCCAAGTGTCCGAGGTGCACAGTTTATTACTTTCAGTCAGGGTTTCCTTCAGCAGTGAGTTAACTTTCCTGCGTGTCAGAGGTACACACTTTATTGATTCATTCAGCGTTTCATTGAGCAGTGAGTTCACTTTCCCAGGTGTCAGAGATGTACAGTTTATTGATTTCAACAGGGTTTCATTGAGCCGTGAGTTAACTTTCCCGAGTGTGAGACGTGCACGCTTTATTGATTTCATCACGGTTTCATTCAGCAATGAGTTCACTTTCCCAAGTGTCAGAGGTGCACAGTTTATTGTTTTGATCAGGGTTTCATTCAGCAGTGTGTTCACTTTCCCGAGTCTGAGAGGTTCACAGTTTATTGTTGCATCACGGTTTCCTTCAGCAGTGAGTTCACTTTCCCAAGTGTCAGTGGTGCACACTTTATTGATTTCATCAGGGTTTCATTCAACCGTGAGTTTTCTTTCCCGAGTGTCAGAGGTACACAGTTTATTGTTTTCCCTCCGGGTTTTGGTCAGCAGTGAGTTTACTTTCCCGAGTGTCACAGGTGCTCAGTTTATTGATTACTGTCATGGCTTCATTCAGCAGTAAGTTCTCTTTCCCGAGTGTCAGAGGTGCACAGTTTATTGCTTACATTGCAGGTTTCATTGAGCAGTGAGTTCACTTTCCTGAGTTTTAGAAGTGCACAATTTATTGATTTCATCGGGGTTTCATTCAACAATAAGTTCACTTTCCCAAGTGTCAGAGGTGCACACTTTATTGATTTCATCAGGGTTTCATTCAAGTGTGAGTTTTCTCTCCCGAGTGTGAGAGGTACACAGTTTATTGTTTTCACTCCGGGTTTTGGTCAGCAGTGAGTTCTCTTTCCCGAGTGTCAGAGGTGCTGAGTTTATTGATTTCATTAGGGTTTCATTGAGCAGTGAGTTCAGTTTCCCGAGTGTCAGAGGTGCACAGTTTATTGATTTCATTGAGGGTTTCGTTCAGCATTGAGTTAACTTTCCCCAGGGTCAGAGGTGCACACTTTAGTGATTCCATCAGCGATTGACTGTGCAGTGAGTTCTTTCCCGAGTGTCAGAGGTGCACAGTTTATTGATTCTTCAGGGTTTCATTCAGCAGTGAGTTCACTTTGCCGCACGTCAAAAGGTACACAGTTTATCATGTTCATCAGGGTTTCATTCAGAGGTGAGTTCACTTTCCCGAGAGTCCGAGGTGAACAGTTTATTGATTTCATCAAGGTTTCATTCAGCAGTGAGTTCACTTTCCAGAGTGTCAGAGGTGCACAATTTATTGATTCCATCCGCGTTTCATTGAGCAGTGAGTTCAATTTCCTGAGTGTCAGAGGTGCACAGTTTATTGATTCCATCCGCGTTTCATTGAGCAGTGAGTTCACTTTCCCGAGTGTCAGAGATGCTGAGTTTATTGATTTCATTAGGGTTTCCTTGAGCAGTGAGTTTACTTTCCCGAGTGTGAGACGTGCACAGTTTATTGATTTCATGACGGTTTCATTCAGCATTGAGTTCACTTTCCCACGTGTCAGAGGTGCACAGTTTATTGTTTTGATCAGGTTTTCATTCAGTAGTGAGTTCACTTTCCCAAGTGTCAGAGGTGCACAGTTTATTGCTTTCAGTCAGGGTTTCCTTCAGGAGTGACTATTTTCCTGCGTGTCAGAGGTGCACACTTTATTGCTTGCATTCCAGGTTTCATTGAGCAGTGAGTTCACTTTCCCAAGTGTCCGAGGTGCACAGTTTATTACTTTCAGTCAGGGTTTCCTTCAGCAGTGAGTTAACTTTCCTGCGTGTCAGAGGTACACACTTTATTGATTCATTCAGCGTTTCATGGAGCAGTGAGTTCACTTTCCCAGGTGTCAGAGATGTACAGTTTATTGATTTCATCAGGGTTTCATTGAGCCGTGAGTTAACTTTCCCGAGTGTGAGACGTACACACTTTATTGATTTCATCACGGTTTCATTCAGCAATGAGTTCACTTTCCCAAGTGTCAGAGGTGCACAGTTTATTGTTTTGATCAGGGTTTCATTCAGCAGTGTGTTCACTTTCCCGAGTCTGAGAGGTTCACAGTTTATTGTTGCATCACGGTTTCCTTCAGCAGTGAGTTCACTTTCCCAAGTGTCAGTGGTGCACACTTTATTGATTTCATCAGGGTTTCATTCAACCGTGAGTTTTCTTTCCCGAGTGTCAGAGGTACACAGTTTATTGTTTTCCCTCCGGGTTTTGGTCAGCAGTGAGTTTACTTTCCCGAGTGTCACAGGTGCTCAGTTTATTGATTACTGTCATGGCTTCATTCAGCAGTAAGTTCTCTTTCCCGAGTGTCAGAGGTGCACAGTTTATTGCTTACATTGCAGGTTTCATTGAGCAGTGAGTTCACTTTCCTGAGTTTTAGAAGTGCACAATTTATTGATTTCATCGGGGTTTCATTCAACAATAAGTTCACTTTCCCAAGTGTCAGAGGTGCACACTTTATTGATTTCATCAGGGTTTCATTCAAGTGTGAGTTTTCTCTCCCGAGTGTGAGAGGTACACAGTTTATTGTTTTCACTCCGGGTTTTGGTCAGCAGTGAGTTCTCTTTCCCGAGTGTCAGAGGTGCTGAGTTTATTGATTTCATTAGGGTTTCATTGAGCAGTGAGTTCAGTTTCCCGAGTGTCAGAGGTGCACAGTTTATTGATTTCATTGAGGGTTTCGTTCAGCATTGAGTTAACTTTCCCCAGGGTCAGAGGTGCACACTTTAGTGATTCCATCAGCGATTGACTGTGCAGTGAGTTCTTTCCCGAGTGTCAGAGGTGCACAGTTTATTGATTCTTCAGGGTTTCATTCAGCAGTGAGTTCACTTTGCCGCACGTCAAAAGGTACACAGTTTATCATGTTCATCAGGGTTTCATTCAGAGGTGAGTTCACTTTCCCGAGAGTCCGAGGTGAACAGTTTATTGATTTCATCAAGGTTTCATTCAGCAGTGAGTTCACTTTCCGGAGTGTCAGAGGTGCACAATTTATTGATTCCATCCGCGTTTCATTGAGCAGTGAGTTCACTTTCCCGAGTGTCAGAGGTGCTGAGTTTATTGATTTCATTAGGGTTTCATTGAGCAGTGAGTTCACATTCCCGAGTGTCAGAGGTGCTCAGTTTATTGATTTTTTCATGGTTTCATTCAGCAGTAAGTTCTCTTTCCTGAGTGTCCGAGGTGCACAGGTTGTTGAGTTCTTCACGGTTTCATTTTCTGGTGTGTTCCCTTTCCGAGTGTCACAGGTGCACAGTTTATTGATTTCATCAGGGTTTCATTCTCCAGTGAGTTCACTTTCCCAAGTGTCAGAGGTTCACAGATTATTGTTTTCATCCGGGTTTCTTTCTCCGGTGAGTTCACTTCCCCGAGTGCCAGAGGTGCTCATTTATTGATTTGTTTCATGGTTTCGTTCAGCAGTGAGTTCACTTTCCCGGTGTGAGACGTGCACAGTTTATTGATTTTGTCAGCTTTTCATTGAGCAGTGAGTTTACTTTCCCGAGTGTCAGAGGTGCAGAGTTTATTGATTCCACCCGCGTTTCATTGAGCAGTGAGTTCACTTTCCTGAGTGTTAGAGGTGCCCAGTTTTTTGATTCTCTCTTGGTTCCATTCAGGTGTGAGTTCTCTTTCCCGAGTGTCAGAGGTGCACACTTTATTGCTTTCAGTCAGGGTTTCCTTCAGCAGTGAGTTTTCTTTCCTGCGTGTCAGAGGTACACACTTTATTGATTCCTTCAGCATTTCATTGAGCAGTGAGTTCACTTTCCCCAGTGTCAGAGGGGCACAGCTTATTGATTTCATAGGGTTTCCTTGGGCAGTGAGTTAACTTTCCCGAGTGTGAGATCTGTACAGTTTATTGATTTCATGACGGTTTCATTCAGCTGTGAGTTCACTTTCCCAAGTGTCAGAGGTGCACAGTTATTGCTTTCAGTCAGGGTTTCCTTCAGCAGTGAGTTTACTTTCCTGCATGTCAGAGGTACACACTTTATTGATTCATTCAGCGTTTCATTGAGCAGTGAGTTCACTTTCCCAAGTGTCAGAGGGGCACAGTTTATTGATTTCAGAGGGTTTCCTTGAGCAGTGAGTTAACTTTCCCGAGTGTGAGACGTGCACACTTTATTGATTTCATGACGGTTTCATTCAGCAATGAGTTCACTTTCCCAAGTGTCAGAGGTGCACAGTTTATTGTTTTGATCAGGGTTTCATTCAGTAGCGAGTTCACTTTCCCAAGTGTCAGAGGTGCACCGTTTATTGCTTTCAGTCAGAGTTTCCTTCAGCAGTGAGTTAACTTTGCTGCGTGTCAGAGGTACACACTTTATTGATTCATTCAGCGTTGGATTGAGCAGTGAGTTCACTTTCCCAGGTGTCAGAGATGCTCAGTTTATTGATTTCATCAGGGTTTCATTGAGCCGTGAGTTAACTTTCCCGAGTGTGAGACGTGCACACTTTATTGATTTCATCACGGTTTCATTCAGCAATGAGTTCACTTTCCCAAGTGTCAGAGGTGCACAGTTTATTGTTTTGATCAGGGTTTCATTCAGCAGTGAGTTCACTTTCCCGAGTGTTAGAGGTTCTCAGTTTATTGTTTCATCACGGTTTCCTTCAGCAGTGAGTTCACTTTCCAAGTGTCAGAGGTGCACACTTTATTGATTTCGTCAGGGTTTCATTCAACTGTGAGTTTTCTTTCCCGAGTGTGAGAGGTACACAGTTTATTGTTTTCGCTCAGGGTTTTGGTCAGCAGTGAGTTCTCTTTCCCGAGTGTCAGAGGTGCACAGTTTATTGATTTCATTGAGGGTTTCGTTCAGCATTGAGTTAACTTTCCCCAGGGTCAGAGGTGCACACTTTAGTGATTCCATCAGCGATTGACTGTGCAGTGAGTTCTTTCCCGAGTGTCAGAGGTGCACAGTTTATTGATTCTTCAGGGTTTCATTCAGCAGTGAGTTCACTTTGCCGCACGTCAAAAGGTACACAGTTTATCATGTTCATCAGGGTTTCATTCAGAGGTGAGTTCACTTTCCCGAGAGTCCGAGGTGAACAGTTTATTGATTTCATCAAGGTTTCATTCAGCAGTGAGTTCACTTTCCGGAGTGTCAGAGGTGCACAGTTTATTGATTCCATCCGCGTTTCATTGAGCAGTGAGTTCACTTTCCCGAGTGTCAGAGGTGCTGAGTTTATTGATTTCATTAGGGTTTCATTGAGCAGTGAGTTCACATTCCCGAGTGTCAGAGGTGCTCAGTTTATTGATTTTTTCATGGTTTCATTCAGCAGTAAGTTCTCTTTCCTGAGTGTCCGAGGTGCACAGGTTGTTGAGTTCTTCACGGTTTCATTTTCTGGTGTGTTCCCTTTCCGAGTGTCACAGGTGCACAGTTTATTGATTTCATCAGGGTTTCATTCTCCAGTGAGTTCACTTTCCCAAGTGTCAGAGGTTCACAGATTATTGTTTTCATCCGGGTTTCTTTCTCCGGTGAGTTCACTTCCCCGAGTGCCAGAGGTGCTCATTTATTGATTTGTTTCATGGTTTCGTTCAGCAGTGAGTTCACTTTCCCGGTGTGAGACGTGCACAGTTTATTGATTTTGTCAGCTTTTCATTGAGCAGTGAGTTTACTTTCCCGAGTGTCAGAGGTGCAGAGTTTATTGATTCCATCAGCGTTTCATTGAGCAGTGAGTTCACTATCGCGACTGTTAGAGGTGCACAGTTTATTGATTCTATCTCGGTTCCATTCAGCTTTGAGTTCTCTTTCCCGAGTGTCAGAGGGGCACGGTTTATTGCTTTGCGTCAGGGTTTCCTTCAGCAGTGAGGTTACTTTCCTGCGTGTCAGAGGTACACACTTTATTGATTCATTCAGCGTTGGATTGAGCAGTGAGTTCACTTTCCCAGGTGTCAGAGATGCTCAGTTTATTGATTTCATCAGGGTTTCATTGAGCCGTGAGTTAACTTTCCCGAGTGTGAGACGTGCACACTTTATTGATTTCATCACGGTTTCATTCAGCAATGAGTTCACTTTCCCAAGTGTCAGAGGTGCACAGTTTATTGTTTTGATCAGGGTTTCATTCAGCAGTGAGTTCACTTTCCCGAGTGTGAGAGGTTCTCAGTTTATTGTTTCATCACGGTTTCCTTCAGCAGTGAGTTCACTTTCCCAAGTGTCAGAGGTGCACACTTTATTGATTTCATCAGGGTTTCATTCAACTGTGAGTTTTCTTTCCCGAGTGTGAGAGGTACACAGTTTATTGTTTTCGCTCAGGGTTTTGGTCAGCAGTGAGTTCTCTTTCCCGAGTGTCAGAGGTGCACAGTTTATTGATTTCATTGAGGGTTTCGTTCAGCATTGAGTTAACTTTCCCCAGGGTCAGAGGTGCACACTTTAGTGATTCCCTCAGCGATTGATTGTGCAGTGAGTTCTCTTTCCCGAGTGTCAGAGGTGCACAGTTTATTGATTCTTCAGGGTTTCATTCAGCAGTGAGTTCACTTTGCCGCACGTCAAAAGGTACACAGTTTATCATGTTCATCAGGGTTTCATTCAGAGGTGAGTTCACTTTCCCGAGAGTCCGAGGTGAACAGTTTATTGATTTCATCAAGGTTTCATTCAGCAGTGAGTTCACTTTCCGGAGTGTCAGAGGTGCACAGTTTATTGATTCCATCTGCGTTTCATTGAGCAGTGAGTTCACTTTCCCGAGTGTCAGAGGTGCTGAGTTTATTGATTTCATCAGGGTTTTATTGATTAGTGAGTTCAGTTTCCCGAGTGTCAGAGGTGAACAGTTTGTTGATTTCATTCAGGGTTTCGTTCAGCCGTGAGTCCACATTCCTGCGTGTCAGAGGTGCACAGTTTATTGATTTCATTCAGGGTTTCGTTCAGCATTGAGTTACCTTTCCCCAGGGTCAGAGGTGCACACTTTAGTCATTCCATCAGCGATTGATTGTGCAGTGAGTTCTCTTTCCCGAGTGTCAGAGGTGCACAGTTTATTGATTCTTCATGGTTTCATTCAGCAATGAGTTCACTTCCCTGAGTGTTAGAGGTGCAGAGTTTATTGATTCTGTCTTGGTTCCATTCAGCTGTAAGTTCTCTTTCCCGAGTGTCAGAGGTGCACAGTTTATTGATTTCATCAGGGTTTCTATCAGCAGTGAGTTCACTTTGCCGCGCCTCAAAAGGTACACAGTTTATTATGTTCATCAGGGTTTCACTCAGAGGTGAGTTCACTTTCCCGAGAGTCCGAGGTGAACAGTTTATTGATTTCATTAGGGTTTCATTGAGCAGTGAGTTCACTTTCCCAAGTGTCGGAGGTGCAAAGTTTATTGATTCCATCTGCGTTTCATTGAGCAGTGAGTTCACTTTCCTGAGTGTTAGAGGTGCCCAGTTTATTGATTCTCTCTTGGTTCCATTCAGCTGTGAGTTCTCTTTCCCGAGTGTCAGAGGTGCACACTTTATTGCTTGCATTCCAGGTTTCATTGAGCAGTGAGTTCACTTTCCCAAGTGTCAGAGGTGCACAGTTTATTGCTTTCAGTCAGGGTTTCCTTCAGCAGTGAGTTTACTTTCCTGCGTGTCAGAGGTACACACTTTATTGATTCATTCAGCGTTTCATTGAGCAGTGAGTTCACTTTCCCAAGTGTCAGAGGGGCACAGTTTATTGATTTCATAGGGTTTCCTTGAGCAGTGAGTTTACTTTCCCGAGTGTGAGACGTGCACAGTTTATTGATTTCATGACGGTTTCATTCAGCATTGAGTTCACTTTCCCAAGTGTCAGAGGTGCACAGTTTATTGTTTTGATCAGGTTTTCATTCAGTAGTGAGTTCACTTTCCCAAGTGTCAGAGGTGCACAGTTTATTGCTTTCAGTCAGGGTTTCCTTCAGGAGTGACTATTTTCCTGCGTGTCAGAGGTGCACACTTTATTGCTTGCATTCCAGGTTTCATTGAGCAGTGAGTTCACTTTCCCAAGTGTCCGAGGTGCACAGTTTATTACTTTCAGTCAGGGTTTCCTTCAGCAGTGAGTTAACTTTCCTGCGTGTCAGAGGTACACACTTTATTGATTCATTCAGCGTTTCATGGAGCAGTGAGTTCACTTTCCCAGGTGTCAGAGATGTACAGTTTATTGATTTCATCAGGGTTTCATTGAGCCGTGAGTTAACTTTCCCGAGTGTGAGACGTACACACTTTATTGATTTCATCACGGTTTCATTCAGCAATGAGTTCACTTTCCCAAGTGTCAGAGGTGCACAGTTTATTGTTTTGATCAGGGTTTCATTCAGCAGTGTGTTCACTTTCCCGAGTCTGAGAGGTTCACAGTTTATTGTTGCATCACGGTTTCCTTCAGCAGTGAGTTCACTTTCCCAAGTGTGAGAGGTGCACACTTTATTGATTTCATCAGGGTTTCATTCAACCGTGAGTTTTCTTTCCCGAGTGTCAGAGGTACACAGTTTATTGTTTTCCCTCCGGGTTTTGGTCAGCAGTGAGTTTACTTTCCCGAGTGTCACAGGTGCTCAGTTTATTGATTACTGTCATGGCTTCATTCAGCAGTAAGTTCTCTTTCCCGAGTGTCAGAGGTGCACAGTTTATTGCTTACATTGCAGGTTTCATTGAGCAGTGAGTTCACTTTCCTGAGTTTTAGAAGTGCACAATTTATTGATTTCATCGGGGTTTCATTCAACAATAAGTTCACTTTCCCAAGTGTCAGAGGTGCACACTTTATTGATTTCATCAGGGTTTCATTCAAGTGTGAGTTTTCTCTCCCGAGTGTGAGAGGTACACAGTTTATTGTTTTCACTCCGGGTTTTGGTCAGCAGTGAGTTCTCTTTCCCGAGTGTCAGAGGTGCTGAGTTTATTGATTTCATTAGGGTTTCATTGAGCAGTGAGTTCAGTTTCCCGAGTGTCAGAGGTGCACAGTTTATTGATTTCATTGAGGGTTTCGTTCAGCATTGAGTTAACTTTCCCCAGGGTCAGAGGTGCACACTTTAGTGATTCCATCAGCGATTGACTGTGCAGTGAGTTCTTTCCCGAGTGTCAGAGGTGCACAGTTTATTGATTCTTCAGGGTTTCATTCAGCAGTGAGTTCACTTTGCCGCACGTCAAAAGGTACACAGTTTATCATGTTCATCAGGGTTTCATTCAGAGGTGAGTTCACTTTCCCGAGAGTCCGAGGTGAACAGTTTATTGATTTCATCAAGGTTTCATTCAGCAGTGAGTTCACTTTCCGGAGTGTCAGAGGTGCACAGTTTATTGATTCCATCCGCGTTTCATTGAGCAGTGAGTTCCCTTTCCCGAGTGTCAGAGGTGCTGAGTTTATTGATTTCATTAGGGTTTCATTGAGCAGTGAGTTCACATTCCCGAGTGTCAGAGGTGCTCAGTTTATTGATTTTTTCATGGTTTCATTCAGCAGTAAGTTCTCTTTCCTGAGTGTCCGAGGTGCACAGGTTGTTGAGTTCTTCACGGTTTCATTTTCTGGTGTGTTCCCTTTCCGAGTGTCACAGGTGCACAGTTTATTGATTTCATCAGGGTTTCATTCTCCAGTGAGTTCACTTTCCCAAGTGTCAGAGGTTCACAGATTATTGTTTTCATCCGGGTTTCTTTCTCCGGTGAGTTCACTTCCCCGAGTGCCAGAGGTGCTCATTTATTGATTTGTTTCATGGTTTCGTTCAGCAGTGAGTTCACTTTCCCGGTGTGAGACGTGCACAGTTTATTGATTTTGTCAGCTTTTCATTGAGCAGTGAGTTTACTTTCCCGAGTGTCAGAGGTGCAGAGTTTATTGATTCCACCCGCGTTTCATTGAGCAGTGAGTTCACTTTCCTGAGTGTTAGAGGTGCCCAGTTTTTTGATTCTCTCTTGGTTCCATTCAGGTGTGAGTTCTCTTTCCCGAGTGTCAGAGGTGCACACTTTATTGCTTTCAGTCAGGGTTTCCTTCAGCAGTGAGTTTTCTTTCCTGCGTGTCAGAGGTACACACTTTATTGATTCCTTCAGCATTTCATTGAGCAGTGAGTTCACTTTCCCCAGTGTCAGAGGGGCACAGCTTATTGATTTCATAGGGTTTCCTTGGGCAGTGAGTTAACTTTCCCGAGTGTGAGATCTGTACAGTTTATTGATTTCATGACGGTTTCATTCAGCTGTGAGTTCACTTTCCCAAGTGTCAGAGGTGCACAGTTATTGCTTTCAGTCAGGGTTTCCTTCAGCAGTGAGTTTACTTTCCTGCATGTCAGAGGTACACACTTTATTGATTCATTCAGCGTTTCATTGAGCAGTGAGTTCACTTTCCCAAGTGTCAGAGGTGCACAGTTTATTGATTCCATCCGCGTTTCATTGAGCAGTGAGTTCACTTTCCCGAGTGTCAGAGGTGCTGAGTTTATTGATTTCATTAGGGTTTCATTGAGCAGTGAGTTCACATTCCCGAGTGTCAGAGGTGCTCAGTTTATTGATTTTTTCATGGTTTCATTCAGCAGTAAGTTCTCTTTCCTGAGTGTCCGAGGTGCACAGGTTGTTGAGTTCTTCACGGTTTCATTTTCTGGTGTGTTCCCTTTCCGAGTGTCACAGGTGCACAGTTTATTGATTTCATCAGGGTTTCATTCTCCAGTGAGTTCACTTTCCCAAGTGTCAGAGGTTCACAGATTATTGTTTTCATCCGGGTTTCTTTCTCCGGTGAGTTCACTTCCCCGAGTGCCAGAGGTGCTCATTTATTGATTTGTTTCATGGTTTCGTTCAGCAGTGAGTTCACTTTCCCGGTGTGAGACGTGCACAGTTTATTGATTTTGTCAGCTTTTCATTGAGCAGTGAGTTTACTTTCCCGAGTGTCAGAGGTGCAGAGTTTATTGATTCCATCAGCGTTTCATTGAGCAGTGAGTTCACTATCGCGACTGTTAGAGGTGCACAGTTTATTGATTCTATCTCGGTTCCATTCAGCTTTGAGTTCTCTTTCCCGAGTGTCAGAGGGGCACGGTTTATTGCTTTGCGTCAGGGTTTCCTTCAGCAGTGAGGTTACTTTCCTGCGTGTCAGAGGTACACACTTTATTGCTTCATTCAGCGTTGGATTGAGCAGTGAGTTCACTTTCCCAGGTGTCAGAGATGCTCAGTTTATTGATTTCATCAGGGTTTCATTGAGCCGTGAGTTAACTTTCCCGAGTGTGAGACGTGCACACTTTATTGATTTCATCACGGTTTCATTCAGCAATGAGTTCACTTTCCCAAGTGTCAGAGGTGCACAGTTTATTGTTTTGATCAGGGTTTCATTCAGCAGTGAGTTCACTTTCCCGAGTGTGAGAGGTTCTCAGTTTATTGTTTCATCACGGTTTCCTTCAGCAGTGAGTTCCCTTTCCCAAGTGTCAGAGGTGCACACTTTATTGATTTCATCAGGGTTTCATTCAACTGTGAGTTTTCTTTCCCGAGTGTGAGAGGTACACAGTTTATTGTTTTCGCTCAGGGTTTTGGTCAGCAGTGAGTTCTCTTTCCCGAGTGTCAGAGGTGCACAGTTTATTGATTTCATTGAGGGTTTCGTTCAGCATTGAGTTAACTTTCCCCAGGGTCAGAGGTGCACACTTTAGTGATTCCCTCAGCGATTGATTGTGCAGTGAGTTCTCTTTCCCGAGTGTCAGAGGTGCACAGTTTATTGATTCTTCAGGGTTTCATTCAGCAGTGAGTTCACTTTGCCGCACGTCAAAAGGTACACAGTTTATCATGTTCATCAGGGTTTCATTCAGAGGTGAGTTCACTTTCCCGAGAGTCCGAGGTGAACAGTTTATTGATTTCATCAAGGTTTCATTCAGCAGTGAGTTCACTTTCCGGAGTGTCAGAGGTGCACAGTTTATTGATTCCATCCGCGTTTCATTGAGCAGTGAGTTCACTTTCCCGAGTGTCAGAGGTGCTGAGTTTATTGATTTCATCAGGGTTTTATTGATTAGTGAGTTCAGTTTCCCGAGTGTCAGAGGTGAACAGTTTATTGATTTCATTCAGGGTTTCGTTCAGCCGTGAGTCCACATTCCTGCGTGTCAGAGGTGCACAGTTTATTGATTTCATTCAGGGTTTCGTTCAGCATTGAGTTACCTTTCCCCAGGGTCAGAGGTGCACACTTTAGTCATTCCATCAGCGATTGATTGTGCAGTGAGTTCTCTTTCCCGAGTGTCAGAGGTGCACAGTTTATTGATTCTTCATGGTTTCATTCAGCAATGAGTTCACTTCCCTGAGTGTTAGAGGTGCAGAGTTTATTGATTCTGTCTTGGTTCCATTCAGCTGTAAGTTCTCTTTCCCGAGTGTCAGAGGTGCACAGTTTATTGATTTCATCAGGGTTTCTATCAGCAGTGAGTTCACTTTGCCGCGCCTCAAAAGGTACACAGTTTATTATGTTCATCAGGGTTTCACTCAGAGGTGAGTTCACTTTCCCGAGAGTCCGAGGTGAACAGTTTATTGATTTCATTAGGGTTTCATTGAGCAGTGAGTTCACTTTCCCAAGTGTCGGAGGTGCAAAGTTTATTGATTCCATCTGCGTTTCATTGAGCAGTGAGTTCACTTTCCTGAGTGTTAGAGGTGCCCAGTTTATTGATTCTCTCTTGGTTCCATTCAGCTGTGAGTTCTCTTTCCCGAGTGTCAGAGGTGCACACTTTATTGCTTGCATTCCAGGTTTCATTGAGCAGTGAGTTCACTTTCCCAAGTGTCAGAGGTGCACAGTTTATTGCTTTCAGTCAGGGTTTCCTTCAGCAGTGAGTTTACTTTCCTGCGTGTCAGAGGTACACACTTTATTGATTCATTCAGCGTTTCATTGAGCAGTGAGTTCACTTTCCCAAGTGTCAGAGGGGCACAGTTTATTGATTTCATAGGGTTTCCTTGAGCAGTGAGTTTACTTTCCCGAGTGTGAGACGTGCACAGTTTATTGATTTCATGACGGTTTCATTCAGCATTGAGTTCACTTTCCCAAGTGTCAGAGGTGCACAGTTTATTGTTTTGATCAGGTTTTCATTCAGTAGTGAGTTCACTTTCCCAAGTGTCAGAGGTGCACAGTTTATTGCTTTCAGTCAGGGTTTCCTTCAGGAGTGACTATTTTCCTGCGTGTCAGAGGTGCACACTTTATTGCTTGCATTCCAGGTTTCATTGAGCAGTGAGTTCACTTTCCCAAGTGTCCGAGGTGCACAGTTTATTACTTTCAGTCAGGGTTTCCTTCAGCAGTGAGTTAACTTTCCTGCGTGTCAGAGGTACACACTTTATTGATTCATTCAGCGTTTCATGGAGCAGTGAGTTCACTTTCCCAGGTGTCAGAGATGTACAGTTTATTGATTTCATCAGGGTTTCATTGAGCCGTGAGTTAACTTTCCCGAGTGTGAGACGTACACACTTTATTGATTTCATCACGGTTTCATTCAGCAATGAGTTCACTTTCCCAAGTGTCAGAGGTGCACAGTTTATTGTTTTGATCAGGGTTTCATTCAGCAGTGTGTTCACTTTCCCGAGTCTGAGAGGTTCACAGTTTATTGTTGCATCACGGTTTCCTTCAGCAGTGAGTTCACTTTCCCAAGTGTGAGAGGTGCACACTTTATTGATTTCATCAGGGTTTCATTCAACCGTGAGTTTTCTTTCCCGAGTGTCAGAGGTACACAGTTTATTGTTTTCCCTCCGGGTTTTGGTCAGCAGTGAGTTTACTTTCCCGAGTGTCACAGGTGCTCAGTTTATTGATTACTGTCATGGCTTCATTCAGCAGTAAGTTCTCTTTCCCGAGTGTCAGAGGTGCACAGTTTATTGCTTACATTGCAGGTTTCATTGAGCAGTGAGTTCACTTTCCTGAGTTTTAGAAGTGCACAATTTATTGATTTCATCGGGGTTTCATTCAACAATAAGTTCACTTTCCCAAGTGTCAGAGGTGCACACTTTATTGATTTCATCAGGGTTTCATTCAAGTGTGAGTTTTCTCTCCCGAGTGTGAGAGGTACACAGTTTATTGTTTTCACTCCGGGTTTTGGTCAGCAGTGAGTTCTCTTTCCCGAGTGTCAGAGGTGCTGAGTTTATTGATTTCATTAGGGTTTCATTGAGCAGTGAGTTCAGTTTCCCGAGTGTCAGAGGTGCACAGTTTATTGATTTCATTGAGGGTTTCGTTCAGCATTGAGTTAACTTTCCCCAGGGTCAGAGGTGCACACTTTAGTGATTCCATCAGCGATTGACTGTGCAGTGAGTTCTTTCCCGAGTGTCAGAGGTGCACAGTTTATTGATTCTTCAGGGTTTCATTCAGCAGTGAGTTCACTTTGCCGCACGTCAAAAGGTACACAGTTTATCATGTTCATCAGGGTTTCATTCAGAGGTGAGTTCACTTTCCCGAGAGTCCGAGGTGAACAGTTTATTGATTTCATCAAGGTTTCATTCAGCAGTGAGTTCACTTTCCGGAGTGTCAGAGGTGCACAGTTTATTGATTCCATCCGCGTTTCATTGAGCAGTGAGTTCCCTTTCCCGAGTGTCAGAGGTGCTGAGTTTATTGATTTCATTAGGGTTTCATTGAGCAGTGAGTTCACATTCCCGAGTGTCAGAGGTGCTCAGTTTATTGATTTTTTCATGGTTTCATTCAGCAGTAAGTTCTCTTTCCTGAGTGTCCGAGGTGCACAGGTTGTTGAGTTCTTCACGGTTTCATTTTCTGGTGTGTTCCCTTTCCGAGTGTCACAGGTGCACAGTTTATTGATTTCATCAGGGTTTCATTCTCCAGTGAGTTCACTTTCCCAAGTGTCAGAGGTTCACAGATTATTGTTTTCATCCGGGTTTCTTTCTCCGGTGAGTTCACTTCCCCGAGTGCCAGAGGTGCTCATTTATTGATTTGTTTCATGGTTTCGTTCAGCAGTGAGTTCACTTTCCCGGTGTGAGACGTGCACAGTTTATTGATTTTGTCAGCTTTTCATTGAGCAGTGAGTTTACTTTCCCGAGTGTCAGAGGTGCAGAGTTTATTGATTCCACCCGCGTTTCATTGAGCAGTGAGTTCACTTTCCTGAGTGTTAGAGGTGCCCAGTTTTTTGATTCTCTCTTGGTTCCATTCAGGTGTGAGTTCTCTTTCCCGAGTGTCAGAGGTGCACACTTTATTGCTTTCAGTCAGGGTTTCCTTCAGCAGTGAGTTTTCTTTCCTGCGTGTCAGAGGTACACACTTTATTGATTCCTTCAGCATTTCATTGAGCAGTGAGTTCACTTTCCCCAGTGTCAGAGGGGCACAGCTTATTGATTTCATAGGGTTTCCTTGGGCAGTGAGTTAACTTTCCCGAGTGTGAGATCTGTACAGTTTATTGATTTCATGACGGTTTCATTCAGCTGTGAGTTCACTTTCCCAAGTGTCAGAGGTGCACAGTTATTGCTTTCAGTCAGGGTTTCCTTCAGCAGTGAGTTTACTTTCCTGCATGTCAGAGGTACACACTTTATTGATTCATTCAGCGTTTCATTGAGCAGTGAGTTCACTTTCCCAAGTGTCAGAGGTGCACAGTTTATTGATTCCATCCGCGTTTCATTGAGCAGTGAGTTCACTTTCCCGAGTGTCAGAGGTGCTGAGTTTATTGATTTCATTAGGGTTTCATTGAGCAGTGAGTTCACATTCCCGAGTGTCAGAGGTGCTCAGTTTATTGATTTTTTCATGGTTTCATTCAGCAGTAAGTTCTCTTTCCTGAGTGTCCGAGGTGCACAGGTTGTTGAGTTCTTCACGGTTTCATTTTCTGGTGTGTTCCCTTTCCGAGTGTCACAGGTGCACAGTTTATTGATTTCATCAGGGTTTCATTCTCCAGTGAGTTCACTTTCCCAAGTGTCAGAGGTTCACAGATTATTGTTTTCATCCGGGTTTCTTTCTCCGGTGAGTTCACTTCCCCGAGTGCCAGAGGTGCTCATTTATTGATTTGTTTCATGGTTTCGTTCAGCAGTGAGTTCACTTTCCCGGTGTGAGACGTGCACAGTTTATTGATTTTGTCAGCTTTTCATTGAGCAGTGAGTTTACTTTCCCGAGTGTCAGAGGTGCAGAGTTTATTGATTCCATCAGCGTTTCATTGAGCAGTGAGTTCACTATCGCGACTGTTAGAGGTGCACAGTTTATTGATTCTATCTCGGTTCCATTCAGCTTTGAGTTCTCTTTCCCGAGTGTCAGAGGGGCACGGTTTATTGCTTTGCGTCAGGGTTTCCTTCAGCAGTGAGGTTACTTTCCTGCGTGTCAGAGGTACACACTTTATTGATTCATTCAGCGTTGGATTGAGCAGTGAGTTCACTTTCCCAGGTGTCAGAGATGCTCAGTTTATTGATTTCATCAGGGTTTCATTGAGCCGTGAGTTAACTTTCCCGAGTGTGAGACGTGCACACTTTATTGATTTCATCACGGTTTCATTCAGCAATGAGTTCACTTTCCCAAGTGTCAGAGGTGCACAGTTTATTGTTTTGATCAGGGTTTCATTCAGCAGTGAGTTCACTTTCCCGAGTGTGAGAGGTTCTCAGTTTATTGTTTCATCACGGTTTCCTTCAGCAGTGAGTTCCCTTTCCCAAGTGTCAGAGGTGCACACTTTATTGATTTCATCAGGGTTTCATTCAACTGTGAGTTTTCTTTCCCGAGTGTGAGAGGTACACAGTTTATTGTTTTCGCTCAGGGTTTTGGTCAGCAGTGAGTTCTCTTTCCCGAGTGTCAGAGGTGCACAGTTTATTGATTTCATTGAGGGTTTCGTTCAGCATTGAGTTAACTTTCCCCAGGGTCAGAGGTGCACACTTTAGTGATTCCCTCAGCGATTGATTGTGCAGTGAGTTCTCTTTCCCGAGTGTCAGAGGTGCACAGTTTATTGATTCTTCAGGGTTTCATTCAGCAGTGAGTTCACTTTGCCGCACGTCAAAAGGTACACAGTTTATCATGTTCATCAGGGTTTCATTCAGAGGTGAGTTCACTTTCCCGAGAGTCCGAGGTGAACAGTTTATTGATTTCATCAAGGTTTCATTCAGCAGTGAGTTCACTTTCCGGAGTGTCAGAGGTGCACAGTTTATTGATTCCATCCGCGTTTCATTGAGCAGTGAGTTCACTTTCCCGAGTGTCAGAGGTGCTGAGTTTATTGATTTCATCAGGGTTTTATTGATTAGTGAGTTCAGTTTCCCGAGTGTCAGAGGTGAACAGTTTATTGATTTCATTCAGGGTTTCGTTCAGCCGTGAGTCCACATTCCTGCGTGTCAGAGGTGCACAGTTTATTGATTTCATTCAGGGTTTCGTTCAGCATTGAGTTACCTTTCCCCAGGGTCAGAGGTGCACACTTTAGTCATTCCATCAGCGATTGATTGTGCAGTGAGTTCTCTTTCCCGAGTGTCAGAGGTGCACAGTTTATTGATTCTTCATGGTTTCATTCAGCAATGAGTTCACTTCCCTGAGTGTTAGAGGTGCAGAGTTTATTGATTCTGTCTTGGTTCCATTCAGCTGTAAGTTCTCTTTCCCGAGTGTCAGAGGTGCACAGTTTATTGATTTCATCAGGGTTTCTATCAGCAGTGAGTTCACTTTGCCGCGCCTCAAAAGGTACACAGTTTATTATGTTCATCAGGGTTTCACTCAGAGGTGAGTTCACTTTCCCGAGAGTCCGAGGTGAACAGTTTATTGATTTCATTAGGGTTTCATTGAGCAGTGAGTTCACTTTCCCAAGTGTCGGAGGTGCAAAGTTTATTGATTCCATCTGCGTTTCATTGAGCAGTGAGTTCACTTTCCTGAGTGTTAGAGGTGCCCAGTTTATTGATTCTCTCTTGGTTCCATTCAGCTGTGAGTTCTCTTTCCCGAGTGTCAGAGGTGCACACTTTATTGCTTGCATTCCAGGTTTCATTGAGCAGTGAGTTCACTTTCCCAAGTGTCAGAGGTGCACAGTTTATTGCTTTCAGTCAGGGTTTCCTTCAGCAGTGAGTTTACTTTCCTGCGTGTCAGAGGTACACACTTTATTGATTCATTCAGCGTTTCATTGAGCAGTGAGTTCACTTTCCCAAGTGTCAGAGGGGCACAGTTTATTGATTTCATAGGGTTTCCTTGAGCAGTGAGTTTACTTTCCCGAGTGTGAGACGTGCACAGTTTATTGATTTCATGACGGTTTCATTCAGCATTGAGTTCACTTTCCCAAGTGTCAGAGGTGCACAGTTTATTGTTTTGATCAGGTTTTCATTCAGTAGTGAGTTCACTTTCCCAAGTGTCAGAGGTGCACAGTTTATTGCTTTCAGTCAGGGTTTCCTTCAGGAGTGACTATTTTCCTGCGTGTCAGAGGTGCACACTTTATTGCTTGCATTCCAGGTTTCATTGAGCAGTGAGTTCACTTTCCCAAGTGTCCGAGGTGCACAGTTTATTACTTTCAGTCAGGGTTTCCTTCAGCAGTGAGTTAACTTTCCTGCGTGTCAGAGGTACACACTTTATTGATTCATTCAGCGTTTCATGGAGCAGTGAGTTCACTTTCCCAGGTGTCAGAGATGTACAGTTTATTGATTTCATCAGGGTTTCATTGAGCCGTGAGTTAACTTTCCCGAGTGTGAGACGTACACACTTTATTGATTTCATCACGGTTTCATTCAGCAATGAGTTCACTTTCCCAAGTGTCAGAGGTGCACAGTTTATTGTTTTGATCAGGGTTTCATTCAGCAGTGTGTTCACTTTCCCGAGTCTGAGAGGTTCACAGTTTATTGTTGCATCACGGTTTCCTTCAGCAGTGAGTTCACTTTCCCAAGTGTGAGAGGTGCACACTTTATTGATTTCATCAGGGTTTCATTCAACCGTGAGTTTTCTTTCCCGAGTGTCAGAGGTACACAGTTTATTGTTTTCCCTCCGGGTTTTGGTCAGCAGTGAGTTTACTTTCCCGAGTGTCACAGGTGCTCAGTTTATTGATTACTGTCATGGCTTCATTCAGCAGTAAGTTCTCTTTCCCGAGTGTCAGAGGTGCACAGTTTATTGCTTACATTGCAGGTTTCATTGAGCAGTGAGTTCACTTTCCTGAGTTTTAGAAGTGCACAATTTATTGATTTCATCGGGGTTTCATTCAACAATAAGTTCACTTTCCCAAGTGTCAGAGGTGCACACTTTATTGATTTCATCAGGGTTTCATTCAAGTGTGAGTTTTCTCTCCCGAGTGTGAGAGGTACACAGTTTATTGTTTTCACTCCGGGTTTTGGTCAGCAGTGAGTTCTCTTTCCCGAGTGTCAGAGGTGCTGAGTTTATTGATTTCATTAGGGTTTCATTGAGCAGTGAGTTCAGTTTCCCGAGTGTCAGAGGTGCACAGTTTATTGATTTCATTGAGGGTTTCGTTCAGCATTGAGTTAACTTTCCCCAGGGTCAGAGGTGCACACTTTAGTGATTCCATCAGCGATTGACTGTGCAGTGAGTTCTTTCCCGAGTGTCAGAGGTGCACAGTTTATTGATTCTTCAGGGTTTCATTCAGCAGTGAGTTCACTTTGCCGCACGTCAAAAGGTACACAGTTTATCATGTTCATCAGGGTTTCATTCAGAGGTGAGTTCACTTTCCCGAGAGTCCGAGGTGAACAGTTTATTGATTTCATCAAGGTTTCATTCAGCAGTGAGTTCACTTTCCGGAGTGTCAGAGGTGCACAGTTTATTGATTCCATCCGCGTTTCATTGAGCAGTGAGTTCCCTTTCCCGAGTGTCAGAGGTGCTGAGTTTATTGATTTCATTAGGGTTTCATTGAGCAGTGAGTTCACATTCCCGAGTGTCAGAGGTGCTCAGTTTATTGATTTTTTCATGGTTTCATTCAGCAGTAAGTTCTCTTTCCTGAGTGTCCGAGGTGCACAGGTTGTTGAGTTCTTCACGGTTTCATTTTCTGGTGTGTTCCCTTTCCGAGTGTCACAGGTGCACAGTTTATTGATTTCATCAGGGTTTCATTCTCCAGTGAGTTCACTTTCCCAAGTGTCAGAGGTTCACAGATTATTGTTTTCATCCGGGTTTCTTTCTCCGGTGAGTTCACTTCCCCGAGTGCCAGAGGTGCTCATTTATTGATTTGTTTCATGGTTTCGTTCAGCAGTGAGTTCACTTTCCCGGTGTGAGACGTGCACAGTTTATTGATTTTGTCAGCTTTTCATTGAGCAGTGAGTTTACTTTCCCGAGTGTCAGAGGTGCAGAGTTTATTGATTCCACCCGCGTTTCATTGAGCAGTGAGTTCACTTTCCTGAGTGTTAGAGGTGCCCAGTTTTTTGATTCTCTCTTGGTTCCATTCAGGTGTGAGTTCTCTTTCCCGAGTGTCAGAGGTGCACACTTTATTGCTTTCAGTCAGGGTTTCCTTCAGCAGTGAGTTTTCTTTCCTGCGTGTCAGAGGTACACACTTTATTGATTCCTTCAGCATTTCATTGAGCAGTGAGTTCACTTTCCCCAGTGTCAGAGGGGCACAGCTTATTGATTTCATAGGGTTTCCTTGGGCAGTGAGTTAACTTTCCCGAGTGTGAGATCTGTACAGTTTATTGATTTCATGACGGTTTCATTCAGCTGTGAGTTCACTTTCCCAAGTGTCAGAGGTGCACAGTTATTGCTTTCAGTCAGGGTTTCCTTCAGCAGTGAGTTTACTTTCCTGCATGTCAGAGGTACACACTTTATTGATTCATTCAGCGTTTCATTGAGCAGTGAGTTCACTTTCCCAAGTGTCAGAGGTGCACAGTTTATTGATTCCATCCGCGTTTCATTGAGCAGTGAGTTCACTTTCCCGAGTGTCAGAGGTGCTGAGTTTATTGATTTCATTAGGGTTTCATTGAGCAGTGAGTTCACATTCCCGAGTGTCAGAGGTGCTCAGTTTATTGATTTTTTCATGGTTTCATTCAGCAGTAAGTTCTCTTTCCTGAGTGTCCGAGGTGCACAGGTTGTTGAGTTCTTCACGGTTTCATTTTCTGGTGTGTTCCCTTTCCGAGTGTCACAGGTGCACAGTTTATTGATTTCATCAGGGTTTCATTCTCCAGTGAGTTCACTTTCCCAAGTGTCAGAGGTTCACAGATTATTGTTTTCATCCGGGTTTCTTTCTCCGGTGAGTTCACTTCCCCGAGTGCCAGAGGTGCTCATTTATTGATTTGTTTCATGGTTTCGTTCAGCAGTGAGTTCACTTTCCCGGTGTGAGACGTGCACAGTTTATTGATTTTGTCAGCTTTTCATTGAGCAGTGAGTTTACTTTCCCGAGTGTCAGAGGTGCAGAGTTTATTGATTCCATCAGCGTTTCATTGAGCAGTGAGTTCACTATCGCGACTGTTAGAGGTGCACAGTTTATTGATTCTATCTCGGTTCCATTCAGCTTTGAGTTCTCTTTCCCGAGTGTCAGAGGGGCACGGTTTATTGCTTTGCGTCAGGGTTTCCTTCAGCAGTGAGGTTACTTTCCTGCGTGTCAGAGGTACACACTTTATTGATTCATTCAGCGTTGGATTGAGCAGTGAGTTCACTTTCCCAGGTGTCAGAGATGCTCAGTTTATTGATTTCATCAGGGTTTCATTGAGCCGTGAGTTAACTTTCCCGAGTGTGAGACGTGCACACTTTATTGATTTCATCACGGTTTCATTCAGCAATGAGTTCACTTTCCCAAGTGTCAGAGGTGCACAGTTTATTGTTTTGATCAGGGTTTCATTCAGCAGTGAGTTCACTTTCCCGAGTGTGAGAGGTTCTCAGTTTATTGTTTCATCACGGTTTCCTTCAGCAGTGAGTTCCCTTTCCCAAGTGTCAGAGGTGCACACTTTATTGATTTCATCAGGGTTTCATTCAACTGTGAGTTTTCTTTCCCGAGTGTGAGAGGTACACAGTTTATTGTTTTCGCTCAGGGTTTTGGTCAGCAGTGAGTTCTCTTTCCCGAGTGTCAGAGGTGCACAGTTTATTGATTTCATTGAGGGTTTCGTTCAGCATTGAGTTAACTTTCCCCAGGGTCAGAGGTGCACACTTTAGTGATTCCCTCAGCGATTGATTGTGCAGTGAGTTCTCTTTCCCGAGTGTCAGAGGTGCACAGTTTATTGATTCTTCAGGGTTTCATTCAGCAGTGAGTTCACTTTGCCGCACGTCAAAAGGTACACAGTTTATCATGTTCATCAGGGTTTCATTCAGAGGTGAGTTCACTTTCCCGAGAGTCCGAGGTGAACAGTTTATTGATTTCATCAAGGTTTCATTCAGCAGTGAGTTCACTTTCCGGAGTGTCAGAGGTGCACAGTTTATTGATTCCATCCGCGTTTCATTGAGCAGTGAGTTCACTTTCCCGAGTGTCAGAGGTGCTGAGTTTATTGATTTCATCAGGGTTTTATTGATTAGTGAGTTCAGTTTCCCGAGTGTCAGAGGTGAACAGTTTATTGATTTCATTCAGGGTTTCGTTCAGCCGTGAGTCCACATTCCTGCGTGTCAGAGGTGCACAGTTTATTGATTTCATTCAGGGTTTCGTTCAGCATTGAGTTACCTTTCCCCAGGGTCAGAGGTGCACACTTTAGTCATTCCATCAGCGATTGATTGTGCAGTGAGTTCTCTTTCCCGAGTGTCAGAGGTGCACAGTTTATTGATTCTTCATGGTTTCATTCAGCAATGAGTTCACTTCCCTGAGTGTTAGAGGTGCAGAGTTTATTGATTCTGTCTTGGTTCCATTCAGCTGTAAGTTCTCTTTCCCGAGTGTCAGAGGTGCACAGTTTATTGATTTCATCAGGGTTTCTATCAGCAGTGAGTTCACTTTGCCGCGCCTCAAAAGGTACACAGTTTATTATGTTCATCAGGGTTTCACTCAGAGGTGAGTTCACTTTCCCGAGAGTCCGAGGTGAACAGTTTATTGATTTCATTAGGGTTTCATTGAGCAGTGAGTTCACTTTCCCAAGTGTCGGAGGTGCAAAGTTTATTGATTCCATCTGCGTTTCATTGAGCAGTGAGTTCACTTTCCTGAGTGTTAGAGGTGCCCAGTTTATTGATTCTCTCTTGGTTCCATTCAGCTGTGAGTTCTCTTTCCCGAGTGTCAGAGGTGCACACTTTATTGCTTGCATTCCAGGTTTCATTGAGCAGTGAGTTCACTTTCCCAAGTGTCAGAGGTGCACAGTTTATTGCTTTCAGTCAGGGTTTCCTTCAGCAGTGAGTTTACTTTCCTGCGTGTCAGAGGTACACACTTTATTGATTCATTCAGCATTTCATTGAGCAGTGAGTTCACTTTCCCAAGTGTCAGAGGGGCACAGTTTATTGATTTCATAGGGTTTCCTTGAGCAGTGAGTTTACTTTCCCGAGTGTGAGACGTGCACAGTTTATTGATTTCATGACGGTTTCATTCAGCATTGAGTTCACTTTCCCAAGTGTCAGAGGTGCACAGTTTATTGTTTTGATCAGGGTTTCATTCAGTAGTGAGTTCACTTTCCCAAGTGTCAGAGGTGCACAGTTTATTGCTTTCAGTCAGGGTTTCCTTCAGGAGTGACTTTATTTTCCTGCGTGTCAGAGGTGCACACTTTATTGCTTGCATTCCAGGTTTCATTGAGCAGTGAGTTCACTTTCCCAAGTGTCCGAGGTGCACAGTTTATTACTTTCAGTCAGGGTTTCCTTCAGCAGTGAGTTAACTTTCCTGCGTGTCAGAGGTACACACTTTATTGATTCATTCAGCGTTTCATGGAGCAGTGAGTTCACTTTCCCAGGTGTCAGAGATGCTCAGTTTATTGATTTCATCAGGGTTTCATTGAGCCGTGAGTTAACTTTCCCGAGTGTGAGACGTACACACTTTATTGATTTCATCACGGTTTCATTCAGCAATGAGTTCACTTTCCCAAGTGTCAGAGGTGCACAGTTTATTGTTTTGATCAGGGTTTCATTCAGCAGTGAGTTCACTTTCCCGAGTGTGAGAGGTTCACAGTTTATTGTTTCATCACGGTTTCCTTCAGCAGTGAGTTCACTTTCCCAAGTGTGAGAGGTGCACACTTTATTGATTTCATCAGGGTTTCATTCAACTGTGAGTTTTCTTTCCCGAGTGTGAGAGGTACACAGTTTATTGTTTTCGCTCAGGGTTTTGGTCAGCAGTGGGTTCTCTTTCCCGAGTGTCAGAGGTGCTGAGTTTATTGATTTCATTAGGGTTTCATTGAGCAGTGAGTTCAGTTTCCCGAGTGTCAGAGGTGCACAGTTTATTGATTTCATTGAGGGTTTCGTTCAGGATTGAGTTAACTTTCCCCAGGGTCAGAGGTGCACACTTTAGTGATTCCCTCAGCGATTGATTGTGCAGTGAGTTCTCTTTCCCGAGTGTCAGAGGTGCAGAGTTTATTGATTCTTCAGGGTTTCATTCAGCAATGAGTTCACTTCCCTGAGTGTTAGAGGTGCAGAGTTTATTGATTCTGTCCTGGTTCCATTCAGCTGTGAGTTCTCTTTCCCGAGTGTCAGAGGTGCACAGTTTATTGATTTCATCAGGGTTCCATTCAGCAGTGAGTTCACTGTGCCGCGTGTCAAAAGGTACACAGTTTATTATGTTCATCAGGGTTTCATTCAGAGGATGAGTTCCCTTTCCCGAGAGTCCGAGGTGAACAGTTTATTGATTTCATCAAGGTTTCATTCAGCAGTGAGTTCACTTTCCAGAGTGTCAGAGGTGCACAGTTTATTGATTCCATCCGCGTTTCATTGAGCAGTGAGTTCAATTTCCTGAGTGTTAGAGGTGCACAGTTTATTGATTCTCTCTTGGTTCCTTTCAGCTGTGAGTTCTCTTTCCCGAGTGTCAGAGGTGCACACTTTATTGCTTGCATTCCAGGTTTCATTGAGCAGTGAGTTCACTTTCCCAAGTGTCAGAGGTGCACAGTTTATTGTTTTAATCAGGGTTTCATTCAGTAGTGAGTTCACTTTCCCAGTTGTCAGAGGGGCACAGTTTATTGCTTTCAGTTAGGGTTTCCTTCAGCAGTGAGTTTCCTTTCCTGCGTGTCAGAGGTACACACTTTATTGATTCATTCAGCGTTTCATTGAGCAGTGAGTTCACTTTCCCAGGTGTCAGAGATGTACAGTTTATTGATTTCAACAGGGTTTCATTGAGCCGTGAGTTAACTTTCCCGAGTGTGAGACGTGCACGCTTTATTGATTTCATCACGGTTTCATTCAGCAATGAGTTCACTTTCCCAAGTGTCAGAGGTGCACAGTTTATTGTTTTGATCAGGGTTTCATTCAGCAGTGTGTTCACTTTCCCGAGTCTGAGAGGTTCACAGTTTATTGTTGCATCACGGTTTCCTTCAGCAGTGAGTTCACTTTCCCAAGTGTCAGTGGTGCACAGTTTATTGCTTACATTGCAGGTTTCATTGAGCAGTGAGTTCACTTTCCTGAGTTTTAGAAGTGCACAATTTATTGATTTCATCGGGGTTTCATTCAACAATAAGTTCACTTTCCCAAGTGTCAGAGGTGCACACTTTATTGATTTCATCAGGGTTTCATTCAAGTGTGAGTTTTCTCTCCCGAGTGTGAGAGGTACACAGTTTATTGTTTTCACTCTGGGTTTTGGTCAGCAGTGAGTTCTCTTTCCCGAGTGTCAGAGGTGCTGAGTTTATTGATTTCATTAGGGTTTCATTGAGCAGTGAGTTCAGTTTCCCGAGTGTCAGAGGTGCACAGTTTATTGATTTCATTGAGGGTTTCGTTCAGCATTGAGTTAACTTTCCCCAGGGTCAGAGGTGCACACTTTAGTGATTCCATCAGCGATTGACTGTGCAGTGAGTTCTTTCCCGAGTGTCAGAGGTGCACAGTTTATTGATTCTTCAGGGTTTCATTCAGCAGTGAGTTCACTTTGCCGCACGTCAAAAGGTACACAGTTTATCATGTTCATCAGGGTTTCATTCAGAGGTGAGTTCACTTTCCCGAGAGTCCGAGGTGAACAGTTTATTGATTTCATCAAGGTTTCATTCAGCAGTGAGTTCACTTTCCAGAGTGTCAGAGGTGCACAATTTATTGATTCCATCCGCGTTTCATTGAGCAGTGAGTTCAATTTCCTGAGTGTCAGAGGTGCACAGTTTATTGATTCCATCCGCGTTTCATTGAGCAGTGAGTTCACTTTCCCGAGTGTCAGAGGTGCTGAGTTTATTGATTTCATTAGGGTTTCATTGAGCAGTGAGTTCACATTCCCGAGTGTCAGAGGTGCACAGTTTATTGATTTCATTGAGGGCTTCGTTCAGCATGGAGTTAACTTTCCCCAGGGTCAGAGCTGCACACTTTAGTGATTCCATCAGCGATTGATTGTGCAGTGAGTTCTCTTCCCTAGTGTCAGAGGTGCACAGTTTATTGCTTCATTCAGGGTTTCCTTCAGCCGTGAGTTCACATTCCCGAGTGTCAGAGGTGCACAGTTTATTGATTTCATTGAGGGTTTTGTTCAGCATTGAGTTAACTTTCCCCAGGGACAGAGGCGCACACTTTAGTCATTCCATCAGCGATTGATTGTGTAGTGAGTTCTCTTTCCCGAGTGTCAGAGGTGCACAGTTTATTGATTCTTCAGGGTTTCATTCAGGAATGAGTTCACTTCCCTGAGTGTTAGAGGTGCAGTGTTTATTGATTCTGTCTTGGTTCCATTCAGCTGTGAGTTCTCTTTCCTGAGTGTCAGAGGTGCACAGTTTATTGATTCTTCAGGGTTTCATTCAGCAGTGAGTTCACTTTGCCGCACGTCAAAAGGTACACAGTTTATTATGCTCATCAGGGTTTCACTCAGAGGTCAGTTCACTTTCCCGAGAGTCCGAGGTGAACAGTTTATTGATTTCATTAGGGTTTCATTGAGCCGTGAGTTAACTTTCCCGAGTGTGAGACGTGCACACTTTATTGATTTCATCACGTTTTCATTCAGCAATGAGTTCACTTTCCCAAGTGTCAGAGGTGCATAGTTTATTATTTTGATCAGGCTTTCATTCAGCAGTGAGTTCACTTTCCCGAGTGTGAGAGTTTCACAGTTTATTGTTTCATCACGGTTTCCTTCAGCAGTGAGTTCACTTTCCCAAGTGTCAGAGGTGCGCACTTTATTGATTTCATCAGGGTTTCATTCAACTGTGAGTTTTCTTTCCCGAGTGTGAGAGGTACACAGTTTATTGTTTTCACTCAGGGCTTTGGTCAGCAGTGAGTTCTCTTTCCCGAGTGTCAGAGGTGCTGAGTTTATTGATTTCTTTAGGGTTTCATTGAGCAGTGAGTTCAGTTTCCCGAGTGTCACAGGTGCAAAGTTTATTGATTTCATCAGGGCTTCATTCTGCAGTGAGTTCACTTTATCGAGTGTCAGAGGTGCACAATTTATTGCTTCCATCAGGGTTCCATTCAGCAGTGAGTTCAGTTACCCAAGTGTCAGAGGTGCACAGTTTACTAGTTTCCTTAGGGTTTCATTTAGCAGTGAGTTCAGTTTGTCTAGTGTCAGAGGTGCACACTTTATTGATTTCAGCAGGGTTTCATTCTCCAGTGAGTTCACTTTCCCGAGTGTCAGAGGTTCACAGATTATTGTTTTCATCAGGGTTTCTTTCTCCGGTGAGTTCACTTCCCCGAGTGTCAGAGGTGCTCATTTATTGATTTGTTTCAGGTTGCATTCAGCAGTGAGTTCACTTTCCCGGTGTGAGAGGTACACAGTTTATTGATTTTGTCAGCTTTTCATTGAGCAGTGAGTTCACTATCGCGAGTGTTAGAGGTGCACAGTTTATTGATTCTATCTCGGTTCCATTCAGCTTTGAGTTCTCTTTCCCGAGTGTCAGAGGGGCACAGTTTATTGCTTTCCGTCAGGGTTTCCTTCAGCAGTGGGTTTACTTTCCTGCGGGTCAGAGGTTCACACTTTATTGATTCATTCAGCGTTAGATTGAACAGTGAGTTCACTTTCCCAAGTGTCGGCGGTGCACAGTTTATTGATTTCATCAAGGTTTCATTCAGCAGTGAGTTCACTTTCCAGAATGTCAGAGGTGCACTGTTTATTGATTTCATTGAGGGTTTCGTTCAGCATCGAGTTAACTTTCCCCAGGGTCAGAGGTGCACACTTTAGTGATTCCATCAGCGATTGATTGTGCAGTGAGTTCTCTTTCCCGAGTGTCAGAGGTGCACAGTTTATTGATTCTTCAGGGTTTCATTCAGCAGTGAGTTCACTTTGCCACGCATCAAAAGGTACACAGTTTATTATGTTCATCAGGGTTTCATTCAGAGGTGAGTTCACTTTCCCGAGAGTCCGAGGTGAACAGTTTATTGATTTCATCAAGGTTTCATTCAGCAGTGAGTTCACTTTCCGGAGTGTCAGAGGTGCACAGTTTATTGATTCCATCCGCGTTTCATTGAGCAGTGAGTTCACTTTCCCGAGTGTCAGAGGTGCACAGGTTATTGATTTCATTCAGGGTTTCGTTCAGCCGTGAGTTCACATTCCCGAGTGTCAGAGGTGCACAGTTTATTGATTTCATTCAGGGTTTCGTTCAGCCGTGAGTTCGCATTCCCGAGTGTCAGAGGCGCACAGTTTATTGATTTCATTGAGGGTTTTGTTCAGCATTGAGTTAACTTTCCCCAGGGTCAGAGGTGCACACTTTAGTCATTCCATCAGCGATTGATTGTGCAGTGAGTTCTCTTTTTCGAGTGTCAGAGGTGCACAGTTTATTGATTCTTCAGGGTTTCATTCAGCAATGAGTTCACTTCCCTGAGTGTTAGAGGTGCAGAGTTTATTGATTCTGTCTTGTTTCCATTCAGCTGTGAGTTCTCTTTCCCGAGTGTCAGAGGTGCACAGTTTATTGATTTCATCAGGGTTTCATTCAGCATTGAGTTTACTTTGCCGCGCGTCAAAAGGTACACAGTTTATTATGTTCATCAGGGTTTCATTCAGAGGTGAGTTCACTTTCCCGAGAGTCCGAGGTGAACAGTTTATTGATTTCATCAAGGTTTCATTCAGCAGTGAGTTCACTTTCCGGAGTGTCAGAGGTGCACAGTTTATTGATTCCATCCGCGTTTCATTGAGCAGTGAGTTCACTTTCCTGAGTGTTAGAGGTGCACAGTTTATTGATTCTCCCTTGGTTCCATTCAGCTGTGAGTTCTCTTTCCCGAGTGTCAGAGGTGCACACTTTATTGCCTGCATTCCAGGTTTCATTGAGCAGTGAGTTCACTTTCCCAAGTGTCAGAGGTGCACAGTTTATTGCTTTCAGTCAGGGTTTCCTTCAGCAGAGAGTTTTCTTTCGTGCGTGTCAGAGGGACACACTTTATTGATTCATTCAGCGTTTCATTGATCAGTGAGTTCACTTTCCCAAGTGTCAGAAGGGCACAGTTTATTGATTTCAGAGGGTTTCCTTGAGCAGTGAGTTCACTTTCCCAAGTGTCAGAGGGGCACAGTTTATTGATTTCATAGGGTTTCCTTGAGCAGTGAGTTAACTTTCCCGAGTGTGAGACGTGCACAGTTTATTGATTTCATGACGGTTTCATTCAGCAATGAGTTCACTTTCCCAAGTGTCAGAGGTGCACAGTTTATTGTTTTGATCAGGGTTTCATTCAGTAGTGAGTTCACTTTCCCAAGTGTCAGAGGTGCACAGTTTATTGCTTTCAGTCAGGGTTTCCTTCAGCAGTGAGTTTACTTTGCTGCGTGTCAGAAGTGCACACTTTATTGATTCATTCAGCGTTTCATTGAGCAGTGAATTCACTTTCCCAGGTGTCAGAGATTCACAGTTTATTGATTTCATCAGGATTTCATTGAACCGTGAGTTAACTTTCCCGAGTGTGAGACGTGCACACTTTATTGATTTCATCACGGTTTCATTCAGCAATGAGTTCACTTTCCCAAGTGTCAGAGGTGCACAGTTTATTGTTTTGATCAGGGTTTCATTCAGCAGTGTGTTCACTTTCCCGAGTCTGAGAGGTTCACAGTTTATTGTTGCATCACGGTTTCCTTCAGCAGTGAGTTCACTTTCCCAAGTGTCAGTGGTGCACACTTTATTGATTTCATCAGGGTTTCATTCAACCGTGAGTTTTCTTTCCCGCGTCTCAGAGGTACACAGTTTATTGTTTTCTCTCAGGGTTTTGGTCAACAGTGAGTTCTCTTTCCCGAGTGTCAGAGGTGCTGAGTTTATTGATTTCATTATTGTTTCATTGAGCAGTGAGTTCAGTTTCCCAAGTGTCAGAGGTGCACAGTTTATTGATTTCATTCAGGGTTTCGTTCAGCCGTGAGTTCACATTCCCGAGTGTCAGAGGTGCACAGTTTATTGATTTCATTCAGGGTTTCGTTCAGCATTGAGTTAACTTTCCCCAGGGTCAGAGGTGCACACTTTAGTGATTCCATCAGCGATTGATTCTGCAGTGAGTTCTCTTTCCCGAGTGTCAGAGGTGCAGAGTTTATTGATTCTTCATGGTTCCATTCAGCAGTGAGTTCACTTCCCTGAGTGTTAGAGGTGCAGAGTTTATTGATTCTCTCTTGGTTCCATTGAGCTGTGAGTTCTCTTTCCCGAGTGTCAGAGGTGCTCAGTTTATTGATTTTTTCATGGTTTCATTCAGCAGTAAGTTCTCTTTCCTGAGTGTCCGAGGTGCACACTTTATTTATTCATTCAGCGTTTCATCGAGCAGTGAGTTCACTTTCCCAAGTGTTAAGAGTTGCACAGTTTATTGATTTCATAGCTTTTCATTGAGCAGTTAGTTAACTTTCCCGAGTGTGAGACGTGCACAGTTTATTGATTTCATCACGGTTTCATTCAGCAGTGAGTTCACTTTCCCAAGTGTCAGTGGTGCACACTACCTTGATTTCATCAAGGTTTTATTCACCCGTTAGTTTTGTTTCCCGAGTGTCAGAGGTACAGAGTTTATTGTTTTCACTCAGGGTTTTGATCAGCAGTGAGTTCTCTTTCCGGAGTGTCAGAGGTGCTCAGTTTATTGATTTTTTCATGGTTTCATTCAGCAGTAAGTTCTCTTTCCTGAGTCCGAGGTGCACAGGTTATTGACTTCTTCAGGGTTTCATTCTCCGTTGTGTTCCCTTTCCGAGTGTCTCAGGTGCAGAGTTTATTGATTTCATCAGGGTTTCATTCAGCAGTGAGTTCTCTTTCCTGAGTGTCAGAGGTGCACAATTTATTGCTTCCATCAGGGTTCCATTCTGCAGTGAGTTCACTTTCTCTAGTGTCATAGGTGCACACTATTGATTTCATCAGGGTTTCTTTCTTCAGTGAGTTCACTGTCCCGAGTGTCAGAGGTTCACAGATTCTTGTTTTCATCAGGGTTTCATTGAGCAGTGAGTTCACTTCACCGAGTGTCATAGGTGCTCATTTATTGATTTGTTTCATGGTTTCGTTCAGCAGTGAGTTCACTTTCCCGGTGTGAGAGGTGCACAGTTTATTGATTTTGTCAGCTTTTCATTGAGCAGTGAATTTACTTTCCCGAGTGTCCGAGGTACACAGTTTATTGATTTCATCAGGGTTTCATTCAGCATTGAGTTCAGTTTCTGGGGTGTCAGAGGTGCACAGTTTATTGATTCCATCCGCGTTTCATTGTGCAGTGAGTTCACTTTCCCGAGCGTTAGAGGTGCACAGTTTATTGAATCTATCTTGGTTCCATTCAGCTGTGAGGTCTCTTTCTCGAGTGTCAGAGGTGCACAGTTTATTGCTTTCAGTCAGGGTTTCCTTCAGCAGTGAGTTTACTTTCCTGCTTGTCAGAGGTACACACTTTGTTGATTCATTCAGCGTTTCATTGAGCAGTGAGTTCACTTTCCCAAGTGTCAGCGGTGCACAGTTTATTGATTTCGTCAGGGTTTCATTCAGCAGTGAGTTCACTTTCCTGACTGTGAGAGTGCACAGTTTATTGATTTCATCACGGTTTCATTCAGCAATGAGTTACTTTCCCAAGTGTCAGAGATGCACAGTTTATTGATTTCATCAGGGTTTCATTCAACAGTGAGTTTTCTTTTCCGAGTGTCAGAGGTACACAGTTTATTGTTTTCACTCAGGGTTTTGTCAGCAGTGAGTTCACTATCCCAAATGTCAGAGGTACACATTTATTGATTCCATCAGCGTTTCATTTAGCAGTGAGTTCACTTTGCCAAATGTCAGAGGTATACAGTTTATTGATTTCATTCAGGGTTTCGTTCAGCAGTGAGTTCACTTTCCGGTGTCTGAGGTGCACAGTTTGTTGTTTTCATCAGGGTTTCATTCAGCGGCGAATTCAGTTTCCGGAGTGTCAGAGGTGCACAGTTAAGTGATTCGATCAGGGTTTCATTCAGCACTGACTTCACTTTCCGGCGTGTCAGAGGTGCACAGTGTATTGATTCCATCCGCGTTTCATTGAGCATTGAGTTCACTTTCCCGAGTGTCAGAGGTGCACAGTTTATTGATTCTATCTTGGTTCCATTCAGCTGTGAGTTCTCTTTCCCGAATGTCAGAGCTGCACAGTTTATTGCTTTCAGTCAGGGTTTCCTTCAGCAGTGAGTTTACTTTCCTGCTTGTCAGAGGTACACACTTTGTTGATTCATTCAGCGTTTCATTGAGCAGTGAGTTCACTTTCCCAAGTGTCAGCGGTGCACAGTTTATTGATTTCGTCAGGGTTTCATTCAGCAGTGAGTTCACTTTCCTGACTGTGAGAGTGCACAGTTTATTGATTTCATCACGGTTTCATTCAGCAATGAGTTACTTTCCCAAGTGTCAGAGATGCACAGTTTATTGATTTCATCAGGGTTTCATTCAACAGTGAGTTTTCTTTTCCGAGTGTCAGAGGTACACAGTTTATTGTTTTCACTCAGGGTTTTGTCAGCAGTGAGTTCACTATCCCAAATGTCAGAGGTACACATTTATTGATTCCATCAGCGTTTCATTTAGCAGTGAGTTCACTTTGCCAAATGTCAGAGGTATACAGTTTATTGATTTCATTCAGGGTTTCGTTCAGCAGTGAGTTCACTTTCCGGTGTCTGAGGTGCACAGTTTGTTGTTTTCATCAGGGTTTCATTCAGCGGCGAATTCAGTTTCCGGAGTGTCAGAGGTGCACAGTTAAGTGATTCGATCAGGGTTTCATTCAGCACTGACTTCACTTTCCGGCGTGTCAGAGGTGCACAGTGTATTGATTCCATCCGCGTTTCATTGAGCATTGAGTTCACTTTCCCGAGTGTCAGAGGTGCACAGTTTATTGATTCTATCTTGGTTCCATTCAGCTGTGAGTTCTCTTTCCCGAATGTCAGAGCTGCACAGTTTATTGCTTTCAGTCAGGGTTTCCTTCAGCAGTGAGTTTACTTTCCTGCGTTTCAGAGGTACACACTTTATTGATTCATTCAGCGTTTCATTGAGCAGGGCGTTCACTTTCCCAAGTTTCAGAGTTGCACACTTTATTGATTTCATTCCAGGTTTCGTTCAGCAGTGAGTTCACTTTCCCTAGTGTCTGAGGTGCACACTTTATTGATTTCTTTACGGTTTCATTCAGCAGTGACTTTGCTTTCCCGAGTGTCAGAGGTGCACAGTTTTTTATTTCCATCAGTTTTCCATTCAATCGTGAGTTCACTTTCCCGAGTGTCAGAGGTGCACAGTTTATTGATTTCATCGGGTCCTTGAGCAGCGAGTTCACTTCCCGAGTGTCAGAGGTGCACAGTTTATTGATTTCATCGGGTCCTTGAGCAGTGAGTTCACTTCCCGAGTGTCAGAGGTGTACAGTTTATTGATTTCTTCAGGGTTTCTTTCTCCTGTGAGTTCTCTTTCACGAGGGTCAGAGGAGCACAGTTTATTTTTTTCATCAGGGTTTCATTCCACAGCAGATTCACTTTCCCGAGTGTCAGAGGTGCACCGTTTATTGATTTGATCACGGATTCATTGAGCAGTGAGTTCACTTTCCTCCGTGTCAGAGGTAGACATTTTGTGGATTTCCTCAGGGTTTCTATCTCCGGTGAATTCAGTTTCACAGGTGTCAGAGGTGTGCAATTTATTGATTTCATCATGGTTTCGTTCAGCAGTGAGTTCACTTTCCTGAGGGTCAGACACGCACACTTATTGATTTCTTCAGGGTTTCTTTCAGCCGTGAGTTCACTTTCCCGAGTGTCAGAGGTGCACAGTTTATTGATTTCATCAGGGTTTGATTCCGCAGGTTTTTCACTTTCCCGAGTGTCTGAGGTGCAAGGTTTATTGATTCGATCACCGTTTCATTTAACAGTGAGTTTACTTTCCCGCGTGTCAGAGTTGCACAGTTTATTGATTTCATCAGGGTTTCTTTCTCCGGTGACTTCACTTTCCGGTTTCAGAGGTGCACAGTTTATTGTTTTCCTCAGTGTTTCATTCAGCATCGAGTTCGGTTTCCGGAGTGTCAGATGTGTACAGTTCATTGATCCGATCAGGGTTTCATTCAGCAGTGACTTTTCTTTCCCCCATGTCAGAGGTGCACAGTGTCTTGATTCCATCTGCGTTTCATTGAGCAGTGAGATCACTTTGCCACGTGTCAGAGTTGTACACTTTATTGATTTCATTCAGGGTTTCGTTCAGCAGTGAGTTCACATTCCCGAGTGTCAGAGGTGCACAGTTTATTGATTTGATTCATGGTTTCATGCAGCGTGAGTTCACTTTCCCGAGCGTCACAGATGCACAGTTTATTGATTTCATCAGGGTTTCATTCTCCGGCGAGTGCACTTTCCGGACTGTCAGAGGTGCACAGTTTATTGATTTGATCAGGGTTTCATTCAGTAGTGAGTTCACTTTCCCGCAGGTCAGAGGTGCACAGTTTATTGATTATATCACTGTTTCTTTTTCCGGTGAGTTCACTATCACGATTTTCCGAGGTGCACAGTATATTGATTTCATCAGGGTTTCATTCAGCAGTGAGTTCACTTTCCAAGTGTCATAGGTGCACAGTTTATTAATTTCATTCAGGGTTTCATTCAGCAGTGAGTTCACTTTCCCGCGAGTCAGAAGTACACACTTCATTGATTCCATCAGCATTTCATTGAGCATGAGTTCACTTTCCCAAGTGTCAGAGGTGGACCGTTTACTGATTCAATCACGGTTTCATTCAGCAGTGAGTTCACTTTCCCGATTGTCAGAGGTGCACAGTTTATTGATTTCTTCAGGGTTTCATTCAGCAATGACTTTACTTTCCTGAATCTCGGAGGTGTACACTTTATTGATTCTTCATGGTTTCATTCTCCAGTGAGTTCACTTTCCCGAGTGTGAGAGGTGCACAGTTTATTTATTCCATCAGCGTTTCATTGATCATGAGTTCACTTTCCCCAGTGTCAGAGGTCCACCGTGTTTTGATTTCATTCAGGGTTTCATTGAGCAGTGAGTTCACTTTCCCAAGTGTCAGAGTTGCACAGTTTATTGATTTCATTCAGGGTTTCGTTCAGCAGTGAGTTCACTTTCCCGAGTGTGAGAGGTGCACAGTTTATTGTTTCATCACGGTTTCATTCAGCTGTGAGTTCACTTTCCCCAGTGTTGAGGTGCACACTTTATTGATTCCATCAGCGATTTATTGAGCAATGAGTTCACTTTCCCGGGTGTCAGAGGTGCACAGTTTATTGATTTCTTCAGGGTTTCATTCAACACTGACTTCACTTTGCCGAGTGTGAGAGTTGCACAGTTTCTTGATTCTTCAGCGTTTCATTGAGCAGTGAGTTCACTTTCTCAAGTGTTAGAGGTAAACAGTTTATTGATTTCACCAGGGATGCATTCATCATTGAGTTCACTTTCGCAAGTGTCAAAAGGTACACAGTTTATTGTGTTCATGAGGGTTTCCTTCAGAAGTGAGTTCACTTTCCCGCACGTCGGAGGTGTACAGTTTATTGACTCTTCAGGGCTTGATTCTCCGGTGAGTTCAGTTTCCCGAGTGTCAGAGGTGCACAGTTTATCGTTTTCATCAGGGTTTCTTTCAGCAGTGAGTCGGTTTCCGGAGTGTAAGAGGTGCACCGTTCATTGATTCGATCACGGTTTCATTCAGCAGTGACTTCACTTTCCGGCGTGTCAGATGTGCACAGTGTATTGATTCCATCAACGTTTCATTGAGCAGTGTGTTCACTTTCCCGAGTGTCAGAGGTGCACAGTTTATTGCTTTCAGTCAGGGTTTCATTGAGCAGTGATTTCACTTTCCCGAGTGTCAGAGGTGCACAGTTTACTGCTTTCAATAGAGTTTTATTTAGCAGTGAGTTCACTTTCTCTAGTGTCAGAGGTGCAAATTTTATTGTTTTCATCAGGGTTTCATCCCGTAGCCAGTTCACTTTCCCGCGTGTGCGATATACACATTTTATTGTTTTCAGCAGGGTTTCAGCGAGGAGTGAGTTCACTTTCCCGAGTGTCAGAGATGCACAGTTTATTGATTTCATCACGGTTTCATTTAGCAGTGAATTCACTTTCCCGAGTGTCAGAGATGCACAGTTTATTGATTTCATCATGGTATCTTTTCCGGTGAGTTCACTTTCCCGATTTTCCGAGGTGCACAGTATATTGATTTCATCAGTGTTTCATTCAGCAGTGAGTTCATTTCCCAAGTGTCAGAGGTGCACAGTTTATTGATTTCATTCAGGGTTTCGTTCAGCAGTTTGTTCACTTTCCCGCCTGTCAGAGGTACACACTTCGTTGATTCCATCAGCGTTTCATTGAGCATGAGTTCACTTTCTCAAGTGTCAAGGGGCACAGATTATGGATTTGATTCAGGGTTTCGTTCAGCAGTGAGTTCACTTTCCCGAATGTGAGAGGTGCAGAGTTTATTGTTTCATCGCGCTTTCATTCAGCTGTGAGTTCACTTTCCCCAGTGTCTGAGGTGCACACTTTATTGATTTCATCAGTGTTTTTGATTCAGCACTGAGTACACTTTACTGAGTGTGTGTGCTGCAGAGTTTATTGTTTTCATCAGGTTTCATTGAGCAGTGAGTTCACTTTCCTTAGTGTGAGACATGCACACTTATTGATTTCTTCAGGTTTTCTTTCAGCAGTGACTTCACTTTCCCGAGTGTCGGAGGTATACAGTTTAGTGTTTTCATCAGGGCTTCATTGAGCAGTGAGTTCACTTTCCCGAATGTCAGAGGTGCACAGTTTATTAATTTCATTATGGTTCAATGAGCAGTGATTTCCCTTTCCCGAGTGTCAGAGGTGCACAGTTTACTGGTTTCATTAGGGTTTCATTTAGCAGTGAGTTCACTTTCTCTAGTGTCAGAGGTTGACACTTTATTGATTTCATCAGGGTTTCATTCTCCAGTGAATTCACTTTCCTGAGTGTCAGAGGTGCACAGATTATTGTTTTCATCAGGGTTTCATTCAGAGTTGAGTTCACTTTCCCGAGTGTCCGAGGTGCACAGTTTATTGATTTGATCACGGTTTCATTCAGCACTGACTTCACTTTCTGAGTGTCGGAGGTGTACAGTTTATTGATTCTTCAGGGTTTCATTCTCTGTTGAGTTGACTTTCCGGAGCATCACAGGTGCACAGTTTATTGATTCCATCATGGTTCCATTCAGTTGTGAGTTCTCTTTCCCGAGTGTCAGAGGTGCACAGTTTATTGATTTCTTCAGTGTTTCATTCAGCAGTGACTTCACTTTCCCGAGTGTCAGAGGTGCACAGTTCATTGATTCCATCAGGGTTTCATTCAGCAGCGACTTCAGTTTCCCGATGTCAGAGGTGCACAGTTTATTGATTCGGTCAGGGTTTCATTCAGCAGCGAGTTCACTTTCCGGACTGTCTGAGGTGCACAGTTTATTGATTCGATCTGGGTTTCATTTAGCAGTAAGTTCACTTTCCCGATTGTCAGAGGTGCAGAGTGTATTGATTTCATCAGGGTTTCATTCAGCAATGAGTTCACTTTCGCGAGTGTCAGAGGTGCACAGTTTATTGATTTCATCAGGGTTTCATTCAGCAGTGAGTTCACTTTCCCGAGCATCAAAATGTGCCCAGTTTATTGATTTCTTCACGGTTTCATTCAGCACTGGCTTCACTTTCCCGAGTGTCGGAGGTGTACAGTTTATTGATCCTTCAGGGTTTCATTCTCTGGTGAGTTCACTTTCCCGAGTATCAGAGGTGCACATTTTATTGATTCTTCAGCGTTTCATTGAGCAGTGAGTTCACTTTCCCGAGTGTTAGATGTGCCCAGTTTATTGATTCCGTCATGGTTCCATTCAGCTGTGAGTTCTCTTTCCCGAGTGTTAGAGGTGCACAGTTTATTGATTTCATCACGGTTTCATTCTCCGGTGAGTTAACTTTCCCGAGTGTCATAGGTGCACAGTTTAGTGTTTTCATCAAGGCTTTATTGAGCAGTGAGTTCACTTTCCTGATGGCAGAGGTGCACAGTTTATTGATTTCATAAGGGTTCCATTTAGCAGTGTGTACACTTTCCCGACTCTCAGAGGTGCACAGTTTATTGATTCGATCAGGGTTTCATTCAGCAGTGAGTTCATGTTCCCGCGGGTCAGAGGTGCACGGATTATTGATTTCATTCAGCGTTTCGTTCAGCAGTGAGTTCAGTTTCCCGAGTGTGAGAGGTGCACAGTTTATTGATTCGATCCAAGTTTCATTCAGTAGTAAGTTCACTTTCCCGATTTTCAGAGGTGCAGAGTATATTGATTTATCTCGGTTTCATTCAGCCCTGAGTTCACTTTGCCGAGTGTCGGAGGTGTACAGTTGATTGATTCTTCAGGGTTTCAGTTTCCGGTGTGTTCCCTTTCCGGAGCGTCACGGGTGCAACGTTTATTGATTTCATCACGGTTTCTTTCAGGTGTGACTTTCACTTTCCCAAGTCTCAGAGGTGCACACTTTATTGAATACATCAGGCTTTCATTCAGGAATGAGTTCACTTTCCCGAGTGTCAGAGGTGCAGTTTATTGATTTCATCAGGATTTCTTTCAGCTGCGAGTTTACTTTCCCGAGTGTCAGAGGTGCACACTATATTGATTTCTTCAGGGTTTCATTCTCTGGTGAGTTCATTTCCCGAGTGTCAGAGGTGCCCAATTTATTGATTTCTTCAGAGTTTCATTCTCCGGTGAGGCGGCTTTCCCGAGCATCAGAGTTGCACAGTTTATTGAGTTCATCAGGGTTCCATTCAGCAGTGAGGTCAGTTTCCCGAGTGTCAGATGTGTACAGTTTATTGATTTCATCATGGTTTCATTCAGCAGTGAGTTCACTTTCGTGCGTGTCAGAGGTGCACCGTTTAGTGAAGTTATATGGGATTCATTCACAAGTGAGTTCACTATTCCGTGTTTGTGAGTCGCGCGGGGTTTAGTTATTTCATTCGGGTTTGACTCATCCGTGAGTTTCTCCACAGTTTCCGTGTTAGCAGATTCTACTTTTCCGCAGTGCTCCATTAAGGATGTGTTTTTTGTTGTGTGTCTTCCTTCTATCTTTCAGGCCAGCAGTGTGTACAGGAAACTCAGGAGTTACTTTCAAAGCAGAGTTCCTTTGCTGAAGTGGTAACAGACAGAATTTCAGACATTAACGTAGAGTGTTCCTCGCTCAGAGAAAGGTGGGACGCTGACCGTCTGTTTGAAAGGAAGCTGGCAGGTCAGGAGACACGAGTCGGGCAGGAGGCAGTCGCTGGCCACAACACCTTCTCTGAAGAGAGAGTGTGTCGGTATAACAGACCAGGTAGGTGGTTCCACCTGGACATCTCGGAAGAGGGAGGCCACCGCCCTGACTCGGTTAAGAAAGCTTTGCCCCCAAACTCAGTGCTGATAAAAGATGCGGGAATCTACACAGGGAAAAAACTCTTCAAATGTCACGAATGCAAGAAAACCTTCACGCAGAGCTCGTCCCTCACCGTCCACCAGAGGATCCACACGGGCGAGAAGCCGTACAAGTGTAAGGAGTGCGGCAAGGCCTTCAGCGACGGCTCTTCCTTTGCGCGCCACCAGCGGTGCCACACGGGCAAGAAGCCCTACGAGTGCCTGGACTGCGGGAAGGCCTTCATCCAGAACACGTCGCTCGTCCGCCACTGGAGGTACTACCACACCGGGGAGAAGCCCTTCGACTGCCTGGACTGCGGGAAAGCCTTCAGCGACCACATCGGGCTGAACCAGCACCGGCGGATCCACACCGGGGAGAAGCCGTACAAGTGCGAGGCGTGCGGCAAGTGCTTCCGCTACGGCTCGTCGCTGACCGTGCACCAGCGCATCCACACCGGGGAGAAGCCCTACGCGTGCGAGGTGTGCCGCAAGGCCTTCAGCCACCATGCCTCCCTCACGCAGCACCAGCGCGTGCACTCGGGGGAGAAGCCCTTCCGGTGCAAGGAGTGCGGGAAGGCCTTCAGGCAGAACATCCACCTGGCCAGCCACCTGCGGATCCACACCGGGGAGAAGCCCTTCGCGTGCGCGGACTGCGGCAAGGCCTTCAGTATCAGCTCGCAGCTGGCCACCCACCAGCGGATCCACACCGGGGAGAAGCCCTACGCCTGCAAGGTGTGCAGCAAGGCCTTCACCCAGAAGGCCCACCTGGCGCAGCATCAGAAGACGCACACGGGGGAGAAGCCCTACGAGTGCAAGGAGTGCGGGAAGGCCTTCAGCCAGACCACGCACCTGGTGCAGCACCAGCGCGTCCACACCGGGGAGAAGCCCTACAAGTGCCTGCAGTGCGGGAAGGCCTTCGGCGACAACTCGTCCTGCACGCAGCACCAGAAGCTGCACACGGGCCAGAGGCCGCACGGCTGCGCCGAGTGCGGGAAGGCCTTCAAGACCAAGTCGTCCCTCACCTGCCACCGCCGGAGCCACACCGGCGAGAAGCCGTACGAGTGCAGCGCCTGCGGCAAGGCCTTCAGCCACCGGCAGTCCCTGAGCGTCCACCAGAGGATCCACTCCGGGAAGAAGCCCTACGAGTGCAAGGAGTGCCGGAAGACCTTCATCCAGATCGGCCACCTCAACCAGCACAAGAGGGTGCACTCGGGGGAGCGGCCGCCCGGCCCCAGGCGGAGCCGCAGGGCCTTCCGGCAGGGCGCGCACTTCGCGCAGGCGCGGACGCACCCGGGAGAGGCGCCCGCGCACGCCGCGCCCGCGGCGAGCCCCGCGGACCTCTTACCCACGTTCCTCTGGAGCCCGCCCTCACTGCCATCCCTGCCGTCCTGAGACGCCGCTCTGCAGGCCGCCGATGGCCGCGCTGCACACCCCGCCTCCCTCTTGCTTGGGTACTGCCCCGTTCTTGTCCTGTTTCCTCTTCAGGTTGCCAGTTGAACTGAACGCGGAATTCGTTAACGCCTCACGTGAAAATCGGTGATGCGATCCTTCAGATCGGTGAATATGTAAGATGTATGTAGCAGGACCAGTGGTCCATACCAAGGGATGAGTGATGTTAGCTCTTTATAGAACATTAGTTTTGGACACAGAAAAGTTTCCATTGGCAACTGACAAAACGATGCACAGAAGGAAGCTAAGGATTTTAGATCAGGAATGCGTGATTCAAGATAGTCAGTGAGGCTTTTCCGGTTTTGGTTTAAAACTCAGTTCCATAACACTGAGTGAGTACTGGGCCTTCTCATGTATCTGCCTGTGTGAGGTGCTGTGACCTTGTTGGTGAGAGAATTACTTAACATTCTGCAAGACGATCATTTAAAGTCACTTGGGTAAAGTCAAGTCACTCAGTCGTGTCCGACTCTTTGCGACCCCGTGAACTGCAGCCCACCAGGCTCCTCAGTCCTTGGGATTCTCCAGGCAAGAATACTGGAGTGGGTTACCATTTCCTTCTCCAGAGGATCTTCCTGACCCAGGGATTGAACCCGGGTCTCCCGCATTGGAGGTAGACGCTCTAACCTCTGAGCCACCAGGGCTTATGAGTAAATTCCATTAAACTTAAGGAACCACTCACCTTCAGGTAAATTGATCTGGACTATGTGACTCACAGCCCAAGTTTCACTGACTGTGTTCAAACAGCCCATGGCCTAATTTTTAAAAATCATTTTAATGGAAAAACAGTGGAAAGAATAATAGTTTATGACAGCATGACAATGACATGGAATTTAAATTTCAGAGCCCATAAGTAAAGCCTGATTGGCCCACAGCCGTGGCTCACAGTATGGGCACATGCTGCCTGGGGCAGCTGTCAGGCCGCAACAGCAGAGCTGAGAAGCTGCAGCAGAGACACCGTCATCCGCAAAACCGCAAGCATTTACTTACTAGCTTGCCACCTCGTGGTCCCCTGCAGAGAGAAAAAAAGTATAGAAAAGGTTCTAAGTATTTGTCTGAGAATAATACAACTATCCCATTAAAAATAAAAACTCTAAAGCAATTTTTGAATAGAGGTGAAAGGACATTATTAAAGCATCAAACAATAGGAAATATGAGGAAATAATGTCCACAAAAGGAGAAATAACGATATTTTCCTAGATGAAGTACTACCATTAAAATGTTTGTAAATTGCGTTCACAACAGGGTCCCAGTAGGATATGTTTGCTCTGACAGTTTTAGTGGAAAACACGGAAGGATGATTTGTCAAACATAGCAGGACATTTAAAAAATGTTTTGGTTTATAATCAGATTGGCTTCCGTGGGTGTAAAGAATCCAGCTGCCAGTGCAAGAGATGCAGGTTCAAACCCTGAGTGGGAAAGATCCCCAGGAGAAGGAAACGGCAACCCACTCCAGTATCCTTGCCTGGAGAATCCCACTGACAGAGGAGCCTAGCTGCTATAGTCCACAGGGTCCCAAAGAGTCAGATGCAAGTTAGCAACTAAACAGCCACCTATATTTAAGATTAGGTTTTCATCATTGGGGAAATGATGTTTTAACAATCAGTTATCCAGTTTCCAAAACAACATACCTAGACCTTACAAAGAAATATGAGACAATTGTATTTAGCAGTTCTAATTATGACATAAATGGCAGGCAACCCACTTCAGTATTCTTGCCTGGAGACTCCCATGGACAGAGGAGCCTGGCGGGCTACAGTCCATGGGGTCGCAAGAGTCGGACACAGCTTAGCAACTAAACCACCACCACCAAACACAGAAAGGAGAGAGGCTTTACTGAGTAGGACGTGGAGCCCTGGAAGACATGAAGACTGTAAGCCAGCCCATACAAAGACTTAAATCGACTTTGGCATGGCAGAAGGTGCCAAAAAGATGTAATAGAAAACTGGCAGAAAATAACCACGTGTACGAATAAACGTGTCGTTTAAGAACAGAGTGCTGTGACACACAGAGCGGGGAAATGGGCGGTGCATGCCAACAGGTGCGTCACGCTTGGAGAGCTCAAAGAGCACGCGTGAGGTCCTTAAGCCCATTGGTTGGGAAGTTACGAATTTAGTGTCAGTCTTGACTCTCAGACGGCTTAACTTCTATCCTGGTTAACATGCTGTGCCTGTATCAGTGTGAAAAACAGGAGGCTGCTCATCATTACCCTCGTCAATGCGCCTGCTCTGGTTTGGGGTGGCAACGTGGCATGACCTGTCCACTTCATAAACATACGTTCCTTTTGAAACAGGAACTCTAGATCTATGAGTTTCGTCCCACTGGAATAAATATATAAGTATAAATAACGTTTATTGCAAAGTTTTAATTACGACACAGATCGATGACATTGTGATTATTCAATACAGTATTGTCCAGTTAATATAAAGATGAAATTCTATGTTTGCTCCTATGGAGTATTGTCGTACAGAATATATTAAATATGTGATTTGCAGAACCTTATGTGTAAAATGATCTTGTAGTCATATAGAGTCAAAATATTTAATATATGTGTGTGCGCATGTGTGTCTATATATGAGTTGGCTAAAAAGTTGATTCAGGTTTTCCATGTTAAAACCCAAATTAAGTTTTTGACCAACCCAATATGTGTATTTTTTCAGTATATATTGAAATCTGTTTTTGTCTTTAACACATGTTAGCCCTTTGTTGGCACTTTGTCTTTCTTCACTTTTTATTGTTCTGTTGGACAGTACAACAACCCAGTCAGATTTTTCATTCTTTGTATTTTGATTGGAAACTCAGGGCCAATATTAGGCTTCATATATGGGTTTCCCTTATGGCTCAACTGGTAAAGAATCCTCCTGCAATGCGGGAGACTTGGGTTGAATCCCTGGGTTGGGAAGTTCCCCTGGAGAAGGGAACGGCTGCCCACCTCAGTATTCTGGCCTGGAGAATTCCACAGAATGTATAGTCCATGGGGTCGCAAAGAGTGGGGACGTGACTGAGAAACTTTCACAGGCCATAAGGGATGTTTTCTTGTAGTTCACTCTTCAGCTTGGTTGGCTCTGCCCCTCCTTGTGCTAGCTGTTAAGGATGTGGAATGCCACTCCTGGACTGCAGATAGGTGGAACTGAGTCAGCCTTTGGAAGCACCTAAATATTTCTGCGTCTCTACCTATCTGATGCATTTAAATGATTCCTGCTTCCCCACATCCTAGTTTTGTTAAGTTCTTTAGATCTTCAAGGCCCCTGCGATCCTTCCAATACTGTAACTTCGAAGTTAAAGTCATCTTTTATGCTCATGTAGAAATTGGTGATTCTAGAGGGTGATTCTCAGAACTACGGAGAAGCTGTATATTGAGGACTGGTTGAAAGAGATCAAAAGAGAAACGAAATCCCATGTTTTATTAGTAAGGAATACTCATGATACAGCAGGATCACAAGCCCACTGCGCACAGGGGCTGGAGAGCTCTTAGCAAAAACTAACGGCGATGAGAAATGCTGGCTTCAAGGGTAAATGTGATGCTCTTTTAAAAGTGAATCATAATTAGAGTGAAACGTCAGTTCTTCGACCTGTGCGGGCTAAGTCGCTTCCGTCGTGTCCGAACCTATGCGACCCTGTGGACTGTGGCCTGCCAGGCTCCTCTGTCCATGGAATTCTCCAGGCAAGAATAGTGGAGTGGGTTCCCCCAGGGGATCTTCCCATTCCAGGGATCCGACCGGTGTCTCTTAAGTCTCATGCACTGGTAGGCGGGTTCTTTACCACTAGCGCCCCTTGGGAAGCCCTCTTCAATCGTCAGACTTTTGGAAATTACCTGCCTCCCCTTGCCCCCGATCCCAGCCACCACATATGTACACACAGTCATAAAGCACCAGGAGAAATCCGAAATCTCCAACCTCTGTCTATCCTGGAAGCTCCGCCCACTTCCCAGACCATCCTCGGGCTCCATGCGCCTGCGCGCTCCACGCACCCTGTGGCCCCGCCCACTGTCGGCCGCAGCCACACGGGTCTCAGCTGGCTGAGCCTAACAGCTGCGCCTGCGCAGTGCGAGCCCGGAGACGGCTCCCAGAAGCCCCCGGGAGGTAGCCAGGGCTTCTGGACCCGGAGTCGGAGCTGTGAGGCCTCCAGACCGCCCCGTTCCGGAAGGGGAGGCACCGAGAAGTTACAGAGGGCGGCGGTCACCAGGCAGCGGAGAGGAGCCCTGCCTTAGCAGCCTGCTCGCCCGGCTTCAAATGCCGGCGTCCCTGTTGGGGCTAAGTTGCCCAGGGGCCCTTGTGCTGTGAGGACGCGCCCACTTCGGGCAAGGAGGGCGGCAGTCGTGATCGTGCGCGCGTGACTTGGCGACCGTGACCGACAGTGCGTGGAGGGTGTGACCGGGGAGAGGAGGCGGGTACGTGTGTGAATGGAGGGTGTGTACGCGCAGGTGTGACGCGACTAGCGGGTGGGCGGCGGAGGCGGCTGGTGTGTGACTGGGGCTCGTGTTTCTGCGCGTGTCTCTTGTGCACTTTGCCCGTCCCAGCGGCGTGTATTGGAACGAGTGAAGGATTTTCCGTGGCTGAGAGCTGAAAACACCCCCGGAGGAGACCGCCCCACTGCAGTCCAGCACCCCCGACTCCCGCACCGAAAGTTCGGTGTGGCCCAAAGCCTTGGAATCTTGGGAAGGTGCCCGGTCGGGGTGGGGCGGCTAAAGCCTTTCTTCCCTGCCCGCCTGGAAGATGTAGAAGTCGGGACACCAGACATGTCCACGGGCCTGAGTATGGAGGTAAGAGTGGAAATTGGGGTTGGGGGTACTGCTTGTGGGTCCAGGGACTGGAGGATGATGGCCCTGGCCTCAGACTCTGGTGGACGCAGAAGTTCAAAGATTTAAACGGTCACCTAGGACCAGAGTATGGAGCTGAATTCAGGAACTGGACTTGACTTGCCCTCCCCTTACAGGTCTGTGTGGGTGTCTCCAAGGACCCAGGGGAGAGAGCCTTCAGGATTAGAACATTACCTCTGAGTGCTCTGCTGCTCTTCAAGGAGGACCTCAGTATTTAATTTTTTTTTAATCTGTTAGTGTTAGAATATTCAATTCGGTTCAGTTGCTCAGTCGTGTCCTACTCTCTGCGACCGCATGAACTGCAGCACGCCAGGCTTCCCTATCCATCAGCAACTCCCAGAATTTACCCAAACTCATGTCCATCGCGTCGGTGACGCCATCCAACCATCTCATCCTCTGTGGTCCCCTTCTCCTCCCACCTTCCATCTTTCCCAGCATCAGGGTGTTTTCCAATGAGTCAGTTCTTTGCATCAGGTGGCCAAAGTTTTAGAGTTTCAGCTTCAGCATCAGTCCTTCCAGTGAATATTCAGGGTTGATTTCCTCTAGGATGGACTGGTTGGATCTCCTTGCAGTCAGTCCAGGGGACTCTCAAGAGTCTTCTTCAACACCACAGTTCAAAAGCATCAATTCTTTCTCACTCAGCTTTCTTAATAGTCCAACTCTCACATCCATACATGACTACTGGAAAAACCATAGCTTTGACTAGATGGACCTTTGTTGGTAAAGTAATGTCTCTGCTTTTTAATATGCTCTCTTGGTTTGTCATAGGTTTTCTTCCAAGGAGTAAGTGTCTTAATTTTATGGCTGCAGTCACCATCTGCAGTGATTTTGGAGCCCCCAAAATTTCACTGTTTCCATTGTTTCCCCGTCTATTTGGCATGAAGTAATGGGACCGGATCCCATGATCTTAGTTTTCTGAATGTTGAGTTTTAAGCCAGCTTTTTTACTCTCCTCTTTCACTTTCATCAAGAGGCTTGTTAGTTCTTCACTTTCTGCCATAAGGGTGGTGTCATCTGCATATCTGAGGTTATTGATATTTCTCCCGGCAATCTTGATTCCAGCTTGTGCTTCTTCCAGTCCAGTGTTTTTCATGATGTACTCTGCGTATAAGTTAAATAAGCAGGGTGACAATATACAGCCTTGACGTACTCCTTTTCCTATTTGGAACCAGTCTGTTGTTCCATGTCCAGTTCTAACTGTTGCTTTTTGACCTGCATACAGATTTCTCAGGAGGCAGGGCAGGTGGTCTGATATTCCCCTGTCTTGAAGAATTATCCACAGTTTGTTGTGATCCATATCTCAAAGACTTTGGCATAGTCAATAAAGCAGAAATAGATGTTTTTCTGGCACTCTCTTGCTTTTTTGATGATCCAACAGATGTTGGCAATTTGATCCCTGGTTCCTCTGCCTTTTCTAAATCCAGCTTGAACATCTGAAAGTTCATGGTTCACATATTGTTGAAGCCTGGCTTGGAGAATTTTGAGCATTATTTTGCTAGTGTGTGAGATGAGCACAATTGTACAGAAGTTTGAGCATTCTTTTGAGCATTCTTTGGCATTGCCTTTCTTTGGGACTGGAATGAAAACTGACCTTTTCAGTCCTGTGGCCACTGCTGAGTTTTCCAGATTTGCTGGCGTATTGAGTGCAGCACTTTGACATCATCATCATTTACGATTTGAAACAGCTCAACTGGAATTCCATCACCTCCACTAGCTTTGTTTATAGTGATGCTTCCTATGGCCCACTTGACTTCACATTCCAGGATGTCTGGCTCTAAGTAAGTGATCACATCATTGTGGTTTCTGGGTCATGAAGATCTTTTTTGTATAGTTCTGTGTATTCTTGCCACCTCTTCTTAATATCTTTTGTTTCTGTTAGGTCCATACCATTTCCTTTATTGTGCTCATCTTTGCATGAAATATTTTCTCAGTATCTCTAGTTTTCTTGAAGAGATCGCTAGTCTTTCTCATTTTATTGTTTTCCTCTATTTATTTGCATTGATTGCTGAGGAAGGCTTTCTTGTCTCTCCTTGCTATTCTTTGGAACTCTGCATTCAAATGGGTGTATCTTTCCATTTCTCCTTTGCTTTTTGCTTCTCTTCTTTTCACAGCTATTTGTAAGGCCTCCTCAGACAGCTGTTTTGCTTTTTTGCATTGCTTTTTCTTGGGGATGGTCTTGATCACTGCCTCCTGTACAAAGTCACAAACCTCTGTCCATAATTCTTCAGGCACTCTGTCTATCAGATCTAATCCCCTGAATCTATTTGTCACTTTAACTGCATAATCGTAAGGGATTTGATACTCAGCCATAAAAAAGAACGGAGAAGGGAATGGCAACCCACTCCAATGTTCTTGCTTGGAGAATCCCAGGCACAGAGGAGCCTGGTGTGCTGCCGTCTATGGAGTCACACAGATTCGGACACAACTAAAGTGACTTAGCAGCAGCAGCATAAAAAGGAACTCATTTGAATCAGTTCTAATGAGGTGGATGAACCTGGGCCCTGTTTCAGAGTGAAGTGAGTCAGAAAGAAAAACAAATCTCGTATATTAACACATACATATGGAATCTAGAAAAATGATACTGATGATACTGGTATGCCTGGTAGCAGTAGAGATGCAGCCCTAGAGGATAGATTTGTGGACACAGCTGGGGACAGAGAGGCTGGGGAATTGAGAGAGTACCACGGAAACATATGTATTGCCATGTGTAAAACAGATATCCAGTGGGAATTTGCTGTATGATGCAAGGTGCTAAAACCTGGCACTCTAAGGACCTAGATGGGTAGGAGGGAGGTTCAAGATAGAGGGGACATGTGTATACTTAGGGCTGATTCATGTTGCTATGTTATAAATCAATACAACATTGTAAAGCAATAATCCTCCAATTAAAAATTAATGAATTTAAAAATCTGTTAGAGTCCTGTCCCATTTATCACTGGGATGAGACGTGGGAGGAAGGCGAGATTCACAGCTTCATTTGGAAGTGCTGAGGGATCCCTGCCTCTCCGTGGCTTAGCCACCTTGTAGTAGGTGAACAGAAATATTCCCCCATTCCTGCCTCACACTGCTTTGTCTCCAGCCGCACCCCTTCACAACCAGAGTGAGTAAAGAGCGGGGGGAGAAACACTGCCCATAGCCTTACTGTTCTTCACTTGTTTTTCTGCGTGCAGTAATGGTAGCTCATGTTTACTGAGTGCTTTCTCTAGGCCAGACACGGTTCTAAGACCTTCGGGGGATATTAACACCAAACCTGAAAACAGTAGGAACTGGAAGCTATCTTATCTCCTTTTTACAGATGAGGATACTGAGGCATAGAAAGGACAAGTAATCACTGGTAAGTAGAGGAGCCAGGATTCACATCCAAGACAGGCTGAGTCTAGAGTCCCCCTCATTCTGGGTCTCATGTAAGCCCTTCAACATCTGCTTGGGGTGACATTCTTAACCACCTTTGACACTTGAGAAACTGACCCTGAGAAGGTTAAGTAAGTTCAAGAGTTCAGATCCCAAGACCTCCACTGCAGGAGTTTTTTTATTTAAACTTTCAGACCCAGCTTTTGTTATGTAAAATGAGGACAATATTATATATACTGTTATAAGGATTAAGTGAACTCATACCTGTGAAGTACATGGTGTAGTCCCTACCACATAATAACCAGTGCTTAATAAGTGTTCGTTCTTTTAATCATCATTATAATGCTTTGAAAAAGCACTGGAGTTTAGAAGAAAGAAACCAGAATCAAGTCAGTTTATCCTCTTCCTGATTGAAGAAACTTGGCTTAGGGGACAGGGGACTTCTTCAGAACTAAATAGTTTGTCACAAAGCATAATGGGAACCTGAGTCTGCTGACAGGTTTTTGGTCCAGCTATCTGCAAGCCACGTGGACTCTGTTGTAACCAAGGTGGTAATACTTTCTCGGGAAGATGGCTTTTTTCAAGTCTCATAGACTCTTTGCAAATCCTTAGTAGTTATTTGCACATGGGGGATTTTTTTCTGTTATATTCTGGTGTCTGCTTGAGTAAATAACTTGGGTGGAAGTCAGGCAAATCTACGTTGGTGACTAGGCTGCACTGTTTACAAGCTTGTGACTTGTGCAAAATACTTTACTTCCCAGAGCTTTCATATGTGAAACTGTGACAATATTCCCCATTTTTGTTGAAGATTCTGACAGTCAAATCAGAGTTTTAATATATACAGCATGCCTCATACATCTGTATTGTTATTGAAAGGGTGGATTTGGGCGAGAGAGCGATAGTGCTCAGCCTGGAAATCCAGAGCAGAGCAGAACCCCAGCTGTAAACTAAAGGTCTCCCAGCGACTTCCTGGACTGTGAGAGGAGGGTGCCGCAGGAATGGAGCGTGGAGTAGAGAACAGACGGGGCTGAAGGGCGATGCTTCTGGGCTGTGACTGTCAGAGCTTCTCAGTTTCACATCATTCCTTTCTCCTCCTCCCAGCTCTGCCCTCTCGGGGTAAAGCCCTTCTCCACTTGAGGAGCCAGGAAGAAGAGGTGATGGGAATTGAACTTCTTAAAGCCATGTCCCTGGTTAGTATTCCCTTTTTTCTCCTAAAGTACTAGCTTGCTTTCCAGGACTTTGGCAAGCTTGTTTCCTTCTGAAAATTGGAACATTGGGATTTAAGGAAGCGCAGTGGAAATGGTAGGTCAGTTCAGTTCAGTTGCTCACTCGTGTCTGACTCTTTGTGACCCCACGGACTGCAGCACGCCAGGCTTCCCTGTCCATCACCAACTCCCGGAGCTCGCTCAAACTCAGTGTCCATCTAGTCAGAGATATTTCTATGTAATGCAATCAACTATTCTTTTGAATTTAAAATATCTTAAGTGGTTGAAAACAAAACTAACAGCTTAGGTTTGCTGAGCAGAACAGGACTTGAACATAGGTGTTCTGGCTTCAGAGACCATGTGTGGGAGGATATACTTTCTAGTCTTCATATACGCTCTGCTGTCTTGTAGCTGTGTTCTTTCTTGTGTGACCTTTCTCATGCCCATGAGACAGATAGTTTGGCTGACATACCAGCCCACTGCAGATACTGTTCTGCACACAGAACAAGTGCTTATGAATCCCGTGTGATCCTTCACTGACTTCAGAGTAGTGTACACGCTCATTCCATTTCCCTCATATGTTTGCCTTTGTGCTTGATTTCTGGTTTTTGTCATGCTCCTCTGAGCTGTCAGATAAGCTTCTGCTAAATATGCTCTCAGCAGTGTCCTCAGGGAGTTGCTCTTCCACGAGCTCTCCCTCCACTGTCTCTCATAATCCTGTGTGTTTATGAGAATTATTTCTGTGTGACACCACCACAGCCATGTTCTTAACTACCATAGCATACTGAAATTAGTAAAGTGAAATGTAAGTAAAGCTTTTATTGAAATATTAAACCAAATGTTTCACCTCTTTCTGGGCTCCACTTCTTTCATTCCCATCTTTCCTTTATCATTATCATAGATAACAGTTCTTGAGTACTTAGCCTGTACTGTGCCTGTTGCTTCATTTAATTCTCACCGTGCTGCTCTAAGGTAGGTACTGAAATTATTCTCATATTTTTTAGGAGGGAAATCTTGAAGCACAAAGGAGTTGATCGACTTGGCAAAGATCACCCAGCTAGCCAGTGCTAGAGTCTGAACTCTTTGGAATAATCTGACCTTTTTCTCTGGTCTTACTCAAGACTGCTGTATATTCAAAACTCATTCTTAGATATTTATGGAAATGATTCTTAGATATTAATATAAATGAAATCACAAAAAGAGGAACGGAAAATCTCCCATCAGCCCCAGAACCAGCCTCACTTCACGGTTGGTTATAAATTCAGTTCATGTAACAAGACACGGGTTGCTTGTCATGTGCTTATCTCGTATGGTCTCTCCTGACACTTCTCAGCAGCTTATCAAAAAACAGTTTGCCAAATGAGTTCTCTCCTAATCCAAATATATTTGTATTTCAAAAGAGAATAGTACTGCTAGGCCGTTTTTCTTTCATTTTTTAGGCATACCTCGGTATCTCAAGAACACTAAGATTTCTTAGAATATATTGTGGAGCTTGAAGTCATGCTCATCAGGTCAGCCTCATTCCTTGAAACTTTCTATTGCAGTCCCAGAGCTCTTTAGACTCTCCTTGTAGAAAAGTGAGCTAACTCCTAACATATAAAATAATTCACTGCTTCGTAATATTCTAGGGGTTTTGTTTGTTTTGTTGTGGCGTGTTTTTGGCTGCACTGCAAGGCATGCAGGATCTTAGGGGTTGAACCCATGTCCCCTGCAGTGGGAGGGAGCATAGCATCTTAACAACTGGACTGCCAGGGAAATTGCCATGATTACTGTTGTTGTTCAGTCACTAAGTTGTGCCCTGCTCTTTGTGACCCCATGGACTGCAGCCTACCAGGCTTCCTTGTCCTTCACTATCTCCCGGAGTTTGCTCAAATTCATGTGAATTGAGTCAGTGATGCTTTCTAACCATCTCATCGTCTGCCACCCCCTTCTCCTTCTGCCATCAATCTTTCCCAACATTAACGTCTTTTCCAATGAGTTGGCTCTTTGCATCAGGTAACCAAAATGCTGATGACACTCGGTTTTGAATGCAGGCAGCATTTTTTCATGTGAGAATATCTCCTCACACCATAAAATGCTTTAAGAGCAGAGAGCATCTCTGTGGTTTTCTTTTTCCTAATATGTAAAGTGTAACTAGGCAGAAAAGTCGTTCGGTTCAACTAGCTACTTGATCTCTATCCTTTAGACAGCCCACTGCAATCACTCACCCAGTGTTTTTTTCCCTAACTTATAACTCTGGAGCCAGCTAAGTCAGGGGATGAATGCTAATTGTGCAAGAGGACATTTGTGTAATTTCAGGATGCAGTGACTTTCATGGATGTAGCCGTCGACTTCTCCCAAGATGAGTGGGAATGGCTGACTCTTGCTCAGAGGACTTTGTACAAGAAAGTGATGTTAGAGAACTACAGCAACCTGGCTTCGCTGGGTGAGAGCGTTTGCCACCTTCTGTCTCCCCTTCGGAGTCTTTCCACCTCAGTAGTCTGTCATATCTTATCAGCATTTTCCTGCGATGTTTCTCTTTCTCAGGACCACTTAGCTCTGGAATATCCACAGCATAGGTAATGTTCTTGTTTTCTCTTACATACAGGTCTTTGCATTTCAAAACCAGATGTGATCTCTTTCCTGGAGCAAGATAAAGAGCCCTGGATGATGAAAGGAGAGTTGACCAGAGGCCTGTGCCCAGGTAAATGCGGGATGGCTACAGCTGGGAAAACAATTCTAAAGGTGTTTCTTCCCTCTGACACTTGTTGGAAAACACCTCTCCAAGTCCTTCCCAAATTGAAACCTTTTATTCTACAACTTTTTTTTTTTTTTTTTGTACCATTTTAAATGTTATGGACAGAGGAGCCTGTCGGGCTACAACTGAGCAGTTGCCACACACATATACACAACCTTTTATTTAATTATTTTTGGCTGTCCTGGTTCTTTGTTGCTGCGCCACAGACTTTCTCTAGTTGCAGTGAGCAGGGCAACCCTTCATTGCAGTGCACGGGCTTCTCCCTGGGGTGGCTTCTCTTGTTGCAGAGCACGGGCTCTGGGTGAGCAGGTTTCAGTAGTCACGGGACGTGGGCATAGTAGTTGTGGTGTACAGGCTTAGCTGCCCGGCAGCATGTGGGATTTTCCCAGACCAGGGATCAAACCCATGTCCCCTGCATTGGCAGGCCAACTGTAAACCACTGGACTACCAGGGAACTCCTCTACCAGTATTTTTTAAGTGGGTCTTTTCTTCTTTTCCCCATGGGTACAACATACAACCTTTACTGACTTTCTACCAATACCAGTCTGTTTCTGAACTCTGTTGTGTTCCACTGATGTTTACCTAGTTCTGCTCAAGTACTATATTGTTATAATTATTCCTGATTTTGAGCCATTTTTTAAATTCTTTAGGCAGGTTTGTGTCCAATTTTTCAAACTTGTTTAAATGTTTCCTTTCTTTAAAATGTGACTTATCAAGTTAACCAGTATATAACTACGTTTTCCTCTCTGCTTTTAATCATTTTTCTCTTTGTTGTTGTTGTTTTTTTGTTTTGTTGTCTATGCTTTTTCTTTAATCCCCCTTCACATCATCCCACCCCTTGAATTGAAAAACTTTAGTTCTAAAAGTTGTTAACTTTATGACTTCATGTATTTTTTAATTTGCATTTTAAAACTCATCCACTTGAGATTCAAAATAACATCTTTTGATACCCATATGAAAGATGAAGAAAGTAACTCACTAATGTTACCTATTTCCTTCTTCTTTGTCTGTCTTCTCCCTTTTATTGTACTTACTAGGAGTTTTTGGCTTAGGTTACTTTCTTCAGTTTATTAGTTTTTTCACCCTGTCCTGCTTAAAAGATTTTTTTCTGGTTTAGAGCAATAGATGAGAGCCTGTGGACATATACTGCAGGGAGATGAGCTTCAAGTGAGGAGGTTAGTTTATTCTGAGGCTTGCTGTGTGGCCTTTTCCTGCTTTCAGTTCTCAAAGTTTCAAGAAGTGGATGTTGGTAGGTCACTAACACTGTATGTTAATAAACAATAAATAATTTTTAAATGAATTAAGCATCCAACTCAAGATATTAGAAAAAACAATGAATCTCAGGAAAACTGAAATAAGTTACACATAGTGATTTATATTGCTAGAGATAAAAGTATATATAAACTGTCAGGACAAATGAGAGAAGACACAGGAAAGAAATAATGGTAAATGATGCCTAAGTACTTAAAAGAATGATATGAATCCATTTTTGAAACTCAACTATTTGTAAACAATTTGAAAATCTGAATGAAATGGATGATACTTTATGAGACTGTAATTACCAGAACTGACACCAGAGATAGAAAATTTGAACAGACCAGGTACCACTGAAAACATGTAGGAAGTCATTTAAGAACTGCTTCCTCCCCAAAAAGAAGCAATTAACCCCAAATAGTTTCACACAGTAATTATATAAAGCTTGTAAAGAAAAAAATCATTGTTTGAAGTTTTCCTTGACAGAGAATAAAAAGGAGAACTATTTTAAAATGTTACTGTGAAGATAGTGTAACATTCGATACCAAAAGAGCATCCCCAAAAAGGGAATTATTAATGCAATAATAAATATTAGTACAATATCTTAAATAAAAAGTCATGTTGAAATAATATACCATAGCCAAGGAGCGTTTATTCTAGAAATGCAAAGATGGTCACATCACCTAACTTGAAGAACTGTCAAAAACATGTCCCTTTATAGGCTTCAGCAACTGTTGTGATTCACATGGTTTTGTTTTGTAAGTTTCTGTTCTTCTAGCATTAAATAAAGGAGATATTTGCTTTCTTAATATCTTTCAGACTTGGAGTATGTGTGGATGAAAAAGGAATTATCTCTAAACCAGGACATCTATGAGGAAAAGTTATCTCAGGCAATGATAATGGAAAGACTTACAAGCTATGACCTTGAATGTTCCACATTAGGGGAAAACTGGAAGTGTGAAGACCTGTTTGAGAGGGAGCTGGTAAGTCCAAAGACACATTTTAGGCAAGAGACAGTCAGTCACATAGATACCCTTATTGAGAAAGGAGACCACTTTAACAAATCTGGGACAATTTTTCATCTGAATACATTATGTTATATAAAACAGCTATTTCCCATCAAAGAGAGAATATATAATTTTGACACAGATAAGAAAAGCTTAAAGACACATTCCTTTGTGAAAAAAGACAAGCAGGTCTATGGAGAAAAGAAACTTTTGAAATGTAACAACTGTGAGAAAACTTTCAGCAAAATCTCAACTCTTACTCTTCATCAGAGAATTCATACTGGAGAGAAACCCTATGAATGTCTCGAATGCGGAAAAGCCTTTAGCCAGAGTGCCCACCTTGCTCAACATCAGAGAATCCACACAGGAGAAAAACCCTTCAAATGTACTGAGTGTGGAAAAGCATTCAGCCAGAATGCTCATCTCATTCAACACCAGAGAGTTCACACTGGAGAAAAACCTTACCAGTGTGAGCAGTGTGACAAAGCCTTCAGCCAGCTTGCGTATCTTGCCCAACACCAGAGAGCTCACACTGGAGAGAAACCCTACGAATGTATCGAATGTGGGAAGGCCTTTAGTTATTGTTCATCTCTGGCTCATCACCGAAGGATTCACACTGGAAAGAGGCCCTACAAATGCACTGACTGTAGGAAAGCCTTCCAGCAGAACGCTTCTCTTACACGCCATCGAAGGTACTGTCACACTGGAGAAAAGCCCTTTGATTGTATCGACTGTGGGAAAGCCTTCACTGACCACATAGGACTTATTCAGCATAAGAGAATCCATACTGGAGAGAGACCCTATAAATGTAAGGTGTGTGGAAAGGCTTTTAGCCATGGCTCCTCCCTGACCGTCCATCAGAGAATTCATACAGGAGAGAAACCCTATGAATGTAGTATCTGTGAGAAAGCCTTTAGCCATCGTGGCTCGCTCACTCTTCATCAGAGAGTCCATACTGGAGAGAAACCCTATGAATGTAAGGAGTGTGGGAAAGCTTTCAGGCAGAGCACGCACCTCGCCCACCATCAGAGAACTCATACCGGGGAGAAAGCTTACTAATGGAGGGACTGCAGCAAAACCTTCAGCCAGAGTGCTCATCTTGCGCAGCGTCAGAAGATACACACTGGAGAGAAACCACATGAATGGAAGGAGTGGTAAGGCCTTCAGTCAGATTGCTCACCTTATTCAGCACCAGAGTTCACACCGGTGAGAAGCCTTATGAATACAATGTGGGAAGGCCTTCAGTGATGGCGCCTATCTTGCTCAACATCAGAGACTTCCCACTGGCAAAAGACCCTACGCGTGTCTCGAATGTGGGAAGGCGTTCAGACAGAGGGCATCCCTGATCTGTCACCAAAGGCGTCACATGGGCGAGAAAACTTACAAATGCAGCATCCGTGGAAAAGCCTTTAGTCATCGTAAATCCCTTACTCTGCATCAGAGAATTCACACAGGGGAGAAACCTTACGAGTGTAAGGAATGCAACGAGGCCTCCAGCCAGACTGCCCATCTGACACTGCACAGGAGAGTTCACACTGGAGAAAGGCCGTATACGTGCAAAGCATGTGGAAAAGCGTTTAGGTAGACTGTACATCTTGCTCACCATCAGCGAATTCATGCTGGAGACTCGTCCTCGGTGATTGCCGCCTCTTCCTACCACCACGTCCTCTAGTTTCAATCTTCTAAACATTTCTAGAATCGATCACTTTTTTTCTAGCTCAGCGTGTCATTATCACAGTTCAAGATGCAGCCATCTCATTTGGATTTCTGCATAGCATTACAACCATATTTCCTCTTGCTCCCCTCAAGTGTATTTTTAACACTGTAGCCAACTGAATCTTTTAAAAATAAAGAATTTATTCATGTTACTTTTCCATTTAAAGCACTTATTTTGAAAAATATGTTAGGTAATCCACTTAAAGCATTTAGCATGCTATCATAGACTTATAATGAGTGCCATTAAGGTAGACTTTTCCTTACAGTGATGTTAAGCTACAAGTATAATGAGCCAGTAGGTCAAGACTAAGAAGCCTAAAATTTTAGAGTAAACAGAGAACTCTTTACTCTCCTTGTAGGTCGGAAAGATGAACACATTCAGAATTGAAAGATTCTATGATATCCAGGGTACCATGGTGGCTTGCTCTTCCCTCTGTATGAATAAAAAGACATCTACTGGAGGAGGAAATGGCAACCCAATCCATATTGTTGCCTGGGAAATCCCATGGACAGAGGAGCCTGCCGGGATACAGTCCAGGCAGTCGCAAAAGAGTCAGACACTACACAGTGACTAAACAACAACAACGTTTAGCAGAATAAGGCTTAAAAAAAGGAGACATCTAGCATCATTGGTGAGGAAATCTCACCGCACCTGGCACTTAGGAGGGAGACTAGGCCAGTTAGAACAAAAGCATTGGGTAGAATGTGGGACTTGCCAGGGGAAAGTATTAAAAGTAAACTAAAATGAACCAGCTAGAAAACTTGAGTAGGTTAATAGCCATGAAATAAACTACAAAAGACAGTTCAACACTTTAACTGTAGAAAAGAACCACAGACAGCTCCTGTGATACTGAATTATTCTAGCATATAAAATAAATACAGTAAAGCTTCCCATCTTGTTCTGTGAGACGGACAAGACAAATACCAAAACAGGAAAACATACATACTGCAGTTGGCTTTTGAATGTAGATGTTAAATATTTTTTAAATATTAAAATGCAGAGGAAATGAAAAGCTAGACATGTCTCTGTATAGACATACTCAGTCTGGCAGAGACATTTCTTCCCAAGTTAAATACGTGAATTCACTGGTAATCCAGTAGAAGTCCCAGTATGTAAGTTGACAAGCTCATTTTGACCATCTATATGGTACTGTGATATAACAAGTAGTACAGTAATACTCATTAAATTAAGATTAGTTGAACATTTACTAATGTTCCAGGCACTGTTTTAGGTACTGGGGATGCAGCAAGGTGTGAAATGTACTGAAAAAAGTTTGATCTTGCAGATCTAGTGGGAAAAGACAAACTCAAATTTGAAATGCAATACTATATAGTCAGTATGTGACATGTACCATGATGTGAAACGATCCAAAGAGGGATCCAGGGGGATCCAGGGACTGGCAGGGGATGCCTTACACCCCCAGAACATATGGGCATTAGAGCCAAGGGGTGAGGGAAGAACTAGAAAAAGCTGTCAGCCACAAAGGACATAATGAGAATAATTGTGATAGTCTCAAAGTGGATAATTACGATGCTTTGAGTGTTTCAGGGAGAACTGATGGTTTAACAAGGTTCATGAGAGTTCTTTTCACCCTTTGTGAATTGTGATTTAGAGGCTGTTAGAGATTTTTGTTTTCTGTGCTGGGTCTTAGTTACAGCATGCAGAATCCTTAGTTGCAGCATAAGGGATCTAGTTCCCTGACCAGGGATGAAATGTTTCATTTTGTTTTGGCAGCAGTCTTACTGAGCTATAACTCACCCACTTAAAGTATATGATTCAAGGAATTCCCTGGCAGTCCAGTGGTTAGGACTCAGCACTTTCACTGCTGAGAGGGGCGTGTGTGTGTCTGTGTGTGTCTGTGTGTCTGTGTGTGCTCAGTGGTGTCTGACTCTGTGATGTCCTGGACTGTAACCCATCAGGCTCCTCTTTCCATGGAACATTCCAGGGAAGAATACTGGAGTGGGTTCCCATTTCCTCCTTCAGTGTTCCTTCCTGACCCAGGGATGGAAACCGAGTCTCTTGTGTCTCCTATGTTAGCAGGAGGATTCTTTACACTTAGGAAGCCATATATATATATAATTCAGTGACTTTTAGTGTGTCCAGGGTTGTGTAACCATCACCACATTTAATTTTAGAATATTTTCATCATCTAAAAAGAGATCCCCTGCCCTCTAAGTAGTTACTCTTACTCCTGGTGGAGAACACTTATACCTGGAGCACTTCATACACCTGGAGGTACCTGGAGCATCCCGAGCTCTCCAGTTTCCTCTTGGCTGCTACGTAAGGCCATGTGAGGGGAGTTCTTATCGAGGGGACACAAGCACTGGAAAACGGCGTTTGGGGCTTCCTCTTTACTTTGGCATAGAGGCTCGGAGATAGGTGGTCTTATCAAGAGCATGTGGAGATTTTTGATTGCCCTTATATATGATGAAAAGGATTTTTCATTTCAGTGGGGCGAAGGCAGATTGATCAGATGGCCTTGGGACAGTTAGCTCTCTGGAAAGACGTAGATGTATGCTTTGCCCCTGATGAAGTTCTGACAGAGCGCTAAATCTGCAATACTAAAGTACAAGAAAAACAGAATATTTCTGTAACCTTGGCTTGAGGCACACTTTCTTAAGCAGTACACGTAACGCAGGAGGTGACATTAAACTGAGTAACACTTCTGTGTGAAAGCATCAGTTAAGAGAGAAATGAGAGACTGAAAAAAATGTCTGCAACAAATATGACAAAGGGCAATACTCCTGATATTAAAAGTACTGTTACAAATCAGTAATAGTAACACCTGCAACTCAGGAAAATGGACAGTGCTAACAGCAACCCACACCAGTATTCTTGCCTGGGAAATCCCATGGACAAGAGGCTGGCAGGCCACAGACCATGGGGTAGCAGAGTCAGACATGACTTAGCAACTAAACAACAACAGTGGCCACTTTAAAGAAAATGAAATGAAAGCAGCAAAAGAAAATTACCCACTATCATTAGTAGTCAAGGCAATGCAAAATAAAGTGATAATATAATCTACTTTTTTTTCCCCAATAGATTGATTTAAACCATAGAAGAGTGATAATAATCCAGTTTTGGTGAATGTGTGAAAACAAGGCAAATCCATTTCCCATTATATAAATTGCTATATAGATACAGACCATTTGAATCAATATTCCTCAGAAGCCAAAGTGTACAAAGGTAGGTAAATGTATAATGGGAAAACTTTTTAATGATAAACTCTTAGCAGTGTACGGTCATGGGCAAAGGGTTAAGTTAATTACACTCAATTCATTCAATAGAATTATATGCAACTGTTGAAAAGTGTATATAGCCATAAAAGAGAGTTGTGCTATATTAAGTGAAAAGCATTTTTTCAGACGTGTAATCTAGTGTGAACTCATAATATCAAAAATAAGCCCCTAAGTACATGTTTTTCTGTTTTTCCCTGCCCAGTTTTCCTTGCCTTCTTTTGACTGTAATCTCCTTTTCCTTTGAGTAGCTGGCCATACCCTGTGTTACAGTTGGGTACATGAGGAAGCATGTCACTCAGACAGGCCTGCACAGAACACAGACTGTCTCACTTTCCCCCACCTCCAGTACCTTTCCCCGTGCCTAAGACCATTCTGCTGCTTTAACCCGAAATATCTCCAGCCCCTCCCCTCAGGGAGGCAGGTGAGATGTTCTCCCACCTCCTTGCTTGGCTGCCTGGGATTAAACCTTTTCCTTGTTGCAAACGTCGTCTTTCTTGCTGTGCCTTGGGCAAATGAACCTGGTTAGGTAACAACAGATATCATCCTTACAGGAACCAGATAAACGGTACACTGGACCTCTATGATTTCTGTTTTTTTTTTTTTCACAGCTGCATGTGTATATCTACATTTGTCAAAATATTTAATGGAAGTCATTAATGACTACCTAAGACTAGCTGACTCTTCACATTTCTGTGGCCACCCAGACATTTCAGCAAATGCTCTTGTGCTTGGCTTTGTGATTTATGGTGTAAGAGGCCCAGCCCGGAGGCCTGGTTCCCACCCCAGCCCGCCATGGTCCTCCTGTGCCGCCTCTCTCGTCTGTACCACTGTCTCACCTGGAAGCTTGGTTGTGAGGATTAAACACGTTCTTAAGTCATAAAAATGCCAACAACAGAAGCTGGCATATAAGTTGAGTTGCTTAGTCATATCTGACTCTGCGGCTCCATGGACTATACATACACAGTTTATGGAGTTCTCCAGGCCAGAATACTCGAGTGGGTAGCCTTTCCCTTCTCCAGGGGATCTTCCCAACCAGGGATCGAACCCAGGTCTCTCGCATTGCAGACAGATTCTTTACCAGCTGAACCATAAGGGAAGCCCAAGAATACTGGAGTGGGTAGCCTATCCCCTTCTCCAGCAGATCTTCCTGACCCAGGAATCGAACCTGGGGGGCTTCCTGCATTTCAGGTGGATTCTTTACCAACTGAGCTATCAGGGAAGCCACAATAAAAAGGGTGAATACTGTTTTTTTATGATCGTTTGTTACTTTGCATCTCGGTATGTTTCACAAATTTTCTGTAATTCAGCTATTTTGTGTAACCTCACTCTGAAGTAAGCTGCCCAGAAGCATCCCTCAGTCCAGCCCAGGAGAAGGGTGGACCTGGCACCCTCCTTTTCTGGAATTTTCTCTCCTCCCCTCTTCCTCTCTAAGCAAACCCTCTCCTCTCCACTCGTCTGCCCTTCCCTCCCCCATCTCCCTCCACTCTCCGCTTTCCTTCTCTCATTCCAGCCCTCGATTCCTCCCCTCCTCCTACCCAACTTCCTTCGGCCGCGGCTCCGGTGCCGCGCGGGCCTCTGGGAGTGGAGGGGCGCGGTCGGGTCTCGGGTGGGTTCCGCTCCGCGCGCGGGCTTCTGGGAAGTGTCGGGCCGACCGCGCAGGCGCCGCGCGGCCTGGCGCGCCTAGCGCGGCGGTCCCTGTCCAGACCGAGCGGCGTGGGTGAGTCCGGGGGTGGCCGGGGTAGGGGCGGGAGGAGAGGGAGAGTGGGCGGGTCGGTCCCGAGGAGAGGTGTGCGGACTGAAGGGGGGCGCCAGGGCCCCAGTGGGAACTGCGGGCTGAGGGGAGGGTGTGCCGCCGGGGAGCGCCGAGGGGAGGGGCGTGGGGTCCAGTGGGAACTGCGGGCTGAGCGAAGGCGGGCGGGCTGAGGGGAGGGTGTGCCGCCGGGGAGCGCCGAGGGGAAGGGCGTGGGGGTCCAGTGGGAACTGCGGGCTGAGGGGAGGGTGTGCCGCCGGGGAGCGCCGAGGGGAGGGGCGTGGGGTCCAGTGGGAACTGCGGGCTGAGCGAAGGCGGGCGGGCCGAGGGGAGGGTGTGCCGCCGGGGAGCGCCGAGGGGAAGGGCGTGGGGGTCCAGTGGGAACTGCGGGCTGAGCGAAGGCGGGCGGGCTGAGGGGAAGGGCGTGGGGTCCAGTGGGAACTGCGGGCTGAGCGAAGGCGGGCGGGCCGAGGGGAAGGGCGTGGGGTCCAGTGGGAACTGCGGGCTGAGCGAAGGCAGGCGGGCTGAGGGGAAGGGCGTGGGGTCCAGTGGGAACTGCGGGCTGAGCGAAGGCGGGCGGGCCGAGGGGAAGGGCGTGGGGTCCAGTGGGAACTGCGGGCTGAGGGGAGGGTGTGCCGCCGGGGAGCGCCGAGGGGAGGGGCGTGGGGTCCAGTGGGAACTGCGGGCTGAGCGAAGGCGGGCGGGCCGAGGGGAAGGGCGTGGGGTCCAGCTGGGAACTGCGGGCTGAGCGAAGGCGGGCGGGCCGAGGGGAAGGTGTGAGGACTGAAGCAAGAGGGTGTGCGGGCTCAGCGAGAGGCGGGGCAGAAGCCTGGAGCCAGGAAGCGGTTACCAACCTGATCTGATGGGATGGGGAAGGAGGCGAATCCCTATCTGCGTGTGAGTGTGTGGCTGTATGCACATCGGTGTCTGCGTGGGTGTCCCCTTTGTCTAGTCTTTGGCTGTCCCTGTTGGGGGATATCCCTGGGTGACCACCCGTGTCCACACCCTTAGTTGTGTGTCCGCCTTTATCTCTGTCCATGGTGTCTTTGTGAGAGTGTCATCCAGGTGTCCACCTGTCTCATCTGTCACTTTTCCAAGGGGTTGCCAAGAGTCAGACGTGACGTAGCGAGTAAACAACAACAAGCTGGCTGCCAGAATCGCAATCCACATATGATCATTTCTGCATCCCGGGGGCTTTCATTCTTGGGGAGGGAAGACAGATGATAAGCTTGAAAATAACTTTTTAAAGAGACAGTTGTCAGCAATGATGCGGGCTATAAAAAGATGGCAGAGGGTGAGGGGTGGTTGCTATTAATGCTTGAGCTTGGGGCCCTGGGAATGGGAAACTTCTCCACGGAGGGGACATTTGAATTGACGGTGAGAAGGAGCCAGCCAAGGGAAGAGCATTTCTGACAGCGGGAACAGCAGCTGCGAAGGCCAGTGCACCTGAGGCCAAGTGTTTGAGAGGGGAGTAGAGTGGGAGACAGAAGGTCCTCAGGGCAGACCATAAGGGCCACGTGGGCAGGGGTGAAGACTCCTAATTTCTAATGCCTGTGGGAAGCCATAGAAGAATTTTAAGCTAGAGGTTTGCTGAGGGCTTGCCCAGGCATTAGTGTGTGCAAGGCATGGTGCTCTGAGGTTTGTGGAAGACACCAGCCTGTGTGTTTATGATCCTTTGTGATGTACAATGGGGCTTTTTTTAAAAAAAAAAATTATATTGCTTTTTTATTTGAAATTTCACTGTTTAAAATTTATGGGGACCAACATTCAAATTGATAATGTTCTCTTTTTTATTGAAGTACAGTGGATTTACAATGTTATGTTAATTTCTGCTGTACATCAAAGCAATTTAGTTATGTGTTTATGTGCTTTTTCATGTCCTTTTGCATTATGGTTTGTCACAGGATGTTGAATGTGATTCCCTGTGCTGCGCAGTGGGGCCTTGCTGTTTCTCCGTTCTATACAATAGTCGGCACCTGCTAACCCCAGGCCCCCAGCCCACCTTCCCTGACGCCCCCGCTCCTCCCTGCAACCGCAGGTCTGCTCTGCAAGTCTGTGTCGTCGACGTGCGTTTCTGTCGTACTTTAGATTCCACATACAGATATCATACGGTGAAACGGGGTGGGTGGACATAGTACCCACCTTTCAGGGGTATTAGGAGGATTAAGTGAGAGGTGTTGGTCCAGTGCTTGGCAGGTGGTAAGCACCTGAGTGTTTGCTATTAACGTGGGTGTGTGGGTGTGTGTGTGTGTGTGTGTGTGTGTGTGTCCCTCCCTCCTGCCTCTCTGGGGCAAGTGTGTGTTTGTCCTGTCTGCACTGTGAGGCGGATCTAGGCCTGGCCTCTCACCGTGCCTCCCTTTCTCTCCCCAGACTGTTAGGGGCCAAACCCCAGCTATGACAAGCTCAGCAAGGTACATTAAGCCCAGGACCTGAGTTATGTTTCCTTAACAGTGTTATGCTCCGAGCCCGTATCTCCGAACCGACCGAGAGAGCAAGTCCACCACAGTAATGCAAAGGCAAGAAGGGAGTTTGTTTATTCCTAGCGCGCTAGGGCCCAAGTCTCATCCCGCACAAGGGAATCCGACAAGAGCCCCAAACAAAGGAGTATGGCGGCTTATATACAGGCAGTTCTTTGTCTCAGTTACAGGAATAGCTGGCGTTACATGATTGGCCAGGCAGGATGAGCGCATATCCTGTCTCTTTCTGGTAAACATGACTCAGGTCCTAGAGCCCATCGTTTGGTCCCTAACATTCCCCCCGTCCTTAGATCATATAGAGGAATCTTCCTCTCGGTCCTGAGACACAGTTTGATATTGTTGTCGAAGCACAAACAGCTGTACTGTATTTATGCGTTTTTTTACAAAGGCTACAAGTCTATTGATAATACATGGGCCAAAGGTAAGCATCAGTAGAAGTATTAGCAGGGGTCCAAGCAAGGTGGAGATTAGGGTGGTCAACCAAGGGGATTGTTGAAACCAAGACTCAAACCATCTTTGTTGAGCCTCACGTTCTCATTTACGTTGGGCTAGTCCCTCTCTTACTTTGGCCATAGATTTTTTAACTATTCTTGTGTGATCAGCATAAAAATAACACTATTTTTTTAGGGCAGCACAGAGTCTCCCCTGTATCTCCCCACAGATCTTTCAGTTATGCCTGGGCGCTCCTGGACATGCCCAGAATGCATGATTTCGGAGCTTGCCCCTCTTCCAGGGTACATTTACCACTGGCTTAAGGTCGAAGTATAAGTCTGGCCACCGAGTATTTGGTGGATGTATTGCGGTGGTGGAGTTAAGCATCTCACGTGTTAGTCCATTTTGCAGTTTCCAGGTGATTCTGACGGCTTGGTGCGGGTTCACGCTGGCAGCTTTGGAGCAGAGTAACATGGTCATCCATAAGATGGTCCAGACGAGTTGCCTTGGTCCTGTCGGCGACGCCGGAGCTTCAGCCTCGGGGTTGGACGGGTGCAGAGACGCTTTTTATTTATTTTTTTTTAGCGTCTTCCTGCTCTGCTGAAGCAGCTGGGCGTACGTGGTTGCAATGCACCCAAGGCCCGATACTGTCGACCTGGCCTTACCTCGGTGAAATCTATTTCCCAGTGTTGCCCTGGTCCTTCTCCCCGATACCTCAGTCCTGCATGTTGTCCTTTTCCTGGCCTCATCTGTTGACACGCCTTACAAGCATGCACTATGTTCCTTACAGTTGTCTGGTGCCGGGGGAATCGCAGGCGCGCAGTTTGAAAGAGCATCAGAGTCTTCTTTTCTCCCAGATGAGTAGACAAGTGCAAATGCTCACATAGTTGCCGTCCCAACTGAGCAGGGAGTATCAAGTAGCCGTCTGAGTCTCGGCACCATCCATCTTCACCTTTGTGAAGGTTGGTGTGTTCTTGGATCCAAGCAAGGTCTGTGGATGAACACTCAGGGGTTGGGGGCAAAGTTCCCATACCTGGAGGTGGAAGTCCGATCGCCAACACATGGGTGATGTAATCTTCATCAGCTACCTTTCAAGCTGCCAGGTCTGCGGCACGATTCCCTCGTGCCGTGGGGCTGTGACCCTTCTGGTGTCCAGGTACGTGTACTATTGACACAGCCCGAGGCATCTGTACAGCCTCCAAAAGTCTATGGATTTCAGGCAAATTTTTAATTTCTTTCCCTTCAGCTGTCAAAAACCCCCGTTCCCGATATATTGGGCCCTGGATGTGTATCGTGCCAAAGGCACAGTGACTGTGAGTGAAAATGGTTATTCTCCTTCCTTTGGCTCTCTCTAGTGCTTGAATTAAGGCAATTAATTCTGCCTTTTGTGCTGAGGTATCCGGGGGAAGGGCCTCTGCCATATCGTCTGTCCAGAATCATCTACTACTGTGGCTCCCGCCCGTCTCTGTCCATCTTTTACATAACTGCTTCCATCTGTAAACCATATTAGCTCACTGTTATCCAGTGGAGTATCTGTTAAATCTTTTCGTATTGCTGTTACCCCGGCCAGTATTTCATCACAATCGTGGAGGGGGGCTATCTCCCTCCGGATTGGGCAAAAGAGTAGCTGGATTTAAAGCACAGGGCGTTTGGAAATGCATCCGTGGGGTGTCAAGCAGCAAGGCCTGATAGTGCGTCAAGCGGGCATTAGAAATCCATTTACCTGGGGGTTGCTTTAAAACTCCCTCTATGGCATGAGGAGTGTAGACCAAGAGTCTCTGTCCATAAGTCAGTTTATCAGCATCGTGGACTGAGCGCAGTGGCCGCGATGATACGGAGGCAAGGTGGCCATCCGGCTGCCACTGGGTCCAGCCTCTTGGAAAGGTAAGCTACAGGTCACTTCCATGGTCCCCATTTCTGTGTTAGTACCCCTTTCCCTATCCCCCGCTTTTCATCTACAAATAATTGGAAAGGCTTAGATGGATCAGGGAGGGCAAGGGCAGGAGCTTCCAGCAAGGCTCGCCTGAGCTCTTGGAAGGCCTTCTTCATTGGCTCAGTCCATTTCCAGTCCTTGTTTTCTTTGGTCCCTTCATATAGGGGCCTAGCCTTTTCCGCAAACCCCAAGACCCACAACCGGCAATATCCCACAGTTCCCAGAAATTCTCTCACTTGTCTAGGGTTAGCCGGCTCAGGGATCTGGAGGATGGTTTCTTTCATGGCCTGTGTTAGCCATCTCTGGCCCTCTTTTATCTTATAACCAAGGTATGTAACCTCTTGTTTGGCGATCTGGGCCTGTTTGGCACTGGCCCTGTAACCCAAAGTCCCCAAGGTTTGGAGAAGGTCACCTGTTGCCTCTTGGCAATTTTTCTCTGTAGCTGCTGCCAGCATGAGGTCATTGACATATTGTAATAAAACAATGGTAGGGTGCTCAACCCAATACTCACGGAGGTCTTCGTCCAGAGCCTCATTAAATAACGTGGGCGAATTTTTGAAGCCCTGTGGTAAGCGAGTCCATGTCAGCTGTACAGGGGTCTGGCCACCGTCTTCTTGCCATTCGAAGGCAAAGATCTCTTGGCTCGCGGGGGCAAGAGGCAAACTGAAAAAGGCATCTTTTAAATCTAAAACGGTATACCAAATGTAGTTTGGAGGCAAGTTGCTTAGTAGTGTATAAGGGTTAGGAACCGTAGGATGAATATCACTCACCCGTTTGTTGACTTCTCGTAGATCTTGAACCAGTCTAAAATCAGTCCCCCCAGGCTTTTTTACAGGCAACAGAGGAGTGTTCCATGGGGACCGGCACCTTTTTAGGACCCCTGCTTTTATGAGGCGTTGTATATGAGGTGTAATTCCTTGTCGAGCCTCTTGACTCATGGGATACTGCCTTACCCTCATCGGGAGAGCATTGGCCTTTAGTTCCACAATGATAGGGGGCCTCTGTTTGGCTAGTCCCATTCCTGCTGTTTCAGCCCAGGCCTGAGGGTATTTTTGAACCCATGGTTGTACTTCGGGGCTTATTGTCGCTGGGGCCTCTGGCAAATATAGTCTGTATTCATCTTTTAATGCCAGAGACAGAACTTGAAGAGGATGTCCAGTCCCATCTGAGACCGACACTTGTCCGTGGTCGAAATGAATTTGGGCATTCACTTTAGACAGTAAATCTCTTCCTAGCAAAGGTGCTGGACACTCGGGTATCACCAGGAAAGAGTGGGTTACCTGGTGGGCCCCCAAGTTCATAATGCCGTTTTGTGGTCCATCCATATCATTTAGTCCCGGTTGCTCCCTGTACCCAGCTACTTTTTTTAGACATAGGTCCATCTTTTTGGTTCAAGACTGAGTATTGGGCTCCCGTGTCTACCATGAAGCCAACCGGTTTCCCCTCCACATTTATGGTTACCCAGGACTCGGGGAGGGGCGTCGAGCCCTGACCCCCCTAGTCGCTATCCTCTCCCGCGTAGAGGATATGACTTTCTGGAGAAGGGGTCTCGTTCTTGGGGGTTCTGGGCCTCTCTTTTAGATTTTTCTTGGGGCATTTATCTTTCCAATGTCCAAACTCTTTACAAAACGCACATTGGTTTTTCTCAAGCTTACGCCTTGTTGTTTTCTGTTCAATTTTTGAGTCCATCTTTTTTCCTTTTCGAAACCTGTTTTTGTTTTCAATTCCAGCAAAAAATATCTGGGCCAGTTCCTTTTGATTTTTACGGTTTTCTTCAGCTCTAAATTCTCTTTCTTCTCGTCTAATGCGGTCCTCTCTCTCCTCTGGGGTCTATGATTAAAAACCCTCTCGGCTGCCCTCACTAGATCCTGTAGGGATTGTTCACTTAACCTCTCTATCTTTTGTAACTTTCTTCTAATATCGGGGGCTGCTTGATTTACAAATGCTAACATAACTGCCGCTCGTGACTCATCTGCCTGTGGGTCCATAGGGGTATACTGTCTAAAGGCTTCCATTATCCTTTCAAGGAAGGCTGCTGGGCTCTCATTTGGCTCCTGCCTCACTGAATTTATTTTGGCCAAATTTGTTGGCTTCCTGGCGGCTGCTCTAAGGCCGGCCATAAGTGTCTGGCGGTACACCCGGAGAAGCTCCCTACCTTCAGCGCGCTCGAAGTCCCAGCTGGGTCACACCAAAGAGAACCCTTCCTCAATAAGGTTAGGCCTCCCATCCACCCCTGTCACATTCTTCCGAGCTTCTGACAGGATCCGTTCGTGTTCCTCTGTAGTAAAAAGCACCTGTAACAGTTGCTGACAATCATCCCAAGTGGGATTGAGTGAAAAGGATAGACTCTAAAAGATCAATAAGACCCTGCGGTTTTTCAGAAAATGAGGGAGTCTGGGTTTTCCAATTGTAAAGATCACTAGTGGAGAAGGGCCAATACTGATATGTCTGTTCTCCATCCTCTCTGGCTGGCCTTGCCCGGACCAGAAATGCCTGAACGGTGGAGGAGGGAACTTCTGGGTCTTCTCCCTCCGCCACGCTGGCCATTCCCCTTGTCCTTCCCCGAGTTCCCCGGGCGGGGCCCCCTTCTCGGGGAGGAGCTGAAGGCTCGGTTCCCCTCCGGGCTTCTCCCGATGAAACCTGTGGAACCTGTGGAAGCAAGGGCGGATGTGGATCCGCATACGGGGGTGGGGACAACTCGGTCTCCAGGTCTATCGGATTAGGGTACAGAGAAGATTCCTGGAAGACCGGTTTCGGTCGATTCTCATCCTTTTTTTCTTCCTTTTCTTCGGAAGCCTTCATGACTAGCACCTGTGGGCTTGGCGAGGTTAGAGTTGGGGAAAAGGGACGGCAGGGTTTAGGAGGAGCGAGAAAAAAGGGTTTAAGCCATTCCGGCGGGTTTCTCACTAGATCTTGCCAGACCAGAATGTAGGGAGTCTGGTCTGGGTGCCCAGCAGGACCAGGAGTGAGTACCCTCTCTTTAACTGCCTGGATAATTTGGGGATTGAAGGTTCCCTCTTGTGGCCACCCGACATCAAAGGTAGGCCACTTGGCGGAACAGAAAGTCACCAGTTGGCTCTTTTTCACCAGTAACAATAGATTCTGAGCTCTAGACTTGAAATCAGAGAAGTGGTCAGTCATCAGAGACAACGGAGTAGAAGTACTTTGCCCCGTGGGTACAGAGAACACGAATAACAATGAGACCCACAACGACATGCCGGCACCCAGACAAGGAACGGCACAACAAACTGGTACCCAATCCCAGCATGCTTTGGTCCTCTTTACACCGCCAGAAACCCCTTCTCTACGTGCAGTAGTGTCTTACCGTCAGGATGTCCTCAGTGCCAGCTGCCCTCCCGGTACGCCACCGGGGACTCGGCCTCACGCTGGACTTGCCTCTGCACTATACCCAGATGCCTCCCCAGTACGATACTGGGCCCGGGACTTAGTCTGGGCCTTTACAGCGTTAGCACCGGTGCTCAGAGCTCACACCTCCTAACGAGGTTGCCCCCTTCTACCAGGAGAGTTGCTCTCCCCGGCTGGATGGAGATCCTGCAGATGTTATGCACTGAGCCCTATCTCTGGATCGACCGAGAGCAAGTCCACCACAGTAATGCAAGGGCAAGAAGGGAGTTTATTCCTAGCGCGCTAGGGCCCACGTCTCATCCAGCACAGTGGAATCCGACAAGAGCCCGGAACAAAGGAGTATGGCAGCTTATATACAGGCAGCTCTTTGTCTCAGTTACAGGAGTAGCTGGCGTTACATGATTGGCCAGGCAGGATGAGCGGGGTGGGGGGGCGCAGGTGGGCGGGGCCAAGGGTGGGGTTGGCGGGGAACCACCCCTGGCTGGCGACCAGGCGCCGGCTGGGCGCTGGGCGCTTTTCCACTGCGGCAGAGGCCCGGCGGAAAAGGTGGGGGGCGGGGGGGCCGCTGTCTGCTGTCTCGCGGCGGCGGGTCCGTCCTCCCGGAGTGTTACAGCCCCCCCGGCAGCAGCGCTCACCGACTCCCGGGGGCCAAGGGAGCCAGCCCTGGTCGCCGCGCTCTCCCCCTTCCCAGCGCCGCCCCCCCCCCCCCCGCGGGGGGGCTGCTCCCGCGATGGGGCGTCCCCCGCGGGGGGCACGCCAGGGTCTCTTCCCGGGGGGGTCGTCTCCGAGTGTACCGCCGGACTCTCATGGCCTGCCTTAGAGCGGCCGCCAAGAAGCCAACTAATTTGGCCAAAATAAATTCAGTGAGGCAGGAGCCAAATGAGAGCCCAGCAGCCTTCCTTGAAAGGATAATAAAAGCTTTTAGACAGTATACCCCTATGGACCCACAGGCAGATGAGTCACGAGTGGCAGTTATGTTAACATTTGTAAATCAAGCAGCCCCCGATATTAAAAAAAGTTACAAAAGATAAAAAAGTTAAATAAACAATCCTTGCCAAGATCTAGTGAGGGCAGCCAAGAGAGTTTTTAATCATAGAGAGACCCCAAAAGAGAAGACCGCATTAAAAAACAAAAACAAAAACATCGGTTGGCTTCATGGTGGACACGGGAGCCCAATACTCAGTCTTAAACCAAAAAGATGGACCCATGTCTAAGAAAAGTAGCTGGGTGCAGGGAGCAACCGGGACTAAACGATATGGATGGACTACAAAACGGCAAGTAAACTTGGGGGCCCACAAGGTGAGCCATTCTTTTCTGGTGATACCTGAGTGTCCAGCGCCCTTGTTGGGAAGGGATTTACTGTCTAAAGTGAATGCCCAAATTCATTTCGACCAGACAAGTGTCGGTTCTAGATGGGACCGGGCATCCTCTTCAGGTCCTGTCTCTGGCATTAAAAGATAAATACAGACTCTACTTGCCAGAGGCCCCAGCGACAATAAGCCCCAAAGTACAACCATGGGTTCAAAAATACCCTCAGGCCTGGGCTAAAACAGCAGAAATGGGACTAGCCAAACAGAGGCCCCCTATCATTGCGGAACTGAAAGCCAGTGCTTCCCCGGTTGAGGGTACGACAGTATCCCACGGGTCAAGAGGCTCGACAAAAAATTACTCCTCACATACAACGCCTCATAGACGCTGGGGTCCTAAAAAGGTGCCGGTCCCCATGGAACACTCCCCTGTTGCCTGTGAAAAAGCCTGGGGGAACTGATTTTAGACCGGTTCAAGATCTACGAGAAGTCAACAAACGGGTGAGTGATATTCATCCTATGGTTCCTAACCCTTATACACTGCTAAGCAACTTGCCTAAAAACTACATTTGGTATACTGTTTTAGATTTAAAAGATGCCTTTTTCAGTTTGCCTCTTGCCCCCGCAAGCCAAGAGATCTTTGCCTTCAAATGGCAAGAAGACGGTGGTCAGACCCCTGTACAGCTGACATGGACTCGCTTACCACAGGGTTTCAAAAACTCGCCCACGTTATTTAATGAGGCCCTGGACGAAGACCTCCGTGAGTATCGGGTTGAACACCCTACCATTGTCTTATTACAATATGTTGATGACCTTATGCTGGCAGCGGCTACAAAAAAGAGTGCCAAGAGGCAACAGGTGACCTTCTCCAAACCTTGGGGACTTTAGGTTACAGGGCCAGTGCCAAAAAGGCCCAGATTGCCAAGCAAGAGGTTACATACGTCGGTTATAAGATAAAGCAGGGCCAGAGGTGGCTAACACAGGCTATAAAAGAAACCATCCTCCAGATCCCTGAGCCGGCTAACCCTTGACAAGTAAAAAAATTTCTGGGAACTGTGGGATATTGGATCTTGGGGTTTGCAAAAAAGGCCAGGCCCCTATATAAAGGGACCAAAAAAAACAAGGACTGGAAATGGACTGAGCCAATGAAGAAGGCCTTCCAAGAGCTCAGGCGAGCCTTGCTGGAAGCTCCTGCCCTTGCCCTTCCTGATCCATCTAAGCCTTTCCAATTATTTGTAGATGAAAAGCGGAGGATAAGAAAAGGGGTACTAACACAGAGATGGGGACCATGGAAGCGACCTGTAGCTTACCTTTCCAAGAGGCTGGACCCAGTGGCAGCCGGATGGCCACCTTGCCTCCGTATCATCGCAGCCACCGCGCTCTTAGTCCACGATGCTGATAAACTGACTTATGGACAGAGACTCTTGGTCTACACTCCTCATGCCATAGAGAGAGTTTTAAAGCAACCCCCAGGTAAATGGATTTCTAATGCCCGCTTGACGCACTATCAGGCCTTGCTACTTGACACCCCACGGATACATTTCCAAACGCCCTGCACTCTAAATCCGGCCACTCTTTTGCCCAATCCAGAAAAAAATAGCCCCCTCCATGATTGTGATGAGATACTGGCCGGGGTAACAGCAATGAGAAAAGACTTAACCGATACTCCACTGGATAACAGTGAGCTAAAACGGTTCACAGATGGCAGCAGTTATATAAAAGATGGACAGAGACGGGCGGGAGCCACAGTAGTAGATGACTCTGGACAGACGATATGGGCAGAGGCCCTTCCCCCGGATACCTCAGCACGAAAGGCAGAGTTAATTGCCCTGATTCAAGCATTAGAGAGAGCCAAAAAAAAAAAATAATAACTATTTTCACTGACAGTCGCTATGCTTTTGGCACGGTACACATCCAGGGCCCAATATATCGGAAACGGGGGTTTTTGACAGCTGAAGAAAAAAAATTAAAAACTTCCCTGAAATCCGTAGACTTTTAGAGGCTGTACACGTACCTGGACATCAGAAGGGTCACAGCCCCACGGCACGAGGGAATCGTGCCACAGACCTGGCAGCTCGAAAAGTAGCTGATGAAGATTTCATCACCCCTGTGTTGGCGACCGGACTTCCACCTCCAGGTATGGGAACTCTGCCCCCAACCCCTGAGTGTTCATCCACAGACCTTGGTTGGATCCAAAAACACACCAACCTTCACAAAGGTGAAGATGGATGGTGCCGAGACTCAGACGGCTACTTGATACTCCCTGCTCAGTTGGGACGGCAACTATGTGAGCATTTGCACTTGTCTGCTCATCTGGGAGCAAAGAAGACTCTGATGCTCTTTCAAACTGTGCGCCTGCGATTCCCCCGGCACCAGACAACTGTAAAGAACATAGTGCATGCTTGTAAGGCATGTCAACAGATGAGGCCAGAAAAAGGACAACACGCAGGACTGAGGTATCGGGGAGAAGGACCAGGGCAACACTGGGAAATAGATTTCACCGAGGTAAGGCCAGGCAAGTATGGTTACCGGTACTTGTTAGTCTTGGTAGATACCTTCTCAGGGTGGGTGGAGGCTTTTACTACAAAGGGAGAAACCGCGATGATAGTGGCGAAAAAGATTTTAGAAGAAATAGTTCCCAGGTTTGGCCTGCTGATGACCATCAGCTCTATAATGGACCTGTGTTCGTGAGTCAAATAGTTCAGAGCCTTGCCCTAGCCCTGGGGACCAAATGGAAGTTACATTGTGAATACAGTCCACAGAGCTCAGGGCAAGTTGAAAGAATGAATCGGCCCCTAAAAGAAACTTTAACTAAATTGGCTATAGAGACTGGCGGGGACTGGGTGACCCTCCTTCCCTTCATGCGCGTAATACTCCTTATCAACTTAATCTGACCCCATTTGAAATTCTGTATGGGAGACCTCCCCCTATATGTCCAATCTTTGAAGGAAAAAAACTATTGCCTCCCACATTGGGACAATTCCAAGAGGCCTTGATGGCCTTAAGTAAGGTGCATTCCCGTGTTTGGAAACTGCTCCAAGAACTACATGTAGGTCAAAATAAGGGAACTGTCCCCTCACATAACATTGGCCCAGGAGATTGGGTATGGGTCAAAAGGCACCAAACCAAGGCACTAGAACCCAGATGGAAGGGTCCTTATGTTCTTCTTACCACCCCCACTGCCCTAAAGGTCGACGGTATCGGGCCTTGGGTGCATTGCAACCACGTACGCCCAGCTACTTCAGCAGAGCAGGAAGACGCTAAAAAAGAATGGGAAGCGTCTCTGCACCCGTGCAACCCCCTGAGGCTGGAGCTCCGGCGTCGTCGACAGGACCAAGGCAACTCGTCTGGACCATCTTATGGATGACCATGTTACTCTGCTCCGAAGCTGCCAGCGTGAACCCGCACCAACCCGTCAGAATCACCTGGAAACTGCAAAATGGACTAACACGTGAGATGCTTAACTCCACCACCACAATACATCCACCAAATACTTGGTGGCCAGACTTATACTTTGACCTTAAGCCAGTGGTGAATACACCCTGGAAGAGGGGCAAGCTCCGAAATCATGCATTCTGGGCATGTCCAGGTGTGCCCAGGCACAACTGGAAGATCTGTGGGGGGATACAGGACTCTTATTGTAAATCTTGGGACTGCATAACTTCCAATGATGGGTCGGAGGCTCCAGGGTATAGACAGTGGGATGTAGGAAATCGGGACTTGCTTAACTTCTCGTTTGCCGGACCCATACCTCCGTACTCTGATTGGGAAAAGGATCATAACTTTGCCCAGGTAAAGATAAGGTTTAACATTGACAAAGCAAAAAAAGGGAAGGCCTTGGTCAACGGGATATCATGGGGGCTTCAGACCAGAAATGACCTGACTACTTATAACGGGATCATTGTTGTGAGTCAAGTTTTAGAACCGGTACAAATGTATAGTATCGGTCCAAACCCCGTTGAACAGGTCCACGTAACTCCCTACCCGACAACCTCCCAACCTACATCCCAGGGACCAACAAAAGACCCAGAGGCGGGCCCCCTTGTTAAACTCGGACATACAGATCCACTGTGGAAATTGGTAAAGGCAGCTTATGCTACCTTAAATCAGACCCATCCTGAGGCAACTGAATCCTGTTGGTTATGTTACAACTTAATTCCCCCTTACTACGAGGCAATAGGCCTCAATGCCTCTTACGACCTGGCCAACGGCACCGATCCTCCCCAGTGTCGATGGGAAGAATGAAAAGTAGGCCTTACAATGAGAGAGGTATGGGGAAAAGGGTTATGTATGGGCAAGGTATTATCAGAGAGGTCTCCACTGTGTGCGCATGTCATTGAGCCTACGGACTTGCCTGTAGCCAGGTGGCTAATACCACAGATGGGAGGATGGTGGGTCTGTTCACACACGGGGCTGACTCCATGCTTACACAGCTCAATCTTTGACCCCAAAGAGGAATTCTGTGTTATGGTAGCGGTCGTGCCAAAAATTCTGTACCAGCCAGAAGAAACAGTATATGATTACTGGGCCCAAAGGCTGACCTTAAGTCCTCAGGAAAGAACTTACAGAGTTAAGAGAGAACCTATTACTGCCATAACCATAGCAACTATGTTCAGTCTTGGAATAGCCGGGGCCAGAACAGGAATAACAGCCTTGTCCCTGCAAAGCCAGGGATTCAACTCCCTGAGAGCAGCCATAGATGAGGACATCACCCGTATAGAGCAATCTATTAGTCATTTGGAATCGTCTTTAACTTCCCTATCTGAAGTAGTTCTGCAAAATAGAAGAGGATTAGATCTGCTTTTTCTACAACAAGGGGGACTCTGTGCAGCCCTAGGAGAAGAGTGTTGTTTCTACGCTGATCACACAGGAATAGTCAGAGAATCTATGGCCAAAGTGAGAGGGGGACTAGCCCAACGCAAACGGGAACGTGAGGCCCAACAAGGGTGGTTCGAGTCCTGGTTTCAGCGGTCCCCTTGGTTGACCACTCTAATCTCCACATTGCTGGGGCTCTGCTAGTGCTTCTGCTGATGCTTACTTTTGGTTCCTGTATTATCAATAGACTTATAGCCTTTGTAAAAGAATGTATAAACACACTACAGCTGTTTGTGCTTCGGCAACAATATCAAACTGTGTCTCAAAACCAAGAGGAAGATTCCTCTATATGATCTAAGGACAGAGGGGAATGTTAGGGGCCAAACCCCGGCTATGACAAGCTCAGCGAGGTACACTAAGCCCAGGAATGGCTTCTGTTTCCTTAACAGAACATTCCTTGACCAAATTAGGAAGACTTCCCGTACACACCAACCAGAAAGAGACAGGTCATGCGCTCATCCTGCCTGGCCAATCATGTAACGCCAGCTACCCCTGTAACTGAGACAAAGAGCTGCCTGTATATAAGCCGCCATACCCCTTTGTTCGGGGCTCTTGTCGGATTCCACTGTGCTGGATGAGACGTGGGCCCTAGCGCGCTAGGAATAAACTCCCTCCTTGCCCTTGCATTACTGTGGTGGACTTGCTCTCGGTCGGTTCAGAGATATGGGCTCGGAGTATAACACAGACCACAGCCTGCCGTTCGGTCACTATGGGCAGTGGAGGGGTGGCCACCCAGCTGCTGGCTGATGAGGCCCTGGTGAGTCCTGCTGCCTGCCTCTCCTCCCCAGAGGCTCAGCCCACAGGTTTGGGCTTCTGCCCAGGGATGACCCTCTGACCCCCAGGCCTGCCCAGGGCCTGTGTCCCTACCTCCTGGGGGCTCTGCCCACCTGGTGCTCAGGAGTGATGCTTCCGTCCACCCTGCCCCCTTCAAACCCCGAAGCCTCTTGCCTGCCCTTGACACTGGCTTTGGTCAACCAAGGAGGTCAGGACAGCTGGGGAGTAACCGGTTGTGCCCTGGGGGCCCTTAGGAGATGCAGGAGGGCACCTGGAAAGGGAAGGTTTCAATGTGTACAAGGCTCGCTGGAACAAGACCCACACCTTTCAGCCAGCAGTCACCCCCCGGGAAGGGAGGACACCCTGGGTGCCGCACACAGGCGGGCGTCCCCGCTCTCAGTGTAAAGTTTCCTGATATTTTAATGGGTGGTACATATATGGCTGTATATTGAACTTTTCACTAAACTTGCCTTTATTCCAGAAATATCTCAATATAAAAATACGTAAATACTCTTTATAGAAAATAGGGAAAATCCAGTAACCTGTAGGTGAGACAGTATATTCACCATGGTGCTTGAACCCAGAGATAACTATGTGGATTATTTGTGTATCACTTATTGTCTTCTCTGATGATTGGTTTTTAAAATTGACCCAGAACTGGCTCTGCTATTTTTATCTTGGAGTTTTGTTGTTTTCATCCCAGTTTAATCAGTAATGATTTCCCCAGCCTTTGAAAACTTTACAGATATCACTTGTGTGGGTGCATAATCAGTGCATCTCAGGTCCATCTGGTATTGGTGGATTTGACTTCTTAAAAATCATTTTTCAATGCTGTAAGTAATGTATCATAAAAGAAAACTCCCCAAAGGCTAGGAAATACGTGACCCTCACAGAAAGCTTGGAGAGTCCAGGACTCCCCGGCGGCCCAGTGGTTAAGATTCTGTGCCCCCAGCACGGGGCACATGAGTTCGGTCCCTGGTTGGGGAAGATCCTGCACGCCATGTGGTGGAGCCAAAAAAGAAAAAACTTAGAAAATCCAGAAGAGTATCGCAGGCAGGATCAGAATTACCCTGGATTTCACCCCAGGAGGTAACCACCCTCGAATGCTGTGTCTTTCTCTCTCTGGAAACATATTGTTTCGCAAAAATATGAGTCATCCCAGCTGAGCCATTTTTTTTTCCTGCTTTTTCATCAAAGATTTCTTCCTGAACGTTTCTCTACATTGTTAAAAACTCTTTGGTAGAATCTGTCTTAATGACTCCATAGAAGTCTTATCCTGGGGCTCTACCTGGCTTACCTAATCGTTCCCCACTGTTGGACGTTTATTTGTCTCCAGTTTTTAATGGCTGTTGGGTATCTATTGTGCATGTGTGTGCGTGCTCAGCCGTGTCTGATTCTGCAGCCCCATGGACTGCAGCCCACCAGGCTCATCTATTCATGGAATTTTCCAGGCAAGAATACTGGCATGTGTTGCCATTGCCTTCTCCAGGGGGTCTGCCCAACCCAGGGATTGAACCCTCATTCTCTGCATTGGCAGGCACAGAGCCACTGCAAGTTGGATATAAGTGATTAATGGATGTATGGATAAATGGATTTAAGTGACATGATATAAGCTTTGAGCATGATAGATGAGAAATGGTGTCACAAGATCTTTTCTGAGTAACATTATATGTATATTAGTGAGGTTTGATTTTTTAAAAATGTTTATTAGCCATTTCTGTTGGGAGTTAAATGATCTATCCTGTGCTTTCCCAGTCTCCAGGAATCCTAGTATCCTTGAAGATTTTAAAGAAGTGTGTGTGAAAATATCTGTGGCAAATATACTTCCCAGCTTTGCTTTTCGTTTCTTATTTTATATTTTTTGTGCCCGAAAGCATTTCTGATTTTCAGAATTGAGTCTCTCTCCTCCTCTGGTGCCTTCCATTGTTTTTAAGCTGTGAAAGGGTTTCTCCAACCAATGCAGGTCACACACCACTTGTATTTTGTTTCTTTTTTCCCCGTTTATCATTTTGATGTTAACAGTGAACTTCTGAATCCACCTGGAATTTATTTCAGTGTCTAAATGTGTCAGTTCACTTACCTATACGTTCTGATGTGTTGTGCCTTAATACACCTGTATCAATATACACCCCACATACCACAGAATGTACAATTCTTTGGTTTATTGTATATTCACATAGTTGTGCAGCCATTACCACAGTCAATTTTAGAACACTTTCATCAGCCCAAATGGAAAGGTGTCCCGGTCGGCACTCACTCCCATCCCCTCCGTTGACCAGCCCCTGGCAACCAGTCATTTACTTTTTGTCTCTGGATTTGCTCTGAAGTTCATCCACATTTCAATATATGTCAGTGCTTCATTCCTTTTAATGGCTGGATAATATTCCACTGTGTGGTTAGACCACGTATTATTTATCCATTCACTGGTCGATAGGCATTTGGGTTGTTTCCACTTGTTGGTTATTAGGAATGCTGCAGTTCAGACATTAGTTTGAACACATGTTCTCAGTTCTCTTGGGTGTATATTTAGGAGTGGAATTGCTGGGTTGTAATGTAACTCTGCTTAACCGTCTAAGGAGCTATCAGAGTATTTTCCAAAGCAACTGCACCATGATGTCTTCATTTTCCACTTGTCTGTGATTATTGTCTTGATTTCTTCTTTTACCTACAGAATTTAGAAGGACTTGTCAACTGTTTCTGTTTCAGTATAGTGGGGCTTTTTTCTTACAGTGTTCTTTTTTCCCTAATCACATCTCCTGTAATTCTGATTTTTTAAAAAATAGAGCCTGTCTTCACCTCTGGAACTTGGGGAGGTTTTCCTTGTGGTGAATTGGTTTGTGCTGTTAGACAGGAAACCAAAACAGATGAAGCACTGGAATGAGTGCCTTGGACATGCACATGCAAACATCTCAGGTTCGACGCCTTTGGGGCTGAACTTTACTTCCAGGGAAGGCTCCTCAGCCGCCAGAGGAAAGTGGCCCCTGCTGTCTGCCCTGCAGCCCCCTCTGCTGTCAGGTGTTGGCTCTGAGACTTCCAGGACTGCCCATCGTGCACCCAGTGGACACCACCCCCGCCCCACAGCCCAAACAAAGCATGGAGGCTGCTCATAAGTATGTTATGTAGTGAGCGAGCTCGCTGAGGGGGGCATCCTAAGGGAGGACTCTGAAGACATGACTGTATTTGAAAAACTAAAGTCAATTAAAAAACAAAGGGGGCAGGAGGAAACTCTTGGAGGTGATGGATAAGCTTATGGCCTCAATTGTGGTGATGTTCCATGGGTGTACATTTTCCAAACTTATCAAGTTGTATTAACTAAATAAGTACAGATTTTCTATGTCAATCATACCTCATAAAGTGTTTTTTAAAAAAGAATTATTAGCAGGACTGGCCAAAGGACATATGGGCCAAAGAATCAAATAATAATATCACGTAATAATAACTGACTACTAATACATACATAAAATACACAAATCAAATGTCAAAATTAACGAAATCTGATCGTTGGCAGTCACTGAGAACCTCCTCCAGCCACACCAGATACTGTGCTGGAGCCACGTATGCATTCCCCCTCCCACCCCATGACGACTACGGAGGCGGACATGGTTTTTATGAAGCCCATTGAGCAAATGAAGCTCGGAGAGGTTAAGGCAGTTGCCCAAGGAAACACTGCCGTTGAGGCGTAGAGCCAGGATTTCACTGCAGGCTTCCAGGCTCCCTAGCCCACACTTTCAGCCACTGCCTGGTACTGCTGCTTTATCCAGTAGGAGTGACCCACGAGGCTGAGGGGCCCCATATGAGCCCAGAGCCCCTGGGCGGGCACATGGATCCATGACAGGACTGGCCAGGAGGCAAGGCCTCCTCTCAGGAGGTTAAGTCAGCTCAGGGTCCACAGGGTGGGGGGCTTAGAGCACTCGGGAGAGCCAGGGACCTGTGCAGTGGGTGGCAGTAACAGTAGCTGATGGTAAGTAAGCACCTCCTGTATGCTGGGCATCAAACATGGATTCACTCATTTAATCCTCATGGCCTCCTTACCCATAGATCCATTCAAGAACTGTTCATGGAGGGGCTTCCCTGGTGGCCCACTGGCTAAGACTCTGCATTCCCAAGGCCGGGGGCCTGGGTCCTTTCCCTGGTCAGGGAACTAGCGCCTGCATGCCTCAGCTAAGAGTCTGCACGCCACAACTAAAGATGTCACACACCACAACAAAGACTGAAGACCCAACACGCCCCAGCTAAGACCCCATGCAGCCAAAGAAAGAAAGAAATACAGACTTAAAAAAAAAAAAAAAAAACTATTAATTGAGTGCCTGCTATATGCCAGGCGTTGTACCAGCCACTGGAAAAATAGTAATGAGCAGGGCAGATGTATTGGTTTGCTATGGCTGCCATAGCAAAGTACCATGGAGAGGGAGGCTTCAACAACAAATGTTTTCTCACAGTTCTGGAGGCTGGAAGTCCAAAATCAAGGTGTTGGGGGACTTTCCTGGTGGTCCAGTGGTTAAGAGTCCACCTTCCAATGCAGGGGATGCGGGCGTGATCCCTGGCTGGGGAACTAAGATCCCACACGCCTCGGGTCTACTACGCCCAGGCGCCACAACTAGAGACGCTTGTGCACCACGACGAAGAGCCCACGTGCTGCGGTGAAGACCGGTGCAGCCAAACGGACAGACGGGAATAAAATAAAATTGAGGTGTTGGTGGAGCCACGCGCCTGCAGAAGGCTCTAGAGGAGGGTCCGTTTTAGGCCTTTCTCCCTCCTTGCAGTAGTTCCTGGGCTGTGGCGCCACAATTCCAGTTTTCACACTGTGTTCTCCATGTGGGTGTGTCTCTGTGCCCACATTTCCCCTTTTGATAAGGGCACCAGTCAGATTAGGGCCCACCTGCTCCAGTAGGACCTCATCTTAACCAGTGGCCCTGTTTGCAAAGAAGGTCCCGTTCTCAGGTGCTGGGGGGTAGACTTCAACACATGGATTTGGAGGGGAGGGAGCATAATTCACCCTATAACAAACACTTAGAGAAGTACCTGGTGGGTACAGGGAGACGGGTGGGAAGAATAGTACCTGGCACATAGCAACTGCCTAGGAAGTGATAGGTGTGATGTGGTGACCTACAATTGACGTCACCATCATCATCACTACCATTATTACCACAACCATCATCGTCATCACCACCATTCCCATCCTCACCACCATCACCAGCATCACGTCATCATCTACCCTGCTCAGCCACATTCATCTCATCCCCAGGGCTGTCAGCTCAGTCATAAAGGCGCTTAGGTTTCCACCTCATGAACTTCTCACCATTCCTCAATGGTCTAATCTGCCTTTCAAGCCTCAGGTCCAGGCCCAAGCTCTTCCTCCCTCCAGAATCTCCCCCAAGGCCCTGACCGCTGAGCCTCCCCCACAGACTACACTCAGTGCCACCTTTCCAAAGTCTTCCCAGATGCCCCCTGAAGCTGCCATTGCTCAGAAACTTGGAGAATTTTGTGGTACCTTCATGACAGTATTGACCAGATTGTGGGTCACTTACCGGTGTTCTCACCTGCCGCTCCTGTGAAGAACTGGTTCTTAAAGCTCCCATGTCTGTCTCCCAGCCCCTCACTCAGTGCCTACAGCTTGGTAGAGGCCCAGGCATCCTTGGAGAATGACTGGATTCCATCCAGCTTTCCGCCTTGGCTGGGGCTTCCCTGGTGACCCAGATGGTAAAGACTCTGACTGCAATGCTGGAGACCTGGGTTCGATCCCCGGGTTGGGAAGATCTCCGGGAGAAGGGAATGGCTACCCACTCCAGTGTTCTTGCCTGGAGAATTCCATGGACAGAGGAGCCTGGCGGGCTACAGCCCTTGGGGTCGCAAAGAGTCGGACACGACTGAGTGACCAACACACACACAACAATGAATATGTTGATTCACTGGGTTATGATCATTTTGCCTTTGATTCCTTCTCTGTCACTCAAGTCTGTGACTTTCTGCTCTAAACAGCCTCACATTTGTTTTATTTCTCTGTGAGAGGGCCATCCCCAAATAATGAGGCATGGAGAAAACGGAGGGGCAGGTCCTTGTTGAAATGACTTCAGATACATCCTGTGTGCCTTTCCTAAACCCTCCCGGCTTTTCCATCCATTCCTCCAGACCTCTGTAAGGAGGGCCCTGTGGCAAGTGGTTGTGGGTTTCTTCTTGCATGAGTCAGTGATATTCAGGGATGTGACTGTGGGCCTCACCCAGGAGGAGTGGCACCAGCTGGAGCCTGCTCAGAAGGGACGTGATGCTGGAGAGCCTCCAGAACCTGGTCTCGCTGGGTGAGGGGCCGCTTCGCTGAGTTACCTGCCATCAGCCTGTCACGTGAGGACTACAAAGATAAAAGATGGACAGGTGTGATGACACAGAAATCACTCTACTCAAAGCTAAAACTAAAGTTGACAGATGGTGAAATGGGGAATAATATTTACCACATGGATAGCCGTCAAAGGATTGAAAGTGAGAGAGTTAGTCACTCAGTCACGTCCAACTCTGACCACATGGGCTGTAGCCCACCAGGCTCCTCTGACCATGGGATTCTCCAGGCAAGAATACTGGAGTGGGTTGCCTATCCTTTCTCCAGGGGATATTCCCAACCCAGGGATTGAACCCAGGTCTTCCCACATTGCAGGCGGATCCTTTATCATCTGAGCCACCAGGGAAGCTCAAAGTGAAGGTGATAGTAGCTCAATCATGTCCGACTTTGTAGCCTGCCAGGTTCCTCTGTCCATGTAATTCTCCAGGCAAGAATACTGGAGTGGGTTTCCATTCCCTTCTCCAGGAGTTGTTCTCGACCCAGGGATCGAACCCAGGTCTCACATATTGCTAGGAGATTCTTGACTGTCTGAGTCACCCGAGAAACCCTAACCTTGAGAGGATTATAATTATGTAAAGAGCTCTTAAGAATAAACACGAAAAAGGCTGAATGCAATTCATAGATGTGGAAATACATGGGATCACACTTTATAAAAGATTTTTAAACCTTGTGCTTAGTTGCTCAGTCATGTCTGACTCTTTGTGATTCCATGGACTGTAGCCCACCAGGCTCCTCTGTCCATGGAATTTTTCAGACAAGAATACTGGAGTGGTTGCCATTTCCTTCTCCAGGCGATCTTCCCAACCCAGTTATCGAACCCATGTGTCCTGTGTCTTCTGCATTGCCGGTGGATTGTTTACCTGCTGAGCCATCGGGCAAGCCTCTTTAAACCTTACTAGTAGTCAAAGAACTATTCATATAAACTGAGGCAAAGAAATAGTTTTTGCTCATGAGGTACACAGAGATGGTAAAGAACAATAGCCTGAATTATGAAGTTATCAGAAAGGGACTCTGTCCTTTTAGGGGTATAATGTTGGGACAACTCTTTTGGAGGACAGCTTGGCATTATCAGCCAAATTTTCAACTATTCCATTTTTAGAGATCTATCCTTTAAGAAATCTTTCTCTGAGTGTGCAGAGTTTTCCATGGGGGAGGGGGGAAAGAAATGACCTAAATGTCCACCTATACAAGACTGACTAACGTATCAAGGTGTAGCCATATGATAGAAACCATGGTTTTCAAAGATGAGCACTCTGTAGGCAGTGACATGGAACAGTGTCCCTTGTTGTTGTTTAGTTGCTACGTTGTATTTGGCTCTTTGCAACCCCATGGACCACAGGACACCAGGCTTCCATGTCCTTCACTGTCTCTCAGAGTTTGCTCAAACTCATGTCCATCGAGTTGGTGATGCCATCCAACCATTTCATCCTCTGTCATCCCCTTCTCCTCCTGCCCCCAATCTTTACCAGCATCAGGGTCTTTTCCAGTGATTTGGCTTTTCGCATTAGGTGGCCAAAGTATTAGAGCTTCAGTTTCAGCATCAGTTCAGTTGCTCAGTCGTGTCCGACTCTTTGTGACCCCATGAATCACAGCACTCCAGGCCTCCCTGTCCATCACCAACTCCCGGAGTTCACTCAGACTCATGTCCATTGAGTCAGTGATGCCATCCAGCCATCTCATCCTCTGTCGTCCCCTCTCCTTCTGCCCCCAGTCCGTCCCAGCATCAGAGTCTTTGCCAATGAGTCAACTCTTCGGATGAGGTGGCCAAAGTACTGGAGTTTCAGCTCTAGCATCAGTCCTTCCAAAGAAATCCCAGGGCTGATCTCCTTCAGAATGGACTGGTTGGATCTCCTTGCAGTCCAAGGGACTCTCAAGAGCCTTTTCCAACACCACAATTCAAAAGCATCAATTCTTCGGCGCTCAGCCTTCTTCACAGTCCAACTCTCACATCCATACACAACCACTGGAAAAACCATAGCCTTGACTAGACGGACCTTAGTCGGCAAAGTAATGTCTTTGCTTTTGAATATGCTATCTAGGATGGTCATAACTTTTCTTCAGTTCTTCCAATGAATATTCACGGATTGATTCCCATTAGGATTGACTGGTTGATCTCGTTGAAGTCCAAGGGACTCTCAGGAGTTTGGGGGGAGGGGTGGCACGTAGCCTCGAGAGGCATCAGCATACAGAAGACACTGAACCAACGCAACATTGTGAAGCAGTCATCCTCCAATTAAAGACAAGTACCTTTTTTAAAAAGAAGAAGCTCCTTAAGTCCAGGCCGTGAAGGCCTCGCCTCACTTAGCCGAGGGGTTCTAAAATTCCAGTACTGGTGAGGCCAGGTGGCAATGTATATGCTTTTCATTGCCTCACAGAAATAAGGGCTTTTAGTGACTGTGTCCTCACACTTTTCATGACGTTGCTAAGATCTCAGTTTTTAAATGTCAGGAATGGGGCCATTACGTCTAGGATACAGAGTTCCCACTAACGGAACTCAGACTGGAAATAGAAATGAACAGGATACCTGTAGGAGGGGGTTGGAGACTCGCCTTGGCCGTGATTTGCAAGGAAGGATGGATGTGTGAAAAGAAGAGGTCTGGAGCCAGCCCACAGGGGTACCTGCGCCCCAGAACTGGGCATCTGAGGATGGGAGTGAGGGCCCCCCCCCCCCCCACGCCGGGCGCGGTGGGGAGGGATGGAGCTGGAAGACGGGGTAACCTTCACACGCCGCCAACCGCAGCTGTATTGGTATCCTTTCTAATAAAAGCTGATACTCCCAGAAGCCTAACCGGTAGGGGATGTTAAGGATGGACCTTGGAGCAACCCCTTACTCGGATTTGTGAGCCTTCTGGCCCGCCCCGTGCCCTCCTCCGAGCTCCCAAAGGAACACCCCTTGTCAGCTCCCCTCCTCGGTCGATTCTGCCCGCTCGAGCCGCGTGTCCCGCCAGCGTATTGCTATGCTTTTAGAGGCTCCGTCTGTGGCCCGCGGTTTATCTATCCCCGGGTTTGGGAAACCGCTTCCTTCCAGTACTAACCCGCGTGTTTCCTCCTCTCTTCCTTCTCCCCATGCAGACGTGGACACTTGGCCCGCAGTGAAAGAAGCGGGCCCGAAGGAGGAGATTTCGGAAGACGGACCATCCACAGAAGGGCCCGTGAGGCACGGGGCCGGGGGTGCCGCCCTGGGCGGAGCGCGCATGCAGGGTGACCGCGTGGACACGCCGCGGGGGAGCGCTCGGACCCGTCAGGGACGGCGGGGAACCTCCCGGGAGTCGGCCCCCGAGTGCCCCCCAGCGCCCCCCGGGTCGGCCATGCGGGGAAAGGGCCTCGCAGGTCACTCGGAGCTCGGGAATCCCTCCAGGCCGGACGCGGAGAAGAGCGCGTACGGCTGCAGCGAGTGCGGCAAGGCCTTCGGCCGCAGCTCGTCGCTGACGAAGCACCAGCGCATCCACACCGGCGAGAAGCCCTTCCGGTGCGACGCGTGCGGGAAGCAGTTCCTGGAGCGCTCGTCGCTGACCATCCACCTGCGCGTGCACACGGGCGAGAAGCCGTACGCCTGCGGGGACTGCGGCAAGGCCTTCAGCCAGCGCATGAACCTGACGGTGCACCAGCGCACGCACACCGGTGAGAAGCCCTACGCGTGCGGCGCTTGTGGCAAGGCCTTCCGGAAGACCTCGTCCCTCGCCCAGCACGAGCGGGTGCACACGGGCGAGAAGCCGTTCGCGTGCGGGGACTGCGGCAAGGCCTTCAGCCAGAGCATGCACTTGCTGGTGCACCGGCGCACGCACACGGGCGAGAAGCCGTACGCGTGCGGGGAGTGCGGGCGCGCCTTCAGCCAGCGCATGCACCTCACGGAGCACCGGCGCACGCACACGGGCGAGAAGCCCTACCCCTGCGGGGACTGCGGCCGCGCCTTCAACAAGAGCTCGTCGCTGACGCTGCACCGGCGCAACCACACGGGCGAGAAGCCGTACGCGTGCGGCGAGTGCGGCAAGGCCTTCAGCCAGAGCTCCTACCTGATCCAGCACCAGCGGCTGCACATCGGCGTGAAGCCCTTCGAGTGCGGCCGCTGCGGCAAGGCCTTCAGCAAGAACTCGGCCCTGACGCAGCACCAGCGCCTGCACACGGGCGAGAAGCCCTACGCCTGCCCCGTCTGCAAGAAGCACTTCACGGGCCGCTCGTCGCTGGTGGTGCACCAGGCGGGCCACACCGGCGAGAAGCCCTACGCCTGCGGCGAGTGCGGGAAGGCCTTCGGCCAGAGCGCCTACCTCATCGAGCACCAGCGCATCCACACGGGCGAGAAGCCCTACCGATGCGCGCAGTGCGGCAAGGCCTTCATCAAGAACTCCTCGCTCACCGTGCACCAGAGGATCCACACCGGGGAGAAGCCCTACGCGTGCGGCGAGTGCGGGAAGACCTTCAGCCGGAACACCAACCTCACGCGGCACCTGAGGGTCCACGTCTAGGGAGGCTGGGCGCCCCCCAGTCTGCACCAGGTGAACAGGGTCCTAGGCTCGGAGTCTCCCCCCAGATGGGCGGGGTCCTCTGCGCGGAGTCTCCGCCAGGTGGGCGTGGTCCTAACCTCGGAGTCTCCGCCAGGTGGGTGGGGTCCTTAGCGTGAACCTCCACCAAGTGGGCGGGCCCTTACCTCGGCTGTAAGCGGGGGCGCTATGACTTGGGGGCCCAGGGTGGCACAGCCCCACACAATCTTAGAATGTGGGGGTCCAGGACCGGCTCCCGCTTTACGCGCGCTCCTTGGCCCCGGCGTCCTCACCTCCGGACCAGAAGGCAAGCTCCTCCGTGCCCAGTGTACTGGGAACGCTGCGAAGCTGAATGTGGCTGGAAACCCAGGGGAGCACCAGGAACCCAGGGGGCCAGAGTTCCGACCCGAGCTCTCAGTAGATAAGCGCCGGGCTGGAGCGTTTCCAGCCTCCGGTCTTCCTTGGGTAGGGGCGTGGAGGAGGTGTCTGGATGCGAGCGTGGGGACATTTCTCCTCTTGGCACACACACCCGCGGTCTAGTCCTAACAAGGTGGTCACTGTCTGTGAGCTCCCTAAGATCTAGAGGGGGATCCTTCATCTTTCCACATCCCAGCCCCGCTGCAGTCTCGCTAAACTGTTCCGGAAGAGCTCACCCCACCCCAAGCTAATAAGCGGTAGAAGCTGGCAAGTTATTTGTGAGGGGGGAAATTTTTTTTTTTCGAGGTAGCAATAACAGTAATTGCTTCAGATGCCAAAGTTTCCCATGGTGGTCTGTTCAAATTTTTTTCATAACACTTCACGAAGGAAGTCCAACGCCATTTTAAAGGCATCAGACGAGAAAGGAACAGGGACGGTGTGTTCAGCCAAAGTCGGCTTCGGTGCTTGTGGGAGAAGGTGGGGGAGCAAGTAGCGGCAGGCCTAAGACCCCGGGTTCGATGCTGGGGTTGACGCGCTTGCGCGCCGGGGCCTCTTCTCATAGCTGGTTCTGCAGTTGAACTTGAAGGAATGTCCTCAGCTTGACCTGAAGCTTTGTGTATACACAGTTCCCCAAGTCCCCTCTTTCTGGGGCCTGTTTTGTTCGGTTGGTTGGTTTGGGGTTGTTTGTTCGGTTGGTTGGTTGGTTTTGCTGCAGGCTTGCAGGATCTCAGTTCCCCAGGCAAAGACCGAACCCAGGTTAAGGCAGTGAAAACCCAGAGCCCTAACCACTAGACCTCCAGGGAACACCAGGGCCTTTTCCACCGCTTTTGTTATTTTAATGCTCGGTGCTACTGGTCACAAATATCCTGGTGTGTCTGAATGTCCCACACTTCCTGACACCAGTGTTCATGAAGAATAAATAATTCATTCTAAGCAACCGCTTAGATCCGCTGGAGAAGGGGTAGGCTACCCACTCCAGTATTCTTGGGCTTCCCTTGTGGCTCAGCTGGTGAAGAATCCGCCTGCGATGCGGGAGACCTGGGTTCGATCCCTGGGTTGGGAAGATCCCCTGGAGAGGGGAAAGGCTACCCACTCTGGAATTCTAGCTTAGAGAATTCCATGGACTGTATGTCCACGGGGTCGCAAAGAGTCGGACATGACTGAGGAACTTTCACTTCCACTTTTTACATATCAGTAAGTGCACTTCGTGTTGCAGGTCAAAAGAGCAGCCACTCAGCCATGTATAAACATGAATAGGTTTTGAAGGTCTGGCAGGGTGTGGGCATCAGGGTGGGCTTGGTCCAGGTGCCCTGACTCACTTCGCCCACTGGCGGCCTCCTCAGACTGGCTTCCCTCACGGCTTCGTGTGGTTTCCAGCAGCTCCTCTTGACACATTTCCTCAGAAACATCCAGCTGGAGACAGGCCTCTTCCAGTCATTGGCAAAACAACAACACTTAAGTTCCTTTCAGTTGTACTCACCAGGAACTGATTATTCTGAGGAGAGGAACGCCATGTGCTGCTTGGCTTAGATCTGGGTCTCGCCCTCATCCCTGAAATAGTAGCTGGGGAAGGGGAATGAGTAGGAGTGACTGCCCAGATCAGACTGAAACCACTGGGGTCTGTTGCACCCACGTCCCGGTCAGGGAGAAGTAGGCGGCTTGTGGAAGCCAGCCCCAAGGCCACCACGCTGCTGGAGGCTAACGTTTGAAGTCGGATGGCCCCTCTGGCTTTTGCCATGACTGTGGAGTTCCGCTGCACCACAAATGTCTGTTCTGACATTTTCTTTGGAAAGCCCTCTCACTGCTGCGGTCACCGGGAGGGCCCTCAGTCCTTTCTGTCCTCTGGGCTCTCTTGACCCCGGGATGGGGGTGGAGCCCAAGAGGCTCCAGGTCACATCTCTTTGCTCTGACTTTGGTCTCCATCGGCAAGACCAGATGTCACGTGACCAGGTTTCCTGCTCGGGGCTGGGGGGTTGGTGTGTGGCCAGGAGAGTGACTTGACCCCCAGGGCAAGTGTGAGCCCTGGGTGGACACAGGCGGGCGAGCCCCGGGCGGGCACAGCTGGGCGAGCCCTGGGTGGACACAGGTGGGTGAGCACCTGCCGTGACTCAGCAGGCTCCTTGTAGCCCTCTGTGCCATAGTTCACTGTACTTTAAAATGGGGGTAGTGGGTGTCTCTGGGCTTCCCAGCTGGCTCAGTGGTAAAGAACCCTCCTGCCAATTTAGGAGACACAGGTTCTATCCCTGGGTCGAGAAGATCCCCTGGAGGAAGTAAAGGCAAGCCACTCCAGTATTCTTGCCTGGAGAACCCCATGGACAGAGGAGCCTGGCGGGCTATGGTCCGTGGGCTCGCAGAGGAACAGGACATAACTGAGCGACTCAATGAGTGGGCATCTCCGGCGTCGACAGTAGGGCAGTCGGGTGCAGCCAAGCGGCAGGCCCCGGCAGCACGGAGCTGCAGACAGCAGAGCCCCTGCCCTCGCACTCCGTCTCTCTCCCGCTCCCTCACCTCTGTTTCAGACCAAAACACCCATGCAGTCCCACTTCTTGTGGTCATTTGGGACCTCCATCCCTGGGGACGCAGGGCTGGTCAGAGCCGGCTGCCAGCCCATGAACATTCCAGCCTGGAGGAGGTGAGTGTGATCCACATCTCAGCACCCGGAGGAGAAGCAGCCTCGTGTGTCCCCTCACGTGCCTCGTGGTTCACAGCTGGCTCCCCTCAGACCTACGTGGCGGCTGGGAGATGTGGTCCAGGGGCACGTCCAGGACGAAGTGGAGATGACCATCCCTCGGGCTGCATTTGACGGCCTGTCCAGGCAGATCGTGTAGTCAGTCCCCGCAACCACTCACCTCCAGTCCCCGGCTTCTGGAGATGCCCTGGGGGTTGGCATACAGGTAGTGGCTGGGGAAAGGCAGCTGGCCGAGGCCCAGGCTTTCCTGGATACAGCAGTCTCAGCACCTCCCACTGGAGGGGTTCATGCCCCCTCCTGGTTACAAGTGGGAAATGCGATCTCTGGCAGGACTGACTCAGCAGCAGGAAGGAAAGTGAAGAGGGGATGGGGGGAGGAGGGGTCGCTGTCTCCCCTGCACCCCAAAATGCAAAGTGAGTGCTCACGCTCGCCAGTACCAGGGAGACAGCAGCCACGGTTATAAAAGGCTCAGTTTCTAGCAGTCTGGAGATGCTGTAGATTGCACATGTTCCCCTGAAATTCGAATGCTGAGACCTTAACACCCAGTGACTTCAGAACGTGACTGCATTGAAGATAAATAGGACTCTACGAGGTCATATGGCTGGGTGCTGAAACAAGGCCTTGTGTCCTCCTGAGAGAGAAACATGAGGCCGCACGGAGGCAGAGCGACAGACGCATGAAGAGGCCGCAGGAGGACCACCATCTGCAAGCCAAGGAGAGAGGCCTCCGGAGAAACCAGCCCTGCCCACACCCTGTCACAGTGTGCCATAGTCAGGAAGGAAAGTTAGTTTGCACCCTTAACTCCTGATGCCCAAATAAGAAAACGCTTCCTGTGAACCTGGAATTCAGGCAAAACCAGCTTTATCCCTGAGTTTTGCCACGCTGAGGTCTGAGGGTCTTGGGGCTTCCCTGGTGGCCCCATGGTCAAGACTCCATGCTGCCACTGCAGTTGGCAAAGATTCAGTCCCTGGTCGGGGAACTAAGATACCGCAGTCAGAGGAGAGAGAGATCTGATGATCTGTCACGAACTTTTGACCTTGTTAATCATTGTAACAAAATTAGTAGGTTTTCGGCTCTTCCCTGATGGTCCAGTGGTTAAGACTCCATGCTTCCAGTGCAGGGGGCGTGGGTTTGATCCACGGTCAGGGAACTAAGATCCCACGTGCCCTGTGGCATGGCAAAAAAAAAAATTTCTTTTTTAAATCTTACCCAGTTCAAATCCCACATAATTTGAGTCTAATCCTAATGAAAGATGGTTGGCACGTTTATTCACCAACTAAAATGATACAAAAATAACAGTTTACACAATCATTTGCAAGTATGGATTTTTGAGGTTTTTTAAATTGCAACAGGCTCCTTGTCATTTCAAAAAGTGCCTCTAAAAAGGTCCTGATTTCAAATGTTTATAATTCAAGGTAGCATAAAATATACGCCTGATGTGTTTATATAAATTACAATAATATCCTTCTTGCAGTTCCCACCTCACAAGATCAAAACGAAGCTTCGTCAGTAAGTTACATATAAGTTATATAGGGGCTTTCCTGATGGCTCAGTAGTAAAGAATCCACCTGCAGTGCAGAAGATATGGTTTCGATCCCTGGTTCTGGAAGATCCCCTGGAGAAGGAAATGGTAACCCACTCCAGTATCCTTGCCTGGGAAATCCCATGAACAGAGGAGCTTGACGAGCTACGGTCCATGGGGTCACAGAGAATCAGACACGACTTAGCGACTGAGTGCGCGCGCACGCACACACACACACACGTACTCACGCACGCACACACACGTACTCACGCACGCACACACACACATGTATTCACGCACGCACACACATATGTACTCATCGAGCATTCCCCATCTCATTTCCCTGCTGCCCCCAATCCAACGTAACCAACAACCTGAGTCCTGGCATATCTTTCCCTTGTTTGCCTCTTTATACATTTGTACGTTTCTCTATCACAGATGCTTTGAAAACTTTGTGTCAGTAATTCCAGTAAGTAATAGCCAGGTCCTGCCGTCCTAAGAAGCAAAATGACTCTGCAGTTTCTTCATTTGTTTTTCGCTCTTTTGCATTCATCCCACGCTCCCCAGAGCCCAGAGAGCTTTGTTTCCAGGCACCAGCAGGGTCAGGAGGATGGGTACTTTGAAAAGTGACAGAGAAGGAGGAAGGGAGGGAGGAGGAGGAGAGAATCTCCAGCTCGTTTGCCTAGAGGTTCAGTACCACGGACAGCGCACGCGCAGCGGGTTCAGCACCACGGATAGGTCCACCTGCAGGGTTTCAGCACCACGGACAGAGCAGGAAACCTACTTTCCCCATTGGCCTCTGCGGGATGCAGAACTTCCTGGTGGTTCAGCCATAAAGAATCCGCCTGCATTCCAAGAGACCAGGGTTCGATCCCTGGGTCGGTAAGATCCCCTGGAGAAGGAAATGGCAACCTACTCCAGTGTTCTTGGAATTCCAAGAATTCCATGGACAGAAGAGCCTGGTGGGCTGCAGTCTATGGGGTTGCAGAATTGGAGATGACTTAGCGACTGAACCAGCACCGCCTGCTGGATGCATGTCCTTTTTGAGCAGAGTTTGGAGCCCACACCCAACCCTCACCCACAGGGTCCTTGAATGCTGATATCTGAGTAATCCAGTCTCTCCCGGTGCTGATCTCAGAAACTCGGGCATTGAACATTTAACATGCACCAAACGGAATTTGGATTTTCTCCACACACACACACAAACGTGTTCCTACTTAGTGCACCACAGGGCACTCAACTGGCCAGGTTCAAAGCTCGAAAGTCTTTCCTCTCATTCCACCCGTGCTTGAGGACTCTCAGCTTCAACTCTAAACTATTCATTGAATCTGTCTGCTGTTTTCTCACATACAGTGTCACTGCCTCACTCCATCGTTTCTCACCTGGTTCACTGCAGCAACTTAACTGACCCTCCCACTGTGCCTGTGATGATGAAGACCAGTGAGCGCTCAGTCGTGTCCAACTCTTCGTGCCCCCATGGACTAGCCCGCCAGGCTCCTCTGTCTATGGGATTCTCCAGGCAAGAATACTGGAGTGGGTTGTCATTGCCTCCTCCAGGGGATTTCCCTATCCAGGGATGGAACCCACGTCTCTTATTGGCAGCTGGGTTCTTTACTGCTGTGCCACCTTGGGAAGTCACCAAACCTATAGCCCCTTCTATATCATTTCTTGTATTATTTAGTGATGCTTTGACATTTTAAATCGTATTATATCTCACCCTTCCATGGATTCCCAGCACACCTACAATAACATTCAAAGATGTTACTGTGGCTTTCAAAACCCTGGATGCCTCTCTGACATTATCCCCCATCACTCTCTCCCTTGCCTGACCACTCTGGTCACATTGGCCTCCCTGTTGTCCCTCTGGACCTTTGTGCATGCTATTCTCCCTGCCACAAGTTCTTGCATAACTGGCTCCTCGCCACCTTTCAGGGATAAGCTCAAAATGCTGCCGCCGCTGCTTAAAAAAGATCACCTCCCGGGCTTCTCTAGTGATCCAGTGGTTACAATTCCACACGTCCACTGCAGGGGGCGCAGGTTTGATCCCTGGTCAGAAAGCTAAGATCCCCGTGCCTTGAAGTGTGGCCAAAAAAGCAACTCCCATCTAAAGTGGCCTCACCATTACTGTCCCATCGATTACATCGCATATTTCATAGAATTAGCACAAACTATATTTTGTTTTTTTTTTATTTATTTGCCTTTTGTCTAACATCATTACTAGCATGTAAACTTTATTAAGCCATATATCTTGACGGGCCTGGTCACCCAAAACAAGCATGAAGCACATAGTAGCTGTTTCATAATTATTTGTCGAATGAATGAATTTTCAGCTAGTCATGGAGCCCTGAAGAGATGTCAACAGCACTCGACTTCTGCCAGAACGGTGGTCATATGTGCTGGCCCAAGTTGTTTTTGGTTTAAGTTGGTTTGGCTGTGCTGGGTCTTCACTCCTGCACGGGTTTTCTCTCACTGTGTCAAGCAGGGGCTCTTCCAAGAGTTTGTATGTCACAACAAGACCTGGTGCAGCCAAATAAGTAAAGGATTTTTTAAAAAAAGAAAATAAGACTCTAAAGGAAGGCTGTTTCCACCCTCCCCAACTATGACTTTGTCAAAAATTTTTAAGTTTTGATACAGCCTCCAGGAGAGCGATTTGGCAGAGTTCATTGTATTGTATTATTGATAATAATAGCAGCTAACAGCTAAGAGGGGCTTCCCTGGTGGCTCAGTGGTAAGAATCCGCTTGCCAATGCAAGAGACTAGGGTTCGATCCCTGAGTTGGGAAGATCCTCTGACGAAAGAAATGGTAACCCACTCCAGTATTCCTTCCTGGGAAACCTGATGGACAGAGAAGCCTGGTGGGCCACAGTCCATGGGGTCACAAGGAGTCAAACATGACTGAGCAACTTAGCAACCACAGTTAATAGCTGTTAAGTGGAGTATATACCTTCTTTACTTTTTACTTTACTTTACTTTCCTTTTACTTTACTTTTTCAGAGCAGTGCTGGCAGGTGGTAAGCGTAATTCTTCCCACTTAACAGAATGGGAAACTGAGGCAGTTAAATGACAAGTGACACACCCAAGGACAAGCTAGTGGCAAAGGCAGTCTCTGACGGGAGGGGTCTGGCCTCAGAGCCCGCGCACTGTCACACCTCTGCCCCATCTCCTCCCGCCTCCCCCCACCCCAGGTGCTGGTTGTAGACTAGGAGCCACCAAGGGGCCTGGGAAGTCGCTGGTCTCGGTGGGCGTCCGCACCCGGGGACGTCGTCCGGCCGGGGCTGGAAGGCTCGTTCCACTCTGGCCCCGGCTCACCGCGTGCCACGCTGCTGACACGTGGTCGCCGTCGCCCCTCCGCTCTCCTCGCCTGTCCCTGCAGGCGCTGGCTCCCCGGAAGGTGGGGGCCGGAGGGGAGAAGGCCGCTCGCTCTCTCCAACTTCCCCACCTCCCGCCCGCAGCCTCCGCGTCTGCGCAGCCGCGGTCCCTGCGGCGCCAGCTCTGCGGCGCTGCACAGGGTGTGTGTAGGAAGGGTGAGTCCTCCGTGGGACCCCGCGGGCAGGAGCGGGGCAGGGAAAAGGGGCTGGGGGCTCGGACGGCGGGCCGGGGACGCGCGCGTGTGAGCGTGGATGGGTGCGAGTGGGAATGCGCACGGGGTGAGGAAGAAAAGGCGCCCCAGGGGGTGTGGGTCTGGTGGGGGGTGGGGGGCAGTGTCCAGGGCAATGGGCTGGGCTGGGGCTGCGGTTCGCCCGGTTTCTCCGTCCCGCCCTGTGTGCCCGCCTCCTGCGGGTCGCACGGGGGTTTTAGCCTCTTTGCGAGGAACCAGGTACCGCCCTGCCTGCCTGGCGCGTCAGCTGCGTGTGTGGGTGCTCGGGTCTGGCGGGAGTCAGGTGTCTGAGCTCGCGGGACCCGCGTGTTAACCGCGTCGTACCTGTGTGCCCGCGCGTGCGCCCCCGAGCATGTGTGCGGCGTGTGTCTGCCTGGGCACGTGTGTGCCACCTGCACGGGCGAGGAGCGCGCGCACTGGAGTTGGTCTGGTTTAGGGCCCCTGCCTGGCTCCCGTTAGCTGCGTGCCTTTGTTCAAGGGCCTTCCCAGTCTGTAACACACAGACTTGTGACAGTAGCTGCCGCGGAGAGTGGCCGGCGGCGAGGATGAGGTTATGGGAAGACGCCGAGTTCTCCGCAGTGCTAACCCCGGGGTGCGCCAGGGGCGGTGGTTGCAGTGTTACTTTACTGCGGTGGAGGTGGTGGTTACTGCGTTCCGTCCTCCTCCTCCTCTTTTCAGACATCCGTAGTTTATTGTTTGTTTAGTCCAAACACATTCAAAATGGAAATAGATACTTTCCACCTGAAACAAACTAGATACTACCTCGTATATAATGCTTAACACATTGCAGCCAAAGAGACGACAATCCATTGTCCTATACACCTGCTAAAGCCAATAACGATGACAATCCATTGTCCTATACACCTGCTAAAGCCAATAGATAATAAAGATGACAATCCATTGTCCTATACACCTACTAAAGCCAATAACGATGACAATCCATTGTCCTATACACCTGCTAAAGCCAATAGATAATAAAGACGACAATCCATTGTCCTATACACCTGCTAAAGCCAACAGATAATAGATGGCAATCCATTGTCCTATACACCTACTAAAGCCAACAGATAATAAAGACGACAATCCATTGTCTTATACACCTGCTAAAGCCAATAGTAGAGCCAGTTTGGTTGCAATACTCTCGTGGTCCGTCCTTCTCAGAGGATGACCCGTTACTATGATAATATGATAAGATAATAGTTGAGGCTCTTAGGTGTGAACTCACACACACACACCCCTGTCACACCCGCAGATTTCTCTCTGTCCTGTGCCCCTCCTCCGTCCTACATGAATCGGGTTCTGCATCTTCTGACTTGGGTCGGGGACTCTTGTCTCCTCCATCCCCCGCCGCCTCACCTGCATTCTCTCCACTTCCCAGGCCTTCTTACCCCTCACCTAAAACACACGGTTCACCACTTGATAGGTGGTCATTTACCTCGAGAGGCTAAAGCCGGCTTTACGTTCTTGTTCTAGGACGTTGCGTGTATTAGCCGCCTTGCATAATGTAACCCACTGAGTATACTCCTGAATAAGCATTTAGAAAAAGAGTGCAGGGGCTTCCTGGTGGTTCAGTGGTTAGGACACCATGTTCCCAATACAGAGGGCACAGGTGCGATCCCTGATGCGGGAACTAAGATCCCGCACGCAGTTCAGCAGACAACACAAACAGGCTGAGGGTAAAACACTAAATCGAGAGCCCCCTTTCCCCTTCTGTCTTTGACTTTGACTCTTCTGAAAGTGAAAATGAAATACAGGTCCAAGAAATTCTCTGTTGTAAGGAAAACATGAAGAGGTCTCAACGGAGGCGCGCGGGCGAGAGGAAACGCAGCAGCGGAGTTGCGGCAAAGGCGCTCGGGGGCTCTGTGTGGACAAGCCGCCCCGTTCCGCCCAGCCGCTGTTTACCCGTGAAGACGCGGGCCCAGTGGCCCCCATCTTTTGATTTCTTGAGGAAACGCTGGAAATCTGTATGTTCAGTTGACATCGTCTGCATTTTAAAATGCCAATAATTGTTTCAAACGCTTGAAAGGAAGACATCGTGTAAGCCAACCGCACAGGTGGTGGGGGCAGGTTAGACCCGGGAGCTGCCCGTTTGCAACTGTGTTGTGGGCTGGGGAGTGTGGAGGGGGTGCGGAGAGGAGGCTGTGAGCACAGACAACGTTTCCCAAGAAAACAAAAGCAAAAACTAGCCTTGGCGGGAAAGTAGCGAGACAGCCCCAGTAGGGAGTAGCGCTGATTGCTTTGGGCTGTGTAATTCTTGTTCCGTATTGGGGTGCAGCTGGCTCGCAGTGCCGCCTCCGTCTCAGGTCTTCAGGGAGGTGGGTCAGTTGCGCTTGCACTTGCCTCTGCCCTTTGCCCGTTGGGCTTGTCGCAGAACACTGACTCGAGTTCCCTGCGCCCTTCGGCAGGTCCTTGCTGACACTGTGTTTTGGCTTTAGTATGAGCTGTAATTAACCGTGTGTTTTAGCTGAAGGGTGGGAAGGCATGGAAAGTGGAGAGAATGCAGGTGAGGGGGCGGGGGATGGAGGAGACAAGAAAAAAAATCTAGTTTAAGAGGAAATATTCTTTCATACTCTCATTTTATATCTTGCCAACTTGAAATTCAGGAGGCTGTCACTTGTCAAGTTGACAAGATATAAAATGAGAGTATTAAAGAGCATATCATTTTAAAGCATTTATTTATGTGTTTTTGGCTATGTCAGGCCTTAGTTACAGCGCTCAGGGCTTGCTGGCGGCATGCGGGATCTGTAGTTGTGGTACGTGGGTCAGTTCCCTGACCAGGGATGGAACCCAGGCTCGCTGTGTTGAGTCCTTGGAATCTCAGCCACTTAGTTGTGTCTAAATTAGATTTTTTAAATCCTTGTCGGTCAGATACTCCTCCTCCTCCCTCTTAATGATCACAGAGGAGAAAGTCAAGGCTGCAGGGGGCTCGAGGGAAGACTGGGGTCCTTCTTTTTGCAGCCAGAGAGGTTACCGGGAGTGGGGTACTCTCTTTTCCTAAAAGCTTCTGGGTCTGTGCGTTGGTTGTGGAGTGTGTGTGTGGAGTGTGTGTGTGTGTTTGTGTGCACACTTGCCTGAAACACCCTCTGGCCATCCCCTCTAAACTCCGTATTCCCTTTCTTGTTTTATTCGTCTCTAGAGTATTTTTCGTCATTTGACATGTTGTCTGTCTGCCCCACTTCCCGCCGCTAGAGAGCAAGTCCCAAGAGGGAAACTGTTCCGCTCAGCGCTGTGTCTCGGGGGTTGCTGTTCGGTTGCTCAGTCGTGTCTGACTCTTTGTGACCCCGTGGACTGCAGCCCACCAGTCTCCCCTGTCCTTCACTATCTCCGGAGTTTGCTGAGATTCATGTCCACTAGTCACTGATGCTATCTAACCTCCTCACCCTGTTTCCCTGGCGCCCAGGAATCATCCTGGCTCAGGGCTGGCGCTAACCTCTGCATCCTGTTTCCCTGGCGCCCAGGAATCATCCTGGCTCAGGGCTGGCGCTCTGTAAATGTTTGTCGAGTGACTGAATGTCTGTCAGTCCTCAGGCCCCAACTCCTGCTCCCTGGGGAGCTCAGCAGGACCCTGGAGCGGGGGGGGAGAAGTAGCCTGTCTCTCAAGTTCCACGTTCTGAAGAGATGCAGGGCCTCAGACCTGAGCAGGTCCGGGGGCTGCTGGAGCCCGAGAGGGCAAAGACGCTGCTGCCTCGGGAGAACAAGGCCTGGGAGAAGCGTGCCACCTTCGCCAAGGACTGGGTGGCTGTGGAGGTTGGGGCCTCCGGCTGCGGCAGCGACGAGAGAGGTGAGGGCCAGGGTCCCGTGGGAGGCGGGGGCCATGGCAGAGCCTGGGGAAAGGGGACTTCATCCTGCTGCTCCGTTCAGCACATTTTTAAATGGAGCCTCGTGTCAGTCAGCTTTCTGCTGTGTAACAAGTCAGCCCAAAACTGAGTGGCTTAAAGCCAGTCTATCTGTCGATGACTCTGCGGGTTGGCAGTGCTTGTGGCCTCAGGGGATAGTCCTGCTGCCCTTGCCTGTGTTTGCTCCCGCTGAGCAGCCGCAGTGGATCAAAAGGCAGCTGGTTCATGTGAGACATCCTTACTGGGGTGTCTGGGTGGTTGGGTGGTGCTGACTTATGGCCATGTGTCTCCAGCAGGCTTGTCCAGGCTATTTCTCATCGGGGTGGTTGAAGGGTTCTTAGGACAAACAAGATGTGGAAGACCCCAGGTCACAGGCACTTTTTCAGCCTCTTCTGGCAACCTAGCAGCTCTTGGGTGTACAGAGAGTGGCGTCATTTGCTGAGATGGGGACAACCCATATGACACCCCCATAGCAGAATGACAGCTGAACCTTCTACCAGGGAAGGGTTCTTCCTTCTTCCCCGGGAGATAAGCAGGCCTGCGACCAAGGTGTGGGGAACAGAAACATCACTCCAGCAACGAGGAGGGGGTTCGGGGCTCCTGGCAGGACCTGGGTGCAAAAGAGTGGGAAATACCCGTCTTTGGTCCCACCCCTGGTTCTCTCCAGTTGAACGGTGACAAGAATGTAGAGATTCGAATATGGGGAGATTCCTTCACTGGTGGCTGGAAGCTGGGGAAGCCTCCATCCTCCTGGCTTAACTCTGTGGCTTTTCTTCTGCTCCCTCACTCAGTTTTTGCCAGAGGGCTGTAGGAAAGGAACTATTGTACCCATTTACCAGGCGGTGGAATAGAGGCCCAGGTGGTGAGTCACAGCAGGTGGCTCCGTCCAAGTCTCCTGGGTCGTTAGTGGCAGAAATGGGATCAGAACTCAGGTCTCCTCTTCTCTCCACCCCACCTGAACAACTTACATGCACTGTGTATGTGTGTGTGTGGTGTATGTGGTGTGTCTGTGTGTGTGTGTATGTGGTGTGTGTGCATGTCTGTGTGTGTGTCTGTATGTCTGTGTGTGTGTCTGTGTCTCTGTGTATGTGTGTATATGGTGTGTGTGTGTGTGTCTGTGTATGTGTGTGTGTGGTGTGTGTGTCTGTGTCTGCGTCTGTGTGTGTGTGACTGTCTGTGTGTGTGTGTGTCTGTGTGTATGTGGTGTCTGTGACTGTGTGTCTTTGTGTGTCTGTGTGTGTGTGTGTCTGTGTGTGTGTGTCTGTGTGTGTGTGTCAGGATTTCAGCAGGAGAGGTGCGGTGGGTGGGAAGAAAGCAGCACCCATCCAGCTGGCCCGCTCGCTCACTCATGACTCCTTTCTCCTCCATTTCCGCCCTTGCCCAGACCTACCTTCTCCCGAGACTGTGGTTCCCCAGGAGTGGAGCTCGGTGGAGGAAGACGATGAGTCTGAGGATGCCCAGGTGAGCTGGGGATTCCTTCCTCTTTTGATGAGACCCCTCTCTGCAGCTCTCAGTGGACTGTCACACTCCCTTCCTCAGCCTGGAATTTCCTGGCCCCACAAAAGTCTCTCTGGGGATGTGAGCCCCACGAGGTCTCTGGTGGGAAACAGGACGTGTTCCATAGTCGTCAGACGTGGAGTGGAGGGTATCAGGTGGTCGGTGTAACTCCATCCATGTATACCCTCCAACCCTTCACTCATAAATGCTTCATGAATTAGCCACTCATTCATGGTCCCCTCATTTATTCACCCAAGCTTTCATCTGCCTACTCATCCATATACCCATTCCACCCATCCATCCATCACCCATCCATCCATCCATCCATCCATTATCCACCCATCCATCATCCATTCATCCCTCCAGCCATCATCATCCATCCATCCATCACCCGTTCATCCATCCATCCATTATCCACCCATCCATCACCCATCCATCCATCCGTCCATCCATTATCCACTCATCCATCACCCATCCATCCATCCATCCATCCATTATCCATGCAGCCACCATCATCCACCCATCCATCACCCATCCATCCATCCATCCATCCATTATCCACCCATCCATCATCCATTCATCCCTCCAGCCATCATCATCCATCCATCCATCACCCGTTCATCCATCCATCCATTATCCACCCATCCATCACCCATCCATCCATCCATCCATCCATCCATTATCCACCCATCCATCACCCATCCATCCATCCATCCATCCATTATCCATGCAGCCACCATCATCCACCCATCCATCACCCATCCTTCCATCCATCCATCCATTATCCACCCATCCATCATCCATTCATCCCTCCAGCCATCATCATCCATCCATCCATCACCCGTTCATCCATCCATCCATTATCCACCCATCCATCACCCATCCATCCATCCGTCCATCCATTATCCACCCATCCATCACCCATTCATCCATCCATCCATCCATCCATTATCCATCCGGCCACCATCATCCACCCATCCATCACCCATCCATCCATCCATCCATCCATTATCCATGCAGCCACCATCATCCATCCATCCATCACCCATTCATCCATCCAACCATCCATTATCCACCCATCCATCACCCATTCATTCATCCATCCATCCATCCATTATCCATCCAGCCACCATCATCCACCCATCCATCACCCATCCATCCATCCATTATCCATCCAGCCACCATCATCCACCCATCCATCACCCATCCATCCATCCATCCATCCATTATCCATGCAGCCACCATCATCCATCCATCCATCACCCATTCATCCATCCAACCATCCATTATCCACCCATCCATCACCCATTCATCCCTCCAGCCATCATCATCCACCCATCCATCACCCGTTCATCCATCCATCCATTATCCACCCATCCATCACCCATCCATCCATCCGTCCATCCATTATCCATCCAGCCACCATCATCCATCCATCCATCACCCATTCATCCATCCAACCATCCATTATCCACCCATCCATCACCCATTCATCCCTCCAGCCATCATCATCCACCCATCCATCACCCGTTCATCCATCCATATCCACCCATCCATCACCCATTCATCATCATCCATCCATCTATCACCCATTCATCCAGCCATCCATCCATCATGCACCCATGCATCCATCTGAGGTCGTCCATCCACTTCTGTATCCATCCATCAACTCTCCCATCCACTCACCCTTCTACCAATCCTTCATCCATCCACCCATTGGACGCTCCATCCATCTGTCCTCTGATTCGCCCACCCAGCCTGCTCATTCACACACACACTCCGTCAGTCCATAACGCAGTTATCTGTGTGCCCACTCACCCTTATCCGTATGCCCTCACCCCATCCATTCGGCCCACCCGCTCACCCATCCTTCTCTCCACACATCTGTCTACTCACCCATCCGTGCATCTACTACTTGGTGATGTTGGAAGGATGTGCCGTCTTTCATCCACCCCTCTGCCTACTCACCCCTCCATCCCCTAATTACTTACTGTGGTTTGATCCAAGTACTCTGAGTAAAGCCAGAAAGAACAATTGAACACTTTCCTTTCATTGGAAGACCTTTCTTTGTGGGGGCATAAGACACCAATATGTGAAATAGTAACAGTGGTCCTTTTACTTGCATATTTATTTTATGTATTAGAAAGAAAGCATATAATCACTCTTGGCAACATGTGAGGGTCCCATCTGCCAATCAGATATCAGAAATCCAACTTGGACTGGCTCAAGCCAGAAAAAGGCTTTGTTGACACAAGGTGGGAGGAGGCAAGCTGGACAACCAACCTTGGCAGTGTAGAAATAAGTGCTGGCTCCCAGTGGGATGGCTCAAGGGAAGAAAGTAATTCTGTGGGCCAGGAGGTTTATCCTTTCTTAAAAATGTTTATTTAGTTAGTTGTGCCAGGTCTTAGCTGCGGCACGTGCGACCTAGTTCCTTGACCAGGGATTGAACCGGGGCCCCCAGCATTGGGAGCTCAGAATCTCAGGCACTGACGCCAGTGAAGTCCCAGGAAGTTTATTCTTGAATATCCGAGAGAGGAAGAGACAGCACACCTATGGTTTTATTTTATTTCTGGTGTTTTTTTCAAGCTTTAGGCTTTGTATTTTGTACTAAAGTATAGCTGATCAGCAATGTTGTGGTGGTTTCAGGTGAACAGCAAAGGGACCCAGCCGTACGTACCCATTCTCCCCCAAGCTCCCCTCCCATCCGGGTGTTTGCAGTTTTTCATTAAAACAGCTCTACACCTGACAGGCTATTTCTTTTTCTTTTTAAAATTTTTCTTTATTTATTTGGCTGCACTGGGTCTTAGTTGAGGCATGTGGGATCTTTAGTTGCCTGTGTGAATTCTTGGTTGCTTCTTAGTTGTAGCGTGTGGGATCCAGTTCCCTGACCAGGGGTCAAGCCTCAGCCGCCTTCACCGGGAGCATGGAGTTTTAACCACTGGACCACCAGGGCAATCCCTGATACACTGTTTCTTTCCCAGTTCTGTAATCCCAGGTTTTTACAAGTGACAATGGCGGCTCCCTCCCCCGCTGATACTTATACGTTTTCTTTGTTTCTGTTTCAGGGCTTTGTGGAGTGGTCCAAAGCTCCACAGCAAACGACCATAGTCTTGGTGGTGTGTGTGACCTTTCTGTTCCTGGTTTTAACTGGGATGCCCATGATGTTTCACATTTAACTATAAAGGTGGCTCTTGTTTTGAAATAGATGCCTTGTGTCATGTTAAGGAAGAGCCCTGGTTTAAAAAATCAGGAATAGGTCTTGAATGTTAGCAAATGCCTTTTACACACCCATTGAGATGACTTTTATGTTTCACCTTTTCATGTGCCGTTTCTGCATTACTGTATTTCACTGAACTTAAGACATCTTCGATTGTAAGTGCGTATTATTTTGTGTACTCTTGAGAAACAGAATGCTGCTTAAATGCAAGATGTCACCAAGTGGAAGATGCAGCGTGACTTCAGAGAAGGTGAACACGTGTGCAACATACAAGCAATGAAATTGAGTCAATTTCTCAATTACATATCACCTTTGCATTCTTAGGATGGTGGCACACCTGGCTTTTCAGATACTGAATTCTGTTCCTTGACATTTTATGTAGGATTCTTGCGTCTATCTTCTTACATAAGATTGGTGCTATCTTTGTTTCGTTTTGGTATCGTGGCTAAGCTCGCATCATAGAAGGACTTGAGTAACGTCTGACCTTCTGCCGTGCTTTTGAATACTTGATCTGTAATTTAGGCTGTGCTCAGTCCTGTCTGACTCTTTGTGACCCCCATGGGCTATAGCCCACCAGGGTCCTCTGTCCGTAGGATTTCCCAGGCAAGGTTACTGGAGTGGGTTTCCATTTCCTCCTCCAGGGGATCTTCCCAACTTAGGGATAGAATCTGGGTCTCCTGTGTTGGCAGGCAGATTCTTTACCATTGAGCCATCAGGGAAATCCTTTCTTGTAGTGTAAAAAGTATCAATTCTTTGACATGCGTAAAGAACTCAGGAAAGGGATCAGGTCCTAGAGCTACGGAAGGGAGGTTTCCGTGTGTTCTTAGATGGCTTCTCCGTTTCTTCTCTTGTTTTCAGCTCGTTAATACTTTTTAACGCCATTAATTTTGATGATTTATGGTATTCTTTTGTTCCTTAGGCTATTCTTCATTCCACTGAATATTTTCTTCCAGATGATTAGCTTAATTATGAACAGTATTTTTTGGCTTGAACCAAAAGTTCATTTGGGTTCTTTTGTAAGATGGTAGAGAGAAACTGGAATGAATTTTTTTGGTCAGCCCCAATATAATTAAACAAAATCTTCTCTTTATTCTGTCCCCATTCTGCCTTTGATTTGTCAAAGTTTTGTCTAGTTTATCATTTTTCTGAAGAACCAGCATTAGGACTTGTTTATGTCCATTATTTCTCTAGTTTATAATTTTTTTTCCTTTAACATATATTGGGTTTATTTTTTTGTTGTTTCTATTCCTTGTCTCAATTTTTAAGTTGACATCTTAATTTATTTATATTCTTTTTATAAAACTATTTGCTGTAATAGTGCATTTAATAATATAAATGTACTTCTGGTTATAGCCTTGGCCACATCTCAAAGAAGGATAATTCGTGTTCTTGTTTATCTTGTTGTTGCCTAAGTATTTTATTGCAGGGTTTCTAAAGAGTGATTGGAAACTCAGCGACAAGGTCTATTTAAAGAGAGGTTTCTTCCCAATTCACTGCGCTGTGAGCCGAGAGTGTGGGCCATCACACATCTGCTTTCAGGGCCTTTCAAGAAGCCTTTATCCTGGCCTAGAGCATATCCAGTGTCTGTGTGTGTTTCATGGACACAAGGTGAATATATATTTTCTGTCTGTAGAATTCAGAACTACATGTCAGTTAATCAACTTCATCTTATCAATTACGTTGTTCAGAATCACATGCTATTTCGTTTTGTCCAAACCTACATGTCAAAAACCAATAAGGCTATGTACAAATCTGTTAGTATTGATTACGTTTGTCAATCTATTTTTATTAATATATACTGTGTATTTAGCAGCTGTGTAATTTGGTGCATATAATTTATATAGCATTGCTACGTCTTTGTCCACTAAGTAATACATGTGAAACACCTGGCACAGTGCCAAGTGTAGAGTGGGCACGCAGTAACTGTTGGTTAAAATCCGATTCTTAATCCTTTGCCCAATAGGAAATGATTGTCTTTAACTAATGTAATCCCTTGCTTTCAATTTTACCCTGTCTAATAGTGGTCGATATTTCCATCCTGCTGTTTAAACTCCCTGGGTATGTGTATTTGGACTCTCTGAGTCATGTTGTTTTAATAGGACTTTGAGTGGCCTCTTTTGAGTTTGTTGGAGACATTAGGGCAGGTAAAGTGTTGGCTTCTCTCTCTCTCCACTCCTGTCTCCGGCTGATTGTGTTCAACAAGCCACAACTGGCCCTTAAAAGAAACACATGCCTCAGCTGTTCCATTCTTTGGGATTTTATTGGTTGCAGACGGGAGAGTCTCATTTCATATAAACTCAAGCCCCAAAAGGGGCTTCCCTCATAGCTTAGTGGGTAAAGAATCCGCGTGCAGTGCAGGGAACCCGGGTTCGATTCCTGGGTTGGGAAGATCCCCTGGAGAAGGAAATGGCAACCCACTGCAGTATTCTTGCCTGGAGAGTTCCATGGACAGAGGAGCCTGGCAGGCTACAGTCTATGGGTTGCAAAGAGTTGGACACGACTGAAGCAACTTAGCACATTTAGCAAGCTAAGAGATTCATTATAGATTCACTTTCACCAACGTTCAGGATTAAATTGGCTTCATTTAGAGTTGGAACAAACCGTCGTGACTGAAAATGTAAATGAGGATATACAAGCTGTATTAAACATGGTATTTGTAAAAGGTGTTGGCCAGTGCAGAAAATAAAATAAACCATCTTTTTCAACAATTATGTTCTTGGAGATGTTGGGAAAAGATTCCTGGGTCTTGAAAGATAATTACTAGAAATATGCAGGGAGGTAGTACATATCACTATTTTTTCAGTCTGTTAAGTATTCCTGGAAAAACGGCTCAAGCGGTACAGTGGTAAAGAACCGACCTGCCAATACATGAGACACAGATTTCATCCTTAGGTCGGGAAGATCCCCTGGAGAAGGAAATGGCAACCCGATATAGTATTCTTGCCTGGAGAATCCCAAGGACAGAGGCGCCTGGCAGGCTGCAGCCCCTGGGGTGGTCAAGAGGCAGATATGACTTAGCATGCACAAGCAAGTATTCCTGGAAGAGAAGCAAAGAGTTGAAAGGGGAGACTTGTCCAGGTAAAAAATGAATTTATAAAGAAAAAAATTTGGAGCTGGTTTGTTGTTGTTGTTTTAGTCTCTAAGTCATGTCCAACTCTTTGCAACCCCGTGGACTGTAGCCCACCAGGCTTCTCTGTCCAAGGTATTTCCCAGGTAAGAATACTGGAGTGGGTTGCCATTTCCTCCTCTAGGGGATCTTCCCAACCCAGGGATGGAACCAGCGCCTCCTGCATTGCAGGTGGGCTCTTTACCACAGAGCCACCTGGGATGAACCATAGAGCAGTGCTTATTTATTTCAGCTCTGTCACGTGCCAGAACGCTCATTTGATGGATGATGGAGGTCCCCACCGGCACCCCGATGCTCCGTTCTTCACCCAAGAGCCAGGGAGATCCCATTAAACGTAATTAAGACCGTTCGTAATCCACCCACTTCAGGAAGTCAAAGGCAGAGTCCCCCCCTGGCCATCCAACCCCACGCGGACTCGCCTGTGGCCTTCCCCACCCTGCCATGCCTCCCTTTCGTTCCCTGCCCTGCTCCAGCCACACTGGCCCGTGGCTGTTCCGATAAGCCCGTGATGCCCCTGTCTCAGGACGTTGGCACTGGCTCTGGAGCGGACCTCTGCCTGCACTGTTCTTCCCCACAGATGCCCCGGTGGCTCCCTGGGCCTTCAGGTAAGCCCTTCATCAGGACCTGCTGTGCTGTGGCCTGGGTGATGCCTTGAATACAGGCAAGACTCAGACACCGCGGTTCCTGACCCGGCAGGACACCAGCCGGCAGAGGGCTGTTCTCTCTGTGTGTTTATTTTCTGTTTTTGCTGTGCTGGGTCTTTGCGACTGTACGGCTTTCTCTAGCTGCAGTGAGCAGGGCCTCCTCTCCAGCTGTGCTCAGGCTTCTCATTGCGGGGGCTTCTCTGTTGTGGAGCACAGGCTCTAGGGGACTTGGCTTCAGTAGTCGCAGCTCGTGGGCCGAGTGGTCGCGGCTCGTGGGCCGAGTGGGCTCCAGCGCACAGACTCAGTTGTGGCGCACGGGCTTAGTTGTGGCGCACGGGCTTAGTTGTGGCGCACGGGCTTAGTTGCGGCGCACGGGCTTAGTTGCTCCGTGGGCTCTTCCCAGACTAGGGATCGAATCCGTTAGAAAGGCAGATTCTTTACCACTGGACCAGCAGGGAAGGTTTTTCTCTTACTCATTCATTCACCTGGCATTTCTTCACGACCCCTTGTGTGCCAAGGCCTGTGCAAAAAATGACGGGACAGGAAAAAAAAAAAGCAGACAGATTCTCTCCTCCCAGGCCCTCCCTGGTTTCCTCTACAGGGCTGAGAACTGAGAGGCCAGGTGGGCAGGGAGGTATGTGTCTCCATGTGTTGACCATGTGCTCCTCTCCACAAGCTAATATGCCCAGTTCACAGACAAGGCACAGTTCAGTTCAGTCGCTCTGTTGTGTCCGACTCTTTGCAACCCACGGACTGCAGCATGCCAGGCTTCCCTGTCCATCACCAACTTCCGGAGCTTGCTGAAACTCATGTCCATTGCGTTGGTGATGCCATCCAACCATCTCATCCTCTGTCATTCCCTTCTCCCCCTGCCTGCAATCTTTCCCAGCATCAGGGTCTTTTCAAATGGGTCAGTTTTTTGCATCAGGTGGCCAAAGTGTTGGAGTTTCAGCTTCAACATCAGTCTGTCCAATGAATATTCAGGACTAATCTCCTTCAGAATGGACTGGTTGGATCTCCTTGCAGTCCAAGGGACTCTCCAGAGTCTTCTCCAACACCACAGTTCAAAAGCATCAATTCTTCAGTGCTCAGCTTTCTCTGTAATTCAACTCTCACATCCGTACATGACCACTGGAAAAACCATAGCCTTGACTAGACGGACCTTTGTTGGCAAAGTAACGTCTCTGCTTTTGAATGTGCTGTCGATAGCACATTAAACAGTTTTCTTCCAAGGGGCAAGCATCTTTTAATTTCATGGCTGCAGTCGCCATCTGCAGTGATTTTGGCTTGACACATTGGTCTCTAATAAAATTGAATCACTTTTCCAACCTGTCTTGGTGGGAGAAGCAGGGAAATCTGAATACGGACTGGTCAGTGATATTAAGGAATTATTCATTTCATTGTGTGAGAAGGGTATTGTGGTTGTATAGAAGATACTTTATTTTTCCTTCTGTTTAGTATATGTTCTGCTGAAGTGAGTACAAATTGTTTTTTCCTTAGAGATGCAAGCTGAGGAAGTGAGAGCATGTCTGTAATTTACTTTAAAATTGACCTGGAAAATAGACATATAGACAGATCTTCACAGCCTATTTTTAAAGCAAATATATATTATAAAGTATGGTGCATTTCCTTATTTTAAAAGTACAGGTATTATATTTTCTTGTTACCAAAGTTATTTTTAAAAAATATTGAATATGGGCATGTACTATACTTTATGCCTTTCTATATGATTGAAAATGGCATAGCAATTTGTTTTTTTAATGTGGACATTCTCTTTTATGTAGAGAGGTCCTAGTTGCCCTACAACACAGGTCAAATTTGGAAGAAAGGCTTCACTCACAACTGAGATGGAGAAGGCAATGGCAAGCCACTCCAGTACTCTTGCCTGAACAATCCCATGGACGGAGGAGCCTGGTAGGCTGCGGTCCATGGGGTTGCTGCGAGTCGGACACGACTGAGCGGCTTCGCTTTCACTTTTCACTTTCATGCATTGGAGAAGGAAATGGCAACCCACTCCAGTGTTCTTGCCTGGAGAATCCCAGGGATGGGGGAGCCTGGTCGGCTGCCGTCTATGAGGTCACACAGAGTCGGACACGACTGAAGCGACTTAGCAACAGCAGCAGCAGCACAACTGAGAAATACTTTTCAGCAATTTTTTTTTTCTGAAGCTAAACAAATCACAATGAGGTTTAAATAATCGTAAGGGATTCTTTATAATAAATCTTATGCCCCCTAAATAAATAAATTAATATTTTAAAAAACAAGAATGATTTAGAGAAAAAAAAGATAAAAAATAGCTTATGCCCAAACTGTGTGAAATGGTAACATCCACCTGCCTGTCTAAGCATACAGAGGGTTTCAGATGACAATGAATAAAAGCAAGCTGGAAAACCATTCCATGTGGTACCATTTGGGTAGAAAGGAGCATTATATAACTTTTTAGAATATTTATGCATATAAACAAATACCCACATAAAAATTTGCTTATACATGCATAGAATATTCTGGAAAGATACGAGGCAACTGCTCTGAGTGGTTGCCTCGAGGGAGAGGAGCTTGCTGACTGGTGGGAAGGAGAACATAGAGGTAAGATGATTACTTTTCTTCTTTATAAATTATGTGTGTGCGTGTGCACTCAGTTGCATCTGACTCTGACCCCATGGACTGTAGCCCTCCAGGCTCCTCTGTCCGTGGAATTCTCCAGGCAAGAATACTGGAGCGGCTTGCCATTCTCTTCTCCAGGGCATCTTCCCAACCCAGGAATCGAACCCTGGTCTCCTAAACTAGACCTTGTAGTGCTCCGCAGTTCCTGGTAATGCAGGTGGTCTGCACTAGTGATTGGCATGTTTCATCCTTCCCTGTAGCCACACCATCCAGTCAGCCCTTCCCACACCGCCCTGGCCTTGGCTATGGGGCCTGCTTTGACCAGTGGAACCGGAAGCAAGCTCGGTGCCATGCCCATGTCTCCCTGCTGTAAGTCCCGGCTCCGGCCTTGAGGGCTCACCGAGCAAGACGGGAGTCAGCTGAGCCGTTCTGGAGCACCAGCCCACAGCCGACCACAGGAGCATAGCTGAGCCCTTCGCGTGTTACAGTGGGGTTTGAGAGGTGCTGCCCCCGCCAGAGTACGCCAAGAATAAGGGTGCTGTGACTCCCCCCTCTTTCACGGGCCCTGAGAATAAGGGTGCTGACTCCCCCCCTCTTTCATGGGCCCTGAGAATAAGGGTGCTGACTCCCCCCCTCTTTCACGGGCCCTGAGAATAAGGGTGCTGACTCCCCCTCTTTCATGGGCCCTGAGAATAAGGGTGCAGTGACTCCCCCCTCTTTCACAGGCCCTGAGAATAAGGGTGCTGACTCCCCCCCTCTTTCACGGGCCCTGAGAATAAGGGTGCTGACTCCCCCCCTTTCATGGGCCCTGAGAATAAGGGTGCTGTGACTCCCCCCCTCTTTCATGGGCCCTGAGAATAAGGGTGCTGTGACTTCCCCCCCTCTTTCACGGGCCCTGAGAATAAGGGTGCTGTGACCCCCCCCCCTTTCACGGGCCCTGAGAATAAGGGTGCTGACTCCCCCCTCTTTCACGGGCCCTGAGAATAAGGGTGCTGTGACTCCCCCCTTTCACGGGCCCTGAGAATAAGGGTGCTGACTCCCCCCCCCTTCACGGGCCCTGAGAATAAGGGTGCTGACTCCCCCCCTCTTTCAGGGGCCCTGAGAATAAGGGTGCTGACTCCCCACCCTTTCACGGACCCTGAGAATAAGGGTGCTGACTCCCCCCCTCTTTCACGGGCCCTGAGAATAAGGGTGCTGTGACTCCCCCCCTCTTTCACGGGCCCTGAGAATAAGGGTGCTGACTCCCCCCTCTTTCACGGGCCCTGAGAATAAGGGTGCTGTGACTCCCCCCCTCTTTCACGGGCCCTGAGAATAAGGGTGCTGTGACTCCCCCCCCTTTCACGGGCCCTGAGAATAAGGGTGCTGTGACTCCCCCCTCTTTCACGGGCCCTGAGAATAAGGGTGCTGACTTCCCCCCCCCCTTTCACGGGCCCTGAGAATAAGGGTGCTGTGACTCCCCCCCCCTTTCACGGGCCCTGAGAATAAGGGTGCTGAGACTCCCCCCCCTTTCATGGGCCCTGAGAATAAGGGTGCTGACTCCCCCCCTCTTTCACGGGCCCTGAGAATAAGGGTGCTGACTCCCCCCCTCTTTCACGGGCCCTGAGAATAAGGGTGCTGACTCCCCCCCTCTTCACGGGCCCTGAATGGCCCTCTGTCCGCATGGCATTCAGGCTTCTCCCCACAAAGCCTTGGAAGCCTCCAGGGCTGGGAAGTGCAGTGGCAGCGCTGACCTGGCGGGCCTCTTGGTTCTGCCTGCAGCTGTGCCCCCTCCCAGCTGCTGAAGCCCCCTCCCAGCTGCTGAAGCCCCCTCCCAGCTGCTGAAGCCCCCTCCCAGCTGCTGAAGCCCCCTGGCTCTCCCCGAGGTGTGAGCACCTTTCTCTTCACACCTCCCTCCCAGGGGCACACACATCCTGTCCTGCTTTCTGCTTTTGTTTCCTGGGCTGTTGCAGTCCATGGGGTCACAGAGTCAGACCTGACTTAGCGACTGAACAGTAAAAGCTATAAGAAGTCTTTCAGTTATGTTACACGAATGACTTGGGTGCTACTTCATGCCTTAAAGCAAAGAAGTTTATTAAGAAATAAGTCCTTGTACCCTCTTGCTTTCTGTTACCCAGTTCCGCTCTGAACAGGCATCATACCTACTCCATGCACTGGCACCTTCTGTCCTGTTAATGCATCCAAGGAAAGAGCCATCCAGACCTCAGCTGACGAGCTGTCTTTCTGTTGCTATGAAGGCCTGTTACTTTCATGGCACAAAACAGGATTAGGTGCCTTATACTGCTCTGCTCCAATTCACCCAATAACCACACTTGAATCATAATTCCACACTTTCTAAGAATCTTTGGCCTGAAACCCACTCAGTGCTAACCAATTTCCATACTGGTTAGTTTTCCCCGATAGACAGCAAAAGAACTTAATCTTATTTTAAAATGAGAACAAAATGCTGGTGGGGGGACAACCTGGAAAGAACATGAAACAGTTCACCTCTAGGAAGCAGAACAGCAGGAACTCGGGAAGCATCTTAAAAGTTGTGGCCAAGAGATGATTCATGTTCAGCTCCCGCCTGAGTCCCGAGGAGAGTGTGTCTGACTGGACTAACGTGAACTGTATACAAGCTAGTGACGCAAAGAAAACCCCAGGGAATGACATCAGAGCAGCCCAACCAACAGGGAAGGAATCTGTGCATGCATGGTGTCTATTTGCATTGCAGACAAAACCAACATAGCTCACGTTAACTTAGTTTATGTACTTGTAACTATGCCGTATTACAGTTACGAAAATTACATTCTCCATAAACTACAAGGCATAGTTTTGTGAGTATAGAGATCGTCCTCATTCTTTTCAGTTACTGCATAGTAATCTACTGAACTGATTTTCCACAATTAACTAATCCATTTACTACTGCTGGATACTTAAGCTGTTCCAAGTTTTTAAAAATTCTGTGGTAAATGTCTGTCTATATTTTTGTGCCTGTGCTTTTTGAGGAGATAAAGCCCTAGAATTGCAGCAGTGATTAATTGCACTTTACATGTTGATATACAATACCATGTCAGTGCTGGTGTGCTAGTCATTCAGTCATGTCTGCTGCTATGTGACCCCACGGACTGCAGCCCACCAGGCCCCTCTGTCCATGGGATTCTCCAGGCAAGAATACTGGAGTGGGCAGCCATTCCCATATTGCCTTCTAAAATGGCTTTCTACCTATTTACCCTCCCAACGTATAAAAACACGTCACATCTGTAACAGTACTGGCTATTACCCATAATGTGTGTGCTGGTTTGTGCTGGTGGTGAGAACTTTTAAAATTTCCATTTCTCTGATCATTAGTGCAATCAGGATTTTCCTTGACTGTTTTCTTCATTTAGAGTTGCTGTCATACTGTGTGTCTTACCTGATTTTGTCGGACTGGGTCTCTTACTTGCTGCTTTACAACAGCATTTCTTAACTTTTTGTACTGTATTGGGGTATAGCCAATTAACAATCTTATGACAGTTTCAGGTGGACAGCAAAGGGACTCAGCCATACATACACATGTATCCATTCTCCCCTGAACTCCCCTCCCATCCAGGCTGCCACATAAAGCAACAGCACTTTTCATAAGGGCTATATCCTTTGTAATATATATATAAAATATCAGTCGTGTGTCTTTTCACTTTGCATAGTGTCTTATACCATGGAAAAGCTTAAATTTTTTACCTGGTCTTACCTAACACTGTCCCTCTTCATAACTTCTGGACTGTGTCCTGCTTACTAAAGCCTACCTGAACTCAAGGGGATAGAAATATTCTACATTCTCTTCTCAGAAATTTAATATTGTGTTTCCTATTATATCTTTAATCTATATGGAATGAACTTCTCTGTAAGGGGTGAAATGTGGATCTGACTTTATTTCCAGCTGGATAATTGTCAAGCACCATTTAAGTAATCTATCTCCCCCACTGACACATGAAAAATAATTACTTTTGCAAGTAACTAAATTCATGGGGACACAATCATTTTTCAAAAATTTCCTTGTGATGCTTTCCTATTTACCATTCTACATTGATTTTCAGAACAAAATCGTCAGTGGAAATTTATCCTAAAAGAATTGTGACTGGAACTGACCAAATGTACAGACATGTTTACAGTACTAAAAGTTCCTTCTAGAAACATGGATCTCCATTTATTCATAACCTGTGTTCTCCTTAACAGAGGTTAGAAGTACTCCAAAATAGTCCATTTCAATTATTTTTTTCTGTACTCTAGACAGCTTAATTATGAGTCCTTGAAGGTTCAGCATTAATCTGTGAAACCAGGTGTCTTAAAAAAGGGCTAGACTATTCAAGTTCTCTGCTTCTTCCATTTTAAATATTAGGAATTTTTACTTTTTGCCTTTACTAAATACAGTCTTGCATTATTCCCAGTTATTTTCTAATTCTTTTGTTCCAGTCTTATCCAGAGTTCTAGATACTTCCTAAAACATACTCGATGTATTAGGTCATTTTGAATTTTCTCACCAACAAAGGAATACAGTCATATATGTGGTGGTATAAAGCTTTAAACGTGTTAATGTTTAAGCTTTAACACATGCTAATCCTCATCATTCACATTAAGTTTCAGTTTTAAAAACTGTTATGATCTCCAAGTACATATACTGTCTTCCAGAGTTCACTGCTTAAAAACAGCTTTCAAGCAGACTCTGAAGGATACTAAGCTATCACTATAGAGCATTTAGTCTGGGTCAGGCACTATGCTAAGCACTTGGTATGCATCAAGTAGTTTAAACTTTCACACCGAGGGTTTTAAGAGAGTCATATAATTACATTTGAACGGACCACTGTGGAAGGAGTGTGAAGAATGAACTCGGAGGAGACCAAAGAGGATGCAGAGGGACCAGTGTTCAGACAACTGGAACAGTCCAGACGAGATGACTATGTTTTGGATTAGGGCAATGAGGATGGAAAGACGTGGATGAGTTCCAGAAATACTCAGCAGACACACCCCCAGGACTTGGTGACACGGGGGGTGGGGAAGAGCTCAGGGCTGGAGACGACGCTGCAGCATGGATTTTATGATGGTGAGCAAGGTGCACACTTTGTCTGAAGACTTCTCCGCATTCTTTACATTCGTAAGCTCTCTCTCCAGTGTGGATTCTTCTGTGTAGATTAAGGTGTCCAATCTGGCTGAAGGTTTTCCTACATTCCTTACACTGATACGGTTTTTCTCCGGAATGAATTCTCTGATGAACAGTAAGCGACTGTCGATGGCTAAAGGCTTTACCGCATGCACTACATTTGTAAGGCTTCTCCCCTGTGTGACATCTTTGATGACAAGTGAGTGATGATTTTGTTCTGAATGCCTTCTCACAGTCGACACATGCATAGGGCTTTTGGCCTGTGTGAAGTCTCAGATGCTGAGCACGGGATGAGCTGTCGCTAAAAGCCTTCCCACATTCAGTACATTCATAGGGTTTCTCTCCTGTGTGAACTCTCTGATGTTGGACAAGGCGGGTAGCCTGGCTGAAGGCTTTACCACATTCAGTACAATTGTAAGGTTTCTCTCCAGTATGAATTTTATGGTGCTGTGCGAGGTGTGCCCTCTGGTTGAAGGCTTTCCCGCATTCCTTACATTCATAAGGTTTCTCTCCAGTATGAATTCTCTGATGAGTACCCAGCTGCGAACTGATGCTAAAAGCTTTTCCACATTCCTTACATTCATAGGGTTTTTCTCCAGTATGGATCCTCAGATGGCTAGCAAGGTGTATGCTCTGCCTGAAGGCCTTCCCACATTCTCTGCACTGGTAAGGCTTCTCTCCAGAATGCACTCTTTGGTGCTGGGTGAGTGAGGCATGATGGCTAAAGGCTTTCCCACAGATATCACATTCATATGGTTTCTCTCCTGTGTGAATTCTCTGATGCACAGTCAGGGATGAGCCGTAGCTGAAGGTTTTCCCACACACGTTACATCTGTAGGGTTTCTCTCCAGTATGAATTCTCCTGTGCTGAATAAGTCCTATGTGATCGCTGAAGGCCTTGCCACAGTCGATGCAGTCAAAGGGTTTCTCCCCAGTGTGGTAATATCTCCAGTGACGGATAAGCGATGTGTTCTGCCTGAAAGCTTTCCCACATTCAATACATTCGTAGGGTCTTTTGCCGGTGTGACACCTCTGATGTCGGGCAAAGGAGGAGCCATCACTGAAGGCCTTGCCACATTCCTTACATTTATAAGGCTTCTCCCCAGTATGAATTCTCTGATGCTGAGCAAGGTGTGCAGGCTGGCTGAAGGCTTTTCTACACTCCTTACATTTATATGGTTTTTCTCCAGTATGAATTCTTTGATGTTGAATAAGATGTACATTTTGGCTGAAGGCTTTCCTACATTCCTTACATTCAAAGAGTTTCTCTCCAGTGTGTATTCTGTGGTGCTGGACAAGGTGTTGACTCTGGTTGAAGGCCTTCCCACAGTCCTTACACTCATATGGTTTCTCTCCAGTATGAATTCTCTGATGAACAGTAAGAGATGAGCTCTGGGTGAAGGTTTTCTCACATTCATTACATTTAAAAAGTTTCTTTCCTGCATAGACTTTCTTGTGTTTTAATACCATGGAATTTTTGGAGAAGTTTTTTTTATCTGACTTGTGATTATTATAAATATTCTCTTCTATACTGTGTAGAGGAACAAATTTCTCAGGTTTGTTATATCTGTGGTCTGTTTCCACAGTGAGGGTTTCTTTAGGAGTGCTTCTTTCTTGCCTGATAAATGTCTCTTGGCTTAACAACCGCCTCTCAAAAAGATCTTCACAGTTCCAATTTTCTCCAAAGGTAGGACATTCACGTTCATAGCTTGCAATTCTCTCCATTAACATATCATCACATACAAACTGCTTCAGAGGTAATCCTTGTGTCTCATGTATAGATTCCCAATCTGAAAGATTCAAAAAACCAAATGTTTCCTTTATCATGGGCTATAACAAAGGAAACATTTAACACAGAAAAGGTGATTTGAAAATAATGAACTCCACAAAATATATTATGCACAGGTATTTCAACTGAAAAAAATATGTAAGCAGACCCCAGAGAATGAGAGCTCATAGAAGAACATGGAAACGGTGATTTAGAAAATTCAATGTAGGATAACAGAGTCCTGAAGGTGCAGGCTGCAATGGCAGTAATATTTTATGCCTGTATTAACATAACAGACTGTACATCAAATTCTCTTCCTCTATTCTCTCCCTCTTCTAGGAGACTTGCATATACAGCCAGGCTAATTTTCTTAAAAAACCGACACTACCACTTAACTCTGCCACTCAAAAATCTCTGTAGATTCCCTGAAACCACAAATACCTTATGCTTTGTGACTTCTCTTGGAGTTTAGGCAAAATCCTAGAATCATGTCTTCATAATCAGAAAAAAGCATTCCCATAAGCCATTTCCATGTATTTTAATAAAGTAAATGCTCTTCATTTCTCACAGATCCCTGAACTTCAGAGTGGATATTAAGGGATTTTTCCATTCATCATCTTTCTTTCACCAGCCTAGGAAAACTATCACATCTTAATAGGGTTCTGCCATGTGTCTTTTTGTAGAAACTAGTCTTACAGAGATATGTAGGTTGGTATCACTGTTATTAATTAAATGCTTATTTACTACCACATCACTACCTTTCTTACCTGGTGAGATAGAATATAAGCTTTCGGGAAGAAATAAATGAGCCTTTTATACTACTGCTAAGTCACTTAATGTATATCACAGGAACTCAGGCACAAGTAAGAAATTCTTGATAAATCTATAAAGAAGAAATGTGCATAGAAGAGGTGACACTAAGAGAAAACTTTAGGGAAGAGGTGATTTCAAGAAATATAATAACAAATTATTGACTAATCCAATGCTCCCTAAATAGTTTTCTACTACATGCCAAGCATGCGGAACACTAAAGTAATTGAAGACAGTTGTTCTAGAGAAGTACAGAAAGTTAGGAGGAAGACAAGACCAACAAAGCAAGTAATTTGAGAAGAAAATATAATATATGAAAAATGAATCCATGTGGTAAAAAAGTAAAACTAGTATAAAAGTTCAGAGATGGGAGGGATCAAATCTACCAAAGCAATTAAGAAATACTGAGATATTAACAAGCTTCCTCCCCAGGTCATTCATGGTATCAGGAACACCCAAACTTCAATATTTCTAGAACTGGGTCCATGAGAACTCAAGAAACCAATTCCCCATGGTTTTCCTTACGTAGACGGACTGAGAGAAGCAATCCTAGAAAGAGAGAAGCAGGAAGATGGCAGCGTCATCTGCTCCTCCCTCAAATTTACTTTGTTGTTGTATGAAGGCTGTCTTCATTTCCAGCCTCCCGTGGAGAGCCATGGTTGTCCCTTACCTTTTTGGCTTTTCTCAACATGGATGCCAAGCTGCCTTAATCACTGAGTAATACCTAAAGCCATACTGTCACTCAGTGTCCCATCAGATTTACAACAGGCTTCTTTATCCCCTTTCCCTCTTCCTGCATCTGTTCTTCACGTGCACAGTTATTACCTCTTATCAGGAAAGTTCCTCTTTCTATTTTCCTCTTTAAGGCTGATAGTAGCTTCCTACATAACCAAACTATAAAGCGAGTCTAAACCGAGCTTATTTCCCTTCTAATATTTGGAGGATCCTAGAAGTATAGGGTCCACATCATCCCCAAATGTAAAGATCAAACACTGTTACAAAAGTGAAAGGAGAATTTCATAAAGGCATAATATCATATGCGATCCCAACATTCCCTTGTCTTTGTGAAATTTAGGTTCAGAGGGGGAGGCAAAAAATAAGCACACACCCCCAAAACAAGTTAATTATGGGCTCTCCTGAGTGTTACAAAGAAACAGTGGCTTCACAGATTGTACATGGGTTGGAATAGGGAAATGTTCATTATATGAAGTGGTCAGGAAGGTGTCCAATGAGATGATTTTTGAGCTCTGGCCTGAAAGCCAGGCATAGACAGAAAGCCAAGAGAAGAGCATTCTAGGCAGAGAAAACAGGAAAAACAAAAGCCTGAGTGGGAAAGAGCTTGCGAGTTCAGAAAAGGCGACCTATGGGATAGAGCGGTGCTTTTCAACTGTACATCAGGCACTTGTTGAAAATGATAATCCTAAGACACTGCCTATGATCCAGAGGGAGTCAGACTTGAACTCAGACTGCCTCTAACCTCACCTGGTCTCTCACGGCTTAGAGACTCAGGATGCGGGAATACCTGTAACACATACGGAACATACCTTGATAACCTGCATCATGAAGAAAACTCTGGGCTAAAGTACCGTGAAAAAGCTAAAACATAACGGAAGATAAGGCTGGAAAATTAAGAAGGAGCTGGTAGGATCTGGATTTTTCCTATTTGTGACAGGAAAGCAAAAACTGATTTAAAGTAGCAGGGTATGTTATGATTTCCATGCAGCATCCAATTCTGGAGTTAAGATTTAAAAAACAGAGAAGTTTATGTTAAGTCAGTATGTCAAAAGGAAAGAGGGGGATGGAAAGGAGCTGGATAAAGATTTTTGCAAAATGAGTTTTTAGAAGAGAGTTAAGATTGCCGGGAGAAATAACAATCTCAGATATGCCAGTGATACCACTGTAATGGCAGAAAGTGAAAAAACTTAAGATCATGGCATCCAGTCCCATCATTTCATGGCAAATAGAAGGGGGAAAAGTGGAAACAGTGACAGATTTTATTTCCTTGGACTCCAAAATCACTGCAGACTGTTAACAGCAGCCATGAAATTAAAAGACATTTGCTCCTGGGAAGGAAAGTTATGCTAAACATAGACAGCATATTAAAAGGCAGAGACATCACTTTGCTGATAAAGGTCTGTATAATCCAAGCTATTGTTTTTCCAGTAGTCATGTTTGGATGTGAGAGCTGGACCATAAAGAAAGCTGAGGGCCGAAGAATTGATGCTTTGAACTGTGGTGTTGGAGAAGACTTGAGAGTCCCTTGGACTGCAAGGAGATCCAACCAGTCAATCCTAAATGAAATCAATCCTGAATATTCAATGGAAGGATTGATGCTGAAGCTGAAGCTCCAATACTTTGGCCACCTGATGCAAAGAGCCAACTCACTGGAAGAGACCCTGATGCTGGGAAAGATTGAAGGCAAAAGGAGAAGGGGGCAGCAGAGGATGAGGTGGTTGGATGGCATCACCAGCTCAGTGGCCGTGAATGGATCCAGTGAAGGACAGGGGAACCTGGCATGCTATAGGCCAGGGGTCAGAGTCAGAGAAGACTGGGCAACTGAAAAGCAAGCAGAAGAGAAGATACCTGGGGAGCTCACGCTAAGAAGTCAACTTTCAGTCTTCTCCCAGGTTTGGACGGCTTGAGAAGAGTTTCTTTTTTTTTTTTATTTAAATTAATTTAATGAAAGGATAATTACTTGACAATATTGTGATGGTTTTTTGCCATACATCAACATGAACTGGCCACAGGTATGCACGTGTCCCCCTCATCCCGTTCCCCGCTCCCACCTCCCTCCCCACCCTAGCCCTCTGGCCTGTCCCAGAGCACCAGCTTTGAGTGCCCTTCTTTGAGAAGAGTTTCTAAGAAGCATAAGAAAGGAGGAACGATCACCTGTGCAAATGGCGGAGCCACTGCCTAGGAGGGACTCCCCTCTCCGGTTCTCCCACACTCACCTGGGAATGGGCTTCTCAGCTCATTCTCCATCATCATCCAGGGCTCCTTCCCTTGCTCCAGTAAGGAGATGACATATGGCTTAGAGATACAAAGTCCTGCATACAGAAAAAGGTATGAAAATCGGTCACGTTTTGGACATTTCGGCTGGTCCCTCAATTCTGATGGAATGACATGATGGAAATGAATAATTCAAGGAGTGACAGCTATATAAAGCTTCTGGCATAGTTCAGTGGGGCTGCTAACAGCCAGTCCTATCAGAGTGGAATCATTTTCTAAGAGACTGGAGGCAGAAATGCAGCCCAGCATTTTTAGAAGATCACTGGACAGCAGTAAGTGAGGTAAAATAAAGGACCCCTAGAGACGGTTTGGAGATGGCTGGATGGCATCACCGACTCGATGGACATGGGTTTGGGTGCACTCCGGGAGTTGGTGATGGACAGGGAGGCCTGGCGTGCTGTGATTCATGGGGTCGCAAAGAGTTGGACATGACTGAGCAACTGAACTGAGAGACAGTTTGGAGTTTGAGTTAACTGTCTGATTAAAAAACAAAATCAATATTCTTCAAAGGAATGTAACAGAATCCTAAAACTCTATAATGTAGTATTTATAGTGTCCAGGAAAAAATCTAATTACTCCCTAAAAAGTGGAAAAAGTGAATCATACTCAGAAAAAAAGGCATTAATGGAGACCCAGCCTGTGACAACACAGATGCTGGAATCAGTAGACTAGGATTTTAAAACAGCTATTATATCTATATTTAAGAATATAAAGGAAAATATGCTTGTAATACTCTTGGCGGCAAAATAGAAATTATAAAAAAGAACCAAGTAAAAAGTCTAGAATTGAAAAATACAGTATCTGAAATTTAAAAATTCACTAGATGGGCTTCACAAGACATTGAAGAGGACAAAGAAAGCGGCAGTGAACTTGAAAATGAATCAACAGAAATTATCTTAGCTGACAGAGAAAAAAGATTTTTAAAAGGGAACACATCCTTAGTTACCTAAGGCACAATATCCAAGATTCTAACATGTGTGCAACTGGAATCCCAGAAGGAGAAGAGAGAGTAGAAAAAAATTAAGTAGCGATCAAACATTTCTCAAATTTGGTCAAAGACATACATTTAGTTTCACAACATTTAGTGAACCACAAGCAGGCAGGAGGAAAGGGGCCTCCAGACAAGGCAGAGCTAAACTAGCCCCTGAGGTGGCCCTAGCGATGACAAGGGCGTTAGCCCCCTAAGAACATCTAAAGCAATTTTCAGCGTGTGCCTCGCTAGTTCACTTTCTGCAAGTTAATAAAGATATACGGATTTTAAAGCAGCATTCTGAATTCCTAACGATCCGGCTCTATTCTTGGTGAACCCTGTTGCGCTGGTAACACTACTACAGGACAGAGGAAACAGGCCAGCACAGGAGACCAGTGCGGGTCACAGCGTGCCCTGTGTTCCCAGCTGACCAAAAGGCACGCTCACGAAATATCTGATACACACCCAGATCACAGACTCAACCTGAGATATTCACCAGTTCCTGAACATCCTCTTCATTGTCCACAGTCAATTCTGATCGACATACAACAAATTAAAAAAAAAAAGTAAAGAGTCCCTGAGGGTAATTCTGCATTATACAGAGGGGGAAAAGATCCTCACCCAGTGAGACCAGGCTCTGATAGTTCTCCAGCATCATACTCCTGTACAAACTTCTCTGAGCAGGGCTCAGCCATTGCCATTCCTCCTGGGAGAAGTCTACTGCCACATCCTTGAATGTCACCAGGTCCTGAAATAACACAAAGACCTTCTGGATCAAGCAATGCTCATGTCCACACGTGACTTCAAGCTTAAGCATTGAGTTGGCCCTACATTATGTGAGAAATAGCCCTTTGAGGAAAAAACCCTTAAACATGTAATATTAAATAGTTCTTATTGAAGCTGCTAAACTGTATTGTATACAATGGTGCGAATCCATTTCTCTTGTGTGTGTGAGTGTGTGCTCAGCTGTGTCTGACTCTTTGCCACTCCATGGACTACAGCCGACCAGGCTCCTCTGTCCATGGGAGCTTTCAGGCGTGGGGAAGTACGGACAGATGGCCACAGGGCAGTAGACAAGGGCTTCAAGGAAGGATGTGTGTCTATGGCTGAACCTTCAAAAACAACACAAAAGAATATTTAAGTTGATATTATGGAAACGGTACTCTATGGGATCCTAGTGCTTTAAGGAGAAGAGGCATTGAACTGACATGGCTGGGGTTTTTTTTTTGTTGACACAATAAAAAATATATTTAGAGTGCAGGGTTTTTTTTTTGCGGCGGGGGGGGCGGGGGTGGGGGGGGTGGGGTGCTTGCCGAGCCTCAAGGCTTGTGGGATCTTAGTTTCCTAACCAGGGATTGAACCCAGTCCCAGTAGTGAAAGCACTAACCACTGGAATGCTAGGGAATTCCCCTAGAATGCAACTGGTTTTTAATGCTGTACCATTAAGAATTAGTTAGCATGTCATGCCACACGTCAGTGACCCGAAGAGCAACCTGAGAAAGCACCCAGTGCAGGACAGCAACACATCCACCTTGTGTACTAAGTCTGAGTACAACAAGCCAGTATATACTTAGACAATATCAAAATGAAACCAAAAATAGTTATTTTCAGTTTCTTAAAGACAATGCCCAGTTATAATCACCAGCAGATCAAGACAATTTTCTTTTTTTTGGTCAATTTTGAGAGATTCACAGGTGTTTTTCTTTTGAATTGAGATATAGTTGACAAACAATATTATATAAGTTTCAGGTATACAATATAGCATTCACAATTTTTAAAGGTTATACTCCATTTATAGTTATTATAAAATATTGGCTATATTTACCTGTGTTCTATAATATATCCTTGTAGCTTATTTTATACATAATAGTTTATAGCTCTCAATTTCTTACCCCTATCTTGTCTCCTCCTTCCCTCTAGTAACCACGCCTTTGAGTTCTATATCTGTGAGAGTTGTGAGAATTTTTTAAAGTGTTACGGGCATTTTCATCTTCACATTTATTTCCAATGAAAATACTAAAAATCTCTGTAATGCTCAGTGTTGTCATTTACCACAACATGGATGGAACAGAGGGCATTATCTCAGTGAAAGAAGTCATACAAAGACAGACAGACACTGTATGATCCCACTTAACTGTGGAATCTAAACAAACAAGACAGAAACTGACTGGACAGACACAGAGCTAGAACTGGTAGTTGCCAATGGAGAGGGGAGGACAGCGTGGACAAGTGGGGCAAAAAGGAGCAACTCACAGTGCAGAGACCTGGTAATGCCACCTCAACTAGGCTCTCAAAGTATAGTAGTGAGTCACCTTGATAGTGTGAACCCTTGATGTATGGTACATGAGGAAAATGGAACTCTGTGATCTTCCTTCTAAAAATACATTAGTCCGGTCGAATCAGAGGAAAAAACATCAGATTTCAGAGATGTTCTGCAAAATAACCTGAGAACCTCTCAAAACTGACAAGGTTTTCAAAAAGAAGGAAAGTATGAGAAACTGTCACGAACAAGGAGACAGAGCTACTACATGTAACGTGGTATCCTGGATAGGACCCTGGTACAGGAAAAGGGCATTAAGTAAAAACGAAGGAAATGTGAACAAAGCACGGACTTAGTAATAATCTATCAAGGTCGGCTCATTCAGGGCTTCCCTGGGAGCTCTGCTGGTAAAGACCCGCCTGCAATGCGGGAGATCCTGGTTCAATTCCTGGGTCAGGAAGATCCCCTGGAGAAGGGACAGGCTGTCCACTCCAGTATTCTTGGGCTTTCCTGGTGGTTCAGCTGGTAAAGAATCTACCTGCAATGCGGGAGACCTGGGTTTGATCCCTGGGACGGGAAGATCCCCTGGAGGAGGGCATGGCAATCCACTCCAGTATCCTTGCCTGGAGAATCCCCATGGACAGAGGAGCCTGGTGGGCTACAGTCCATGCGGTCAAAAAGAGTCGGACACGACTGAGCGACCAAGCATAGCACTCACCAAACTTAATGTAAGATATCAGAAACTGGGGAAGTGGAGTGTGATGCGTATGCATACCCCCTGCTATCTGCAAGGTTTCTATTATAAAAAAGTTTATTTGTAAAAAAATAAGGGGAGTGCTCTCTGGGAGAGGTGGGAACCAGGCCCTTAGATAAGACGGTTGTTGTTCTTGTTCAGACGCTGTCGTGTCCAGCTCTTTGCCACTCCATGGACTGCAGCACACCAGGCTTCCGTGTCTTCACTGTCTCCTGGAGTTTTGCTCAAACTCATGTCCACTGAATAAATGATGCTATTAACCATCCCATCCTCTGCTGCCCCCTTCTCCTTTTGCCTTCAGTCTTTCCCAGCCTCAGGGTCTTTTCCAAAGACTGTTAATCAAGGGACTTTCATAAAGAAAACAGCTTTACTAAAAGTAAGGCTGCCTTTCGAGGAAGAGAAATGAAATAACTAACCTGGGGTATGGCTTTCACTAGCTCAGCTGCCATTTTCGCCTTCTTTTCCTGGCTTCTCTCTTGGAGAACAGCACTGCCCTGGGAGGGTAAGGCTGGAAGAAGAAAAGGAGAGTGAGGTGAGGGCCTCTCTGCACCCCCGCGATCAGCAGCGTGAAAATTCCGTCTTCCCCGTCCTCCTCCCAGCCTTCTTTGGTGTCACTGCCCACATAACCAAGAAATTACAGGCAGCCAGTGGTGATTGAGGGGTCTAACTTATGACTCTTTCTCTCAAGCTCGAGGTCCTAAATTTGATCTTTTCTAAAAGTCGCATATTCCCATTCTCTGGTCTTATTACGAACAAAACTAACGAGATGCGCTAGATACTCCGCATACATTATCTTCTTTCACCTTATTTTAAAAATAATCCCATGAAATTGTTGCTTTCTCTGTAGGTAAGGGTGGACTCTTTCCTTCCCACATCTCCGCTTCTTGCTTTGATACAGTCTGCTGCTGCTGCTGCTGCTGCTAGGTCGCTTCAGTCGTGTCCGACTCTGTGTGACCCCACAGACGGCAGCCCACTAGGCTCCCCCGTCCCTGGGATTCTCCAGGCAAGAACACTGGAGTGGGTTGCCATTTCCTTCTCCAATGCATGAAAGTGAAAAGTGAAAGGGAAGTCGCTCAGTCGTGTCCGACCCTCAGCGACCCCATGGACTGCAGCCCACCAGGCTCCTCCGTCCTTGATACAGTCTACAGTTTGAAAATCGGACTCCTGAATGCCATCAGAGGACAGGGTTCTCCTCCTCCTCCTGCCAAACCTTTGCTTTCCTCCATGACAATGGATCCTTTAGCACCCAATTCTACCACCTTCCCTCTCATCTCTGTCCTCAACCCCTTGGTTTCCCCTCCTTTCTGTCACCCAAAACTAAGGGTGTCCCCTGCTCCAATCAGGAGCTCCAGGTACCCCACCTCTTGCTTCTCAGTGGAACTCTTGGGACTGGGAGCAGGGAATTCTACCCCAGGATTCTTATCCTGGCAATACACAATTCCATAAATCAACATGTACAAGGGGAAAGTTATCAACCTTCCAAGCAGTCTCCCCCAAACCACCATAGTCACACAGGCGCTATTACAACCACACAGGGTGATACACAGACACTGATACAAGGTCTCACATACCCCCTGATCACAGGAAGGACACAGTCACAAGCATCCAGTGGAAGGCACATCATTGCAGTCACACCACCGCCTCAGAGAGGTCATGTACAAACACACATGGTGATCAAACATCACACACACAACTCCAATCTCAACCTCTCACACACCCACGGCCCCTCATCTCTGCCTCACTCACGCACACTCCACGACCGCACAGAGGCTGTATCTGCAAACCTCGGAGTGGCGAACCATGGTTCAGTCTCTCTCCTACTCACTTTGGTCTCAACACATTAGTTTTCCTCTCTCTTTTTCACAAACACAGTCTCAAAGGTCGCGCACATAGATACATAAACACTGCAATTGCTACCTCTAACACACGCACACACAATACACACTGGTCTCCCTCACACGCGAACACACAGGCACTGTCACACATCTCACACGCCGGACACACCAATATGCTCGCGGTCTCACACACACACACACACACACACACATCACCCCCTTCTCCACGATCTCTCAGCCTCTCCCGGGGCCCCCGCGCTGGCTGACCTCTCACACACCCGTTTCGGACACACACCAGCACACCCCGGCCGCACGCTCTGGACGTTCACAGCCCAGTCCTGCCACTCGGACTCACACACCCCGATCCAGCCGCCCCAAACGCCGATCCCGCTCCGAACCGCGGCCTCGGCGCACCCGCGCGGGCCTCTGGGAAATGTAGTCCGCCCGGCAGCGACCGCGCAGGGGCGCCCAGGCCGGGGCTCCACGGCCGGGCTCAGAGCCGCCCGCCTCGGCGGGCCTGCCTGGCCCTCGGGCTCAGACACTAGACCACCCTGACCAACCCACGAGCCTCGCCCTGGAAGCCAGCCGCCCTCACCCGAAGGACTTCGGCAGCCGACGCCCGGGAGACCAGCGCGCGGGCGCCGAACCGCCCCAGGCGGGCGAGCAGTCAAGCGCGAGGGGCGGGGACAGGGCGTGGCTTAGCCGAGGGGGCGTGCCCTTAGGCTGTTGCGACGGAGAGGCGGAACCTTAGCGTCAGAGCGGGAGTGCCTGCGCACGTACGTGATTACGCCCGAGGGGCGGGGCCCAGGGTATCAGAGGCGTGGCTACGCCGGAAGGGCGGGTCCAGAGGGTTCAGGGCCGTGGCGCGGCTGGATGCGAGTGTACGCAGGCGCGGAGAATGAGCACTCCCCCCTCCCCTCTCCTGGAAACCAGAAGCGTCCGTAGTTACGGGAAAGGACAGTCCTCTGTGAGCTCTGGTGTGCACCTGTGATGTTCCGCTGTGTGTCCGTATGACCACGGTGTCGCTCGAGTGCGGTCCTTTGAGCCTGCCCATGGGAACGTGATTTTCTGTGTTAAGTTTTGGGACCGTGCGATCAGTGAGGGAACCCCTGCTGGAATGACTTATTACACCAAATTAGTACATTTCTCACTTGCAGAATGGAAATGTCGTTATCACCACTCTTCAGAAAGTATTTTCTTTGGAACCTGCACTGGTGTTGAACCCCATTCTGCCCCTGATCACAGTGGAAGTGCCCCATGGTATGAGATACTAAGAAAATAGTAAAAAAAAATAGTAGCTGACTTGGAAATTGAAGCAAATAAGGAAAAGCTGCTGCTGCTGCTGCTGCTGCTGCTAAGTCGCTGCAGTCATGTCCGACTCTGTGCGACCCCATAGGCGGCAACCCACCAAGCTCCGCCGTCTCTGGAATTCTCCAGGCAAGAACACTGGAGTGGGTTGCCATTGCCTTCTCCGAGAGGAAAAGCCTAAAGGAAATCAATCCTCAATATTCATTAGAAGGACTGATGCTGAAGCTCCAATATTGTGGCCACTTGATGCAAAGAGCCAATTCATTAGAAAGGGCCCTGATGCTGGGAAAGATTGACAGCAGAAGGGCATGACAGAGGGACGAGATGGTTGGATGTCATCACTGACTCAATGGATATGAGTTTGAGCAAGCTCCTGGAGATGGTGAAGGACAGGGAAGCCTGGTGTGGTGCAGTCCACTGGGTCTAAAGAGCTGGACACGACTAAGCGACTGAACAACAACAAATGAAAAGCCATTCAGGGGGATACAGCAGAGAAAGAACCCACAAAACTCCCCACCCTCTAAGATCTTACTTTCAAGTGAATGGAAACAAACCACAAGAGAATGAGTAAAATAGTCTATTGAATGGTGAGAAAGGCTGTGGAGAAATAGAAAACAGGGAAGAGGAACAGAGTACACTGAAGTCTTTAATCTTCATGCAGCTTTTCATCCTGAATTTCAATGTCAGCTCATTTAGGAGTAATTCCTTACATGGACTCTACTGTTATATTCTCAGTGGTAAAGAATCCGCCTGCCTAAGGAGACGTGGGTTTGATCCCTGGGTTGGGAAGATCCCCTGGAGGAGGAAATGACAACCCACTCCAGTATTCTTGCATGGGAAATCCCACGGAAGGAGGAAGCTGGCGGCTACAGTCCATGGGGTTGAAAAAGAATCGGACATGACTTAAGAGGCTAAACAACAATGGGTATGTATTTTTCTTCTTTACACTGGTGCATGCATTTTATAAATGCTTTTATATATGCACTGAAAAGGAAAAAAAATCCTGTGTGCTCAGTTTAGGAATATCCCCTAACATCTATTAATATGATACCCCTTATATCCATCATAGTGCTACTCCTTTGTGTCAGCCTCTTGATTCTTGTTCAGAGGTGATAGGTGCAGTGATGAGACCGATCAAATACAGCAGCTGTAGGAGGAAGTGTGGGAGGAAATTCAGGAAAGCCCACTGGTTGGGTAATTCAAAGCTACATCTGTGACCAGATCTGGGCACCATTTTTCAGATGTAAAGTATTAAGTCATGGCTGTTTGCTTTTTCACACTTTGCAGCATTCAAGCCCCACCCTGCCCCTTGCTAAAGATGTGAACTTGGTGGCATATGTGTCTCTCCCAGCAGGACAGAAGCAAAAGCCAAGAGGTGATCTCTTGGCCTCATCTTTGGCTGTCAGGACACCTGCGTTGTAAACTTGGTTTCAGGGCATTAAATGTGAGGGTGCACAGACTCAGGGCCAGTAAAGGCATTTGTGCAGTGCTGCTGTTCATTAGTGATGGCAGCAGAGTAGGATTCAGGCAGGAGTAGGAGGCTAGAGTTCTCCAGATTGCAGGATAATGGTTTCATGTTCTGCTTTTAACTTGCTTTGCTTCTGCCCTGTCTTTAGTTATTCCATCCAAAGAGCTCTTTAAAAAATTGTTTTAATTGGAGTATAGTTGATTTACAGTATTGTGTTGGTTTCAGGTATACAGCAAGGTGATTCAGTTATACACACACAAATATCCACTCTTTTTCAGATTCATTTCCCATTGTTGTTGTTCAGTCACTAAGTTGTGCTCCACTTTTTGAGACCCCATGGACTACAGCACACCAGGCTCCTCTGTCCTTCACTATTTCCGGGAGTTTGCTCAAATTCATGTCCATTGAGTCAGTGATACTATTCAACCATCTCATCCTCTGCTGTCCCCTTCTCCTCCTGCTCTCAATCTTTCCAGGCATCAGGGTCTTTTCCAAGGTATCAGCTTTTTGCATCAGGTGGCCAAAGTACTGGAGCTTCAGCATCAGTCCTTCCAGTGAATATTTGAGGTTGATTTCCTGTAGGATTGACTGGTTTGATCTCCTTGCAGTCCAAGGGACTCTCGAGAGTCTTCTCCAACACAAGAATTAGAAAGCATCAATTCATCAATGCTCAGGCTTCCCCGGTGGCTCAGACAGTAAAGAATCTGTGTGCAATGCAGGAAACCCAGGTGTGATCCCTGGGATGGGAAGATCCCCTGGAGAAGGGAATAGCTACCCAATCCAGTATTCTTGCTTGGGAAGACTATAGACCAAAGACAGAACTCCATGGGCAGCCTTCTTTATGGTCCAAGTCTCACATCCGTACACAACTACTGGAAAAACCATAGCTGTATTTCCTGTGTAGCTTATTACAAAACATTGAGTATAGTTAGTTCCCTGTGCTATACAATAGGTCCTGGTTCATTATCTATTTTTCAGTGAGCTCCTGAGACCTTGAGAGTAAGCTGCTTTTCTAAGAGTCAGAGTCAACTGAGGCTGCTTGTTTTCAAGATCTTGACTGATGGTTAGGTAACTGGAATAGTAACATTTCCAAGTCTAGTTGGCTTTGGTCAGTATTCTCCCGTATGAGTTTGCTGATGTCGACTAAGGTGTGACCTGCACCTGAAGGACTTCCCACATTTGTGGCAACTGTAGGGCTTTTCCCCAGTATGAATCCTCTTATGTTGACAGAGCGAGGAGGAAGTGCTGAAGGCCTTCCCACACGCATCGCATCTGAAGGGCTTCACTCCACTGTGAGTCCTGTCATGCGTCACCAGGGAGGAGTGATTGTTGAAGGTTTTCCGGCACACCTGACATTCATAGGGTCTCTCTCCTGTGTGACTCCGCCTGTGGACAGTGAAATGGGACCTGCAGGTGAAGGCCCGGCCGCATTCCTGACACGTGTAGGGCTTCTCACCAGTGTGGGTCCTCTGGTGCTGAGTGAGCTGCACGAGGCGGCAGAAGGCCTTCGGGCAGTCCTCACATTGATAGGGCTTCTCTCCGGTGTGAGTCCTCTGGTGCTCTGTCAGGGAAGAGAGACGGATGAAGGACTTGGGGCACTTGCTGCATCTGTAGGGCTTGTCTTCAGAGTGGATCTTCTGGTGTCTGAGGAGCTGGGCGCTCTGTGTGAAGGCTCTGCCGCAGGCCTTGCACTTGAAGGGTTTTTCTCCGCTGTGGATTCTCTGGTGGTCCGCAAGGGCGGAGGGGCGGCTAAAGGCCTTCCCACACTCGCTGCAGCCATGGAACTTCTCTCCGGTGTGGATGATCTGGTGCTGGGTGAGGTGTGTCACCTGGCTGAAGGCCCGTGTGCACTGCCCGCAGGTGTAGGGCTTCTCGCCCGTGTGGGTGCGCTGGTGTTGGGCGAGGTGGGCCTTCTGGTTGAAGGCTTTGCTGCACTTGCTGCACTGATAGGGTCTCTCTCCTGTGTGGATCCTCTGATGCTGGATGAGAGTTGATCGACGAAGGAAGGATTTCCCACACTCGAAGCACTGGTAGCATTTCTCTTCCTTCTTCATCTTCTGATGGATGATGAGGTATGCCCTGGTGCTGGAGGCCTTTTCATAGTCTCTACCCGTGCTGCTCGTTTTTTTCATCACTCTCTCATGATGGTGTGTTTCTCCTTTTATCCTCTTCCTTAAAGACAATTCCTTGCTCTTCTGTGTTGACTCATTCTCTGAAAACAAACATATAAACACATTAATATAAATAAATGCACATATCCCCACTGTTAAGAATCTATCCTTAGAAAAAGGTTCTAGTATTTAAGGATATATGTAAAAGGACATTTATTGTCATACTCTACTAACAGAAAAAGCTAGAAACAAATACCCATTTATTCTTATTTTTAATTAAAAAAAATTTTTTTACTGTGGAAAAATACACAAAACATAAAATTTACCATTTTAACCAATTTTAAGGGTGCAATTCAGTGGCATTAAATACATGCCCATGTTGTGCAACCTTATTCTCTTTATTTTTAATTTGAAATGCATTTTAAGTTTTAAATTTAAAAAACTGAAGTATAGTTGATTAATAAATATCCATTGAAATATTAAATTATTTAATTTTATCTCTCATGAATGAAATTAGTGCCCTTCTAAAAGGGACCCCTTCCACCACATGAGGGCACAGTGAGACGACGGTCATCTGTGAACCAGGAAATGGCCCTGCCAGACACTGAATCTGCAGGCACCTTCATCTCCAGAACTGTGAGACATAAAGATCTGTTGTTTAAGCCACCTGGTCTGCAGTGTTTATGTTATAGCAGCTCAGACAGACTAAGACAGACATCAAGGGCTGACATGGCCCAGACCGCCCACAAGAGCTGGGTACTGTCCACCCCACCAGTTCTCAGCTGGGGCATTCCCAGCAGCAATCTTCCATGAGATGCAAGAAGTGCACCCAGGACTTGGCTTGAAAAGGTCTAGATGCTACAGGTGAGCTGCACACACAAGTGGCCAGACCCCTGCACCATCCCCCACAGATGTGTTTATCTCTGGCCACTCTGGTGTGTGTGCAGTAACCACTGTGTTTGAAATTATCCAATCGTGGTTCCTATTTTGCCAAGGTATCTAAGAACATCTCTTTTTGAAAACTGGAGCATAGCTGATTTACAATATTGTGTTAGTTTCAGGTGTACAGCAAAGTGACTGGATTATACATACCCTATGTATACATCTATGTTCTAAATTTCCTTTTATATCCATTATAGGTTATTATAAGATACTGAATACATATAGTTCCCCACGCTATGCAGCAAATCCTTGTTGCTTATCTATTATATACATAGTCGTTTGTGTCTGTGATTTCCATACTCCTCATTTATCCCTGCCCCCACCTTCGCCTTTGGTAACCATATGTTTATTTCTGCTAGTCCATTTCTGTTTTGTAAATAAGTTCTTTGTATCATTTTTTTTTTTAGATTCCACATATGAGTGATATCATATAATACCTGTCTTTCTTTGTCTGATTTACTTCACTTAGTATGATCCTCATCTTAGTATGATACTCTCAACCATCTATATTGCTGCAGATGGCATTGTTTCATTCTTTTTATGTCTGAGTAATATCCTACTGTATATGTATACATCTTTTCCATTCATCTGTCCACGGACATTAAGGTTGTTTCTACATCTTCAATATTGTAAATGGTGCTGAAGTGAACACTGAGGTTGCATGTATCTTTTCAAATTAGAAATCTCTCCAGCTATATGCCCAAGAATAGGATCACTGGATGATACAGCAACTTTATTTTTAGTTTTTTAAGGAATTTCTATACTGTTCTCTTCCAAGTCTCAGTGAACTCTGGGAGTTGGTGATGGACAGGGAGGCCTGGTGTGCTGCGATTCATGGGGTCGCAAAGAGTCGGACACGACTGAGCGACTGAACTGAACGGAACTGATACTGTTCTCTATAGTGGCTGTATCAGTTTACATTCCCACCAACAGTGTAGGAGGGTTCCCTTTTCTCCACACTCTCTCCAGCATTTGTTTTGTAGACTTTTTGATGATGGTCATTCTAACCCGTGTGAAGTAATATGTCATTGTAGTTTTGACTTACATTTCTCTAACAATTAGCAAGGTTGAGCAGCTTTTCATGTGCCTGTTCTAAGAACATCTCTTACTTCCCCTTGTTAAATAGTAAATTCCTTGATGGGCTCTAGTCTCTTACAAAATTCCCTTTCTTGGCCAGAACTAGAGATTGAATATGTTTGTTAATGGAACAGTTCTTGGATGGATACATTTATTCAATTTATCAGAGGTGAGAGTGAGAATTTTTTGGATACATAAAGAAAACACAAGTTTTGAGATATCTTTCTGAGGAAACAGTCTTATGAAATGAATGAAGGATAAAGTGGTGAAAAACAATCCAAAGAGTAAAGGTGGAGAGCTGATCACAAGCTTACATTTGGAGTCAATTATTTAAAAAGGTGGGTGAGTAGAATAGTGAATGGCGATGAGAGGTGGATCCACTGGGGACCTCAGACCAGAGCCCCTCTGAAGGAAGATGCCCAAAACTGTGGCCATCTCAGAAGGCAGCTGGCCTTTTGCACATACATCCTTCCCTCAGCTTGGTCCCAGACTCACCTGCTCCTGGAGCTCCTGCATCCTCCTCCCTCATCACCCAGGGCTGTGGGCCTTGCTCCAGTAGGAAGGCTATGTTGGGCTCAGCAACAGATATGCCTTTGGAAAGAGAAAGAAATGGCAGTTGGTCATGCCGTTATTATCCAAGAATTCACCCCTACCACGGAATCAGGATCAAAGCCCTTATAAGAATAGGCAGAAAAACAAACGAACGGCCAGACAAGATTTGAAGGTTTCCGGAAGGATAGTAAGGAGGAAGTTGTCCATTCCTAACTATGCTCTTTATGGGACATGGAACAAAAAGTAAAGGTCACTGTAGGTCCCCAGAGATTTCCAATAGGAGGAGGAAGATAGAGCGGAAGGCAGATGTGAACTAAGGGCTGCGTGCACTTACCCAGCCAGACCAGGTTCTGGTAAGTCTCCAACATCACAGCTGTGTACAGTTCTCTCTGAGCAGGGTCCAGGAATCCCCACTCTTCTTGGGAAAAGTCGATAGCCACATCTCGGAATGTCAGTGATTGCTGAAAGGGCAAACACTTTCTTACCCACAAGGCCCGAGGGAGAGGGAAGTCTTGGCTGAAAAACAGCAGGTGGTGCACAGGCACTGTGGCGTGTACTGGAGGATCCAGGGTTTGTTGTTGTTGTTTTTTGGCCAAATACAGATACATATTATAGATAGTGAAAAACAACTCTTTGGGTAAGAAAAATTATCTTGTATTATCAACCAAAATGTTAAAACTGGTCGTGGACCCTGTTTGAGGAAAGCATTCCAGGAACTTATTTGGAAAACAAGGATTTTTGAGGAAAGCAGGAGCCACGGTGCCTCTACACTGAGTTTGTAGCCTGTGGTTCTAATCCACAGATCCCGGCCTCCAGCGGCAACATCCGACAGGATCTCGTCTCTAGCCAGCAGTGCTCATGTCAGCCTGACCCCCACATCTTTACTGGTAGGAAACTATTCTTTAATCTACTGTTTCTCCTACCAAATCGGGATTTTGTACAAGTTGGTGGTGTTTGTGGACTGACAAACACTCCTCAGTTTGTCTAAACTCTGAAGACAAGGGAAGACTGTCAGCAACCCAGGACCTCAGCTCAGTCCTGAATGGGTTTTTCCTCCAACTGCAGCCCAAAGCTTTACATATGTCTTCCTGTCCCTCCAGAGTTTACTAAATGTGCAAATATATGTAGATGGAATTTTACCACCTTCTAGATTCTCTAATTGTTTACTATATTCTATAATGTCTAATACATCACATCCTTAAAGTCATTTGTCCATTTTCTTCCATTTGTCCATTTATCTTAACATTTTTTAAAAAATCTGAATATAAGGTCAGCATATACTTATGCTCAGTATTTAATGGTGAAATTTACATGTAAGTACAATGAACTGTGAAAACTGTACACTTAAATTAAAAAAACTGGATTATAGATTTCTCTTTTGATAAGTACATTTGAACTGAAGTACATTTCATAATTTACTAGAATCCTGGAAAACCTATTTGTTTAAATATGTGTTTGTGTGAAATGGAAACTGTTCTCCAACTAGTAAGGAAAAGAAAATCTCACTTCTTTTTAAATTTGTCCTTGGATGTGGGATTAAAGCTCAGGGCACTTGATGACAGCAGTATTTATGAGGATTTCTGTTTTACTAGATGACTTTATTCTCTAGGGTTAGGGTTAATCTTTATTCTTTAGGGTCTCATTGTAAGAAAAAACAAACCATAACTCACCTGTGATATGCCTTCCAGAGGTCCAGTGGCCGTGCTCCCCTTCATGAGGCCTTTCTTTTGAAGAACAGAGTCCTGTGAATGTGGAGCTGAGGAGATGGAAGGAACTATCAAAAAAAAAAAAAAAGCATCAAATTTGTGTCATTTTCTCTTATCTTCTACTACTAAGTCGCTTCAGTCGTGTCTGACTCTGTGTGACCCCACAGACGGCAGCCCACCAGGCTCCCCCATCCCTGGGATTCTCCAGGCAAGAACACTGGAGTGGGTTGCCATTTCCTTCTCCAATGCATGAAAGTGAAAAGTCAAAGTGAAGTCGCTCAGTCCGGTCCGACTCCTAGCAACCTCATGGACTGCAGCCTACCAGGCTCCTCCGGCCATGGGATTTTCCAGGCGAGAGTACTGGAGTGGGGTGCCATTGCCTTCTCCTTATCTACCCCCCCTGTAAAACATCAAAACAGAGTAGTGCCCAACCACAACACCTTTTTTGAGATTTACTGGTTCTCCAAGTTGTGAGAGATTCTAGTGCGATGTCTTCACATCTGTTCCTCAAAATGGTCACTGATGAAAATGACTAACCACAGTTACTGTGCTGAGGGCTTTATATGTATTTCCTTCACACTCCGTCGTGGCTGAGGCAGCCATTCCTGTCTAAATGTCTCTCCCTGAAAGTGCATGAGTGGGAAAACTGGTCAAATTAGAAAAAGGCCAATAGATGGGTTCACAGGATCTTGATTTCTTAAAATGAAAGTATACTTGACTTACAACATTGTGTTAATTTCAAGTGTACAACACTGATTCAGTTTTAGTTTTATATATTCGTTTTCTTCAGGTTTTCTCCCTTATTGTTGTTTAGTTGGTATAAAAATTTAAACCAACAGTCACACAGCCTTTCTAGAGCTCAGAAGAGTCCTCAACAAACACCCACAGAAACCGTGAGGCAAATCCCATAACCACACGGAGAACAATCGTGCAGGCGGACAGGACGCGCGACCAACCAATGCGGACACCCCGGGTACACACACCCCCAGCGACCACTCCCGCCCTCCAAGGCCGCCTAACCAACTCACCCGCCGCGCTTCCGCCCTCCAGAAATCGGCCGCGACTCTACGCGCCTGCGCAGCCGCCGCTCACCCGGGCCCCTTGGGCGCGAAACCACGACCCCACGGGCCACCGCGCACCAGCGTGTCCGGTACTCTCGGGTACCTGGCCCCGCCTCCACGGGCGTCAGTACGCACGCGCGCTCCGTTTCCACAGCGCCTCCCCGCCCCATCCCTGAGTCAAGCCCTGTGAAGAGGAGGGCGCCCCCTGCCAGATAAAAGCAGTCCAGCTCGTTGCCACACCCAGACACTCCCGGTCCCGCACTCGGCAGCCGCTACCAAAACGCTAACCCCCGGCGGGCAGGGTCCCGCGGCCTCCCGGCCTCCCGGCCTCCCGGGCTCCCGGCCCCCGCGGGAGGGACGGCGCACGCGCACTCTGGGGCTGCGCGAGCTCCCAGGAGCCCCCGCAGCGCGCGCGCGCCGCTTGGGGGCGGGCACTTCCGGTCGGGCCGGCAGCCGGGCGGCCTGCTTCGCCTTCGTGGGTGTTTGAGTTCTCGGGACGTTTTCCTCTTGCCGCCCGGGCTAGCGGTGCGTTCTCAGGTTAGGGTTCCATGTTGGCAGCGCGGCGGCGGCCGCTGTTCGCAGCCGCTCGGGGGAGGGCGGCCCGGGCACTCGGCGCTGTGCGGGCCGGGCGTCTGGGTCTTTGGCTTGGGCTGCCGCCCGAATGGGCGAGTACAGTGTAGTGCGGGCGTTAGCAATATATTGGTGTTTATGAGAGAAACTCGCGTGTGTGTGTGTACACGCATGCGTACGGGCTTCTATTATTAAAGTTATATTACTTATATTTTTACTGTTCCGTCGCTAAGTCTTGTCCCACTCTTTGCGACTCCGTGGACTGCAGCACTCCAGGCCCCCCTGTCCTAAACAATCTCCCGGAGTTTGCTCGGATTTATGTCCATTGAGTCGGCGATGCCCTCCGACCATTTCATCCTGTTGCCCCCTTCTCCTGCCTCCAATCTTTCCCAGCATCAGGATCTTGTTCAGTGAGTCACCTGTAACTAATTAATTCCATCCCTGAATAGGCGATTGAGGCATTGAAAAAAGCCCCGTTACATGCACTGCTCACTAAACAAAGTTCATTTTGCCCACCCGGCACTGCTGCTTTTGGGATGGGCTATTAGTTCTCCAATCAGGGATTGAACCCGTGCCTTCCACAGTGAAAGCCAGGAGTCCTAACCACTGGACCACCAGGAAATTCCCACAAAGTTGTGTTTTGACAGTGAGATCTTTCCTGGCGTTTCTTTTGGCACATAGTCGAATATGGGTGGCATTAGGTTCAAGATTACGGTCTCTTTAAGTATACGTTCTCCTCAGCTCTGCATTCATGGTGTTACAGGAGACGGAAGTGTCCCATTCTCGGACCGTCAGGAATTCTTAGGCTTGAGTGCCAAGTGAGGGTCCTTTGTTTCCTGCAGGAAAGAATTCAGACCGAGCCAAAGACAAGCGAAAGCTTATAAGGATAAGGACATTTACTAGGGCATTAGCAAGATGAAGTGTAGGATCGTGGGATGCAGTTTTGAGTTTTGATAGCTTAAGCAGGAGACAGGCTTCATCTGTGGAAATACCTCATCAGCTTTCTTTAAATGAGGAGCAAAACACTAATCTCCAAATAAGATTGGTGAGCAGGCTCTTTCCTGGAGGAAAGCCGTATGCAAGGTGGTTTCATGGGTCTGAATTTCTATGTGGTGCAAGCAGATTTGATTTTTTTCCTCTCTGAATGTTGATTCAGTTCAGTTCAGTTCAGTCGCTCAGTTGTGTCCGACTCTTTGCGACCCCATGAATCGCAGCACCCCAGGCCTCCCTGTCCATCACCATCTCCCGGAGTTCACTCAAACTCACGTCCATCGAGTCCGTGATGCCATCCAGCCATCTCATCCTCTGTCGTCCCCTTCTCATGCCCCCAATCCTTCCCAGCATCAGAGTCTTTGCCAATGAGTCAGCTCTTCACATGAGGTGGCCAAAGTACTGGAGCTTCAGCTTTAGCATCATTCCTTCCAAAGAAATCCCAGGGCTGATCTCCTTCAGAATGGACTGGTTGGATCTCCTTGCAGTCCAAGGGACTCTCAAGAGTCTTCTCCAACACCACAGTTCAAAAGCATCAATTCTTCGGTGCTCAGCTTTCTTCACAGTCCAACTCTCACATCCATACATGACCACAGGAAAAACCATAGCCTTGACTAGATCGACCTTAGATGGCACAGTAATGTCTCTGCTTTTGAATGTTGATAGCAAGTCATTTTTATTTTGCCTAACAGACTTTTTTCTTCTCAAAGAGAAAACTCCTCTTTTTTTTAGGGAAAGCAGTATTTTCTTTACATGTGCTATTAAGATGACTCATATTATTCATGAAGTTGCTAAAGTGTATATAAAAAGTATAAAATATTTCAAGTCTTATACAGATATATATATACATGCATACATACACTATACATAAAATTTTTTAAACCATTTTACTGTTTCTTTTCTGTGTTTTATTTTAACCACATGAAATATTTATGCCTAAGGCTCTTTTGACCACAGCACTTTATTCCATTCATTCTATGCTACTCTTACTCTTTTGATATTCTTGTATTAAAGTTATCATTGTAATTGAAATTCAACTTAAAAATAATAAAACAGATTAACTATGCAGTTTTGCTGTTGATTACAGCCCAATCAATTCAGTTCAGTCACTCAGTCGTGTCTGACTCTTTGCAACCCCATGAATTGCCACATGCCAGGGCTCCCTGTCCATCACCAACCCCCGGAGTTCACTCAAACTCACGTCCATCGAGTCCGTGATGCCATCCAGCCATCTCATCCTCTGTCGTCCCCTTCTCCTCCTGCCCTCAATCCGTCCCAGCATCAGTCTTTTCCAGTGAGTCAACTCTTTGCATGAGGTGGCCAAAGTATTGGAGTTTCAGCTTTAGCATCAGTCCAATAACCACCACTAAAATCAAGATAGATTTCTGTCACTCCTGAAACTTCCTTCATGCCTGATTTCCTACCTTCACTCTCAGAGGAAAACACTTTGTTTTTGTGACAGTAGATTTGTTTTGCCTGCTTTTTAAATTTTTCATTTGACTTCATATAAATGGAACCAAGCAGTGCTTAAATTTTTGTGTGTCCAGCTTCAGTCACTCAGCATGTCTTTTGGAGACTCACTGATGATGCCTATTAGTAACTTATTTCCTACTGAGTAGTGTTCTCTTGTGTTACTGTAGTACAATCAGTTTATCCATGTTCTTCTTGATAACATTTAGGATGTTTCTGGATTTGGGGGCTATTATGAATTAAAAGACGCTTACTCCTTGGAAGAAAAGTTAGACCAACCTAGACAGCATATTAAAAAGCAGGGACATTACTTTGCCGACTAAGGTCCGTCTAGTCAAGGCTATGGTTTTTCCTGTGGTCATGTATGGATGTGAGAGTTGGACTGTGAAGAAGGCTGAGCGCCGAAGAATTGATGCTTTTGAACTGTGGTGTTGGAGAAGACTCTTGAGAGTCCCTTGGACTGCAAGGAGATCCAACCAGTCCATTCTGAAGGAGATCAGCCCTGGGATTTCTCTGGAAGGAATGATGCTAAAGCTGAAACTCCAGTACTTTGGCCACCTCATGTGAAGAGTTGACTCATTGGAAAAGACTCTGATGCTGGTACGGATTGAGGGCAGGAGGAGAAGGGGACGGCAGAGGCTGAGATGGCTGGAAGGCATCACGGACTCGATGGACGTGAGTCTGAGTGAACTCCGGGAGTTGGTGATGGACAGGGAGGCCTGGGGTGCTGCGATTCATGGGGTCGCAAAGAGTCGGACATGACTGAGCGACTGAACTGAACTGAATGAATAAAACTGTGAATACTTTTATACATGTGTATTTGTAATACTTTAGAAGAGATAATAGTTATGAAAAAATACTGGGGTTTAAAGAGTATCATCAAAGTCATCCACTGAAATAGTAGTTTATCTAATCTATGGTGAGATATTTTCTGCTGGACAACATTAAGACTCAGTGCCTCTGGATTTTATTGGAGGCTAATTGCGAGGTACCTTCTGCCTAGTATATGTGGTGGTGGTGGCTTCATTGCTAAGTCGTGTCCGACTCTTATGACCCCAGGGACTGTAGCCTGCCAGGCTCCTTTGTCTCTGAGATTTCCCAGACAAGAACACTGGAGTTGCCATGTCCTTCTCCAGCAGATCTTCCCGACCGAGGGATGGAACCCGTGTCTCTTGCATCTCCCGCACCGTCGGTGGATTCTTTACCGCTGAGCCACCAGGGAAGCCCCAAGTTAGTATATGCCATATACTATATGCTTTTTAAACTCACAAATAGCATGGAGAAACATGCTTGGTTTTCATAGGAGCTTCAGTGGTTAGGACACTGAGCTGTCACTGCTGAGGGCCTTGGTTTAATCATTCGTCAGGGAACCAAGATCCCATAGGTGTGGTAAAACAAAACACTTACGCGAATACCCGGTAAAATCTGTCCTCAGCTAGCGTTTGGTCAACTCTGGAAACTTTAGTTTTTCCTTTTTAGGAAGTGAAGTTCATTTAAATTTGAAGCTTTTATCAAAAATGTGAAGCGTTGAACCTTATTCTGAATGCCTTTTATGTGTGTTAATACATCCTCATTTTTAGTACTGTAGAATGCTTTTACAAAATTTTTAAGTGCTTATATTCTCTTTTGAAAGGAAAGGCATCAAGGTTAATAAAACCTCTGTTTAAATTTCAGTGAACTGTTTTCTTCTGTGTATTGGTGAGTTATGTTCATTTTCTAGCTTCTCAGTAGGTCTCTGGTTCACTTATAGTTTTCTTGTCTATAAATGCATTTAAAGTAGTAACTTTGAGAATGTCTATGGCCCCACTCCACAGGTTTTGTTTTATACTGCTCTCATTCACTTCATTGTGCTCTTGTTGTTTCACTGAAGGAGAAAATACTACGTAGTAACATAAATATTATTTTGTGAATGTCTAATTTATTATATTCTTATCTGAGCCACAGCCCTGTATGATTTGTCTGAAACTTCTCCATACCTTCCTCAACTTGATAAATGTTTAACTGTTGTTTAAAATGCCTGGTGCTTTATTCAGTGTGCCTTTTCTGATGCATCATAAATGACGAATGGGGATTTTAAATGTACAATACGTTCTTCAAATATGAATTTCCGATTAAAAGAGACTTATGACTAAAGAACTTCCCACACTCCTAACGTTCACAGGATTATTCTCTCTTATGCTTTCTTTTATTTAAGTTAGGATTAGCTTAGACTGACTTCCCTGGTGGCTCAGACAGTAAAGCGTCTGCCTACAATGCGGGAGACCCGGTTTCAATCCCTGGGTAGGGAAGATCCCCTGGAGAAGGAAGTGGCAACCCACTCCAGTATTCTTGCCTGGAAAATCCCATGGACAGAGGAGCCTGGCGGGCTACAGTCCATGGGGTCGCAAAGAGTCGGACACGACTGAGCAACTTCATTTTCACTTTCTAAGGGTTTCCAAGATTTCTCCACTTCTTTGGTTGCTAGCCAGACAGCATGAATTTTCCAGTTGCTAATGACTGATAGGTAGTGTCTAGAAGCTTTTCTACATTATTACATTAATAGGGTCTTTGATGAATGAATGAATGTGATGGTGATGAATATGCTGATAAATCTAACATATAAACCAAAAAGCATTTCCATATTTGACAAGGTTAAGAATGAGACAGGAGAAGTCTTTTCTTCTCTTATTTATAGGGATTTTCTATGGCATAAGTTCTTTAAAGTTGAGAAGATGAGTGCCCGAAGTCCTTCCCACATTTCTTTCATTTACTGGGAATGAATTTTCTTGTGTTGAGTAAGCTGTGAGCACTAATGGCTTTCCCACATCCCTTGCATTCTATGAATGTGGCTTCTCACCAGTGTGGATTATCTGACGTAGTTTAAGCTGTGAGCCCTGCCTAAAGGCCTTCCCACATTCATTACATTTTTAGGGTTTCTCACCAGTTTGGATCCTCTGATGTTGAGGAAGATGTGAACGATGGCCGAAGGCCTTTCCATATTCATTACATATATATGACTTCTCACCACTGTGGATTCTTTGGTGTTCATTAAGCTGTGTGGTACCACTAAAGGCCTTTCCACATTCCTTACAGACATGGGGCTTTTCTCCAGTATGAATTCTCTGATGTTTAGTAATCAATGATAAGTAACTAAAAGCTTTTCCTTATTCAGTACATTGATAGTGTTTTTCACCAATATGAGTTCTATGATGGACACTGAGTTGTGAGAACCGAACAGAGGTTTTCCCACATCCTCAGATTCACAGTGTTTCTCACCAGTATGAATTCTCTGATGTCTTGTAAAGAGTGAAACAGAACCAAAGGCCTTTCCACATTCTTCACATTCATAGGATCTTTCCCCACTATGAGTTCTCTGATGAGGAGTATTGGGACCGTGATGGACAGCCTTCCCACAATGCTGACATTCATAAGATTTCTCACCAGCATGAATTTTCTGATGACTAAGAAGAGATTTCTTCTGCCATGGCCTTTTCTACGTTCATTACACACGTAGGGTCTACTTCCAGGTGGAACTTTATGAAGCAGGTTACGGGATGTTTGCTGTCTCAAAATGTGTATTTCTTCGTGGGTGATTACGACTTGATTGAAACTTTCTTTCTGATTTCCGTGATATATCTCAAATGTGCCTTTACATTCCCAGTCATCTTGGAAACTGGAATTCTCAAGATCTTCATAAAATTTTCTGTTTTCTCCCATTTGGACACCTGATCTGAAAGATAATGAAAAAGCAGAGATACTTGTTTTAGTCCAAGGTCAGTTAGAGCTTCTTTAGTAGAAATAGTTTGAAACTGAAAATAATGCTTATGAAGAAAGCACGCTCCCAATCAGGAATCCAGGAATTCCTGTTCTCGAAAACCCCCAGAGTACCTGCTTCAGCAGGAAGGATCCAGCCAATCAGTGATTCATTTCTGAAATATTGATGGGGATAGTCGGTGGGCTACTATTAAAAGGCGGTGGTAGTGACGGTGAGCCGGCCTTTTCCCTGGAATTCGGTGTCCAGGCATTTCTGGCAGCAGTGGTGGTGGTTTCGTCGTCTTAGTCTCTGAGCCCAGATCGTGGCCGAGGCAGTGTGTCCTTGGAGGCGCGTCTCTGCCCTAGTGTGGCTGAGGGGGGCGCCACTTCTGGCAACTTGCTGTTGCCACATTAGAGAAGGCATTTCTGGAGACCTGCCTTAGAGCCAGCTCCCGTAACCCTTCTAACAGTTTTATAAGCACCCATTTCCCATATTTTGAATCTTTACATATAATCTTAATACTGACCTTAAGAAATTGGGGTTGGGGGGAAACACAGGATTTCAGGAGAAGATAAACCAGGTTATTAGGAGCAACCCTTCCACTAAAAATGTGTTTTAAAAATAAAACTTGCACCAAAAAATCTTTGTCAAAGGTTTGGGGGAAAAAAAATAACTCAGAATTAACAGGCAAAAGTCTACGGAAACTTGAGCTCCAAGGCGCAAAGAGTACTGAAGCTGGTTTGCCCTGAGTACCAGCCCTAATTTTGTTCAGATGATCTCCTGTGTATATGTTGTGTGTCTTTTTTGCCCAAACACGTCACCTGGTGTCTTGGTGCATTTGGGCTGCTAGAACAGAATATTAATGCCACAGACTGGGTTGCTTATGAACAAAAAACTTCTCACAGTTCTGGAAGCTGAGAAGAATTCTGAGATCAAGATGCTGACACTCAGCAACCAGGAGATAAATTCTTACATTGAGCCACCATATTTTGGAGTCTGATAACAGCAGCTTAGCTTAAGCCCTGAGACAAAGTCAGTCTAAAATCCTATGTGAAAGGAGCCTCATTTTCTCTGTAAACCTTTTGAGAAAAAAGTTTAGAAGGAACAACTCTGGAAGCCAACCAGGTGAGCTTCCCCCCATCCCCCACAACGGCTAACCTCTTAGGCCGCTGTCTTTCACCACCAACAGTTCCTCCCTTTTTTGCAACAATCGATCGCACTTGACTTAGAATTGCTAGACTTTCCATGTGAAAAATAAATGGAACCTAGTCGTGCAATTGGTATCCAAATGCTCAGTCCCTTGAGGGGACATTGACAGAGGAGGGTAACGAGCATGGCTACGCAAATCAGGAAGGTGATGTTTCAGAAGTAACTCAGACTTGTTTCCAGCTTTAAAAGGCTCAAACTGTTGCTTCCGAAATCCAGTCAAACTCTTTAGCGGTTCCCTGGAAAGTCAAGTTGGTGGAATCATGATGCTTAGATGATAGGTAATGAATTCTGAGAGTAAGATCTTAACCAACAGCTGAGACGCCTGTCCTCCAATTTGTACACATCCCTCCTGGCGGATACGTGGAGGAGGAGGAGGGAATTAGCCACCCATACATACTTGGCTCCAGTGGACTTGATGGCTGCATCTTTGGGGTGATCCTGGTATGGAAAAACTACCGTGTTTAGGCTTTGAGAGCTGAGTGATCACATGACCTTAAGGGGAAGGGTAAATTTGCTACATAAAGGGAAAGGGCACTATACAAAAATTGCTCAGGGTTAATTGAGTTAAATTATGTAAAGTGCTTATTATGTTATAGTGCCATATTTATATAAAACATACACTATTATGTTACAGTGCTATACACACACACACCTTCCTCAGTTTACTATGGGGTTATAGCCTGATAAACCCACTGTAAGTTAAAAATATTTAGTCGAAAAAGCATTTAATAATATACAACCTACTGAACATCATAGCTTAGCTTCACCTACCTTGAATGTGCACAGACCGCTTACATTAGCCTACAGTTGAGCACAGTCATCTAACACAAAGCCTATTTTATATTAAAGAATATCTGATGTAACTTACTGACTCCTGTATTGAAAGTGAAAATCAGAATGGTTCTAAGTGTATCTGTTGCTTACCTTTCTGATATGCTGGCTATCTGAGATAACTTGCTGGAGCTGGAGATTCTTGCTGCTGCCCAGCATCATGAGAGCCTCATACAGCATATCGCTAGCTCAGAAAAGGATCAAAATTAAAAACTCAAAGTACAGTGACTATTGAATGAATATCACGTTCAGTTCAGTCGCTCAGTCGAGTCTGACTTTACAACACCATGGACTGCAGCACACCAGGCCTCCCTGTCCGTCACCAACTCCCAGAGCCTGCTCAAACTCAGGTCCATCGAGTTGGTGATGCCATCCAACCATCTCATCCTCTGTTGTCCCCTTTTCTTCCTGCCTTCAATCTCTCCCAGCATCAGAATCTTTGGGTTTGCATCAGGTGGCCAAAGTATTGGAGTTTCAGCTTCAGCATCAATCCTTCCAATGAATATTCAGGACTGATTTCCTTCAGGATGGACTGGTTGGATCTCCTTGCAGTCCAAGGGACTCTCAAGAGTCTTCTCAACACCACAGTTCAAAGGCATCAATACTAAGGTGCTCAGCTTTCTTTATAGTTAAACTCTCACATCCATACATGACTACTGGAAAAACCATAGCTTCGACTTGATGAACCTTTGTTGGCAAAGTAATGTCTCTGCTTTTTAATATGCTGTCTAGGTTGGGAAAAGTTGGCTTAAAGCTCAACATTCAGAAAACTAAGATCATGGCACCTGCTCCCATCACTTCATGGGAAGTAGATGGGGAAACAGTGGTAACAGTGTCAGACTTTATATTTTGGGGTTCCAAAATCACTGCAGATGGTGACTGCAGCCATGAAATTAAAAGACACTTACTCCTTGGAAGGAAAGTTATGACCAACCTAGAAAGCATATTAAGCCAACAAAGGTCCGTCTAGTCAAGGCTATGGTTTTTCCAGTAGTCATGTATGGATGTGAGAGCTGGACTATGAAGAAAGCTGAGCACCGAAGAACTGATGCTTTTGAACTGTGGTGTTGGAGAAGACTCTTGAGAGTCCCTTGGACTGCAAGGAGATCCAACCAGTCCATCCTAAAGGAGATCAGTCCCGGGTGTTCACTGGAAGGACTGATGTTGAAGCTGAAACTCCAATACTTTGGCCACCTCATGAGAAGAGTTGAATCACTGGAAAAGACGCTAATGCTGGGAGGGATTGGGGGCAGGAGGAGAAGGTGACAACAGAGGATGAGTTGGTTGGATGGCATCACAGACTCGATGGACATGGGTTTGGGTAGACTCCAGGAGCTGGTGATGGATAGGGAGGCCTGGCGTGCTGCGATTCATGGGGTTGCAAAGAGTCGGACACGACTGAACGACTGAACTGAACTAGGTTGGTCACAACTTTTCTTTCAAGGAGCAAGCATCTTTTAATTTCATAGCTGCAGTCGCCATCTGCAGTGATTTTGAAGCTCCCCAAAATAAAGTCTGTCACTGTTTCCACTGTTTCCCCATCTATTTGCCATGAAGTGTTGAGACCAAATACCATGATCTTAGTCTTCTGAGTGTTGAGTGTTAAGCCAAAATTTTCACTCTCCTCTTTCATCAAGAGGCTCTTTAGTTCTTTGCTTTCTGCCATAAGGTTGGTGTCATCTGCATATCTGAGGTTATTGATATTTCTCCCAGCAATCTTGATTCCAGCTTGTGCTTCATCCAGTCCAGCATTTCGAATAATGTACTCTGCATATAAGTTAAATAAGCAGGGTGACAGTATACAGCCCTGAGGTACTCCTTTCCCAATTTGGAACCAGTCTGTTGTTCCATGTCAGATACTAAGTGTTGCTTCCTGACCTGCATATAGATTTCTCAGGAGGCAGGTCAGGTGAAGGTGAAGTTGCTCAGTCGTGTCCGAATCTTTGCAGCCTCACGGACTGTATCCTACCAGGCTCCTCCGTCCATGGAATTTTCCAGGCAAGAGTACTGGAGTGGGTTGCCATTTCCTTCTCCAGGGGATCTTCCCGACCCAGGGATCGAACCCTGGTCTCCCACATTGCAGGCAGACGCTTTACCATCTGAGCCACCAGGGAAGCCAGGTAAGGTGGTCTGATATTCCCATCTCTTGAAGAATATTGCATTCAAGCCACTGTAAAGTGAAAAAAATCCTAAATTGGACCATCCTAAGTTGGGGGCTATCTACACATACAGAGATGGAGATATCTGTATCTGCATACAGCTCTATCAGATCTATTTATCTCAATGTCAGTCAGCAACAGTCTTTCTCTAAACACACAGAGACCTTCTCCTTGAACTAAGTAGCTAGGCTTCTCCAGGCCCTCAGGGCTCCAATTTCGGGTTCTGTTCCTAACCCGTTGAGTCCAGTTTTACAAGAATTCTGCTGGATCAGTTTATCAAGACTCCCCACTCCTACCCCAACCCTTAACATCTTTTCACTCTCGACAGCCTTCAGCAAGAATCCTATTAAGTCCATTTAGCCAGATTCTCCCTCTTATCTTTGATGATTTGTCTTTGTTAACTGCACATCCAGTGATTCCCCCACCTTGCTCTTTGACTATAAATTCCCACTTGTTATATTTGGAATGGAGCCAGTTTTGGACAAAGGCCTCTGGCCCTGGGGCAATAATTCCTGGGTAAAATGTGCCTTGAGAAACTTTAGATTCTATCCAGTATTGGTTTTCTTTGTCAATATTTTGGGGAAGACTCAGATATCGTGGATAATCCACACAACTACAATCTTCCTAGGGAAAATGCAAATTAAAAAAAAAATTCAAAATTGCCCACAGCCATAAGTGGTTTCTGGGGTCTATGGATCCTATGTCAAGAATCTTCAAGAAGGCTGGGATCCGTTTGGGGCTGGACACGGGCCCCACTGCCATGGTTGCTGAGAAAGGTAGTGTCGAGGCAGAAGAGCTAAGACTTGCTCATCCCTCACCTCCCCCGAACTGCCAAATACCCTCCCCGCCACCCACAAAGAGCTCTGATCCAGCCCCGGGCTGAGTGGAACGTTGACTCGCACACGTATAAATAAATAATCGCTCTGAGACAAAAACCAAGCGAGGGTTCCTAGTAAGTGACTCAAAACAGTAGATACTTGCAGGCCACTTTCACCAATCATAATCAAGTAAAATTTGCAGCTGGTCATTTAGAATGCTTTCAGCTGCAAGTGTACAAAATATTCGATTGAGAGTAAGTTAAGCAATAAAGATTTATTTTTCTTATATAACAAAAGCATCAAACAGACAGTTCCAAATTGGCCCTGTAACTCCGTGTTGTTAGGGTCCTGGGTCAGCCTCTTTGAGGTCCTCTCTTTTCTGCTCTTGTTTCCAAGATGACTGCAACAGCTCCAGGCATCAGGTTCTCAGAGAAAAATGTTTAAAAGCAAGAAATGAAAGAGGGAGTCTTCCTACTATATCTGTCTCTTCTGAATGAGGACGATCTTTCCCTGAAGACCCGGTAGATCCCTAGAATATACTGGCCATACACTGGAACGGATGGGCCATCTTGAGCTGCAAAGGAGGCTGAAAATTGGCATTTGACATCTTCAGAGTCTAAGACAAGACACAGATGCTACCAACAGAATGGGAACTGGGTATGGCTGCTAGGTAGGCAACCAACCTGTTCTGTCTGTGACAAGTTATAAAAGATAATCCAAACAAACAACCTGAAAATTAAGAAACAGTCTCCTAAACTTAATTTCCCTTGGATCAGAGAGAAATAAAAACTGAGATTATTGTAGGATGTGTGCTGAGTCGGCTCAGTTGTGTCCGACTCTTTGTGACCCTATGGACTGTTAGCACATCAGGCTCCTCCGTCCATGGGACTATCCCGACAAGAATCCTGGAGCCAGTTGCTATTTTCCAGCAGATCTTCCCGACTCAGGGCTGGAACCGGAGTCTCCTCCAGCTCCTGCATTGGCGGGTGGATTCTTTACCACTGAGCCACCTAGGAAGCCCCAGGAGAAAATGCAGGACAGCTACTTCCTATCTCCTCATTTTCTGCCTCTGTTTCCTATTGTCTATCATCAGGGCATTTGGTATTCTTTTCTGGCTTCTTAAATAGTACATTTAATATATTTGAGTACTATCTTTCCGGTTTTCATGTTTACATGCACTTAAAGGCATAAAAAACTCCCGAGTGGCTTCAGCCACACCCCACATTTCTTGGCATGTAAAACTCTCCTTCTCTTTGTTTTCATTACCATCAGTGCTAACTGCGTGATTTAGTTTCTTGTTAACCCAGGAGTAATTCGGTGTGCTTGGTTTTCGAATTTCCAAGAAAACTCACTTTTGGCTACTGCTGAAACTATTACACTGTGGTGAGAAAATGTAACTTTGGAATATGTTAGAGACAAAATTTCCTCCAACCTATGTGTCTTTGACAATCATGGTCTAAAAAAGTTGCACCCATATACTTTTTCTTCAATATGAATTTTATTACTCAGGATAAAAGAAAGCTCTGAATAAAGGAATTCTCACTTGCATGACATCCTTCAAGTCTTTCTCCAAGATATAAAGAGTAAGTTGTGATTGGCCTAAGCTAATGGACTCTTCCCATTCTTTCCATTCATATGATTGCTTGCTAACATAAATTCTCTGATGATTAATAAGGGGTAAGTGCTGATGGAAGGCTTTTCTACATTTATTAAATTCACTTGTGTTTCTATATCATGCATTCTCTGATGTTGAATGGTAGCTGAATCATGATTTAAAGTCCTCCCATGTTCCTTATATTCATAGGGCTTTTCCTCAGTATGAATTACCTGATGTTGAATCAGTTGTGAGCAGTGGCTGAAGGCTTTCCCACATTCCCTGCATTCATATGGCTTCTCACCTGTATGAATTCTGTAATGTACAGTAAGATGGGAGACCCGTTTGAAAGCCCTACCACATACCTTACATTGGTAGGGTTTCTCTCCTGTGTGAATTCTCTGATGTTGCTTAAGTTGTGAGCTCACCCTAAAGGCCTTCCCACATGCCTTACATTCATAGGGTTTCTCACCGGTATGAATTCTCTGATGTCGAATAAGAGTTGAGCCTTGATTAAAGGCCTTCCCACATTCTTTACACTCATAGAGTTTCTTGCCAGTGTGAATAGTCTGATGTTGAATCAGCTGAGAACGATGACTAAAGGCTTTCCCACATTCCTTGCATGCATAGGGTTTTTCGCCAGTATGAATTCTATAATGCACTTTAAGATGCGAGATCCGATTGAAAGCCTTGCCACACTCCTTACACTGATAGGGTTTCTCACCAGTATGAATTCGTTGATGTTCAATCAGCTGTGAGCTTCGACTAAAGGCCTTTGCACAATCCTTACATTCATAAGGTTTCTCACCAGTATGAACTCGCTGATGTTGTATGAAATTTGAACCAGAATTGAAGGCCTTTCCACATTCCTTACACTCATATGGTTTCTTGCCAGAATGAATATTCTCATGCTGAATCAGTCGTGAACCGTATTTAAAGGCCTTCCCACATTCCTTGCATTTATAGGGCTTCTCATTAGTCTGAATCCCCTGATGATTAATAAGGAAGTCCTCTTGCCAGAAGTCTTTTGTACATTCGTTATATCCATAGGGTTCTTCTCCGGTATGAATTTCCTGATAAAAAGTAAGGGGTGCTGGCTGGTCAAAAGTGGGTATTTCTTCATTCTCGACTATCATTTGACTCAGATGTCCATCTGGATTTCCCTCGTCCCTGTCAGAATGACTTCTGCATTCCCAGTCATCTTGGAATCTTGAGCACTCAAGACTGTAGCTGGTAAGGCTTTCCGTTATCTCCCACGGGGGTGACTGTACTTCGAAACTCTGCCGCTTTGGAGAGAATACCTTAGTATCGTACCTGGACTTCAGCACTGCAAAAGAACAAAACAAGCATGTGTGTGTTTTTCCTTTTCCAGAAAAAGGAACTTCTGTAGTAAACATTGGAAAGTTGAGACTCAAGATAATATCTGTATGCTCTTGAATGTGATTAAGAATTTAGAAAATGGACAAATAGAACAGAGAGAGAGGAAATATCATAAATTGAGGTGAATGAGGTAATCAGAGAAATCATTAAGAATAGTTCTAAAATGTTAACGTGGAGCAGAATCACTGCTGAACCATGGTTTTAAAAAATGAATGTTTCTGTGAAACCCTAGAAGAGAAAAACATAAGAGTAACAGAAAGCAAATCATTTGTTGCTTGTGGCCGGGGGTACGAACGACTGTGTGGGAAGGAGCACAAAGGAACTTTTCAGGGTGATGAAAATTTATCTTGTCTGTGGTAGTGGTCATGTAAGTGTATACCTTTGTCTGTAGTCATTAAAATATGCTTAAAATGCAGGCATTTAATTTGCTGTAAATTGTACATCAATAAAGTGGATATTTAAAAACGATAGAGAGGGTTGACTAGATACTTCTCTGGCCAGAGGAATGAGACGGTGCATCTGCGTGACGGGGCGTGGTGTACAGCAGGGCTGTTTTCACATGTCCAGTGGAAGACACAGCTGTGGTTTTCTGCTGTGGCGCTTTCTGTCCCTGACATTTAGCTGAACACCACAGCTACAGCTACTGTCAGCTGGACCAGTCTCTCCTGGACTTTCCTGTTGCCTAAAAGTGACCTGGGAAAAAGGAGAGCCTTGTTCCTTGTTTGGAAGATTAGGCCCAAATTGAATGAGGTGGCCTCTTCCAGAGCATATTCTTTGCTGGTTATTCAAACTGCAAGGAAGGGCTGAATGGTGTTGCTGAACTTGATTCGTGTACCTGGCACGTGATTTCCACTGCAGTGGCCTGTTTTACTGCAATCATGGAAATCAGTCCCATTCGGCTAATAAAGAATGGGCTGCTGCTTCATGCAGGAACTATGGGGAAAGTAAATAGGTGCTTTTGAATGTGTTCATGAAGTATATGAGAAAGCCAAAGAAGACTTTATAGGGGGCATGTCTGCTTCTTATGGTAGCATATCAGAGACCACTATTCATTTGTTTTTTGTATGAAGTTATTAAGCAAAAACTACTGGAATAAACAATTACTTTGACAATACAGATGAAAAGTTTGTAAAAGAAGTATCAATTTTGTGGGACTGATGCTGCTGTCGCCTCAAAAATCTGTACCACAACCACAGTGTATGCATACACACGAAGCTGTAATTATAAGACTATGTGAAAAGATCAGACACCACGTTTCGTTGTTCAAGAGGGAAGCTCTCTTCATGGGTCTCTGCACTGTGCTCTAAGAGCTGTGGGAAGGCAGAGTCTAAACACTGCCATTGTAATGACCACCTACGCATCCGTGGTCCATCTACTCAGTGGTCAGCAACATCTGGCTGCCATCGTATAAAGAAGAGCAACCGAAAGACTGCAGTGGGCGTGGACTATTACAGCCAGCCTGGCGGACAGAAGAAAGTGAGTTTGGGATCATGTAACTATGCCCAAGTGGAAGTCTGGTTTTAGGAATTAAAGTGATCACACATTATTGGTGTTCTGGGCAATGTGGGAAAAAAAACCAGAACAGCTGTCTCTAAGGACATGCCACTGAAAGCACGCCTCCCTCCAAACTGCTGCATATGCCGTCCAGGCAGCTGACACAGGTTAGTTTTGTTGAGTGATGGCAGAGTACAGTGTTTGTTCCATGAGCACTTTTGCACTCATGTAAATTAAGCCGTCTCTAATCATATATTGTGAAGTAACTTTACAAAGAGAGCAATGATTTTCTAACTTTCAGCTTCTCTTCTCCTTGTAAAGTTGCAAAATAGCAAAAATGATAGTGAGGTCCTCTGTATTAGTTTTACATTTTCCTGACAAGATCTGGTGCAGTTTTTTAATTTAGCATTAGTAGATGCTGTTTTTGACAACCAATGAGGTGATGTCTAAAAAGCTTATGGATAGTTTTATGGTTCTGTTTGGGTTGGTTTCCTCAAATGGAACCTTAAAGGATCCCGAATGACCAAAACAATCTTGAAAAGGAAGAACAAAGTTGGAGGCCTCTCTCACTTCCAACTTCAAAACATGTTAAAAGAGCTACAGGAATCAAAACTGTGGAACTGCCATAAAGGAAGGTATTTACCCCGTGGAACAGAATGGGGACAGCAGAAATACACTCATACATACGGTCAAACGATCTTTAACAAGGGTGCCAAGGCCACACACTGAGGAAAAGACAAGCTCTTCAACAGATAGGGCTGAGGAAACTGGATATCCACATACAAAAGAAAGGAGGACCCCAACCTTACATTAGATGAAACAGCTCAAAATGGATTAAAGACCTACACCTAAGATATGAAGCTCCTAGAAGAAAACAAGGGAAAAGCTTCATGACACCGCATCTGACAGTGATTTTCTGGATATGGTACCGAAAGAGCAGGCGCCAGAAGCAAAACCGGACAAATGGGAACATCAGACCTAAAAACTGTGCACCAGAGACAAAAATCAACAGGCTGCAAAGGCAAGCTACAGAACGGGACAAAACATCTACAAAGCATGTATCTGTAGATGGTCACATACAGACAATACAAAGAACTAAAACGCAACGAAAAAATAACCTGATTTTAAAATGGGCAAAGGGTCCGAATAGACATTTCTCCAAAGAACACATACAGATGGCCAACAGGCGTGAGATTCAGTATTCAGAGTTTGGTATTAGCAAATCTATTCATGTAATCCATATTTTATAGATTGAAAGAAAAAAAAATATGAAAAAGTAGATGCTTCTTTAAGCGAAGAAAATATCTCTATGTTATTCCTATGGCTGATATTATGCTTAATAAAAGTTACTAAAAATATTCCTGTTAAAGTCAAAAACAAGATTAGTACGTAAAACCCTTCTTAATACTGTTCTGGGGTTACTACATAATCAGCATCCTAGTCAGGCAAGAGAAAAAAACCTGTAAGATAGAAAAATGTAAAAACATCACCATTTGCAGATATATCTATATTATATATATATAATCAAATGCTTGGAAAGCTCAAGAGTTTCATAAAAATCTGTCATAAATAATGAGAAAATTCAATTAATTGGGTCAGCTACAAAATTCATCTGAAGATGTGACTAGCTTTTGTCATATTAGAAAATAACCAGTTGGAGTATAATATGGATGAATGCTGTATTAATCCATATTATAGATTATGCCATTTTCAACAGCAATAAATATAAACTACCTAGGAATAAATGTAATAAGACATACAAAATCGAGGAAGAAAATGTGAAAATCTTCATCAGATATGGTCATAAAGGAAGGGAAAAGCCTGTCATGTTCTTCAATAGGATAAAATCAGTTTTCTCTTAATCTATAAATTTACAGTGATTACAGTAAGGAAAAAATGCATGATTTTTTTGAAAGCAAATATTCTGATTCTAAGGTTTAGATAGAAACGTAAATGAGAACAGCCAGGAAAATTCTGAAAAACAAGAATGAAGAGGGACTAATACCAGATATATAATACATTTAAACTGTTAATAAATTAAAACAGTAATGGTATAGACACATGGTTAGAGATTAATGGGCTACAAGAGAAAGTCCAAAAATAGATTCAGATACGCAGATGATAAAGCAGATGGCAGAGCTGGCTTTATACAGTAGTGATGGGGAGATAAACTGATAAATGCCGCTTGAACAACTGGATAATCTGGACAGTAATGTGACATCACATCTCACAGTAGGAAAATTCAATATGGATAGTAAAGTTCATCGTAAATAAGCAAGAAGAAAATCACAGCAGACTCCTAACCTTTTGAAAGGGTGAAGTTCTCTATAAATATGACACAAACCCACAGGACGAAGGAGTAAACCAACTGAGCACCTCACACACACTCTGTCAAAACTCAGATGAGAAAGCAAAAATCCGGCCTCGGGCACTCTTGGTGTGGTAGGTGGAATAACAGCCTCCCCGACGCCCATGCCCTAATTTCCGGAGCCTGAGCGTGTCAGGCGTGTGCCCCCTCTCCCCATGCTCATCCCACACCTGACCTCACTCACACCCAGGGGCCATGCTGGCCGCTTAACGTCCCATTTCAAATTCTCTTAGAGTACACTGTATGTCGCAGAAACTGTTTCTGGACATGATTTTGCTCCCGTGTCACACGGTGGCTTTGAGTCTCATCAGGGAAGATTTGTGCGCACATGAATGCATACACACACACCCACACCCACACATACACCACGTACACACACACCCACGCCCGCACATACACCCCCTCGGGAACATCTGGTAATGTCTGGAGACATTTTTGGCTTTACAACCGAGGGGAGGCCAGGGAGGCTGCTAAACATCCTGCCGTGCAGAGAATGGCATCCCCTCCTCCCGCCTCAACTAGCTCCCCGACGAAGAACTATCCCACCGCTGAGGCTGAGAAACCCCCATCCAGAGCAGGAGCACCCCAGGCAAAGGAGAGCTGGGGACAAAGCCTCAAAACTGGGATACGCCTGATGCGTCGAAGCCGGCATGGGTGGACTCGCACTGTCCGCTCTCGTGCCCCTACCGCAGAGCTGAGTAGCTGTGACACAGACCAGACAGCTGGCAAAACCTGAAAGACGTCCTGTCTGGACCTTGGAAGACACCTGCCAAACTCTATGTGAATCGAACAGCAAGAGAGGCTGGAGTGGCTGTAACGGAGCGAGCCACGTGGGGCGGTGCGAGATGGAATCAGGGCGGAGGCAGGCGGCAGATTAGAGAGAGCACCTCAGGCCGCCAGAAGTCGCTGGATACTGAAAGCAGCCTGTTCGGCACTGTCCGCTAGGGCAGCCCCTAGCTGCTCACGGCTGCTCAGCACCTGAAGCGTGGCGTGGGCAGCTGTGACATGGAATGTTACTTTTCATCTTAGTTAGAAGTCGTAGTTAAAAGCCACAGCACAAATGGCTGATGGCTACAGTATAGACATAGAGCCTTCTAGGCCATGGGATAGATTCGGGCTTGTCTCTTGAGTGAGACAGGAAGCCGTGGGCAAGCTGTGAGCAGAGATGTAATACACCCTCGCTGAAGACTGAGAAGGACTTCCCAGGTGTCACAGGGCTAGAGAATCCGCCTCCCAGTGCAGGAGACACAGATGTGGGCCCAAGCCTTGCGTCAGGAAAAGCCCTGGGATAGGGAATGGCAGCCCACTCCAGTATCCTTGCCTGGAGAATCCCAGGACAGAGGAGCCTGGCGGGCTCTAGCGCACGGGGCTGCAAAGAGCCGGTCACGACTGAGCACGGACGAATACACACACACGCGCGCACGCACACACCCGCACACACAGAGGAGCCCCGCCCAACACACACACACAGAGGAGCCACACACAGACACACATGTGTAACAGTACTGTCTGACATCAGAAAATGTGCACATGGCACGCACTCACACTCTGGCTGCCCTGTGGAGACCGCCCAGCGGTGGACAAGAGTGGACGCAGAGTCGGGGGAGGGGCCGCTGCAGCTCCAAGTGGTGGGGATAGCAGGAGGCAGCAGTGTTGCTTGTTGGTGAGACGTGGTTAGATTTTGGGTCTACTCCAAGGTAGCGCTAACAGGGTCTGCTGACAGACTGAATACGTGTGTGAGAGGGAAAAGTCAGGGATGCTTCAGCAGTTTTTGACTTAAGCAAGTCGGGTAGAGTCCCCTAGCACTGATGTGCAGAAGAAACGGGGAGGGGTATACCTGTCAGGAACGACCAAGGACTCCCTTTGGGACGTCAGTTCCAGGTGTCTGGTGGACATCCAAGTGGAGCTGACAGGATACAGGTATCGAGTTCAAGCGAGAAGCTGAAGCTGAAGGCAGTCATTCGTAACAAAGAACTTTATCCGGTGATGGAAACATTCTGTGTCTGCACTGTCCAGTAGAGTAGCCACTAGCCACAAAGTAGCTACTGGACATCTGGAACGTGTCAGGTGCAACTGAGGTGCTGAATTTGGAAATGGACATAATTGTAGGGAATTCCCCGGTGGCCCAGTGTTGGGACCCCCACGCTTTCACTGCCGAGGGCCTGGGTGCGACATCTAGTCGGGGCCCGAAGATTCCACAAGCCTGGAGGCGTAGCCAAAAAAAAAACATATCTACTTATAGTGAATTTAAATCTCCACGGCCACGTGTGGCCAGTGGCTCCTCAGCCAGCACAGGTGTGAACGGTGTGTATCGTGCAGTCCTGGAGAAGGCCTTGGGGAACAGACATACGCAGCAGAGGCCCAGGTCCGAGCCCGGGTGCTCCAGCTTGTACTGAAGGTGAGCTCCAACGCAAAGTGCCTGCCGCCTCGTCAGCCCGCTGGGCAGTCAACCACACTGCGTTCTCTCTTCCCACACACGCCTCACTCACCTGGGCACAAGCCTCCTGTCGCCACTTCCTCCACCATCCAGGGCTCTTTGCCTTGCTCCAGGAAGGAGATCACATCAGGTTTGGAAATGGCAAGACCTGGACATAACAGAAAAACATGCCAGCCGGTTATGCTGTGGGGCCTCAGAATTCAGATCCAGGGTCAACAAGCAGGACAGGCAAGAAAGCCCAAGGAATAGAAGAGTCACAGGAAGGTAGGGACAGACGCAGCCTCAGGCCAAGCAGCTGCCCTTTAACCACTCAAAAGACCCTCGACATTGACAAGGAACCCATGTGGCCCCGGGTAACCTCCAAAGTAACAGACCACACCGCCTTACCCAGTGAGACCAGGTTGCTATAGATCTCCAACATCACGTCTCTGTACAAATCCCTCTGAGTGGGTGCCAGCCATTCCCATTCTTCTTGGGAGAAGACTACGGCCACATCCCTGAATACGTCTGACCCCTGGAACAACAGGCAGGTATGCTATAAGCATATTTCAAGGAAACATTTCTCCATGGGATGAGAGGTGATGGAGGAGGTCTCTGCAGGAATGGGCAGTCCTGGTGAAAAATAAGGCTGGGGCTGGGGGCACCTGACATGCCAGGTGACAGGAAAAGATGAGCACAGGTGAAAGAGAGGTTCAAGTATTCTTGAACTTTCCTTTTTACTACAAACCAAAGCTCGTGTACTCGGGTCTCAGAGGAAAATTAAATCCAGCCAAATCGAGTCTTCCCGGTTAGGACAGTATAGTCGAGCATACTGCCCACCCTGTGCTTGAAGCGCGATAAACTCTCCGCGTGAGGCCTGTCGTCTGTACTTCTATGGAGTAACAGGAACAGAACCCAACCACTTTTGGGTAGTCTTTCCTCAAAATATTTTAGTAAAAGAAATACTTCATATCTTGTGCATGCTCAGTCGTGTCTGACTCTTCGTGACCCCATGGACTGTAGCCCCCCAGGCTCCTCTGTCCATGGACTTTTCCAGGCAAGAAAAAAAACCGTCCGCAACTTTTTCAGGCACGGTTTGCCATTTCCTCCTCCAGGGGAATCTTCCTGACCCAGGGATGGAACCCATGTCTCCTGCATTGGCAGGTGGACTCTTTACCACTGAGCCACCTGGGAAGCCAGGTGTTTTATCTTAGAAAACAGAATTTTCGTTTGTTAAGAACGGCTTGAAGACATAGGCTCATCATTATATGAAAACATGTCACACAAATTTTTCCTTATGGGAAAAATCTCGAATGATTACTTTTATTAGCTGCATAATTTACTATGAAGTGAAATAACTGATTCAACCATTCTTTTACGTTGGATGCAGAGGTCTCTCAGGTCTTTCTGCTCTTTCAAAACTATGACTATCCAGACTCGGAGCAATGCATCCATCTAACGGACTGTCTTACAGTCCCAGCTCGGCACTGCGCTTGCTCTGAAGCTGAAGAAGATGGTGGAGAATGACCGAGATTCAGAGGCTCTGTTCAGCCTCAAACTGGACCTTACTGCGGGCATTTAATCTCATAGATGCCCAGGTAAACTTCAGTTACACACCCAACTGTCAGTACGGGAGATGGTGACCCCACACTGAAATTGAGCCCAACCAATACCAACTCCCCTGATTTTGTGTGTGTGATCTCTCATCAGTATTCATCTCCATTTCATCAAATCTCAGTTCTTGTAAGGGATGTTCTCATTTTATATAAGGAAATGGATTTCTTCTCCCTCTGGCCTCCCAGCAGAATACCAAGCCATCAGAAGACACAGAATGCTATACAGGATGAATCCACGTGGGCACTGGTCAGTGTGGATGGGGCCAAGGGCAGGGGGGGAACCTCTGAGTAGCAGATTCTTGGATGGAACCCAGGTGGGAAACTTCTGGATAAGGAAAACAAATATTTACATGATTTGAAAACTCACGAGGGACATGACTGTCAGGATTTCATGGGCTGCTGCGTCCTCCTCTTGGTTTGCCTCTTGGGGAAGGGCAGAGTCCTGAGATAGACCTGAGGGGGGAAAGAGCAATCATATGAGAGGCCAGGCTTGCCTCACAGCTCCCAGAAACTGCGCAGTGACAGCGCCCACCTCTCCTCCCCACTCCCCAATTACAGGGAGCCTTTCCCAGCTCCACCTTGGCACTGATGCGATCTGAGGTGGGGATGCACAGACCTGGTCCAGCGACAGAATCGGGTCCCTGGGACAAGGAAGGCTGTGCTAGGGCCAGGGAGCACAGCCTGCCTGATCTGCTCAGTGAAACCCTCCCAGAGCCAAACCGTTTACTACTCTCGTGCCCACACTGCAACACCTTCAGCGGTCTCCCTGGCTCTTAACCTAACTTTCTAATTAATAAAGAACCCTACAGCCCTACCTAATGTTTGGCAGGCACCATTTTGCAGACCCTGCCTTGAGTCAACAGATGTTTGCAGTGGGCAAATGAGATGGGGCAGCCCCAGTACTCCACCATAAATAACCCTCTGCACAGAGATGTAAGTGAGCGAAGCTTTGGGCACAGTATTTGCTGAAAAACAGAATCAAGATTAGTACATAACAGTTCACAAGTAGGCGAGCGGTTGAATCATATGATGGATGTCAAGCAACTATCTAAAGTCATGTGGGACAACATCAACCCACAGATATGTTTGCCACTGGATCCCTTCAACGGCACCCCACTCCAGTGCTCTGGCCTGGAGAATCCCATGGGCGGAGGAGCCTGGTGGGCTGCAGTCCATGGGGTCGCTAAGAGTCAGACACGACTGAGTGACTTCACTTTCACTTTTCACTTTCATGCATTGGAAAAGGAAATGGCAACCCACTCCAGTATTCTTGCCTGGAGAATCTCAGGGACGGGGGAGCCTGGTGGGCTGCTGTCTATAGGGTCACACAGAGTCAGACACGACTGAAGCAACTTAGCAGCAGCAACATTCAGCAATAGAAGTCAAACCCACCCACCTACTGACAGGCAGGCTAACACTGCCCCCCTCCCCCCCCAAAAAAAACTAAACTGGAATGGAAAACATCCAAGTATTAAGAATGATGCCATCTAACCACTTCCTGAGTTCATCAGTAAAACAGTAGTATTTTATAAAAGAGCTTAGGACATTGCCCAACATGTAACAAATACTTAATTCTTAATGTGTAAACGGAATAATGATTTTGTTTAGTCGCTAACTAGCATACGACTCTTGCGACCCATGGACTGTAGCCCACCAGGCCCCTCTGTCCATGGGATTCTCCAGGCAAGAATACTGGAGTGGGTTGCCATTTCCTTCTCCAGGGGAATCTTCCCCGACCAGGATCGAATCTGTGTCTCCCACACTGCAGGTGGGTTCTTTACCCCTGAGCTATCGGGGAAGCCCACTGTTCCTTAATATCATGTAGAAGGACGTTTTCCTTATGACAACTTTCTTTAAAGCATTATTTGTATTCGCTGTAACTATTTCATTACAGGGGTGGCCCGTGATTTACTCAGCCATCTTCCCATGAATGTACCATGGAAGTGAAAGTCGCTCAGTTGTGTCCAACTCTTTGGGACCCCATGGACTGTATAGTCCATGGAATTCTCCAGGCCAGAATACTGGAGGGGATTCCCTTTCCCACCTCCGGGGATCTTCCCAACCCAGGGATCGAACCCAGGTCTCCCGCATTGCAGGCGGATTCTTTACCAGCTGAGCCACAAGTTAAGCCCCAATGGTTGGGCAAATTTTGAACAAGATCCTCTAAAATGTTTCCAAGTCGCTGCTTGTAAATTAGGTTCCAAATTTTCAGGGGTCTTCCAACTCTGAAAGTCTCATAAGACAAGACTTCACCCCAGATTTTTATAGGGATGCATAAGAAAAATGCAAAACATCCATAAGCAAGCACTTTCTGGGCGCCGGGACCCCCGACAGGCACACCCACCTAAGGGGTCCATGGACCCGGGCTATGAGCCCTGACGGCAACAGGGGGCGACAGCAGGGCGCGCCGCGAGGGCCGATGGGGAGTGTAGTCCGGAGCCCAGAAAGCCGCAGACCGACGGCCAAACGAGACGCTCCGGTTCTTTCCAGGCCCGTGACCCGCCCGGCCGCAGCGCCCAGTCCGGCGCAGACCCCGGGGCTCCTGGCAAGCTCCGGAGCCCCTCACCTGCCAGCTCCTCTGGTCCAGGTGCCCCCGCGGCCGCGCCCCCGCAGCCCCGGGAGCGCTTCCTCGTCCGTACCCGTGGGCTCAGGAGCCGGACGATGGCGCAGACGCGCAAAGCTCTGCCGATGCTGCGTCGCGGTTGGCCAGGCCCCGCAGTGTCTTCTGGGAAACGTAGTCTCCGGTCCTCAAGGCTGGCCCCAAGGAACAAGGGGGCGGTCCGCGAGGCTGCGAGTGGGCGGGGCTCGCGCGTAGGTCGCTGCGTGGGGAACCGTCTGGGCTCCGAAGGAGCCCGGTGGGTTTCGTGGGTCGCCGGGTGGGTACCTGGGCCTCGGGCGCGCTCTCCGCGCCTGGCTGTCTCCCTGATGCAGGCGAGTGTGGGCGTGGCCGTACCCGCGTGAGCTGTGTTCGGCTCTGACCCGGTCGTTGAGTATGTGACTGGGACCGTTAAACGCCGGGAACATGTTTGTGTGTGTAAAATTGGTATGTGGAAAAAATCCCATCATTAAGTCACCGTCGCCGTGGGACAGCCATTTGACTGGAAGGCTTGGAGGGAGGAAAAAGCCCGAGAGTTCATTTGGTAACTAATTTTAAAACGCAGTTGTTGTCGCTCAGTCGTGTCCGACTCTTTGCGACCCCAAACACTCCAGGCTTCCTTGTCCTTCAGTGTCTCCCGGACTTATCTCAAATCCTGTCCATCGAGTCAGTGATGCCATCCAGCCATCCTGCCGTCGCCTGTCCTGCCCTCAATCTTTCCCAGCGTCCGGGTCTTTGGCGCTTCTTGGCCAGGTGGCTCAGTGGTAAAGATGGGCCTGCCGGACAGGAGACGCGGATTCGATCCCTGGGTAGGAGATCCCCTGGAGAAGGAAATGGCAACCCGCTCAAGTATTCTTGCCTGGAGAATCCCATGGATGGAGAAACTTGGTGGGCTGTACTCCATGTGGTCGCAGAGAGTCCCACGCGACTCAGGGACTAAACAATTTTAAAACATTTATGTCCAAAAAAATGCTGAAATACTTGCAGATTATGAAGGAAAATACAGAATCAGCAAAAAGGTTTTGAAGGAGATGTCAAAGAGTTTTCTGTTATGAGATGGTATTTCTCGGCTTAGATCTCTAGCTACAGGTAGTTCAACTTCGGTTTGTGAAAGCGTGAGAAGCCCTGAACTTTGCCCATCCTGGCCGGGACAGCCTGTTCTGATATGGTGGGAAGTCCAGTGTTCTGGATCTGCTCAGACCCTGTTAAACCTGGCCTGTGAATGAGGAAAGCGTTTCTGTCCAGGGTGATACACTTGTGAGCCAGACCCAGTCCAGCGCCCTTGTCTCTTGAGTTGTCTTAGAACACGTCCTCTTGCATCTGCCTTCTTGAAACATTTTTTCTGAGATCTGTGCATATTCACGTTGTTGCACATCTGAAGAATGCTTTTCTCTAAGTTAGTTTCAAAATGTAATTTAAACCCAATAAAAATACCAGTACTGTTTCTCCATTGGAAATAGACAAGTTGATACTAAAACTCAAAGTAAAAAGTAAACTTGCAAAAATGACTTAAGAATATTCTGAGAAAGGAAAGCTATAATGTATGCTAACATGACCAGATATTAAACATTCTGAAAAGGGTCAATAATTGTAACTACTGCGTGGTATCAGTTCATGAATTGTTAGGTGGGAGAGACTAGACTGTCCAGAAATATCAAGTGCAGAGGGAAATCTACTATACATAAATGTGGCAAATCATTGGAATAAAAATGGATTTTTTAATAAAAAAGCTTGTGGATTAACTGAATAGTCAGTTGGAAAAAATATATTAATACCTCACATAATGCAAAAGAATAAACCCCACATTGGCTTGAGTTCTAATTTAAACCATACAAATAGCAGACATGTACAGAGGTGAATTCCATTATGACCTGGATGTATGGAAAGACTTTCTGACTTAAAAATCCAGGTGTAATAAAAGACCGCTGCCCTTGAGAACAGAAAGCTAAAGCACTTCTGTAAGGCAGAATACACCGTAAGCAAAGGCGAAACACAAACGACAGAAGTTTTACTTTATGAATCTCAGATAAGGAGCTAGCATTCCTAAGTAAAAAACTAAAAGCCAAAAAATGCAGCCTCTGAACTCAGTCTAGTGGACTGTTTCTCATAATAGCTTTGGTATCGTGATTTGGAAACTGATGTGCATATTGTTGTTGCTCAGTTGCCAAGTCACGCCTGACCCTGCGACCCCAAGGACTGAAGCACGCCAGGCTTCCCTGTCCTTCACTGTCTCCCGGAGTTTGCTCAAACTCATGTCCGTGGAGTCGGTGATGCCATCCGACCACCTCATCCTCTGTCATCACCTTCTCCTCCGGCCCTCAATCGTTCCCAGCATTGGTGTCTTTAGAACTGAGCAACTGAATAAATGCATTGATTTGTTGGTGGCCAGTGTTTTACTGTGGGAAAAGAGAGATATAAATAAAGGATAATAGAAGATAAAGAACCACCCCATGATGTTGAGTTGGTATGCACTCGTGATGAAAAATATGTTTGTGCAGCTCACTGAGATCAGTGTTAACACCCATAGTGATGGCATGCTGAGATCAGGCACTCCTGATAAGATGCCGTGGAAATGGCGCTTGGACTTTACAATCTTCCTCCCAAAACAGAGCCTCATTTTAATGACAGCGTGGCAGACAAATGGCAATCCTTGGACATTCGACAAAATATCTGCCCTGAACTCCACAAAGGTGGAGTGATGGTCATTGTAAACAAGGAAAGTCTGAGAAACCATCACAACTAAAAGGAGCCTGATGAGACACAACTACTAAAAATAACGCATCCTGAGTGAGATCCTGGAAAAACCAAAGGGCATTAGATAAAAAGTGGGAGAAAGTGTGGACTTTAATACTAATGCATCCGTGTTGGTTCATTAACTGGGTGCAGAGTATGTGGGAACCTTCTGTATGATCTTTGCAGTTTTTCTGTAAATCAAAAACTTCTAAAATAAAAGTTCATTTGAATTTATTAGTCTTACTCTTTTCTTTTTTCAGTGTGTGTTTGTATAATTTTCTACTTCTCTATTTGGTGAAGGAGCGTGGAAGAAATGATGCCTCAGTAGCAATAAGCAGACTTTGGTCTCTAAATATCATTGTCTAATAAAAAGGAACCAAAGCTTATTGGGGTGATGTCTGATTCCAGGATGATGGCAGGGAAAGTACAAAATGAGAATGGAATATCTTCTTATGCCCAAAAGTAGGGAGATGCTCAAAAAATATCACAGAGGATACCCTGCCCACAAGTACAGTGGTGTTATAGTACAAAACTTGCCATCCTTCCTTATATACAAATAGAAAACTAGATGGTATGTAGGAAACAAGTCTTCAGATACTGGACACCTGTAATGCGAGACTTTGGCCCCTGAGAGAGAGGAGAATAAATGACTTCCTAAGCAGCAACGGCTTTCTCTCTGGAGGCCTATTGCAGACAGTACAGGAAGGAGGGACGCAAGCAGAGCACACCAGATTTCCTCAAGTGAGACAAACAGCAGAGGCGGGGAAACTCCAGCAACTGGCAATTGCTGAGCGGAGGGTGGAAGAGGAAGGAAGGGATGGGAGGGAGGTACTCGGAGAAAGAGCTCCAGAAATATGCACAGGAGTCTCCTGAGTTCTTAAGTTAAGCTGTGCACATATCTATTTAAAGGGGATTTCTAGCATGTGCAAAACTGTAGGGACAGAAAGATCAGTGGTTGCTCTGGTCCACAGGTTCAGGGAAAGTTGGAAAAGGAATGGCAGGGGCATCTGGGGGATGATGGAAACCTTGCGTACCTTGATTGAGGTGGTGATCACAGGGATGTAGATATTTGTTGAAGCTCTTTGAAGCATATTCTCCAGGATTCAGTTTGAGGAGGGCTTTTGTGGGCATAACTGGGACAATCTGAGCGTCAGTATAATTAGAGTAACAGTATGCTGCTGCTGCTAAGTTGCTTCAGTCGTGTCCGACTCTGTGTGACCCCATAGACGGCAGCCCACCAGGCTCCCCCGTCCCTGGGATTCTCCAGGCAAGAACGCTGGAGCGGGTTGCCATTGCCTTCTCCAATGCAGGAAAGAGAAAAGTGAAAGTGAAGTCACTCAGTCGAGTCCGACTCTTAGCGACCTCTTGAACTGCAGCCTACCAAGCTCCTCCGTCCATGGGATTTTCCAGGCGACAGTACTGGAGGGGGGTGCCATTGCCTTCTCCAGAGTAGCAGTATAAATGAACATATTTCGTTTATTCATACTAAAATAAATGATGACTGAATGAGAAGAGAAAGAACTTAAGACTTTCAACTAGTGAATGTAAAAGGAAGGATGGAGCTATAAAATACCTTTCAGCCATCGTGGCAGTAATTGATTCTGCCAGAGATTCTGATTCTAAAGCTGTTGCTGAAGATTGATAATGAACAGGATATCTTTGTAGTCTCAAATTTATCTCCTCACAGATAACTGGCTACAAAAACAAAAACAGTCACTTTAGAGTGATCGCTGCTAATCAGATGCTTCGAATCTGCAACTGTCTTCTGGACTGTAGGTTCCCAAGGTGTGAAGTTCAGTCTTGCTGCGCCCAGTCACTTCTTGGTTTAATAAAGCAGCCAGATCCTGTCTCTAAGATTTTGATGTTTTGTTCATAATGAACTTTTTACGTTGATCTTTATGTTGAAAAGCATTTCATTGATGTATCATGTATTTTGGTTTCTGGTTCTGTTTTGTTTTTTGTGCCCCCTTAAATGTTGTGTATGTAGGAGGGGGAGGAGCAAAGGAGGAATGCGAGAACTGAGGCTCTGCGGGAGCCCTACTCTCAGGGTCCGCTCCCTTTTGTTCTTCAGTGGCTAACGTGTTAGTCATGTCTGACGCTTGTGACCCCATGGGCTGTAGCCCACCACCCTCTGCCCATGGAGTTTACCAGGCAGCAATACTGGAGTGGGTCATCATTTCCTTCTCCAGGGGATCTTCCTGACCCAGGGATCGAACCCGAGTCTCCCACATTGCAGACAGGTTCTTTAGCGTCTGAGCCACCAGGGAAGCTCTTCTTCTTTGGAGGTCTTTCAGCATATTCACAGGGTTGTGTAACTATCAGCACGATCTAAACTTGAAACATTTTCATCACCGAAGAAGAAAGCCTGATGTCCGTGCTCATTCTTCATTTCCTCCCCTCAGCCCAAACAACCGCTGATTCACTTTCTCTGAAATTTTTACCTCTTCTGGATATTTCATATCAAATGTGCTCATACAACGCGTAGTCTTTTGTGCCTGGCTTTTCACATAGTGGAATGTTTTCAAGGCACACTGCCGGGGTCCAGCCCCGGTGGATCCAGGGTGATTCGAAGGTGGGGACGGAATCGGCGTCCTGGAAAAAACTTATTTAATTACAGATATAGAGGGAGATTAGAAACAGAGAGTGTAGTAGGAGAATTAGTGGAGAAAAGAGGCTGAATAACTGGTTTACATGGAATCCCAGTCACCACCTACGTAGGCCACAGGCGTCTTTCCATTCTCCCGAAGGAGAGGAGGCACTGAGGCCTCCCTGGTCCGATCTCAGAAGCCCAGGCAGAATTAGCAGGCTTGGTGAGTACCCACATTTCAGATGGGAATTCAGCCAGGAAAGCGGGGAGCGAGAAAGAAACGACACGGGGGAATCAGTCTTTCCAGAAACTGATCCGATTTCTTTATTTTTCGGGTTTGTTTATATACCTTTTTGTTATACATAGGGATGAATACAGAGTCACGCGGGGGTCAGCAGGCCTGACCCTTGTCACAATCAGGTGCTTCATATAAAATTATACAAAGGTCTTATGAGTTTCATCATCTTCTGGCCATGAGGTGTGCTGACATTTTATGGCCCTTTCTGATATCGGTCAGTTAACCAGAAAACTTATTTTTCCAGGGGTGATTTTTTTCTTAAATCAGATGCCACCCTCCAAATAAAGTTGCATTCCTATAGGGTGAGGGTGTAGTGAGTTACAGTCAAGAAAGGAATTTACTTAACCTAAGGTTTAACATGATTAATCTTAAAGGTTAATACTTATTTCTCCTATATGCTAGTTATATTCATTATAAGGGCAGGAATATGGAGATTTAGGAGCAAATATTGGCTCAACAAATGTAAACCCTTCACCAATGTTCCCCTTAAGATCTATTTTGTCTTAAGATAGTGATAAAGTTACATTTTTACATAGTATTGTGATTTATAACAAAGTACAGTGATCTATAACAAAAGAGAAAATTCATTAACTCAAAAAGTCTAGTATTGCTAACATCAAAAAACTACTATATTTCCTTTTCTATATTTCAAATACATTGATGAATATATTCCCAGGTGCCTAAGGTTATGGAGGCCTGATGGCAATCATTGACTCATCAATGAAAAAAGCCCTATGCTAATACTCCAAACTCTCTGTGCTGTTTATGGGTGAGAGGTTGTCACACAAGCTAGTCTGTCAGCAGAGAGGTTTGACCTGAGACACCCTTGTCACACCCAGGGCAGGGAATTAGCAGTAATTATTGGCACGAAAAATGAAAAAACCCTTCACCAATATAATTCCTAATCAACCCACTATACTATACTAATAATTTTCTAACTTCTCAAAAGAGTCTGTATTTAGAAAGTTTTAAAACATCCCGTGCCTCTCACAGTTGGGAGGCTGTAAACCATCACATGCGGCTGGATGAGCCTGATCAGGCAGGCCAGAGAACCTTCAGAGTTCGTAAGTTGAAACACTCTTATCACGCCCAGGAATTTTCATTAACTGGAGCTGCAAGGTAACTCCTTCTCTGAGAGAAATGGTTGGTTATGGGGGAGAGCTCCCCGTAAAGTACTCTGGTTTTGGGGGTAGATGCTCGGGAACAGGGGGTTTCCTGAGGCTTGATCACGCTTTTGCGTATGCCAGGCTTCCTTCCTCATGACCTTTGCCATGGGCGGAGTTCCTCACGCTGGCTCCCAACAGCTCACCGTTGTAGTGTCAGTATGTCACTGCTTTTATTACAGTTGATGACTGAATAATAAGGGCATTTGGGTTGTTTCCACGCTGGCCATCATGAGTAATGATGTTCCACCCATCATTATTATTAGTGAACTGTTATTAATGGCTGTTAGGAAGCATTTGTGTACTAGTTTTTGCGTGGATGTGTGTTTTCATTTTTCTTAGGTATATATACATCTACGACTGCAATTGCTGGGTCATGTAGTAACTCTAGCTTTTTAAGAAGTGTCTGGAATGTTTCTCCAAGGCAGCTACTTCATTTTAAATTCCCACTGCCAATGTATGAGAGTTCAGTGTCTCCACACCCTCACCAACACTTTGTTGTCTGACTTTTCGATTCTAGCCATTTTTGTGGGTGTGAAATGACAAGTCATTATGGTTTTGATTTACATTTCTCTAAGGACTGATGCGGAGAAGGCAATGGCACCCCACTCCAGTACTCTTGCCTGAAAACTCCCATGGATGGAGGAGCCTGGTGGGCTGAAGTCCATGGGGTCGCTGAGGGTTGGACACGACTGAGTAACTTCACTTTGACTTTTCACTTTCATGCGTTGGAGAAGGAAATGGCAACCCACTCCAGTGTTCTTGCCTGGAGAATCCCAGGGACGGGGGAGCCTGGTGGGCTGCCGTCTATGGGGTCACACAGAGTTGGACACGACTGAAGTGACTTAGCAGCAGCAGCAAGGACTGATGATTTGAGCATCTTTTCGAGTGCTTGTGGACTTTCTGTTTATATTCTTTGGAGAGATGTCTGTCCATATCCTTTGCCCATTTTAAAATTGTGTTCGGGTGCAAAAGCAATTTATTGGAGGCACCATAGCATTTTCAACAAATAATGCTGGTGCCATTGGACATCCACAGCAACAAAAGAACTTCAACCTCACACTTGTTATAAAATTTAACTCAAAATAGAGTACAGACTTAAATTTGCTCCAGTATTAATCCATGAAAAAATAAATATATCTTCATTGTGACAATGAGAGCAAAGCAAATGGGTCCTCTGTCTCGGATTCTATACTCTAATACTCAAGATCATGTACTTAGATTATGCCACTAAATTTAATATGCTAGGCAGACATGTTTGCTGATTATTGATTTGAAAATGATAAATTTGTTTTTTTATGCAGGTCACAGTAAATTTTGATGCAAGCTTTGTAGAGGGTTCTGCCAACAGAAGCTTAAAAGGTAATGGTTGAAAACAAAAAAATGTTATCACCTATTTTCTTCAGGGTAAAGATGCCCATACATCTTTATGGGCATTCAAGATTCTTCATACATCTGTGAAATGTGGAAAAGGCTGCAAAAACCTGAACATTTATTGATATGTCTTAACTTGCATGTTTGCACTGTTTCAGAAAGCCAGAGGTTAGGTACAGTCGGAATTTCAACATTAAAACACAAAACCAACTAGTTTTTGTGGATTGTGTTCCTTTTACTTTTTCATATATAGGAACAGCTTCCCAACAGTACAATCTTAATGTAGTTGTAACAGATTAATTCCCCCTTTAACAAAAACAAAACCCCAGAAATACAGGTTGCTTCAGTATCACACAAGTAGTGTTATAAGTTGTATAATTTCAAACACATGTATTTGTTTCTCTACTTTTAACCATGTTTATATTCAAGATGTTATTACTGTATACAATGTTTTCCTGTGATCATGTATGGATGTGAGAGTTGGACTGTGAAGAAGGCTGAGCGCTGAAGAATTGATGCGTTTGAACTGTGGTGTTGGAGAAGACTCTTGAGAGTCCCTTGGACTGCAAGGAGATGCAACCAATTCATTCTGAAGATCAGCCCTGGGATTTCTTTGGAAGGAATGACGCTAAAGCTGAAACTCCAGTACTTTGGCCACCTCAGGCAAAGAGTTGACTCATTGGCAAAGACTCTGATGCTGGGAGGGATCGGGGGCAGGAGAAGGGGACGACAGAAGATGAGATGGCTGGATGGCATCACTGACTCGATGGACGTGAATCTGAGTGAACTCTGGGAGTTGGCGGTGGACAGGGAGGCCTGGCATGGTGCGATTCATGCGGTTGCAAAGAGTCAGACACGACTGAGCGACTGAACTGAACTGAATATCTTTGTAAGTATAACATTTGCATTTTTTACATTTCCTCCATATAAACATTGCCAGCGTTTTGTCACTGGTTCCTTTGATGAGAAGTTACTCGGAAGCTCCACATCCTATAACGCAGTTTCAGAAAAGGTGAGGCGTGATTGTGAGGACGAGAGCTAGGAGTTTATTGAACATTGTCAGACACGCTGAAGAGGAACAAGGGGGTGCAAAAGAACAAAGTGCTGAAAGAATGGCCTTGTGCGCTGCTTTTCTTTATAACGTGTATCAATTCCCGGTATTTATCGGTATCTTTTTTTTTTCCTGTTAAATTTCTCCCACGCTGGAACCTCAGCTCCGCGGATGGGGATTTTGGCACGTTCCTAGTTGCGGCCCCAGCGCCTGCAACAGTGCTCGGCGACCCGTGCTGTCCTTGGTCGCTCAGTGCTGCCAGACTCTAGCCCGCCAGGCTCCTCTGTCCATGGGATTCTCCAGGGAACAACACTGGGGTGGGTTGCCACGCCGTCCTCCAGGAGATCTCCCGGACCCAGGGGTGGAACCCAGGTCTTCCGCATTGGCAGGCGGATTCTTCGCCACTGAGCCATGTGGGAAGCCCTGCTTGGCACCCAGTAGCCCCTCAGTAAGTGGCAAATGAAGGGATCGGGAGGACGGCGGGGACGCAGGAAGAGCCCCGAGCCCCGGCGCGCTCCGGGGCCCGCACACCCAGCCCCGCCGCCGCCGTTCGCGCAGCGCCGGCCCGGAGCCCCACCTGCGGCGCCCGCACGGCCACACTGCGCGTGCGCCCCACAGCGCCGCCGCCGCGCGCCGCCCGCGCTTCTGGACGCCTAGGCGCTGCGAGCGAGGCGCGCCTGCGCAGATCACGCCGGCCCTCCAGGTCTGCGCGGGCTCGGCGGCGGGGCGAAGGGTCCGCCGGCCTGAGGGCTGGGCCGGGCCGCGTCGGCCCTGGGACGGAAGGCCGGGGCTGCGAGCGCGCGGCGGAGGCAACGCGAGCGGACGAGGCCGGCGGCCGCGGCGCCCGGGCCCGGCAGCCCCGGCATGCCCCGCGCCGCCCCGGGCCGGGCGCCGGACTCCAGCTCCCGGCGGCCCCCGCGGCCGGCTGCCCGGGCGCCGCGGCCCCTTTGTGAGGCCGCCGCTCGCGGCGAGGTCGAGAGCCCGCCCCGGCCGCTCGGCCGCCGGGCGAGGAGGGGTGAGGCGTGCCGCGGGGGCGCGTGGGCGGGCGGGCCCGGGGGAGCCGGGGTCAGGGTGTGCGTGCCTGTGTGTGGGCAGAGCGAGCGTGTCGCGGCGTGCGAACCGGCTCTGGCCGGGTGTGACAGCGCGTGACAGCGCCCCTGTGTGCGTGACCTTGCGCGTGGGAGCGCGCGCGGCCGCGTGTGAAGAGTGTGAGGACGCGGGAGACGGCATCGTGGCCGCGCGCCCGCAGGCTGCGCCCGGGGAGCCGCCAGCGCGAGGGGCGCCGGGGCGTGTGTGCGCGCGCGCGCCGGGACTGGGGGCTCCGCGTAGTGGGGCAGACGCGAGATGGAGGAGGAGAGAGGGAGTTCACGGAGGAGAGAGAGCTGGGGAGGAGCCGGCCTCGGGCCCGGCGGGCAGAGCCCTGAGCGCCGGCCTTGACCTCCGGCCCCGAAGGCCCTTCCGCTGCCGCTGAACTCGCCAAGGCAGGGGAGTCCGTGGACAGTGACTCGTAACAGGGAGTTGCGGTGGCTGTTTCTGCACGTCCCTGCACCTGCACACTCCCCCCAACCCCGAGGAAGTTTCTTAGAAACGTTGAGCGAAGGGTTTTCCGGTGTGTTTTATAAGTCAGGACCAGAAGCAGCAAGTCCTCTTTGGTCCAGGGTCCTCCGACCACACGACCCCTGTGCGGGCTACCCTGTGTAAAGATGCTTCTCTGAGGCATTCACTTTGTAGCTTTTTATCTCATCTTTGTAGAAAGGGTGGGGACACATTTCAATGTCATCCTCTAGTGAAGAGACTGAGGAGGCAGATCTGGATCCCAGGTGGGCTCAACTGCTTGAGCATGAAGCCTTGGATAATTTCGCTGATGAATGCCCTTACTGTGAAGGGGGACATACCCCTTACTTGGCAGTGCCACTCTGAAGGGTGCTGGAGCTATCTTATGCACAGAGAGTTTATGTTGCATATTGAGATCTAAAGCACGTGGGAGATTTAAATGGAGTATGAGCGTGCTAAATCGCTGCAGTCGAGTCCGACTCTTAGGGACCCCATGGACTGTAGCCCAGCAGGCTCCTGTCTGTGGGATTCTCCGGGCAAGAATACTGAAGTGGGTTGCCACTTCCTCCTCCAGGGATCTTCCTGACCCAGGGATCAAAGTGTCTCCTGTGTCTCCTGCACTGTTGGGCGGGTTCTTTACCACTGGAACCACCTGGGAAGCCCTTGAGTGGGGTATGGTCTCTAAAGACTCTGAGTCACTATGCTGAGCACTTGAAACTAATGTAACACTATGACTCGACTGTACTTAGAGCAGGTAGGTGCAAGAATTTAGACAGCAAAGGCCAGTTGCGTGACGCCTCTTATTCACTTCTGTGGTGGGGAGAAGGGCAGCGAGAAGGAAGGAGACTTGCTCAGCGGACGGTGCTGAGAGCCTGGGGCAGGCCTGGCATTTTATGTTTTCTTCCTCCCTCTCCAGCTGTGTTTTCTCTGAACACTGCTCAGAGAGGAGCCAGAAGGAGGAGGGCAGAAGAGCTGTCTTAATTTCTTAAAGCCATGTCCGAGGTAAGGTAATATTTCTTCTCTTATCTAAATGCCTTGTTTTTTTTTTCAGATTTTACATGGACATTTTGCTTTTCTTCTGAAATTCCCCACTCTAGTGAAGTTCCAGTCATTCAGTGACCTGGTCCTCATGTTCTCCAATCTAATGAAAGATTACCCCCCTACCACCACCCCTAGCACAGTGCGCTTCCTTTCCCTCCCCACCGCCCCCTCAGCCAGAATTTTCATCTTCTATTCAAGAGACAGTTTAGCACTTGCTGTGGGTGAGGTGTTCAGTTGGGAGGTCTTAAGAGGCCAAATACACTCCTTGGTGGAATATGAAAATCTTCGCTGGAGGGACTTGATTCATTGAGGTCAAAGTGGGTGCTAAGATGTGATCAGCAGTTTTGAGCTGCTCCACAGAGCTGAGTCTGAGAGTAGGCAGGGCCTGCTGGGGAAGTCTCAGCTGTGGCGCAGGACAGGGTCTCTTGCTCAGGGTGGTTTTGAGGAGTGGGATTTGCTGTGTCTTGAGCATTAAAGAGTGGGTCAGCTGGGGCAGGAGTTTTCTTCAGGCACTGGGTGAGCATTAACGAGTAGTACTCCACGGGAGTAATGGGATATCCTGAGTTAGCATCAGGCCACAGACCGAATATTCTGCGTCATTCAGTGAAGATTAGTAGAGTTAATATGGAAAACTGCAGGACATTTTTTGAAAAAGGAGACTGGTAGGAGGGAATATTGACTATACGTTAAAAAGTGGCTGCTTACATCTATAATAACAAAATCAGTAAATAATATCGAATGGGAGCCAGAGAAATAAGATCAGCACATAACGTCCAGAAACAGCTACGAGTACAAAGGGAAAATACTTACTCACTCACTGAACGTATAGTTATTAAAGACTTACTGTATATTAAATGCTGGCAACACTGTGGTGAAACAGATACTGTCTTCATGGAATTTACTGTCTACTAGTTTCTTATATGATAGTGTAATGATATTTTAAATCAGAGAAGGACTGGACGTTCACTTGAAATTTTTTTCTTCCTCATACTTTGACGCTAAAAACATTCTGTAGATTAAATATAAAAATAAAACTACAGACTGCTACACCTTTGGTTTCTATCACGCAGAGCATCGCCGAGGTGACTGGAGGCAGAGACGCTGGGTCTGCACTGCCCAGCACCGCAGCAGCTAGCTCGTGGGGCTGTGGAGCCGCGTGTATGGACTAGTGTGACTGAAGGACTAATTTTTAAATGTTGATTTAAATAACCACATGTGGCTAGGAGCTAGTCTATTTAGACACCAGACTTCTAGGTTCATAAAATGATAAAGCCAGGAAGAAAATTATGAGTAACCTGGTTTTCTGAGACACTGTTTTCCGAATGAGGAGAAAGAGGCCAAGGAAGGAGTGGTGTGCAGACGTCACCGTCAGTGACTGTCAGAGGCAGCAGGCTGTACTGCTGAGGGTCAGCACCGGCTGCTGAGAGAAGGGTGGCAGGAGAGTGAAGGGCTCCTGGGGGCAGAGTGCTCGGGTCCTGGAGCACGGCACTTCTCCACGGAATGAGGCCCCGCGCCCTTGCCTTGCCTCTCAGGTCCCACATGGCCCAGCTCCCGGCGCTCAGACCTCGTCTCCTCCCGTCTTCACGGCTGTCTGCTCCAGTCTCACTGGTCGCCTTGCTGTCCCTCAAGCGTTCCAGGCTCCTGTTCCTGCACGTTTGCATTTGCTCCGTCCTCATCCGTAACTCTCCTCCCGTAGAGGGTGGCTGGCTAGCTCTCCCACTTTACGTAGACTGTTGTTCAAACCTCAGCTCATTTTTAAGATTTTATCTTTATCTTACACAAAAGTGAAAATTAGTCACTCAGTGTGTCTGGCTCTTTGTGACCCCATGGACTGTAGCCCAGGAGAAGGGAATGGCAACCCACCCGAGTGTTCCTGCCTGGAGAATCCCATGGACAGAGGGGCCTAGTTGGGAGGCCGTCTGTGGGGTCGCACAGAGTCGGACACGACTGAAGCGACTTAGCAGGAGCAGCAGCAGGACTGTGGCCCGCCAGGCTCCTCTGTCCATGGGATTCTCCAGGCAAGAACCCTGGAGTGGGTTGCCATTTCCTTCTCCAGGGGGTCTTTCTGACCCAGGGACTGAAGCAGTCTCCTGCACTGCAGGCAGATTCTTTACCATCTGAGCCCCCAGGGAAGGCCGTGTTTACCTCTATGAACGCCCCTGTAACTGTCACCTTACCTTGTTTCTGTCATAGTATTTAATATTAGCTGACTTTGTGTGACCTTATATTGAATGTCTTTCTCTGTCAGAATTTTAATTCCACTAGGGGAGGGGCTATATTCTGTCCACCTTTGTATTCCCAATATAGGTAGTAGGCATCCACTAAATATTTGCCAAATTAATATATAAATCAACAAAAGAATGAATGTTTGAGGCCCGGGCAGCAAGAGCCAGCACGCAGCGTCTCTCCCGCTGCCTGTGAGCTGGCGATGGGAGGCGGCAGAGGGCGTGTGACATGGGACAGACAAAGCCCATCGGCCCCGTGCTCCGAGGTGCATCGCAGCCTCTCGTGATGGGGCCCAGGAAGCCGCATTTTTATTGAGGCCACTGATGGTTTTGATGCAGTTTTTGAGAGCCTCTGCCCCTAACGATGGGATGTTTGAAGTGCGCCTCTCGTGGTTGTGCTCAGTCAGTACGTCGCATCCGACTCCGCGACCCTGTGGGCTGTGGCCCGCCGGGCTCCTCTGTCCATGCGATTCTCCAGGCAGGAGTACTGGAGCGGGTTGCCTTGCCCTCCTCCAGGGGATCTTCCGACCCAGGGATTGAACTCGTGTCTCGTATACTGGCCACCTGGGAAGCCTCTCCTGAAACAGTCTATGTTCTATTTTTCCTCTGCTCTCACAGCCAGGCTATCACTCTTAGTGGCCACTTCAGGATGATGTGTATCCACTACTTCTTACTGTGACGATCATCTTTCTTCCGTCTGCGATCCTCCTCCTACAGTCGGTACTTCTGCCGCTTTCTCAGCAAGCAGTACCTCAACCAGCGCTCGGTCACGCGGGCGGCGGCGCGCCGCTCCAGTGCCCGGCCTGGAGACTCCCGGGGGCGGGGGAGCCTGTGGGCTGCCGTCCATGGGGTCGCAGAGTCAGGCACGACTGAAGCGACACAGCAGCAGCAGCAGCAGCAGCAGCAGTAGTTATACTTAGTTCTTGCCTCGGGGCTCTGAGTTTCTTCCTGTGCTACAGTGCTTCCGTGTTCCTTATTTTTCATTGCATTCCATTTTCCTCCTACCTGAAAACCTTTTATTAGTATTTCTTTGACTACAGGTCAGAACTTCAGTCCCAACCTGATTTTTTTTTTTTTTTTCATTACGTCCTTTTCTGACTAGACCAGAATAGTGTAACTTAAACTTTTTTCTGATGTTAAGTTGGGAAATCCTAGTCTTAATGGAGAGAGGAACTTTTAGGAATATATTTTAAGACAATAACTAGAGACCTTTGTAACATCATAGTGAAAAATTAAGACTAACATAATTGAAAATAATCAAGGGGTTAGTAAATCAGATATGGCTGATTTACATTATGTATTGATAATAATGTAAGAGTGATGTTATCAGAAAATGAATATGTAATCATAGATATGTCTGTGTAAGGGAACCTGAACAAATACATACTAACTGTGCATTTTGACTGCTTCTAGGAGGTAGGTAGATGTTGGGGGTTAGGACTTCTGAGTTTTTAACTTAGAAAGGGGAAAAAAAATCACTGTGAGTAGAAATACCAGGCAGTATTTTCTTTCTTTTAAAAATTTGTTCTTCTATTCTAAATAATCTTGTGATAAGAGTAGCCTAGGCTGCAAGTTTTTCCCTTTCAAGTCTTTGAACATATCTTTCCAGTCCCTTCCGTCCTGCAGTGTTTCTGCAGAGAAGTCACCTGAGAGCCGCGTGGGGGTGTCCTTGCGATTAACTCTCTGCTCTTCTCTCGCTGCTGGGAGCATCCCGTCACTTTCGTGTTTGTGGGAGAAGGTGGGCTTCATGTCTTGCTGCTGTGCCATCCTGAGGGCTCTCTCCAGACAGTATTTCCTGAGCTTAATAAGGTGACAACATGGTCTAAGATTCCTGTTTTATAGAATCAAAATAAAGACATTTGGAAAGTATTCAGATCTCATTGGCTAAGAGGAAAATGTCAACCAGATCATCAAAACCCAGATCCATTTGTTTATGTGTGCAAGTAAAAAAAACGTAAGAAGTTTACCGGGCAAAACCTGCCTGGCCTCTACTATAGAAAACATGGTGTGTGGAACATCTTTTTTTGCACACAGTTTTAAAGAGTGTGTTGAAGTGGTTGAGTTTTAATAGAATTTATGATTGGTGGTGCCCAGCCCTATCTAGCACAAGTTTCATCTTTTAAACCCAACCTGTGTTCCTTTCCTTGACGCTCTCACTCACTTCCCAGATTTCCTTTTATTAAGTTGTTTCTGAGATGGAAGCACGTAAGATAGAAGCTGATAAACATAACTGATGTTTCGTGGTGTCCTTTAACTTCACTTGTAGCTTCCTTAACGTTTTTGTCCATTACTCAGTTATTCATATACTGACTCTTTTTTTTTCTTCCCATTAAAAATGTTTCTGTGTAGCATCACTGATAGGCTTAAATGCATCTTCAGTAAGGGTATTACTACTCTGTCAGGAGGCACATTAATAGGAGTGACATTCCTATTTGACAACCCCTCTGGCCAGGACACATCCAGAACTTACCCCCATGGGGTCCTGGACGCTGATGCAGGGCGGGCGGTCCCCTCCCTACTGGACTGTGGGGAGGATGGCCGCCAGCAGGGCTCCCTGCAGCTGCTGTTCACCAGCCAGCGTGGAAAGATTTCAGTATCTGACAGGTCGGCTCAGCTGTTTGGGTGTGTGCCGTTGAGGGCAGCTGCGTGTCAGCTCAGCTTAAGGGTAGGTTTTGCTCTGTGATGTGCCAAACCTGTGAAGCACATACCAGATCATACAGCCAAAAAAAATTAAGTCTGGAGCGGACTTACCGCATTAGGAAGAATCCGTATTTTCTTAATTTGGGGGAAGCAGACTAGGTCTTATTTCATGTTACAAAGATCCTTAATTTAACCATGGTATTTGAGAGCTATGTGGTAACATTTCAGAAACTCTTGTTCACTAGGTGTGCACAACTGGGTGTGTTTCTCTAGTGAGAGCTGTAGGTGTTTTGTGACGCACTGCATTATCACCTTTGAAATGTTCCCTATTTAACATAATAGTGGTTAAAATTACTGTTACTCTTGTCTTTTAGGGCTTATGATAAGTTAACAACTGTCTTTGAAACTTAGTGATGTTACCAAGAGCTGTTAGGTAATCTTCTGTTGTTCCTGACTGTTCTCTGTAATGGCATACATTTAAGTTATATTTTTGCAAAATCACCATAAAACTTCTTTACTGCTTTTATTTGTATGTAATTTTAGAGTACCAATACAGTAAGCATCAAATATATTTTTATATATCCCTAATTGATATAGCTGGAACATTGATCATTCAATTGCTTAATTTGGGAAAATGCACATAAAAATTGAGCATAACTCATGTTTCTGCCTCCTCCTTGAGGCCTTTTTTCACTGCTCTAGAAGGCAATGGCACCCCACTCCAGTACTCTTGCCTGGAAAATCCCATGGATGGAGGAGCCTGGTACGCATCAGTCCATGGGGTCTCGAAGAGTGGGACACGACTGAGCGACTTCACTTTCACTTTTCACTTTCATGCATTGGAGAAGGAAATGGCAACCCACTCCAGTGTCCTTGCCTGGAGAATCCCAGGGACGGGGGAGCCTGGTGGGCTGCCATCTCTGGGGTCGCACAGAGTTGGACACGACTGGAGCGACTTAGCAGCAGCAGCAGTCTGTCCTGATTTTCCACACTGAGAAATGCTCTAGCATGTAGTGAGTACTGAATTATTTCACATTTGATTGTTTACAGTGTTCTGTTCTTGCCAGTTTTCACTTCTGTCTTTTCTCCATCAGTACAGAGTCTCTGAAATTGTGTACTTTCCATGACAGAATATCAAGACTAAGCACAGAGAAGTCGTGTTGCTCAGACCCCAAGATCCTGACAGGGAAGCTCCCTATATGCAGTATTTCTGTCTAAGAACACAGGCAGTCTAACTTTTTAAACTGTGCTCATGTGAGGGTAAGAACACTGGCTGAGCAGGACCGTGTCTGTGTCATTTCAGGATCTGGTGACATTTGGGGACGTGGCTGTCGATTTCTCCCAAGAGGAGTGGGAATGGCTGAACCCTGCTCAGAGGAGTCTGTACAGGACGGTGATGCTGGACAACTACAGGAGCCTGGTATCGCTGGGTGAGGTCTCCCTGTAAGGCGGAATCCGCACGGAGGCTGCTTCCCAGTGCCACCTTTGGGGAGCCTCTGCTGCACCTCCCTGCTGCTCCCCCAGATGAGTGTAGCTTTGTAGAGTCGGCCTCAGCTCCCTCCCCTTCCCAGTGACCAAGCAGCCTGATCTGACTGATGGGCCTGGCTAACTCCCCTTTTTATTTCTTGTGAGCAGGAGTTTCGGTCTCTAAGCCAGATGTGATCTCATTACTGGAGCAAGGAAAGGCGCCCTGGATGGTGGAGGAGGAGGAGCCGAGGGGAGCGTGCCCTGGTGAGTGAGTGAGACCCAGGGCTGGAGAGGCCCCTGCCAGGAAAAGCTCCGCTAGTCTGCAAAGTCCAGCTCCTAACTGACGCTTCGCTTCCTGGGCACCGTCAAAGGGCTGCAGGCCTGCGAAGGGGCAGAGGTGTCTCTGGCCTGAGCTCCCAAACGACACTCTCCTCGGATTCACTCCCTCACACAGCACTGTCCACTCAGATAACCCCCTCCTGTCCTCTGGATCCAAATGTCGCGGCGTCTCCTTGTCTTTGCCTTTCAGTCTTACACAAGTTGCTCCAATCCTGTGTTCAAACATCTAGACGCAGCAGTGCATTTTCTTTCCTTTTCACTCATTCATTCCTTTTAGACTGAAGGACTGATTCATTTATTTATTCACTGAATCTCTTACCAGGATTCAGTTTTCCACTTTGAGAAAATCATCCTATTAAATTTTTAGGATTATTCTGATGTTTATAAACCATCACAGGAAAAATACTTCTGGTGGTATTTTCTTCAAGTCTGGGTAACTGGGAGGTGATAGCATTTAACAGAAACAAGTCAAAAGGAAGAACAGGTCTGTAGAAGAAAAGATGAATTTGACTTAGGACAGAAAGAGACTTACCTGACGGGAAGATTTCCTGGTGAAGAAGTGCATACCACTGGAGGGAAGGAGGCTAGGAAGACAGTCTGATTAGATGTTAGTGGGAAGGAATGCGGTCAGCAGTCTTAGAGTTGGGAAGAAAAACTCTACCAGGGCCTCTGTGGGGAAGTAGACCTTTGATAGCCTTCTCAGTGTCCTCTGGTAAAGTGGCCTCCCAATAGCTTCCTCCTTGGGTTAAATTATATAAATTTTAATTTTCCTAGATGGTTATCAGGTTTATTTCCATGAACCTGAGCATAATAATTGCTTGCTGCTGCTGCCGCTGAGTCACGTCAGTCGTGTCCGACTCTGTACGACCCTGCAGACGGCCTCCTACCAGGCTCCCCCGTCCCTGGGATTCTCCAGGCAAGAACACTGGAGTGGGTTGCCATTTCCTTCTCCAGTGCAGGAAAGTGAAAAGTGAAAGGGAAGTTGCTCAGTCGTGTCTGACTCTTAGCGACCTCATGGACTATAGCCCACCAGGCTCCTCCGTCCATGGGATTTTCCAGGCAAGAGTACTGGAGTGAGGTGCCATTGCCTTCTCCGTAATAATCGCTTAGAGTTCTTTTTGTTTTGAACTGTAGTATAAAATATCCCACTTTCTTATTTTATATAGCTAATTTTTTTAGTTGTTAGGTTGCTACTCATTAATCAGTTTTGCTTATTTATTTTTAAATTCCAGCTTCTGGCTATATCTGTTAAATATAAAATATAGCTTCATCATTCTCCCCTTTTCTAATTCTCTATCTTTGGTTTTTCTTTTTACTATTTATTTCTTAGGCTTACTTTGTTTCCATTTTTTGGAAACATGCTAAAAAACTGAAAAAAGCTTAAACTATTATTTCATTGTCTCTTAATTCACTAATGAAATTATTAGAGGTTTTAATTTCCTCTTAATATAGTTTCAGCTGTATTTGATATTTAGTGGTTTTCTTATTTCTATTTCCTAGACAACTTTTCTTTTAATTCCCATTTACATAACAGTTGTTTAACAGAAAGTTTTCTGGTTTTACTGTATTTTGATCAAATTGTTTTATCATATTTGATCAGGATAGCAATTACTACTAATTCTATTTTCTAACGAGTTGAGGATTTTATATGACCTAACATATTTTAAAACTGTTCTATAGGTTCCAAGTTAGAGTATTTTCAGTGTAAAGAGCTCGTTACTTGCGTTTTACTTTATGTCACTGAAGTCTGTCTTTACTTAGTCTTTGTTTCCATCCATACTTTTTCTTAACTTTATAGACAGTAAATTGCATTTATGTGAATTATAGTGTGGTGAGTTCTGACAGCTGTATACATCCATGAAACCATCACTGCAATAAGACACAAAATGTTTCCATCACCCCAGAAGATAGCTTGTGCCTTTTCCATTCTTCTCCACTCTGGCTCCAAACTAACCTTTGTCGTTTTAGATTAGTTTGCCTTTAAGCTAAATGGAATCATACTATTCAGTTGGGTTTACTTCACTATCAGAATTTATTTTGAAAGTCACAGTGTTGCATGTGTGATTAACTCACCCCTTTTGTTGCTGAGTGTCCGTCTACTGTGCGGATGGTCCACATTTTTGTTTTGCCGCTCACATACTGATGCACCTTTGAGTTGTTTCCAGTGGGGGTGATATGAAGTGGTCACGTACAGGACTTTGTATGGACACACATTTTCGTTTCTCTTAGGTAAATATCTCAAAGTGGAGAAATGGGGTGGGGGTTGTGGGAAGAAAGCTCAAGAGGGAGGGGATATATGTACACATGTCGTTGTACTTTGCTGTACAGCAGAAGCTTGCACAACACAGTAAAGCGATTATATGCCGATTAAAAAAAATTTTTTTTAATACCAGCTTTGAAAAAAAGTGGAAAAACTGAGTCATATGACAGGAATATGTATAACTTTAGTTTTCCAAGGAGATGGTATTTTCATTCCCATCAGCATTGTAGTAGCCTCCCAGGTGTGCTCCATATCCTCACCATATCGTTTGAGGTTTATTATTATTTTTTAATGATGTTATTGAAGTAAAGCTATTTACAGTGCTTGTTAATTTCAGCTATACAGCAGAATGACTCAGGGCTACGCATACGTAGCCCCCTGTGCTCTACAGGGGGGCCTTGTTTGTCCATCCTGTATGATAGTTTGCATCCGCTGGTCTCAAACTCCTGATTCTTCCCTCCCCCTCCTCCCCTCCCCCTCGGCAACCACAGTGTGTTCTCTGTATGAGTCTGTTGCTGTTTTTCAGATACAGTTGCTCTGGTACCCTTTTTTAAAGACTTTCCCTTCCCCATTATATTGTCTTTTTGGTATCTAGGTTGAAAATCAGGTGGCCATATATGTATGGGTTAAGTTCTGAACTCTTTTCCATTGATCTATATATGTCTGTCCTTTCACCAGTACCAGACTGTCCTGATTACTGTAGCTTTATAGTAAATTTTGACATCAGTTGAATTTGTAAAATCACTTTGACTATTTTAATAGATCATTTGCATTTCTATATAAATTCTAGAATGAAGTTGAGCATTTCTACCTAAAAATCCTGCTGGGGTTTTGTTTGGGATTGTGTTGAATCTATGTATCAATTTAGAGGGAACTAATATCATTGTTTTATCATTGACATCCTAATATCATTGTTTTCCAATTCCTGAAATTTAGCCATTTTTTACAGTCTTACTTTCTATTAGCAGTGTTTTGTCATATCCAGTGTAGTGGCTTCTTATAAGTATTATATTTATATATCTATATAAAAAGGGATATAGTTTTATGGATATAAGATACATAATTCTTTAGATATAAGTTTTTTCCAGTAATGTGTGCATATGTGATCAGTCGTGTCCGACTCTCTGTATAGTCCATGGAATTCTCCAGGCCAGAATACTGGAGTGAGTATCTGTTCACTTCTCCAGGGGATCTTCCCAACCCAGGGATCAAATCCAGGTCTCCTGCATTTCAGGCAGATTCTTGACCAGCTGAGCAACTGGGGAAGCCCAAGAACACTGGAGTGGGTAGCCTATCCCTTCTCCAACAGATCTTCCCAACCCAGGAATCGATCCAGGGTCTCCTGCATTGCAGGCAGATTCTTTACCAACTGAGCTACCAGGGAAGGCATGAAAAGTTATGTTATCTGCAAATACAACTTTATTTCTTATGGAAATACCTAGGATTTCTTGTACTGTTGAATAGCATTGGTTAAGAGCAAATATACTTGCACTGTTCTCAGTCTTAAATGTATTCACTCTTTCACCAATAAGTTGTTACAGATATTTCTTAGATGCCCTTTATCAGCTTGAGAAAGTTCCTTTCTATTCCTACTTTGCTGACAATTTTCATAATAAACATGTTAAATTTAGTAAAATACTTTTACACTGATTGAAACAACCATATGATTTCCATCTTTAATCTGTTAATGTGGTGAATTATACTGATTTTCATATATGAAACCAACCTTGCATTCGTGGGATGAACTCCACTTGGTCAGGATTATGCTTTCATATTTTCCTGGATTTTATTTGCTATAATTTTGTACCATTTTACGTTTATGTTTCTGTGCTATATTGCTTTTGTAAATCATAATAGGAAGTCTGGTTTTACTACAAATAAGGTGAGAAACCATTGGAAAGTCTTGAACAGAGTAACAGGTGATTTGATTTAGGAATGGAAAAGATAAGGCAAATAAAGGCCTATGGCAGATTAATAAAACCAACAATTTGATACAAACTTACTTCAATAGGAAGGCATCTTAGCTTGAGTATCAGCTAAAAATTTACACTTGTTTGGAACATATCACACAGAAAATGATACTCAGGAAGTCTGCTTTCAGACTGCTAAAGTTTAACCATAGAGTTTTATATATAGCCTGTGGCAATTAATAGGGTTCCCTGGTGGCTCAAGACAGTAAAGAATCCACCTGCAATGCAGGAGACACAAGTTCAGTCCCTGGGTCGGGAAGATCCCCTGGAGAAGGAAATGGCAACCCACTCCAGTATTCTTGCCTGGAGAATCTCATGGACAGAGGAGCCTGGCGGGCTACAGTCCCTGGGGTAGCAAAGAGTGAGACACAACTGAGTGACTGACACTTCCATGATAATTAGTGACACTTCGTGTGTTTTGGGATGTGGGGATCTAATAGATTTTTTTTTAGCCACACTGACATGAATTTTTTTTTAAAGCTAACGAACTTACCTTGAATGCAGGCTAACCTGAGGGCAAGAGAGGAAGGGTGTTTGCAGACTTATATTAATATGAATATATATATATAATGATTGTGATTTTCTGACGGTTACCTTAATAGTTATGCATGAGGTATTTTCTTAATGAATTTTCCTATATTTTCATTCCTTATAATCTCATTAGATTGCATTTACCAGCTATTACATCCTTGAACTTATGCATGTAGTTCATTCACCAGTCTGTGTTTTAGAAGTTCTTTCCTAATACATAAATACAAAAGATGTCTGTTTTCTTGATATCTTGTAGACTGGGAGTATGCATTTAAAAACAAGGAGTTTCCATCAAAGCAAGTTATTTATGAAGAATCATCCAAAGTAATCATGATGGGAAGAAGCCATCTTAGTTATAACCTCAACTGCTCCAGTTGGAGAGGGGACTCTAAAAGGACGGACTGGTTTAAGAACCAGTTGGGAACTCGGGAGGTACATGCTAGTCAGCTGATCATCACTCACGGAGAAATCCGAAATGAGGATCACAGTAATGAATATACTAAGTCCTGGCAAACTTTCCATCAGGATACAATCTTTGATATAAAGCAGAAACGTAATAAGCATGAGCCACAAAAGAGAAGTTACCGGAAAAAACCTGTCGAGATGAAACGTAAGAAAGTCTATGTAGAAAAGAAACTCTTGAAATGTAATGAATGTGAGAAGGTGTTCAACCAGAGCTCATCTCTCACTCTTCATCAGAGAATTCATACTGGAGAGAAGCCCTACGCGTGTGTCGAATGTGGGAAAACCTTCAGTCAGAGTGCAAACCTAGCTCAACATAAGAGAATCCACACTGGAGAGAAACCCTATGAATGTAAGGAATGCAGGAAAGCCTTCAGCCAGAATGCCCACCTTGCTCAACACCAGAGAGTTCACACTGGAGAGAAACCTTATCAGTGTAAAGAGTGTAAAAAAGCCTTCAGCCAGATTGCACATCTGACTCAACACCAGAGAGTTCATACTGGAGAGAGACCTTTTGAATGTATTGAGTGTGGAAAGGCCTTTAGTAATGGTTCATTTCTTGCTCAGCATCAGAGAATTCACACCGGAGAGAAACCTTATGTGTGTCATGTGTGTGCGAAAGCCTTTAGCCATCGTGGATACCTAATTGTACATCAGAGAATTCATACAGGAGAGAGACCCTATGAATGTAAGGAATGTAGGAAAACCTTCAGCCAGTATGCACACCTTGCTCAACACCAGAGGGTTCACACTGGAGAGAAACCTTATGAATGTAAAGTATGTAGGAAAGCCTTCAGCCAGATCGCGTACCTTGATCAACATCAGAGGGTTCACACTGGAGAGAAACCCTATGAGTGTATCGAATGTGGGAAGGCCTTTAGCAACAGTTCGTCACTTGCACAACATCAGAGAAGTCATACCGGAGAGAAACCTTACATGTGTAAGGAATGTAGGAAAACGTTTAGCCAGAATGCAGGCCTTGCTCAGCATCAGCGAATTCATACTGGAGAGAAACCTTACGAATGTAACATTTGTGGGAAAGCCTTTAGCTACAGTGGGTCTCTAACTCTACATCAGAGAATTCATACAGGAGAAAGACCCTATGAATGTAAGGACTGCAGGAAATCTTTCAGGCAGCGAGCACACCTTGCTCATCATGAGAGAATCCACACTATGGAATCATTCTTGACTCTTTCCTCCCCCTCAGCCTCTATGCCCAGTCAGCTGCCAAGACCTGTAGGCTTTATCTCCTAAATATGCCTTGAATCTGACTCCATTAATCCATTTCCATTCTGTCAGTGTTTGTCCAATACACGATAATCTATTTGACACAGACTATGGGAAGGGCTTTCTAACCCATCCCCCTGTATTCCTGTTAGTAATCCATACTGCAGTCAAACTTGTATTTAAAGAGTCTGACTATATCACTTCTTCATTAAAACCGTTCACTGGCATCCCATAGGGCTTAGGTCAAGGTGCACATCACTCAAAATAGCCTAAAAGACCCCTGCCCCCCAATACCTTGTCCCACTTTACATTTCAGAGTCCCATTTCCTGTGACTGTCTCATTCCTGGGCTACTGATCAAAATTCAGAATTCATATTGCAGCAACAACTAGATTGGGGTTCCAGTTCTTAATGTTCCATCTTCTAGCCCTCTAATTCTGGAGAAACATTTTGTTCCTTGTAAGCATCTTGTCTTTTTATTTCTATTATAGAAATAATAATGGTACTACCTCAAAAGTTAATGGGAGGATTAAATGAGATAATGCATGTAAATTGCTCAGCACAGTGCCTAGCATAATCAATAAATATTAATGTAAAATAAAAAGGTAACTGTATACAAAGAAGACCTGATCATCTTAGCAGTGATTATTGGTGAAATAACAAAACAGCTCAAGACCCAGGAGACTATAGATTTTTGAGTAAAAGAGCAGCCCTTGTTCTGAAGCTGAGTGAAAAGGGTATCCAACACAGTAGAGTTAATGTTGGAGTTCATGATGACAGAGTTAAGATGACGGCTCCTGTTTCAGTACAAACATGGAAATATGATTTTGTTGATAAGAAAAACTAACTTCATTATATATTCAGTTTTAAGAAACCAGATGTTATTACAACATCAATTGTAATAAGTAAAATTTACTGAGATTTATTCATCATTTACATTTAAACAAAGGCACTATAGTCCTCAAAAGACAGAAAACTTTAAAAGATCAATAACCAAAGAAGATTAGAAAACAAAATTTAACAGCGTTCCTAATTCTAGGTAGATGAATCATGTTAAATCCATGTCATTTAAATAGAAAAGGTGTTAGGTTCTAAGCTGCAATTCCAAGACCAGAGGGAAAAGAAATCAAAACTATAGGTCAAAACTCATAAACATGTTTGATTTGTGTGAAATTTAAAATGAGTACCTTTAGATGGGCATTTGTTTTCCACTTTTCCACAGTTCAAACCACTACCTGTTGCCTTACATCTGACTTGTTTTACACTGTATTACTTCCTGACTCCTGAAGGCTTTGTGCAGTCAGTGCTGGAACCATTTCTCATGTGACTATAAGTACAAACAAAATGAGTAAAGTTTAATGGAGGATGAGAAGAACAGACATTTCATCCTTCTGTAGGGGAAGATTCAGTATTATACAGATGTTAGTAAGCCCCAAATTAATCTATTGATTCTTTGTACCTAACAAAATCCTAAGAATTTAAGGCTTGAAACATCGTGTTTGTCAACACACACACAAACATTCACAATAGATATACACATAAAGGAAATATATAATAAAGGTGCTACTTCATTGTCAGTAGCTTAACAGTACTGGTATATGAGATTCTGCTCAAAATTATTTCTGTACAAAACAACTGTCTCATTCTTTTATCCAAATGCAAAACAGAGTCATTAGAGGATACCATACATAATCATGGAAAACAATCTCCCTAAATACAACATGAGATCCAGAAACCACACACATGGATTCTTGACTATAGAAGAACTTTAATGAACTTTTATATAGTCAAAGATAGTACAAAAGGTTTTTAAACATTAGAATTTGAAAAAATTAGTAAAATATGTTTAACCTATGAGATTGATATCCTTAACATAAAAGTACTCCTCCAAATCATTTAGAAAATGACACCTCTTATGGGTAAGGGGAATAAAGAGATAACTGATGAAAATGATAAGTACTGACTCACAAGGATCAGAATATAAGTTAAACAAGTGAACTACCATCTTTCAATATCGGATTGATAAAGTTTGCACTGCAAAAGCATAGGCGAGAGGAGGTACTTCTGTGTACTGATGTAAAGGTGACTTGTCAATATCAGAATTTTCAAGGCTTTCTTTTGCAATTAAACACACGTTTGCCCTTCCATATCCTATAACAGATAAAACAATTTAAAAGGTATCAGAAAAGAGTCAAGTTTTGTTAAAGACAAAAGGGAAAAAAGTGCTTATTCATGAAATGTAGCAGAAACAGCTGTGACCTGAAATGTCTGCCTGATGGATTTCAGTAATGGGAAGTCAAGTCTGTCCAAAAGTCTCTAGAGAAGCTCATGCTCTAAGCTGGCTTGTGCAGAGGCTGGGGGGTAACAATTACGAGACAGTTTATGATTTTTTATGTGAAAGTTAAGTCAGTATCCCTACCAAAGCTTTCCCATTATACTTGTCTGTAAGTAAAATAAATTGGATCTTTCTTTCACACCATTCAGAAAGATTAGTTCTAGTTGAATAAAATCCTAAATCTTAAATAGTAAAGTATTAGGATGCTTATGACTTTGCTGTTGGACATATCTTCACAAACTAGACAAAAACGAAAGTCACAAAGTAAAGATTAATGAACAACTTTATTGTATCAAAAGTTGTTCGGTCACTAAGTCTTATCCAATTCTTTGCAATCCCATGGACTGCAGCATGCTTTTAAAAAGACAAAAGAAACAAAACGGGGAAAAGCTGTAATAGACTACAAAAGGAAAGGTGTAAGAATATCTATAAATAGGTAAAGGACAACCAAGGGAGGATAAAAATGAACAAAGGATAATAATGGACAAGTCAGAAGAAATGCAGACTGCTGACACTGAGTCCCTGCTTAACGTCGCTAGTAGTAAGCGATGCAGACTTAAATACTCTAATTTTAAAACCTTGGCAGTTGTATAGAGAAATAGCTACTCTTATCAGTGCCGCTCTGGAGGCAGTGAAGTTAAAACATTAACCCCTTCAGAGGGCCGTATGGTTAGTACATGAGACAGAACTATCTAAATTTCCATCAATAGAGAAATACTGGCACCAGTTTAAAAGAATGGACTGGTAATATTGATAAGAATTTGACTAAAAGGCACTGATTAAAAATTTGTAGATTAATAGAGACTATATGTTTAAAATACATTTCTATAACTACACAAATACACAGAAATAAGTCCTGAACAGACATCCAATTTGTAAGTGTCTTGCGGAGGGACCTGGAATTGGACATTCTGGTCAAGATCGTAGATTTATCATTATCTGTAATGTTTTAAATAAGAATGTTATCATTAAACTATGAAAAAATTCAATGAACTTACGGAGAACTAGAGCAACTAGAAAGAGAGTTGGTAGCTTAAGTTGAAACCTGGAACCTTTCCTGGAATTTGGAGACTCTCATCTCTCTCCAGGCCTTCCCAGGCACACTGAAATCCCAGTAAATCGCTTCATTCAGCGGAACAGATCTGTAGTGAGAATAACCAAAGACCTCCTACTGTCTACCTAGGAGAATCAAACAGTATCATTCTCAAGTGTGAACAGACAGCTGAGGATCATCACAGATGATGGAAGAGCATCCACATGATGAGGACCAAGAGACAGACTAAACCTGGGGCAGGTGAAGTTATATAATGAGGATAAAACTAAAAATGTACATTTGAAATTGGAATAGATGTTACACTTTTAAAGCAAATATGAGAAGCTACCAAAAAGAAATGACAACTCCTAAGAATTAAAAAAAAAATTACGTTATAATAGAAGGTTTCAAACAAAGTTGTGGAAATTCTTCCATTTCATAAATTTGGAAGAAAATGAGAAACAAAAGGGACTTGGAAGTCCAGTAGAAGGCCTGTCTAGTTAATGCGAGTTCCGCCACACACACAGACACACACAAATAATAATAATAGAGACAACAGGAATGTGTCAGATGGTTAAGAATCTTTCTAAACTGAAGAAAGTCATGAATGCTCAGCGAGGAATAGCTCACTTGAATGTTGGGCAGGCTGAACTGGCAAAAACCATATTATAATAGAAAAAAAATTTTAAAAGACACCCAGAAATATGCTTGTGGAATTCTGTAACAATGAAGAGGACACTATCCTAAAAGCTTTCAAAAAAATGTCAATTTCTCCTAGTAAAGAATAATGAGAGAGAGAATTAGCCTTCCCTCCAATGAGCAATATTAGATGGTAGAATACAGAACAGCAGCTTCCAACTTAGGACTTGAAACTGCTTTCAATCTAGAAGTTTATACTGGAACGGTAGTGAAACATGAGGCCAAATACTGACATTCTGTATATACAGTTTGCTTCAGTTTACATCCACTTGTCTTTCAATAGGGCAGTGAATGATTAGCAAAATCTGGATGGAAAAGGTGAAAAACAGAATCTAACCTAGTAAAGTGGTGTTGAGGGTGACTAGGATGATCACTGTAAAAATCAGACCAAATTACTGGTAGGCTAGTTATCCAGGGAGTCAGTGAAGAGAAACTTCAGGGAGAAAGGAAGGGATGGGTTACATTAAATAAAATCAACACAGAGTTTGAGGATTTCTGTAATATGGTGAAAACAAACATTCATCAGAAGGAAAGACAGACAATTACTGGCTTGGGAAAAACAAAGGAGAAGCCATACCAGACATCATGCTGCTGCTAAGTCACTTCAGTCGTGTCCGACCCTGTGCGACCCCAGGCGGCAGCCCACCAGGCTCGCCCGTCCCTGGGATTCTCCAGGCAAGAACACTGGAGTGGGTTGCCATTTCCTTCTCCAATCAGGTATCATGGTCCTAATATAAAGCAAGCCCCATAAAATGTGACATGACTTTGGAAACAGAATATGGGGAAAACCTTGAGCACTGGGACCCTAACACTGGCCTCATAGAGGAGGAAATGTCATCAGCAATGCCTGGCTCTGCCTCTCAGAGGACATTTATACTGTGAGAAGGATCTAGTGCTACTTCCAGCTTTAGAATAGACAAATCCCTTAAGTCTCTGTATGTGTGTGCATGTACGTGTATAACAGACCCCATGAAATTCTCCAGGCCACAATACTGGTGTGGGTAGCCTTTCCCTTCTCCAGGGGATCTTCCCAACCCAGGGATCAAACCCAGGACTCCTGCATTGCAGTGGATTCTTTACCAGCTGAGCCACAAGGGAAGCCCCTTATTTCCAGCTTTAAAATAGACAAATCACTGCAGTCTCTGTATGTGTGTATATGTCTGATATCTATTTAATAATATAAAGGCAAAATACAGCTGATAGACTGGATGGTGGGAGGCTGACAGGGAAATAAGAGCTTGAAGCAAGGATAAGGGGCAATATGCTCATGGTATATGGAGAGGATTCAGGAGATCTGTCAAAAGTCTATAGAAGAAATGTAGGTTAGTTGTATTTGAAGTTAGAACACATCAGAGGAGCTATTATAACCCACTTGGTGGTATGAATTAAATCCTTACCCCTCATGAAGACTCGGGGAGTATATAAAGTTAGTACATTTACAAATAAAGCAACTGTAATCAGGACTCTGATAGAAACCCAATTCAAATCAGCTTAGGAAAAAGGTATTTATTAGCTGCTATAAATGAAAGATGCAAAGCATGTATGTCACAGCCTCAGGTACGCTGGACTTGGTGCTCAGGCTCATCAGATTAGTAACTCACAGCTGTGCTTTCACTCGTTTCATCTCTGGCAGGCAGAAATCAGTAAGATAGTTGGAAAACTCCTAAATATTTGAATCTAAATAGCACAATTTTTAGTAACCCACAGGTTAAAAGAAAAGGCAAAACAGAAAGCATTTTGGATTGTAAGTAGTAACACAGCATATCAAAATACACGGAAAGCAGCTGACACATTACTTAGAGGGAAACATCACTAAATTGTAAAATAAAGCTCTCAATGGCTTCAATCTCACCTTTATCAGATTAGAAGATGAAGAGCAATGAAATCCAAAGGTAGCATAATAATGGAAATAAAGAATAGAAATCAATAGGAAACAAATATAAAAGGGCAATAAACCCAATGTATCTTCACTCAGACAACACGTAAGAAAATATTCCAGTTACAAATACCTGAATGACAGGGGATGACATCACTGCAGTCATTAAGCAGACGATAAGGGCATAAATACTGGGGACCTTACACCAAAAAATTCGGCCACTCAGATAAAATGGGAAACCTTGCCGTTCATTTCTCAGGGAAGATTCCTGAAAGATTCAAACTGCCAATCTTACTCAACCTCTTTAAACTTACTGTTTTGTCCTTTGTCAGGTGCTTTTTATAAAGGAATAAATGTTTGACTTCTTGATATATCTGCCACAGCAATAGATCCAGCTTCCTACAGCAAATGTTATAACTTTCATGAAATAAATCCAAGCTTAAACTCACTTTTTAGGATCTTATATAAATCATGAAGCATGCAAGGTAGATGAGGTTTTGTCTATTAGCAAAGATCATTAAAATCACAGTCAAAAAGTGTCAACAGAAGAATTAACTATCCTGCAAAATTAACTTGTATTCCTGGTATCTTGCAAACACATTTGAAGAAATATAGGATTGGGGGATTCCCTGGTGGCTCAGTAGTAAAGAAATCACCTGCAAATGCAGGAGACAGGCTTGGTCCCTGATCCAGGAAGACCCCACAGGATGTGGAACAACTAAATCCGGGCGCTGCAATTCCTGCGCCTGTGCTCTACAGCCCGGAAGCCACAACTACGAACTCACACCCTAGAGCCCTTGCCCCACAGCAAGAGAAGCCGCCCCAATGAGAAACCACGCACCACAACTAGAGACCAGCTCTCGCTCGCCGCCATCAGAGAAAGGCCCGCAGCAACAAAGACTCAGCACAGTCATAAATAAAATTACATTAAAATATAAGATTTTAAGTATAGGACTCATCTTATTTGAGAATCCCTTAGACTGAAAGGAGATCAAACTGTCAATCCTAAAGGAAATCAGTCCTGAAATTCATTGAAAGGACTGATGCTGAAGCTGAAGCTCCACTACTTTGGTCACCCGATGCGAAGAGCTGACTCACTGTAAAAGACCCTGATGCTGGGAAAGATTGAAGATGGGAGGAGAAGGGGATGACAGAGGATGAGATGGTTGGATGGCATCACTGACTCGACAGACAGGAGTTTGAGCAAGCTCTGGGAGTTGGTGATGGACAGGGAGGCCTGGCATGCTGCAGTCCGTGGGGTCACAAAGAGTCAGACAAGACTGTGTGACTGAACTGAACTGATAGGAAACAGTTAAAAATAAGTGCACAATCTGCCTTGACTTTTCCCAAAGAGCTACTCATTCTCTTCTAAATGACTTAAAATTCATTCCATTTTTTGGCAATGTGGCAGAAGTACTGGGAGTCAAACATAATGGGGCAGCAAGAGGTCAACTTCGCACAAGATCGTCAAGCCAATGTCAAAGGAAGTAGGTTCTGCTTTGTGTGGAGTCGGCAGCTGAGGGGAAGGTGGGCTTGGTCCTCGAGGTGGGATGGCCTGAAGTTGGAGGGAGACTGAGATGTAGGAGCAGTGGAGGTGTCTGCACTTTAAGAAGTTAAATAACACAAGTTCTTGAATTTAAAATCAGTTGGTAAATTTGGGGACTTTCTAATTTCTGATCTGTTACCTCTTGCCCAGATTGCCTGAATTCTTTTACACGTGAGTCTGAGAAAGGAAAAACTGCCTATTCTTTGGTTTTTGTTCTTTTTCTGCCTTCTATTGGGTTAACTAAGGATTTTTAAAATTATTCCATTTTATTTGATTAATTGCTTACATCTCTTTAAAAAATGTTTTAGTGGTTACTCTTAAGGTTACAATGTACATCTCTAATTAACCAGAATACGTCTTCAAGTAACGAGTTATTACAGGATGTTTCCTAATCTCTCCCATCCTTTGTGTTTCTGTCATATATTTACACTTATACTGCTATAGCATACAGCTGTTGACAGCTATCTTCCAGATGTCCGACACAAGAGAAGACTCTACACATGGACATCACCAGATGGTCAACTCCAAAATCACACTGATTATATTCTTTGCAGCCAAAGATGGAGAAGCTCTATACAGTCAACAAAAACAAGACCAGGAGCTGACTGTGGCTCAGATCATGAACTCCTTATTGCCAAATTCAGACTTCAATGGAAGAAAGTAGGGAAAACCACTAGACCATTCAGGTATGACCTAAATCAAATCCCTTATGATTATACAGTGGAAGTGAGAAATAGATTTAAGGGCCTAGGTCTGATAGAGTGCCTCATGAACTATGGACAGAGGTTCATGACATTGTACAGGAGACAGGGATCAAGACCATCCCCATGGAAAAGAAATGCAAAAAAGCAAAAGGGCTGTCTGAGGAGGCCTTACAAATAGCTGTGAAAAGCAGCGAAGCGAAAAGCGAAGAAGAAAAGGAAAGATATAAGCACGTGAATGCAGAGTTCCAAAGACTAGCAAGAAGAGACAAGAGACTGATCTCAGAGATCAATGCAAAGAAATAGAGGCAAACAACAGAATGGGGAAGACTAGAGATCTCTTCAAGAAAATTAGAGATACCAAGGGAACATTTCATGCAAAGATGAGCTCAATAAAGGACAGAAATGGTATGGATCCAACAGAAGCAGAAGATACTAAGAAGAGGTGGCAAGAATACACAGAAGAACTGTACAAAAAAGATCTTCACGGCCAAAGTAATCACTTGGTACACATCACCTTACTCACAAGGTAATGAGTGAGGTGTGATCACTCATCTAGAGTCAGACATCCTGGAATATGAAGTCAAGTGGGCCTTAGAAAGCATCACTATGAACAAAGCTAGTGCAGGTGATGGAATTCCAGTTGAGCTATTTCAAATCCTAAATGATGATTCTGCGAAAGTGCTGTACTCAATATGCTAGCAAATTTGGAAATCTCAGCAGTGGCCACAGGACTGGAAAAGGTCACTTTTCATTCCAATCCCAAAGAAAGGCAATGCCAAAGAATGCTCAAACTACCGCACAATTGCACTCATCTCACACGCTAGTAAAGTAATGCTCAAAATTCTCCAAGCCAGGCTTCAGCAATACGTGAACCATTAACTTCCGGATGTTCAAGCTGGTTTTAGAAAAGGCAGAGGAACCAGAGATCAAATTGCCACATCCACTGGATCATGGGAAAAGCAAGAGAGTTCCAGAAAAACATCTATTTCTGCTTTATTGACTATGCCAAAGCCTTTGACTGTGTGGATCACAAGAAACTGTGGAAAATTCTGAGAGAGATGGGAATACCAGACCACCTGACCTCCCTCTTGAGAAACCTATATCCAGGTCAGGAAGCAACAGCTAGAACTGGACATGGAACAAAAGACTGGTTCCAAATAGGAAAAGGAGTACGTCAAGGCTATATATTGTCATCCTGCTTATTTTAACTTATATGCAGAGTACATCATGAGAAACGCTGGACTGGAAGAAGCACAAGCTGGAATCGATTGCCAGGAGAAATATCAATAACCTCAGATATGCAGATGACACCACCCTTATGGCAGAAAGTGAAGAGGAACTAAAAAGCCTCTTGATGAAAGTGAAAGTGGAGAGTGAAAAAGTTGCCTTAAAGCTCAACATTCAGAAAACAAAGATCATGGCACCTGGTCTCATCACTTCATGGGAAATAGATGGGAAACAGTGGAAACAGCGTCCGACTTTATTGGGCTCCAAAATCACTGCAGATGGTGACTGCAGCCATGAAATTAAAAGATGCTTACTCCTTGGAAGAAAAGTTATGACCAACCTAGACAGCATATTAAAAAGCAGAGACATTACTTTGCCGACTAAGGTCCGTCTAGTCAAGGCTATGGTTTTTCCAGTGGTCATGTATGATGTGAGAGTTGGACTGTAAAGAAAGCTGAGCGCTGAAGAATTGATGCTTTTGAACTGTGGTTTTGGAGAAGACTCTCGAGAGTCCCTTGGACTGCAAGGAGATCCAACCAGTCCATTCTGAAGGAGATCAGCCCTGGGATTTCTTTGGAAGGAATGATGCTAAAGCTGAAACTCCAGTACTTTGGCCACCTCAGGCAAACAGTTGACTTATTGGAAAAGACTCTGATGCTGGGAGGGGTTGGGGGCAGGAGAAGGGGACGACAGAGGATGAGATGGCTGGATGGCATCACGGACTCGATGGACGTGAGTGTGAGTGAACTCCATGAGTTGGTGATGGACAGGGAGGCCTGGCGTGCTGCGATTCAGGGGGTCGCAAAGAGTCGGCCACGACTGAGCGACTGAACTAAAAGTTAAGAAAATTATCTTACCTTCATTTATTCCATTTCCAGATCTTCGTGCATATCCGAGTATATGCTATGGTTCATATCCCTCTGCTTAAAGAACTTCATTTAACATTTGTTTTAGAGTAGGGTCTTCTGGCAATGTATTTTCTATTTTTCTTTCTTTTAGAAAGTTTTCATTTCTCTATCAATTCTGAAAGATATTTTCATGAAAAATTTCATACAGTCCCCCCTCCCCATTTTGTTCCTGTGTAATGTCTTAACAAAATCTTTCCTGGTATTAAGCCTTATAGATTTATGTTCTGTTGTCATTATCCATTATTTATTCAGATATTTATGAGTCATTTCCTCTGTTTTTTTCTGGGATTCCATTATGTTATGTGTGGGGACTACAGATCTTTCCCCACAGCTCTTGGGTGATCTATTCTTTGCTGTCACTCCTACCCTCCTTAGTGTTCCAGTTTAGCTACTTTTTATTGACTTACCTTCAAATTCAGTTATTCTTTCCTTGGCTGCGTCAGGTATACCTATGAGCCTGTTGAAGGTTTTGTTCATCTCTACTGTGTTAATTTTTTATTATTTCCATTTGATTCTCACAGTTCCATCTCTCTGATCAAATGACCCATCAAATTTGCCTGTTAAACACCTGTTCCATTAGAGCCTTTAACGTGTCACTCACAGTTATTTAAAATTCTGTGTCAGGGAGTCTGGTTCCAGTTCTTGAATGCTTTTGTCTCTTGGTGGTGCGTGTTGATCTCTCTTGTAACTTTGTAAAAATTACTTTTGACCAAACTCCATGTATCTTGTGTTGGACAGTAGAAACAGAAGTAAATAGATTTTAATCCTTAGAAATGGTCATGCCATTTCTTTTTAAGCCTTTCATGTTTTCATTAATGTAGTTAAAAACTGGATGAGGTTTAGGGTTGCTTGTTGCTATGATCACCCTAAGTTCATCACAGCCTTCAAAATTCACTAGTGATTCCTTAAAGTGAGGGCTTGTTTTTCACAGGTTTATCTCAATGTCTGGGTGACCTTCAAATTTAAGTATTCCCTTTTGACTATGCCTTAAGAGAAAATCCAGCTAAACTAAGGTTATTTTCATTCATTCAGTATTAACGAGTGTTTACCACTTACTTTGCACCAGTCACTGTACTAAATGCTAGAACTTGTAACTCCCCTAATACCTCACAACCCTCTGCCATTAGTTTGTACATCTGTACTTTCTCTGTTGCCTTCAATAGCCTCCCAACATTTGTGTGCGTAGTAAGTATCTATCCTGCCGTTAATACGATCAGTCTCCAAAAGTGATCAATCACCATGGAGTTCACTATCCTTGACATTACTTGTGTACCTTATATGCTTCCGTATTTAAAGAGTCTGTATTCCCTAAACTGCAAGTGCCTGAAGGCAAGAACAGTGTCTTATTAGTACACATGACATGTTTTAGGTTTGTGACCATTGATTCGGGACCAACATCTAGGGCAGACTGGCAGAGGACTTAACAAAGTAGAGAGGTGTGTGTACAAAACAGTAGTGAGGAAAGACAAGGCCCTCCACAAGTCTTCTCTGTGTTGTCTGCTCATCTATTTGCTTGAAGTGCTGATTTTTATGCTGATTTTGCAGACTGATGTGACAAGTTTAAATGGAAAATTAATTGTTCTATTATACTGCATGCATGCTCCCTTCATAAATCCAGTTGTTATTTTCTCAGCTATGTTCAAAGTTAAGAGTGACCTAACCATGTGGTCAAACAATCCACACAGTTGTCTTAACAAGATATGGGTATTTTCAAAAATAGCTTTTGCATTAGGAAAACACAAAAAAGAGTCCAACTGTATATAACCCAGTTCCAAAAAGAAAACTCTGATTTTATTTCTTACATATTTTGCACAAACTGGAAAGGGACTGAACACTATTGTATATATAATGAACAGCTGACAAGAAAAGAGCCTGGCACATAAATGCAGGGTTTTTCTCATGTATTAGTTTAGTTTGCCATAACGAAACACCATAAACTGAGTGACGTAAAATTCATTTCTCCCGGTTTTGGAGGCTGGAAGGCTGAGGTCAGGACGACACACAGCTGGATACTGGTGAGGGCTCGTTTGTCTTGTGTCCTCGTACAGCAGAGATCTCTGGTGTCTCTTCTTTTAAAAACACCATTCCTATTATGAGGACCACATCCTCCAAGACCTCATCTAACCCTTACTATATCCCAAAAGGCCTCAATTCAAATACAGTCACATTAGGGGTTAGGTTTTTAACATGAATTCAGTCCACAACATCCCATTCTCCACCAATCACTTGTTGCGCACCAGTGTTCTTACATAAAAATACCAATGTTTATTCATATAAATATAAATTCATATACAAACAAAATAATACTTTCTCCCCATTCTGAAGTTCCTCATTCTTCAGTACATCCTGGTTTTTTCCCCATTAGCTTGTCCCAGGCTTGTTAGATTTTTCACACCATGAAGATCATATATCTTCATATCAACAGAGACAGTATGGTAATGATTCTATCGCTCCACACAATTGTGAATGCTATTATCTCTTTACTCAGTCTTCTTTATTCTCACCCACAAGTTACTGTTAGCTGAAAATGGCACCCTGGTTTGTGAGAAAATCCCTTCTGTGATACTTCTAAGGGACAAACTCAAATTCTCTTTTCACATGACCTTATGTTAGGCTCACAGATCCATCCAGAAAAATGGATTTACAATGTACTTTGTTGTACATGACCAATGAAATAGCTTTAAAGTTATGATGGAAATAAAGTACCAGTTGTTTTTATCAAATGAAAAATGCTCTTCATTAAAAATGACTGACCCAATCATCTGAGCTTGTTATTTTGAAACTAAGATGTCTGATAAAGTCACTGCTTCAGTTGATTTCAAATCCTCCGGTCAAATCACCAATGACTTTTGTTCTTTGGCTTTCAAGGTGGGACACAACATCGAACTGCCCCATTTTTACAGTTTGTGTTACAGACATGCATTTTCCCATGCCTCTGTCTCTGCTACTTGGCTGGCCTCCCTCTCTGCTTTACATATTTAAAACAATCTTAAGCCTTTTCCTCAGAATGTGTATTCTGATGTCGAATCAAGGATGAGCTCCGACTGTATGCCTTCCCACATTTACTACATTCATAGGGTTTCTCCGAGGAATGACTTCTCTGATGCCGAATAAGATCGGAGCCGCTGCTGAATGCCTTCCCGCATTCATTACATTCATAGGGTTTCTCTCCAGTGTGACTTCTTTCATGGAGGATGAGGGATGTTCGCTGGCTAAAGGCCTTCCCACATGTTTTGCATGTGTATGGTTTCTCTCCAGTGTGAATTCTTTCATGTTGGGCGAGGTGAGCACTCTGGCTGAAGGCCTTCCCACACTGATCACATTCATAGGGTCTGTCTTCACTATGAATTCTCTTATGCCTCGTAAGAGAGATGCGGTGACTGAAGGCTTTCCCACACTCCTCACACTGATAGGGTTTTTCTCCAGTATGAATTCTCTGATGTTCAATAAGAAATGACTGGCGGCCAAAAACTTTACTACACTTAGTGCATTTGAAGGGTTTCTCTTCAGAATGAATGTTCTGATGTATTTTAAGGTTGGCAGTTCCAGAAAACATCTTCCCACACTCTTTACATTCAAACAGTTTCTTTTTCTTTGTATGGACTTTCTGGTGTTGGATAAGGGATGAATGCCGATTGCAGACCTTCTCACATTTATTACATTGGTATAGTTTCTCTTTACTATGAATTCTTAGATGTAGAATAAGGGTTGAAAGCCGCCTGAAGATCTTCTCACATTTATTGCATTTGTAGGGTTTCTCTGAATTGTGAATTCTCTGATGAAGCATAATGGATGAAATTCTATTAAAGGATTTCCCACATTTTCTGCATTTATAAGGATTCTCTAAATGGTGACTTCTCTGCTGTAGACTGTGACTTAAGGCCTTCTCACTTTCACAAGTTTTCTCTCCAGTGTGAATTCTTTTATGTATAACAAGGACTGATTTCTTACTGAAGACTCTCCTACATTTATTGCATTTGTGTATTTTCTTTCCACTGTGAATTTTCTTATGAAGTAAAAAAGATGACATGCGAATGAAGGCTTTCTTACATTTTCTGCACTGGTAGACATTTTCAACAAAATGGATTTTCTGATGTATACTGAGAGATGAGCACTGACTCAAGGCCTTCCCACAGTCAAAGACTTCCTTTTCACCATGAATTTTCCCATGTAGGAGCAGGGATGTTCTCTGAATGAAGCTTTCCCCACATTTGTCACATTCAAAGCTTTTCCTTCCATTGTGGTTTTTCTGGTGAAGAATGAGGGATGAGATCTGTCTGAAAGCTTTCCTACAACTACTGCATTCATAAGGCTTCTCCCCAGCATGAGAGTTCTGATGAAATTTAAGAGATAAGCTCTGACTAAAGAACTTCCCACAGTCATTACATTTTAAAGATTTCTTCTCTGAATGTACTTTCTTGGGTTTTATTAGGACTGAATTTTTCCTGCAACCTCTCTTTCCTGTGGGAGCTTTTTGTGACGTGGAAACTGGTTTCTGATAGATGCTTTGCCCAGATTTGTTGCACTGATTTGGAGGTAACTTCTTGGTCTCACATTTAGACCCTAAGTCTGAAAGACATCAAGAAATTCAGTTTGTCTTCCTGTGCTAAAAAAATGAAGTTGTTTGCAATAATTATCAATCAAAGTAATAACAATGATGATAATTAGAGTCATAACTCTGAGTGTTTTATTATAATTTTAACATAGTAAGGACTTTATAGAAATATTTAATAACAAATTCACAGAAGTGCAATTTGAAATGAATAAAGGTTTTATTATTGAATAAATATATACCATATACTTTGGAAGAAAAGCTATGACAATCCTAAACAGTCTTTTAAAAAGCAGAGACATCACTTTGCTGACAAAGGTTCATATAATTAAAGCTATAGTTTTTCTAGTAGTCATGTATGGCTGTGAGAGTTGGACCATGAAGAAGGCTAAATGCTGAAGAATTGATGTTTTTGAACTGTGGTGCTGGAGAAGACTCTCGAGAGTCCCTTGGACCACAAGGAGATCAAACCAGTCAACCTTAAAGAAAATGCTGAAGCTGAAGCTCCAGTACTTTGGCTATCTGATGCAAAGAGCTGACTCATTGGAAAAGACCCTGATGCTGGAAAGACTGAAGGCAGGAGGAGAAGGCGGTGACAGAGGATAAGATAGCTGGATGGCATCAATGACTCAATGGACATGAGCCTGAGCAAACTCCAGGAAATAGTGAAGGACAGAGAAGCCTGGCATGCTGCAGTCCATGGGGTCATAGAGTTGGACAAGACTTAGCAACTGAACAACATTTACCACATGAAACTCCATAAACTGTTCAATAGATAAATGTAGTTTTATTATAGGAAAAGTCCAGGAAAGGCAGAAGGTAAACTATAGACAGACACAATTTGCCAAAACTCAAAACATAAGAAAAAGATGATCTGAATAGGCACATATCTATTTAAAACACTGAATCGGTAATTAATAACCCTCCAAAATAGAAAGTACCAGGCCCATATGTGTTTGCTAGTGAAATCTATGAAACATTTAAGGAAGACATCATTCCAATTCTTCATGATCTCTTTCAGAGGACAAAAGCAGAGGGAATACTTAATACCTCATTGTATGAGGTCATCATTACCTTAACACCAAAACAAGACACACCATAAGAAAAGCAAAGTACAGACCAATATCCCTGTTATATACTTATGCAAAAATCCTAAACAAAATACTAGCAAGCCAAATTCAACAGTACATTAAAAGGGTCATACACATGAACAAGTTGGATTTATACCTGGAATGCAAGGATAGTTCAACACAGGAAAATAAATGTAATATATCACAATCACCAAATTAAAGGACAAAAACCACATGATCATCTCAACTGATGCAGAAAAAGCTTTTGACAAAAGTCATCACTCTTTCATGATAAAAAACACTCAATAAGCTAGGAGCAGAAGGAACTACCTCAATTTCACACCAAAAACAGCTTAAACATTGATTAATTTGAATTAATAAGTGAATTAATTCAGTAAACTGGCAGGATATAAAATCAACATTCAAAAATCAGTTTTGTTTCTATATACCACCAATGACCACTCCATAAAGGAAACTGAGAAAACAATTGCATTTACTATAACATCAAAAAGGATAAAATATTTAGGAGTAAGTTTAACCAAAGAGATGAAAGACTTGTACACTGAGAACTACAAACATTGCTAAAAGAAATCAAAGCTATAAATAAATGGAAAGACATCCTGTGCTTGTGGATTGAAAGACTCAATACTGTAAAACTGTCCATACCACTCAAACTTATCTACAGATTCAATACAATCCCTATCAAAATCCCAGTAATATTTTTTGCAGTAGAAAAAAGTTCTAGAATTCATATGGAATCTCAAGGGACCCTGAATAACCAAAACACTCCTGAAAGAGATAAATGAAGAAGGATGCTTCAGACTTCCTAATAATTAAGATGGTGTGGCAGTGGCATAAAGGTACATACACAGACCTATGGAAGAGAACAGAGAGCCCAGAAATAAACTCTTATATATCTGGTCAAATGATTTTCAACAAGGGTGCCAAGACAGTCACAAAAGGGAAAGAACAGTTTCTTCCACAAATGGTGTTGGGAAAACTGGGTACCTACTTGCAAAAGAATGAACATGTACCCCTTAGTTACACTATATACAAAAACTAACTCAAAAATAAAGACCTAAAATGTAAGGCCAAAAATTATTACATTCCTAGGAAGAAAACGCAGGGACAAAGCTTCAGGACGTTGGACTTGGCACTGAATTTCTTGGCTACGGCACAAAAAGCACAGGCAGCAGAATGAAAGAAGAGAATGAGACTGTGTCAAGCTTAGCTTTCGTGTTTCAGAGGGAACAACAGGGAAAAGGCACCCTATGGATGCTGCAGGTCACATACATGGTGAAGGACTAATGCGCAGAATATGTAAAGAGCTCCTACAACTTAAAGGCAAATTTCCCTATTAAAAAATGAGCAAAGGACTTGAATGGCTATTTCTCCAAGGAAGACAGACAGATGGCCAATAAACATATTAAAAGATGCTCAACATCATTAATCATTAGAGAAATTTAAATCCACAATATCACCTCATAACATAAAAACAGCCAATATATATATTTTGAAAAAAAAAAAAAAAAACACAGAAAACAAGTGCTGTAAGGATGAGCAGAATCCAGAACCCTTGTGTGTTACTGGTGGAAATGAAAAATGGTGTAGCCATTGTAGAAAATGGTATGGTGGTTCCTTAGAAAATTAGAAACAGAACTACCATATGATTCAACAACACTAACACTGGGTATATATCCAAAGGAATTGAAATCAGAACCTTGAAGAGATTTATCTGTACACCCATATTCACTGCAGCATGAATCACAGTAGCTAAGATGTGGAAGCAACCCGTATGTCCACTAACAGATGAATGAATAAAGAAAATGTGGTATATACATACAGTGGAATATTATGTAACCTTAGAAAATCCTGTCATGTACTACAACACGGATGAACCTTGATGACATTATGCTAAGTGGAAAAAAGCGAGTCACAGAAGGTCAAATACTGCATGATTCCATTCATACGAAGTATCCATAGTAGTCAAAATCATACCAAGGGCTGAGTGGAAAGGTGGGAAGAATTAGTATTTAGTGGGTATGGAGTTTCAGTATTGCAATATTTAAAAAGTTCTAGATACCTCTTGCTCAACAATGCAAATATACTTAACTGTACATTTTTAAATGGTTAACATGGGAACTCCCTGGCAATCCAGTGGTTAGGACTCTGTGCTCTCACTCCCGAGGGCCCAGGTTCAATTCCTGGTCAGGAAACTCAAGATCCCACAAGCCAAGCAGCGCAGCCAAAAAATAAATAAATAAAAACTAAATTTAAATGGTTAAGATGGTAAATTTAATGTTATGTGTTTTACAATTAAAAAATTAAAGTCATAGCTGTAAAAATGAACTAAAAACACAACAAAATTAAAAAACCTATAATTTGACCAATCAAAGAGGAATCTATCAATACTAGAGAAGGAAATGAGTTCTTGAAAAGCAGTCAAAATAAATGCTTATGGGAAAGATTTTTAATTTTTTTTTTTAAGGAATGAAGACAATGATGCAAGTCAGATTATTATTAATACAATCACTAGAGAAGTCAGAATACAGACGCTTTCTCTGAAGAGAAATATGAAAACCAAAGCAGGATGGGGATGAGGCTATTAAAACCTGAGCTTCTGAGATCAGAAGCTGGGGTTCAAATCCCAACTCTGCTGCTACTTCCCAGCTAGATGACCTTGGGCAAGTCACTGAACTTCTTTGGCCCTCAGTTTCCTCATCTATAAAATAGGAATAATAAGAGGACCTACCTTATACAGCTGCTGGGAGGAACCTATACTTAAAAAACAGTATCAGGGACTTCCCTGGTGGTCCAATGGTTATGAATTCACCTTGTTATGCAGGATACACAGGATCAACCCACAGTTGGGGAACTAAGATTCCACGTGCCATGGAGCAACTAAGCCTGTGAGCTCTGAAGCCCCTGTGTCACAACTAGGGAGTCTGGCAATCCAGCATGACGCAACTAAGACCAGACGCAGCCAAATAAATAATTTTTTTTTAAAAAGAATATCAGATACCTAGTGAGAGGCTTGTTGAACACTAATTATTCGCCCTCTGGGGACACATACTGAAGAGACTTGAGTTTTCTGCACAACCTTGGGGTCTATGAGGTGGAGAAAGTGGCTCTCAATTATTATCTTAAAGACAGTGCCCTTTTTTGATGGAAGGCACTCACCCAAGCCCCGGCGTCTTTTCACTGGGTCCACCATCCAGGGCGCTTTCCCTTTCTCCAATAAGCTGATCACGTTTGGTCTCCGAAAGGAAAGTCCTACAACACAGGAAAAACATTGGAACTGAGCATGATGTGGGCACCACAGCTACTAGAATCAGGCTTTGCCTCAAGAAAAATGGGGTTTATTCACGCAAAAGGAGCACAGAGGATGTGAAGGGTAGGTGGAGAAAAAGGATGAAAGGTCAGTCATAGACAGCAGAGCTATTCACTTCTAACTCTACAAAACCAACTACTCTGGGGAAGAGTTGGAGCAGAACTCCTGAGACTGGTCATTCAGTTACAGCCTTCCCACATCCAAGCCCGCGGTCCTCTGGTCTGCTATAACCCGCACTCCCACGCCAGCTGCCCCCTGTCAGCATCCACCAACAGCAGTACTGGTGGTTTCCATTCCTGCTTTGCTTTTTTCCCCTGTGACTCCCAGAACGAGCCTCATGTCGCCCCCTCAGCAGGATAAACAAAACAGGCAGTGCTCCCCTCTCCTTCTGAAATCTGAGTCCCATCCCCAAAGTCCTAAAACTCCAAACTCTTCCCTCTGTCCTCCCAGCCCTAGGATGGAGGATGTGTCCTGTAGTTACCATCTCTGTTACCTCAGTGTCCAATATTCACCTTTTAATAGTACCTGTTAAAAGTCAATTCTTTAAATTATTTCTCTCAAAAACAACCCAAGTCCTCAAAAGGTTATAGTTACTATTGATATATGACCAGTACCTACCACTCCTAGACATATACCCTAGAGAGATGAAAATATGCATCCACACAAAAATCTGTACACAAACATTCACAGCAGCAGATTCATAACAGCCATACAGTGGAAACAGCCCAAATGCCTATAACTGGTGAATGGAAAAACAAAAGGTGGAATATTATTTGGCCATGAAGAGGAAATAAGGTACTGATACAGGCTACAATGCAGATGAACCTCAAAAATATTACCTTAAATGAAAGAAGTCAGACACAAAGGACAACATATTTAATTTCATTTTTATGGAACACCAAGAAAGGGAAATTCATAGACAGAAAGTAAATAATGGTTCAGTGTTTGCCTAATCTGGGGGCGGTAGTTGGCACAGGTAAATAAAAAAGCGATTGATGCTAGTCACAGGCTTTCTTTGGAGGGTAATGAAGAGTTGGAGAAGACTCTTGAGAGTCCCTTGGACTGCAAGGAGATCCAACCAGTCCATCCTAATGGAGAACAGTCCTGGGTGTTCATTGGTAGGATTGATGTTGAAGCTAAAACTCCAATACTTTGGCCACCTGATGTGAAGAGCTGACTCATTTGAAAAGACCCTCATGCTGGGAAAGATTGAAGGCAGAAGGAGAAGGGCAGGCATGACAGAGGATGAGATGGTTGGATGGCACCACCGACTCAATGGACATAGGTTTGTCCAGGAGTTGGTGATGGACAGGGAGGCCTGGCGTGTTGCAGTTCATGGAGTCGCAAAGAGTCAGACATGACTGAGCAACTGAACTGAACTGAAGCTGTTGTAAAATTGACTGCGGTGATGGGTGCTCAAGTCTGTAAACACACTTAAAAAACTAACGGAACTGTATACTTCACATGGGTGAATTGTATAATATGTGAATTATACCTCAAAGAAGCTATTTAAAAAAAAAAAAAGCCAAACTGGAGTGGCTTCTATTCCCCTGACTAATTGATTCATCTCCCTCAACAGTCCAGTTGTGGATCACGGGAGCAGGAGAGCCTTACCGAGAGAAACCAGGTTCTGGTAGTTTTCCAACATGACGTCTTCATATAGATCCTTCTGAATGGGGCTCAGCCATTCCCACTCCTCCTGGGAGAAGTAGATGGCCAAATCCCCAAATGTCACTGGTGCCTGAAATGGAAAAGCAGATGTCCTTTCACTGTGGGCTTGTGCTTCCACACAGCTGGAGACAACAGTGGACTTCCAAACATGGAAGACACATGATGCCAGGGTTCTATCTATGAAGGAAACATTGAGGTTCCGAGATCAAAAGGGGCAGTTGTAATAATAAAACACAATGCAACATGATACAGCTGGTATTAAAGGTTTTGTTCCATAAAAAGCATATCAACTTGGATTTACACAGCACTGACAAGACAAGGCACTCTTCTAGGTACCCTGCACGCACTAGCTCACGTTAGGCAGCGACTGGGGCACTGCCAAGAGGACCACAGCAATGTTGCAGATATGGGAACTGAGGCCCAGAGAGGTGAGATAACTTACTGGAGGTCTAACAGCTTGTAAATGGAGAAGCTGGGGTTCAGTCTGGGCAGTCTTGCTTCTGATTCATGTCCCTAACCACATGTGAGTGCATTATAGGTGGCAAAATTTTTGCAGATGTTATCAAGGTTAAATCAGTTGACTTTGAAATAGGAGGAAGTAGCCTGGATTATCTAGGTCAGCTCGGTGTCATCACAGGAGCCCCCACGAGCAAAGGATTTTCTCCAGCTGGCAGAAGAGGAAAGCAGAAAGGCAAGTCGGGGAGATCTGCAGCATGAGCGGTTCTGGACCTGTCGATGCTGGTTTGAAGATGGACAAAGGGAGCCACTCGGGAAGCGGAGGAGGAGGAATGAAATTTAGCCAGTAACCACTGAGTTCAGAAGAGGACCCTGAGCATCCGATGGGACCACAGCAGGCGGACAGCTTGATTTCACTCTTGTGAGACCCAAAACAGAGGACCCAGCTAACCCAAGCTGGGTCTGAACCCCAACCCACAAACTTGTGAAAATAAATGTATGCTGTCTTGAGTGGCCAAGTCTGTGGCAACAGGGAACGAATACACACAACTTAAAGGGCAAAAGTGTCTATTATGAGAAACTGCATGCAGGAGGCTTACTGTAGGAAATTGCTTGATTGCTAAAATCTTGAAACATGCCTATCATAGGAGGCTGGCTCACTGGCCTGGGTCCAACTAACTCTACCTGAATACCTACAGGGTCAGAAGTCTCTCAAAGTTAGAGAAATTTCCTCCTTGTAAATACGGGCTGTACAAGTAGAAACAACGGCAACATTACAGATCTAACTCTGGAGGACAACATCCAGCCCTCTGCCCTAGCAGGTCCCACCTGGGCACTCATGTCCACCTTGAGAAATCACGGTGTCTCTAGCCTTCTCTCTGGGGAGGGAAGACAGGCAGAGCCCCTGGAGATACTGAATGAATAGGTGAAAGGTCAAGCACACACTGAGAGAAAAGACGAGGGGGCCCCTGCTCACGCTCTCACCCTCTGAGGTGATGGAAGGAAACCAGGGACCATGTCTTGCCTGGGTCTCCATGGGACCGGAAGGAAAGAAATGGTTTCCTACACGGCAGAAGAACTTTCCCGAAGGAAGAGCAGTCACTACTTACCTTGGATTTGGACTTCCCCCGAGCGGCAGGCATCCTCTCCTCCGTCTTAGGGCTCATAGCAGGAGGAGGGCAGAGCACTGAGAAGGCGGACCTGGGGGAGAAGAGAAGCCGTGAGACTGCCTGGGCCACCGGGAGGGCCCACAGCCTCTGGGCCCACACCCTGGTCACACACACGCACCGGGGAAGTCAGAGCGTCATCTGAGACACTCCTGCCCTTTCTCAGCATCAGGGAGAAGCTGCAGCCAACACTGTCTATTTCTGAGGTCACAGGAGGCGCCGGGTCAGGAGACAACGAAAGGGGCAGACGCCTGCTCTTCCAGCTGACAAGGAGCTGCGGCGTGCCCGCCACGTGCCAGGAGCTGTCCCAGGGGCTGGCGGGGAAGTAGAGTCAGAGCAGAGAGGCACCTGCTCCCAGTCCCTTACGTTCCAGCAGGGAAGACAGGCCCACACAGAGATCAGCGTGAGCCGCGATCCCTGCTGTGAAGGCAACAGGACCTGAGCAGGGAAGAGGGGGCAGGCATGGGGGAGGCCTCTCAGAAGAGGCCACCCGGAGCCGAGGCGTGACTGCAGCACATGCGTGAGTCACCTGGGCACAGGGAGAAAGGCATTCTGGGTAGAGGTACAGCAGGTGCAAGAGCCCTGCAGCAGGCGCACGCTGGGCATGTGGAGGGCAGAGAGAATGCAGGTGAGCCGAAGCAGCGTGAGAGAGCGGGGAGACGGTGGGCCTGCGGCAGGCGCACACTAGGGGTGTGGAGGGCAGAGAGAATGCAGGTGAGCCGAAGCAGCGTGAGAGAGCGGGGAGACGGTGGGCCTGCGGCAGGCGCACGCTGGGCATGTGGAGGGCAGAGAGAATGCAGGTGAGCCGAAGCGGCGTGAGCGAGCGGGGAGACGGTGGGCCTGCAGCAGGTGCACACTAGGGGTGTGGAGGGCAGAGAGAATGCAGGTGAGCCGAAGCGGCGTGAGAGAGCGGGGAGACGGTGGGCCTGCAGCAGGCGCACACTAGGGGTGTGGAGGGCAGAGAGAATGCAGGTGAGCCGAAGCGGCGTGAGAGAGCGGGGAGACGGTGGGCCTGCAGCAGGCGCGCACTAGGGGTGTGGAGGGCAGAGGATGTTGAGCGGAAGCAGCGTGAGAGAGCGGGGAGACGGTGGGCCCGAGGTGACTGGGGTCAGGAGGGACTGGGTCATGAAGGGGGCGACAAGCAGTTTGGAATTGACCTAAGTGCGGTAAGGTGTGGGGAGGGGTGGTAGCTGAGCAGAGGAATGATGTGACTGACTTAGCATTTAACAAAAATTTTTCTTGGTGGCTATGTGGCCAATACTATGGATGTGTGTTGGTAGGGTAGGAAGGGGGAAGCAAGAGCTGCAGAAGGGGCTCATTAGACAGGTGTGCAGAAATCTGGAAGAGAAACCTCAATGGTGTGCACCAGGGTGAGAGAGTAAGAGGCGAGACGTCAAGAATCCTCCAAGGGAGGCCCTCTATTGCCCTGTCGCTCTATACCTGTCTTCTCCAACATGAATACCAGCAGACACTGAGTTCTGGAAATAAGAAACTGTTTCATTTTATTTCAATTATTATTAAAACCATAAAGATGATAACTACTATAATCATCAAATTAAAAATTATCTCTAATCTAAGATTAAAAACTGATCCTTAGTTCAGTTACTGTGAAACTTTTAAGTAAAGTCTGGGACAATTTGGGTTTGTTTGTTTGTTTGGGCCATGCCATGTGGCTTGTGGAGTATCTCAGCTTCCCAGCCAGGGATGGAACCCAGGGCACAGCAGAGAAAGCCCAGAATCCTAACCACTAAGCCACCAGGGATCTCCCTCTAATAATAAATTTTACAAAATTTAAATATAGATCAAATATCTCCAATAAAAATTAAGTGTCTGCATTGAGGTGCACTCTAACCATAAAATACATACCTGATTTTAAAGACCTAGTATGAAAAAAAATAGAATGTAAAAATCCCATGGGTAATTGTTTATATTGATTGCAACTTGAAAAGATAATATGTCAGATAAAGCGTATTGAGTTTTAAAATGTATTATTAATAAGACTATACAATGTTGGAAAGACAGTCTCTTCAATAAATGGTGCTTGGAAAACTAGACAGTCATATGTTAAAAAAAATGAAACTAGACCATTCTTTAACTCCATACAGAAAAATAAGCTCCAAAAAGACCTAAACATGAGACCGAATACTATAAACCTCCTATAGGAAAACACAGGCAGAACACTCTCACATAACCCCAGCAGCATCTTCTTCAATCCATCTCACCAAAAAATGGAAATAAAAACAAACAAAAACAAATGGAATGGGACCTTCTGCTGCTGCTGCTGCTGCTGCTAAGTCGCTTCAGTCGTGTCCAATTCTGTGCGACCCCATAGATGGCAGCCTACTAGGCTCCCCCGTCCCTGGGATTCTCCAGGCAAGAACACTGGAGTAGGTTGCCATTTCCTTCTCCAATGCATGAAAGTGAAAAGTGAAAGTGAAGTCGCTCAGTTGTGTCTGACCCTCAGAGACCCCATGGACTGCAGCCTTCCAGGCTCCTCCGTCCATGGGATTTTCCAGGAAAGAGTACTGGAGTGGGGTGCCATTGCCTTCTCCGGGAATGAGACCTACTCAAACTCAAAAGCTTTTGCACAGCAAAGGAAACAATAAACAAAACAAAAAGACAACCCACACATTGGGAGAAAATATCTCATCAATGTGACTGGTAAGGGATTAGTCTCCAAAATTTACAAACAGCTATGAAAACTAAGATCATGGCATCTGCTCCCATCACTTCATGTCAAACAGATGGGGAAACAGTGGAAACAGTGACAGACTTTATTTTGGGGGGCTCCAAAATCACTGCAGATGGTGACTGCAGCCATGAAATTAAAAGACACTTGCTCCTTGGAAAGAAAGTTATGACCAACCTAGACAGCATATTCAAAAGCAGAGACATTACTTTGTCAACAAAGGTCCGTCTAGTGAAAGCTATGGTTTTTCCAGTAGTTGTGTGTGGATGTGAGAGTTGGACTATAAAGAAAGCTGAGTGCTGAAGAACTGATGCTTTTGAACTGTGCTGTTGGAGAAGACTCTTGAGAGTCCCTTGGACTGCAAGGAGATCCAACCAGTCCATCCTAAACGAGATCAGTCCTGAGTATTCATTGAAAGGACTGATGTTGAAGCTGAAACTCCAATACTTTGGCCACCTGATGCGAAGAGCTGACTCATTTGAAAAGACCCTGATGCTGGGAAAGATTGAGGGCAGGAGGAGAAGGGGACGACAGAGGATGAGATGGTTTGATGGTGTCACCGATTCAATGGACATGACTCTGGATGAACTCCGGGAGTTGGTGATGGACAAGGAGGCCTGGTGTGCTGTGATTCATGGGGTCGCAAAGAGTTGGACACAACTGAGCGACTGAACTGAACTATGATACTTAACGGCATCAAAACCAACAACCCACTCAAAAAGTGGGCAGAAGACCTAAGTAGACACTTCTCCAAAGATGACACACAGATGGCCAACTGGCACATGAAAAGATGTTCAACACAGCTAATTATTAGAGAAATGCAAATCAAAGCTACAATGAGGTATCACTTCACACCAGTCAGAATGGCCATCATCAAAAATCCACAAACAATAAATGCTAAAGAGAGGGGGGAGAGAAGAGAACCCTCCTACATTATGGGTGGGAATGTAAATTGGGACAGCCACTATGGAGAACAGTATGGAGGTTCCTTAAAAACTAGAAGCAGAGCTACCGTATGACCCTGCAAGCCCAGGCCGGGGCGTGGATCTGGAGAAAAACACGACCTGAAAGGACACCTGCACCCAACGTTCACTGCAGCAGCGCTGCCAACGCTGAGACATGTGAGCAACCTAAATGTGCACTGACAGCAGCGGACAGAGGTGCGGACGCACATACAGGGCAATGTACTCGGCCACCAAGCAGAATGAGACGGTGCCGTCTGCAGCAGCACCGATGGGCCCAGAGAGCGTTTACTGAGTGAAGTCAGAGCAGGAGGAGTGCCGTGTGACATCCTTATATGTGGAATCTAAAAAGAAGCGGCATGAAAGAAGTTACCTGCGAAACAGAGAGAGACTCACAGAGAACCACCTCATGGCTGCTGCAGAAGGTCGTGTACACTCTGCTGTATTTGAAACGGGTGCTGGGTAGCCTGCAATGTCTGCCGATTTCCATGGTGTGAAGACTGCCATCAGAGTGCGCTGTAAGGTACCAAACTGATGCCACCGAGCCTGAGGCTGGGGAGACGTGTGCCCTACGGGCTTGCGTGAGCCGGGGCAGGCCGGCTCCAGCACTCCACTGCCACGCGGCCTGTAAGCTCTTCCGACTAACGTCCCTGCACAGCAAAGGAGGGCTCATGTCTAACTCAGCAGCCTGAGAACACCCCAAAGCAGCTGCCCAACCACATCAAACTCCTGAAGTCTTCTGTTCTTTTTTCTGCAACAACCAGATGACTTTCGCATTCCACGTCATGATAAATCTGTGCTAATATAAAAACTGTGTTTAAAATCACTTACCAGATTCTTCCTTTCTGACTCCTCAAGTCAAGTGGACTGCTCCAGGAAGTGGCACGGCGTCCATCCTGTGGTTTCTCATAGCTGCCTGTGCTTGTCACACACTGTGAACTGAAGGTGTGTGATTCTTGTCCACAAAGTAATTTCCTCCGAGGAACTCAGCACAGCTGGGAGGAAGGAACAGCAGTTTGTCATTAGATAATTCTGGATTCAAAGTTTGCCTCTGCTGATTACTGGCTGTGGGAGAGCTACATAAAGCCTCAGTCTGCTCATCTGCACCCTCAACAACAAGCACATGGTTATCTCTCGCCTTCCTGTTCCTTTTTAATTTGGTATACACCAAGCATCACCAAGGACGCCTGACACCCACCAAGAGGGCAGCAGTAAGAATTCTCACACAGGGCTGGCTAGAGGCTGGCGACTTGGCAATGCCGCCTAAGACTGAGGGTGCACATGCTATCTGACCCGGGTGTTTCTGATGCATCTTTGGACATTCCTGCGTGTGTGTAAAATGACAGGGTTTGCAGGAGGAGCCAGGGCAGGGCTTCGGTGGTGGGCATGCATCTGGAGCCAGGCGGTCTGGGTTTAGCTTCCAACTTTGCCACCCACTCCGAGTGACTCAGATGCCCTCCCTGTCCTCTCTGGGCCTCAGCTTCCTCAACAGCCAAACGAGGAAAATAACCAGGACAACTCCACAGGGCTGCTGTGAAAATTAAATGAATGAAAACACTCAATGAACTCAGGGGAGTGCCAGTGCTAAACAAGTGTTAGTTTTTAAATTATCATCATCTTACTAAGTCTGAGCTCACAGTGCTCAGCATATGACAGACCAATAAACTGAGACACAAGCTGCTGGAACAAGGAACAGTGACTTTATCTGAAAAGCCAGGAGATGAGAAGGTGGCGGACTCATGTCCCAAAGAACCACCTTGCCTAAGTTAGAATTCAGGCTTCTTTTATGCAAAAAGGAGGGGCAGTAAAGGCAAGCATTTCCTGGTTCCAGTCAGCCTCTGAAAGGGATGTGTCAATTTCTTCCTTGCTGCCATCATTCACAGGCAGCCCTGGTCAGGATGATTCCGGAGACCTGAACAAAGATGCTTTACCTCCATGCTCACCACCTGGCAGACAGTCCCCAGAGATGGGCCACTGCGCATCACTTAAGCTCACAAGCCATGGCCCTTTAGTGATTAACCTGTAATAGAATACAAAGGTTCTCCCCATTATGGTTAACTACCTGTCAAGAGCCTGGAAACAACTGCCTATCAGTGAGAAAAGGAGTGAGGGAACGCGACACGAACACATGGGGCACCAAGCAGCCTTACGAGGAATAAGGCGGCACGACACCAGTGGGCTTTTACTGGGGGTAATTTTGCTCCCAGGAGACGCAACGTCTGGGACATTTGCAGTTGTCCCAGCTTGAGGGGTGAGGTGCTCCAGGCATCTAATGGGCAGAGACAAGAGATGCTGCAAGGTTCAGGACAGTGCCCAGAGCACAGAATGAACAATCAGGCCCACGAGGTCAGCTCTAGTGAGGCTAAGAAATCTGCTGCGCCTGTCGTGTGTGAAATGATTTCCAAGACATGGTTTAATGATGGAAAATAGGTGTAGAGGAAAATGCTTAGGTTAAAAAAAAAAAAAAAAAAAAAAAAGAAAACAGGATATGAATACTTAAGTGAAGAGGCACAGACAAGTTCTGGAAATGGAATAAAGAAGTTGGTAGCAATGACTGTCCCTGAAGAATGGAACTGGGTCACTAGGTTTCAAAATTCCCTTTTCCCTATCTACGCTTTGGCAAATGCACAGACAATCACCTCTTCGAAGCAACAACACAAAATAAAGAGGCTGGATCCCACTACACCTCAGGGGAGGGATCTAAACCGGGCCTGCATTCTGAGTCCCAGACCACAGGGTGGGAAAGGGCTGTGCAATTTAGCACAACAGTAAAGCCTTGCTCCTAAGATGGGGATGGCTAGAACCTGGATGAGTACAAGCTTCAAAACTTCCTGGAAAGCTCTACCCCACACTGCTGCCAGTGTTGCTGGCTCCTGGCTCTGGATACCGTGGGGCCGGAGCCTCAGCCCTGACTGCCACCCCAGGCCCAGGCAGGAAGGAGCCAAAGGTCGTGGTGGTGGCCGACAGGGGCCGGGGCGAGATGTCGCTGCTCGTGGTGAATGGCCAGGGCTCCTTCCCTGAGCACTACGCCCCGTCCATTCAACAAGGACACGTCCAGCATGAAGGCGGGCAGCAAGGAGGCGACCAGGAACCCCCATGACACTGCTGGGCACGAGGACGACAACGCTGGAGCCCCTGTCCCACCAGAACACCCGCCTTGTGCCCACCTGCTAGGATGTCACGAACCCCACCAGCTATGGCAACGTTCTCATGGAGGGCTTCCCTGAGGTCACGTCTCTGCGTGGGGTCCCCATGCTGCTCACTGGAGCTGGGGAAGGACACGGAGAGGCTGCACAAGCTTCAGGAGGCCTAGCTGGAGACCAGCACCTGCATGCAGGGCCAGCGTGCCCTCTACCTGAAATGTTCTGCCATTTCAGGAGAACGAGGAAGACATCTGAGAGGCCGCCGAGGCTGCCCTGAGCACTCTGCAGAAGGCACAGCGGCAGAAACAGAGCGGCTGTGCCTGCGCCTCGGACACCTCCTGGCGGGCACACAGCCCCCATGGCAGGACGGACAGGGCCCAGGTCCTCACGCACAGACTGCCCTCCGGATCCAGCCCCTCCTTGGCTCTCAAAGGGCACTTGGAGTCGGGCGTCTCCAGGACCTCGTGTTTGGGGCCTGTGGTCAGGCTCTTGGCACATTTTGGAACTCTCTTGTTTCCCAGCTGGGGCTCTGACCACACGCTCCCCTCCAGCCAGGTGACAGTGGTGGGGAGGGCAGATTCTCTCCCTCTGGACCCCAAAGCTGGCATTTGTCCCCAGGACTCAGGAGTGCCCTCATCACAGCCAGCCCCCAGCTGTGTCTGCCCCTGCACAACAGGTCCTCAAGGCCTACGCCTGAAATGCGAAACGACGTCCGGTACGTGGACAAACGTGGACCTGGCGGCCTTCCACAGCTCCCAGGCCTGCTCTCCCAGGCCACCCCTCCCTGGGCTCCTGAGAAGGCACGGCTGCATCCTCCAGCTTCCAGCTTTCTCCCCCTAGGAACTCGGGCAGCACAGTGGGGCCGAGGCCCATCAGGGGACACGGGCCCCAGCCCCAGGCGTGGGGGCTGCACAAGCCCTCTTCCACCTCCTCATGCAGAGGACTTCAGTCTCAGCCCTCAGCCTGGCCACCATCTTTCCAGGGCTGGACACACAGGGGCCAGAGAAGAACTTCTCTCAAAAAGCATTCCCTGGACCATCTATCTGACTCCTGCTCAGCGTCTCCTCACCTGCAACCCTCCCCCCACCAGTACTTGCCAGAAACCCAAGGTGAAAAGCGACATCAGCTCCAAGTGATGTTGGGCAAGTCGGGTCTCTCTACAGACTGTTGCCCCACCTGCAGAAGGACAGCCCTGGCCCATTAAACCATCGTCATGCTCCCCTCTGTCCCTCACCAGCCCCCCTTCTGCTGAGAGGTGGAACCACGTGTGGAAGCCAGGCCATCCTGGCCGCCCGGGAGAACAGACTTGATGAACCCCCAGCACAGATTCACTGAACCTCCTGGAAGGTCTGGGGTCAGGGGCCCCAAGTTTTACACAAGTGCCCCGGGTGACTCTGACGTCCCATGGATTGGGAGCTGGTGGCTTCTGAGTAAGCCCGAGAATCAGCATTACCTAAGATGAGTTCATGGCAGCAGGGGGCTCCTGCCCGCCCCAGTTCTCGCCCACGTCAACCCCCTCCCTGGCCCAGTGCTTCGGCCTCCGGCGGGCCTAAGAAAGAGAATTCTGAAGTCCACCCTACCCCACCTAGGTTCCCCAAGGCCCAGCCATGGCCTGGGAAATCAACAGAGCGTTCTGTCCAAGACCTAGTGGAAAAATCATAGTCTAGGGCAGAGGTCCATAAAATACAGTGTGGGGGCCAAATCTGGCCACTATTTTTGTAGTTTTGCTGAAACACACACACAAAAGTTACTGGACAGTGGGACTTCCCTGATGGCGCAGGGGATACGAATCTGCCCACCAGTGCAGGGGACACAGGTTCGATCCCTGGTACAGGAAGATTCCACATGACACGGAGCAACTAAGCCTGTGCGCCGCAAGTAATGAGCCCATGAGCCACAACCACTGGGCCAGCATGCTGCAACTACCGAAGCCTGCACACTTAGAGCCTGTGCCTCGCAACAGGAGCAGCCACGGCAACGAGAAGCCGGCTGCTCACCGCAACCAGAGACAGCCCGCGCAAAGCAACAAAAACCGAGCACAGCCAAAACTAAGAAAGAATTTTGTAAGTTACTGGACAGTGGCCATGCCTCCCTTCTGGGCGCAGCACCCCCCGATCCGGGGGGCTCTGCTGGGTGTCGAGTGGGGGACGGGTCCTGACATACCTGAAAGGCACAGTCTCACTGCCTCTGTTCAGCCAGCTTGTTCCTGCTGTTCCACCTGTCTACTATTTTAAGCTCGCTCTTACCCTGAACCTGAAAGCCCCAGACACCAGGGATACAGGAAGGTACTTTCTCCAAAGACGCAAGCGCAGCTGAACAGAAAACACAGGCTTTGCACCTGAATGTCAGCCCTGCTATTTTCTCTGCTGGGCGTGGGAATAGATTTGACTTCCTCACTTAAAATGGGATAGGGGTAGGAATGTCCCTACTGCAGGGAAGTACAGCAGTCAAGACTGCCTTTGACAAGATATTGGAAGCACTGGTCACTGGTATCTCCTCTTCCCTCCCCACCATAAAATTAATTTCTCTTATACTGAGAAGCCCCAGAAGAGCCCACAGACTCTCATAGCTGTAGCTCTCAACCCTGTTTGTACACAGTAATCTCTCGGGAGTTTTTTAAATTAAAAACTGAGGGCGGGGCCCGATGCCAGAATAATCAAGTCAGTCACTGGGACCTGAGTCCAAGCATGTCTTATTCCTATCTTCTAAGATTTCTACTCTATGCAAAGCCACAGTTTAGACTACTGCCCCAGTCTCGGAGCCCCAGGCTGGAGATCTCCCTGTTGAAGCCCAGACCTGAGCACTGGGGAGGAGAAAGTCTTTGATAAGCTCGAACTCTTATATTCCCTGATCCAAGAATTCCAAGGAGGGACTTCTCTGCTGGTCCAGTGGTTAAGAATCTGCCTGCCAATGCACGAGACATGGGTTCGATCCTTGGTCTGGGAAGATCCCACATGCCGTGAGGCAACTAAGCCCACGTGTGCCACAGCTACTGAGCCCGCGCTCTAGAGCCTGGGATGCTCTGCAAGAACAGAAGCCACCATAATGAGAAGCCGGCACACTGCAACTAGAGTAGCCCCTGCTCCCCACAGCTAGAGAAAGCCCGAGAGCAGCAATGAAAACCCAGTGCAGCCAAAAACAAGTAAATAAATCAATAATCTTTTAAAACAGAATTCCAAGGAGTCATCCCGGGCTTCGGAGCTAACTGAGATGTCCACAGGAAGCCTTGGTGTCAACACTGAAAATGCACCCACTGTCACTGCATTATCCCTTCACCCTGCTTATTATCCCTTCACCCTGCTGTGCTTTTTAAGACACTTACTGCCACCTGCTATAAATTTAACTTCATCTCTCTACGAAATGCAAGCACCAGATGAGTAGAAACCTAGTCTGTCTTGTCAGCCTGGCCCACAGCAGGCATCTGAATGCTGAGTGAGGGAGTGCCTCTCAGAGCCCACCCAGGCTGCAGGCCACAGATACCCGTTTTTTCTTTCTCCTCTCCGGAACAATATTCCTCTATCCCCTCTCTTGTCGAGCCCCCTCCCTCTCCGGCCCGCCCTCAGGCCCTGAGAATGTTCATGGTGTGCCCTCATCATGGTCCTGCACACTAGCAGTTCTTGACTAGGAGTACTGTATCCTCCACAGGAGGCCAGGCTGTGTCCAGAGACATGTCCGCTTGTCAAAACTGGGGAAGCGGGGTGTGCTACTGGCTGCTAGCGGGTAGAAGGCAGAGATAATGCTAAATATCCTACAGTATATAGGAAAGCCCTTCCCTGTACCCCATTCCAACGAAAAACCATCTGACCCTAACTATCCAAAGTGCCAAAGCTGAGAAGCCCTGGACAGGCTGGCAGATGTCTCCAGATCTCTGTGTTACTAGGAATACTTCTCCCCAGTCCCTGCCACTTCCCATCTTGGATGGCAACCCCATGCGCTCCCTCGGGACAGCTCGATCTGGGAAGACCCTCTGCTCCTGCCCTCCCAGGACCCTAACCAGAAAATTCTGAATGCAAGCTTGACCTAGACTTTAAGGTTATTTTACCTCTCGACCTGAAACCTTTCCCTGGGGCTCCACTTTTTGCTTTTCTTCTTGTGTGGATTTTATTCTCTGTGAAATCTCTGCAGTTATTACACTAATAATAAAGCAATTATCATTTATATATTGCTTATTTGTGTCAGGCACTTTTCGATTGGGTTGATCAAAAGATTCACTTGAGTTTTTCCATAACATTTTACAGAAAAACCCAAACAAACTTTTTGGCCAACCCAGTACTTAACATTCACCACAAGCATAAGTTCAGTACTATTATCTCCATTTTGCAGTGGCAATATAAGTGACCTCTCCCCAGATCACACAACAACTGAGTCATGGAACCAGAAGTCCCAGAGCCCCCCAAGCTACACTGTTAGGAGGCAAACACACAACCATATGCAGTCACAGGTCCCAGAGACCAAGGAAGACTGCATGCGTGTGCGCACGCGTATCCACGCTCAGTCCTGTCCAACTCTTTTCTGACTCTATGGACTGCACCCCACCAGGCTCCTCTGTCCATGGGATTTTCCAGGCAAGAATACTGGAGTGGGTTGACACTTCCTCCTCCAGGGGATCTTCCTCACCCAGGGATAGAACCTGTGTCTACAGCATTGGCAGGCGGGTTCTTCACCCCTGTGCCACCTGGGAAACCACGGCTGACTCTGCCCGCCCTTCAGATGCATTAATGCAATAACAGACAAAAAGGAGCAGCTGGGCCAGAAGAGTTCAGCTGTTCAGCTCTTCAGCTTCCAGGATGACCGCCCAATCTCAAGTTCAGAGGCGGATTCCGCTAGCATTCCCCACTGTGCTCCCACCTCAGGGCGGGGACAAGGACACACGGCCACCAGCAAGACAGCAAACACCCAGCGCCCACACCGGGCTGTGAGAGCCACGCTCCGTCCTGGGTCTTTGGATTTCCCGACGTTACCCCGGGTAACCGTCCCAGCGCTGAGGCGGGCGCTGCCATCACCCGATTTTACCCAGAAGCCTGCACGCCTGTGAAGCGGCGCAGCGTCCTCCCCGCCGGGACCCTCCTCCCGCGGCTGCAGGGAGACACAGCACGACGGCGCCGGGACACCGCCACCCAGGCACAACCGCAGAGCCGCTGACGTCGGACAGCCACCGGGTCAAACCACGCAGCCACGCCAGGCAGCGCCACACGGCCACTCTCACGGTCACACACACGCCGCGCCCCAGCGGCACGAATCCCCACAGCCACGCTCACACGCCCGCCCCCGGCGCCCTCCCACAGGCGCAGTCGCGTCTTCCTCACACGACCACCACAGACCTCGCGGGGATAGACGAACGCGGGCCCGAGGCCCGGCCCCGGCCCCACACGGCCGGCTCCGTCACAGACCCGCAGAAACGCCACCATACGCCCTCCTCCCCTCACAGCGCGGCGCCGCCACCACACGCCTCGCAGTCCTGCGTCTCACACTCCGTTACCACACGACCAGACAAGGCCCCGCGGGCGGTCGCGGGCGCCCAGACACACAAGCTCAGCCAGACACACACCCACACTCACCCCGTCCTCCCGGGTCGCGCCCGGGCGGCGACCGCAGCCGCCGCGCCGGCGCCTCGCGCGCCCCCGGCTCGCCGCTCGCTCCCCACGCCTGCGCACTCCCCGGCGAGACCCCGGGCCCTCGCCGCCGGGCCCCGCCCCGTCACGCGCGGGACACGTCGACGGGCCGCGGCCCCGCCCCCAGGGCGTCCCCGAGCGCTCGAGGCCCCGCCCCTAAACAAAGCCACGCGGCGCGCAGGCGCTCACTCACCGCTCCCACCGGCTCGGGCCTGAGGCCCCGCCCCCTCACACGCCGGCCGCGGCAGGCACGCTCGGGCAAGCCGAGCCGCTCTTGGGGGCGTGGCCCCGCCCGAAGCCCCGCCCCTGCACCAAAGCGCGCGGGTGCAGGCTGCGCTTAGCGCTCCCGGGGGCCGCACCCGTAGCAGTCCCTAGGCGATCACGTAGACGGATTCAGGTGCTCAGGCCCTGCCTTGGTCCCTTCAGCCAGACCCAGTCTCCCCAGTTCGCTGCCCTCCTGGGCATCCATAGCTATACGCTCCCGTCCGGGGGCTTTGCGTCCCAACACCCTTCCCTCCGCCCCCAGGACTTAAAGGGCCGTAGAGCCGGGCTCACCCGCCGCCTGGAACGCGCGCGCTGGCGCCTGCGCACTGCGAGCTCAGGCTGCGCCTCCCAGAAGCCTCGTGACGTGAGGTTGCAGGATCCCGGCTCACGGTGGCTCCGATCTGTCTGGCCTAGAGTCGAGTGGACCCAGGAGAGGGGCGAAGGGATGGTCCTCCAGGACAAGGGTGGAATCTCCTTTGCTACTTGGCTGAGCGAACTGCCCCAGAGTCCTTTGCGCGGCGCCTTTCGAGACTCGGACTGGACTACACCTCCCAGGAGCCCCTGCGGCCTGTTTCCAGCCTGTTTCCACGCCTTGTGATGACGCGACTGCGTGTGGGCCCGGTGGGGACACGGCCGCCCTCTTGTGGCGGCGCGTGAGGGGACCGCGAGACTGAGACGATGGGAGGTGTTGCAGTTGTGTGTTGTGTGGACGTAACCCACCATTTGTGGTTGTGTACTGCTTCCCTGGTGGCTCAGTGGTGAAGAATCCGCCTGCCAATGCAGGGCACTGTGGTTGGATCCCTGGGTGGGGAGGATCCCCTGGAGGAGGGCATGGCAGCCCACTCCAATATTCTTGCTGGAGACTCCCATGGACAGAGGAGGCTGCGGGCTACAGTCCATGGGGTCGCAGAGAGTCGAACACGACTGAGTGACTAAAACAACAACCTGTGTGGAAACTTTTTATGTACTTATTGTTGAAAACTAGTTTTGAATGTGTGTGCCTGTGCACCTCCACCCATCATGTGTGGCTGCTTTTGGACGATGTGGAGCTGAGTAGCGGCCACAGACATTGGCCCACAGAGGTTAAAATACTAACTCTGTACATTCCAGTTTTTGTGGCTGTGAGTTTGTGTGTCAGGGAGAACCCGCAGATAGTGTGTGCCGTTTCTGGAAGTGTAACCACGCAGGACCCCATGATGGAGGGTTAGGCCTTCTCCTGCGGCCTCTGCTGCGGCTCCCCTCTGAAGTCCCCAGATAGTAGCTGATGCACATTTGCTGAGTTCTTTTGCAGCTGTGAACCCCCTCCTCCACCAAATGGACAAACTATTCATACTTGATGAGGATGAACACATAGCCCCAGGGCTCTTGCAACCTAAGACCAAGACCAAGTGACCAAGTGAAGTCGCCCAGTCGTGTCCCACTCTACGACCCCATGGACTGTAGCCTACCACGCTTCTCCATCCATGGGACTTTCCAGGCAAGAGTACTGGAGTGGGTTGCCATTTCTTTCTCCAGAGGACCTTCCCGACCCAGGGATCGAACCTGGGTCTCCTGCATTGTAGGCAGACGAGCCACCAGGGAAGTCCTGCAACCTAAGGCCTGATACCGTTAACCCGTGTGACACGCCCCTGCTGTGTCACCATCAGCCAATCAGAGAACTGTGCACAAGCTGATCATCAGGATCCCCCCAAGTACACACGCTAGCCCTCTAGAAGCGCTTCCCCGAGCTCCAGAGTGCGGGCTCAGTAGTTGTGTGTGGCGCACGGGCTTTGTTGCCCCAGGGCATGTGGAATCTTCCCCCGATCGAGGATCCAGCCTGTGTTCCCTGCACTGCCAGGCCCATTCTTATCCGCTAGACTACCTGGAAGCCTCTTATTTATTAACGAATCAGAATTCACATGAATTTTTAAATACTGGGTTTTTTTTTTCTTATTCTGGGTGTTTGAAATATCATGTAACTTTGTGAAGCAGCAGTAGCTTACAGTTAATAAGGAACATGGTTTTCTTTTTTGTGTATGTGTGTGTGGTGGGTGTGTGTATGTATTACATTAAAACTTCATCTCTGGCACTGAACTTTTAATTTTATATGACTTCCACCTAGTATGAAATAGTATTCTTGGAACACAGTTATTTTCAACGAAGTGTGTAATTGAGCCGTTAAGACTAAAGTTTGCTTCCTATGAGCATGCTCGAACACAAGAACATCAGGATATTCAGCATTTACATCCAATCCAGGAACATGAGGCCATCATTCCCATGGGAATAGGGCTTGAAGAAGCCCAGCCATCTTGTCTTGGTAAATTTTATCAAAGGCTTCACTCTGGGCCACTGTGAACAGACTTTTCCAGTCCCCAGTGATTCCTGACAAATACAAAACAGGAAGTCCAGATCTACCGCACAATTGCACTCATCTCACACGCTAGTAAAATAATGTTCAAAATTCTCCAAGCCAGGATTCAGCAGTATGTGAACTGTGAACTTCCAGATGTTCAAGCTGGTTTTAGAAAAGGCAGAGCAACCAGAGATCAAATTGCCGACATCCACTGGATCATCGAAAAAGCAGGAGAGTTCCAGAAAAGCATCTATTTCTGCTTTATTGACTATGCCAAAGCCTTTGACTGTGTGGATCACAATAAACTGTGGAAAATTCAAGAGATGGGAATACCAGACCACCTGACCTGCCTCTTGAGAAATCTGTATGCAGGTCAGGAAGCAACAGTTAGAACTGGACATGGAACAACAGACTGGTTCCAAACAGGAAAAGGAGTACATCAAAGCTGTATATTGTCATCCTACTTATTTAACTTATATGCAGAGTACATCATGAGAAACGTTGGACTGGATGAAGCACAAGCTGAAATCAAGATTGCCAGGAGAAATATCAATAACCTCAGATATGCAGATGACACCACCCTTATGGCAGAAAGTGAAGAAGAACTAAAGAGACTCTTGATGAAAGTGAAAGAGGAGAGCGAAAAAGTTGGCTTAAAACTCAACATTCAGAAAACTAAGATCATGTCATCTGGTTCCATCACTTCATAGGAAATAGATGGGGAAACAGTGGAAACAGTGTCAGACTTTATTTTGCTGGGCTCTAAAATCACTGCAGATGGTGACTGCAGCCATGAAATTAAAAGACGCTTACTCTTTGGAAGGAAAGTTATGACCTGGACAGCATATTAAAAAGCAGAGACGTTACTTTACCAACAAAGGTCCGACTAGTCAAGGCTATGGTTCTTCCAGTAGTCATGTGAGAGTTGGACTACAAAGAAAGCTGAGCGCTGAAGAATTGATGCTTTTGAACTGTGTTGTTGGAGAAGACTCTCGAGGGTCCCTTGGACTGCAAGGGGATCCAGCCGCTTAAATGCCCATTGTTAAGTGCCCTTTGCCATGGAGACAGCAGGGATTGAACAGGGGGAATGGATGTTTTGAGTGAGGGGTCTCGGAAAGTGGACCCGTGTTTCTCAGCCTCAACGTCATCGGCATTTGTGTCTGGAGGCCGTCCTGTACACTGTAGAGCATCTTCCCTGGCCTCCGCCTACCTCAAATTGCTGTATAAGAGTGTTTGCTCCCCATTTAAGGAACAGACTGGAAAATACAGGTCCTTAGACCCAAACTAAAGAAAAAAAAGTGTTAGTTGCTCAGTTGAGTCTGACTCTTTGCGACCCCATGGACTGTAGCCCACCAGGCTCCTCTGCCCACGGGATTCTCCAGGCCAGAATACTAGAGTGTGTAGCCATTCCCTTCTCCATAGGCTCAAACTAAAAACAAAACAAAACCACTGGTGCTATAGGGCAACGTTGGCAAATGTGTGTACAATGACAGGTTTTAAAGTATTTTTTAACTGCCTCTTCTATTTTTTTAAATAAATGTTTTCTGGTTGCGCTGGGTCTTCTTTGCTTCTCGAGGGCTTTCTCTAGTCGTGATGAGCAGGGGATCCTCTCCCTGTGGCCCACGGGCTTCTCACTGCGATGGCTTTCTTGTCCCCAAGCACAGGTTCAGGTCGAGCGGGCCTTAGTCGTTGCAGGACGCTGGCTCTGGAGCTTGGGCTCAGGCATTGTGGCGCGCCAGCTTAGTTACCCCACAGCACGTGGAATTTCCCCGGACCAGGGATGGAACCCATGTCCCTAGCATTGGCAGGCAGATTCTCACCCACTGCGCACCAGGGAAGCCCTTCCTTGCCCGTTTTAACCAACTTCTTGATGAAGGAAACAACTGGTCCTCATCCAGGTGGTTAGACGTCTTATGAACTATTAATGTCCCAACTGTATAGAGAGTAAAAGGCGGCAGTGAAAACCAATCACCTCCGCAGGGCTGCGCTCCTGTAAAGGGCGGAGCTGGGATGTGGAAAGGAGCCGACTTCTATATTCTCCACTTAAAAAGGAGGCAGCGCGGTCGCACCTTCTTCAAGGGTTGCCGCTAGAATTACCTGATAGATCGGGTTCTCAGCTTCCCTGGTGGCTCAGATGGTAAAGAATCGGCCTGCGATGCAGAAACCGGGTTCGATCCCTGGGTCAGGAAGATCTCCTGGAGAAAGGAAATGGCAACCCACTCCAGCATCCTTGCCTGGAAATCCCATGGACAAAGGAGCCTGGGGGGCTACAAGCCATGGGGTCACAAAGAGTCGGACACGACTGAGCGACTTCCGCTGCCACCCCACACAGCTAGGTCTCGATGGAAGAAGCAGGCATTCAGTCATTCAGCACATGTACCTTTTATTACAGAAACACTGGGGAAGGGTTGAAAAAGGCTAAAGAGGCGCTGCGGAGGAAACCGCTGCAGGCGTTCACGCAGCTTCTCCCAGAGCCTCTGCTCGCAGAGGCCTGCTGGCCATGCCTCTGGGCAGACAGCTGCGGTCCCTCCAAGGACTCGACTCACTACCCTCCGAATCGGCAGTCTAGAACACGGAGGTTTCCCCAGAGGCCAGGCCGACCAGCTGGGAGACGGAGGACTCGTGAGGGTGGAGCTGAGATGGAGAAGGGCGGTTAGAAGGCACAGCAGGGGTTGTTCCTAAGGAAGGGAAGAAAGGAGAGGGAAAAGTATGTGAGCATCAGCTTACATCCTGAACGGCTCTCTGCTCTGTGGACCCCGCTCACCTTGCCCCTCCAGCCCACCGGCCACGCTTCCCTAAGCCTCAGCCGGCTGCTCCTCGCCATCTCACCATGCGAATATCTTCGCTTCAGAGAGAGCTGAACACTCAGTGGAAGAAGCTACCCCCTCCAGCTCCTGTCTGTCACAGCACCTTCGAGGAAGCTCAGGTGATTTATTCCCTGGCCTCCCACTAGCGGGCGTGCCTCACGAGCACAAGGACTTCCCCTGCCTGGCACACTGGGGTCACCTAGGGTTGCTGCAGGGGGTGAATATATGAGGCTTGCTCTGGGCTTTGGGGGATAGGTCGAGCATCTCATTGCTCCCAAAGGGGCTCACATCCTGCTGCAGAGGGTCTGAAAACTACAGCCCCAGGGGGTGACTCCAGCTCCCACCTGTTTTTCCTTATTATGGTTTTTAAAAATCGAGGTAAAATTCACATGACGTAAAATTCACCATTTAACCGTTTTTTAGCGAATCCAGAATTCATCATAGTGCAGTTGCTTGATAAAAAGGTACTGACTGCATCTCTCAATAAGTTAATCATAGAATTATCACACGACCCAGACTTTCTACACCTAGGTGTGTACCCCCGAGGAACTGGAAACAGGTGTTCAAGGAAAACTTGTGTGTGTCAGTGTTCTTAGCATCATACCAATAGCCAAAAGGTGGAGACAGCTCAAATGCCGTTCACCTGAAGAGTGAGTAAACAGGCAAAGGGATACTATTCGCTCATGAAAAATAATGAAGTTCTGATACATGCCCTAGCCTGGATGGCCTTGGAGAACATTATGCTAGGTGAGTGAAGCCAGACACAAAAAGCCACATAGCATATGAGTCCATGCGTACAAAACGTGCAGAGTAGGCAAATCCAGAGATGGAGAGAGAGAGATGATTAGTGGCTGCCAGGGGCTGGGAAGAGGCACTGCTCACGGTTGCAGAGGCTCCTTTAGGGATGATGAAAAGCTTTTGGAGCTAAATCGCCATAAGGGTTGCACAACACTGTGAGTGTCCGAAACGTTATTCACAGTAAATTTTATATTATGTGTATTCCGCCACAACTTAAAAAAAAAAATCCCACATAACCTTTGAGGGAATTCATGAATGAATTCTTTCTGCTCTCCACGTCCTTATCATTGGTAAGCTGTGGCTTGAGATTAGGGAGATGAACTTGAAACTGTCCATTCGACTCTGTGATTCTACAGCTGGCATTTCCAAACCCTCCTGGAGAATTTGAACCAAGCCCCCACCCCCACCCAGCAGTGGACAAACCCTCTTCCCCTTGGGACATACCTGTTGTCCGCGTCCGGGTTACAGTAATGGCAGTAGCACTTGGGAGGTTGAAGAAGGGGGGGAACCAGAAGCAGAAAGAGACGGTTTTGGTGAGACAATTCTGCCACTCTCCCGCCATCCCTCCCCGCTTCCTTTCTTCTTTCCTGCCTGCCTCTGTCTCCCCCCGTCCCCGGGGGAGGGAGTGACGTCCTTGATCTGGTTGACCTATTCAGCCTCCCCTCCTACTGCCCCACCGTCCAGCCAGTTCACTCCATCCCAGTATGACACGATGCTCTAACCTGGGGGTTTCTCAACCTCAGCACCCCTGGCACTTTGACCCAGGTCAGCCTTAGTCGTGGGCGCCATCCTACAAAAGCCGTGCACCTCGCCTCTACCCACCAGATGCCAGTGGCACCTCCTCCCCCAGACGTGACAACCAGAAATGTCTCCAGGCACTGCTGAGTGTCCCCTGGGCGGCAAAGTCACCCCCATCAAAGAACCACTCATCTAAGCAAGGGCGCGAGGCTGGGGCTCATCTCCTCGCCCCTCACGTATTCCTCCTCTCTCACCCCAAACCCTTAGCGCTGCTCCTTCTACGAGTGCAGCAAGGCGCCCCCCATCTTCACTGCCATCCCGACACCCTGCCCACGCCTTGGGTACCCGGCTTCTCCTCCCCTTCCTCTGCACTCCCCCCACCCTCTCCTCCCTCCATCTGTTCACCCCCCTCCTCCCCCACGAGGTACCCAGCTCCTCCCTCCCTTCCTCCGTGCTCCCACTCTCTCCTCCCTCTCCACCTTTAGGAACCCGGCTCTTCCTACCCAGTCTCCTTTATTGTAGGACACGAACAAGAAGGTGACCATCATGTAGGCACATCTCAGCCCATTCCATGCCGTTTTCTTCTTCAGCGGCTTCTTGGGGGTGGTGGCCGTTGGGAGGAACTTCACTGGGGAGATCCAAGTGGACACGACCAACGTGAAGGCCTGCCGCCCCCTGTGTGGACATCTTGCCTTTCCCACATCTCTCTCCACACAGATCTCCCTCTGAACCCCACACCCTCAATCCACCTGCTTCTGGGATTGAAATGTGGTCCATTGCTACTGGGTGCCCCCATCTCCCCTCTCCATCTGCAAGGCACCAGTCTCACATCTCCTTCTGATTGCCATTGCACCAGCCTTCTACTCCACACTCCTCTCTCCCAGACCAGCTCCCACTGGAGCCTGCAGGAATCTAACACCAGATCTGACCCTGTGACCTCCTCATTCCAGACCCCATCTGGGGCACAAGCCCAGTTTCACTTGCTCAATATTCTTTCCCTCTTCTTTTCACATTTTAAATTTTAAAGAAAGTGTTACATTACATTTTAATATTGCATACAAAAAAAAAAAAAACCCTAATACTAATAAGATTTTTTTAAAAAAGGAGATGGCACTTGAAAATTCCCAGAGTGGAGGAACCCACGTGAGTCATGAATGTTAAATTAAGTCTAGCTTCTTTCAGGAACATAAGCAAAATTGAAGTCATTTCTTTTAAATGTCTCTGATAATCATGAGAGGAACTTAAGTCATCTTCCCCTGAATGGTTGAAGATAGTCCCCTTTTAACCAACCATTGTGCCCTCAGGAAACCCCATTGTAATAACCATCATTTAAAAATATAAACAGTTTCCTCAATTTCACGTTATAAGCCACCCTGTGAGGAACACACTGCCCCTGCATCTCATATCAGTTTTGAATTTGAAAGCTCCCAGTTTAAGAATTATTCTTCCTTGCACAATAAACTCTCCCTTAGTACTATCTTACTGATCTTGAGGTTTTAGCTTTGCTATTTCTCCATTTTTGACATGTATAACTCACCTCACAGAACAGGCCCTCCAGTCAAAAACCAGAACATTACCAGTGTAAAGGGGGAAAAAAAAAAACTCCTTAATTGAAATTTCAGGAGGGCACACCTCCTCCCCTTTTCTTAGAGAATTTACTTTGTAGCTGTAATTCCTTTCTCTTTCCCTTCATTGTTGTTGTTCAGTTGCTAAATTGTGTCCGACTCTTTGTGACCCCATGGGCTGCAGACCGCCAGGCTTCCTTGTCCTTCACTGTCTCCCAGAGTTTGCTCAAATTCTTGTCCATTGAGTCAGTGATGCCATCCAACCATCTCATCCTCTGCCACCCCCTTCTCTTGCCCTCAATCTTTCCCAGCATCAAGGTCTTTTCCAATGAGTCTTCACATCAGGTGGCCAAAGTACTGGAGCTTCAGCTACAGCATCAGTCCTTCCGATGAATATTCAGGACTGATTTCCTTTAGGACTTACTAATTTGATCTCCCTGCTGTCCAAGGGACTCTCAAGAATCTTCTCCAGCACGATTTGAAAGCATCAATTATTCAGCATCTTTAGCTGTCCCTTTGAAATGTATGCAAATCTTTTTTTTTAAATTTACTTATTTATTTGGCAGTGCTGGGATCAATTTCAACGTCCTTCTTCACCTTTAGGAATCATTTTAGACCTCAGTGATCAACAGAAGAAGTGACAGAAAAATCAAGATGTTTCCCAGTCACACTTCAGTGTGCTTGGTGTCCTTGGCACCAGGGGGCAGTACAAGGGGGTAGGGGTGGTCTGAAGGCTTTGGCTGCCCCTCAGAAAGACATCCTCTCAGGTTCTGAAACCCGGACCTTGGCCACCTGAAACTGTGTCTCCTTAAGGCTTTGACTTAACACAGACCGAGGGAACTCGCAGGCGTGTTGATGGAAAAGGCATGATGCCGGGCACCTACCTTCTTCCTTGCAGCCGCTTGATTCTTCTGAAAAGAAGAAGAGAAAGAGGCAAAGAAGGACGAGAAGGAAGGAAGAGGAGGGGGGGAAAGGAAGAAAAGAAATCATCAACAAATTCTGAAATGAATGGAGACCAAACTGCAAAGAGCGTTTCTGGGCGCCCCAGGTAAGGAGAGCCGAGAACGAGCCCAGCCCCCCGAAGTCCCTGGTCTCAGGCACTCGTGGCCTCGTGGCCTGACCACCTGCTGTTCCCTCTGCCAGCAACACGCTTCACCCACATGTGCTCGGGACTGCCTCCCTCACCTCCTCCAAGTCTTTGCTCAAAGTCACTTTCCCTGTTCACCTTTTAAAAACGTATCCCTCTGCCCTGCTCTGCCTTCCCATCTCCCTTCCTCTGCGATCTTCACAGGGCTTAGCAACCAACAGACTTCTAACCCACTATTTCTCTATTTATTTGTGTTCTCTTCTCATCAGTTCTATCTGGACACAGATTTCTGACCTGTTCCTTACTGTATCTCTAACATCTAGAACAGGACTGAACACAGAGAGGCTAATATTAATTAGCATTTGTTGTTGGATAAGTGAAAAAAAAAAGACACTTTTCATGTTCAGATGATGATAAAGAGTGTATGATTTCAATTAAAAATTGAAAAAGAAATTTAAAAAAACCCCAAGAGTGTAAGGTTTGATGCTATTTAAAGACTCTTCCAACATTAAAAAAGCAAAGCTGAGAAGTCTACGTTTTTGTGTCCAGGAGCAAAAGCAAATGGTGGGGCCAATTAGCATAGTCACTACTTACCATTCAGCACCTGGAGGCTCAGCAAACCTGCAGAGACAGTGTGGACATGGAATTGCCAAAGGCAGCGTGCTAAGTGCCCTTAGACTGGCGAGGCGCAGCTAACTCACCCCAGCTGCCTCTCGCTCTTCTCATCGGCTCCCCCGAGGACGCTCATACTGCCCTAAAGCTATCTGTCTGTCCCCGCATCAGTCTGTGTGGGGTTTCTCTAGAGGTACAAGCATGCGAGGCTCGTCTCTGGCTTTCCACCGCCCTGCGTGGTCCTATCCCATATGGAGAGTTAAAAAGAAAATCCTTCCCGGGCTTCCTTCCTTGGTGGCTCAGTGGTAAAGCGTCCGCCTGCCAGCGCGGGAGAGACACAGGCTTGATACCCGGTCCAGGAAGATCCCACGTGCCTCGGAGCCACTGAGCGCCACCGCTGCTGAGCCTGTGTTCTGGAGGCCAGGAACCACAGCTGCTGAGCCACACCCTGGAGTTGCTGCTCCACGACACGAGAAGACCACCGCAAGGAGAAGCCCGAGACGGCCTCTAGAGAGCAGCCTGCACTCCCCTCGACTAGAGAAAGCCACACACAGCCACAAGACCCAGCACAGCTGAAAATAAATCTTCTTAAAGAAAAGACTCTTCTTTTCCCAAACAAGCTTCCCATGCCAGAATCTTGGGGCATGCATGGAGTGAGATGATTCACCTAGGATCTCTGACGTCATCCATCCAGAAGGAAGTGTGGTCCGGGAGGCAGGGCGGTGTTCAAGGGTGCAGACAAAGTCCAGAGTGTTGAGTCCAAGGGGCCGCGAGAGATGAGACCGTAGAAGGAAAAAAAAAAAGTCATAAGATCAGAAGGTGGGGAGACCGGCAGCGAACGAGAACGGAGCCCAGGCAGGCGGTGCTGAGCCGTGAAGGGGAGAGGGCTGGAAGCCCCACCGTGTGGGTTAGAGCAGAAATCTAGTGGCTGAAGGGGCTTCCCTGGTGGCTCAGACGTAAGCAGTCCGCCTGCCAATGCAGGAGACGCGGGTTCTGTCCCTGGGTCAGGGAGATCCCCTGGGGAAGTGAATGGCAACCCACTCCAGTGTTCTTGCCTGGAGGATCCCATGGACAGAGGGGCCTGGGGGGCTCCAGTCCATGGGGTCACAAAGAGTCGGACACGCCTGAGCAACTGAACAACAACAGCTAGTGGCTTGAAGAACTGGCGCTGGGTCAGAGTCAGGCTGGGAAGGCAGCCACCACGCCTGCTCCGCATATTTGCCATCACCATGCTGTGCCCCCTGACACCCTTCAGGTGAATAATGCCTGCCTGGTGGCGAAATGCAACGAATATATTAAGCGTGCCCAGCGCCCAGGAAACCCTGAACGAATTTTCCTTACTGTCCTCACCGTCGTCATAAGAACGTTGCCCATGTCCCTGATTTGACCAGGGGCTTGGTTCTCATAAGACACCCTGCCTTTGAGAAAGTGAAACTCATACAGTCATTTTTCCCAGTCCCCGGATTAGTAAAAATACAGAAAGATTCTCTGATCAGGGAGGCCGTGGTTGGGAAGGGACCCCATCGCAGAGATAAGAAGGGGAACAAGACAGACGTGGGGACAATGTGGAAAAAGATACTCACGTTTCAGGACTGTCGAGGTGCGGGCGATGGGGAGGAGAAATTCCAGGGGGAGCCATTGGGCATCAACAGAAAGGGGAGAGGATGAGAAGGTGTGACTGGCTTCTTCCCAGCTCATCCCACCCTGCTGGTCCTCCGGAGAGACCCTCCCGTCACGGTGCGATGAGGGTGCCCCCAGATCTCATGGGGTGGCCAGGGGCCAGGCTGGGGACTCTGCCTGCTTCCGCTACACTTGCCTCCTTTGGAGCCCTGATTATCCAGATGGACAGACTCCCCAGACACCTGTTTTCCTTGAGCGTTGGTCACCCAGAGATGAGGAAGGTCCTCAGAAGATCCCCCAACCCACCTTTATCTCCTTTCTCTCCTGAGAGGTCAGGAGGGAGGAAGCCTGACCAAAGAGGAAGCCGTGGCTTTGAGCTCCTCCTCATTCAACCGTCCTCTCCGCAAATACACACAGCTCAGTACGTTCTTGCGTCCTGGGGCTGTGGCCCTTGGCTTCTGCTAAAATCTGGAGGCCTTGATGGCCATGCACTCACACACCCAGTCACATATACAGCCTCAGACCCACCCCTGCCTCCCACAAATTCTGAGGATTATCCGTACGGTCTCAGGCGGGCCTGTGGACCCTGGCAGGTCAGTCTGAGCCCCCTTCAGAGTCAAGAGTGATAGATGGAGACCCTGTTAGCAGAGGGTCTCTCTCAACCCGGGTCCCCAGGTGAGAACAATCCAAAGATTCCCTTCTCGTTTACTTTTTTGTCTCAGCGGCTGAAAACACCCGAATTACCACAGAAAAGGAAGAATAACTCACTTTTTACTGGAAGGTGCAGCAGAACCAGAAATCAGGGGGTCAACATGGAAAAAAGGGAGCAAGAGAGTAGAATCAAATACACCCCCCCCAGCACATTCCTTTATTCACTCACTAAACACTCTTCAAGTTATTTGTAAGCTTTTATTGTGCGCTAATTATAGACTTGCAAAAACACTGCAAAAATAGTACCAGAGGGGGTTGCCCTTTCCTCCTCCAGGGGATCTTCCCAGCCCGGGGACTGAACCTGCGTCTTCTGCATTGGCAGGCGGGTTTTTTACCACTGAGCCACCAGGAAGCCCCAGTTTGGGGAGCCATGCCTTAAAACTAGGGTTCCGTGTGGCGCAGAGTGCCATGGTGAGGATTCCATGGCATCATGGAGGTAGACGCTCCAATGCTGGTTCTCCTCCAGCCCTTCCCATTAGCAAAAATTACATCCATCAGCCACAGAAGGGACCTCTCTGTTGCTTCAGGAATAGTAGTAGAGCCCGTGTGTGTTAGACATGCTTCTAGGTTATGAGTGTGAGCGGTGGACAAGACTCTGCCCTGGAGGTGCAAAAGAGATGGGAGAGAGAGGTGCTTCACCTGACCTGGGGGGCATACGTCTGTCTTCCTTAGGATGCGTCCCCTGCTCTCTAACGAGCATGGCTCCCTTTCTCTCCCAAGAACCACCAAACTTCTCCTGCTGGAAGGTAGGCCCTTTTTCATGGGAGCAATTTACACACCAAACGAGAGCCACAGCACTGAGACTGGGGCTGTGCCGGAGCTGGCTTGCAAGAGATGGTTGTTAACTTTGCAAAACTTTTGCAAGCCACTGCCAAGCCTAATTAGCGGCTTCAGATCAGCCCAGCGCTAAAGCATTTACACCACAGAAATCGGCAGTGGCTGCAAACCCCGGCTCCCCTCCCCACCCTCTCCCCACAGAAATGGTTGTTAAATGTTACAAGCACAGCCCGACGGCAGCCCATTTGTAACAGTTTTGCTTTTGACCTCAAGACGATATCTAAATGCCAGGGCCCACACCAACACTTCCCCCCACCCCCACCCCCCAACCCCGCCCCCCACTGGTTTTTTTTCCACTGCAGCTTGGTTTATTTTTGGCTGTGATGTGGGACATGCAGGATCTCAGCTCCCCAAGCAAGCCTGAAACCCAATCCAGTCCTAACCCCTGGACCACCAGGGAATTCCCCTCCCTCGAATTTTTAATGAGGAAATCCCACAGACAGAGGAGCCTGGTGGGCTGCAGTCCACAAGGGGTCACAGAAGAGTCAGATACGACTGAGCAACTGAACAACAAGGTGTAATCCCAGAGGGGGTTACGGGAATGTCATCTCAAGGACACAGACTCGGGATTGAAAAAGCACTTACTTTCTTCCTCTGTCCTGTCTGGAGGCGAGGGTGCAGGCGGCCAGGTTCCAACAGAGGTGCAGAGGGAAGACAGGGATCAGCGTTAAGACACCGTGAAACAAGGACACCGCAAAACGAGACTCCCTGACCGGTCAGAGGATTCAGAGGCAGAAGCGGACACGAGGCGGGTGGGGGCTCGGTCGTTGCCTCTCTCTCTCTAACAAGTACCGGTGGAGCCTCTAGTGTGTGCAAGGCGTGAGGGCTACACGGAAAGTGAGAGGACAAGGGTCTTACTCTCGGGGAGCACAAGCGAGCGGAGGCCCGAGAGGTGGCCTCGAGAGTCAGAAACCCATCAGGGGGAGGGCTAGAGTTTCTGGGTGTGGCCGGAACCTGCTAGAGAGCGGCATTTGCTGACCTTGTTGGGGTGCCAGGGAAGGCGTCTTGGAGGAACTGTCACTGAGTCTGACACCTGAAAGATGAGGAGGGGTTAGCCAGGTGAAGACCTTTGGAGGGGAGAGACAGAGACACATTCCCGGAGGCGGGACAGTCCTGGGTGGGAAGGAGTCTGGAGCTTCAGAAGGATGGAGAGAGACCTGCTGAGGGGACATGGCAGGCGATGATGACCAGTGGACAAGAACGCCCAGAGTTAGATGATGCCCGGCCCCGTGGGTCATTTTAAAGACCTCCGGCTTCATCCTAAGAATGATGGGCGATCGGGGAAAGACTTGGACCCAGCACTTGGGCAACTCACCCCATCTCTCTAGGGCTTGGTTTTCTCATAAAAGTGCAATTATTGTCCTGCTTGGCCCAGGACTTGGAAGGGGTCCACTGGGTGAGAGAGTTTTAATGCTGAAACCAGGCATGTCGTGGGCGCACACAGTCACTCTGGATTGTAATGGGATCCACCCGTCTCACAGGGGTGAGGAGGCTTGAAAGAAATGATCCAAGCAGAGCCCTGAAACATACCGGCTTTTCCAAGATGCTCCGTGAAAGTTTTTTAAAGAATTTTGTTTTGCTGTGGATCATTTTTTAAATCTATGGGATTTGTTACAATATTGTTTTCTGTTTTGGCTTTTGGGCCTCGAGGCATTTGAGACCTTAGGTCCCTGACTGGGGATGGAACCCACGCCCCTGGCATTGGAAGGCCAAGTCTTGCTAACCGCTGGACTACCAGGGAACTCCCGCATGACATTTTTGTTAGTTACCATTCTCCCTCTGAAGCTCTGCGTCTTTCTGGCTGTCTGTTTTCGTGTCTCTACAGATGGTTTCCGGTCTGTGAGCCACGACTCTGGCCTCTGTAGTTGCGATTTAGTTGCTCAGTTGTGTCCGACTCTTTGCAACCCCATGGACTGCGGCCCGCCAGGCTCCTCTGTCCGTGGGATTCTCTGGGCAAGAATACTGGAGCGGGTTGCCGTGCCCTCCAGGGGATCTTCCCGACCCAGGGATTGAAGCCGGGTCCCCCGCATTGGCAGACGGATTCTTTACCACTGAGCCACTAGGGAAGCCCTGACTATATGGCTTTATCCACACTCAACTCTGGATCTGAGGTTATTTTGCCTAATAATGTCTATGTGACGTTGATCTTTGCCTTACAGCCGGGTCATATGTTGGCTAAGAAGCGCATTTCACTATTTATGAAGTCTGGCTGTTTTCCAAGGAGGGAGGTCTTGGCCCATAAAGCTCTGCTATTTCTGGATGGAGAGGATTCTTCAAGGGTAGGAGTTAGGGAGGCCTGTGTTATTCAGCTTGTGAGAAGGAGAAGGTCTTGGAACCCCACAGGCAGTGTGGGGAGAAGGAAAATGGGAGATGAGAAGAGAGACAGTGAGCAGAGATGGGAGAAGACCATCTATCTGCTCAGGGCTCTGGCTGTTCTGCACGCTGTTTCACTGAGACTCATTACTCGTAGGTCTCAGCCGATTTCTCATGGGAACCAGTGAAGGAGGGTTCTGCTTCCAGGTTGATGGGAACACAGGGAAAGCACAGAGCTCTTCAGCAACCCAAGGGGAGAGAAGTGAGAAACTGGTATCTTTGAAAGAGCAGAAGCAGTGAGGAGGGCTACGGACTCCAGAACCCCTGGACAGACGGGACGCAGGGAGCTGAGCCCACTTCAACCAGCTTCCAAGTACCTGAGTTTTTCGTAGATTTAATTATAATGTCATATATTTTTTATAACATATAAAATGTTATAGTTTATTATAACATTAAGAAGCACTCCTTATAGCGTGGATTACTAGCCCTACTCTATGGGAGAAGAGAAGAGCCTTGCCCCAGGGTCCCATATGCTGGTAAAGAACGGAGCTGGCTTGAAATGCCAGGCATATGTACCCCTGGAAGTCCAGTTCCCGTCTCCATCTCCCTGGAGCTCCAGATCCAGGCGTGCCCTGTGCACTGGGATGGGAACCCTTGGGGATGGCTGGAAAGGTCTCAGGTGGACACAGATGTTACTCCTTTGGAGTCACATGGTGGGAATATGTAATCTAATATCGAATTCACTTTATAATTCTCTTTCTTCTCAAAAGTCTCAAAATGATGCTAACTTGTCCAGAACCTCTCTCTAATGCGCTCTGGTCTTCCTTTCCAGTGAAGAGAGAACCATCTTCAGACTAAGACCCTCAGCAGTCATCAGCATCGTTATAATTACTACTTTATTTCCATTGTTTCAGTATGTCTATTTTTGCAGTTATCTTCTTAGAAAATTCTTTGGCATTGCCCTTCTTTGGAACTGGAATGAAAACTGACCTTTTCCAGTCCTGTGGCCACTGCTGAGTTTTCCAAATTTTCTGGCACATTGAGTGCAACACTTTAACAGCATCATCTTTTATTATTTTAAACAGCTCAGCTGGAATTCCAGCACCTCCACTAGCTTTTTTCATTGCAATGCTTCCTAAGGCCCACTTGACTTCACAATCCAGGATGTCTGGCTCTAGGTGAGTGACCACTCCATTGTGGTTATCCAGGTCATTAAGACTTTTTTTTTTGTATGGTTCTGTGTATTCTTGCCACATCTTCTTAATCTCATCTGCTTCCGTTAGGGTCTTGACACTTCTGTCCTTTGTTGTGCCCATCCTTGCATGAAATGTTCCCTTGGTATCTTCAATTTTCTCGAAGAGATCTCTGTGGCTTAGCTGCTAAGTCGTGTCCGACTCTTGTGACTCCATGGACCGTAGCCCACCAGGTTCCTCTGTCCATGGAATTTTCTAGGCAAGAAGACTGGAGTGGGCTGCCATTTCCTTCTCCTCTAGTCTTTCCCATTCTGTTGTTTTCCTCTATTTCTTTGCATTGCATACTTTTAAAACAAATGAAACTGGATTTTCACCGACTAAAGGAATGTAAAACTTCCTTTGCAAGTTTATCTATTTAAGCTTTTCAATAAAGGAAGTCCTTTCAAAGTGCAGTCCTTTACTGGAAAACATAAATGATAGCACTGGACTGGATAGTAGTAGAGATAGCGGGAACTCCTGCTGGGGTTCAGCCTCTCTACCCGTGCACATGGGGACCAGTGTTTTCAGCCATCCCGTTTTGAAAAGTCAGAATGCTAGATGCTACCCCATGTTGCTGAAGGTGTGGGGAAGTTAGCATTCTTGTAGGCGGTTTATGGAACTGTACGTTTGTCAAACCTCTGTCCAGATTTAAAAGACCTCTGCTCTTTGACCCAGTCATTGGAGTCATGACCTCAGAAAGTTGAAGATACAGGTACCTAAGCGCATTTCTTGTAAGAATGCGCAGGAGACCAGGAGTGGTGGCTGTTTCAAGACAGGAGAACTGGGGATAGGACAGAGAGGAAGATTTTTGACACTCATTTTATGTTCCTACAACTTTTCTCATGAGCATAAATCTTTTATAGCTTAAAACAATCTACCACGTGATATCTCTCATGCAAAATTCTAGCGCTCTCATTCTACACGAATAAAAATTTCCATTACCTTAAAACTCTAAGAGACAAAACGTGATCAGATACAGTCTGAATCGTTCTTCCGAAATAAATAAAGAAAACATAAATAAAACACGGAATTTAAATAAATAACTAAAAACACAAAAGACTCCATAAATCTGCATTACCTTATAGAGAAGAGAAACGCCCGAGAAGACAGAAGTCTCACTTACCATCCGCTGACAGCCTGCTCATCATACCTGGGGAAGAAGACATAAGGAAAGACATTCAAATGCAGCAGAAGGAAATATACCAAATTCGTGGATTTCCCCGGTTCAACAGATTTAAGAAGCTCTCTTCTTTGGAAAGTATGGCTATGAGAGCTCGTGCATGACTTAGGGTTTCCTCATTATTCCCATCACCCCTCTGTTCAGCCCCATCACCACCAGCAGACATCAGTGTCTCTACTCTAATTTCTGGGTTGTGTGTGTCTTTTCCATCAGTCTCTGAGTTCCTAAAGAGTGAGCATATATGATCCACCTTTGGGTTTCCATCACCCAACATGGCTCCAGACATACGTCAAATGCCCAGAAAATCTCGCTCAGAGTTTCCCCCCAGAGTTCACAGTCCGAGGGCATCTTGAACGTGGTGAGGTGTTTACCTACGATTCCTGAGGGCAGTCGGTCCAGAGTCGGCACGGTGGTGGAGGATACAGCCGTGGTGCAGAACGGTGGGACCAGGGGCCGCGGAGAGGAAGCCATGAGTAGAAACCAAAAGTAAGGTCAGATGCCGGGAGCTGGGGCGGACTCGGAAAGCGAGGCCGCCGTGGGCGCGGGGAGCGGCTAGGTGGGGTTATCCAGAGCGGCTTTGTGCTTGATTTCGGGGAGGTTTACGTGAGCGGGGGCGGGGGTGGCGGACACAGCCGTGGGCCATTCTTCAGCCAGGTAGGAAAGAGAGAAAGGAGCTATTCTTCACTGACTCTAGAAAAAAGCCCAACTCTTTCCTTATACTGATTTCACACCAACCCTCCCAGGTTAGCGAATTGTCCTCATGTTGTCAATGAGAATAGCTGAAGCTCTGAGATATCGTATTAATTTTTGAAGCCCCACACAGTGGATGAGTGAAAGCGCAAAAATTCAAACATAGATCTCTCCAACTTCCTCTATAAAGTTCTATTTCCTCACCCACAAGGTGAGTATATTAATGTCCATCGCTGGGTTGGGGTTAAGTGGTCTATATACTGATAAGAATAATAACAGTAACAAGCTTACATAGGGATGATTGCGTGTATGTCCATGGTGAGGGGCTTGGAGGCAGAAGAAGGAAGAATTATGTGTGCTAAGTCACTTCAGTCGTGCCCAACTCTTTGTGACCCCATGGACTGTAGCCCACCAGGCTCCTCTGTCCATGGGATTCTCCAGGCAAGAATTCTGGAGTGGGTTGCCATTTCCTCCTCCACAGATCTCAGATAGACCTGAATTTAGCTCTGCAACCAAATGGCTTTCCTTTAGTCACAAGTGGACCACAGAAATGTGCTCAATTTCTGATCAACTAGTTTTTACAGGGGAAGGAGAGAGGCATGCAGTATTTTCTTTTCATCAAGATATCCAGTCTTGACTTTTTATGTCTCTAGATCAGAAGCTGGGCTGTGGACAGTCACAAGAAGAAAGATCCTTGAAAGGCAGGCAAAAATTACCCCATCAACCAAGGGCAATCAGAACCCCAAGGGAGAGAGAGTGAACAAAAAGGTCACCTTTCAGCACTGTTGACTCGGCGCACACAGCAGGAAGGAGAGGTTCAGAGGTGGCCGGCAGGGATCAGAGAGAAGGCAAAATGCGTTAATTCATCCTTTTTACCCCGTGGCATCCCCCAGGTCCCGGGACAGCATGGGGACCCAGAATGAGAAGCTGGGTCCTGTTCCAAGAGCCATAGACCTCTTTGTGCGTCGTGCTCAGGCACTCAGTCGTGTCTGCGACCCCATGGACGGTAGCCCCAGGCCCCTCTGTCCATGAGATTCCCCAGGCAAGAAGGCTGGAGTGGGTTGCCATTTCCTTCTCCAGGGGATCTTCCCAACCCAAGGATGGAACCAAAGTCTTTCTTTACCCCTGAGCCCTCAGGGAAGCCCATAGGCCTCTTTAGAGACACATTTATCCCAGAGGTCAAGACACCCTGAGATACCATGGTCTGGGGCATCCAATCACCCACCCCCCTTACACCTGAGTCTCCGGAGGGTGGCAGACAAGGGTCTCCATAACAACCAATAGTCAGAGGCCAGGATGGTTAATACTTGGCGAGGAGCGAGCCTTGGCCAGTCTGCACCCTGTTTCTCTCCTCTACAACCCACCAGTGAAGCCACACAATGCAGTCCAGTCTGGTCGTACATGTTAGAGCACAAAGTCCTGCTGAAAATCCGACTGAAGCTATGAAGTCCATATTCCCAGAAAACCTCCGAGACTCTGTCCCTCACACCCCGTTTTGCACAAGATTACGGAGGCTGGTCGGCCTCCCCGACGTCCATCGGGTTGGCCCCAGGGATCCGCAGGCTCTGGGTTTGGAGCCGCGCTGAGACTGAGAGCATCCTGTGAGCTGCCCAGGTTGAAGATGAGAGACAGCCATCCCCCTGTCCCCGTCCCCCTTCCTCCTCCGGTTGAAGGCTCCCCAGTTACACTGGGAGAAGGAGATAAGACTTACATTTGACTGGAAAAGGACAACAGGACCAGGAGTCAGGGGATCCACGTGGAAGAAAAAAGCAAGAGAGAAGTGTGAGTTAACAGTCATTTATCCACCTCAGATGATTTCTGCATGCACGCCTTTCTCCCTTCATCTGAAAGTAAAAGTCACTCAGTCGTGTCCAACTCTTTGCGACCCCATGGACTATATAGTTCATGGGATTTTCCAGGCCAGAATACTGGAGTAGGTAGCCTTTCCCTTCTCCAAGGGATCTTGCCAACTCAGGGATCAAACCCAGGTCTCCCGCCTTGCAGGCGGATTCTTTACCAGCTGAGCCCCCAGGGAGGCCCAAGATAGGATGGGGCCCCAGAATGAGAAGCTATGTCTTGTTCTAAGAGCCTCTCTGTGTGTACGCTCAGTCTTCCTTCATTTAGCCTAGCCTATTCTTACGAGGGAGGGATTTCATGAGAGACTGATTTTTTGTAGTTTCTCATGTACAGTTAGACAAAGATCAAACAGCTCGGTTACACTGTTGGCAAGGATGTTGAGAACTCTACTTCTTTTTTTAAAACTTTTAATCTTATATTGGGGTATAGCCAATTCACAATGTTGTGATAGTTTCAGGTAAACAGCGAAGGGACTCAGGCATACGTAAACATGTGTCCATTCTCCCCCAAACCCCGCTCCCATCAGGCTGCCACGTGACACTGAGCAGAATTCTCTGTGCTGTAAAGTAGGTCCTTGTTGGTTCTCCATTTTAAATACATCAGTGTGTCCATGTCCATCCAAACTCCCTAACTATCCATTCCCCTCATTCTTCTTCTGGCAACCGTAAATTCGGAGAACACTTCTTTAGCTTTACAGTTTTATAAATGAATCCTACAGATCGATTTTATGTATATATGTGTGTGTGTGTCAGAATATAACTCTAGTAAAAATACTCCAAGTATTCTTTCTTTCTGATAAGAGCTCTCCATTCACCTACTGAGCCTGTCTTCCCCAGGCAAAAGGATGAACGAACAGCCCTTTGGATAGCAGGCATCACTAGAAGACAGAGATGTCTATGGCTTGCCTTGGCTCCCAAGACGAAGCCCACTTTTCCCCAGAATCCCCAAAGGGGTTCTAAAATCTACATGAATCTGAGAGGAACTGGCTATGGGAATACAGACTTGGGATGTTCACAGTTCTTACTTTTTTCTTCAGTTGCAACTGGAGGCGAAAGTGTTAGGCCATCCGGATCCCAGCAGGAACAGGAAGCAGGGAGCAGGGAGAGAATTCAGCGTTAGACTCAGATCACTGCAGTGCCCAAGGAGCCCAGAGCTGAAAGTGTCACTGGAGACGCACTAACTCATCCAGTCTATCGGGAAAGCTGCTTGAGTCCACGCATCCCTCTCGCCACCCATTATCCCTCTATCCACCCATTTACTTCTTCACCGTCCACTGATTTATCCATCTCACCATCATCCGTTCATCATCTGTCCATCCTGCCATTCATCCACCATCTAGCCACCCTTCCATCCACCCATCCACCACCCATCCATCCTTCCATCCACCCATCCACCACCCATCCATCCTTTATCCAACCATTCACCACCCATCCATCCTTTATCCAACCATTCACCACCCATCCATCCTTCCATCCACCCATCCACCATCCATCCATCCTTCCATCCACCCATTCACCCATTCACCATCCTTCCATCCTTTATCCACCCATTCACCATCCATCCATCCCTTATCCACCCATCCACCACCCATCCATCCTTCCATCCAACCATTCACCACCCATCCATCCTTTATCCACCCATCCACCACCCATCCATCCTTCCATCCACCCATCCACCACCCATCTATCCTTCCATCCACCCATCCACCACCCATCCATCCTTCCATCCACCCATCCACCATCCATCCATCCTTCCATCCACCCATTCACCCATTCACCATCCTTCCATCTACCCATCCACCACCCATCCATCCTTTATCCAACCATTCACCACCCATCCATCCTTTATCCACCCATCCACCACCCATCCATCCTTCCATCCACCCATCCACCACCCATCCATCCTTTATCCACCCATCCACCACCCATCCATCCTTCCATCCACCCATCCACCATCCATCCATCCTTCCATCCACCCATTCACCCATTCACCATCCTTCCATCTACCCATCTACCACCCATCCATCCTTTATCCAACCATTCACCATCCACCCATCCACCACCCATTCATCCTTCCTTCCATCCACCCACCCAACCATTCACCATCCATCGATTTATCCATCTAGCCATCATCCACACGTCATCCATCCATTATCCTGCATCATCCATCCCCCCTACATTCACTAGCCACATATACTGGCCACTGGTCTGTGCTCGATGATGGGGGTACAGGTGAATTAGACTCAATTCCTGCTCTGTAGGCATTTGTAACATTGCTAGGGAGAGAGATGTTGGTACAGGAGAAAATTAGACATCACAAACCCTGCTCTCATGGAACCTGTGACCCATGGAGGTCTTGCACATCTTACAGGCTCGTCACACTTAGCATGTCCAAAAGAGAACTTGTGGCCATCACCCTTCCACCCATCAAAAGATAAGATGTTACTTTTTGTTGATAAAATAAATATCCGTGCATTCATATTGATATAATTACTTGAATAAATAAATAGAGCAGAAGCATTGAGTCGTCTTACAGAAGCATTCCAACGGATACATGTAGCAGAAATAAGAGAAACAGAAAATCACCATCGTGCAAATACTACAGCAATCATTTTGGAGACAAGATCCACAGATGGATGCTGCAGTTCGTGGGGGGAAAGTCTGAGGAGGAATAGAATATCCGCGAAGTTCCCAGTGAGCTCAGCCAGGTTATCCACCAATTATAAAGGCGAAAATAGTAGCTGGTTGGTGACCAAACTTAACATCACGGGTACTAAGACACCTCGCCAACACGTCATCTCTGATAAAGCATGTCGAGGACAAGTTAACACGACTTCTGCGGGGCAATCACTCCCACCCCTGGTGTCACAGATTGTTGTGAGCGCTCGGTTATGTCCCACTCGTTGTGACCCCATGGACTATAGCCCGCCAGGCTCTTCTGTCCACGTGATTTCCCAGGCAAGAATACTGGAGTGGGTTGCCATTTCCTCCTCCAGGGGAGTCTCCTCGACCCAGGGTTTGAATCCGAGTTTCTGGCGTCTCCAGCCTTGGCAGATGGATTTTTTTTTTACTACCGCGCCACCTAAGAAGTCAGTGATTTAACCAGGGTTCAGACACAAGTCTGTGTGTCTCCAAGGGCAGGAGCTGTGATACCCAGGACTTGGCCACCCCTCCATGTCCACCAAGGGAAAGGGGAAGTGAGAATGTCTAAACAGGGAGCGGGAAGGAGCCTGGATGTGGACCCAAGGAGGCTCTCTGAGGCCAGCCACCAGGCCCCCGCCCGTGGTAACAAGAAACAGAGGACAGGGAGACGGCAGGAGGAGCTGGGGTTACCTTCCCGCGGGATGCAGGCGTCTGCCAGTCCCAGGAAAAGCAGAATCAGCAAGAACATCTTCAGAGAGGGCCCTGACTTGTGGATAGTGGGCTTGAGGGTTGGGGTGGATGAGCTCCTTCCAGGACCAACGGGACTCTGGTCACTCGCTGTTCTCCCAGATTCCAAGGGCGAAGCTAACTGCCCACACACACCCTCCAGCCGCCTGGAGGCTGACAGGTGTCTGCTCTGTGCCCACGACACCAGGGGCTGACACACAGACTGCTTCTTCCCATTGGTGTCTGCTTATTTATCTTTTTTTTTTTTTTTTAGGTGCCTGGGTAAGAGTTAAGTGCATCGGGTACTTTTCAAAAATTTTCGTTTATTTATTTAGCAAGCTCCGGGAGTTGGTGATGGACAGGGAAGCCTGGCGTGCTGCAGTCCATGGGGGTCGCAAAGAGTCAGACTCGACCAAGTGACTGAACGGAACGGATTTAGCTGTCTGGGGACCTTACTTGTGCCATGTGGGATCTAGTTCCCCAAGCAAGGATCGACTTGAGTCCCTGACATTGGGAGCTCAGAGTCTTAGCCACTGGACCACCAGCGAAGTCCTTGCTTATTTATCCTGGAACAACATTTTCGAATAATTTTATGCTGAGCCTGATCTTTGCCTTCCTACGACTCCCATCTCCTGTTTGTGTAGGACCCGTGACTTATAAGTGGGTTTTTAAAATATCCTGAGGGATTCCCTAGTGGCTCAGTGGTGAAGAATCTGCCTGCCAATGCAGGAGATGCAGGTTCGATCCCTGGGTCAGGAAGATCCCCTGGAGAAGGAAATGGCAACCCCCTCCAGTATTCTTGCCTGGAGAATCCCATGGACAGGGGAGCCTGGCGGGCTACAGTCCATGGAGTCGCAAAAAGTCAGATACAACTTAGCATCTAAAGAGCAACAGCAACAAATGATATGTTGCCCATACATCTCTTAAGAAGGGATTTGGGGGAATTCCCTGGCGGTCCAGTGGTTAGGACTCGACACTTTCACTGCCGGGACCAGGGGTTGGATCCCTGGTCAGGAACTAAGATCTCACAGGCCACACGGCAGGAAAAAAAAAAGTCAAAAAAAGAAAACAAGATTATTTCATGCATGAAGTATTCAAAGTCCTTTACTTTCATGCACAGTATACTGATCATTTCTCCAAGCCTTCAACTATTTAACAACCATTGCTTTGTAAGCAGAAGTTTTTTAAAAATTGTGTTTTGGCCACAGGGCTTTCAGGATGGAGCTGGAGCTTGTCATCCTGAGTGAAGTAATTCAGACAGAGAAAGACGAACACCATACAATATCACTTACATATGGAATCTTAAAAAAAATGATACAAATGAATTTATCTACAAATTAGAACTGGAATCACAGTTGTAAAAAACAAACTTATGGTTACCAGACAGTAAGGGAAGAAGAATCAATTCAGAGATTGGGGCTGACATATACACACTAAAGTGTCAGTCACTAAATCATGTCCGGCTCTGCGACCCCATGGACTTTAGCCCACCAGGCTCCTCTGTCCATGGGATTCTCCAGGCAGGAATACTGGAGTGGGTCTCTTGCATTGGCAGGCATATTCTTTACAACCGAGCCACCAGGGAAACCCTGTTTTCTGCACTGCAGGCAGATTCTTTACCATCTGCACCACCAGGAAAGACCCATGATTCCTCATGAAAGTGAAAGTTGCTCAGTTGTATCCAGCTCTCTTCAACCCCATGGGCTGTAGCCCACCAAGCTTCTGTGTCCATAGAATTCTCCAGGCAAGAATACTGGAGTGGGTAGCCATTCCTTTCTCCAGGGGGTCTTCCCAACCCAGGTCTCCCACATTGCAGGCGAATTCTTTACCCTCTGAGCCACCAGGGAAGAGTCCTCATAGTATTTCTTATTTCTGCAAAACCACAAATCAAGTACAAAAAAACTAGGAAAAGGTATTCTGAACATTTATTTTATTTACTTATATTTGCTTACTTAACTTCTAGTAGAAATGACTTTTAATACAAAAGGAGGGGTCGACTGCCCCAAACTACACCCCCAAGACTCCCTAAGGGTGGCAGAGTTCTCCAAACGTGCCAGAGGCTCGCGGAGTCCCCCACACTTAGGAAGATGTGGCCATGGTGGGCGGGAAGATCCAGGGTGGAAGATGGCCAGGTCTCCAGGCGTCTGAGGCCAGTGGGCGTCTGGTTTCTGCACATCTTTGATCAGGAGGCACTGGAGGGACTCTGAAGCTCACGTCCCAGGAGCAAGTGTTCCGTAACCTCCTCATAAATTCTCTTGAGGACGTGGGGGTCAGCCCTGGGGGTCATTCCCAGCTGACCCGCTGGCTCCGATGAGTCACCCCTTGCTGGAAGTCTACCATCTCACTGCCCCTGAATGCCTCCGTTGCTTCCCCCTTCCTTCACCCCTGTCCTGATTGCCGTGGCCTCTGACAGTGTCCTGGGTCCCCGCCCCTGCTTAGTCCTTCCTGTGGACCTCACTCAGATACGGGGCTCTCTCCCCACCTACCCTCTCCACTACCTGGGGCTCGTGAACCCCCTGCAGACAGTGGTCAAGCCCAGTCTACTCAGACCCCAAAACCAAGCTACCCATGGGCTCCACTGGGTATCTCCCTGGACGTCTGTCCCACCGACCCGCTCACTAACCACTGAAAATGGGCAGTCTTTGCTTTTCTTTTTTCAATTATGAAAATAATATAGCATGTTTACAGGAGAATTGGGAAATACAAAACAAAGTCACATATCACCCCCTTATATAATCTTTTTTTTTGCTTTTTGCCTTTACTTTTTCTTTTTAAAATTATGAAAATATGATAATACATTTACACAAGATTTGGAAAATACAGAACAAAATTACATATAGTTCCACTATTTGTTGCCATTGTTTAAGTAGATAAATTAAGTTTTTTTTAAGTCAGAGTTTCAATATCAAACTCTCAGAAATTAATAGAATGAATTTACAGAGAGGTAGACTATAGTAGACCTGAAAGGCGTTATCAACCAATTCAACATATTTAAGATTTATACAAGTTTCACACAGCAGGAGGATAGAGATTCTATTCCGGTTCTCATAGACTGTAAACTAGGAAACGCTGGTCACACCCAGGGACATAAGGGCAGGTGCAGAAATTTCACGGTCTAAAGATATTGCAGTCACACATGGCGTTTTCTCTTATTACTGTGGAATTATGTTAGAAATCAATATAAGATGTTTGGAAAAACCCACTTATTTCAAGCAGATTGTGACATCTACCAAGAGATCTTTGACTTCTCCATTAAAAGCCTCAATAAAGTTCGGAGACTGGAAAACCACAGAGGGCAATTGCAGAGGAGAAGGCATTGAAATGAGAAATTAATATCGAAATGAGAAGTTAATATCAAAGATACTTTAAAACCCGCATGTATTTGGAAATTAAATGCCTGCTTGTAAATGAGGGGTATGTCTAAGAAGCCGTAACGAGGAAAACTAGAAAATACTGGCAATAGAATAAAAATCAAAAGAGAATAAAAATGGGCACTTATGTTCCTCCTTCGGACCTGCCCTTCAACTCCAGTTTGCCCTCAGGAGGAGCGCCTTGGGCCCCTGGCTTGCTTTTCTTTTTTCTATTATTATTTTTCCTTTCTAGACTTGCTTTTCTTTATCACCATCTGCAGCAGGGGCCCTCGAGACACCTTTTTGAATGCTGCTGACTTTTGTCTTCACCCCTGCCTAACTCAGGGCATGCTCGTCACAGGGAGAGACAGCCTGGGCCTTGGCAGTGGGCTCCACATGGCTCCAGGCCTCCAGGGCCAGCTGGCCCCAGAAACCGCGATGTGGATTTTTTAAAGGAAATCATGATCATGTCACTCTTGTGTTTCAGTCTCTTTGCTGCTCTTCCTAATTGTTCTGCATTTAAAAAACACATGTGTGTAATGTGTGTATCTGTGTATATATGTATTTGTGTAGATATATATATATAATGTATATATTACGTATAGAAGCATGTTTATGTTATGTATATATGTATACATAGGAAACACAAAGACACACTAAGTATTAAGACTGCTTGTCTCAATGAATGGATAAAGATGTGAGATACACACACACACACACACACACACAGTGGAATACTACTCAGCCGTGTAAAGGACAAAACAATGCCATCTGCACCAACGTGGATGGACCCAGAGGTGATCACTCGAAGTGAAGTAAGCCAGACCAAGAAAGGCAAAGACCGTACGATATCAGTCAGTGTGTGGAACCTAAAATATGATACACTGTTGTTGTTGTTCAGGGACTAAGTTGTGTCTGACTCTTGGACTTGGACTCTCATGCGACCCCATGGACCACAGCATGTCAGGCTCCTCGGCCCTCCACTGTGTCCTGGAGTTTGCTCAAACTCATGTCCATTGAGTCAGTGTTGCTATTTTACAATCTCACCCTCTGTCGTCCCCTTCTCCTGTGGTTTTCAACCTTTCCTAGCACCAGGGTCTTTTCCAATGAGTCGGTTCTTCCAATCAGGTGGCCAAAGTACTGGAGCTTCAGCATCAGTCCTTCCAATGAATACTCAGGGTTGATTTCCTTTAGGATTGATGCTTCAAGATCAGAAACAGGCAATGACTGTAGTTGTTTTTTTTTTTTTTTCAATAAGCATTGAACCAAGCAGCCCAGCCTGGCAGCTCACAGTTGGCAAGTCATGTTTTCCAGATCTTCAGAGTGAACTTTTTGATGCCAGTTCAGCATCTCAACAGGCAGAAGTTGAGCATCACGCTCTGGGACTCATTAAAATTGCCTTAACAACCCTCGGAGGGACCCTGGAAGTAGGTGAGGCTGTTTTCTTCGTCTTTCCTGCCAGGCAGCATAATTATGATCAATTATTCAACCCATCTCCAGGAGGGTCAAGAAAAACAGCTTCATTTCTGAGGCCACGGGGACAGAGAGAACACCAAAGGGAAAAAAAAAAAAAAAGACTTTACCCTCCAAGCAAGAGAGGGAGGGGAACAAACAAATTTGAACGCATTAGAGGGAATTAAAACTTTGAAATTGTGAGAGGAGAGTGGCTTCTGGGCTGAAATTAGGCAGCACCTCCCTGTGAGCACTGACGCTGTTTCTTTCTTTTCTTTTCTGTTTTGTTTAACACTCATTTGCTTTGCACTGGGAGTTCCTGGTTGAATGACTTACTCTCTGCGGGCGGAATTTTCCTCGGGCTCTCCAATTACCCATTCCTCTTCCCTGCTCGCCACCCCAGGTCCTCAGCTGGCGTCTGACCCCACTTAGGCTCAAGTTTGACACTCTTGGAATCATAGGTTAGATACGACTCTGTGCAGTGGTTTTCACTACTAAATAGTCAACCAAAGCTTTTTAACCTAAAGTGAAGCGTCTTTACTGCTGCTAACAATAGCAGCTTGAGAAATGCGCACTTCATTTCTTTATTCTTTTTGTGGTAACCCTATTTAGTGTGGCGTGGGTCTCACACGCATGCCGGGGTGCGCACACCTGCACGCACACACCTGCCTGCACCTGTACCAAATACGCAAACAGAACCCCATCCTGCCTACGGCTAGGTAACCTGCTTTTTCTTCCAGCTATCAGTTTGTCGCAGACATTTTGCCAGCGCAGCAGATAAAGCTCCGTCTACAGCACACTCTTCTATCCTGTGGATGCACCATACCTTTATACATTCACTCTTTCAGTGAATATTTATGGGGCTTATGACACGGGCTGGGTACTGGGCTGACGACGTGGCCGCAAATAAAAAGTAAATAGAAGCAAAGGAAACTAGGCGAACCAAAAAAAGACATGTGCCAATGGGATTTTTAAAAAATAGAATGTACTAAGTAGGTTCTGAAGTTCACACTGAAAGAGGAAGTGCACATACACACAAGAAACTAGAACAGGGGCTTCCTTGGCCCAGCGGTTAAGACTTCGCCTTCCAGCGCAAGGGGTGCGGGTTCAGTCCCTGGTCAGGGAGCGAAGATCCCACACGCTTCGTGGGGTGGCCAAAAAAAAAAAAGATTGTCATTATAGTAATCAGAATTTTACCTCTACATAATACTTTGGGGTTAATAATGATTTATGTAATAATAAAATATTTCATGATAAAATTCAAATATAGCATTCTAGGAAAAGGAAAGAACGGCAGATCGTGTGCAATATCGTACGAAGGATCGAATTCCTTCCTGCACTAACAGCAGAAAGATTTATTTATTTTAAACAGACATTCATTCCTTGGGGCATCGGTTAGCAAAACGTTTCCCCATTTGAAGCACCGGTTATTTTTATTTTTTCATTTTATTTTTTACTGAAGGATAGTTGGCTTACGATACAATAGTTTCAGATGTACAAAGTAGTAATGTGGTATTTGTCTCAAGGGCACCGCTCAGGATATCCACACTCCGTGCTCACGTGTCCACTGGGTCACGTGTCCACTGGGTCACGTGTCCACTGGGTCACGTGTCCACTGGGTCAGGTCTTGCATCCAGAGTCCTCAGTCTCTGGTCTCGCTCTGTCTTTACAATAATTAGTTAATTAATTAACTTTTTGTTTATTTTTGGCTGTGGCTTCTGTTGTTGCGAGCATGGGCTCTAGGCACACAGGCTCAGTAGTTGTGGCACCTGGGCTTGTGGGATCTTCCTGGACCAGGGCTCGAACCAGTGTGCCCTGCGCTGGCAGGCGGATTCCTATCCACTGTACCGCCAGGGAAGTCCAACAACTAGAGAGAGCCCATGCACAGCAGCGAAGGCCCCCCACAGCCAAAATAAATAAATCCTTAAAAAAAAAAAAAAGGATGGCCTTATATTTGTGCCTCTGGAGGCAGAAAGAACAATACCCAGTTTGGCAAGAATGTACAGAAATGATACCCCTGCCCTCTGCTGGCTGGATGATTTCAAGAGAAATGTTCCAAGCTTGCAAAGAGTTAATTGTCACTTATTGATAGCTCAGTTGGTAAAGAATCCACTTGCAATGTAGGAGACCCCAGTTCGATTCCTGGGTTGGGAAGATGGTGCTGGAGAAGGGATAGGCTACCCACTCCAGTATTCTTGGGCTTCCCTGGTGGCTCAGCTGGTAAAGAATCTGCCTGCAGTGTGGGAGACCTGGGTTCGATCTCTGAGTTGGGAAGATCCCCTGGAGAAGGAAAAGGCTACCCACTCCAGTATTCTGACCTAGAGAGTTCCATGGACTATTCCCATGGGGTTGCAAAGAGTCGGACACGACTGAGTGACTTTCACTTTCACTCTTCACTTCATTTACTGCTACCTTCAATAAATGACATTGGCTAGATATTCGGTATCTAATACATATGGGCTCTATTCCCCACGTTGTACACAACATCCTTGTATTCTGACACCCAATAGTCTCTGCCTTCCATTCCCCCCCTTTCCTCTCATCACTAGTCACCCACTAGTTAGTTCTCTGTACCTGTGAGCCTGCTTTTTGTTATATTAACTAGCTTTTGTATTTTTTAATTAATTAATTTCAAAAATATTCATTTATTCAGCTGCTCAGAGTCTTAGTTTTGGCAGGCAGAATCTAGTTCCCTGACCAGGAATCTAACCAGGCGCCCCTGCACTGGGAGCTCTGAGTCTTAGCTACTGGGAAGTCTTTGTTGTATTAGCCATTTTTTTTGAGATTACACATAGGAGTATCAATAATATTATGCAATAATCGCTTTCCTCTGACTTACTTCACTAAGCGTAATGCCCCCCAGGTCCATCTATGTTGCTGCCAGTGGCAAAGTTTCATTCTTTTTTATGACTGAGTAATATTCCATTGTATACACATACCACACCTTCAGTCCTCTGCTGATGGACACTTGCCTTGCATGCATGTTTTGGCTGTTGTAAATACTGCTGCTGTGAACATTGGGGTGCATGTATATTTTACAATTAGTGTTTCTGGGTTCTGAGGTTCAACTGGGTGACAAGTTCTTCTCATGTCATGGAACAGTTCGACAATCAACCCTAGTTAATATGGGGATCTAGGGAGATGAGTTGTTTCAACAAGGTCTCCAACTAATGAACGTAGCATAGAAAACCAAACCCTTCTGAAACGCACGTCCATCTGTCCTGACCTCTAAGCATGTCCCCAGCTGACATTTTCTCCATTGCGCCCTCTTGCCCTAAGTGCTCCCAAGTCAGGGACTGGCTCTCAAACTGTACCAGGAGATGAAATGTCTCTATTTATATGGTGCTGGGGGAAATTTCAGGGGTCCCTCCCTGTTACCCCAAAAGTGGAATGATTGGGTGAATATTGTAGAATGAATTGTTTTAAGCAAGCCAGGGGGATTCATTTTCCATGGAAACTACACCATGACTTATTAAACAGGCCCCAATATTCGTTTAATATGAAGTGGGGGACTTCATTTATTGTACTTTAGCCTTTTATGGATTGCATTTTGGCAGGGGGGAGAAATGGATTGGTATTCCTGGTTTAGTGAATTTTTATTTTCATTTGCCTGAGGAGTTTACAGGAGTAAGAGAATAGAGATATGATAGTTGTTGGGTTACATAGCTATTTTTTCTTATGTAAATACAGCTCAAAAGAATTTTCTAAAATCAGCTTAAGAGCTACAGTATGAAAAGAACCTATGTTGGAGTAAGCATTTAGAAAATCAGAGGTTGTACTGCCATAGGGTGAAACAATGACACCTATCAGTTTTGGAAGTCTTCCTTCTTCTATATAACTAGGGAAGAAATATCAAAACAAGCACAGAGGGAAGACTTGGGTGCTCAGCTGTGTCAGCTGTGTCTGACTCTTTGTGACCCCATGGACTGTAGCCCGCCAGGCTCCTCTGTCCATGGGACTCTCCAGGCAAGAATACTGGAGTGGGTTGCCATTCCCTTCTCCAGGGGATCTTCCTGATGAAGGGATCGAACCTGGGTCATCTGCGTTGCAGGTGGATTCTTTATCCCGAGGCACTGGGAAGCCTTAGAGGGAAGGTATCTCCACATAATACTGGCCATGTACCAAACCGCAGGTATCATCTACTCCATATAAAAAAATATTGGAAGAGGAAATACACAGGACACTTATTTAACAGAAATGTCTTTATTTGAAATTTAGATTTCACTGGTGATCCTCTTTTTCATCTGGCCACCCTGCTAGGAGCATCCTATTTTACAATTAAATCTTCCCTAATGGGGGGACAATCAGCAGTGACCTCAGTTTCACAAAGAAGTATTGAAAACTAATGAGACCTGCATTCACTGAAAGAACACCACAAAGCCAAAACTTATCACAAAAACACAGGCTACACTAAAGTAGAAAACAAAATCTGAAGGGAAAGGTAAGTCATCACTCAAAGATTCGCCTAGTTCATGTGAATGGAACCCCATCGGGTTCCAGTTGGATCCTAAGTTCTTCACATGTCACCCTTTCATTGTATCACCTAAGTGACAAACAATCCTGAATTTCCTACTAGGAGCAGAGGGCACTAGGATCTCAGGGCAGGGTCCTAAACCAGTCATTTGGAATGGATTTTCTGGTGGCGTTTCCAAGTCCCCAGCTGACGGAAGGCACGGTGACACTCGGGGCACACGTAGGGCTTGACCCCAGAGTGGATGCGTCGGTGAACGCTGAGGTTCCCTCGGTGGCCGAAGGCTCTGTCACACTGCTCACAGCGGAAAGGCTTCTCCTGGGTGTGGGTCCTCTTGTGAGCGTGCAGTGTGGAGTTGTGGGTGAACTTCTTGAGGCAGAGATCACAGCTGTAGGGCTTCTCGCCAGTGTGGATCCGCTCGTGAACCCGCAGGTCCGAAGGCTGCATGAACCCTTTGGCACAGATGTCGCATTGAAAGGGCCTCCCTCCTGTGTGTGTCCTCTGGTGCAGGGTAAGCTGAGATTGATAAGGAAAGCTCTTTTTGCACACCCTGCATTCAGAGGGTGCCCGTCCCGGGGTTTCTGCTCCCTCAGGAACACTGGTGGGTCCCACGGTGCCAGATGAACCAACGGAATGGGGCCCAAGCTGTCCTGAGAGCTCTCCTTGGTCCAAACACGTGGCTGCTTCCGGACGCTCGTCTTGGCAAGTGGGGCTGCTGTCCCGTTTCCTTAGGACGTGTCTGCGATTCTTCAGAGGACCTCGTCTGGATCCACTCGTAGTGGAAACGTCTCCCTCTGGAACACAGGAGGAAAGGGTTCAGGAGCCACATCTGAAGTATCAGTTCCTTCCTGGGGACTCTCCCCTCTCTCTCTGCCCTCCCAGAATCTGCTGAAAGAAGAGATTCAGCACCATATTTATCAAGGAGCATTTTCCATGGTGCCAGCCTCATTGGAACCATCCCTAATCTTCGCCACACACTTCCCATCGACCAAACTACCTGAGTCTCGCTGATGAAACACTCTGGAACATTGATGACGGAGAAGGTTGGCACAGGAGAACCAACTCCTACCCGGCCCCAACACCAAGGGATGGAAGTGCTGGGCACCCCTTCCTGGACATCAGTGGAGGCAGTCATTACCTCCTGTGGTCTCCAAGTGTTTAATACTCACCACCATCCTGCAGAAGTTCAGGCTCTTGAGGCGGAAGGGTTCTTGTCACTCCTGTGTCTTCCAGCAGGTCCTTCTCCAAGTTCTCCTTGGAGGGCATCTGACCCTCCAGTTCACCTGTTTCAGGAATGGTCTCTGGCGGGAGAGCTTTCTGGCCCTGACAAGGGGCAACCAAGCAGAGTCAATCCCACTGCCTTAGCCCATGGCAAGCTCTGTCTCCTCTTTCCCCACCCCCCTAGTACCCTGATCTAAGACTCCAGCTTTCTGAATATCAGTTTGGGGGATATGCCCTGACTGCTTCCCATCACCCTGACTGGCAGTCCTCTCCTGATTCCCATGACTGTCCTTGATCTATACCGACCACCTCTGGCAATCAAGTCCACATTTCACAGCTGGCACTGCCAACTGTCTTGCACATATGTCTCCACCTCATCTCAAATCCTCCCTGCCCCTGACTCTGCAAGCAGAGGACTCTGGCTCTAGGGCTCCTGACTTCACCACTTGTTGATACGTTGCCTGGATTTGTCCTCCTCATGGAGGGTGGCCTGGGGCACAAGATGATAAGCAGTATAGCTGGTCTCTATTCATGAGAAATCCGTAGCATCTCCTCCCCCGATTCACGCTGCCAAAAAATCCACTCTCTCCAGACATACTCCAAAATCTTCTGGGGCGGGGCGGGAATGACTCCAACTGGGAATTTTTTATTCAATTCAATATTCAATTCAATTTACAATATTCCCCAATAGTAAGTGCCTCTGACGAAATCCATCATGGGTAAAACAGCTCTGAGCCCATTTACGCCTGACGAACTGACCCAGCACCATCCCGTGGAAACAGGACTCCTCTGTCCTCGTGCTTATGGCCACAAGCTTCCATGGTGAAGCACTAGGAAACATGGGTGAGTCTTCATTCTCACACTGGCTGGAAAACGGCTGGGCATGGAATGCAACCATGGGAATTCCGGCACGCAGTGGGTCCATTCTTGTCCTTTGCCAAGTTCTCCCAATTACTTTCGCAGCCACGCCCACCCGACCCTCTTCAACCTGCTCCCAGACTGTAGGTCAAGACATCACACTCACCTGCCCCCTCGACAGGTCCTTGGCTCCTGGCAGATGCTGCCCGTCTTGGCGCTCCTGCTGGCCCTCGTCTGGAGGGACGACACTGACTGTAGACTGGGGCTCCCTGGCTCCGTCTCCCCCATCGTGCCCCTCACTGACCTCAGATCCTAACATCTCAACATCCGAGACTGGCATCAAATAATCCTCGCCTTGGACACGGACTACAGTCTGTAGAAAAAAAATCAAATAGGATCTGTCTCCCTTCACAGGATCCAAAAAGGCATTCATTGCGTATCCCAGTCTAGGAGCCCACCTCCTGGAAGTGACATTTGAAAGAGCAACACCCTCAAAGTGAGGACCGACAGAAACATCTCCCGTGACGCCACAGGCAAGCGCGCACCCCTGTGGGAAGCACTGATTTCGAGCCAAGCCCTCTGGTCCTTCTGCTTCATCTCCCAGCTCGCAGCCCATCTTCCCACCGTTCCCTCTCTCACAGGGTCCCTAGGGTCCTACTCACCCACTTCTTCAGTTTCTGCTTATTTCTCAGCACCTCCTCCAGATCCTTACAAGTCTCGGCACCACTACTTCTGACTAAGACCTGGATCTCCGGCGGCATGCACAGCACGAACTGCTCCAGCACCAGCCTGTCCACCATCTGCTCCTTGGTGTGAAGATCCGGCCTCAGCCACAGACCGCAGAGTTCACGCAGCCTCCTCAGAGCCTTGATCGGGTCGGATTCTTCCGAGCTGCTGAACCTTCTGAAGCGGACGCGCAACTCTTCAAGGGCGGAGTCGGGCTTTTCCCTTCCGGTGTCCTGGCGTGGCGCAGACGCTGGCGACTCTGCGCCGGGGCTGTCCGCGAGGCGGCCACGAGCCCCTGTCTGGTTCTCAGCCATACTGACTGCAGAGTTTTCAGTAGGACTCTGGACAAATGCTTCTAGAAGTGGGTGCCCAACTGACCCCGATAGACAGGACCTTCCTCTTGCTTTTCCTCAGTAAGAGATTCAGTATTCGGGGGGGGCAAAAAAGAAAAAAAGAAGAATGTTGCCAATTAGTTTATTTTCATCCACCCTACCATCCCTCAGCCCAATACTGGGCATGAGTCCCCCTGCAGTATTTCATACCAGGGACAAGAATCCATTCTATTCTCCCGACATCCATCTTAGACTACAACAAGAAACTGCGTAGTCAAAAATGTCCCCAGGGCAGTGCTTAAAAGCCCTTGTTGAAAAAATGAACCACACCACAGGACCCCGTGGAGTGCGGAAACGACCTCATTCCCCGAAGCGTTCCACGAATGAACCACGGTGTATGTGTGGCCGGAGGGCGGTCGCTGGATTTCACACGGTCTCTGAGCGAATGCAAGGTGAACAGAAAGCCAGGACTTAGTGAAACCCACTTCCACGTGCCCTGACTTTCTCGCGTTCTCTTTAGACAGTCCCCATCAATTACCTCCTTGAAGCCTTCTCGCCTGGGTCCGCCTCAGCTGGGGACTTGCCCTCGAACTCGGCAGGCGGACAAGCGTCTCCCTGCAGCGGGAGGCGATGCCGCACTTCCCGGCCTCTTGCCCAATCAGCGCCTGGATGGCGTAAGGGCGGGGCAAACACCATCGACCCTCCCGCTTTCCTCGATGACCAGGGATTCGCTTGCCCTTGGAAACTCGCTCGGGAGAAACCACGATGCGCTAAGGAGGCCTCCACAGTGGCTGAGTGATCCATTCTGTGTATTGTTGCTTGGTTTTGCGCTCGGCCAAGCAGGGAGGCGCGTTGGATCTCAGTTCCCAGACCGCGGAAGGAAACCACGCCGCCCGCAGCGGAAGCCCCGAGTCTCAACCGCTGGACCGCTGGGGAAATGCCTCGGTTTCTTTTCGGATTTTATTTATTTGGGACTTTGGGGGTGGTTTTGCGGTGAACGGATTGGTTTTAATGATCTCGTGAATTTTTTGTCTCACTGCCAGGAGGGTTTGACAGAGTCAGGGACATGATGGTGGGAGCCAGATGGGTTTGACTCCTCTCTGTTCCTGAGAGAGAAGTCTTAAAAGGGTTTTCTAAAATCAGCAGATGAGCCAAGGTGTGAGAAGAACCGACTTCTAAGCAGCCTTTTTGAAGACTAGAAGTTGCCCACCAATAGGAAATAAGAGTGACACCTATCACCTTCGGAAGCCTTCCTGTCTCTAAACACCTCGGGAAGAAATACCCGAACAAGTATGGAGTGAGTGAATCTATCTCAGCATAATAACAGCCATGTAGGCAAAACCAGGGCTATCACCTATTCCATGTAGAAAAGTCTTAGAAAATACGCAGAGCACTCTTTGACAGAAATGTGTTTATTTGAAATTGAAATTCCACTGGAGAGCCTGGCCTCTGTGCCAGGAGGGTGCAGTTTTACAGTGAAGTCCCGCCTAACAGGAAGGCGGTCAACAGTAGGCTCAGTTTCATGAAGTACGGGTAACTAATGAGACGTGCTTTCAAGAGAATAACAAAACAAAGCAAAAACTTAGTGAAACAGGCTACACTAAAGTGGAAAACAACATCCGAAGGGAACCATAAGCCATCACTCAAATATCCCCCTCATTCACTGAATGGAACCCTCTGGAGCCAACATCCTCCAAAACTGTTCACGTCATCCACCCTTTGTGTTACAGAAGTGACAAGTCATTGTGAAATTCCTTCTTGGAGGAGAAAGGACTTGGACCCGAGGGCAGGGACCTGGGCCAATCATTCGGAATGGGTTTCCTGTGGGGATGACAGAAACCAGGGAGCGGAAGGCCGGTGACACTCGGGCACAGTAGGGCTCGAGTCCGAGTGTGAACACTGAGGGTCCCACTGTGGTTGAAAGCTTTGTCACAGTGCTCAGAGCAGAAAGGCTTCTCTTGGGTGTGGGTCCTCTGGTGTGCAAGCAGTGTAGAGTCGTGGATGAACTTCTTGGGGCAGAGATCACAGCCTAGGGCTTCTCGTCCTCGTGGGTCTCCTGGTGAACACACACAGGGGCGGAGGCTGCATGAACCATTGGACATGGATGTGGCTTTTTTTTTTTAATTTAGAGTTAAAGAACCGTCTCTCTTTAATGCAGTTCCAGAGTAAGGGCCCATTACTTTAATAAGCATGGGCTCAGCAGAAGGCTCGAGAGGATGTGTGTAAAAGAATGTTTCCAAAGGCTCCAGAGGTGACCCCAGCCCTGCTTCCTGCTTCCCCTGGACAATAGTCCGTCTCCTGGGTGGGGCAGCTACTTGGTCCAGCTGACTTTGGGGATGTCATAGTGCTCCGTGAGCGTGTCCAGGTGTCTGTTGAAGTCCTCCACTCTCTGCTTGTGGGATGTGGATGCTTTCTTCAGGACCCTCTCCATCTGTTGCGTCTCCTGCACCTTCTCAAAGGCCACCTGGGCTGGGGTCCGCTTGTGAAGGTGGCGCCTCAGCTCCTCCTCCTGGTTCTTCTGGATTTTTCCCATCGTTTGCAGGAGTTTTGCCTCGTCTCTGTCCTTTTTCTTCTTCCGCTTGGTCACGCCAAGCTCTGGGACTCCTTTCAGCTTCAGGGGTCCCTTTTGGACCTGCTCATAGGCGTCCATGCTGCCCATCTCTGGATTCGGATTTCTAAATGGACAAAAGTGGGGGGCCCGTTTTCTCAAATGGAAATTGGGACAGTATCGTTCTCTACTGTAGATCCGGGAGGTTCTCTCTGTGCAGGTTAACACAAATGAATGCAGACGAACATCTCTGCTTAGGCCAGGGGGCCGAGGTTCAGAAAGCCTTGTGGAATAATTGCACCACACCACACCATGGAGGGTGGCAACACTCTCCCCCCTCACAGAGAGCTCCGGCTCAGCCATGGTTAATACGGAGTTTAAGGGAGACCCACTGCTTTCACAAGGTCTTTGAGCTGATGCAAGGTGAGTAGAAAACCCAGCCTTCCGAAACCCCCCACCTCCTTCTGTACTGATTCCCAAACCTTCTCCTTAGACGTTCTCACTCATCACTTACCTCCTTTGAGCCCTCGTGCCGGCAGCTTCCTCAAGTCGGTGACTGGCTATCAGAGTGTGTTGGGGGCTGAAACGTCTCTATTTATAGAGAGCCGGGGGAAATGGCAAGGGTCCCTGCTTATTACCCCATCAGCACAGTGATTGTGTAAGGGTGTGTCAACCCATTCATATGACCTCATTCTAGATAATCCAATTTATCCATGGATCCAGTTTCACACGAACACTGAACCAGGAAAAAACACAATTTATCAAAGAGGCCTCCATGGTGGTTTTGTGGGAGACTTCTCTCATAGCTCAGTTGGTAAAGAGTCCGCCTGCAGTGCAGGAGACACTGGTGTCATTCCTGGGTCAGGAAGATCCGCTGGAGAAGGGACAGGCTACCCACTCCAGTGTTCTTGGGCTTGCCTTGAGGCTCAGCTGGGAAGGAGGTAAAGTGGGAGTCTTTCAGTCAAGTCCCACCCTTTGTGACCCCGTGGAGATACATTCCATGGAATTCTCCAGGCCAGAAGACTGGAGTGGGTACCGTTCCCTTCTCCAAGGGATCTTCCCAACCCAAGGAGCGAACCCAGGTCTCCCGCATGGCAGGCAGATTCTGTACCACCGGGGAAGCCCATGCACGTCTTGGCAGTAAGGTTGATTTTCCTGGTCCAGCAAATACTTTCCTCATTTGCCTGGAGAGCTGGAAGGAGTCACAGCATAGGTATCTGACAGTTCTAACCAGTTTGGGTCGCCTACGCGTCCCTGGTGGCTCAGTGGTAAAGAATCTACCTGCCAAGGCAGGAGGCGTGGGTTCACTCCCTGGGTTGGGACAATCTCTCGCAGAAGGAAATGGCCAAGCCACCCCAGTTTTCTTCCCCGGAAAATTCAATGGCCAGAAGACCCTGGTGGGCTACAATCCATGGAATGGCAGAGTTGGACACAAGTGAGCGACTAAACAGCCCTGTATAAATTCCGCATGTAGAGATCTCGGACAAGGTCAGAATCCTGTATGTTCTGTAGGGAATGTGCCACTTTTGGGGTTGCAGTCTGGCTTTTTGGTAAGTACAATTTGGTGTGGCACAGACACTGGTGGTTCTGATTAGGGGCTGTCTGGGACTATTCCAGGACCCGACAAAAAATGTACATTCTTTAACCATAGTGACTGAGGAATTTACTACCAAAATGTTGAGCACGTGCTTCTAGACGCCCATGACAAATTCACCCGTATGTAAAGGGATTTCCTCTACCTTTCGTTAGCAACGTATTCACTTTTCTGAAGAATGGGGACAAAAGATAAATGAACAGCATTAGTTTCATTTTATTCCACCCTTCCATCTCCTCTACATTCCTCATCCCAAACCCCATACCATTCCCTCACAGGTACAATATCTCATATTGAATGGACATTAGTCCATCCATCATTCTTCTGACATCCACCTTTCCAGGAAGAAAAGGTTCAAATGTCTGAATGGCTCCCTAGATTTTGACTTCTGTAGTCTGGGACTATGTTGTTCTTTGCTGTACTTTCAAGAAATTTACAATGTGTGAGACTCCTGAAATGGATATTAACAGCAATGCCAGGTTTTATATTATTTGGTCAAGACAAGCCACCAGGCAAGGCTCTCAGTCATGATTCTTCTGGGGAAAAAAAATACGAGGAAGACTATTTAAACACTGAATTCCATGTAATATAGTGACGTTGGAAATATTCAGCAAAGATTGTCCACCCAAAACATTTCCTTGCTGTCACCAGGGTATTTGTTAGCTCGAAGGAAGGGATGCACAAAAGGATCCGAAGAAAATAAAGTTCCTCATCAGATACTTGTTATGGTCATGAAACACGCAATGTGCAATTTTGCCTCTTTTATAAAGTGTACAATCTTGTTCCACCACGTTCGTTCACAATTTTGTGCAACTGTCAATTTTGTCTACTTCTAACTTTTTTCATAACCCCAAGAACAAAATGTGAATCATGAACAGTCCCTCCCCATTCTCTGCCCACCTTCCCCCTTACCCTTGGCATTCCATTCATCGACTTCTTGCATCTATGGGTTCAGTTCCGTTCAGTCGCTCAGTGGTGTCCGACACTTTGAGACCCCGTGAACCGCAGCACATGAGGCCTCCCTGTCCATTACCACTCCTGGAGTTTACTCAAACTTTTGTCCATTGAGTCAGTGATGCCATCCAACCATCTCATCCTCTGTTGTCCCCTTCCCCTCCTGCCTTCAATCTTTCCCAGCATCAGGGTCTTTTCAAATGAGTCAGTTTTTTGTATCAGGTGGCCAAAGTATTGGAGTTTCAGCTTCAGCGTCAGTCCTTCCAATGAATATTCAGGACTGATTTCCTTTAGGATGGACTGGTTGGATCTACTTGCAGTTCAAAGGACACTCAAGAGCGTTCTCCAACACCACAGTTCAAAAGCATCAGTTTTCTGCAGCTCAACTTTTTTTAAGTCCAACTCTCACATCCATACATGACTACTGGAAAAACCATAGCATTGACTAGATGGACGTTGGTTGGCAAAGTAATGTCTGTGTTTTATAATATGCTGTCTAGGTTGGTCATAACTTTTCTTCCCAGGAACAAGAGTCTTTTAATTTCATGGCTGCAGTCACCATCTGCAGTGATTTTGGAGCCGCCCCCTGCCCCCAGAATAAATTCTCTCACTGTTTCCACTGTTTCCCCATCTATTTGCCATGAAGTGATGGATAGGACCGGATGCCATGATCTTAGTTTTCTGAATGTTGAGTTTTAAGCCAAGTTTTTCACTCTCCACTTTCACTTTCATCAGGAGACTCTGGTTCTTCTTGGCTTTCTGCCATAAGGGTGGTGTCATCTGCGTATCTGAGGTTATTGATATTACTCCTGGAAATCTTGATTCCAGCTTGTGTTTCATCCAGCCCAGCTTGTCTCATGATGTACTCTGCATTTAAGTTAAATAAGCAGGGTGACAGTATACAGCCTTTACGTACTCCTTTCCCAATTTGGATTCAGTCTGTTGTTGCAAGTCCACTTCTAACTGTTGCTTCCTGACCTGCATACAGACTTCTCAGGAGGCAGTTCAAGAAGTCTGATATTTCTGTCTAAGGATTTTCCATAGTTATTGCGATCCACGCAGTCAAAGGCTTTGGCATAATCAATAAAGCAGATGTTTCTCTGGAACTCTCTTGCTTTTCCAATGATCTAATTGATGTTGGCAATTTGATCTCTGGTTCCTCTGCCTTTTCTAAATCCAGCTTGAACATCTGGAAGTTCATGGTTCATGTACTGTTGAAGACTGGCTTGGAGAATTTTGAGCGTTACTTTGCTAGCGTGTGAGATGAGTACAATTGTGCAGTGGTTTGAATATTCGTTGGCACTGCCTTTCTTTGGGATTGGAATGAAAAGTGACCTTTTCCAGTCCTGTGGCCACTGCTGAGTTTTCCAAATTTGCTGACATATTGAGTGCAACACTTTCACAGCATCATCTCTGAGGATTTGAAATAGCTCAATTCGAATACCATCCCCTCCACTAGCTTTGTTCATAGTGATTCTCCCTAAGGCCCACTTGACGTGACATTCCAGGATGTGTGGCTCTAGGTGAGTGATCACACCTTCGGGATTATCTGGGTCATGAAGATGTTTTTTCTATAGTTCTGTGTGTTCTTGCCCCCTCTTCTTAATATCTTCTGCTTCTGTTGGGTCTATACCATTTCTGTCCTTTATTGAGCCCATCCTTGCATGAAATGCAAGGCAGGCTCCTCTCCAGTCTGGGCACAGGCTTCTCACTGCAGTGGCCCCTCTTGTGTGTAGCCCAGGCTTTCCGGGCTCTGGGCTTCAGTAGTGGCGGCTCCCAGTCTGAGTGGTTGTGTCGCGTGGCCTTAGCTGCTCTGAGGACTGGGATCTTCTCGGGTCAGGGATGGAACTCGTGTCCTTTCATTGGCAGGCACAACCTTTACCACCGAGCCCCCGGGGAAGCCCTATTATTCATTTTTCTTAACTAATACTTAACTGCATCTGTGTTTTGAAGTCTTATTCATATTTCATCATATTAATTTCTTGTGTTTATTCTTCGATAATGGTTCTAATACCCGTGTTTCTGAAGAGACCCAGTCTTTATATTCTATATTGCTTCTTTGAATTAGTTGCCTCCTACTTGGGCCTGTAAGTTAACATCCTTTTAAACAGAAGAAGGCAACAGAGGATGAGATGGTTGGGTGGCATCACCGACTCAATGGACACGAGTTTGAGCAAACTCCCAGGAGATAGTGAAGGACAGGGAAGCCTGGCATGCTGCAGTCCACGGAGTTGCAAAGTGAAAGAAAGTGAAGTGGCTCTTTGTCATCCCATGTAGGCCACCAGGTTCCTCTGTCCATGGGCTTCTCCAGGCAAGAATACTGCAGTGGCTTGCCATTCCCTTCTCCAGGGGATCTCCCGACCCAGGGAGCAAACCCACGTCTCCTGCATTGGCAGGCGGATTCTTCACCACTGAGCCTCCTGGGAAACCATGAGAGAAGCTGCCACAATTCTGAGAACTGACCCGAGAAATGAAAACAAACGGACCCGGAACTGAAGGTTAACTGTATTTACAACAATCAAGCTGACACTGATCAGACCAGTGATGACCAGTTTCAAGATGATTGTCAGAGCTGACTGTGCTGTTTCTGCCTGTAGCCCCTTCCCTCCATCTGTAAAAGCTGTTGCTCACTAAGTGTCCGGGGTGGGAGGTGGGGGCAGTCAGCCATTGGACAGACGTCTGCCCTGCCCTCCACAGTTGTTGGAGAAGGACATGGCACCCCACTCCAGTACTCTTGCCTGGAAAATGCCATGGACGGAGGAGCCTGGTAGGCTACAGTCCATGGAGTCGCAAAAAGTTGGACATGACTGAGTGACTTCCCTTTCACTTTCAACAGTTGCTGGCATCCAGAATAATGCTGGATCTCCTTTCCCCCAACCTGGCCTCTGTATTGGCTTTTGAGTGGCGAGCAGCCAGACGCCAATATCTATTAAAATATCAGCCTTGAGTTTGCTGCCCCCAACAAATTCCCAGGCTAATTAATAGAAGAAAACGCTGGTTCCTTGAAAAAAAAAAAAAAAACTTTATTATCTCCATTCTGCTCCAAATGACCTGTCTTCATTTCTACTGGAGGAGAGCCAGGTGGGATGAAAGAGTGCTACCTTGAAGAATCTTTTCAAGCCGAGACACCCTGGACTCTCAGTGTTCAAATGGGCATTAATCTTACATCACCTAACTGTCCATAATCCCAAGAGAATGCAGTCACTTTAAATGCTCGAATGGCTGCTCAGGCGCTTCAGGCGTGTCCGACTCTTTGCAGCCCAGCAGACCATAGCCCGCCAGGCTCCTCTGTCCGTGGGACTCTCCAGGCAAGAATACTGGAGTGGATTGCCATTCCCTTCTCCAGGGCATCTTCCTGATCAAGGGATCGAACTTGGGTCTTCTGTGCTGCAGGCAGATTCTTGACCCCTGAGCCACTGGGGAAGCCTTACAGAGGGAAGGTATCTCCACAAAATAATGGGCATGTACCAAACCGCAGCTATCATCTACTCCATATAAAAAAATCTTGGAAGGGGAAATACAGAGGACACTTCTTTGACAGAAGTGTCTTTGTTTATTTGAAATTTAGATTTCACTGGTGATCCTCTTTTTCATCTGGCCACCCTGCTAGGAGCATCCTATTTTACAATTAAATCTTCCCTAATGGGGGGACAATCAGCAGTGACCTCAGTTTCACAAAGAAGTACTGAAAACTAATGAGACCTGCATTCACTGAAAGAACACCACAAAGCCAAAACTTATCACAAAAACACAGGCTACACTAAAGTAGAAAACAAAATCTGAAGGGAAAGGTAGGTCATCACTCAAAGATTCGCCTAGTTCATGTGAATGGAACCCCATTGGGTTCCAGTATGATCGTGAGTTCTTCACGTCACCCTTTCATTGTATCACCTGAGTGACAAATAATCCCGAATTTCCTTCTAGGAGCAGAAGGCACTTGGACCTGATGGTGGGGTCTTGGGTGAATCATTTGGAATGGATTTTCTGGTGGCGTTTGAAAGTCCCCAGCTGACGGAAGGCACTGTGACACTCGGGGCACACGTAGGGCCTGACCCCAGAGTGGGTGCGTCGGTGAACGTTGAGGTTCCCTCGGTGGCTGAAGGCTCTGTCACAGTGCTCACAGAGGAAAGGCTTCTCCTGGGTGTGGGTCCTCTTGTGAGCTCGCAGCGTGGAGTCGTGGGTGAACTTCTTGAGGCAGAGATCACAGCTGTAGGGCTTCTCGCCAGTGTGGATCCGCTCGTGAACCCGCAGGTCCGAAAGCTGTATGAACCCTTTGGCACAGATGTCGCACTGAAAGGGCCTCTCTCCTGTGTGTGTCCTCTGGTGCAGGGTAAGCTGAGATTGATAAGGAAAGCTCTTTTTGCACACCCTGCATTCACAGGGTGCCCGACCCGGGGTTTCTGCTCCCTCAGGAACACTGGTGGGTCCCACGGTGCCAGATGAACCAACGGAATGGAGCCCAAGCTGTCCTGAGAGCTCTCCTTGGTCCAAACACGTGGCTGCTTCCGGACGCTCGTCTTGGCAAGTGGGGCTGCTGTCCCGTTTCCTTAGGACGTGTCCGCGATTCTTCAGAGGACCTCGTCTGGATCCACTCGTAGTGGAAACGTCTCCCTCTGGAACACAGGAGGAAAGGGTTCAGGAGCTACATTTTATCATTATTACTTTTTTAAAATATAAATCTATTTTTTTTTAATTGGAGGTTAATGACTTTACAATATTGTATTGGTTTCACCATACATCAACATGAAATCTGCCACAGCTATACTCATGTTCCCCACCAGGAGCTACATTTTAAATATCAGTTCCTTCTTCAGGATTTTCCTGTCTCCCTACGCTCCCAGAATCCGCTGAACGAGATTCAGCGCCGCATTCAACAAGGAGCATCTCCTGTGCTGCCCGCCTCACTGGGACCCTGATGTTGGCTGAGAAGTTCCCATCACGCAACCCAGCTAAGAGCTCAGACTGTGCGACTCTGGGACGCTGATGATGGAGAAGCTTGGCACTGGACAATGGTCTCCACCCCACCCATCCACGGATGGCGATGCAGGCTGCCCGGTCCCTTGCCACCATGGGCAGGAGCCGCTAAACTGCTGAATTCCATGGTTTTGAATACTCACCAGGACCCTTCAGAAGTTCAGGTTCTTGAGAGAGAAGGGTTTTTGTCTCTCCCCTGTCTTCCAGCAGGTCCTTCTCCAAGTTCTCCCTGGGCATCTGACCCTCCAGCTCACCTGTTTCAGGAACAGTCTCTGGCGAGAGAGCTCTCTGGTCCTGACAAGGGACAAACAAGCAGAGTCAGTAACCCAGCTACCTTAGTCCGTGGAAGACTGGTTCCTGTTTTCCCATCTGCCTCGTATCTTGATCTAGGACTCCACCTTTCTTAATGTCATTTTAGGGGATATGCCCTGACTTCTTCTGGTCCACCCCATCACCCTGATTGATAATCATCTCCTGATACTCGAGACTGTCCTGGATCTATACAGACTGCATCTTGCAATCAAATCAGGACATCACAGTTGGCACTCTGACTTCTCTATGCATAGGTCTCTCCAAATCATGCCCACTTCTGCCTGCCCCTGACTCTGGAGGGAAAGAAGTCTAGGTCCAGCAGCTCTCTTGACTCCATCATTGTTGGAGACTTTGCCTGGATTCATCTTTGTGATGGTGGTTACCCGATACATAGGAAGAAGATGACTAGTACTCTTGGTCTCTACTCCATGCAAGTCAATAGCATCCCTGCCCATACCCAACCTTATTTGAACAGATCAACTGTCTTCCATTCATTCTTCAATGTCTTAAACTGAAAGTGTTAGTCGCTCAGCTGTGTCTGACTCTTTGCAACCCCATGGACTATAGCCGCCAGATTCCTCTGTTCATGGGATTCTCCAGGCAAGAACACTAGAGTGGGTGGCCATTCCCTTCTCCAGGGGATCTTCCTGACCCCGGGATCAAACCCACGTCTCCTGCATTGTTGGCAGATTCTTCACCATCTGAGCCACCAGGGAAGCCCAGTGTCTACTGGGGGGCAAAATGAGTCCAGTTTGGAGTCACTCCTTCAGTTGCAAGGAATGATCATATTCTGAAATATAACGTGCCCCTGGGGGAAGGGGCCGTGGGCAAATCAGCTGTCAGTGCATTCACCTGTAGCAAACTGAACCTAGCATCATGTCAGGAAGACAGGACCTTCTCCCCACGCCTAAGACTAGAAGCTTTCATGGCAGAGGGACAAAGATGGATTATCTTCATTCTCACACTGACTAGAAAAAATGCCTAGGAACTGAATGCATGCACGGGAATTCCTGGAAGCAATGGGTCCATTCCTATCCTTTGCCAAATCTCCCGAGTACTCCAGCAGCCACACCCACCTGACTCTCTTTTACCTGCTTCCAATCTCTCGCCGGCTCCCTAGACGGGTCCGCGGCTCCTGGCAGATTCTGCAGCTCTTGGCTTCCCTCCTGGCCATCCTCTGGAGGTATGACCCTCACGGGGGGTTGGGGCTCCCCACACGGGTCACTCTCATCATCCATGTCGCCGGCCTTGGCTTCAACCACCCCAGTATCGGGATCGCGCACAAGATAATTCTGCCCTTGTATGCAGACTGTGGTCTGTGAGGGGAGAAATCAATCAAGATCAGTCTCTATAAGACCTGGAATGTAGCTTTCGGGCATCCAATGGCATTGACAATAGACGCTCACATTTGGTGTAAACGATCTACGTCCTTCGAATTGAGACAGCCAAAAATATGTCCCAAATTGCCCACGTGTGGACTTCTCTCACCTGCTTGGGAGTCACTGACACAGAGCCAAGCCCTCAGGTCCTATCTTGTGATCCCTGCAGCTTGCAGCTGTCTGCTCGCCCCACACCCATCACTGAGGTCCTACTCACCCATTTCTTGGGTCTCTGCTTGTTTCTCAGCACGTCCTCCAGGTCCTTGCAACTCTGCACCCCACTCTCTTTGAGCAGGACCTGGCACTCCAGGGGCATGCAGACCATGAACTGCTCCAGCACCAGCCTGTCCATCATCTGCTCCTTGGTGTGAAGATCCGGCCTCAGCCACAGATGGCAGAGTTCACGGAGTCTCCTCAGGTCCTCAATGGGGTCAGATTCCTCCGAGCTGCTAAAGGTTCTGAACCGGACGTGCCAGGTTTCCTGGTCACACTCTGAGTTTTCCATGAGTGTGTCTTGGGGTGGCACGGACGCTGGTGACTCTGCCCCAGGGCTGTCTGTGATGTGTCCACAACCCTGAAAAATTGTCTGGTCCTCAGCCATATGGATGGAGGACATTTCCAGTAGGACTCTGAGCAAATGCTTCTAGAAGTGGGTGCCCAGTTGACGCCTATGGAAATGGATTTCCTCTGCTTTTCCTCAGCATTAAAGTCACTGTGTAGCAGTCTAGGGAGGAAAAAAAAAAAAAAAAAAGAAACAAATGGGTTTCATTTTGTTCCACCCTTGCGTCTCCCCTACATCCGAGTATTGGACACCATTGCCCGACTCATTCAATATTTCATAAAACTGTCTGGTCAGAAGTGACCATAAGGCTTCCTTGGTGGTCCAGTGGCTAAGAATCTGCCTACCAATGCAGAGGGACATGGGTTTGATCCCTGATATGGGAAGATACCACCTGCCTATGAGCCCGTGCTCCACAACTCTTGAGCCTGAGAGGGGCAACTACTGAACCCAAGCTCTAGACTCCCGGCTCTGCCATGGGAGAAGTTGCTGCAATGAGAAGCCCATAGCCCTCAGCTAGAGAGTAGTCCCCACCAGGTACGACCAGAGAAAGCCCTCACAGCAAAGAAGACCCAGCCCAGCCAAAATGAAGGAATTAAAAAAATTTTAAAGTAGTAATAACTATATATGTAGTTTCTAAATGGCGATAGGGTCACTGCTCAGACACCCTTGAAGAAAACGAGCCACCTCACAGCACCACGTGTGGAAACATTCTCCTCCCCTCACAGAAGAGCTCGATTAACCCTTGTTCATGTGGGGTTAGAGGAAGATCTCCTGTCACAAGTCTCCCAGCTAATGCAAGATGAGCAGAATGCCAGACCTTTCTGAAACCCACCCGTGTGTCCTCATTTCTAAGCCTTCTCCTTGGACGTGCCCACTCATCACTTACCCCTTCGAGGTTTCTTGCCTTCAGCCTCCTCAGGTCAGGGACTGGCTCTCAAAGTGTGTCTGGAGCCGAAATGTCTGTATTTATAGAGAGTTGGGTGAAACTGCAGGGGTTTCTGGCCATAACCTCATCATCCCAGTGATTGGATAAAGGGCATGGAAAGAACCACTTTGGATAATCTGGGTAGATTCAGTTTCCTGTGGAGACTCCAACAGGAAGAACCATTAGAGAGGCCACCATATTGGTTTGGTAGTAAACGTTCTCCTATGTATTTTATTTATTTTAGACTTCATGGATGGCATTTCTTGGGGAAACAGATTGATTTTCCTGATCTAATGAATTTTTTCTCTCTGCTTGGAAACAGTGAGGCAGTCCAATAACTGTAATCCGATGGTTGTAATCAAATTGGGTTACCTAATCTTGTCTCTTTCCTCATAAGTCATCAGAGAATTTTGTCGAAAATCAGCTGATGAGATCAACTGTAAGAAGCCATTTCAGAGAGGCATCACAGAAACCAGAGGTTGTACACCACTAGGGAAAAAGAAGGCAATGGCATCCCACTCCAGTGCTCTTGCCTGGAAAATCCCATGGGCGGAGGAGCCTGGTGGGCTGCAGTCCATGGGGTCGCTAAGAGGAGGACACGACTGAGCAACTTCACGTTCACTTTTCACTTTCATGCATTGGAGAAGGAATTGGCAACCCATTCCAGCGTTCTTGCCTGGAGAATCCCAGGGACGGGGGAGCCTGGTGGGCTGCCGTCTTCGGGGTCACACAGAGTCGGACACGACTGAAGCGACTAAGAAACAGTAGCAGCAGCAGGGGAAAAGAATGTCACTTATCAATTTAAGAAGCCTTCTTTTTCTAAATACCTAAGGAAGCAGTATGCAAACTAGTACAAAGGGAACATATCTCAACATAATGGCCACATAGACAAAACCACAGCCATCACCTACTCTGTGTAGCAAAGTCTTAGAAGAGAAAAGACACAGCTCTTTGATAGAAATGTATTTCTTTATTTGACATTTAACTTTCACTGGTGATCCTGTATTTAATCTAGCCGTCCTGATAGGAGCATCCTATTTTACAAGGAAATCACACCTGATAAGAAGGCAGTCGGCAGTAGCCTCAGTCTGATGATGAGGTACTGATAACCAGTGAGACACAGCTTCAAGGGAAGAACAAGAACACAAAGCAAAAACATGTAAGAAAACCATAGTCTCACATCATAAGGCAATTATCCTCCAATTGAAAATAAACAAATGAAAAAGAAAACTATACTCTATAGAAAAGTAGAAAGTCAAATATCCTAATTCACACGAATGGAACCCCACTGGGTTCCAGTATCCTCCTAAGCTCTTCGCCTGACATCCACACTTTGTATCACACATGTGACAAAACATTCTAAATTTTCCATTTAAAACAGAAAAGACCTGGCCCTGAGGGCAGGGTCTGAGCCAGTCATTTGGAATGGATTTTCTGGTGGCGTTTGAAAGTCCCCAGCTGACGGAAGGCACGGTGACACTCGGGGCACACGTAGGGCCTGACCCCAGAGTGGGTGCGTTGGTGAACGTTGAGGTTCCCTAGGTGGCTGAAGGCTCTGTCACACTGCTCACAGCAGAAAGGCTTCTCCTGGGTGTGGGTCTTCTTGTGAGCACGCAGTGAGGAGTCGTGGGTGAACTTCTTGAGGCAGAGATCACAGCTGTAGGGCTTCTCGCCAGTGTGGATCCGCTCGTGAACCCGCAGGTCCGAAGGCTGCATGAACCCTTTGGCACAGATGTCGCACTGAAAGGGCCTCTCTCCTGTGTGTGTCCTCTGGTGCAGGGTAAGCTGAGATTGATAAGGAAAGCTCTTTTTGCACACCCTGCATTCACAGGGTGCCCGTCCGGGGTTTCTGCTCCCTCAGGAACACTGGTGGGTCCCACGGTGCCAGATGAACCAACGGAATGGGACCCAAGCTGTCCTGAGAGCTCTCCTTGGTCCAAACACGTGGCTGCTTCCGGACGCTCGTCTTGGCAAGTGGGGCTGCTGTCCCGTTTCCTTAGGACGTGTCTGCGATTCTTCAGAGGACCTCGTCTGGATCCACTCGTAGTGGAAACGTCTCCCTCTGGAACACAGGAGGAAAGCGTTCAGGAGCCACATCTGAAGTATCAGTTCCTTCCTGGGGACTCTCCCCTCTCTCTCTGCCCTCCCAGAATCTGCTGAAAGAAGAGATTCAGCACCATATTTATCAAGGAGCATTTTCCATGGTGCCAGCCTCATTGGAACCATCCCTAATCTTCGCCACACACTTCCCATCGACCAAACTACCTGAGTCTCGCTGATGAAACACTCTGGAACATTGATGACGGAGAAGGTTGGCACAGGTGAACCAACTCCTACCCGGCCCCAACACCAAGGGATGGAAGTGCTGGGCACCCCTTCCTGGACATCAGTGGAGGCAGTCATTACCTCCTGTGGTCTCCAAGTGTTTAATACTCACCACCATCCTGCAGAAGTTCAGGCTCTTGAGGCGGAAGGGTTCTTGTCACTCCTGTGTCTTCCAGCAGGTCCTTCTCCAAGTTCTCCTTGGAGGGCATCTGACCCTCCAGTTCACCTGTTTCAGGAATGGTCTCTGGCGGGAGAGCTTTCTGGCCCTGACAAGGGGCAACCAAGCAGAGTCAATCCCACTGCCTTAGCCCATGGCAAGCTCTGCCTCCTCTTTCCCCACCCCCCTAGTACCCTGATCTAAGACTCCAGCTTTCTGAATATCAGTTTGGGGGATATGCCCTGACTGCTTCCCATCACCCTGACTGGCAGTCCTCTCCTGATTCCCATGACTGTCCTTGATCTATACCGACCACCTCTGGCAATCAAGTCCAGATTTCACAGCTGGCACTGCCAACTGTCTTGCACATATGTCTCCACCTCATCTCAAATCCTCCCTGCCCCTGACTCTGCAAGCAGAGGACTCTGGCTCTAGGGCTCCTGACTTCACCACTTGTTGATACGTTGCCTGGATTTGTCCTCCTCATGGAGGGTGGCCTGGGGCACAAGATGATAAGCAGTATAGCTGGTCTCTATTCATGAGAAATCCGTAGCATCTCCTCCCCCGATTCACGCTGCCAAAAAATCCACTCTCTCCAGACATACTCCAAAATCTTCTGGGGCGGGGCGGGAATGACTCCAACTGGGAATTTTTTATTCAATTCAATATTCAATTCAATTTACAATATTCCCCAATAGTAAGTGCCTCTGACGAAATCCATCATGGGTAAAACAGCTCTGAGCCCATTTACGCCTGACGAACTGACCCAGCACCATCCCGTGGAAACAGGACTCCTCTGTCCTCGTGCTTATGGCCACAAGCTTCCATGGTGAAGCACTAGGAAAGATGGGTGAGTCTTCATTCTCACACTGGCTGGAAAACGGCTGGGCATGGAATGCAACCATGGGAATTCCGGCACGCAGTGGGTCCATTCTTGTCCTTTGCCAAGTTCTCCCAATTACTTTCGCAGCCACGCCCACCCGACCCTCTTCAACCTGCTCCCAGACTGCAGGTCAAGACATCACACTCACCTGCCCCCTCGACAGGTCCCTGGCTCCTGGCAGATGCTGCCCGTCTTGGCTTTCCTGCTGGCCCTCGTCTGGAGGGACGACACTGACTGCAGACTGGGGCTCCCTGGCTCCGTCTCCCCCATCGTGCCCCTCACTGACCTCAGATCCTAACATCTCAACATCCGAGACTGGCATCAAATAATCCTCGCCTTGGACACGGACTACAGTCTGTAGAAAAAAAATCAAATAGGATCTGTCTCCCTTCACAGGATCCAAAAAGGCATTCATTGCGTATCCCAGCCTAGGAGCCCACCTCCTGGAAATGACATTTGAAAGAGCAACACCCTCAAAGTGAGGACCGACAGAAACATCTCCCGTGACGCCACAGGCAAGCGCGCACCCCTGTGGGAAGCACTGATTTCGAGCCAAGCCCTCTGGTCCTTCTGCTTCATCTCCCAGCTCGCAGCCCATCTTCCCACCGTTCCCTCTCTCACAGGGTCCCTAGGGTCCTACTCACCCACTTCTTCAGTTTCTGCTTATTTCTCAGCACCTCCTCCAGATCCTTACAAGTCTCGGCACCACTACTTCTGACTAAGACCTGGATCTCCGGCGGCATGCACAGCACGAACTGCTCCAGCACCAGCCTGTCCACCATCTGCTCCTTGGTGTGAAGATCCGGCCTCAGCCACAGACCGCAGAGTTCACGCAGCCTCCTCAGAGCCTTGATCGGGTCGGATTCTTCCGAGCTGCTGAACCTTCTGAAGCGGACGCGCAACTCTTCAAGGGCGGAGTCGGGCTTTTGCCTTCCGGTGTCCTGGCGTGGCGCAGACGCTGGCGACTCTGCGCCGGGGCTGTCCGCGAGGCGGCCACGAGCCCCTGTCTGGTTCTCAGCCATACTGACTGCAGAGTTTTCAGTAGGACTCTGGACAAATGCTTCTAGAAGTGGGTGCCCAACTGACCCCGATACACAGGACCTTCCTCTTGCTTTTCCTCAGTAAGAGATTCAGTATTCAGAAGTATGGGGGCAAAAAAGAAAAAAAAAAAGAATGTTGCCAATTAGTTTATTTTCATCCACCCTACCATCCCTCAGCCCAATACTGGGCATGAGTCCCCCTGCAGTATTTCATACCAGGGACAAGAATCCATTCTATTCTCCCGACATCCATCTTAGACTACAACAAGAAACTGCGTAGTCAAAAATGTCCCCAGGGCAGTGCTTAAAAGCCCTTGTTGAAAAAATGAACCACACCACAGGACCCCGTGGAGTGCGGAAACGACCTCATTCCCCGAAGCGTTCCACGAATGAACCACGGTGTATGTGTGGCCGGAGGGCGGTCGCTGGATTTCACACGGTCTCTGAGCGAATGCAAGGTGAACAGAAAGCCAGGACTTAGTGAAACCCACTTCCACGTGCCCTGACTTTCTCGCGTTCTCTTTAGACAGTCCCCATCAATTACCTCCTTGAAGCCTTCTCGCCTGGGTCCGCCTCAGCTGGGGACTTGCCCTCGAACTCGGCAGGCGGACAAGCGTCTCCCTGCAGCGGGAGGCGATGCCGCACTTCCCGGCCTCTTGCCCAATCAGCGCCTGGATGGCGTAAGGGCGGGGCAAACACCATCGACCCTCCCGCTTTCCTCGATGACCAGGGATTCGCTTGCCCTTGGAAACTCGCTCGGGAGAAACCACGATGCGCTAAGGAGGCCTCCACAGTGGCTGAGTGATCCATTCTGTGTATTGTTGCTTGGTTTTGCGCTCGGCCAAGCAGGGAGGCGCGTTGGATCTCAGTTCCCAGACCGCGGAAGGAAACCACGCCGCCCGCAGCGGAAGCCCCGAGTCTCAACCGCTGGACCGCTGGGGAAATGCCTCGGTTTCTTTTCGGATTTTATTTATTTGGGACTTTGGGGGTGGTTTTGGGGTGAACGGATTGGTTTTAATGATCTCGTGAATTTTTTGTCTCACTGCCAGGAGGGTTTGACAGAGTCAGGGACATGATGGTGGGAGCCAGATGGGTTTGACTCCTCTCTGTTCCTGAGAGAGAAGTCTTAAAAGGGTTTTCTAAAATCAGCAGATGAGCCAAGGTGTGAGAAGAACCGACTTCTAAGCAGCCTTTTTGAAGACTAGAAGTTGCCCACCAATAGGAAAGAAGAGTGACACCTATCACTTTCGGAAGCCTTCCTGTCTCTAAACACCTCGGGAAGAAATACCCGAACAAGTATGGAGTGAGTGAATCTATCACAGCATAATAACAGCCATGTAGGCAAAACCAGGGCTATCACCTATTCCATGTAGAAAAGTCTTAGAAAATACGCAGAGCACTCTTTGACAGAAATGTGTTTATTTGAAATTGAAATTCCACTGGAGAGCCTGGCCTCTGCGCCAGGAGGGTGCAGTTTTACAGTGACGTACCGCCTAGCAGGAAGGCGGTCAACAGTAGGCTCAGTTTCGTGATGAAGTACGGGCAACTAATGAGACATGCTTTCATGAGGAGAATAACAAAACAAAAACTTAGTGAAACAGGCTACACTAAAGTGGAAAACAACATCCGAAGGGAACCATAAGCCATCACTCAAATATCCCCCTCATTCACTGAATGGAACCCCCCTGGAGCCAACATCCTCCAAAACTGTTCACGTTATCCACCCTTTGTGTACAGAATTGACAAATCATTGTGAATTTCCTTCTTGGCGCAGAAGGGACTTGGACCCGAGGGCAGGTTCCTGGGCCAACCATTCGGAATGGGTTTCCTCTGGGGATGACAGAAGCCAGGGATCGGAAGGCCGGTGACACTCGGGAACACGCAGGGCTCGAGCCAGAGTGTGAACACGGAGGTTCCCATTGTGTTGAAAGCTTTGTCACAGTGCTCAGAGCAGAAAGGCTTCTCTTGGGTGTGGGTCCTCTGGTGAGCAAGCAGTGTGGAGTCGTGGGTGAACTTCTTGGGGCAGAGATCACAGCCTAGGGCTTCTCGTCCTCGTGGGTCTCCTGGTGAACACACAGGTCCAGAGGCTGCATGAACCATTGGACATGGATGTTGCTTTTTTTTTTTTTAATTTAGAGTTAAAGAGCCATCTCTCTTTATTGCAGTTCCAGAGTAAGGGCCCATTACTTTGATAAGCACGGGCTCAGCAGAAGGCTCGAGAGGATGTGTGTAAAAGAATGTTTCCAAAGGCTCCAGAGGTGACCCCAACCCTGCTTCTTGCTTCCCCTGGACAATAGTCCGTCTCCTGGGTGGGGCAGCTACTTGGTCCAGCTGACTTTGGGGATGTCATAGTGCTCCGTGAGCGTGTCCAGGTGTCTGTTGAAGTCCTCCACTCTCTGCTTGTGGGATGTGGATGCTTTCTTCAGGACCCTCTCCATCTGTCGCGTCTCCTGCATCTTCTCAAAGGCCACCTGGGCTGGGGTCCGCTTGTGAAGGTGGCGCCTCAGCTCCTCCTCCTGGTTCTCCTGGATTTTTCCCATCGTTTGCAGGAGTTTTGCCTTGTCTCTGTCCTTTTTCTTCTTCCGCTTAGTCACGCCAAGCTCTGGGACTCCTTTCAGCTTCAGGGGTCCCTTTTGGACCTGCTCATAGGCGTCCATGCTGCCCATCTCCGGATTCGGATTTCTAAATGGACAAAAGTTGGGGGGTCCGTTTTCTCAAATGGAAATTGGGACAGTTTCGTTCTCTACTGTAGATCCGGGAGGTTCTCTCTGTGCAGGTTAACACAAATGAATGCAGACGAACATCTCTGCTTAGGCCAGGGGGCCGAGGTTCAGAAAGCCTTGTGGAATAATTGCACCACACCACACCATGGAGGGTGGCAACACTCTCCCCCCTCACAGAGAGCTCCGGCTCAGCCATGGTTAATACGGAGTTTAAGGGAGACCCACTGCTTTCACAAGGTCTTTGAGCTGATGCAAGGTGAGTAGAAAACCCAGCCTTCTGAAACCCCCCACCTCTTTCTGTACTGATTCCCAAACCTTCTCCTTAGACGTTCTCACTCATCACTTACCTCCTTTGAGCCCTCTTGCTGTCAGCTTCCACAAGTCGGTGACTGGCTATCAGAGTGTGTTGGGGGCTGAAACGTCTCTATTTATAGAGAGCCGGGGGAAATGGTAAGGGTCGCTACTTGTTACCCCATCAGCACAGTGATTGTGTAAGGGTGGGTCAACCCATTCATATGACCTCATTCTAGATAATCCAATTTATCCATGGATCCAGTTTCACACGAGCACTGAACCAGGAAAAAACACAATTTATCAAAGAGGCCTCCATGGTGGTTTTGTGGGAGACTTCTCCCATAGCTCAGTTGGTAAAGAGTCTGCCTGCAGTGCAGGAGACGCTGGTGTCATTCCTGGGTCAGGAAGATCCGCTGGAGAAGGGACAGGCTACCCACTCCAGTGTTCTTGGGCTTGCCTTGAGGCTCAGCTGGGAAGGAGGTAAAGTGGGAGTCTTTCAGTCAAGTCCCACCCTTTGTGACCCCGTGGAGATACATTCCATGGAATTCTCCAGGCCAGAAGACTGGAGTGGGTACCGTTCCCTTCTCCAGCCCAGGGAGCGAACCCAGGTCTCCCGCATGGCAAGCAGATTCTGTACCACCAGGGAAGCCCAGGCTCCTCTTGGCAGGAAGGTTGATTTTCCTGGTCCAGAAAGTACTTTCTCATTTGCCTGGAGAGTTGGAAGGAGTCACGGCATAGGTATCTGACAGTTCTAACCAGTTTGGGTCACCTACGTGTCCCTGGTGGCTCAGTGGTAAAGAATCTACCTGCCAAGGCAGGAGGCGTGGGTTCACTCCCTGGGTTGGGACAATCTCTCGCAGAAGGAAATGGCCAAGCCACCCCAGTTTTCTTCCCTGGAAAATTCAATGGCCAGAAGACCCTGGTGGGCTACAGTCCATGGAATGGCAGAGTTGGACACAAGTGAGCGACTAAACAGCCCTTTATAAATTCCGCATGTAGAGATCTCGGACAAGGTCAGAATCCTGTATGTTCTGTAGGGAATGTGCCACATTTCGGGTTGCAGTCTGGCTTTTCAGTAAGTACATTTTGGTGTGGCACAGACACTGGTGGTTCTGATTAGGGGCTGTCTGGGACTATTCCAGGACTTGACAAAAAATGTACATTCTTTAACCATAGTGACTGAGGAATTTACTACCAAAATGTCTAGCATGTGCTTCTAGACGCCCATGACAAATTCACCCGTATGTAAAGGGATTTCCTCTACCTTTCGTTAGCAACGTATTCACTTTTCTGAAGAATGGGGACAAAAGATAAATGAACAGCATTAGTTTCATTTTATTCCACCCTTCCATCTCCTCTACATTCCTCATCCCAAACCCCATACCATTCCCTCACGGGTACAATATCTCATATTGAATGGACATTAGTCCATCCATCATTCTTCTGACATCCACCTTTCCAGGAAGAAAAGGTTCAAATGTCTGAATGGCTCCCTAGATTTTGACTTCTGTAGTCTGGGACTATGTTGTTCTTTGCTGTACTTTCAAGAAATTTACAATGTGTGAGACTCCTCAAATGGATATTAACAGCAATGCCAGGTTTTACATTATTTGGTCAAGACAAGCCACCAGGCAAGGCTCTCAGTCATGATTCTTCTGGGGAAAAAAAATACGAGGAAGACTATTTAAACACTGAATTCCATGTAATATAGTGACGTTGGAAATATTCAGCAAAGATTGTCCACCCAAAACATTTCCTTGCTGTCACCAGGGTATTTGTTAGCTCGAAGGAAGGGATGCACAAAAGGATCCGAAGAAAATAAAGTTCCTCATCAGATACTTGTTATGGTCATGAAACAGGCAACGTGCAATTTTGCCTCTTTTATAAAGTGTGCAATCTTGTTCCACCACGTTCGTTCACAATTTTGTGCAACTGTCAATTTTGTCTACTTCTAACTTTTTTCATCACCCCAAGAACAAAATGTGAATCATGAACAGTCCCTCCCCATTGTCTGCCCACCTTCCCCCTTACCTCTGGCAATCCATTCATCTACTTCTTGCATCTATGGGTTCAGTTCCGTTCAGTTGTTCAGTCGAGTCCGACACTTTGAGACCCCGTGAACCACAGCACATGAGGCCTCCCTGTCCATTACCACTCCTGGAGTTTACTCAAACTTTTGTCCATTGAGTCAGTGATGCCATCCAGCAATCTCATCCTCTGTTGTCCCCTTCCCCTCCCGCCTTCAATCTTTCCCAGCATCAGGGTCTTTTCAAATGAGTCAGTTTTTTGCATCAGGTGGCCAATGTATTGGAGTTTCAGCTTCAGCGTCAGTCCTTCCAATGAATATTCAGGACTGATTTCCTTTAGGATGGACTGGTTGGATCTACTTGCAGTTCAAAGGACACTCAAGAGTCTTCTCCAACACCACAGTTCAAAAGCATCAGCTTTCTGCCGCTCAACTTTTTTTAAGTCCAACTCTCCCATCCATACATGACTACTGGAAAAACCATGGCTTGACTAGACGGACGTTGGTTGGCAAAGTAATGTCTGTGTTTTATAATATGCTGTCTAGGTTGGTCATCACTTTTCTTCCCAGGAACAAGAGTCTTTTAATTTCATGGCTGCAGTCACCATCTGCAGTGATTTTGGAGCCGCCCCCTGCCCCCAGAATAAATTCTCTCACTGTTTCCACTGTTTCCCCATCTATTTGCCATGAAGTGATGGATAGGACCGGATGCCATGATCTTAGTTTTCTGAATGTTGAGTTTTAAGCCAAGTTTTTCACTCTCCACTTTCACTTTCATCAGGAGACTCTGGTTCTTCTTGGCTTTCTGCCATAAGGGTGGTGTCATCTGCGTATCTGAGGTTATTGATATTACTCCTGGAAATCTTGATTCCAGCTTGTGTTTCATCCAGCCCAGCTTGTCTCATGATGTACTCTGCATTTAAGTTAAATAAGCAGGGTGACAGTATACAGCCTTTACGTACTCCTTTCCCAATTTGGATTCAGTCTGTTGTTGCAAGTCCACTTCTAACTGTTGCTTCCTGACCTGCATACAGACTTCTCAGGAGGCAGTTCAAGAAGTCTGATATTTCTGTCTAAGGATTTTCCACAGTTATTGCGATCCACGCAGTCAAAGGCTTTGGCATAATCAATAAAGCAGATGTTTCTCTGGAACTCTCTTGCTTTTCCAATGATCTAATTGATGTTGGCAATTTGATCTCTGGTTCCTCTGCCTTTTCTAAATCCAGCTTGAACATCTGGAAGTTCATGGTTCATGTACTGTTGAAGACTGGCTTGGAGAATTTTGAGCGTTACTTTGCTAGCGTGTGAGATGAGTACAATTGTGCGGTGGTTTGAATATTCTTTGGCATTGCCTTTCTTTGGGATTGGAATGAAAAGTGACCTTTTCCAGTCCTGTGGCCACTGCTGAGTTTTCCAAATTTGCTGACATATTGAGTGCAACACTTTCACAGCATCATCTCTGAGGATTTGAAATAGCTCAATTCGAATACCATCCCCTCCACTAGCTTTGTTCATAGTGATTCTCCCTAAGGCCCACTTGACGTGACATTCCAGGATGTGTGGCTTGAGGTGAGTGATCACACCTTCGGGATTATCTGGGTCATGAAGATGTTTTTTCTATAGTTCTGTGTGTTCTTGCCCCCTCTTCTTAATATCTTCTGCTTCTGTTGGGTCCATACCATTTCTGTCCTTTATTGAGCCCATCCTTGCATGAAATGCAAGGCAGGCTCCTCTCCAGTCCGGGCATAGGGTTCTCACTGCAGTGGCCCCTCTTGTGTGGATCCGGGGCTCTCGGCGATGAACATTGGGGTACATGTGTCTCTTTCAATTCTGGTTTCCTCGCTGTGTATGCCCAGCAGTGGGATTGCTGGGTCATAAGGCAGTTCTATTTGCAATTTTTTAAGGAATCTCCACACTGTTCTCCATAGTGGCTGTACTAGTTTGCATTCCCACCAACAGTGTAGGAGGGTTCCCTTTTCTCCACACCATCTCCAGCATTTATTGCTTGCAGATTTTTGGATCGCAGACATTCTGACTGCTGTGAAGTGGTACCTCACTGTGGTTTTGATTTGCATTTCTCTAATAATGAGTGATGTTGAGCATCTTTTCATGTGTTTGTTAGCCATCCGTATGTCTTCTTTGGAGAAATGTCTATTTAGTTCTTTGGCCCATTTTTTGATTGGGTCGTTTATTTTTCTGGAATTGAGCTGCACAAGTTGCTTGTATATTTTTGAGATTAATTGTTTGTCAGTTGCTATTATTTTCTCCCATTCAGAAGGCTGTCTTTTCACCTTGCTTATATTTTCCTTTGTTGTGCAGAAGCTTTTAATTTTAATTCGATCCCATTTGTTTATTTTAGCTTTTATTTCCAGTATTCTGGGAGGTGGATCATAGAGGATCCTGCTGTGATTTATGTCGGAGAGTGTTTTGCCTATGTTCTCCTCTAGGAGTTTTATCGTTTCTGGTCTTACATTTAGATCTTTAAGCCATTTTGAGTTTGTTTTTGTGTGTGGTGTTAGAAAGCGATCTAGTTTCATTTTTTTACAAGTGGTTGACCAGTTTTCCCAGCACCGCTTGTTAAAGAGATTGTCTTTACTCCATTGTATATTCTTGCCTCCTTTGTCGAAGATAAGGTGTCCATATGTGTGTGGATTTATCTCTGGGCTTTCTATTTTGTTCCATTGATCTATATTTCTGTCTTTGTGCCAGTACCATACTGTCTTGATGACTGTGGCTTTGTAGTAGAGCCTGAAGTCAGGCAAGTTGATTCCTCCAGTTCTATTCTTATTTCTCAAGATTGCTTTGGCTATTCGAGGTTTTTTGTATTTCCATACAAATCTTGAAATTATTTGTTCTAGTTCTGTGAAAAATATCGCTGGTAGCTTGATAGGGATTGCATTGAATTTGTAAATTGCTTTCGGTAGTATACTCATATTCACTATATTGATTCTTCTGATCCATGAACATGGTATATTTCTCCATCTATTAGTGTCCCCTTTGATTTCTTTCATCAGTGTTTTATAGTTTTCTATATATGGGTCTTTAGTTTCTTTAGGTAGATATATTCCTAAGTATTTTATTCTTTTCGTTGCAATGGTGAATAAAATTGTTTCCTTAATTTCTTTTTCTACTTTCTCATTATTAGTGTATAGAAATGCAAGGGATTTCTGTGTGTTGATTTTATATCCTGCAACTTTACTATATTCATTGATTAGCTCTAGTAATTTTCTGGTGGAGTCTTTAGGGTTTTCTATGTAGAGGATCATGTCATCTGCAAACAGTGAGAGTTTTACTTCTTCTTTTCCACTCTGGATTCCTTTTATTTCTTTTTCTGCTCTGACTGCTGTGGCCAAAACTTCCAGAACTATGTTGAATAGTAGCGGTGAAAGTGGGCACCCTTGTCTTGTTCCTGACTTTAGGGGAAATGCTTTCAATTTTTCACCATTGAGGATAATGTTTGCTGTGGGTTTGTCATATATAGCTATTGTTATGTTGAGGTGTGTTCCTTCTATTCCTGCTTTCTGGAGAGTTTTTTTTTTTATCGTAAATGGATGTTGAATTTTGTCAAAGGCCTTCTCTGCATCTATTGAGATAATCATATGGCTTTTATTGAATCAGTTCTGATGAGATGGATGAAACTGGAGCCGATTATACAGAGTGAAGTAAGCCAGAAAGAAAAACACCAATACAGTATACTAACACATATATATGGAATTTAGAAAGATGGCAATGATGACCCTGTATACAAGACAGCAAAAAAGACACAGAAGTGTATAGGGGACTTTTGGACTCAGAGGGAGAGGGAGAGGGTGGGAATATTTGGGAGAATGGCATTGAAACATGTATACTATCATGTAAGAATCGAATCGCCAGTCTATGTCCGATGCAGGATACAGCATGCTTGGGGCTGGTGCACGGGGATGACCCAGAGAGATGTTATGGGGAGGGAGGTGGGAGGGGGGGTTCATGTTTGGGAACCCATGTACACCTGTGGTGGATTCATGTCAATGTGTCAATGTATGGCAAAACCAATACAGTATTGTAAAGTAAAGTAAAAATAAAAAATTAATAGAAAAATCTTTTAAAACTAATAATAAATATATATGTAGTTTTTAAATGGCGATAGGGTCACTGCTCAGAAACCCCTGAAGAAAACGAGCCACCTCACAGCACCACGTGTGGAAACATTCTCCTCCCCTCACAGAAGAGCTCGATTAACCCTTGTTCATGTGGGGTTAGAGGAAGATCTCCTGTCACAAGTCTCCCAGCTAATGCAAGATGAGCAGAATGCCAGACCTTTCTGAAACCCACCCGTGTGTCCTCATTTCTAAGCCTTCTCCTTGGACGTGCCCACTCATCACTTACCCCTTCGAGGTTTCTTGCCTTCAGCCTCCTCAGGTCAGGGACTGGCTCTCAAAGTGTGTCTGGAGCCGAAATGTCTGTATTTATAGAGAGTTGGGTGAAACTGCAGGGGTTTCTGGCCATAACCTCATCATCCCAGTGATTGGATAAAGGGCATGGAAAGAACCACTTTGGATAATCTGGGTAGATTCAGTTTCCTGTGGAGACTCCAACAGGAAGAACCATTAGAGAGGCCACCATATTGGTTTGGTAGTAAACGTTCTCCTATGTATTTTATTTATTTTAGATTTCATGGATGGCATTTCTTGGGGAAACTGATTTTCCTGATCTAATGAATTTTTTCTCTCTGCTTGGAAACAGTGAGGCAGTCCAATAACTGTAATCCGATGGTTGTAATCAAATTGGGTTACCTAATCTTGTCTCTTTCCTCATGAAATAAGTCATCAGAGAATTTTGTCGAAAATCAGCTGATGAGATCAACTGTAAGAAGCCATTTCAGAGAGGCATCACAGAAACCAGAGGCTGTACACCACTAGGGAAAAAGAAGGCAATGGCATCCCACTCCAGTGCTCTTGCCTGGAAAATCCCATGGGCGGAGGAGCCTGGTGGGCTGCAGTCCATGGGGTCGCTAAGAGGAGGACACGACTGAGCAACTTCACGTTCACTTTTCACTTTCATGCATTGGAGAAGGAATTGGCAACCCATTCCAGCGTTCTTGCCTGCAGAATCCCAGGGACGGGGGAGCCTGGTGGGCTGCCGTCTTCGGGGTCACACAGAGTCGGACACGACTGAAGCGACTTAGCAGCAGCAGGGGAAAAGAATGTCACTTATCAATTTAAGAAGCCTTCTTTTTCTAAATACCTAAGGAAGCAGTATCCAAACTAGTACAAAGGGAACATATCTCAACATAATGGCCACATAGACAAAACCACAGCCATCACCTACTCTGTGTAGCAAAGTCTTAGAAGAGAAAAGACACAGCTCTTTGATAGAAATGTATTTCTTTATTTGACATTTAACTTTCACTGGTGATCCTGTATTTAATCTAGCCGTCCTGCTAGGAGCATCCTCTTTTACAAGGAAATCACACCTGATAAGAAGGCAGTCGGCAGTAGCCTCACTCTGATGATGAGGTTCTGATGACCAGTGAGACACAGCATCAAGGGAAGAACAAGAACACAAAGCAAACACGTGTAAGAAAACCATAGTCTCACATCGTAAGGCAATTATCCTCCAATTGAAAATAAACAAATGAAAAGGAAAACTATAGTCTATAGCAAAGCAGAAAACAAAATCCAAAGGGAAAAATAAGTCATCATTCAAATATCTTATTTCACGTAAATGGAACCCCACTGGGTTCCCGTATCTTCCTAAGCTCTTCCCTGGTCATCCACACTTTGTATCACACAGGTGGCAAACATTCTAAATTTTCTCATTAAAACAGAAAAGACCTGGCACTGAGGGCAGGGTCCTGAGCCAGTCATTTGGAATGGATTTTCTGGTGGCGTTTCAAAGCGCCCAGCTGACGGAAGGCACGGTGACACTCGGGGCACACGTAGGGCTTGACCCCAGAGTGGATGCGTCGGTGAACGTTGAGGTTCCCTAGGCGGCTGAAGGCTCTGTCACACTGCTCACAGCGGAAAGGCTTCTCCTGGGTGTGGGTCCTCTTGTGAGTGCGCAGTGTGGAGTAGTGGGTGAACTTCTTGAGGCAGAGATCACAGCTGTAGGGCTTCTCGCCAGTGTGGATCCGCTCGTGAACCCGCAGGTCCGAAGGCTGCATGAACCCTTTGGCACAGATGTCGCATTGAAAGGGCCTCTCTCCTGTGTGTGTCCTCTGGTGCAGGGTAAGCTGAGATTGATAAGGAAAGCTCTTTTTGCAAACCCTGCATTCAGAGGGTGCCCAACCCGGGGTTTCTGCTCCCTCAGGAACACTGGTGGGTCCCACGGTGCCAGATGAACCAACGGAATGGGGCCCAAGCTGTCCTGAGAGCTCTCCTTGGTCCAAACACGTGGCTGCTTCTGAACGCTCATCTTGGCAAGTGGAGCTGCTGTCCCGTTTCCTTAGGACGTGTCTGCGATTCTTCAGAGGACCTCGTCTGGATCCACTCGTAGTGGAAACGTCTCCCTCTGGAACACAGGAGGAAAGCGTTCAGGAGCCACATCTGAAGTATCAGTTCCTTCCTGGGGACTCTCCCCTCTCTCTCTGCCCTCCCAGAATCTGCTGAAAGAAGAGATTCAGCACCATATTTATCAAGGAGCATTTTCCATGGTGCCAGCCTCATTGGAACCATCCCTAATCTTCGCCACACACTTCCCATCGACCAAACTACCTGAGTCTCGCTGATGAAACACTCTGGAACATTGATGACGGAGAAGGTTGGCACAGGAGAACCAACTCCTACCCGGCCCCAACACCAAGGGATGGAAGTGCTGGGCACCCCTTCCTGGACATCAGTGGAGGCAGTCATTACCTCCTGTGGTCTCCAAGTGTTTAATACTCACCACCATCCTGCAGAAGTTCAGGCTCTTGAGGCGGAAGGGTTCTTGTCACTCCTGTGTCTTCCAGCAGGTCCTTCTCCAAGTTCTCCTTGGAGGGCATCTGACCCTCCAGTTCACCTGTTTCAGGAATGGTCTCTGGCGGGAGAGCTTTCTGGCCCTGACAAGGGGCAACCAAGCAGAGTCAATCCCACTGCCTTAGCCCATGGCAAGCTCTGTCTCCTCTTTCCCCACCCCCCTAGTACCCTGATCTAAGACTCCAGCTTTCTGAATATCAGTTTGGGGGATATGCCCTGACTGCTTCCCATCACCCTGACTGGCAGTCCTCTCCTGATTCCCATGACTGTCCTTGATCTATACCGACCACCTCTGGCAATCAAGTCCAGATTTCACAGCTGGCACTGCCAACTGTCTTGCACATATGTCTCCACCTCATCTCAAATCCTCCCTGCCCCTGACTCTGCAAGCAGAGGACTCTGGCTCTAGGGCTCCTGACTTCACCACTTGTTGATACGTTGCCTGGATTTGTCCTCCTCATGGAGGGTGGCCTGGGGCACAAGATGATAAGCAGTATAGCTGGTCTCTATTCATGAGAAATCCGTAGCATCTCCTCCCCCGATTCACGCTGCCAAAAAATCCACTCTCTCCAGACATACTCCAAAATCTTCTGGGGCGGGGCGGGAATGACTCCAACTGGGAATTTTTTATTCAATTCAATATTCAATTCAATTTACAATATTCCCCAATAGTAAGTGCCTCTGACGAAATCCATCATGGGTAAAACAGCTCTGAGCCCATTTACGCCTGACGAACTGACCCAGCACCATCCCGTGGAAACAGGACTCCTCTGTCCTCGTGCTTATGGCCACAAGCTTCCATGGTGAAGCACTAGGAAAGATGGGTGAGTCTTCATTCTCACACTGGCTGGAAAACGGCTGGGCATGGAATGCAACCATGGGAATTCCGGCACGCAGTGGGTCCATTCTTGTCCTTTGCCAAGTTCTCCCAATTACTTTCGCAGCCACGCCCACCCGACCCTCTTCAACCTGCTCCCAGACTGTAGGTCAAGACATCACACTCACCTGCCCCCTCGACAGGTCCTTGGCTCCTGGCAGATGCTGCCCGTCTTGGCGCTCCTGCTGGCCCTCGTCTGGAGGGACGACACTGACTGTAGACTGGGGCTCCCTGGCTCCGTCTCCCCCATCGTGCCCCTCACTGACCTCAGATCCTAACATCTCAACATCCGAGACTGGCATCAAATAATCCTCGCCTTGGACACGGACTACAGTCTGTAGAAAAAAAATCAAATAGGATCTGTCTCCCTTCACAGGATCCAAAAAGGCATTCATTGCGTATCCCAGTCTAGGAGCCCACCTCCTGGAAGTGACATTTGAAAGAGCAACACCCTCAAAGTGAGGACCGACAGAAACATCTCCCGTGACGCCACAGGCAAGCGCGCACCCCTGTGGGAAGCACTGATTTCGAGCCAAGCCCTCTGGTCCTTCTGCTTCATCTCCCAGCTCGCAGCCCATCTTCCCACCGTTCCCTCTCTCACAGGGTCCCTAGGGTCCTACTCACCCACTTCTTCAGTTTCTGCTTATTTCTCAGCACCTCCTCCAGATCCTTACAAGTCTCGGCACCACTACTTCTGACTAAGACCTGGATCTCCGGCGGCATGCACAGCACGAACTGCTCCAGCACCAGCCTGTCCACCATCTGCTCCTTGGTGTGAAGATCCGGCCTCAGCCACAGACCGCAGAGTTCACGCAGCCTCCTCAGAGCCTTGATCGGGTCGGATTCTTCCGAGCTGCTGAACCTTCTGAAGCGGACGCGCAACTCTTCAAGGGCGGAGTCGGGCTTTTCCCTTCCGGTGTCCTGGCGTGGCGCAGACGCTGGCGACTCTGCGCCGGGGCTGTCCGCGAGGCGGCCACGAGCCCCTGTCTGGTTCTCAGCCATACTGACTGCAGAGTTTTCAGTAGGACTCTGGACAAATGCTTCTAGAAGTGGGTGCCCAACTGACCCCGATAGACAGGACCTTCCTCTTGCTTTTCCTCAGTAAGAGATTCAGTATTCGGGGGGGGCAAAAAAGAAAAAAAGAAGAATGTTGCCAATTAGTTTATTTTCATCCACCCTACCATCCCTCAGCCCAATACTGGGCATGAGTCCCCCTGCAGTATTTCATACCAGGGACAAGAATCCATTCTATTCTCCCGACATCCATCTTAGACTACAACAAGAAACTGCGTAGTCAAAAATGTCCCCAGGGCAGTGCTTAAAAGCCCTTGTTGAAAAAATGAACCACACCACAGGACCCCGTGGAGTGCGGAAACGACCTCATTCCCCGAAGCGTTCCACGAATGAACCACGGTGTATGTGTGGCCGGAGGGCGGTCGCTGGATTTCACACGGTCTCTGAGCGAATGCAAGGTGAACAGAAAGCCAGGACTTAGTGAAACCCACTTCCACGTGCCCTGACTTTCTCGCGTTCTCTTTAGACAGTCCCCATCAATTACCTCCTTGAAGCCTTCTCGCCTGGGTCCGCCTCAGCTGGGGACTTGCCCTCGAACTCGGCAGGCGGACAAGCGTCTCCCTGCAGCGGGAGGCGATGCCGCACTTCCCGGCCTCTTGCCCAATCAGCGCCTGGATGGCGTAAGGGCGGGGCAAACACCATCGACCCTCCCGCTTTCCTCGATGACCAGGGATTCGCTTGCCCTAGGAAACTCGCTCGGGAGAAACCACGATGCGCTAAGGAGGCCTCCACAGTGGCTGAGTGATCCATTCTGTGTATTGTTGCTTGGTTTTGCGCTCGGCCAAGCAGGGAGGCGCGTTGGATCTCAGTTCCCAGACCGCGGAAGGAAACCACGCCGCCCGCAGCGGAAGCCCCGAGTCTCAACCGCTGGACCGCTGGGGAAATGCCTCGGTTTCTTTTCGGATTTTATTTATTTGGGACTTTGGGGGTGGTTTTGCGGTGAACGGATTGGTTTTAATGATCTCGTGAATTTTTTGTCTCACTGCCAGGAGGGTTTGACAGAGTCAGGGACATGATGGTGAGAGCCAGATCGGTTTGACTCCTCTCTGTTCCTGAGAGAGAAGTCTTAAAAGGGTTTTCTAAAATCAGCAGATGAGCCAAGGTGTGAGAAGAACCGACTTCTAAGCAGCCTTTTTGAAGACTAGAAGTTGCCCACCGATAGGAAAGAAGAGTGACACCTATCACCTTCGGAAGCCTTCCTGTCTCTAAACACCTCGGGAAGAAATACCCGAACAAGTATGGAGTGAGTGAATCTATCACAGCATAATAACAGCCATGTAGGCAAAACCAGGGCTATCACCTATTCCATGCAGAAAAGTCTTAGAAAATACGCAGAGCACTCTTTGACAGAAATGTGTTTATTTGAAATTGAAATTCCACTGGAGAGCCTGGCCTCTGCGCCAGGAGGGTGCAGTTTTACAGTGAAGTCCCGCCTAACAGGAAGGCGGTCAACAGTAGGCTCACTTTCGTGATGAAGTACGGGTAACTAATGAGACGTGCTTTCAAGAGAATAACAAAACAAAGCAAAAACTTAGTGAAACAGGCTACACTAAAGTGGAAAACAACATCCGAAGGGAACCATAAGCCATCACTCAAATATCCCCCTCATTCACTGAATGGAACCCCCCTGGAGCCAACATCCTCCAAAACTCTTCACGTCATCCACCCTTTGTGTACAGAATTGACAAATCATTGTGAATTTCCTTCTTGGCGCAGAAGGGACTTGGACCCGAGGGCAGGTTCCTGGGCCAACCATTCGGAATGGGTTTCCTCTGGGGATGACAGAAGCCAGGGATCGGAAGGCCAGTGACACTCGGGCACACGCAGGGCTCGAGCCAGAGTGTGAACACGGAGGTTCCCATTGTGTTGAAAGCTTTGTCACAGTGCTCAGAGCAGAAAGGCTTCTCTTGGGTGTGGGTCCTCTGGTGAGCAAGCAGCGTGGAGTCGTGGGTGAACTTCTTGGGGCAGAGATCACAGCCTAGGGCTTCTCGTCCTCGTGGGTCTCCTGGTGAACACACAGGTCCAGAGGCTGCATGAACCATTGGACATGGATGTTGCTTTTTTTTTTTTTAATTTAGAGTTAAAGAGCCATCTCTCTTTATTGCAGTTCCAGAGTAAGGGCCCATTACTTTGATAAGCACGGGCTCAGCAGAAGGCTCGAGAGGATGTGTGTAAAAGAATGTTTCCAAAGGCTCCAGAGGTGACCCCAACCCTGCTTCCTGCTTCCCCTGGACAATAGTCCGTCTCCTGGGTGGGGCAGCTACTTGGTCCAGCTGACTTTGGGGATGTCATAGTGCTCCGTGAGCGTGTCCAGGTGTCTGTTGAAGTCCTCCACTCTCTGCTTGTGGGATGTGGATGCTTTCTTCAGGACCCTCTCCATCTGTCGCGTCTCCTGCACCTTCTCAAAGGCCACCTGGGCTGGGGTCCGCTTGTGAAGGTGGCGCCTCAGCTCCTCCTCCTGGTTCTCCTGGATTTTTCCCATCGTTTGCAGGAGTTTTGCCTTGTCTCTGTCCTTTTTTTTCTTCCGCTTGGTCACGCCAAGCTCTGGGACTCCTTTCAGCTTCAGGGGTCCCTTTTGGACCTGCTCATAGGCGTCCATGCTGCCCATCTCCGGATTCGGATTTCTAAATGGACAAAAGTGGGGGGTCCGTTTTCTCAAATGGAAATTGGGACAGTTTCGTTCTCTACTGTAGATCCGGGAGGTTCTCTCTGTGCAGGTTAACACAAATGAATGCAGACGAACATCTCTGCTTAGGCCAGGGGGCCGAGGTTCAGAAAGCCTTGTGGAATAATTGCACCACACCACACCATGGAGGGTGGCAACACTCTCCCCCCTCACAGAGAGCTCCGGCTCAGCCATGGTTAATACGGAGTTTAAGGGAGACCCACTGCTTTCACAAGGTCTTTGAGCTGATGCAAGGTGAGTAGAAAACCCAGCCTTCCGAAACCCCCCACCTCTTTCTGTACTGATTCCCAAACCTTCTCCTTAGACGTTCTCACTCATCACTTACCTCCTTTGAGCCCTCTTGCTGTCAGCTTCCACAAGTCGGTGACTGGCTATCAGAGTGTGTTGGGGGCTGAAACGTCTCTATTTATAGAGAGCCGGGGGAAATGGCAAGGGTCCCTGCTTGTTACCCCATCAGCACAGTGATTGTGTAAGGGTGGGTCAACCCATTCATATGACCTCATTCTAGATAATCCAATTTATCCATGGATCCAGTTTCACACGAGCACTGAACCAGGAAAAAACACAATTTATCAAAGAGGCCTCCATGGTGGTTTTGTGGGAGACTTCTCCCATAGCTCAGTTGGTAAAGAGTCTGCCTGCAGTGCAGGAGACGCTGGTGTCATTCCTGGGTCAGGAAGATCCGCTGGAGAAGGGACAGGCTACCCACTCCAGTGTTCTTGGGCTTGCCTTGAGGCTCAGCTGGGAAGGAGGTAAAGTGGGAGTCTTTCAGTCAAGTCCCACCCTTTGTGACCCCGTGGAGATACATTCCATGGAATTCTCCAGGCCAGAAGACTGGAGTGGGTACCGTTCCCTTCTCCAGCCCAGGGAGCGAACCCAGGTCTCCCGCATGGCAAGCAGATTCTGTACCACCAGGGAAGCCCAGGCTCCTCTTGGCAGGAAGGTTGATTTTCCTGGTCCAGAAAGTACTTTCTCATTTGCCTGGAGAGTTGGAAGGAGTCACGGCATAGGTATCTGACAGTTCTAACCAGTTTGGGTCACCTACGTGTCCCTGGTGGCTCAGTGGTAAAGAATCTACCTGCCAAGGCAGGAGGCGTGGGTTCACTCCCTGGGTTGGGACAATCTCTCGCAGAAGGAAATGGCCAAGCCACCCCAGTTTTCTTCCCTGGAAAATTCAATGGCCAGAAGACCCTGGTGGGCTACAGTCCATGGAATGGCAGAGTTGGACACAAGTGAGCGACTAAACAGCCCTTTATAAATTCCGCATGTAGAGATCTCGGACAAGGTCAGAATCCTGTATGTTCTGTAGGGAATGTGCCACATTTCGGGTTGCAGTCTGGCTTTTCAGTAAGTACATTTTGGTGTGGCACAGACACTGGTGGTTCTGATTAGGGGCTGTCTGGGACTATTCCATGACTTGACAAAAAATGTACATTCTTTAACCATAGTGACTGAGGAATTTACTACCAAAATGTCTAGCATGTGCTTCTAGACGCCCATGACAAATTCACCCGTATGTAAAGGGATTTCCTCTACCTTTCGTTAGCAACGTATTCACTTTTCTGAAGAATGGGGACAAAAGATAAATGAACAGCATTAGTTTCATTTTATTCCACCCTTCCATCTCCTCTACATTCCTCATCCCAAACCCCATACCATTCCCTCACGGGTACAATATCTCATATTGAATGGACATTAGTCCATCCATCATTCTTCTGACATCCACCTTTCCAGGAAGAAAAGGTTCAAATGTCTGAATGGCTCCCTAGATTTTGACTTCTGTAGTCTGGGACTATGTTGTTCTTTGCTGTACTTTCAAGAAATTTACAATGTGTGAGACTCCTCAAATGGATATTAACAGCAATGCCAGGTTTTACATTATTTGGTCAAGACAAGCCACCAGGCAAGGCTCTCAGTCATGATTCTTCTGGGGAAAAAAAATACGAGGAAGACTATTTAAACACTGAATTCCATGTAATATAGTGACGTTGGAAATATTCAGCAAAGATTGTCCACCCAAAACATTTCCTTGCTGTCACCAGGGTATTTGTTAGCTCGAAGGAAGGGATGCACAAAAGGATCCGAAGAAAATAAAGTTCCTCATCAGATACTTGTTATGGTCATGAAACACGCAATGTGCAATTTTGCCTCTTTTATAAAGTGTGCAATCTTGTTCCACCACGTTCGTTCACAATTTTGTGCAACTGTCAATTTTGTCTACTTCTAACTTTTTTCATCACCCCAAGAACAAAATGTGAATCATGAACAGTCCCTCCCCATTGTCTGCCCACCTTCCCCCTTACCTCTGGCAATCCATTCATCTACTTCTTGCATCTATGGGTTCAGTTCCGTTCAGTTGTTCAGTCGAGTCCGACACTTTGAGACCCCGTGAACCACAGCACATGAGGCCTCCCTGTCCATTACCACTCCTGGAGTTTACTCAAACTTTTGTCCATTGAGTCAGTGATGCCATCCAGCAATCTCATCCTCTGTTGTCCCCTTCCCCTCCCGCCTTCAATCTTTCCCAGCATCAGGGTCTTTTCAAATGAGTCAGTTTTTTGCATCAGGTGGCCAATGTATTGGAGTTTCAGCTTCAGCGTCAGTCCTTCCAATGAATATTCAGGACTGATTTCCTTTAGCATGGACTGGTTGGATCTACTTGCAGTTCAAAGGACACTCAAGAGTCTTCTCCAACACCACAGTTCAAAAGCATCAGCTTTCTGCCGCTCAACTTTTTTTAAGTCCAACTCTCACATCCATACATGACTACTGGAAAAACCATGGCTTGACTAGACGGACGTTGGTTGGCAAAGTAATGTCTGTGTTTTATAATATGCTGTCTAGGTTGGTCATCACTTTTCTTCCCAGGAACAAGAGTCTTTTAATTTCATGGCTGCAGTCACCATCTGCAGTGATTTTGGAGCCGCCCCCTGCCCCCAGAATAAATTCTCTCACTGTTTCCACTGTTTCCCCATCTATTTGCCATGAAGTGATGGATAGGACCGGATGCCATGATCTTAGTTTTCTGAATGTTGAGTTTTAAGCCAAGTTTTTCACTCTCCACTTTCACTTTCATCAGGAGACTCTGGTTCTTCTTGGCTTTCTGCCATAAGGGTGGTGTCATCTGCGTATCTGAGGTTATTGATATTACTCCTGGAAATCTTGATTCCAGCTTGTGTTTCATCCAGCCCAGCTTGTCTCATGATGTACTCTGCATTTAAGTTAAATAAGCAGGGTGACAGTATACAGCCTTTACGTACTCCTTTCCCAATTTGGATTCAGTCTGTTGTTGCAAGTCCACTTCTAACTGTTGCTTCCTGACCTGCATACAGACTTCTCAGGAGGCAGTTCAAGAAGTCTGATATTTCTGTCTAAGGATTTTCCACAGTTATTGCGATCCACGCAGTCAAAGGCTTTGGCATAATCAATAAAGCAGATGTTTCTCTGGAACTCTCTTGCTTTTCCAATGATCTAATTGATGTTGGCAATTTGATCTCTGGTTCCTCTGCCTTTTCTAAATCCAGCTTGAACATCTGGAAGTTCATGGTTCATGTACTGTTGAAGACTGGCTTGGAGAATTTTGAGCGTTACTTTGCTAGCGTGTGAGATGAGTACAATTGTGCGGTGGTTTGAATATTCTTTGGCATTGCCTTTCTTTGGGATTGGAATGGAAAGTGACCTTTTCCAGTCCTGTGGCCACTGCTGAGTTTTCCAAATTTGCTGACATATTGAGTGCAACACTTTCACAGCATCATCTCTGAGGATTTGAAATAGCTCAATTCGAATACCATCCCCTCCACTAGCTTTGTTCATAGTGATTCTCCCTAAGGCCCACTTGACGTGACATTCCAGGATGTGTGGCTTTAGGTGAGTGATCACACCTTCGGGATTATCTGGGTCATGAAGATGTTTTTTCTATAGTTCTGTGTGTTCTTGCCCCCTCTTCTTAATATCTTCTGCTTCTGTTGGGTCCATACCATTTCTGTCCTTTATTGAGCCCATCCTTGCATGAAATGCAAGGCAGGCTCCTCTCCAGTCCGGGCATAGGGTTCTCACTGCAGTGGCCCCTCTTGTGTGGATCCGGGGCTCTCGGCGATGAACATTGGGGTACATGTGTCTCTTTCAATTCTGGTTTCCTCGCTGTGTATGCCCAGCAGTGGGATTGCTGGGTCATAAGGCAGTTCTATTTGCAATTTTTTAAGGAATCTCCACACTGTTCTCCATAGTGGCTGTACTAGTTTGCATTCCCACCAACAGTGTAGGAGGGTTCCCTTTTCTCCACACCATCTCCAGCATTTATTGCTTGCAGATTTTTGGATCGCAGACATTCTGACTGCTGTGAAGTGGTACCTCACTGTGGTTTTGATTTGCATTTCTCTAATAATGAGTGATGTTGAGCATCTTTTCATGTGTTTGTTAGCCATCCGTATGTCTTCTTTGGAGAAATGTCTATTTAGTTCTTTGGCCCATTTTTTGATTGGGTCGTTTATTTTTCTGGAATTGAGCTGCACAAGTTGCTTGTATATTTTTGAGATTAATTGTTTGTCAGTTGCTATTATTTTCTCCCATTCAGAAGGCTGTCTTTTCACCTTGCTTATATTTTCCTTTGTTGTGCAGAAGCTTTTAATTTTAATTCGATCCCATTTGTTTATTTTAGCTTTTATTTCCAGTATTCTGGGAGGTGGATCATAGAGGATCCTGCTGTGATTTATGTCGGAGAGTGTTTTGCCTATGTTCTCCTCTAGGAGTTTTATCGTTTCTGGTCTTACATTTAGATCTTTAAGCCATTTTGAGTTTGTTTTTGTGTGTGGTGTTAGAAAGCGATCTAGTTTCATTTTTTTACAAGTGGTTGACCAGTTTTCCCAGCACCGCTTGTTAAAGAGATTGTCTTTACTCCATTGTATATTCTTGCCTCCTTTGTCGAAGATAAGGTGTCCATATGTGTGTGGATTTATCTCTGGGCTTTCTATTTTGTTCCATTGATCTATATTTCTGTCTTTGTGCCAGTACCATACTGTCTTGATGACTGTGGCTTTGTAGTAGAGCCTGAAGTCAGGCAAGTTGATTCCTCCAGTTCTATTCTTATTTCTCAAGATTGCTTTGGCTATTCGAGGTTTTTTGTATTTCCATACAAATCTTGAAATTATTTGTTCTAGTTCTGTGAAAAATATCGCTGGTAGCTTGATAGGGATTGCATTGAATTTGTAAATTGCTTTCGGTAGTATACTCATATTCACTATATTGATTCTTCTGATCCATGAACATGGTATATTTCTCCATCTATTAGTGTCCCCTTTGATTTCTTTCATCAGTGTTTTATAGTTTTCTATATATGGGTCTTTAGTTTCTTTAGGTAGATATATTCCTAAGTATTTTATTCATTTCGTTGCAATGGTGAATAAAATTGTTTCCTTAATTTCTTTTTCTACTTTCTCATTATTAGTGTATAGAAATGCAAGGGATTTCTGTGTGTTGATTTTATATCCTGCAACTTTACTATATTCATTGATTAGCTCTAGTAATTTTCTGGTGGAGTCTTTAGGGTTTTCTATGTAGAGGATCATGTCATCTGCAAACAGTGAGAGTTTTACTTCTTCTTTTCCACTCTGGATTCCTTTTATTTCTTTTTCTGCTCTGACTGCTGTGGCCAAAACTTCCAGAACTATGTTGAATAGTAGCGGTGAAAGTGGGCACCCTTGTCTTGTTCCTGACTTTAGGGGAAATGCTTTCAATTTTTCACCATTGAGGATAATGTTTGCTGTGGGTTTGTCATATATAGCTATTGTTATGTTGAGGTGTGTTCCTTCTATTCCTGCTTTCTGGAGAGTTTTTTTTTTTTATCGTAAATGGATGTTGAATTTTGTCAAAGGCCTTCTCTGCATCTATTGAGATAATCATATGGCTTTTATTGAATCAGTTCTGATGAGATGGATGAAACTGGAGCCGATTATACAGAGTGAAGTAAGCCAGAAAGAAAAACACCAATACAGTATACTAACACATATATATGGAATTTAGAAAGATGGCAATGATGACCCTGTATACAAGACAGCAAAAAAGACACAGAAGTGTATAGGGGACTTTTGGACTCAGAGGGAGAGGGAGAGGGTGGGAATATTTGGGAGAATGGCATTGAAACATGTATACTATCATGTAAGAATCGAATCGCCAGTCTATGTCCGATGCAGGATACAGCATGCTTGGGGCTGGTGCACGGGGATGACCCAGAGAGATGTTATGGGGAGGGAGGTGGGAGGGGGGGTTCATGTTTGGGAACCCATGTACACCTGTGGTGGATTCATGTCAATGTGTCAATGTATGGCAAAACCAATACAGTATTGTAAAGTAAAGTAAAAATAAAAAATTAATAGAAAAATCTTTTAAAACTAATAATAAATATATATGTAGTTTTTAAATGGCGATAGGGTCACTGCTCAGAAACCCCTGAAGAAAACGAGCCACCTCACAGCACCACGTGTGGAAACATTCTCCTCCCCTCACAGAAGAGCTCGATTAACCCTTGTTCATGTGGGGTTAGAGGAAGATCTCCTGTCACAAGTCTCCCAGCTAATGCAAGATGAGCAGAATGCCAGACCTTTCTGAAACCCACCCGTGTGTCCTCATTTCTAAGCCTTCTCCTTGGACGTGCCCACTCATCACTTACCCCTTCGAGGTTTCTTGCCTTCAGCCTCCTCAGGTCAGGGACTGGCTCTCAAAGTGTGTCTGGAGCCGAAATGTCTGTATTTATAGAGAGTTGGGTGAAACTGCAGGGGTTTCTGGCCATAACCTCATCATCCCAGTGATTGGATAAAGGGCATGGAAAGAACCACTTTGGATAATCTGGGTAGATTCAGTTTCCTGTGGAGACTCCAACAGGAAGAACCATTAGAGAGGCCACCATATTGGTTTGGTAGTAAACGTTCTCCTATGTATTTTATTTATTTTAGATTTCATGGATGGCATTTCTTGGGGAAACTGATTTTCCTGATCTAATGAATTTTTTCTCTCTGCTTGGAAACAGTGAGGCAGTCCAATAACTGTAATCCGATGGTTGTAATCAAATTGGGTTACCTAATCTTGTCTCTTTCCTCATGAAATAAGTCATCAGAGAATTTTGTCGAAAATCAGCTGATGAGATCAACTGTAAGAAGCCATTTCAGAGAGGCATCACAGAAACCAGAGGCTGTACACCACTAGGGAAAAAGAAGGCAATGGCATCCCACTCCAGTGCTCTTGCCTGGAAAATCCCATGGGCGGAGGAGCCTGGTGGGCTGCAGTCCATGGGGTCGCTAAGAGGAGGACACGACTGAGCAACTTCACGTTCACTTTTCACTTTCATGCATTGGAGAAGGAATTGGCAACCCATTCCAGCGTTCTTGCCTGCAGAATCCCAGGGACGGGGGAGCCTGGTGGGCTGCCGTCTTCGGGGTCACACAGAGTCGGACACGACTGAAGCGACTTAGCAGCAGCAGGGGAAAAGAATGTCACTTATCAATTTAAGAAGCCTTCTTTTTCTAAATACCTAAGGAAGCAGTATCCAAACTAGTACAAAGGGAACATATCTCAACATAATGGCCACATAGACAAAACCACAGCCATCACCTACTCTGTGTAGCAAAGTCTTAGAAGAGAAAAGACACAGCTCTTTGATAGAAATGTATTTCTTTATTTGACATTTAACTTTCACTGGTGATCCTGTATTTAATCTAGCCGTCCTGCTAGGAGCATCCTCTTTTACAAGGAAATCACACCTGATAAGAAGGCAGTCGGCAGTAGCCTCACTCTGATGATGAGGTTCTGATGACCAGTGAGACACAGCATCAAGGGAAGAACAAGAACACAAAGCAAACACGTGTAAGAAAACCATAGTCTCACATCGTAAGGCAATTATCCTCCAATTGAAAATAAACAAATGAAAAGGAAAACTATAGTCTATAGCAAAGCAGAAAACAAAATCCAAAGGGAAAAATAAGTCATCATTCAAATATCTTATTTCACGTAAATGGAACCCCACTGGGTTCCCGTATCTTCCTAAGCTCTTCCTTGGTCATCCACACTTTGTATCACACAGGTGGCAAACATTCTAAATTTTCTCATTAAAACAGAAAAGACCTGGCACTGAGGGCAGGGTCCTGAGCCAGTCATTTGGAATGGATTTTCTGGTGGCGTTTCAAAGCGCCCAGCTGACGGAAGGCACGGTGACACTCGGGGCACACGTAGGGCTTGACCCCAGAGTGGATGCGTCGGTGAACGTTGAGGTTCCCTAGGCGGCTGAAGGCTCTGTCACACTGCTCACAGCGGAAAGGCTTCTCCTGGGTGTGGGTCCTCTTGTGAGTGCGCAGTGTGGAGTAGTGGGTGAACTTCTTGAGGCAGAGATCACAGCTGTAGGGCTTCTCGCCAGTGTGGATCCGCTCGTGAACCCGCAGGTCCGAAGGCTGCATGAACCCTTTGGCACAGATGTCGCATTGAAAGGGCCTCTCTCCTGTGTGTGTCCTCTGGTGCAGGGTAAGCTGAGATTGATAAGGAAAGCTCTTTTTGCAAACCCTGCATTCAGAGGGTGCCCAACCCGGGGTTTCTGCTCCCTCAGGAACACTGGTGGGTCCCACGGTGCCAGATGAACCAACGGAATGGGGCCCAAGCTGTCCTGAGAGCTCTCCTTGGTCCAAACACGTGGCTGCTTCTGAACGCTCATCTTGGCAAGTGGAGCTGCTGTCCCGTTTCCTTAGGACGTGTCTGCGATTCTTCAGAGGACCTCGTCTGGATCCACTCGTAGTGGAAACGTCTCCCTCTGGAACACAGGAGGAAAGCGTTCAGGAGCCACATCTGAAGTATCAGTTCCTTCCTGGGGACTCTCCCCTCTCTCTCTGCCCTCCCAGAATCTGCTGAAAGAAGAGATTCAGCACCATATTTATCAAGGAGCATTTTCCATGGTGCCAGCCTCATTGGAACCATCCCTAATCTTCGCCACACACTTCCCATCGACCAAACTACCTGAGTCTCGCTGATGAAACACTCTGGAACATTGATGACGGAGAAGGTTGGCACAGGAGAACCAACTCCTACCCGGCCCCAACACCAAGGGATGGAAGTGCTGGGCACCCCTTCCTGGACATCAGTGGAGGCAGTCATTACCTCCTGTGGTCTCCAAGTGTTTAATACTCACCACCATCCTGCAGAAGTTCAGGCTCTTGAGGCGGAAGGGTTCTTGTCACTCCTGTGTCTTCCAGCAGGTCCTTCTCCAAGTTCTCCTTGGAGGGCATCTGACCCTCCAGTTCACCTGTTTCAGGAATGGTCTCTGGCGGGAGAGCTTTCTGGCCCTGACAAGGGGCAACCAAGCAGAGTCAATCCCACTGCCTTAGCCCATGGCAAGCTCTGTCTCCTCTTTCCCCACCCCCCTAGTACCCTGATCTAAGACTCCAGCTTTCTGAATATCAGTTTGGGGGATATGCCCTGACTGCTTCCCATCACCCTGACTGGCAGTCCTCTCCTGATTCCCATGACTGTCCTTGATCTATACCGACCACCTCTGGCAATCAAGTCCAGATTTCACAGCTGGCACTGCCAACTGTCTTGCACATATGTCTCCACCTCATCTCAAATCCTCCCTGCCCCTGACTCTGCAAGCAGAGGACTCTGGCTCTAGGGCTCCTGACTTCACCACTTGTTGATACGTTGCCTGGATTTGTCCTCCTCATGGAGGGTGGCCTGGGGCACAAGATGATAAGCAGTATAGCTGGTCTCTATTCATGAGAAATCCGTAGCATCTCCTCCCCCGATTCACGCTGCCAAAAAATCCACTCTCTCCAGACATACTCCAAAATCTTCTGGGGCGGGGCGGGAATGACTCCAACTGGGAATTTTTTATTCAATTCAATATTCAATTCAATTTACAATATTCCCCAATAGTAAGTGCCTCTGACGAAATCCATCATGGGTAAAACAGCTCTGAGCCCATTTACGCCTGACGAACTGACCCAGCACCATCCCGTGGAAACAGGACTCCTCTGTCCTCGTGCTTATGGCCACAAGCTTCCATGGTGAAGCACTAGGAAACATGGGTGAGTCTTCATTCTCACACTGGCTGGAAAACGGCTGGGCATGGAATGCAACCATGGGAATTCCGGCACGCAGTGGGTCCATTCTTGTCCTTTGCCAAGTTCTCCCAATTACTTTCGCAGCCACGCCCACCCGACCCTCTTCAACCTGCTCCCAGACTGTAGGTCAAGACATCACACTCACCTGCCCCCTCGACAGGTCCTTGGCTCCTGGCAGATGCTGCCCGTCTTGGCGCTCCTGCTGGCCCTCGTCTGGAGGGACGACACTGACTGTAGACTGGGGCTCCCTGGCTCCGTCTCCCCCATCGTGCCCCTCACTGACCTCAGATCCTAACATCTCAACATCCGAGACTGGCATCAAATAATCCTCGCCTTGGACACGGACTACAGTCTGTAGAAAAAAAATCAAATAGGATCTGTCTCCCTTCACAGGATCCAAAAAGGCATTCATTGCGTATCCCAGTCTAGGAGCCCACCTCCTGGAAGTGACATTTGAAAGAGCAACACCCTCAAAGTGAGGACCGACAGAAACATCTCCCGTGACGCCACAGGCAAGCGCGCACCCCTGTGGGAAGCACTGATTTCGAGCCAAGCCCTCTGGTCCTTCTGCTTCATCTCCCAGCTCGCAGCCCATCTTCCCACCGTTCCCTCTCTCACAGGGTCCCTAGGGTCCTACTCACCCACTTCTTCAGTTTCTGCTTATTTCTCAGCACCTCCTCCAGATCCTTACAAGTCTCGGCACCACTACTTCTGACTAAGACCTGGATCTCCGGCGGCATGCACAGCACGAACTGCTCCAGCACCAGCCTGTCCACCATCTGCTCCTTGGTGTGAAGATCCGGCCTCAGCCACAGACCGCAGAGTTCACGCAGCCTCCTCAGAGCCTTGATCGGGTCGGATTCTTCCGAGCTGCTGAACCTTCTGAAGCGGACGCGCAACTCTTCAAGGGCGGAGTCGGGCTTTTCCCTTCCGGTGTCCTGGCGTGGCGCAGACGCTGGCGACTCTGCGCCGGGGCTGTCCGCGAGGCGGCCACGAGCCCCTGTCTGGTTCTCAGCCATACTGACTGCAGAGTTTTCAGTAGGACTCTGGACAAATGCTTCTAGAAGTGGGTGCCCAACTGACCCCGATAGACAGGACCTTCCTCTTGCTTTTCCTCAGTAAGAGATTCAGTATTCGGGGGGGGCAAAAAAGAAAAAAAGAAGAATGTTGCCAATTAGTTTATTTTCATCCACCCTACCATCCCTCAGCCCAATACTGGGCATGAGTCCCCCTGCAGTATTTCATACCAGGGACAAGAATCCATTCTATTCTCCCGACATCCATCTTAGACTACAACAAGAAACTGCGTAGTCAAAAATGTCCCCAGGGCAGTGCTTAAAAGCCCTTGTTGAAAAAATGAACCACACCACAGGACCCCGTGGAGTGCGGAAACGACCTCATTCCCCGAAGCGTTCCACGAATGAACCACGGTGTATGTGTGGCCGGAGGGCGGTCGCTGGATTTCACACGGTCTCTGAGCGAATGCAAGGTGAACAGAAAGCCAGGACTTAGTGAAACCCACTTCCACGTGCCCTGACTTTCTCGCGTTCTCTTTAGACAGTCCCCATCAATTACCTCCTTGAAGCCTTCTCGCCTGGGTCCGCCTCAGCTGGGGACTTGCCCTCGAACTCGGCAGGCGGACAAGCGTCTCCCTGCAGCGGGAGGCGAGGCCGCACTTCCCGGCCTCTTGCCCAATCAGCGCCTGGATGGCGTAAGGGCGGGGCAAACACCATCGACCCTCCCGCTTTCCTCGATGACCAGGGATTCGCTTGCCCTTGGAAACTCGCTCGGGAGAAACCACGATGCGCTAAGGAGGCCTCCACAGTGGCTGAGTGATCCATTCTGTGTATTTTTGCTTGGTTTTGCGCTCGGCCAAGCAGGGAGGCGCGTTGGATCTCAGTTCCCAGACCGCGGAAGGAAACCACGCCGCCCGCAGCGGAAGCCCCGAGTCTCAACCGCTGGACCGCTGGGGAAATGCCTCGGTTTCTTTTCGGATTTTATTTATTTGGGACTTTGGGGGTGGTTTTGCGGTGAACGGATTGGTTTTAATGATCTCGTGAATTTTTTGTCTCACTGCCAGGAGGGTTTGACAGAGTCAGGGACATGATGGTGGGAGCCAGATCGGTTTGACTCCTCTCTGTTCCTGAGAGAGAAGTCTTAAAAGGGTTTTCTAAAATCAGCAGATGAGCCAAGGTGTGAGAAGAACCGACTTCTAAGCAGCCTTTTTGAAGACTAGAAGTTGCCCACCGATAGGAAAGAAGAGTGACACCTATCACCTTCGGAAGCCTTCCTGTCTCTAAACACCTCGGGAAGAAATACCCGAACAAGTATGGAGTGAGTGAATCTATCACAGCATAATAACAGCCATGTAGGCAAAACCAGGGCTATCACCTATTCCATGCAGAAAAGTCTTAGAAAATACGCAGAGCACTCTTTGACAGAAATGTGTTTATTTGAAATTGAAATTCCACTGGAGAGCCTGGCCTCTGCGCCAGGAGGGTGCAGTTTTACAGTGAAGTCCCGCCTAACAGGAAGGCGGTCAACAGTAGGCTCACTTTCGTGATGAAGTACGGGTAACTAATGAGACGTGCTTTCAAGAGAATAACAAAACAAAGCAAAAACTTAGTGAAACAGGCTACACTAAAGTGGAAAACAACATCCGAAGGGAACCATAAGCCATCACTCAAATATCCCCCTCATTCACTGAATGGAACCCCCCTGGAGCCAACATCCTCCAAAACTCTTCACGTCATCCACCCTTTGTGTACAGAATTGACAAATCATTGTGAATTTCCTTCTTGGCGCAGAAGGGACTTGGACCCGAGGGCAGGTTCCTGGGCCAACCATTCGGAATGGGTTTCCTCTGGGGATGACAGAAGCCAGGGATCGGAAGGCCAGTGACACTCGGGCACACGCAGGGCTCGAGCCAGAGTGTGAACACGGAGGTTCCCATTGTGTTGAAAGCTTTGTCACAGTGCTCAGAGCAGAAAGGCTTCTCTTGGGTGTGGGTCCTCTGGTGAGCAAGCAGCGTGGAGTCGTGGGTGAACTTCTTGGGGCAGAGATCACAGCCTAGGGCTTCTCGTCCTCGTGGGTCTCCTGGTGAACACACAGGTCCAGAGGCTGCATGAACCATTGGACATGGATGTTGCTTTTTTTTTTTTTAATTTAGAGTTAAAGAGCCATCTCTCTTTATTGCAGTTCCAGAGTAAGGGCCCATTACTTTGATAAGCACGGGCTCAGCAGAAGGCTCGAGAGGATGTGTGTAAAAGAATGTTTCCAAAGGCTCCAGAGGTGACCCCAACCCTGCTTCCTGCTTCCCCTGGACAATAGTCCGTCTCCTGGGTGGGGCAGCTACTTGGTCCAGCTGACTTTGGGGATGTCATAGTGCTCCGTGAGCGTGTCCAGGTGTCTGTTGAAGTCCTCCACTCTCTGCTTGTGGGATGTGGATGCTTTCTTCAGGACCCTCTCCATCTGTCGCGTCTCCTGCACCTTCTCAAAGGCCACCTGGGCTGGGGTCCGCTTGTGAAGGTGGCGCCTCAGCTCCTCCTCCTGGTTCTCCTGGATTTTTCCCATCGTTTGCAGGAGTTTTGCCTTGTCTCTGTCCTTTTTTTTTCTTCCGCTTGGTCACGCCAAGCTCTGGGACTCCTTTCAGCTTCAGGGGTCCCTTTTGGACCTGCTCATAGGCGTCCATGCTGCCCATCTCCGGATTCGGATTTCTAAATGGACAAAAGTGGGGGGTCCGTTTTCTCAAATGGAAATTGGGACAGTTTCGTTCTCTACTGTAGATCCGGGAGGTTCTCTCTGTGCAGGTTAACACAAATGAATGCAGACGAACATCTCTGCTTAGGCCAGGGGGCCGAGGTTCAGAAAGCCTTGTGGAATAATTGCACCACACCACACCATGGAGGGTGGCAACACTCTCCCCCCTCACAGAGAGCTCCGGCTCAGCCATGGTTAATACGGAGTTTAAGGGAGACCCACTGCTTTCACAAGGTCTTTGAGCTGATGCAAGGTGAGTAGAAAACCCAGCCTTCCGAAACCCCCCACCTCTTTCTGTACTGATTCCCAAACCTTCTCCTTAGACGTTCTCACTCATCACTTACCTCCTTTGAGCCCTCTTGCTGTCAGCTTCCACAAGTCGGTGACTGGCTATCAGAGTGTGTTGGGGGCTGAAACGTCTCTATTTATAGAGAGCCGGGGGAAATGGCAAGGGTCCCTGCTTGTTACCCCATCAGCACAGTGATTGTGTAAGGGTGGGTCAACCCATTCATATGACCTCATTCTAGATAATCCAATTTATCCATGGATCCAGTTTCACACGAGCACTGAACCAGGAAAAAACACAATTTATCAAAGAGGCCTCCATGGTGGTTTTGTGGGAGACTTCTCCCATAGCTCAGTTGGTAAAGAGTCTGCCTGCAGTGCAGGAGACGCTGGTGTCATTCCTGGGTCAGGAAGATCCGCTGGAGAAGGGACAGGCTACCCACTCCAGTGTTCTTGGGCTTGCCTTGAGGCTCAGCTGGGAAGGAGGTAAAGTGGGAGTCTTTCAGTCAAGTCCCACCCTTTGTGACCCCGTGGAGATACATTCCATGGAATTCTCCAGGCCAGAAGACTGGAGTGGGTACCGTTCCCTTCTCCAGCCCAGGGAGCGAACCCAGGTCTCCCGCATGGCAAGCAGATTCTGTACCACCAGGGAAGCCCAGGCTCCTCTTGGCAGGAAGGTTGATTTTCCTGGTCCAGAAAGTACTTTCTCATTTGCCTGGAGAGTTGGAAGGAGTCACGGCATAGGTATCTGACAGTTCTAACCAGTTTGGGTCACCTACGTGTCCCTGGTGGCTCAGTGGTAAAGAATCTACCTGCCAAGGCAGGAGGCGTGGGTTCACTCCCTGGGTTGGGACAATCTCTCGCAGAAGGAAATGGCCAAGCCACCCCAGTTTTCTTCCCTGGAAAATTCAATGGCCAGAAGACCCTGGTGGGCTACAGTCCATGGAATGGCAGAGTTGGACACAAGTGAGCGACTAAACAGCCCTTTATAAATTCCGCATGTAGAGATCTCGGACAAGGTCAGAATCCTGTATGTTCTGTAGGGAATGTGCCACATTTCGGGTTGCAGTCTGGCTTTTCAGTAAGTACATTTTGGTGTGGCACAGACACTGGTGGTTCTGATTAGGGGCTGTCTGGGACTATTCCAGGACTTGACAAAAAATGTACATTCTTTAACCATAGTGACTGAGGAATTTACTACCAAAATGTCGAGCACGTGCTTCTAGACGCCCATGACAAATTCACCCGTATGTAAAGGGATTTCCTCTACCTTTCGTTAGCAACGTATTCACTTTTCTGAAGAATGGGGACAAAAGATAAATGAACAGCATTAGTTTCATTTTATTCCACCCTTCCATCTCCTCTACATTCCTCATCCCAAACCCCATACCATTCCCTCACGGGTACAATATCTCATATTGAATGGACATTAGTCCATCCATCATTCTTCTGACATCCACCTTTCCAGGAAGAAAAGGTTCAAATGTCTGAATGGCTCCCTAGATTTTGACTTCTGTAGTCTGGGACTATGTTGTTCTTTGCTGTACTTTCAAGAAATTTACAATGTGTGAGACTCCTCAAATGGATATTAACAGCAATGCCAGGTTTTACATTATTTGGTCAAGACAAGCCACCAGGCAAGGCTCTCAGTCATGATTCTTCTGGGGAAAAAAAAATACGAGGAAGACTATTTAAACACTGAATTCCATGTAATATAGTGACGTTGGAAATATTCAGCAAAGATTGTCCACCCAAAACATTTCCTTGCTGTCACCAGGGTATTTGTTAGCTCGAAGGAAGGGATGCACAAAAGGATCCGAAGAAAATAAAGTTCCTCATCAGATACTTGTTATGGTCATGAAACACGCAACGTGCAATTTTGCCTCTTTTATAAAGTGTACAATCTTGTTCCACCACGTTCGTTCACAATTTTGTGCAACTGTCAATTTTGTCTACTTCTAACTTTTTTCATCACCCCAAGAACAAAATGTGAATCATGAACAGTCCCTCCCCATTCTCTGCCCACCTTCCCCCTTACCCTTGGCATTCCATTCATCGACTTCTTGCATCTATGAGTTCAGTTCCGTTCAGTCGCTCAGTGGTGTCCGACACTTTGAGACCCCGTGAACCGCAGCACATGAGGCCTCCCTGTCCTTACCACTCCTGGAGTTTACTCAAACTTTTGTCCATTGAGTCAGTGATGCCATCCAACCATCTCATCCTCTGTTGTCCCCTTCCCCTCCTGCCTTCAATCTTTCCCAGCATCAGGGTCTTTTCAAATGAGTCAGTTTTTTGTATCAGGTGGCCAAAGTATTGGAGTTTCAGCTTCAGCGTCAGTCCTTCCAATGAATATTCAGGACTGATTTCCTTTAGGATGGACTGGTTGGATCTACTTGCAGTTCAAAGGACACTCAAGAGCGTTCTCCAACACCACAGTTCAAAAGCATCAGTTTTCTGCAGCTCAACTTTTTTTAAGTCCAACTCTCACATCCATACATGACTACTGGAAAAACCATAGCATTGACTAGATGGACGTTGGTTGGCAAAGTAATGTCTGTGTTTTATAATATGCTGTCTAGGTTGGTCATAACTTTTCTTCCCAGGAACAAGAGTCTTTTAATTTCATGGCTGCAGTCACCATCTGCAGTGATTTTGGAGCCGCCCCCTGCCCCCAGAATAAATTCTCTCACTGTTACCACTGTTTCCCCATCTATTTGCCATGAAGTGATGGATAGGACCGGATGCCATGATCTTAGTTTTCTGAATGTTGAGTTTTAAGCCAAGTTTTTCACTCTCCACTTTCACTTTCATCAAGAGACTCTGGTTCTTCTTGGCTTTCTGCCATAAGGGTGGTGTCATCTGCGTATCTGAGGTTATTGATATTACTCCTGGAAATCTTGATTCCAGCTTGTGTTTCATCCAGCCCAGCTTGTCTCATGATGTACTCTGCATTTAAGTTAAATAAGCAGGGTGACAATATACAGCCTTTACGTACTCCTTTCCCAATTTGGATTCAGTCTGTTGTTGCAAGTCCACTTCTAACTGTTGCTTCCTGACCTGCATACAGACTTCTCAGGAGGCAGTTCAAGAAGTCTGATATTTCTGTCTAAGGATTTTCCACAGTTATTGTGATCCACGCAGTCAAAGGCTTTGGCATAATCAATAAAGCAGATGTTTCTCTGGAACTCTCTTGCTTTTCCAATGATCTAATTGATGTTGGCAATTTGATCTCTGGTTCCTCTGCCTTTTCTAAATCCAGCTTGAACATCTGGAAGTTCATGGTTCATGTACTGTTGAAGACTGTCTTGAAGAATTTTGAGCGTTACTTTGCTAGCGTGTGAGATGAGTACAATTGTGTGGTGGTTTGAATATTCTTTGGCATTGCCTTTCTTTGGGATTGGAATGAAAAGTGACCTTTTCCAGTCCTGTGGCCACTGCTGAGTTTTCCAAATTTGCTGACATATTGAGTGCAACACTTTCACAGCATCATCTCTGAGGATTTGAAATAGCTCAATTCGAATACCATCCCCTCCACTAGCTTTGTTCATAGTGATTCTCCCTAAGGCCCACTTGACGTGACATTCCAGGATGTGTGGCTCTAGGTGAGTGATCACACCTTCGGGATTATCTGGGTCATGAAGATGTTTTTTCTATAGTTCTGTGTGTTCTTGCCCCCTCTTCTTAATATCTTCTGCTTCTGTTGGGTCTATACCATTTCTGTCCTTTATTGAGCCCATCCTTGCATGAAATGCAAGGCAGGCTCCTCTCCAGTCTGGGCACAGGCTTCTCACTGCAGTGGCCCCTCTTGTGTGTAGCCCAGGCTTTCCGGGCTCTGGGCTTCAGTAGTGGCGGCTCCCAGTCTGAGTGGTTGTGTCGCGTGGCCTTAGCTGCTCTGAGGACTGGGATCTTCTCGGGTCAGGGATGGAACTCGTGTCCTTTCATTGGCAGGCACAACCTTTACCACCGAGCCCCCGGGGAAGCCCTATTATTCATTTTTCTTAACTAATACTTAACTGCATCTGTGTTTTGAAGTCTTATTCATATTTCATCATATTAATTTCTTGTGTTTATTCTTCGATAATGGTTCTAATACCCGTGTTTCTGAAGAGACCCAGTCTTTATATTCTATATTGCTTCTTTGAATTAGTTGCCTCCTACTTGGGCCTGTAAGTTAACATCCTTTTAAACAGAAGAAGGCAACAGAGGATGAGATGGTTGGGTGGCATCACCGACTCAATGGACACGAGTTTGAGCAAACTCCCAGGAGATAGTGAAGGACAGGGAAGCCTGGCATGCTGCAGTCCACGGAGTTGCAAAGTGAAAGAAAGTGAAGTGGCTCTTTGTCATCCCATGTAGGCCACCAGGTTCCTCTGTCCATGGGCTTCTCCAGGCAAGAATACTGCAGTGGCTTGCCATTCCCTTCTCCAGGGGATCTCCCGACCCAGGGAGCAAACCCACGTCTCCTGCATTGGCAGGCGGATTCTTCACCACTGAGCCTCCTGGGAAACCATGAGAGAAGCTGCCACAATTCTGAGAACTGACCCGAGAAATGAAAACAAACGGACCCGGAACTGAAGGTTAACTGTATTTACAACAATCAAGCTGACACTGATCAGACCAGTGATGACCAGTTTCAAGATGATTGTCAGAGCTGACTGTGCTGTTTCTGCCTGTAGCCCCTTCCCTCCATCTGTAAAAGCTGTTGCTCACTAAGTGTCCGGGGTGGGAGGTGGGGGCAGTCAGCCATTGGACAGACGTCTGCCCTGCCCTCCACAGTTGTTGGAGAAGGACATGGCACCCCACTCCAGTACTCTTGCCTGGAAAATGCCATGGACGGAGGAGCCTGGTAGGCTACAGTCCACGGAGTCGCAAAAAGTTGGACATGACTGAGCGACTTCCCTTTCACTTTCAACAGTTGCTGGCATCCAGAATAATGCTGGATCTCCTTTCCCCCAACCTGGCCTCTGTATTGGCTTTTGAGTGGCGAGCAGCCAGACGCCAATATCTATTAAAATATCAGCCTTGAGTTTGCTGCCCCCAACAAATTCCCAGGCTAATTAATAGAAGAAAACGCTGGTTCCTTGAAAAAAAAAACAAAACTTTATTATCTCCATTCTGCTCCAAATGACCTGTCTTCATTTCTACTGGAGGAGAGCCAGGTGGGATGAAAGAGTGCTACCTTGAAGAATCTTTTCAAGCCAAGACACCCTGGACTCTCAGTGTTCAAATGGGCATTAATCTTACATCACCTAACTGTCCATAATCCCAAGAGAATGCAGTCACTTTAAATGCTCGAATGGCTGCTCAGGCGCTTCAGGCGTGTCCGACTCTTTGCAGCCCAGCAGACCATAGCCCGCCAGGCTCCTCTGTCCGTGGGACTCTCCAGGCAAGAATACTGGAGTGGATTGCCATTCCCTTCTCCAGGGCATCTTCCTGATCAAGGGATCGAACTTGGGTCTTCTGTGCTGCAGGCAGATTCTTGACCCCTGAGCCACTGGGGAAGCCTTACAGAGGGAAGGTATCTCCACAAAATAATGGGCATGTACCAAACCGCAGCTATCATCTACTCCATATAAAAAAATCTTGGAAGGGGAAATACAGAGGACACTTCTTTGACAGAAGTGTCTTTGTTTATTTGAAATTTAGATTTCACTGGTGATCCTCTTTTTCATCTGGCCACCCTGCTAGGAGCATCCTATTTTACAATTAAATCTTCCCTAATGGGGGGACAATCAGCAGTGACCTCAGTTTCACAAAGAAGTACTGAAAACTAATGAGACCTGCATTCACTGAAAGAACACCACAAAGCCAAAACTTATCACAAAAACACAGGCTACACTAAAGTAGAAAACAAAATCTGAAGGGAAAGGTAAGTCATCACTCAAAGATTCGCCTAGTTCATGTGAATGGAACCCCATTGGGTTCCAGTATGATCGTGAGTTCTTCACGTCACCCTTTCATTGTATCACCTGAGTGACAAATAATCCCGAATTTCCTTCTAGGAGCAGAAGGCACTTGGACCTGATGGTGGGGTCTTGGGTGAATCATTTGGAATGGATTTTCTGGTGGCGTTTGAAAGTCCCCAGCTGACGGAAGGCACTGTGACACTTGGGGCACACGTAGGGCCTGACCCCAGAGTGGGTGCGTTGGTGAACGTTGAGGTTCCCTCGGTGGCTGAAGGCTCTGTCACAGTGCTCACAGAGGAAAGGCTTCTCCTGGGTGTGGGTCCTCTTGTGAGCTCGCAGCGTGGAGTCGTGGGTGAACTTCTTGAGGCAGAGATCACAGCTGTAGGGCTTCTCGCCAGTGTGGATCCGCTCGTGAACCCGCAGGTCCGAAAGCTGTATGAACCCTTTGGCACAGATGTCGCACTGAAAGGGCCTCTCTCCTGTGTGTGTCCTCTGGTGCAGGGTAAGCTGAGATTGATAAGGAAAGCTCTTTTTGCACACCCTGCATTCACAGGGTGCCCGACCCGGGGTTTCTGCTCCCTCAGGAACACTGGTGGGTCCCACGGTGCCAGATGAACCAACGGAATGGAGCCCAAGCTGTCCTGAGAGCTCTCCTTGGTCCAAACACGTGGCTGCTTCCGGACGCTCGTCTTGGCAAGTGGGGCTGCTGTCCCGTTTCCTTAGGACGTGTCTGCGATTCTTCAGAGGACCTCGTCTGGATCCACTCGTAGTGGAAACGTCTCCCTCTGGAACACAGGAGGAAAGGGTTCAGGAGCTACATTTTATCATTATTACTTTTTTAAAATATAAATCTATTTTTTTTTAATTGGAGGTTAATGACTTTACAATATTGTATTGGTTTCACCATACATCAACATGAAATCTGCCACAGCTATACTCATGTTCCCCACCAGGAGCTACATTTTAAATATCAGTTCCTTCTTCAGGATTTTCCTGTCTCCCTACGCTCCCAGAATCCGCTGAACGAGATTCAGCGCCGCATTCAACAAGGAGCATCTCCTGTGCTGCCCGCCTCACTGGGACCCTGATGTTGGCTGAGAAGTTCCCATCACGCAACCCAGCTAAGAGCTCAGACTGTGCGACTCTGGGACGCTGATGATGGAGAAGCTTGGCACTGGACAATGGTCTCCACCCCACCCATCCACGGATGGCGATGCAGGCTGCCCGGTCCCTTGCCACCATGGGCAGGAGCCGCTAAACTGCTGAATTCCATGGTTTTGAATACTCACCAGGACCCTTCAGAAGTTCAGGTTCTTGAGAGAGAAGGGTTTTTGTCTCTCCCCTGTCTTCCAGCAGGTCCTTCTCCAAGTTCTCCCTGGGCATCTGACCCTCCAGCTCACCTGTTTCAGGAACAGTCTCTGGCGAGAGAGCTCTCTGGTCCTGACAAGGGACAAACAAGCAGAGTCAGTAACCCAGCTACCTTAGTCCGTGGAAGACTGGTTCCTGTTTTCCCATCTGCCTCGTATCTTGATCTAGGACTCCACCTTTCTTAATGTCATTTTAGGGGATATGCCCTGACTTCTTCTGGTCCACCCCATCACCCTGATTGATAATCATCTCCTGATACTCGAGACTGTCCTGGATCTATACAGACTGCATCTTGCAATCAAATCAGGACATCACAGTTGGCACTCTGACTTCTCTATGCATAGGTCTCTCCAAATCATGCCCACTTCTGCCTGCCCCTGACTCTGGAGGGAAAGAAGTCTAGGTCCAGCAGCTCTCTTGACTCCATCATTGTTGGAGACTTTGCCTGGATTCATCTTTGTGATGGTGGTTACCCGATACATAGGAAGAAGATGACTAGTACTCTTGGTCTCTACTCCATGCAAGTCAATAGCATCCCTGCCCATACCCAACCTTATTTGAACAGATCAACTGTCTTCCATTCATTCTTCAATGTCTTAAACTGAAAGTGTTAGTCGCTCAGCTGTGTCTGACTCTTTGCAACCCCATGGACTATAGCCGCCAGATTCCTCTGTTCATGGGATTCTCCAGGCAAGAACACTAGAGTGGGTGGCCATTCCCTTCTCCAGGGGATCTTCCTGACCCCGGGATCAAACCCACGTCTCCTGCATTGTTGGCAGATTCTTCACCATCTGAGCCACCAGGGAAGCCCAGTGTCTACTGGGGGGCAAAATGAGTCCAGTTTGGAGTCACTCCTTCAGTTGCAAGGAATGATCATATTCTGAAATATAACGTGCCCCTGGGGGAAGGGGCCGTGGGCAAATCAGCTGTCAGTGCATTCACCTGTAGCAAACTGAACCTAGCATCATGTCAGGAAGACAGGACCTTCTCCCCACGCCTAAGACTAGAAGCTTTCATGGCAGAGGGACAAAGATGGATTATCTTCATTCTCACACTGACTAGAAAAAATGCCTAGGAACTGAATGCATGCACGGGAATTCCTGGAAGCAATGGGTCCATTCCTATCCTTTGCCAAATCTCCCGAGTACTCCAGCAGCCACACCCACCTGACTCTCTTTTACCTGCTTCCAATCTCTCGCCGGCTCCCTAGACGGGTCCGCGGCTCCTGGCAGATTCTGCAGCTCTTGGCTTCCCTCCTGGCCATCCTCTGGAGGTATGACCCTCACGGGGGGTTGGGGCTCCCCACACGGGTCACTCTCATCATCCATGTCGCCGGCCTTGGCTTCAACCACCCCAGTATCGGGATCGCGCACAAGATAATTCTGCCCTTGTATGCAGACTGTGGTCTGTGAGGGGAGAAATCAATCAAGATCAGTCTCTATAAGACCTGGAATGTAGCTTTCGGGCATCCAATGGCATTGACAATAGACGCTCACATTTGGTGTAAACGATCTACGTCCTTCGAATTGAGACAGCCAAAAATATGTCCCAAATTGCCCACGTGTGGACTTCTCTCACCTGCTTGGGAGTCACTGACACAGAGCCAAGCCCTCAGGTCCTATCTTGTGATCCCTGCAGCTTGCAGCTGTCTGCTCGCCCCACACCCATCACTGAGGTCCTACTCACCCATTTCTTGGGTCTCTGCTTGTTTCTCAGCACGTCCTCCAGGTCCTTGCAACTCTGCACCCCACTCTCTTTGAGCAGGACCTGGCACTCCAGGGGCATGCAGACCATGAACTGCTCCAGCACCAGCCTGTCCATCATCTGCTCCTTGGTGTGAAGATCCGGCCTCAGCCACAGATGGCAGAGTTCACGGAGTCTCCTCAGGTCCTCAATGGGGTCAGATTCCTCCGAGCTGCTAAAGGTTCTGAACCGGACGTGCCAGGTTTCCTGGTCACACTCTGAGTTTTCCATGAGTGTGTCTTGGGGTGGCACGGACGCTGGTGACTCTGCCCCAGGGCTGTCTGTGATGTGTCCACAACCCTGAAAAATTGTCTGGTCCTCAGCCATATGGATGGAGGACATTTCCAGTAGGACTCTGAGCAAATGCTTCTAGAAGTGGGTGCCCAGTTGACGCCTATGGAAATGGATTTCCTCTGCTTTTCCTCAGCATTAAAGTCACTGTGTAGCAGTCTAGGGAGAAAAAAAAAAAGAAAGAAACAAATGGGTTTCATTTTGTTCCACCCTTGCGTCTCCCCTACATCCGAGTATTGGACACCATTGCCCGACTCATTCAATATTTCATAAAACTGTCTGGTCAGAAGTGACCATAAGGCTTCCTTGGTGGTCCAGTGGCTAAGAATCTGCCTACCAATGCAGAGGGACATGGGTTTGATCCCTGATATGGGAAGATACCACCTGCCTATGAGCCCGTGCTCCACAACTCTTGAGCCTGAGAGGGGCAACTACTGAACCCAAGCTCTAGACTCCCGGCTCTGCCATGGGAGAAGTTGCTGCAATGAGAAGCCCATAGCCCTCAGCTAGAGAGTAGTCCCCACCAGGTACGACCAGAGAAAGCCCTCACAGCAAAGAAGACCCAGCCCAGCCAAGATGAAGGAATTAAAAAAAATTTAAAGTAGTAATAACTATATATGTAGTTTCTAAATGGCGATAGGGTCACTGCTCAGACACCCTTGAAGAAAACGAGCCACCTCACAGCACCACGTGTGGAAACATTCTCCTCCCCTCACAGAAGAGCTCGATTAACCCTTGTTCATGTGGGGTTAGAGGAAGATCTCCTGTCACAAGTCTCCCAGCTAATGCAAGATGAGCAGAATGCCAGACCTTTCTGAAACCCACCCGTGTGTCCTCATTTCTAAGCCTTCTCCTTGGACGTGCCCACTCATCACTTACCCCTTCGAGGTTTCTTGCCTTCAGCCTCCTCAGGTCAGGGAGTGGCTCTCAAAGTGTGTCTGGAGCCGAAATGTCCGTATTTATAGAGAGTTGGGTGAAACTGCAGGGGTTTCTGGCCATAACCTCATCATCCCAGTGATTGGATAAAGGGCATGGAAAGAACCACTTTGGATAATCTGGGTAGATTCAGTTTCCTGTGGAGACTCCAACAGGAAGAACCATTAGAGAGGCCACCATATTGGTTTGGTAGTAAACGTTCTCCTATGTATTTTACTTATTTTAGACTTCATGGATGGCATTTCTTGGGGAAACAGATTGATTTTCCTGATCTAATGAATTTTTTCTCTCTGCTTGGAAACAGTGAGGCAGTCCAATAACTGTAATCCGATGGTTGTAATCAAATTGGGTTACCTAATCTTGTCTCTTTCCTCATGAAATAAGTCATCAGAGAATTTTGTCGAAAATCAGCTGATGAGATCAACTGTAAGAAGCCATTTCAGAGAGGCATCACAGAAACCAGAGGCTGTACACCACTAGGGAAAAAGAAGGCAATGGCATCCCACTCCAGTGCTCTTGCCTGGAAAATCCCATGGGCGGAGGAGCCTGGTGGGCTGCAGTCCATGGGGTCGCTAAGAGGAGGACACGACTGAGCAACTTCACGTTCACTTTTCACTTTCATGCATTGGAGAAGGAATTGGCAACCCATTCCAGCGTTCTTGCCTGGAGAATCCCAGGGACGGGGGAGCCTGGTGGGCTGCCGTCTTCGGGGTCACACAGAGTCGGACACGACTGAAGCGACTTAGCAGCAGTAGCAGCAGCAGGGGAAAAGAATGTCACTTATCAATTTAAGAAGCCTTCTTTTTCTAAATACCTAAGGAAGCAGTATGCAAACTAGTACAAAGGGAACATATCTCAACATAATGGCCACGTAGACAAGACCACAGCTATCACCTACTCTGTGTAGCAAAGTCTTAGAAGAGAAAAGACACAGCTCTTTGATAGAAATGTATTTCTTTATTTGACATTTAACTTTCACTGGTGATCCTGTATTTAATCTAGCCGTCCTGCTAGGAGCATCCTATTTTACAAGGAAATCACACCTGATAAGAAGGCAGTCGGCAGTAGCCTCAGTCTGATGATGAGGTACTGATAACCAGTGAGACACAGCTTCAAGGGAAGAACAAGAACACAAAGCAAAAACATGTAAGAAAACCATAGTCTCACATCATAAGGCAATTATCCTCCAATTGAAAATAAACAAATGAAAAAGAAAACTATACTCTATAGAAAAGTAGAAAATCAAATATCCTAATTCACACGAATGGAACCCCACTGGGTTCCAGTATCCTCCTAAGCTCTTCCCCTGACATCCACACTTTGTATAACACATGTGACAAAACATTCTAAATTTTCCATTTAAAACAGAAAAGACCTGGCCCTGAGGGCAGGGTCTGAGCCAGTCATTTGGAATGGATTTTCTGGTGGCGTTTGAAAGTCCCCAGCTGACGGAAGGCACGGTGACACTCGGGGCACACGTAGGGCCTGACCCCAGAGTGGGTGCGTTGGTGAACGTTGAGGTTCCCTAGGTGGCTGAAGGCTCGTCACACTGCTCACAGCAGAAAGGCTTCTCCTGGGTGTGGGTCTTCTTGTGAGCACGCAGTGAGGAGTCGTGGGTGAACTTCTTGAGGCAGAGATCACAGCTGTAGGGCTTCTCACCAGTGTGGATCCGCTCGTGAACCCGCAGGTCCGAAGTCTGCATGAACCCTTTGGCACAGATGTCGCATTGAAAGGGCCTCTCTCCTGTGTGTGTCCTCTGGTGCAGGGTAAGCTGAGATTGATAAGGAAAGCTCTTTTTGCACACCCTGCATTCACAGGGTGCCTGTCCCAGGGTTTCTGCTCCCTCAGGAACACTGGTGGGTCCCACGGTGCCAGATGAACCAACGGAATGGGACCCAAGCTGTCCTGAGAGCTCTCCTTGGTCCAAACACGTGGCTGCTTCTGAACGCTCATCTTGGCAAGTGGGGCTGCTGTCCCGTTTCCTTAGGACGTGTCTGCGATTCTTCAGAGGACCTCGTCTGGATCCACTCGTAGTGGAAACGTCTCCCTCTGGAACACAGGAGGAAAGGGTTCAGGAGCCACATCTGAAGTATCAGTTCCTTCCTGGGGACCCTCCCCTCTCTCTCTGCCCTCCCAGAATCTGCTGAAAGAAGAGATTCAGCACCATATTTATCAAGGAGCATTTTCCATGGTGCCAGCCTCATTGGAACCATCCCTAATCTTCGCCACACACTTCCCATCGACCAAACTACCTGAGTCTCGCTGATGAAACACTCTGGAACATTGATGACGGAGAAGGTTGGCACAGGAGAACCAACTCCTACCCGGCCCCAACACCAAGGGATGGAAGTGCTGGGCACCCCTTCCTGGACATCAGTGGAGGCAGTCATTACCTCCTGTGGTCTCCAAGTGTTTAATACTCACCACCATCCTGCAGAAGTTCAGACTCTTGAGGCGGAAGGGTTCTTGTCACTCCTGTGTCTTCCAGCAGGTCCTTCTCCAAGTTCTCCTTGGAGGGCATCTGACCCTCCAGTTCACCTGTTTCAGGAATGGTCTCTGGCGGGAGAGCTTTCTGGCCCTGACAAGGGGCAACCAAGCAGAGTCAATCCCACTGCCTTAGCCCATGGCAAGCTCTGCCTCCTCTTTCCCCACCCCCCTAGTACCCTGATCTAAGACTCCAGCTTTCTGAATATCAGTTTGGGGGATATGCCCTGACTGCTTCCCATCACCCTGACTGGCAGTCCTCTCCTGATTCCCATGACTGTCCTTGATCTATACCGACCACCTCTGGCAATCAAGTCCAGATTTCACAGCTGGCACTGCCAACTGTCTTGCACATATGTCTCCACCTCATCTCAAATCCTCCCTGCCCCTGACTCTGCAAGCAGAGGACTCTGGCTCTAGGGCTCCTGACTTCACCACTTGTTGATACGTTGCCTGGATTTGTCCTCCTCATGGAGGGTGGCCCGGGGCACAAGAAGATGATAAGCAGTATAGCTGGTCTCTATTCATGAGAAATCCGTAGCATCTCCTCCCCCGATTCACGCTGCCAAAAAATCCACTCTCTCCAGACATACTCCAAAATCTTCTGGGGCGGGGCGGGAATGACTCCAACTGGGAATTTTTTATTCAATTCAATATTCAATTCAATTTACAATATTCCCCAATAGTAAGTGCCTCTGACGAAATCCATCATGGGTAAAACAGCTGTGAGCGCATTGACCCCTGACGAACTGACCCAGCACCATCCCGTGGAAGCAGGACTCCTCTGTCCTCGTGCTTATGGCCACAAGCTTCCATGGTGAAGCACTAGGAAAGATGGGTGAGTCTTCATTCTCACACTGGCTGGAAAACGGCTGGGCATGGAATGCAACCATGGGAATTCCGGCACGCAGTGGGTCCATTCTTGTCCTTTGCCAAGTTCTCCCAATTACTTTCGCAGCCACGCCCACCCGACCCTCTTCAACCTGCTCCCAGACTGCAGGTCAAGACATCACACTCACCTGCCCCCTCGACAGGTCCTTGGCTCCTGGCAGATGCTGCCCGTCTTGGCTTTCCTGCTGGCCCTCGTCTGGAGGGACGACACTGACTGTAGACTGGGGCTCCCTGGCTCCGTCTCCCCCATCGTGCCCCTCACTGACCTCAAATCCTAACATCTCAACATCCGAGACTGGCATCAAAAAATCCTCGCCTTGGACATGGACTACAGTCTGTAGAAATAAATCAAATAGGATCTGTCTCCCTTCACAGGATCCAAAAAGGCATTCATTGCGTATCCCAGCCTAGGAGCCCACCTCCTGGAAATGACATTTGAAAGAGCAACACCCTCAGGACCGACAGAAACATCTCCCGTGACGCCACAGGCAAGCGCGCACCCCTGTGGGAAGCACTGATTTCGAGCCAAGCCCTCTGGTCCTTCTGCTTCATCTCCCAGCTCGCAGCCCATCTTCCCACCGTTCCCTCTCTCACAGGGTCCCTAGGGTCCTACTCACCCACTTCTTCAGTTTCTGCTTATTTCTCAGCACCTCCTCCAGATCCTTACAAGTCTCGGCACCACTACTTCTGACTAAGACCTGGATCTCCGGCGGCATGCACAGCACGAACTGCTCCAGCACCAGCCTGTCCACCATCTGCTCCTTGGTGTGAAGATCCGGCCTCAGCCACAGACCGCAGAGTTCACGCAGCCTCCTCAGAGCCTTGATCGGGTCGGATTCTTCCGAGCTGCTGAACCTTCTGAAGCGGACGCGCAACTCTTCAAGGGCGGAGTCGGGCTTTTCCCTTCCGGTGTCCTGGCGTGGCGCAGACGCTGGCGACTCTGCGCCGGGGCTGTCCGCGAGGCGGCCACGAGCCCCTGTCTGGTTCTCAGCCATACTGACTGCAGAGTTTTCAGTAGGACTCTGGACAAATGCTTCTAGAAGTGGGTGCCCAACTGACCCCGATACACAGGACCTTCCTCTTGCTTTTCCTCAGTAAGAGATTCAGTATTCAGAAGTATGGGGGCAAAAAAGAAAAAAAAAAAGAATGCAGCCAATTAGTTTATTTTCATCCACCCTACCATCCCTCAGCCCAATACTGGGCATGAGTCCCCCTGCAGTATTTCATACCAGGGACAAGAATCCATTCTATTCTCCCGACATCCATCTTAGACTACAACAAGAAACTGCGTAGTCAAAAATGTCCCCAGGGCAGTGCTTAAAAGCCCTTGTTGAAAAAATGAACCACACCACAGGACCCCGTGGAGTGCGGAAACGACCTCATTCCCCGAAGCGTTCCACGAATGAACCACGGTGTATGTGTGGCCGGAGGGCGGTCGCTGGATTTCACACGGTCTCTGAGCGAATGCAAGGTGAACAGAAAGCCAGGACTTAGTGAAACCCACTTCCACGTGCCCTGACTTTCTCGCGTTCTCTTTAGACAGTCCCCATCAATTACCTCCTTGAAGCCTTCTCGCCTGGGTCCGCCTCAGCTGGGGACTTGCCCTCGAACTCGGCAGGCGGACAAGCGTCTCCCTGCAGCGGGAGGCGATGCCGCACTTCCCGGCCTCTTGCCCAATCAGCGCCTGGATGGCGTAAGGGCGGGGCAAACACCATCGACCCTCCCGCTTTCCTCGATGACCAGGGATTCGCTTGCCCTTGGAAACTCGCTCGGGAGAAACCACGATGCGCTAAGGAGGCCTCCACAGTGGCTGAGTGATCCATTCTGTGTATTGTTGCTTGGTTTTGCGCTCGGCCAAGCAGGGAGGCGCGTTGGATCTCAGTTCCCAGACCGCGGAAGGAAACCACGCCGCCCGCAGCGGAAGCCCCGAGTCTCAACCGCTGGACCGCTGGGGAAATGCCTCGGTTTCTTTTCGGATTTTATTTATTTGGGACTTTGGGGGTGGTTTTGCGGTGAACGGATTGGTTTTAATGATCTCGTGAATTTTTTGTCTCACTGCCAGGAGGGTTTGACAGAGTCAGGGACATGATGGTGGGAGCCAGATCGGTTTGACTCCTCTCTGTTCCTGAGAGAGAAGTCTTAAAAGGGTTTTCTAAAATCAGCAGATGAGCCAAGGTGTGAGAAGAACCGACTTCTAAGCAGCCTTTTTGAAGACTAGAAGTTGCCCACCAATAGGAAAGAAGAGTGACACCTATCACCTTCGGAAGCCTTCCTGTCTCTAAACACCTCGGGAAGAAATACCCGAACAAGTATGGAGTGAGTGAATCTATCTCAGCATAATAACAGCCATGTAGGCAAAACCAGGGCTATCACCTATTCCATGTAGAAAAGTCTTAGAAAATACGCAGAGCACTCTTTGACAGAAATGTGTTTATTTGAAATTGAAATTCCACTGGAGAGCCTGGCCTCTGCGCCAGGAGGGTGCAGTTTTACAGTGACGTACCGCCTAGCAGGAAGGCGGTCAACAGTAGGCTCAGTTTCGTGATGAAGTACGGGCAACTAATGAGACGTGCTTTCAAGAGAATAACAAAACAAAGCAAAAACTTAGTGAAACAGGCTACACTAAAGTGGAAAACAACATCCGAAGGGAACCATAAGCCATCACTCAAATATCCCCCTCATTCACTGAATGGAACCCCCCTGGAGCCAACATCCTCCAAAACTCTTCACGTCATCCACCCTTTGTGTACAGAATTGACAAATCATTGTGAATTTCCTTCTTGGCGCAGAAGGGACTTGGACCCGAGGGCAGGTTCCTGGGCCAACCATTCGGAATGGGTTTCCTCTGGGGATGACAGAAGCCAGGGATCGGAAGGCCAGTGACACTCGGGCACACGCAGGGCTCGAGCCAGAGTGTGAACACGGAGGTTCCCATTGTGTTGAAAGCTTTGTCACAGTGCTCAGAGCAGAAAGGCTTCTCTTGGGTGTGGGTCCTCTGGTGAGCAAGCAGTGTGGAGTCGTGGGTGAACTTCTTGGGGCAGAGATCACAGCCTAGGGCTTCTCGTCCTCGTGGGTCTCCTGGTGAACACACAGGTGCGGAGGCTGCATGAACCATTGGACATGGATGTTGCTTTTTTTTTTTTAAATTTAGAGTTAAAGAGCCATCTCTCTTTATTGCAGTTCCAGAGTAAGGGCCCATTACTTTAATAAGCATGGGCTCAGCAGAAGGCTCGAAAGGATGTGTGTAAAAGAATGTTTCCAAAGGCTCCAGAGGTGACCCCAACCCTGCTTCCTGCTTCCCCTGGACAATAGTCCGTCCCCTGCGTGGGGCAGCTACTTGGTCCAGCTGACTTTGGGGATGTCATAGTGCTCCGTGAGCGTGTCCAGGTGTCTGTTGAAGTCCTCCACTCTCTGCTTGTGGGATGTGGATGCTTTCTTCAGGACCCTCTCCATCTGTCGCGTCTCCTGCACCTTCTCAAAGGCCACCTGGGCTGGGGTCCGCTTGTGAAGGTGGCGCCTCAGCTCCTCCTCCTGGTTCTCCTGGATTTTTCCCATCGTTTGCAGGAGTTTTGCCTTGTCTCTGTCCTTTTTCTTCTTCCGCTTGGTCACGCCAAGCTCTGGGACTCCTTTCAGCTTCAGGGGTCCCTTTTGGACCTGCTCATAGGCGTCCATGCTGCCCATCTCCGGATTCGGATTTCTAAATGGACAAAAGTGGGGGGTCCGTTTTCTCAAATGGAAATTGGGACAGTATCGTTCTCTACTGTAGATCCGGGAGGTTCTCTCTGTGCAGGTTAACACAAATGAATGCAGACGAACATCTCTGCTTAGGCCAGGGGGCCGAGGTTCAGAAAGCCTTGTGGAATAATTGCACCACACCACACCATGGAGGGTGGCAACACTCTCCCCCCTCACAGAGAGCTCCGGCTCAGCCATGGTTAATACGGAGTTTAAGGGAGACCCACTGCTTTCACAAGGTCTTTGAGCTGATGCAAGGTGAGTAGAAAACCCAGCCTTCCGAAACCCCCCACCTCCTTCTGTACTGATTCCCAAACCTTCTCCTTAGACGTTCTCACTCATCACTTACCTCCTTTGAGCCCTCTTGCCGGCAGCTTCCTCAAGTCGGTGACTGGCTATCAGAGTGTGTTGGGGGCTGAAACGTCTCTATTTATAGAGAGCTGCGGGAAATGGCAAGGGTCCCTGCTTGTTACCCCATCAGCACAGTGATTGTGTAAGGGTGGGTCAACCCATTCATATGACCTCATTCTAGATAATCCAATTTATCCATGGATCCAGTTTCACACGAGCACTGAACCAGGAAAAAACACAATTTATCAAAGAGGCCTCCATGGTGGTTTTGTGGGAGACTTCTCCCATAGCTCAGTTGGTAAAGAGTCTGCCTGCAGTGCAGGAGACGCTGGTGTCATTCCTGGGTCAGGAAGATCCGCTGGAGAAGGGACAGGCTACCCACTCCAGTGTTCTTGGGCTTGCCTTGAGGCTCAGCTGGGAAGGAGGTAAAGTGGGAGTCTTTCAGTCAAGTCCCACCCTTTGTGACCCCGTGGAGATACATTCCATGGAATTCTCCAGGCCAGAAGACTGGAGTGGGTACCGTTCCCTTCTCCAGCCCAGGGAGCGAACCCAGGTCTCCCGCATGGCAAGCAGATTCTGTACCACCAGGGAAGCCCAGGCTCCTCTTGGCAGGAAGGTTGATTTTCCTGGTCCAGAAAGTACTTTCTCATTTGCCTGGAGAGTTGGAAGGAGTCACGGCATAGGTATCTGACAGTTCTAACCAGTTTGGGTCACCTACGTGTCCCTGGTGGCTCAGTGGTAAAGAATCTACCTGCCAAGGCAGGAGGCGTGGGTTCACTCCCTGGGTTGGGACAATCTCTCGCAGAAGGAAATGGCCAAGCCACCCCAGTTTTCTTGCCTGGAAAATTCAATGGCCAGAAGACCCTGGTGGGCTACAGTCCATGGAATGGCAGAGTTGGACACAAGTGAGCGACTAAACAGCCCTTTATAAATTCCGCATGTAGAGATCTCGGACAAGGTCAGAATCCTGTATGTTCTGTAGGGAATGTGCCACATTTCGGGTTGCAGTCTGGCTTTTCAGTAAGTACATTTTGGTGTGGCACAGACACTGGTGGTTCTGATTAGGGGCTGTCTGGGACTATTCCAGGACTTGACAAAAAATGTACATTCTTTAACCATAGTGACTGAGGAATTTACTACCAAAATGTCTAGCATGTGCTTCTAGACGCCCATGACAAATTCACCCGTATGTAAAGGGATTTCCTCTACCTTTCGTTAGCAACGTATTCACTTTTCTGAAGAATGGGGACAAAAGATAAATGAACAGCATTAGTTTCATTTTATTCCACCCTTCCATCTCCTCTACATTCCTCATCCCAAACCCCATACCATTCCCTCACGGGTACAATATCTCATATTGAATGGACATTAGTCCATCCATCATTCTTCTGACATCCACCTTTCCAGGAAGAAAAGGTTCAAATGTCTGAATGGCTCCCTAGATTTTGACTTCTGTAGTCTGGGACTATGTTGTTCTTTGCTGTACTTTCAAGAAATTTACAATGTGTGAGACTCCTCAAATGGATATTAACAGCAATGCCAGGTTTTACATTATTTGGTCAAGACAAGCCACCAGGCAAGGCTCTCAGTCATGATTCTTCTGGGGAAAAAAAATACGAGGAAGACTATTTAAACACTGAATTCCATGTAATATAGTGACGTTGGAAATATTCAGCAAAGATTGTCCACCCAAAACATTTCCTTGCTGTCACCAGGGTATTTGTTAGCTCGAAGGAAGGGATGCACAAAAGGATCCGAAGAAAATAAAGTTCCTCATCAGATACTTGTTATGGTCATGAAACAGGCAACGTGCAATTTTGCCTCTTTTATAAAGTGTGCAATCTTGTTCCACCACGTTCGTTCACAATTTTGTGCAACTGTCAATTTTGTCTACTTCTAACTTTTTTCATCACCCCAAGAACAAAATGTGAATCATGAACAGTCCCTCCCCATTGTCTGCCCACCTTCCCCCTTACCTCTGGCAATCCATTCATCTACTTCTTGCATCTATGGGTTCAGTTCCGTTCAGTTGTTCAGTCGAGTCCGACACTTTGAGACCCCGTGAACCACAGCACATGAGGCCTCCCTGTCCATTACCACTCCTGGAGTTTACTCAAACTTTTGTCCATTGAGTCAGTGATGCCATCCAGCAATCTCATCCTCTGTTGTCCCCTTCCCCTCCCGCCTTCAATCTTTCCCAGCATCAGGGTCTTTTCAAATGAGTCAGTTTTTTGCATCAGGTGGCCAATGTATTGGAGTTTCAGCTTCAGCGTCAGTCCTTCCAATGAATATTCAGGACTGATTTCCTTTAGGATGGACTGGTTGGATCTACTTGCAGTTCAAAGGACACTCAAGAGTCTTCTCCAACACCACAGTTCAAAAGCATCAGCTTTCTGCCGCTCAACTTTTTTTAAGTCCAACTCTCCCATCCATACATGACTACTGGAAAAACCATGGCTTGACTAGACGGACGTTGGTTGGCAAAGTAATGTCTGTGTTTTATAATATGCTGTCTAGGTTGGTCATCACTTTTCTTCCCAGGAACAAGAGTCTTTTAATTTCATGGCTGCAGTCACCATCTGCAGTGATTTTGGAGCCGCCCCCTGCCCCCAGAATAAATTCTCTCACTGTTTCCACTGTTTCCCCATCTATTTGCCATGAAGTGATGGATAGGACCGGATGCCATGATCTTAGTTTTCTGAATGTTGAGTTTTAAGCCAAGTTTTTCACTCTCCACTTTCACTTTCATCAGGAGACTCTGGTTCTTCTTGGCTTTCTGCCATAAGGGTGGTGTCATCTGCGTATCTGAGGTTATTGATATTACTCCTGGAAATCTTGATTCCAGCTTGTGTTTCATCCAGCCCAGCTTGTCTCATGATGTACTCTGCATTTAAGTTAAATAAGCAGGGTGACAGTATACAGCCTTTACGTACTCCTTTCCCAATTTGGATTCAGTCTGTTGTTGCAAGTCCACTTCTAACTGTTGCTTCCTGACCTGCATACAGACTTCTCAGGAGGCAGTTCAAGAAGTCTGATATTTCTGTCTAAGGATTTTCCACAGTTATTGCGATCCACGCAGTCAAAGGCTTTGGCATAATCAATAAAGCAGATGTTTCTCTGGAACTCTCTTGCTTTTCCAATGATCTAATTGATGTTGGCAATTTGATCTCTGGTTCCTCTGCCTTTTCTAAATCCAGCTTGAACATCTGGAAGTTCATGGTTCATGTACTGTTGAAGACTGGCTTGGAGAATTTTGAGCGTTACTTTGCTAGCGTGTGAGATGAGTACAATTGTGCGGTGGTTTGAATATTCTTTGGCATTGCCTTTCTTTGGGATTGGAATGGAAAGTGACCTTTTCCAGTCCTGTGGCCACTGCTGAGTTTTCCAAATTTGCTGACATATTGAGTGCAACACTTTCACAGCATCATCTCTGAGGATTTGAAATAGCTCAATTCGAATACCATCCCCTCCACTAGCTTTGTTCATAGTGATTCTCCCTAAGGCCCACTTGACGTGACATTCCAGGATGTGTGGCTTTAGGTGAGTGATCACACCTTCGGGATTATCTGGGTCATGAAGATGTTTTTTCTATAGTTCTGTGTGTTCTTGCCCCCTCTTCTTAATATCTTCTGCTTCTGTTGGGTCCATACCATTTCTGTCCTTTATTGAGCCCATCCTTGCATGAAATGCAAGGCAGGCTCCTCTCCAGTCCGGGCATAGGGTTCTCACTGCAGTGGCCCCTCTTGTGTGGATCCGGGGCTCTCGGCGATGAACATTGGGGTACATGTGTCTCTTTCAATTCTGGTTTCCTCGCTGTGTATGCCCAGCAGTGGGATTGCTGGGTCATAAGGCAGTTCTATTTGCAATTTTTTAAGGAATCTCCACACTGTTCTCCATAGTGGCTGTACTAGTTTGCATTCCCACCAACAGTGTAGGAGGGTTCCCTTTTCTCCACACCATCTCCAGCATTTATTGCTTGCAGATTTTTGGATCGCAGACATTCTGACTGCTGTGAAGTGGTACCTCACTGTGGTTTTGATTTGCATTTCTCTAATAATGAGTGATGTTGAGCATCTTTTCATGTGTTTGTTAGCCATCCGTATGTCTTCTTTGGAGAAATGTCTATTTAGTTCTTTGGCCCATTTTTTGATTGGGTCGTTTATTTTTCTGGAATTGAGCTGCACAAGTTGCTTGTATATTTTTGAGATTAATTGTTTGTCAGTTGCTATTATTTTCTCCCATTCAGAAGGCTGTCTTTTCACCTTGCTTATATTTTCCTTTGTTGTGCAGAAGCTTTTAATTTTAATTCGATCCCATTTGTTTATTTTAGCTTTTATTTCCAGTATTCTGGGAGGTGGATCATAGAGGATCCTGCTGTGATTTATGTCGGAGAGTGTTTTGCCTATGTTCTCCTCTAGGAGTTTTATCGTTTCTGGTCTTACATTTAGATCTTTAAGCCATTTTGAGTTTGTTTTTGTGTGTGGTGTTAGAAAGCGATCTAGTTTCATTTTTTTACAAGTGGTTGACCAGTTTTCCCAGCACCGCTTGTTAAAGAGATTGTCTTTACTCCATTGTATATTCTTGCCTCCTTTGTCGAAGATAAGGTGTCCATATGTGTGTGGATTTATCTCTGGGCTTTCTATTTTGTTCCATTGATCTATATTTCTGTCTTTGTGCCAGTACCATACTGTCTTGATGACTGTGGCTTTGTAGTAGAGCCTGAAGTCAGGCAAGTTGATTCCTCCAGTTCTATTCTTATTTCTCAAGATTGCTTTGGCTATTCGAGGTTTTTTTGTATTTCCATACAAATCTTGAAATTATTTGTTCTAGTTCTGTGAAAAATATCGCTGGTAGCTTGATAGGGATTGCATTGAATTTGTAAATTGCTTTCGGTAGTATACTCATATTCACTATATTGATTCTTCTGATCCATGAACATGGTATATTTCTCCATCTATTAGTGTCCCCTTTGATTTCTTTCATCAGTGTTTTATAGTTTTCTATATATGGGTCTTTAGTTTCTTTAGGTAGATATATTCCTAAGTATTTTATTCTTTTCGTTGCAATGGTGAATAAAATTGTTTCCTTAATTTCTTTTTCTACTTTCTCATTATTAGTGTATAGAAATGCAAGGGATTTCTGTGTGTTGATTTTATATCCTGCAACTTTACTATATTCATTGATTAGCTCTAGTAATTTTCTGGTGGAGCCTTTAGGGTTTTCTATGTAGAGGATCATGTCATCTGCAAACAGTGAGAGTTTTACTTCTTCTTTTCCACTCTGGATTCCTTTTATTTCTTTTTCTGCTCTGACTGCTGTGGCCAAAACTTCCAGAACTATGTTGAATAGTAGCGGTGAAAGTGGGCACCCTTGTCTTGTTCCTGACTTTAGGGGAAATGCTTTCAATTTTTCACCATTGAGGATAATGTTTGCTGTGGGTTTGTCATATATAGCTATTGTTATGTTGAGGTGTGTTCCTTCTATTCCTGCTTTCTGGAGAGTTTTTTTTTTTATCGTAAATGGATGTTGAATTTTGTCAAAGGCCTTCTCTGCATCTATTGAGATAATCATATGGCTTTTATTGAATCAGTTCTGATGAGATGGATGAAACTGGAGCCGATTATACAGAGTGAAGTAAGCCAGAAAGAAAAACACCAATACAGTATACTAACACATATATATGGAATTTAGAAAGATGGCAATGATGACCCTGTATACAAGACAGCAAAAAAGACACAGAAGTGTATAGGGGACTTTTGGACTCAGAGGGAGAGGGAGAGGGTGGGAATATTTGGGAGAATGGCATTGAAACATGTATACTATCATGTAAGAATCGAATCGCCAGTCTATGTCCGATGCAGGATACAGCATGCTTGGGGCTGGTGCACGGGGATGACCCAGAGAGATGTTATGGGGAGGGAGGTGGGAGGGGGGGTTCATGTTTGGGAACCCATGTACACCTGTGGTGGATTCATGTCAATGTGTCAATGTATGGCAAAACCAATACAGTGTTGTAAAGTAAAGTAAAAATAAAAAATTAATAGAAAAATCTTTTAAAACTAATAATAAATATATATGTAGTTTTTAAATGGCGATAGGGTCACTGCTCAGAAACCCCTGAAGAAAACGAGCCACCTCACAGCACCACGTGTGGAAACATTCTCCTCCCCTCACAGAAGAGCTCGATTAACCCTTGTTCATGTGGGGTTAGAGGAAGATCTCCTGTCACAAGTCTCCCAGCTAATGCAAGATGAGCAGAATGCCAGACCTTTCTGAAACCCACCCGTGTGTCCTCATTTCTAAGCCTTCTCCTTGGACGTGCCCACTCATCACTTACCCCTTCGAGGTTTCTTGCCTTCAGCCTCCTCAGGTCAGGGACTGGCTCTCAAAGTGTGTCTGGAGCCGAAATGTCTGTATTTATAGAGAGTTGGGTGAAACTGCAGGGGTTTCTGGCCATAACCTCATCATCCCAGTGATTGGATAAAGGGCATGGAAAGAACCACTTTGGATAATCTGGGTAGATTCAGTTTCCTGTGGAGACTCCAACAGGAAGAACCATTAGAGAGGCCACCATATTGGTTTGGTAGTAAACGTTCTCCTATGTATTTTATTTATTTTAGACTTCATGGATGGCATTTCTTGGGGAAACTGATTTTCCTGATCTAATGAATTTTTTCTCTCTGCTTGGAAACAGTGAGGCAGTCCAATAACTGTAATCCGATGGTTGTAATCAAATTGGGTTACCTAATCTTGTCTCTTTCCTCATGAAATAAGTCATCAGAGAATTTTGTCGAAAATCAGCTGATGAGATCAACTGTAAGAAGCCATTTCAGAGAGGCATCACAGAAACCAGAGGCTGTACACCACTAGGGAAAAAGAAGGCAATGGCATCCCACTCCAGTGCTCTTGCCTGGAAAATCCCATGGGCGGAGGAGCCTGGTGGGCTGCAGTCCATGGGGTCGCTAAGAGGAGGACACGACTGAGCAACTTCACGTTCACTTTTCACTTTCATGCATTGGAGAAGGAATTGGCAACCCATTCCAGCGTTCTTGCCTGGAGAATCCCAGGGACGGGGGAGCCTGGTGGGCTGCCGTCTTCGGGGTCACACAGAGTCGGACACGACTGAAGCGACTTAGCAGCAGCAGGGGAAAAGAATGTCACTTATCAATTTAAGAAGCCTTCTTTTTCTAAATACCTAAGGAAGCAGTGTGCAAACTAGTACAAAGGGAACATATCTCAACATAATGGCCACATAGACAAAACCACAGCCATCACCTACTCTGTGTAGCAAAGTCTTAGAAGAGAAAAGACACAGCTCTTTGATAGAAATGTATTTCTTTATTTGACATTTAACTTTCACTGGTGATCCTGTATTTAATCTAGCCGTCCTGCTAGGAGCATCCTCTTTTACAAGGAAATCACACCTGATAAGAAGGCAGTCGGCAGTAGCCTCACTCTGATGATGAGGTTCTGATGACCAGTGAGACACAGCATCAAGGGAAGAACAAGAACACAAAGCAAACACGTGTAAGAAAACCATAGTCTCACATCGTAAGGCAATTATCCTCCAATTGAAAATAAACAAATGAAAAGGAAAACTATAGTCTATAGCAAAGCAGAAAACAAAATCCAAAGGGAAAAATAAGTCATCATTCAAATATCTTATTTCACGTAAATGGAACCCCACTGGGTTCCCGTATCTTCCTAAGCTCTTCCCTGGTCATCCACACTTTGTATCACACAGGTGGCAAACATTCTAAATTTTCTCATTAAAACAGAAAAGACCTGGCACTGAGGGCAGGGTCCTGAGCCAGTCATTTGGAATGGATTTTCTGGTGGCGTTTCAAAGCGCCCAGCTGACGGAAGGCACGGTGACACTCGGGGCACACGTAGGGCTTGACCCCAGAGTGGATGCGTCGGTGAACGTTGAGGTTCCCTAGGCGGCTGAAGGCTCTGTCACACTGCTCACAGCGGAAAGGCTTCTCCTGGGTGTGGGTCCTCTTGTGAGTGCGCAGTGTGGAGTAGTGGGTGAACTTCTTGAGGCAGAGATCACAGCTGTAGGGCTTCTCGCCAGTGTGGATCCGCTTGTGAACCCGCAGGTCCGAAGGCTGCATGAACCCTTTGGCACAGATGTCGCACTGAAAGGGCCTCTCTCCTGTGTGTGTCCTCTGGTGCAGGGTAAGCTGAGATTGATAAGGAAAGCTCTTTTTGCAAACCCTGCATTCAGAGGGTGCCCAACCCGGGGTTTCTGCTCCCTCAGGAACACTGGTGGGTCCCACGGTGCCAGATGAACCAACGGAATGGGGCCCAAGCTGTCCTGAGAGCTCTCCTTGGTCCAAACACGTGGCTGCTTCTGAACGCTCATCTTGGCAAGTGGAGCTGCTGTCCCGTTTCCTTAGGACGTGTCTGCGATTCTTCAGAGGACCTCGTCTGGATCCACTCGTAGTGGAAACGTCTCCCTCTGGAACACAGGAGGAAAGGGTTCAGGAGCCACATCTGAAGTATCAGTTCCTTCCTGGGGACTCTCCCCTCTCTCTCTGCCCTCCCAGAATCTGCTGAAAGAAGAGATTCAGCACCATATTTATCAAGGAGCATTTTCCATGGTGCCAGCCTCATTGGAACCATCCCTAATCTTCGCCACACACTTCCCATCGACCAAACTACCTGAGTCTCGCTGATGAAACACTCTGGAACATTGATGACGGAGAAGGTTGGCACAGGAGAACCAACTCCTACCCGGCCCCAACACCAAGGGATGGAAGTGCTGGGCACCCCTTCCTGGACATCAGTGGAGGCAGTCATTACCTCCTGTGGTCTCCAAGTGTTTAATACTCACCACCATCCTGCAGAAGTTCAGGCTCTTGAGGCGGAAGGGTTCTTGTCACTCCTGTGTCTTCCAGCAGGTCCTTCTCCAAGTTCTCCTTGGAGGGCATCTGACCCTCCAGTTCACCTGTTTCAGGAATGGTCTCTGGCGGGAGAGCTTTCTGGCCCTGACAAGGGGCAACCAAGCAGAGTCAATCCCACTGCCTTAGCCCATGGCAAGCTCTGTCTCCTCTTTCCCCACCCCCCTAGTACCCTGATCTAAGACTCCAGCTTTCTGAATATCAGTTTGGGGGATATGCCCTGACTGCTTCCCATCACCCTGACTGGCAGTCCTCTCCTGATTCCCATGACTGTCCTTGATCTATACCGACCACCTCTGGCAATCAAGTCCAGATTTCACAGCTGGCACTGCCAACTGTCTTGCACATATGTCTCCACCTCATCTCAAATCCTCCCTGCCCCTGACTCTGCAAGCAGAGGACTCTGGCTCTAGGGCTCCTGACTTCACCACTTGTTGATACGTTGCCTGGATTTGTCCTCCTCATGGAGGGTGGCCTGGGGCACAAGATGATAAGCAGTATAGCTGGTCTCTATTCATGAGAAATCCGTAGCATCTCCTCCCCCGATTCACGCTGCCAAAAAATCCACTCTCTCCAGACATACTCCAAAATCTTCTGGGGCGGGGCGGGAATGACTCCAACTGGGAATTTTTTATTCAATTCAATATTCAATTCAATTTACAATATTCCCCAATAGTAAGTGCCTCTGACGAAATCCATCATGGGTAAAACAGCTCTGAGCCCATTTACGCCTGACGAACTGACCCAGCACCATCCCGTGGAAACAGGACTCCTCTGTCCTCGTGCTTATGGCCACAAGCTTCCATGGTGAAGCACTAGGAAAATGGGTGAGTCTTCATTCTCACACTGGCTGGAAAACGGCTGGGCATGGAATGCAACCATGGGAATTCCGGCACGCAGTGGGTCCATTCTTGTCCTTTGCCAAGTTCTCCCAATTACTTTCGCAGCCACGCCCACCCGACCCTCTTCAACCTGCTCCCAGACTGTAGGTCAAGACATCACACTCACCTGCCCCCTCGACAGGTCCTTGGCTCCTGGCAGATGCTGCCCGTCTTGGCGCTCCTGCTGGCCCTCGTCTGGAGGGACGACACTGACTGTAGACTGGGGCTCCCTGGCTCCGTCTCCCCCATCGTGCCCCTCACTGACCTCAGATCCTAACATCTCAACATCCGAGACTGGCATCAAATAATCCTCGCCTTGGACACGGACTACAGTCTGTAGAAAAAAAATCAAATAGGATCTGTCTCCCTTCACAGGATCCAAAAAGGCATTCATTGCGTATCCCAGTCTAGGAGCCCACCTCCTGGAAGTGACATTTGAAAGAGCAACACCCTCAAAGTGAGGACCGACAGAAACATCTCCCGTGACGCCACAGGCAAGCGCGCACCCCTGTGGGAAGCACTGATTTCGAGCCAAGCCCTCTGGTCCTTCTGCTTCATCTCCCAGCTCGCAGCCCATCTTCCCACCGTTCCCTCTCTCACAGGGTCCCTAGGGTCCTACTCACCCACTTCTTCAGTTTCTGCTTATTTCTCAGCACCTCCTCCAGATCCTTACAAGTCTCGGCACCACTACTTCTGACTAAGACCTGGATCTCCGGCGGCATGCACAGCACGAACTGCTCCAGCACCAGCCTGTCCACCATCTACTCCTTGGTGTGAAGATCCGGCCTCAGCCACAGACCGCAGAGTTCACGCAGCCTCCTCAGAGCCTTGATCGGGTCGGATTCTTCCGAGCTGCTGAACCTTCTGAAGCGGACGCGCAACTCTTCAAGGGCGGAGTCGGGCTTTTCCCTTCCGGTGTCCTGGCGTGGCGCAGACGCTGGCGACTCTGCGCCGGGGCTGTCCGCGAGGCGGCCACGAGCCCCTGTCTGGTTCTCAGCCATACTGACTGCAGAGTTTTCAGTAGGACTCTGGACAAATGCTTCTAGAAGTGGGTGCCCAACTGACCCCGATAGACAGGACCTTCCTCTTGCTTTTCCTCAGTAAGAGATTCAGTATTCGGGGGGGGCAAAAAAGAAAAAAAGAAGAATGTTGCCAATTAGTTTATTTTCATCCACCCTACCATCCCTCAGCCCAATACTGGGCATGAGTCCCCCTGCAGTATTTCATACCAGGGACAAGAATCCATTCTATTCTCCCGACATCCATCTTAGACTACAACAAGAAACTGCGTAGTCAAAAATGTCCCCAGGGCAGTGCTTAAAAGCCCTTGTTGAAAAAATGAACCACACCACAGGACCCCGTGGAGTGCGGAAACGACCTCATTCCCCGAAGCGTTCCACGAATGAACCACGGTGTATGTGTGGCCGGAGGGCGGTCGCTGGATTTCACACGGTCTCTGAGCGAATGCAAGGTGAACAGAAAGCCAGGACTTAGTGAAACCCACTTCCACGTGCCCTGACTTTCTCGCGTTCTCTTTAGACAGTCCCCATCAATTACCTCCTTGAAGCCTTCTCGCCTGGGTCCGCCTCAGCTGGGGACTTGCCCTCGAACTCGGCAGGCGGACAAGCGTCTCCCTGCAGCGGGAGGCGATGCCGCACTTCCCGGCCTCTTGCCCAATCAGCGCCTGGATGGCGTAAGGGCGGGGCAAACACCATCGACCCTCCCGCTTTCCTCGATGACCAGGGATTCGCTTGCCCTTGGAAACTCGCTCGGGAGAAACCACGATGCGCTAAGGAGGCCTCCACAGTGGCTGAGTGATCCATTCTGTGTATTGTTGCTTGGTTTTGCGCTCGGCCAAGCAGGGAGGCGCGTTGGATCTCAGTTCCCAGACCGCGGAAGGAAACCACGCCGCCCGCAGCGGAAGCCCCGAGTCTCAACCGCTGGACCGCTGGGGAAATGCCTCGGTTTCTTTTCGGATTTTATTTATTTGGGACTTTGGGGGTGGTTTTGCGGTGAACGGATTGGTTTTAATGATCTCGTGAATTTTTTGTCTCACTGCCAGGAGGGTTTGACAGAGTCAGGGACATGATGGTGGGAGCCAGATGGGTTTGACTCCTCTCTGTTCCTGAGAGAGAAGTCTTAAAAGGGTTTTCTAAAATCAGCAGATGAGCCAAGGTGTGAGAAGAACCGACTTCTAAGCAGCCTTTTTGAAGACTAGAAGTTGCCCACCAATAGGAAAGAAGAGTGACACCTATCACCTTCGGAAGCCTTCCTGTCTCTAAACACCTCGGGAAGAAATACCCGAACAAGTATGGAGTGAGTGAATCTATCACAGCATAATAACAGCCATGTAGGCAAAACCAGGGCTATCACCTATTCCATGTAGAAAAGTCTTAGAAAATACGCAGAGCACTCTTTGACAGAAATGTGTTTATTTGAAATTGAAATTCCACTGGAGAGCCTGGCCTCTGTGCCAGGAGGGTGCAGTTTTACAGTGACGTACCGCCTAGCAGGAAGGCGGTCAACAGTAGGCTCAGTTTCGTGATGAAGTACGGGCAACTAATGAGACATGCTTTCATGAGGAGAATAACAAAACAAAAACTTAGTGAAACAGGCTACACTAAAGTGGAAAACAACATCCGAAGGGAACCATAAGCCATCACTCAAATATCCCCCTCATTCACTGAATGGAACCCCCCTGGAGCCAACATCCTCCAAAACTGTTCACGTTATCCACCCTTTGTGTACAGAATTGACAAATCATTGTGAATTTCCTTCTTGGCGCAGAAGGGACTTGGACCCGAGGGCAGGTTCCTGGGCCAACCATTCGGAATGGGTTTCCTCTGGGGATGACAGAAGCCAGGGATCGGAAGGCCGGTGACACTCGGGAACACGCAGGGCTCAAGCCAGAGTGTGAACACGGAGGTTCCCATTGTGTTGAAAGCTTTGTCACAGTGCTCAGAGCAGAAAGGCTTCTCTTGGGTGTGGGTCCTCTGGTGAGCAAGCAGTGTGGAGTCGTGGGTGAACTTCTTGGGGCAGAGATCACAGCCTAGGGCTTCTCGTCCTCGTGGGTCTCCTGGTGAACACACAGGTCCAGAGGCTGCATGAACCATTGGACATGGATGTTGCTTTTTTTTTTTTTAATTTAGAGTTAAAGAGCCATCTCTCTTTATTGCAGTTCCAGAGTAAGGGCCCATTACTTTGATAAGCACGGGCTCAGCAGAAGGCTCGAGAGGATGTGTGTAAAAGAATGTTTCCAAAGGCTCCAGAGGTGACCCCAACCCTGCTTCTTGCTTCCCCTGGACAATAGTCCGTCTCCTGGGTGGGGCAGCTACTTGGTCCAGCTGACTTTGGGGATGTCATAGTGCTCCGTGAGCGTGTCCAGGTGTCTGTTGAAGTCCTCCACTCTCTGCTTGTGGGATGTGGATGCTTTCTTCAGGACCCTCTCCATCTGTCGCGTCTCCTGCATCTTCTCAAAGGCCACCTGGGCTGGGGTCCGCTTGTGAAGGTGGCGCCTCAGCTCCTCCTCCTGGTTCTCCTGGATTTTTCCCATCGTTTGCAGGAGTTTTGCCTTGTCTCTGTCCTTTTTCTTCTTCCGCTTAGTCACGCCAAGCTCTGGGACTCCTTTCAGCTTCAGGGGTCCCTTTTGGACCTGCTCATAGGCGTCCATGCTGCCCATCTCCGGATTCGGATTTCTAAATGGACAAAAGTTGGGGGGTCCGTTTTCTCAAATGGAAATTGGGACAGTTTCGTTCTCTACTGTAGATCCGGGAGGTTCTCTCTGTGCAGGTTAACACAAATGAATGCAGACGAACATCTCTGCTTAGGCCAGGGGGCCGAGGTTCAGAAAGCCTTGTGGAATAATTGCACCACGCCACACCATGGAGGGTGGCAACACTCTCCCCCCTCACAGAGAGCTCCGGCTCAGCCATGGTTAATACAGAGTTTAAGGGAGACCCACTGCTTTCACAAGGTCTTTGAGCTGATGCAAGGTGAGTAGAAAACCCAGCCTTCTGAAACCCCCCACCTCTTTCTGTACTGATTCCCAAACCTTCTCCTTAGACGTTCTCACTCATCACTTACCTCCTTTGAGCCCTCTTGCTGTCAGCTTCCACAAGTCGGTGACTGGCTATCAGAGTGTGTTGGGGGCTGAAAGGTCTCTATTTATAGAGAGCCGGGGGAAATGGTAAGGGTCGCTACTTGTTACCCCATCAGCACAGTGATTGTGTAAGGGTGGGTCAACCCATTCATATGACCTCATTCTAGATAATCCAATTTATCCATGGATCCAGTTTCACACGAGCACTGAACCAGGAAAAAACACAATTTATCAAAGAGGCCTCCATGGTGGTTTTGTGGGAGACTTCTCCCATAGCTCAGTTGGTAAAGAGTCTGCCTGCAGTGCAGGAGACGCTGGTGTCATTCCTGGGTCAGGAAGATCCGCTGGAGAAGGGACAGGCTACCCACTCCAGTGTTCTTGGGCTTGCCTTGAGGCTCAGCTGGGAAGGAGGTAAAGTGGGAGTCTTTCAGTCAAGTCCCACCCTTTGTGACCCCGTGGAGATACATTCCATGGAATTCTCCAGGCCAGAAGACTGGAGTGGGTACCGTTCCCTTCTCCAGCCCAGGGAGCGAACCCAGGTCTCCCGCATGGCAAGCAGATTCTGTACCACCAGGGAAGCCCAGGCTCCTCTTGGCAGGAAGGTTGATTTTCCTGGTCCAGAAAGTACTTTCTCATTTGCCTGGAGAGTTGGAAGGAGTCACGGCATAGGTATCTGACAGTTCTAACCAGTTTGGGTCACCTACGTGTCCCTGGTGGCTCAGTGGTAAAGAATCTACCTGCCAAGGCAGGAGGCGTGGGTTCACTCCCTGGGTTGGGACAATCTCTCGCAGAAGGAAATGGCCAAGCCACCCCAGTTTTCTTGCCTGGAAAATTCAATGGCCAGAAGACCCTGGTGGGCTACAGTCCATGGAATGGCAGAGTTGGACACAAGTGAGCGACTAAACAGCCCTTTATAAATTCCGCATGTAGAGATCTCGGACAAGGTCAGAATCCTGTATGTTCTGTAGGGAATGTGCCACATTTCGGGTTGCAGTCTGGCTTTTCAGTAAGTACATTTTGGTGTGGCACAGACACTGGTGGTTCTGATTAGGGGCTGTCTGGGACTATTCCAGGACTTGACAAAAAATGTACATTCTTTAACCATAGTGACTGAGGAATTTACTACCAAAATGTCTAGCATGTGCTTCTAGACGCCCATGACAAATTCACCCGTATGTAAAGGGATTTCCTCTACCTTTCGTTAGCAACGTATTCACTTTTCTGAAGAATGGGGACAAAAGATAAATGAACAGCATTAGTTTCATTTTATTCCACCCTTCCATCTCCTCTACATTCCTCATCCCAAACCCCATACCATTCCCTCACGGGTACAATATCTCATATTGAATGGACATTAGTCCATCCATCATTCTTCTGACATCCACCTTTCCAGGAAGAAAAGGTTCAAATGTCTGAATGGCTCCCTAGATTTTGACTTCTGTAGTCTGGGACTATGTTGTTCTTTGCTGTACTTTCAAGAAATTTACAATGTGTGAGACTCCTCAAATGGATATTAACAGCAATGCCAGGTTTTACATTATTTGGTCAAGACAAGCCACCAGGCAAGGCTCTCAGTCATGATTCTTCTGGGGAAAAAAAATACGAGGAAGACTATTTAAACACTGAATTCCATGTAATATAGTGACGTTGGAAATATTCAGCAAAGATTGTCCACCCAAAACATTTCCTTGCTGTCACCAGGGTATTTGTTAGCTCGAAGGAAGGGATGCACAAAAGGATCCGAAGAAAATAAAGTTCCTCATCAGATACTTGTTATGGTCATGAAACAGGCAACGTGCAATTTTGCCTCTTTTATAAAGTGTGCAATCTTGTTCCACCACGTTCGTTCACAATTTTGTGCAACTGTCAATTTTGTCTACTTCTAACTTTTTTCATCACCCCAAGAACAAAATGTGAATCATGAACAGTCCCTCCCCATTGTCTGCCCACCTTCCCCCTTACCTCTGGCAATCCATTCATCTACTTCTTGCATCTATGGGTTCAGTTCCGTTCAGTTGTTCAGTCGAGTCCGACACTTTGAGACCCCGTGAACCACAGCACATGAGGCCTCCCTGTCCATTACCACTCCTGGAGTTTACTCAAACTTTTGTCCATTGAGTCAGTGATGCCATCCAGCAATCTCATCCTCTGTTGTCCCCTTCCCCTCCCGCCTTCAATCTTTCCCAGCATCAGGGTCTTTTCAAATGAGTCAGTTTTTTGCATCAGGTGGCCAATGTATTGGAGTTTCAGCTTCAGCGTCAGTCCTTCCAATGAATATTCAGGACTGATTTCCTTTAGGATGGACTGGTTGGATCTACTTGCAGTTCAAAGGACACTCAAGAGTCTTCTCCAACACCACAGTTCAAAAGCATCAGCTTTCTGCCGCTCAACTTTTTTTAAGTCCAACTCTCCCATCCATACATGACTACTGGAAAAACCATGGCTTGACTAGACGGACGTTGGTTGGCAAAGTAATGTCTGTGTTTTATAATATGCTGTCTAGGTTGGTCATCACTTTTCTTCCCAGGAACAAGAGTCTTTTAATTTCATGGCTGCAGTCACCATCTGCAGTGATTTTGGAGCCGCCCCCTGCCCCCAGAATAAATTCTCTCACTGTTTCCACTGTTTCCCCATCTATTTGCCATGAAGTGATGGATAGGACCGGATGCCATGATCTTAGTTTTCTGAATGTTGAGTTTTAAGCCAAGTTTTTCACTCTCCACTTTCACTTTCATCAGGAGACTCTGGTTCTTCTTGGCTTTCTGCCATAAGGGTGGTGTCATCTGCGTATCTGAGGTTATTGATATTACTCCTGGAAATCTTGATTCCAGCTTGTGTTTCATCCAGCCCAGCTTGTCTCATGATGTACTCTGCATTTAAGTTAAATAAGCAGGGTGACAGTATACAGCCTTTACGTACTCCTTTCCCAATTTGGATTCAGTCTGTTGTTGCAAGTCCACTTCTAACTGTTGCTTCCTGACCTGCATACAGACTTCTCAGGAGGCAGTTCAAGAAGTCTGATATTTCTGTCTAAGGATTTTCCACAGTTATTGCGATCCACGCAGTCAAAGGCTTTGGCATAATCAATAAAGCAGATGTTTCTCTGGAACTCTCTTGCTTTTCCAATGATCTAATTGATGTTGGCAATTTGATCTCTGGTTCCTCTGCCTTTTCTAAATCCAGCTTGAACATCTGGAAGTTCATGGTTCATGTACTGTTGAAGACTGGCTTGGAGAATTTTGAGCGTTACTTTGCTAGCGTGTGAGATGAGTACAATTGTGCGGTGGTTTGAATATTCTTTGGCATTGCCTTTCTTTGGGATTGGAATGGAAAGTGACCTTTTCCAGTCCTGTGGCCACTGCTGAGTTTTCCAAATTTGCTGACATATTGAGTGCAACACTTTCACAGCATCATCTCTGAGGATTTGAAATAGCTCAATTCGAATACCATCCCCTCCACTAGCTTTGTTCATAGTGATTCTCCCTAAGGCCCACTTGACGTGACATTCCAGGATGTGTGGCTTTAGGTGAGTGATCACACCTTCGGGATTATCTGGGTCATGAAGATGTTTTTTCTATAGTTCTGTGTGTTCTTGCCCCCTCTTCTTAATATCTTCTGCTTCTGTTGGGTCCATACCATTTCTGTCCTTTATTGAGCCCATCCTTGCATGAAATGCAAGGCAGGCTCCTCTCCAGTCCGGGCATAGGGTTCTCACTGCAGTGGCCCCTCTTGTGTGGATCCGGGGCTCTCGGCGATGAACATTGGGGTACATGTGTCTCTTTCAATTCTGGTTTCCTCGCTGTGTATGCCCAGCAGTGGGATTGCTGGGTCATAAGGCAGTTCTATTTGCAATTTTTTAAGGAATCTCCACACTGTTCTCCATAGTGGCTGTACTAGTTTGCATTCCCACCAACAGTGTAGGAGGGTTCCCTTTTCTCCACACCATCTCCAGCATTTATTGCTTGCAGATTTTTGGATCGCAGACATTCTGACTGCTGTGAAGTGGTACCTCAGTGTGGTTTTGATTTGCATTTCTCTAATAATGAGTGATGTTGAGCATCTTTTCATGTGTTTGTTAGCCATCCGTATGTCTTCTTTGGAGAAATGTCTATTTAGTTCTTTGGCCCATTTTTTGATTGGGTCGTTTATTTTTCTGGAATTGAGCTGCACAAGTTGCTTGTATATTTTTGAGATTAATTGTTTGTCAGTTGCTATTATTTTCTCCCATTCAGAAGGCTGTCTTTTCACCTTGCTTATATTTTCCTTTGTTGTGCAGAAGCTTTTAATTTTAATTCGATCCCATTTGTTTATTTTAGCTTTTATTTCCAGTATTCTGGGAGGTGGATCATAGAGGATCCTGCTGTGATTTATGTCGGAGAGTGTTTTGCCTATGTTCTCCTCTAGGAGTTTTATCGTTTCTGGTCTTACATTTAGATCTTTAAGCCATTTTGAGTTTGTTTTTGTGTGTGGTGTTAGAAAGCGATCTAGTTTCATTTTTTTACAAGTGGTTGACCAGTTTTCCCAGCACCGCTTGTTAAAGAGATTGTCTTTACTCCATTGTATATTCTTGCCTCCTTTGTCGAAGATAAGGTGTCCATATGTGTGTGGATTTATCTCTGGGCTTTCTATTTTGTTCCATTGATCTATATTTCTGTCTTTGTGCCAGTACCATACTGTCTTGATGACTGTGGCTTTGTAGTAGAGCCTGAAGTCAGGCAAGTTGATTCCTCCAGTTCTATTCTTATTTCTCAAGATTGCTTTGGCTATTCGAGGTTTTTTTGTATTTCCATACAAATCTTGAAATTATTTGTTCTAGTTCTGTGAAAAATATCGCTGGTAGCTTGATAGGGATTGCATTGAATTTGTAAATTGCTTTCGGTAGTATACTCATATTCACTATATTGATTCTTCTGATCCATGAACATGGTATATTTCTCCATCTATTAGTGTCCCCTTTGATTTCTTTCATCAGTGTTTTATAGTTTTCTATATATGGGTCTTTAGTTTCTTTAGGTAGATATATTCCTAAGTATTTTATTCTTTTCGTTGCAATGGTGAATAAAATTGTTTCCTTAATTTCTTTTTCTACTTTCTCATTATTAGTGTATAGAAATGCAAGGGATTTCTGTGTGTTGATTTTATATCCTGCAACTTTACTATATTCATTGATTAGCTCTAGTAATTTTCTGGTGGAGTCTTTAGGGTTTTCTATGTAGAGGATCATGTCATCTGCAAACAGTGAGAGTTTTACTTCTTCTTTTCCACTCTGGATTCCTTTTATTTCTTTTTCTGCTCTGACTGCTGTGGCCAAAACTTCCAGAACTATGTTGAATAGTAGCGGTGAAAGTGGGCACCCTTGTCTTGTTCCTGACTTTAGGGGAAATGCTTTCAATTTTTCACCATTGAGGATAATGTTTGCTGTGGGTTTGTCATATATAGCTATTGTTATGTTGAGGTGTGTTCCTTCTATTCCTGCTTTCTGGAGAGTTTTTTTTTTTATCGTAAATGGATGTTGAATTTTGTCAAAGGCCTTCTCTGCATCTATTGAGATAATCATATGGCTTTTATTGAATCAGTTCTGATGAGATGGATGAAACTGGAGCCGATTATACAGAGTGAAGTAAGCCAGAAAGAAAAACACCAATACAGTATACTAACACATATATATGGAATTTAGAAAGATGGCAATGATGACCCTGTATACAAGACAGCAAAAAAGACACAGAAGTGTATAGGGGACTTTTGGACTCAGAGGGAGAGGGAGAGGGTGGGAATATTTGGGAGAATGGCATTGAAACATGTATACTATCATGTAAGAATCGAATCGCCAGTCTATGTCCGATGCAGGATACAGCATGCTTGGGGCTGGTGCACGGGGATGACCCAGAGAGATGTTATGGGGAGGGAGGTGGGAGGGGGGGTTCATGTTTGGGAACCCATGTACACCTGTGGTGGATTCATGTCAATGTGTCAATGTATGGCAAAACCAATACAGTATTGTAAAGTAAAGTAAAAATAAAAAATTAATAGAAAAATCTTTTAAAACTAATAATAAATATATATGTAGTTTTTAAATGGCGATAGGGTCACTGCTCAGAAACCCCTGAAGAAAACGAGCCACCTCACAGCACCACGTGTGGAAACATTCTCCTCCCCTCACAGAAGAGCTCGATTAACCCTTGTTCATGTGGGGTTAGAGGAAGATCTCCTGTCACAAGTCTCCCAGCTAATGCAAGATGAGCAGAATGCCAGACCTTTCTGAAACCCACCCGTGTGTCCTCATTTCTAAGCCTTCTCCTTGGACGTGCCCACTCATCACTTACCCCTTCGAGGTTTCTTGCCTTCAGCCTCCTCAGGTCAGGGACTGGCTCTCAAAGTGTGTCTGGAGCCGAAATGTCTGTATTTATAGAGAGTTGGGTGAAACTGCAGGGGTTTCTGGCCATAACCTCATCATCCCAGTGATTGGATAAAGGGCATGGAAAGAACCACTTTGGATAATCTGGGTAGATTCAGTTTCCTGTGGAGACTCCAACAGGAAGAACCATTAGAGAGGCCACCATATTGGTTTGGTAGTAAACGTTCTCCTATGTATTTTATTTATTTTAGACTTCATGGATGGCATTTCTTGGGGAAACTGATTTTCCTGATCTAATGAATTTTTTCTCTCTGCTTGGAAACAGTGAGGCAGTCCAATAACTGTAATCCGATGGTTGTAATCAAATTGGGTTACCTAATCTTGTCTCTTTCCTCATGAAATAAGTCATCAGAGAATTTTGTCGAAAATCAGCTGATGAGATCAACTGTAAGAAGCCATTTCAGAGAGGCATCACAGAAACCAGAGGCTGTACACCACTAGGGAAAAAGAAGGCAATGGCATCCCACTCCAGTGCTCTTGCCTGGAAAATCCCATGGGCGGAGGAGCCTGGTGGGCTGCAGTCCATGGGGTCGCTAAGAGGAGGACACGACTGAGCAACTTCACGTTCACTTTTCACTTTCATGCATTGGAGAAGGAATTGGCAACCCATTCCAGCGTTCTTGCCTGGAGAATCCCAGGGACGGGGGAGCCTGGTGGGCTGCCGTCTTCGGGGTCACACAGAGTCGGACACGACTGAAGCGACTTAGCAGCAGCAGGGGAAAAGAATGTCACTTATCAATTTAAGAAGCCTTCTTTTTCTAAATACCTAAGGAAGCAGTATCCAAACTAGTACAAAGGGAACATATCTCAACATAATGGCCACATAGACAAAACCACAGCCATCACCTACTCTGTGTAGCAAAGTCTTAGAAGAGAAAAGACACAGCTCTTTGATAGAAATGTATTTCTTTATTTGACATTTAACTTTCACTGGTGATCCTGTATTTAATCTAGCCGTCCTGCTAGGAGCATCCTCTTTTACAAGGAAATCACACCTGATAAGAAGGCAGTCGGCAGTAGCCTCACTCTGATGATGAGGTTCTGATGACCAGTGAGACACAGCATCAAGGGAAGAACAAGAACACAAAGCAAACACGTGTAAGAAAACCATAGTCTCACATCGTAAGGCAATTATCCTCCAATTGAAAATAAACAAATGAAAAGGAAAACTATAGTCTATAGCAAAGCAGAAAACAAAATCCAAAGGGAAAAATAAGTCATCATTCAAATATCTTATTTCACGTAAATGGAACCCCACTGGGTTCCCGTATCTTCCTAAGCTCTTCCCTGGTCATCCACACTTTGTATCACACAGGTGGCAAACATTCTAAATTTTCTCATTAAAACAGAAAAGACCTGGCACTGAGGGCAGGGTCCTGAGCCAGTCATTTGGAATGGATTTTCTGGTGGCGTTTCAAAGCGCCCAGCTGACGGAAGGCACGGTGACACTCGGGGCACACGTAGGGCTTGACCCCAGAGTGGATGCGTCGGTGAACGTTGAGGTTCCCTAGGCGGCTGAAGGCTCTGTCACACTGCTCACAGCGGAAAGGCTTCTCCTGGGTGTGGGTCCTCTTGTGAGTGCGCAGTGTGGAGTAGTGGGTGAACTTCTTGAGGCAGAGATCACAGCTGTAGGGCTTCTCGCCAGTGTGGATCCGCTCGTGAACCCGCAGGTCCGAAGGCTGCATGAACCCTTTGGCACAGATGTCGCATTGAAAGGGCCTCTCTCCTGTGTGTGTCCTCTGGTGCAGGGTAAGCTGAGATTGATAAGGAAAGCTCTTTTTGCAAACCCTGCATTCAGAGGGTGCCCAACCCGGGGTTTCTGCTCCCTCAGGAACACTGGTGGGTCCCACGGTGCCAGATGAACCAACGGAATGGGGCCCAAGCTGTCCTGAGAGCTCTCCTTGGTCCAAACACGTGGCTGCTTCTGAACGCTCATCTTGGCAAGTGGAGCTGCTGTCCCGTTTCCTTAGGACGTGTCTGCGATTCTTCAGAGGACCTCGTCTGGATCCACTCGTAGTGGAAACGTCTCCCTCTGGAACACAGGAGGAAAGCGTTCAGGAGCCACATCTGAAGTATCAGTTCCTTCCTGGGGACTCTCCCCTCTCTCTCTGCCCTCCCAGAATCTGCTGAAAGAAGAGATTCAGCACCATATTTATCAAGGAGCATTTTCCATGGTGCCAGCCTCATTGGAACCATCCCTAATCTTCGCCACACACTTCCCATCGACCAAACTACCTGAGTCTCGCTGATGAAACACTCTGGAACATTGATGACGGAGAAGGTTGGCACAGGAGAACCAACTCCTACCCGGCCCCAACACCAAGGGATGGAAGTGCTGGGCACCCCTTCCTGGACATCAGTGGAGGCAGTCATTACCTCCTGTGGTCTCCAAGTGTTTAATACTCACCACCATCCTGCAGAAGTTCAGGCTCTTGAGGCGGAAGGGTTCTTGTCACTCCTGTGTCTTCCAGCAGGTCCTTCTCCAAGTTCTCCTTGGAGGGCATCTGACCCTCCAGTTCACCTGTTTCAGGAATGGTCTCTGGCGGGAGAGCTTTCTGGCCCTGACAAGGGGCAACCAAGCAGAGTCAATCCCACTGCCTTAGCCCATGGCAAGCTCTGTCTCCTCTTTCCCCACCCCCCTAGTACCCTGATCTAAGACTCCAGCTTTCTGAATATCAGTTTGGGGGATATGCCCTGACTGCTTCCCATCACCCTGACTGGCAGTCCTCTCCTGATTCCCATGACTGTCCTTGATCTATACCGACCACCTCTGGCAATCAAGTCCAGATTTCACAGCTGGCACTGCCAACTGTCTTGCACATATGTCTCCACCTCATCTCAAATCCTCCCTGCCCCTGACTCTGCAAGCAGAGGACTCTGGCTCTAGGGCTCCTGACTTCACCACTTGTTGATACGTTGCCTGGATTTGTCCTCCTCATGGAGGGTGGCCTGGGGCACAAGATGATAAGCAGTATAGCTGGTCTCTATTCATGAGAAATCCGTAGCATCTCCTCCCCCGATTCACGCTGCCAAAAAATCCACTCTCTCCAGACATACTCCAAAATCTTCTGGGGCGGGGCGGGAATGACTCCAACTGGGAATTTTTTATTCAATTCAATATTCAATTCAATTTACAATATTCCCCAATAGTAAGTGCCTCTGACGAAATCCATCATGGGTAAAACAGCTCTGAGCCCATTTACGCCTGACGAACTGACCCAGCACCATCCCGTGGAAACAGGACTCCTCTGTCCTCGTGCTTATGGCCACAAGCTTCCATGGTGAAGCACTAGGAAAGATGGGTGAGTCTTCATTCTCACACTGGCTGGAAAACGGCTGGGCATGGAATGCAACCATGGGAATTCCGGCACGCAGTGGGTCCATTCTTGTCCTTTGCCAAGTTCTCCCAATTACTTTCGCAGCCACGCCCACCCGACCCTCTTCAACCTGCTCCCAGACTGTAGGTCAAGACATCACACTCACCTGCCCCCTCGACAGGTCCTTGGCTCCTGGCAGATGCTGCCCGTCTTGGCGCTCCTGCTGGCCCTCGTCTGGAGGGACGACACTGACTGTAGACTGGGGCTCCCTGGCTCCGTCTCCCCCATCGTGCCCCTCACTGACCTCAGATCCTAACATCTCAACATCCGAGACTGGCATCAAATAATCCTCGCCTTGGACACGGACTACAGTCTGTAGAAAAAAAATCAAATAGGATCTGTCTCCCTTCACAGGATCCAAAAAGGCATTCATTGCGTATCCCAGTCTAGGAGCCCACCTCCTGGAAGTGACATTTGAAAGAGCAACACCCTCAAAGTGAGGACCGACAGAAACATCTCCCGTGACGCCACAGGCAAGCGCGCACCCCTGTGGGAAGCACTGATTTCGAGCCAAGCCCTCTGGTCCTTCTGCTTCATCTCCCAGCTCGCAGCCCATCTTCCCACCGTTCCCTCTCTCACAGGGTCCCTAGGGTCCTACTCACCCACTTCTTCAGTTTCTGCTTATTTCTCAGCACCTCCTCCAGATCCTTACAAGTCTCGGCACCACTACTTCTGACTAAGACCTGGATCTCCGGCGGCATGCACAGCACGAACTGCTCCAGCACCAGCCTGTCCACCATCTGCTCCTTGGTGTGAAGATCCGGCCTCAGCCACAGACCGCAGAGTTCACGCAGCCTCCTCAGAGCCTTGATCGGGTCGGATTCTTCCGAGCTGCTGAACCTTCTGAAGCGGACGCGCAACTCTTCAAGGGCGGAGTCGGGCTTTTGCCTTCCGGTGTCCTGGCGTGGCGCAGACGCTGGCGACTCTGCGCCGGGGCTGTCCGCGAGGCGGCCACGAGCCCCTGTCTGGTTCTCAGCCATACTGACTGCAGAGTTTTCAGTAGGACTCTGGACAAATGCTTCTAGAAGTGGGTGCCCAACTGACCCCGATACACAGGACCTTCCTCTTGCTTTTCCTCAGTAAGAGATTCAGTATTCTGGGGGGGCAAAAAAGAGAGAGAGAAAAAAAAAAAGAATGCAGCCAATTAGTTTATTTTCATCCACCCTACCATCCCTCAGCCCAATACTGGGCATGAGTCCCCCTGCAGTATTTCATACCAGGGACAAGAATCCATTCTATTCTCCCGACATCCATCTTAGACTACAACAAGAAACTGCGTAGTCAAAAATGTCCCCAGGGCAGTGCTTAAAAGCCCTTGTTGAAAAAATGAACCACACCACAGGACCCCGTGGAGTGCGGAAACGACCTCATTCCCCGAAGCGTTCCACGAATGAACCACGGTGTATGTGTGGCCGGAGGGCGGTCGCTGGATTTCACACGGTCTCTGAGCGAATGCAAGGTGAACAGAAAGCCAGGACTTAGTGAAACCCACTTCCACGTGCCCTGACTTTCTCGCGTTCTCTTTAGACAGTCCCCATCAATTACCTCCTTGAAGCCTTCTCGCCTGGGTCCGCCTCAGCTGGGGACTTGCCCTCGAACTCGGCAGGCGGACAAGCGTCTCCCTGCAGCGGGAGGCGAGGCCGCACTTCCCGGCCTCTTGCCCAATCAGCGCCTGGATGGCGTAAGGGCGGGGCAAACACCATCGACCCTCCCGCTTTCCTCGATGACCAGGGATTCGCTTGCCCTTGGAAACTCGCTCGGGAGAAACCACGATGCGCTAAGGAGGCCTCCACAGTGGCTGAGTGATCCATTCTGTGTATTGTTGCTTGGTTTTGCGCTCGGCCAAGCAGGGAGGCGCGTTGGATCTCAGTTCCCAGACCGCGGAAGGAAACCACGCCGCCCGCAGCGGAAGCCCCGAGTCTCAACCGCTGGACCGCTGGGGAAATGCCTCGGTTTCTTTTCGGATTTTATTTATTTGGGACTTTGGGGGTGGTTTTGCGGTGAACGGATTGGTTTTAATGATCTCGTGAATTTTTTGTCTCACTGCCAGGAGGGTTTGACAGAGTCAGGGACATGATGGTGGGAGCCAGATGGGTTTGACTCCTCTCTGTTCCTGAGAGAGAAGTCTTAAAAGGGTTTTCTAAAATCAGCAGATGAGCCAAGGTGTGAGAAGAACCGACTTCTAAGCAGCCTTTTTGAAGACTAGAAGTTGCCCACCAATAGGAAAGAAGAGTGACACCTATCACCTTCGGAAGCCTTCCTGTCTCTAAACACCTCGGGAAGAAATACCCGAACAAGTATGGAGTGAGTGAATCTATCTCAGCATAATAACAGCCATGTAGGCAAAACCAGGGCTATCACCTATTCCATGTAGAAAAGTCTTAGAAAATACGCAGAGCACTCTTTGACAGAAATGTGTTTATTTGAAATTGAAATTCCACTGGAGAGCCTGGCCTCTGTGCCAGGAGGGTGCAGTTTTACAGTGAAGTCCCGCCTAACAGGAAGGCGGTCAACAGTAGGCTCAGTTTCATGAAGTACGGGTAACTAATGAGACGTGCTTTCAAGAGAATAACAAAACAAAGCAAAAACTTAGTGAAACAGGCTACACTAAAGTGGAAAACAACATCCGAAGGGAACCATAAGCCATCACTCAAATATCCCCCTCATTCACTGAATGGAACCCTCTGGAGCCAACATCCTCCAAAACTGTTCACGTCATCCACCCTTTGTGTTACAGAAGTGACAAGTCATTGTGAAATTCCTTCTTGGAGGAGAAAGGACTTGGACCCGAGGGCAGGGACCTGGGCCAATCATTCGGAATGGGTTTCCTGTGGGGATGACAGAAACCAGGGAGCGGAAGGCCGGTGACACTCGGGCACAGTAGGGCTCGAGTCCGAGTGTGAACACTGAGGGTCCCACTGTGGTTGAAAGCTTTGTCACAGTGCTCAGAGCAGAAAGGCTTCTCTTGGGTGTGGGTCCTCTGGTGTGCAAGCAGTGTAGAGTCGTGGATGAACTTCTTGGGGCAGAGATCACAGCCTAGGGCTTCTCGTCCTCGTGGGTCTCCTGGTGAACACACACAGGGGCGGAGGCTGCATGAACCATTGGACATGGATGTGGCTTTTTTTTTTTAATTTAGAGTTAAAGAACCGTCTCTCTTTAATGCAGTTCCAGAGTAAGGGCCCATTACTTTAATAAGCATGGGCTCAGCAGAAGGCTCGAGAGGATGTGTGTAAAAGAATGTTTCCAAAGGCTCCAGAGGTGACCCCAGCCCTGCTTCCTGCTTCCCCTGGACAATAGTCCGTCTCCTGGGTGGGGCAGCTACTTGGTCCAGCTGACTTTGGGGATGTCATAGTGCTCCGTGAGCGTGTCCAGGTGTCTGTTGAAGTCCTCCACTCTCTGCTTGTGGGATGTGGATGCTTTCTTCAGGACCCTCTCCATCTGTTGCGTCTCCTGCACCTTCTCAAAGGCCACCTGGGCTGGGGTCCGCTTGTGAAGGTGGCGCCTCAGCTCCTCCTCCTGGTTCTTCTGGATTTTTCCCATCGTTTGCAGGAGTTTTGCCTCGTCTCTGTCCTTTTTCTTCTTCCGCTTGGTCACGCCAAGCTCTGGGACTCCTTTCAGCTTCAGGGGTCCCTTTTGGACCTGCTCATAGGCGTCCATGCTGCCCATCTCTGGATTCGGATTTCTAAATGGACAAAAGTGGGGGGCCCGTTTTCTCAAATGGAAATTGGGACAGTATCGTTCTCTACTGTAGATCCGGGAGGTTCTCTCTGTGCAGGTTAACACAAATGAATGCAGACGAACATCTCTGCTTAGGCCAGGGGGCCGAGGTTCAGAAAGCCTTGTGGAATAATTGCACCACACCACACCATGGAGGGTGGCAACACTCTCCCCCCTCACAGAGAGCTCCGGCTCAGCCATGGTTAATACGGAGTTTAAGGGAGACCCACTGCTTTCACAAGGTCTTTGAGCTGATGCAAGGTGAGTAGAAAACCCAGCCTTCCGAAACCCCCCACCTCCTTCTGTACTGATTCCCAAACCTTCTCCTTAGACGTTCTCACTCATCACTTACCTCCTTTGAGCCCTCGTGCCGGCAGCTTCCTCAAGTCGGTGACTGGCTATCAGAGTGTGTTGGGGGCTGAAACGTCTCTATTTATAGAGAGCCGGGGGAAATGGCAAGGGTCCCTGCTTATTACCCCATCAGCACAGTGATTGTGTAAGGGTGTGTCAACCCATTCATATGACCTCATTCTAGATAATCCAATTTATCCATGGATCCAGTTTCACACGAACACTGAACCAGGAAAAAACACAATTTATCAAAGAGGCCTCCATGGTGGTTTTGTGGGAGACTTCTCTCATAGCTCAGTTGGTAAAGAGTCCGCCTGCAGTGCAGGAGACACTGGTGTCATTCCTGGGTCAGGAAGATCCGCTGGAGAAGGGACAGGCTACCCACTCCAGTGTTCTTGGGCTTGCCTTGAGGCTCAGCTGGGAAGGAGGTAAAGTGGGAGTCTTTCAGTCAAGTCCCACCCTTTGTGACGCCGTGGAGATACATTCCATGGAATTCTCCAGGCCAGAAGACTGGAGTGGGTACCGTTCCCTTCTCCAAGGGATCTTCCCAACCCAAGGAGCGAACCCAGGTCTCCCGCATGGCAGGCAGATTCTGTACCACCGGGGAAGCCCATGCACGTCTTGGCAGTAAGGTTGATTTTCCTGGTCCAGCAAATACTTTCCTCATTTGCCTGGAGAGCTGGAAGGAGTCACAGCATAGGTATCTGACAGTTCTAACCAGTTTGGGTCGCCTACGCGTCCCTGGTGGCTCAGTGGTAAAGAATCTACCTGCCAAGGCAGGAGGCGTGGGTTCACTCCCTGGGTTGGGACAATCTCTCGCAGAAGGAAATGGCCAAGCCACCCCAGTTTTCTTCCCCGGAAAATTCAATGGCCAGAAGACCCTGGTGGGCTACAATCCATGGAATGGCAGAGTTGGACACAAGTGAGCGACTAAACAGCCCTGTATAAATTCCGCATGTAGAGATCTCGGACAAGGTCAGAATCCTGTATGTTCTGTAGGGAATGTGCCACTTTTGGGGTTGCAGTCTGGCTTTTTGGTAAGTACAATTTGGTGTGGCACAGACACTGGTGGTTCTGATTAGGGGCTGTCTGGGACTATTCCAGGACCCGACAAAAAATGTACATTCTTTAACCATAGTGACTGAGGAATTTACTACCAAAATGTTGAGCACGTGCTTCTAGACGCCCATGACAAATTCACCCGTATGTAAAGGGATTTCCTCTACCTTTCGTTAGCAACGTATTCACTTTTCTGAAGAATGGGGACAAAAGATAAATGAACAGCATTAGTTTCATTTTATTCCACCCTTCCATCTCCTCTACATTCCTCATCCCAAACCCCATACCATTCCCTCACGGGTACAATATCTCATATTGAATGGACATTAGTCCATCCATCATTCTTCTGACATCCACCTTTCCAGGAAGAAAAGGTTCAAATGTCTGAATGGCTCCCTAGATTTTGACTTCTGTAGTCTGGGACTATGTTGTTCTTTGCTGTACTTTCAAGAAATTTACAATGTGTGAGACTCCTGAAATGGATATTAACAGCAATGCCAGGTTTTATATTATTTGGTCAAGACAAGCCACCAGGCAAGGCTCTCAGTCATGATTCTTCTGGGGAAAAAAAATACGAGGAAGACTATTTAAACACTGAATTCCATGTAATATAGTGACGTTGGAAATATTCAGCAAAGATTGTCCACCCAAAACATTTCCTTGCTGTCACCAGGGTATTTGTTAGCTCGAAGGAAGGGATGCACAAAAGGATCCGAAGAAAATAAAGTTCCTCATCAGATACTTGTTATGGTCATGAAACACGCAATGTGCAATTTTGCCTCTTTTATAAAGTGTACAATCTTGTTCCACCACGTTCGTTCACAATTTTGTGCAACTGTCAATTTTGTCTACTTCTAACTTTTTTCATAACCCCAAGAACAAAATGTGAATCATGAACAGTCCCTCCCCATTCTCTGCCCACCTTCCCCCTTACCCTTGGCATTCCATTCATCGACTTCTTGCATCTATGGGTTCAGTTCCGTTCAGTCGCTCAGTGGTGTCCGACACTTTGAGACCCCGTGAACCGCAGCACATGAGGCCTCCCTGTCCATTACCACTCCTGGAGTTTACTCAAACTTTTGTCCATTGAGTCAGTGATGCCATCCAACCATCTCATCCTCTGTTGTCCCCTTCCCCTCCTGCCTTCAATCTTTCCCAGCATCAGGGTCTTTTCAAATGAGTCAGTTTTTTGTATCAGGTGGCCAAAGTATTGGAGTTTCAGCTTCAGCGTCAGTCCTTCCAATGAATATTCAGGACTGATTTCCTTTAGGATGGACTGGTTGGATCTACTTGCAGTTCAAAGGACACTCAAGAGCGTTCTCCAACACCACAGTTCAAAAGCATCAGTTTTCTGCAGCTCAACTTTTTTTAAGTCCAACTCTCACATCCATACATGACTACTGGAAAAACCATAGCATTGACTAGATGGACGTTGGTTGGCAAAGTAATGTCTGTGTTTTATAATATGCTGTCTAGGTTGGTCATAACTTTTCTTCCCAGGAACAAGAGTCTTTTAATTTCATGGCTGCAGTCACCATCTGCAGTGATTTTGGAGCCGCCCCCTGCCCCCAGAATAAATTCTCTCACTGTTTCCACTGTTTCCCCATCTATTTGCCATGAAGTGATGGATAGGACCGGATGCCATGATCTTAGTTTTCTGAATGTTGAGTTTTAAGCCAAGTTTTTCACTCTCCACTTTCACTTTCATCAGGAGACTCTGGTTCTTCTTGGCTTTCTGCCATAAGGGTGGTGTCATCTGCGTATCTGAGGTTATTGATATTACTCCTGGAAATCTTGATTCCAGCTTGTGTTTCATCCAGCCCAGCTTGTCTCATGATGTACTCTGCATTTAAGTTAAATAAGCAGGGTGACAGTATACAGCCTTTACGTACTCCTTTCCCAATTTGGATTCAGTCTGTTGTTGCAAGTCCACTTCTAACTGTTGCTTCCTGACCTGCATACAGACTTCTCAGGAGGCAGTTCAAGAAGTCTGATATTTCTGTCTAAGGATTTTCCATAGTTATTGCGATCCACGCAGTCAAAGGCTTTGGCATAATCAATAAAGCAGATGTTTCTCTGGAACTCTCTTGCTTTTCCAATGATCTAATTGATGTTGGCAATTTGATCTCTGGTTCCTCTGCCTTTTCTAAATCCAGCTTGAACATCTGGAAGTTCATGGTTCATGTACTGTTGAAGACTGGCTTGGAGAATTTTGAGCGTTACTTTGCTAGCGTGTGAGATGAGTACAATTGTGCAGTGGTTTGAATATTCGTTGGCACTGCCTTTCTTTGGGATTGGAATGAAAAGTGACCTTTTCCAGTCCTGTGGCCACTGCTGAGTTTTCCAAATTTGCTGACATATTGAGTGCAACACTTTCACAGCATCATCTCTGAGGATTTGAAATAGCTCAATTCGAATACCATCCCCTCCACTAGCTTTGTTCATAGTGATTCTCCCTAAGGCCCACTTGACGTGACATTCCAGGATGTGTGGCTCTAGGTGAGTGATCACACCTTCGGGATTATCTGGGTCATGAAGATGTTTTTTCTATAGTTCTGTGTGTTCTTGCCCCCTCTTCTTAATATCTTCTGCTTCTGTTGGGTCCATACCATTTCTGTCCTTTATTGAGCCCATCCTTGCATGAAATGCAAGGCAGGCTCCTCTCCAGTCTGGGCACAGGCTTCTCACTGCAGTGGCCCCTCTTGTGTGTAGCCCAGGCTTTCCGGGCTCTGGGCTTCAGTAGTGGCGGCTCCCAGTCTGAGTGGTTGTGTCGCGTGGCCTTAGCTGCTCTGAGGACTGGGATCTTCTCGGGTCAGGGATGGAACTCGTGTCCTTTCATTGGCAGGCACAACCTTTACCACCGAGCCCCCGGGGAAGCCCTATTATTCATTTTTCTTAACTAATACTTAACTGCATCTGTGTTTTGAAGTCTTATTCATATTTCATCATATTAATTTCTTGTGTTTATTCTTCGATAATGGTTCTAATACCCGTGTTTCTGAAGAGACCCAGTCTTTATATTCTATATTGCTTCTTTGAATTAGTTGCCTCCTACTTGGGCCTGTAAGTTAACATCCTTTTAAACAGAAGAAGGCAACAGAGGATGAGATGGTTGGGTGGCATCACCGACTCAATGGACACGAGTTTGAGCAAACTCCCAGGAGATAGTGAAGGACAGGGAAGCCTGGCATGCTGCAGTCCACGGAGTTGCAAAGTGAAAGAAAGTGAAGTGGCTCTTTGTCATCCCATGTAGGCCACCAGGTTCCTCTGTCCATGGGCTTCTCCAGGCAAGAATACTGCAGTGGCTTGCCATTCCCTTCTCCAGGGGATCTCCCGACCCAGGGAGCAAACCCACGTCTCCTGCATTGGCAGGCGGATTCTTCACCACTGAGCCTCCTGGGAAACCATGAGAGAAGCTGCCACAATTCTGAGAACTGACCCGAGAAATGAAAACAAACGGACCCGGAACTGAAGGTTAACTGTATTTACAACAATCAAGCTGACACTGATCAGACCAGTGATGACCAGTTTCAAGATGATTGTCAGAGCTGACTGTGCTGTTTCTGCCTGTAGCCCCTTCCCTCCATCTGTAAAAGCTGTTGCTCACTAAGTGTCCGGGGTGGGAGGTGGGGGCAGTCAGCCATTGGACAGACGTCTGCCCTGCCCTCCACAGTTGTTGGAGAAGGACATGGCACCCCACTCCAGTACTCTTGCCTGGAAAATGCCATGGACGGAGGAGCCTGGTAGGCTACAGTCCATGGAGTCGCAAAAAGTTGGACATGACTGAGCGACTTCCCTTTCACTTTCAACAGTTGCTGGCATCCAGAATAATGCTGGATCTCCTTTCCCCCAACCTGGCCTCTGTATTGGCTTTTGAGTGGCGAGCAGCCAGACGCCAATATCTATTAAAATATCAGCCTTGAGTTTGCTGCCCCCAACAAATTCCCAGGCTAATTAATAGAAGAAAACGCTGGTTCCTTGAAAAAAAAAAAAAAAACTTTATTATCTCCATTCTGCTCCAAATGACCTGTCTTCATTTCTACTGGAGGAGAGCCAGGTGGGATGAAAGAGTGCTACCTTGAAGAATCTTTTCAAGCCGAGACACCCTGGACTCTCAGTGTTCAAATGGGCATTAATCTTACATCACCTAACTGTCCATAATCCCAAGAGAATGCAGTCACTTTAAATGCTCGAATGGCTGCTCAGGCGCTTCAGGCGTGTCCGACTCTTTGCAGCCCAGCAGACCATAGCCCGCCAGGCTCCTCTGTCCGTGGGACTCTCCAGGCAAGAATACTGGAGTGGATTGCCATTCCCTTCTCCAGGGCATCTTCCTGATCAAGGGATCGAACTTGGGTCTTCTGTGCTGCAGGCAGATTCTTGACCCCTGAGCCACTGGGGAAGCCTTACAGAGGGAAGGTATCTCCACAAAATAATGGGCATGTACCAAACCGCAGCTATCATCTACTCCATATAAAAAAATCTTGGAAGGGGAAATACAGAGGACACTTCTTTGACAGAAGTGTCTTTGTTTATTTGAAATTTAGATTTCACTGGTGATCCTCTTTTTCATCTGGCCACCCTGCTAGGAGCATCCTATTTTACAATTAAATCTTCCCTAATGGGGGGACAATCAGCAGTGACCTCAGTTTCACAAAGAAGTACTGAAAACTAATGAGACCTGCATTCACTGAAAGAACACCACAAAGCCAAAACTTATCACAAAAACACAGGCTACACTAAAGTAGAAAACAAAATCTGAAGGGAAAGGTAGGTCATCACTCAAAGATTCGCCTAGTTCATGTGAATGGAACCCCATTGGGTTCCAGTATGATCGTGAGTTCTTCACGTCACCCTTTCATTGTATCACCTGAGTGACAAATAATCCCGAATTTCCTTCTAGGAGCAGAAGGCACTTGGACCTGATGGTGGGGTCTTGGGTGAATCATTTGGAATGGATTTTCTGGTGGCGTTTGAAAGTCCCCAGCTGACGGAAGGCACTGTGACACTCGGGGCACACGTAGGGCCTGACCCCAGAGTGGGTGCGTCGGTGAACGTTGAGGTTCCCTCGGTGGCTGAAGGCTCTGTCACAGTGCTCACAGAGGAAAGGCTTCTCCTGGGTGTGGGTCCTCTTGTGAGCTCGCAGCGTGGAGTCGTGGGTGAACTTCTTGAGGCAGAGATCACAGCTGTAGGGCTTCTCGCCAGTGTGGATCCGCTCGTGAACCCGCAGGTCCGAAAGCTGTATGAACCCTTTGGCACAGATGTCGCACTGAAAGGGCCTCTCTCCTGTGTGTGTCCTCTGGTGCAGGGTAAGCTGAGATTGATAAGGAAAGCTCTTTTTGCACACCCTGCATTCACAGGGTGCCCGACCCGGGGTTTCTGCTCCCTCAGGAACACTGGTGGGTCCCACGGTGCCAGATGAACCAACGGAATGGAGCCCAAGCTGTCCTGAGAGCTCTCCTTGGTCCAAACACGTGGCTGCTTCCGGACGCTCGTCTTGGCAAGTGGGGCTGCTGTCCCGTTTCCTTAGGACGTGTCCGCGATTCTTCAGAGGACCTCGTCTGGATCCACTCGTAGTGGAAACGTCTCCCTCTGGAACACAGGAGGAAAGGGTTCAGGAGCTACATTTTATCATTATTACTTTTTTAAAATATAAATCTATTTTTTTTTAATTGGAGGTTAATGACTTTACAATATTGTATTGGTTTCACCATACATCAACATGAAATCTGCCACAGCTATACTCATGTTCCCCACCAGGAGCTACATTTTAAATATCAGTTCCTTCTTCAGGATTTTCCTGTCTCCCTACGCTCCCAGAATCCGCTGAACGAGATTCAGCGCCGCATTCAACAAGGAGCATCTCCTGTGCTGCCCGCCTCACTGGGACCCTGATGTTGGCTGAGAAGTTCCCATCACGCAACCCAGCTAAGAGCTCAGACTGTGCGACTCTGGGACGCTGATGATGGAGAAGCTTGGCACTGGACAATGGTCTCCACCCCACCCATCCACGGATGGCGATGCAGGCTGCCCGGTCCCTTGCCACCATGGGCAGGAGCCGCTAAACTGCTGAATTCCATGGTTTTGAATACTCACCAGGACCCTTCAGAAGTTCAGGTTCTTGAGAGAGAAGGGTTTTTGTCTCTCCCCTGTCTTCCAGCAGGTCCTTCTCCAAGTTCTCCCTGGGCATCTGACCCTCCAGCTCACCTGTTTCAGGAACAGTCTCTGGCGAGAGAGCTCTCTGGTCCTGACAAGGGACAAACAAGCAGAGTCAGTAACCCAGCTACCTTAGTCCGTGGAAGACTGGTTCCTGTTTTCCCATCTGCCTCGTATCTTGATCTAGGACTCCACCTTTCTTAATGTCATTTTAGGGGATATGCCCTGACTTCTTCTGGTCCACCCCATCACCCTGATTGATAATCATCTCCTGATACTCGAGACTGTCCTGGATCTATACAGACTGCATCTTGCAATCAAATCAGGACATCACAGTTGGCACTCTGACTTCTCTATGCATAGGTCTCTCCAAATCATGCCCACTTCTGCCTGCCCCTGACTCTGGAGGGAAAGAAGTCTAGGTCCAGCAGCTCTCTTGACTCCATCATTGTTGGAGACTTTGCCTGGATTCATCTTTGTGATGGTGGTTACCCGATACATAGGAAGAAGATGACTAGTACTCTTGGTCTCTACTCCATGCAAGTCAATAGCATCCCTGCCCATACCCAACCTTATTTGAACAGATCAACTGTCTTCCATTCATTCTTCAATGTCTTAAACTGAAAGTGTTAGTCGCTCAGCTGTGTCTGACTCTTTGCAACCCCATGGACTATAGCCGCCAGATTCCTCTGTTCATGGGATTCTCCAGGCAAGAACACTAGAGTGGGTGGCCATTCCCTTCTCCAGGGGATCTTCCTGACCCCGGGATCAAACCCACGTCTCCTGCATTGTTGGCAGATTCTTCACCATCTGAGCCACCAGGGAAGCCCAGTGTCTACTGGGGGGCAAAATGAGTCCAGTTTGGAGTCACTCCTTCAGTTGCAAGGAATGATCATATTCTGAAATATAACGTGCCCCTGGGGGAAGGGGCCGTGGGCAAATCAGCTGTCAGTGCATTCACCTGTAGCAAACTGAACCTAGCATCATGTCAGGAAGACAGGACCTTCTCCCCACGCCTAAGACTAGAAGCTTTCATGGCAGAGGGACAAAGATGGATTATCTTCATTCTCACACTGACTAGAAAAAATGCCTAGGAACTGAATGCATGCACGGGAATTCCTGGAAGCAATGGGTCCATTCCTATCCTTTGCCAAATCTCCCGAGTACTCCAGCAGCCACACCCACCTGACTCTCTTTTACCTGCTTCCAATCTCTCGCCGGCTCCCTAGACGGGTCCGCGGCTCCTGGCAGATTCTGCAGCTCTTGGCTTCCCTCCTGGCCATCCTCTGGAGGTATGACCCTCACGGGGGGTTGGGGCTCCCCACACGGGTCACTCTCATCATCCATGTCGCCGGCCTTGGCTTCAACCACCCCAGTATCGGGATCGCGCACAAGATAATTCTGCCCTTGTATGCAGACTGTGGTCTGTGAGGGGAGAAATCAATCAAGATCAGTCTCTATAAGACCTGGAATGTAGCTTTCGGGCATCCAATGGCATTGACAATAGACGCTCACATTTGGTGTAAACGATCTACGTCCTTCGAATTGAGACAGCCAAAAATATGTCCCAAATTGCCCACGTGTGGACTTCTCTCACCTGCTTGGGAGTCACTGACACAGAGCCAAGCCCTCAGGTCCTATCTTGTGATCCCTGCAGCTTGCAGCTGTCTGCTCGCCCCACACCCATCACTGAGGTCCTACTCACCCATTTCTTGGGTCTCTGCTTGTTTCTCAGCACGTCCTCCAGGTCCTTGCAACTCTGCACCCCACTCTCTTTGAGCAGGACCTGGCACTCCAGGGGCATGCAGACCATGAACTGCTCCAGCACCAGCCTGTCCATCATCTGCTCCTTGGTGTGAAGATCCGGCCTCAGCCACAGATGGCAGAGTTCACGGAGTCTCCTCAGGTCCTCAATGGGGTCAGATTCCTCCGAGCTGCTAAAGGTTCTGAACCGGACGTGCCAGGTTTCCTGGTCACACTCTGAGTTTTCCATGAGTGTGTCTTGGGGTGGCACGGACGCTGGTGACTCTGCCCCAGGGCTGTCTGTGATGTGTCCACAACCCTGAAAAATTGTCTGGTCCTCAGCCATATGGATGGAGGACATTTCCAGTAGGACTCTGAGCAAATGCTTCTAGAAGTGGGTGCCCAGTTGACGCCTATGGAAATGGATTTCCTCTGCTTTTCCTCAGCATTAAAGTCACTGTGTAGCAGTCTAGGGAGGAAAAAAAAAAAAAAAAGAAACAAATGGGTTTCATTTTGTTCCACCCTTGCGTCTCCCCTACATCCGAGTATTGGACACCATTGCCCGACTCATTCAATATTTCATAAAACTGTCTGGTCAGAAGTGACCATAAGGCTTCCTTGGTGGTCCAGTGGCTAAGAATCTGCCTACCAATGCAGAGGGACATGGGTTTGATCCCTGATATGGGAAGATACCACCTGCCTATGAGCCCGTGCTCCACAACTCTTGAGCCTGAGAGGGGCAACTACTGAACCCAAGCTCTAGACTCCCGGCTCTGCCATGGGAGAAGTTGCTGCAATGAGAAGCCCATAGCCCTCAGCTAGAGAGTAGTCCCCACCAGGTACGACCAGAGAAAGCCCTCACAGCAAAGAAGACCCAGCCCAGCCAAAATGAAGGAATTAAAAAAATTTTAAAGTAGTAATAACTATATATGTAGTTTCTAAATGGCGATAGGGTCACTGCTCAGACACCCTTGAAGAAAACGAGCCACCTCACAGCACCACGTGTGGAAACATTCTCCTCCCCTCACAGAAGAGCTCGATTAACCCTTGTTCATGTGGGGTTAGAGGAAGATCTCCTGTCACAAGTCTCCCAGCTAATGCAAGATGAGCAGAATGCCAGACCTTTCTGAAACCCACCCGTGTGTCCTCATTTCTAAGCCTTCTCCTTGGACGTGCCCACTCATCACTTACCCCTTCGAGGTTTCTTGCCTTCAGCCTCCTCAGGTCAGGGACTGGCTCTCAAAGTGTGTCTGGAGCCGAAATGTCTGTATTTATAGAGAGTTGGGTGAAACTGCAGGGGTTTCTGGCCATAACCTCATCATCCCAGTGATTGGATAAAGGGCATGGAAAGAACCACTTTGGATAATCTGGGTAGATTCAGTTTCCTGTGGAGACTCCAACAGGAAGAACCATTAGAGAGGCCACCATATTGGTTTGGTAGTAAACGTTCTCCTATGTATTTTATTTATTTTAGACTTCATGGATGGCATTTCTTGGGGAAACAGATTGATTTTCCTGATCTAATGAATTTTTTCTCTCTGCTTGGAAACAGTGAGGCAGTCCAATAACTGTAATCCGATGGTTGTAATCAAATTGGGTTACCTAATCTTGTCTCTTTCCTCATAAGTCATCAGAGAATTTTGTCGAAAATCAGCTGATGAGATCAACTGTAAGAAGCCATTTCAGAGAGGCATCACAGAAACCAGAGGCTGTACACCACTAGGGAAAAAGAAGGCAATGGCATCCCACTCCAGTGCTCTTGCCTGGAAAATCCCATGGGCGGAGGAGCCTGGTGGGCTGCAGTCCATGGGGTCGCTAAGAGGAGGACACGACTGAGCAACTTCACGTTCACTTTTCACTTTCATGCATTGGAGAAGGAATTGGCAACCCATTCCAGCGTTCTTGCCTGGAGAATCCCAGGGACGGGGGAGCCTGGTGGGCTGCCGTCTTCGGGGTCACACAGAGTCGGACACGACTGAAGCGACTAAGAAACAGTAGCAGCAGCAGGGGAAAAGAATGTCACTTATCAATTTAAGAAGCCTTCTTTTTCTAAATACCTAAGGAAGCAGTATGCAAACTAGTACAAAGGGAACATATCTCAACATAATGGCCACATAGACAAAACCACAGCCATCACCTACTCTGTGTAGCAAAGTCTTAGAAGAGAAAAGACACAGCTCTTTGATAGAAATGTATTTCTTTATTTGACATTTAACTTTCACTGGTGATCCTGTATTTAATCTCGCCGTCCTGATAGGAGCATCCTATTTTACAAGGAAATCACACCTGATAAGAAGGCAGTCGGCAGTAGCCTCAGTCTGATGATGAGGTACTGATAACCAGTGAGACACAGCTTCAAGGGAAGAACAAGAACACAAAGCAAAAACATGTAAGAAAACCATAGTCTCACATCATAAGGCAATTATCCTCCAATTGAAAATAAACAAATGAAAAAGAAAACTATACTCTATAGAAAAGTAGAAAGTCAAATATCCTAATTCACACGAATGGAACCCCACTGGGTTCCAGTATCCTCCTAAGCTCTTCGCCTGACATCCACACTTTGTATCACACATGTGACAAAACATTCTAAATTTTCCATTTAAAACAGAAAAGACCTGGCCCTGAGGGCAGGGTCTGAGCCAGTCATTTGGAATGGATTTTCTGGTGGCGTTTGAAAGTCCCCAGCTGACGGAAGGCACGGTGACACTCGGGGCACACGTAGGGCCTGACCCCAGAGTGGGTGCGTTGGTGAACGTTGAGGTTCCCTAGGTGGCTGAAGGCTCTGTCACACTGCTCACAGCAGAAAGGCTTCTCCTGGGTGTGGGTCTTCTTGTGAGCACGCAGTGAGGAGTCGTGGGTGAACTTCTTGAGGCAGAGATCACAGCTGTAGGGCTTCTCGCCAGTGTGGATCCGCTCGTGAACCCGCAGGTCCGAAGGCTGCATGAACCCTTTGGCACAGATGTCGCACTGAAAGGGCCTCTCTCCTGTGTGTGTCCTCTGGTGCAGGGTAAGCTGAGATTGATAAGGAAAGCTCTTTTTGCACACCCTGCATTCACAGGGTGCCCGTCCGGGGTTTCTGCTCCCTCAGGAACACTGGTGGGTCCCACGGTGCCAGATGAACCAACGGAATGGGACCCAACCTGTCCTGAGAGCTCTCCTTGGTCCAAACACGTGGCTGCTTCCGGACGCTCGTCTTGGCAAGTGGGGCTGCTGTCCCGTTTCCTTAGGATGTGTCCGCGATTCTTCAGAGGACCTCGTCTGGATCCACTCGTAGTGGAAACGTCTCCCTCTGGAACACAGGAGGAAAGCGTTCAGGAGCCACATCTGAAGTATCAGTTCCTTCCTGGGGACTCTCCCCTCTCTCTCTGCCCTCCCAGAATCTGCTGAAAGAAGAGATTCAGCACCATATTTATCAAGGAGCATTTTCCATGGTGCCAGCCTCATTGGAACCATCCCTAATCTTCGCCACACACTTCCCATCGACCAAACTACCTGAGTCTCGCTGATGAAACACTCTGGAACATTGATGACGGAGAAGGTTGGCACAGGAGAACCAACTCCTACCCGGCCCCAACACCAAGGGATGGAAGTGCTGGGCACCCCTTCCTGGACATCAGTGGAGGCAGTCATTACCTCCTGTGGTCTCCAAGTGTTTAATACTCACCACCATCCTGCAGAAGTTCAGGCTCTTGAGGCGGAAGGGTTCTTGTCACTCCTGTGTCTTCCAGCAGGTCCTTCTCCAAGTTCTCCTTGGAGGGCATCTGACCCTCCAGTTCACCTGTTTCAGGAATGGTCTCTGGCGGGAGAGCTTTCTGGCCCTGACAAGGGGCAACCAAGCAGAGTCAATCCCACTGCCTTAGCCCATGGCAAGCTCTGCCTCCTCTTTCCCCACCCCCCTAGTACCCTGATCTAAGACTCCAGCTTTCTGAATATCAGTTTGGGGGATATGCCCTGACTGCTTCCCATCACCCTGACTGGCAGTCCTCTCCTGATTCCCATGACTGTCCTTGATCTATACCGACCACCTCTGGCAATCAAGTCCAGATTTCACAGCTGGCACTGCCAACTGTCTTGCACATATGTCTCCACCTCATCTCAAATCCTCCCTGCCCCTGACTCTGCAAGCAGAGGACTCTGGCTCTAGGGCTCCTGACTTCACCACTTGTTGATACGTTGCCTGGATTTGTCCTCCTCATGGAGGGTGGCCTGGGGCACAAGATGATAAGCAGTATAGCTGGTCTCTATTCATGAGAAATCCGTAGCATCTCCTCCCCCGATTCACGCTGCCAAAAAATCCACTCTCTCCAGACATACTCCAAAATCTTCTGGGGCGGGGCGGGAATGACTCCAACTGGGAATTTTTTATTCAATTCAATATTCAATTCAATTTACAATATTCCCCAATAGTAAGTGCCTCTGACGAAATCCATCATGGGTAAAACAGCTCTGAGCCCATTTACGCCTGACGAACTGACCCAGCACCATCCCGTGGAAACAGGACTCCTCTGTCCTCGTGCTTATGGCCACAAGCTTCCATGGTGAAGCACTAGGAAAGATGGGTGAGCCTTCATTCTCACACTGGCTGGAAAATGGCTGGGCATGGAATGCAACCATGGGAATTCCGGCACGCAGTGGGTCCATTCTTGTCCTTTGCCAAGTTCTCCCAATTACTTTCGCAGCCACGCCCACCCGACCCTCTTCAACCTGCTCCCAGACTGCAGGTCAAGACATCACACTCACCTGCCCCCTCGACAGGTCCCTGGCTCCTGGCAGATGCTGCCCGTCTTGGCGCTCCTGCTGGCCCTCGTCTGGAGGGACGACACTGACTGTAGACTGGGGCTCCCTGGCTCCGTCTCCCCCATCGTGCCCCTCACTGACCTCAGATCCTAACATCTCAACATCCGAGACTGGCATCAAAAAATCCTCACCTTGGACACGGACTACAGTCTGTAGAAATAAATCAAATAGGATCTGTCTGCCTTCACAGGATCCAAAAAGGCATTCATTGCGTATCCCAGCCTAGGAGCCCACCTCCTGGAAATGACATTTGAAAGAGCAACACCCTCAAAGTGAGGACCGACAGAAACATCTCCCGTGACGCCACAGGCAAGCGCGCACCCCTGTGGGAAGCACTGATTTCGAGCCAAGCCCTCTGGTCCTTCTGCTTCATCTCCCAGCTCGCAGCCCATCTTCCCACCGTTCCCTCTCTCACAGGGTCCCTAGGGTCCTACTCACCCACTTCTTCAGTTTCTGCTTATTTCTCAGCACCTCCTCCAGATCCTTACAAGTCTCGGCACCACTACTTCTGACTAAGACCTGGATCTCCGGCGGCATGCACAGCACGAACTGCTCCAGCACCAGCCTGTCCACCATCTGCTCCTTGGTGTGAAGATCCGGCCTCAGCCACAGACCGCAGAGTTCACGCAGCCTCCTCAGAGCCTTGATCGGGTCGGATTCTTCCGAGCTGCTGAACCTTCTGAAGCGGACGCGCAACTCTTCAAGGGCGGAGTCGGGCTTTTGCCTTCCGGTGTCCTGGCGTGGCGCAGACGCTGGCGACTCTGCGCCGGGGCTGTCCGCGAGGCGGCCACGAGCCCCTGTCTGGTTCTCAGCCATACTGACTGCAGAGTTTTCAGTAGGACTCTGGACAAATGCTTCTAGAAGTGGGTGCCCAACTGACCCCGATAGACAGGACCTTCCTCTTGCTTTTCCTCAGTAAGAGATTCAGTATTCGGGGGGGGCAAAAAAGAAAAAAAGAAGAATGTTGCCAATTAGTTTATTTTCATCCACCCTACCATCCCTCAGCCCAATACTGGGCATGAGTCCCCCTGCAGTATTTCATACCAGGGACAAGAATCCATTCTATTCTCCCGACATCCATCTTAGACTACAACAAGAAACTGCGTAGTCAAAAATGTCCCCAGGGCAGTGCTTAAAAGCCCTTGTTGAAAAAATGAACCACACCACAGGACCCCGTGGAGTGCGGAAACGACCTCATTCCCCGAAGCGTTCCACGAATGAACCACGGTGTATGTGTGGCCGGAGGGCGGTCGCTGGATTTCACACGGTCTCTGAGCGAATGCAAGGTGAACAGAAAGCCAGGACTTAGTGAAACCCACTTCCACGTGCCCTGACTTTCTCGCGTTCTCTTTAGACAGTCCCCATCAATTACCTCCTTGAAGCCTTCTCGCCTGGGTCCGCCTCAGCTGGGGACTTGCCCTCGAACTCGGCAGGCGGACAAGCGTCTCCCTGCAGCGGGAGGCGAGGCCGCACTTCCCGGCCTCTTGCCCAATCAGCGCCTGGATGGCGTAAGGGCGGGGCAAACACCATCGACCCTCCCGCTTTCCTCGATGACCAGGGATTCGCTTGCCCTTGGAAACTCGCTCGGGAGAAACCACGATGCGCTAAGGAGGCCTCCACAGTGGCTGAGTGATCCATTCTGTGTATTGTTGCTTGGTTTTGCGCTCGGCCAAGCAGGGAGGCGCGTTGGATCTCAGTTCCCAGACCGCGGAAGGAAACCACGCCGCCCGCAGCGGAAGCCCCGAGTCTCAACCGCTGGACCGCTGGGGAAATGCCTCGGTTTCTTTTCGGATTTTATTTATTTGGGACTTTGGGGGTGGTTTTGCGGTGAACGGATTGGTTTTAATGATCTCGTGAATTTTTTGTCTCACTGCCAGGAGGGTTTGACAGAGTCAGGGACATGATGGTGGGAGCCAGATGGGTTTGACTCCTCTCTGTTCCTGAGAGAGAAGTCTTAAAAGGGTTTTCTAAAATCAGCAGATGAGCCAAGGTGTGAGAAGAACCGACTTCTAAGCAGCCTTTTTGAAGACTAGAAGTTGCCCACCAATAGGAAAGAAGAGTGACACCTATCACCTTCGGAAGCCTTCCTGTCTCTAAACACCTCGGGAAGAAATACCCGAACAAGTATGGAGTGAGTGAATCTATCTCAGCATAATAACAGCCATGTAGGCAAAACCAGGGCTATCACCTATTCCATGTAGAAAAGTCTTAGAAAATACGCAGAGCACTCTTTGACAGAAATGTGTTTATTTGAAATTGAAATTCCACTGGAGAGCCTGGCCTCTGTGCCAGGAGGGTGCAGTTTTACAGTGAAGTCCCGCCTAACAGGAAGGCGGTCAACAGTAGGCTCAGTTTCATGAAGTACGGGTAACTAATGAGACGTGCTTTCAAGAGAATAACAAAACAAAGCAAAAACTTAGTGAAACAGGCTACACTAAAGTGGAAAACAACATCCGAAGGGAACCATAAGCCGTCACTCAAATATCCCCCTCATTCACTGAATGGAACCCTCTGGAGCCAACATCCTCCAAAACTGTTCACGTCATCCACCCTTTGTGTTACAGAAGTGACAAGTCATTGTGAAATTCCTTCTTGGAGGAGAAAGGACTTGGACCCGAGGGCAGGGACCTGGGCCAATCATTCGGAATGGGTTTCCTGTGGGGATGACAGAAACCAGGGAGCGGAAGGCCGGTGACACTCGGGCACAGTAGGGCTCGAGTCCGAGTGTGAACACTGAGGGTCCCACTGTGGTTGAAAGCTTTGTCACAGTGCTCAGAGCAGAAAGGCTTCTCTTGGGTGTGGGTCCTCTGGTGTGCAAGCAGTGTAGAGTCGTGGATGAACTTCTTGGGGCAGAGATCACAGCCTAGGGCTTCTCGTCCTCGTGGGTCTCCTGGTGAACACACACAGGGGCGGAGGCTGCATGAACCATTGGACATGGATGTGGCTTTTTTTTTTTAATTTAGAGTTAAAGAACCGTCTCTCTTTAATGCAGTTCCAGAGTAAGGGCCCATTACTTTAATAAGCATGGGCTCAGCAGAAGGCTCGAGAGGATGTGTGTAAAAGAATGTTTCCAAAGGCTCCAGAGGTGACCCCAGCCCTGCTTCCTGCTTCCCCTGGACAATAGTCCGTCTCCTGGGTGGGGCAGCTACTTGGTCCAGCTGACTTTGGGGATGTCATAGTGCTCCGTGAGCGTGTCCAGGTGTCTGTTGAAGTCCTCCACTCTCTGCTTGTGGGATGTGGATGCTTTCTTCAGGACCCTCTCCATCTGTTGCGTCTCCTGCACCTTCTCAAAGGCCACCTGGGCTGGGGTCCGCTTGTGAAGGTGGCGCCTCAGCTCCTCCTCCTGGTTATTCTGGATTTTTCCCATCGTTTGCAGGAGTTTTGCCTCGTCTCTGTCCTTTTTCTTCTTCCGCTTGGTCACGCCAAGCTCTGGGACTCCTTTCAGCTTCAGGGGTCCCTTTTGGACCTGCTCATAGGCGTCCATGCTGCCCATCTCTGGATTCGGATTTCTAAATGGACAAAAGTGGGGGGCCCGTTTTCTCAAATGGAAATTGGGACAGTATCGTTCTCTACTGTAGATCCGGGAGGTTCTCTCTGTGCAGGTTAACACAAATGAATGCAGACGAACATCTCTGCTTAGGCCAGGGGGCCGAGGTTCAGAAAGCCTTGTGGAATAATTGCACCACACCACACCATGGAGGGTGGCAACACTCTCCCCCCTCACAGAGAGCTCCGGCTCAGCCATGGTTAATACGGAGTTTAAGGGAGACCCACTGCTTTCACAAGGTCTTTGAGCTGATGCAAGGTGAGTAGAAAACCCAGCCTTCCGAAACCCCCCACCTCCTTCTGTACTGATTCCCAAACCTTCTCCTTAGACGTTCTCACTCATCACTTACCTCCTTTGAGCCCTCTTGCCGGCAGCTTCCTCAAGTCGGTGACTGGCTATCAGAGTGTGTTGGGGGCTGAAACGTCTCTATTTATAGAGAGCCGGGGGAAATGGCAAGGGTCCCTGCTTATTACCCCATCAGCACAGTGATTGTGTAAGGGTGTGTCAACCCATTCATATGACCTCATTCTAGATAATCCAATTTATCCATGGATCCAGTTTCACACGAACACTGAACCAGGAAAAAACACAATTTATCAAAGAGGCCTCCATGGTGGTTTTGTGGGAGACTTCTCTCATAGCTCAGTTGGTAAAGAGTCCGCCTGCAGTGCAGGAGACACTGGTGTCATTCCTGGGTCAGGAAGATCCGCTGGAGAAGGGACAGGCTACCCACTCCAGTGTTCTTGGGCTTGCCTTGAGGCTCAGCTGGGAAGGAGGTAAAGTGGGAGTCTTTCAGTCAAGTCCCACCCTTTGTGACGCCGTGGAGATACATTCCATGGAATTCTCCAGGCCAGAAGACTGGAGTGGGTACCGTTCCCTTCTCCAAGGGATCTTCCCAACCCAAGGAGCGAACCCAGGTCTCCCGCATGGCAGGCAGATTCTGTACCACCGGGGAAGCCCATGCACGTCTTGGCAGTAAGGTTGATTTTCCTGGTCCAGCAAATACTTTCCTCATTTGCCTGGAGAGCTGGAAGGAGTCACAGCATAGGTATCTGACAGTTCTAACCAGTTTGGGTCGCCTACGCGTCCCTGGTGGCTCAGTGGTAAAGAATCTACCTGCCAAGGCAGGAGGCGTGGGTTCACTCCCTGGGTTGGGACAATCTCTCGCAGAAGGAAATGGCCAAGCCACCCCAGTTTTCTTCCCCGGAAAATTCAATGGCCAGAAGACCCTGGTGGGCTACAATCCATGGAATGGCAGAGTTGGACACAAGTGAGCGACTAAACAGCCCTGTATAAATTCCGCATGTAGAGATCTCGGACAAGGTCAGAATCCTGTATGTTCTGTAGGGAATGTGCCACTTTTGGGGTTGCAGTCTGGCTTTTTGGTAAGTACAATTTGGTGTGGCACAGACACTGGTGGTTCTGATTAGGGGCTGTCTGGGACTATTCCAGGACCCGACAAAAAATGTACATTCTTTAACCATAGTGACTGAGGAATTTACTACCAAAATGTTGAGCACGTGCTTCTAGACGCCCATGACAAATTCACCCGTATGTAAAGGGATTTCCTCTACCTTTCATTAGCAACGTATTCACTTTTCTGAAGAATGGGGACAAAAGATAAATGAACAGCATTAGTTTCATTTTATTCCACCCTTCCATCTCCTCTACATTCCTCATCCCAAACCCCATACCATTCCCTCACGGGTACAATATCTCATATTGAATGGACATTAGTCCATCCATCATTCTTCTGACATCCACCTTTCCAGGAAGAAAAGGTTCAAATGTCTGAATGGCTCCCTAGATTTTGACTTCTGTAGTCTGGGACTATGTTGTTCTTTGCTGTACTTTCAAGAAATTTACAATGTGTGAGACTCCTGAAATGGATATTAACAGCAATGCCAGGTTTTATATTATTTGGTCAAGACAAGCCACCAGGCAAGGCTCTCAGTCATGATTCTTCTGGGGAAAAAAAATACGAGGAAGACTATTTAAACACTGAATTCCATGTAATATAGTGACGTTGGAAATATTCAGCAAAGATTGTCCACCCAAAACATTTCCTTGCTGTCACCAGGGTATTTGTTAGCTCGAAGGAAGGGATGCACAAAAGGATCCGAAGAAAATAAAGTTCCTCATCAGATACTTGTTATGGTCATGAAACACGCAATGTGCAATTTTGCCTCTTTTATAAAGTGTACAATCTTGTTCCACCACGTTCGTTCACAATTTTGTGCAACTGTCAATTTTGTCTACTTCTAACTTTTTTCATAACCCCAAGAACAAAATGTGAATCATGAACAGTCCCTCCCCATTCTCTGCCCACCTTCCCCCTTACCCTTGGCATTCCATTCATCGACTTCTTGGATCTATGGGTTCAGTTCCGTTCAGTCGCTCAGTGGTGTCCGACACTTTGAGACCCCGTGAACCGCAGCACATGAGGCCTCCCTGTCCATTACCACTCCTGGAGTTTACTCAAACTTTTGTCCATTGAGTCAGTGATGCCATCCAACCATCTCATCCTCTGTTGTCCCCTTCCCCTCCTGCCTTCAATCTTTCCCAGCATCAGGGTCTTTTCAAATGAGTCAGTTTTTTGTATCAGGTGGCCAAAGTATTGGAGTTTCAGCTTCAGCGTCAGTCCTTCCAATGAATATTCAGGACTGATTTCCTTTAGGATGGACTGGTTGGATCTACTTGCAGTTCAAAGGACACTCAAGAGCGTTCTCCAACACCACAGTTCAAAAGCATCAGTTTTCTGCAGCTCAACTTTTTTTAAGTCCAACTCTCCCATCCATACATGACTACTGGAAAAACCATAGCATTGACTAGATGGACGTTGGTTGGCAAAGTAATGTCTGTGTTTTATAATATGCTGTCTAGGTTGGTCATAACTTTTCTTCCCAGGAACAAGAGTCTTTTAATTTCATGGCTGCAGTCACCATCTGCAGTGATTTTGGAGCCGCCCCCTGCCCCCAGAATAAATTCTCTCACTGTTTCCACTGTTTCCCCATCTATTTGCCATGAAGTGATGGATAGGACCGGATGCCATGATCTTAGTTTTCTGAATGTTGAGTTTTAAGCCAAGTTTTTCACTCTCCACTTTCACTTTCATCAGGAGACTCTGGTTCTTCTTGGCTTTCTGCCATAAGGGTGGTGTCATCTGCGTATCTGAGGTTATTGATATTACTCCTGGAAATCTTGATTCCAGCTTGTGTTTCATCCAGCCCAGCTTGTCTCATGATGTACTCTGCATTTAAGTTAAATAAGCAGGGTGACAGTATACAGCCTTTACGTACTCCTTTCCCAATTTGGATTCAGTCTGTTGTTGCAAGTCCACTTCTAACTGTTGCTTCCTGACCTGCATACAGACTTCTCAGGAGGCAGTTCAAGAAGTCTGATATTTCTGTCTAAGGATTTTCCATAGTTATTGCGATCCACGCAGTCAAAGGCTTTGGCATAATCAATAAAGCAGATGTTTCTCTGGAACTCTCTTGCTTTTCCAATGATCTAATTGATGTTGGCAATTTGATCTCTGGTTCCTCTGCCTTTTCTAAATCCAGCTTGAACATCTGGAAGTTCATGGTTCATGTACTGTTGAAGACTGGCTTGGAGAATTTTGAGCGTTACTTTGCTAGCGTGTGAGATGAGTACAATTGTGCAGTGGTTTGAATATTCGTTGGCACTGCCTTTCTTTGGGATTGGAATGAAAAGTGACCTTTTCCAGTCCTGTGGCCACTGCTGAGTTTTCCAAATTTGCTGACATATTGAGTGCAACACTTTCACAGCATCATCTCTGAGGATTTGAAATAGCTCAATTCGAATACCATCCCCTCCACTAGCTTTGTTCATAGTGATTCTCCCTAAGGCCCACTTGACGTGACATTCCAGGATGTGTGGCTCTAGGTGAGTGATCACACCTTCGGGATTATCTGGGTCATGAAGATGTTTTTTCTATAGTTCTGTGTGTTCTTGCCCCCTCTTCTTAATATCTTCTGCTTCTGTTGGGTCTATACCATTTCTGTCCTTTATTGAGCCCATCCTTGCATGAAATGCAAGGCAGGCTCCTCTCCAGTCTGGGCACAGGCTTCTCACTGCAGTGGCCCCTCTTGTGTGTAGCCCAGGCTTTCCGGGCTCTGGGCTTCAGTAGTGGCGGCTCCCAGTCTGAGTGGTTGTGTCGCGTGGCCTTAGCTGCTCTGAGGACTGGGATCTTCTCGGGTCAGGGATGGAACTCGTGTCCTTTCATTGGCAGGCACAACCTTTACCACCGAGCCCCCGGGGAAGCCCTATTATTCATTTTTCTTAACTAATACTTAACTGCATCTGTGTTTTGAAGTCTTATTCATATTTCATCATATTAATTTCTTGTGTTTATTCTTCGATAATGGTTCTAATACCCGTGTTTCTGAAGAGACCCAGTCTTTATATTCTATATTGCTTCTTTGAATTAGTTGCCTCCTACTTGGGCCTGTAAGTTAACATCCTTTTAAACAGAAGAAGGCAACAGAGGATGAGATGGTTGGGTGGCATCACCGACTCAATGGACACGAGTTTGAGCAAACTCCCAGGAGATAGTGAAGGACAGGGAAGCCTGGCATGCTGCAGTCCACGGAGTTGCAAAGTGAAAGAAAGTGAAGTGGCTCTTTGTCATCCCATGTAGGCCACCAGGTTCCTCTGTCCATGGGCTTCTCCAGGCAAGAATACTGCAGTGGCTTGCCATTCCCTTCTCCAGGGGATCTCCCGACCCAGGGAGCAAACCCACGTCTCCTGCATTGGCAGGCGGATTCTTCACCACTGAGCCTCCTGGGAAACCATGAGAGAAGCTGCCACAATTCTGAGAACTGACCCGAGAAATGAAAACAAACGGACCCGGAACTGAAGGTTAACTGTATTTACAACAATCAAGCTGACACTGATCAGACCAGTGATGACCAGTTTCAAGATGATTGTCAGAGCTGACTGTGCTGTTTCTGCCTGTAGCCCCTTCCCTCCATCTGTAAAAGCTGTTGCTCACTAAGTGTCCGGGGTGGGAGGTGGGGGCAGTCAGCCATTGGACAGACGTCTGCCCTGCCCTCCACAGTTGTTGGAGAAGGACATGGCACCCCACTCCAGTACTCTTGCCTGGAAAATGCCATGGACGGAGGAGCCTGGTAGGCTACAGTCCATGGAGTCGCAAAAAGTTGGACATGACTGAGCGACTTCCCTTTCACTTTCAACAGTTGCTGGCATCCAGAATAATGCTGGATCTCCTTTCCCCCAACCTGGCCTCTGTATTGGCTTTTGAGTGGCGAGCAGCCAGACACCAATATCTATTAAAATATCAGCCTTGAGTTTGCTGCCCCCAACAAATTCCCAGGCTAATTAATAGAAGAAAACGCTGGTTCCTTGAAAAAAAAAAAAACAAAACTTTATTATCTCCATTCTGCTCCAAATGACCTGTCTTCATTTCTACTGGAGGAGAGCCAGGTGGGATGAAAGAGTGCTACCTTGAAGAATCTTTTCAAGCCGAGACACCCTGGACTCTCAGTGTTCAAATGGGCATTAATCTTACATCACCTAACTGTCCATAATCCCAAGAGAATGCAGTCACTTTAAATGCTCGAATGGCTGCTCAGGCGCTTCAGGCGTGTCCGACTCTTTGCAGCCCAGCAGACCATAGCCCGCCAGGCTCCTCTGTCCGTGGGACTCTCCAGGCAAGAATACTGGAGTGGATTGCCATTCCCTTCTCCAGGGCATCTTCCTGATCAAGGGATGGAACTTGGGTCTTCTGTGCTGCAGGCAGATTCTTGACCCCTGAGCCACTGGGGAAGCCTTACAGAGGGAAGGTATCTCCACAAAATAATGGGCATGTACCAAACCGCAGCTATCATCTACTCCATATAAAAAAATCTTGGAAGGGGAAATACAGAGGACACTTCTTTGACAGAAGTGTCTTTGTTTATTTGAAATTTAGATTTCACTGGTGATCCTCTTTTTCATCTGGCCACCCTGCTAGGAGCATCCTATTTTACAATTAAATCTTCCCTAATGGGGGGACAATCAGCAGTGACCTCAGTTTCACAAAGAAGTACTGAAAACTAATGAGACCTGCATTCACTGAAAGAACACCACAAAGCCAAAACTTATCACAAAAACACAGGCTACACTAAAGTAGAAAACAAAATCTGAAGGGAAAGGTAGGTCATCACTCAAAGATTCGCCTAGTTCATGTGAATGGAACCCCATTGGGTTCCAGTATGATCGTGAGTTCTTCACGTCACCCTTTCATTGTATCACCTGAGTGACAAATAATCCCGAATTTCCTTCTAGGAGCAGAAGGCACTTGGACCTGATGGTGGGGTCTTGGGTGAATCATTTGGAATGGATTTTCTGGTGGCGTTTGAAAGTCCCCAGCTGACGGAAGGCACTGTGACACTCGGGGCACACGTAGGGCCTGACCCCAGAGTGGGTGCGTCGGTGAACGTTGAGGTTCCCTCGGTGGCTGAAGGCTCTGTCACAGTGCTCACAGAGGAAAGGCTTCTCCTGGGTGTGGGTCCTCTTGTGAGCTCGCAGCGTGGAGTCGTGGGTGAACTTCTTGAGGCAGAGATCACAGCTGTAGGGCTTCTCGCCAGTGTGGATCCGCTCGTGAACCCGCAGGTCCGAAAGCTGTATGAACCCTTTGGCACAGATGTCGCACTGAAAGGGCCTCTCTCCTGTGTGTGTCCTCTGGTGCAGGGTAAGCTGAGATTGATAAGGAAAGCTCTTTTTGCACACCCTGCATTCACAGGGTGCCCGACCCGGGGTTTCTGCTCCCTCAGGAACACTGGTGGGTCCCACGGTGCCAGATGAACCAACGGAATGGAGCCCAAGCTGTCCTGAGAGCTCTCCTTGGTCCAAACACGTGGCTGCTTCCGGACGCTCGTCTTGGCAAGTGGGGCTGCTGTCCCGTTTCCTTAGGACGTGTCCGCGATTCTTCAGAGGACCTCGTCTGGATCCACTCGTAGTGGAAACGTCTCCCTCTGGAACACAGGAGGAAAGGGTTCAGGAGCTACATTTTATCATTATTACTTTTTTAAAATATAAATCTATTTTTTTTTAATTGGAGGTTAATGACTTTACAATATTGTATTGGTTTCACCATACATCAACATGAAATCTGCCACAGCTATACTCATGTTCCCCACCAGGAGCTACATTTTAAATATCAGTTCCTTCTTCAGGATTTTCCTGTCTCCCTACGCTCCCAGAATCCGCTGAACGAGATTCAGCGCCGCATTCAACAAGGAGCATCTCCTGTGCTGCCCGCCTCACTGGGACCCTGATGTTGGCTGAGAAGTTCCCATCACGCAACCCAGCTAAGAGCTCAGACTGTGCGACTCTGGGACGCTGATGATGGAGAAGCTTGGCACTGGACAATGGTCTCCACCCCACCCATCCACGGATGGCGATGCAGGCTGCCCGGTCCCTTGCCACCATGGGCAGGAGCCGCTAAACTGCTGAATTCCATGGTTTTGAATACTCACCAGGACCCTTCAGAAGTTCAGGTTCTTGAGAGAGAAGGGTTTTTGTCTCTCCCCTGTCTTCCAGCAGGTCCTTCTCCAAGTTCTCCCTGGGCATCTGACCCTCCAGCTCACCTGTTTCAGGAACAGTCTCTGGCGAGAGAGCTCTCTGGTCCTGACAAGGGACAAACAAGCAGAGTCAGTAACCCAGCTACCTTAGTCCGTGGAAGACTGGTTCCTGTTTTCCCATCTGCCTCGTATCTTGATCTAGGACTCCACCTTTCTTAATGTCATTTTAGGGGATATGCCCTGACTTCTTCTGGTCCACCCCATCACCCTGATTGATAATCATCTCCTGATACTCGAGACTGTCCTGGATCTATACAGACTGCATCTTGCAATCAAATCAGGACATCACAGTTGGCACTCTGACTTCTCTATGCATAGGTCTCTCCAAATCATGCCCACTTCTGCCTGCCCCTGACTCTGGAGGGAAAGAAGTCTAGGTCCAGCAGCTCTCTTGACTCCATCATTGTTGGAGACTTTGCCTGGATTCATCTTTGTGATGGTGGTTACCCGATACATAGGAAGAAGATGACTAGTACTCTTGGTCTCTACTCCATGCAAGTCAATAGCATCCCTGCCCATACCCAACCTTATTTGAACAGATCAACTGTCTTCCATTCATTCTTCAATGTCTTAAACTGAAAGTGTTAGTCGCTCAGCTGTGTCTGACTCTTTGCAACCCCATGGACTATAGCCGCCAGATTCCTCTGTTCATGGGATTCTCCAGGCAAGAACACTAGAGTGGGTGGCCATTCCCTTCTCCAGGGGATCTTCCTGACCCCGGGATCAAACCCACGTCTCCTGCATTGTTGGCAGATTCTTCACCATCTGAGCCACCAGGGAAGCCCAGTGTCTACTGGGGGGCAAAATGAGTCCAGTTTGGAGTCACTCCTTCAGTTGCAAGGAATGATCATATTCTGAAATATAACGTGCCCCTGGGGGAAGGGGCCGTGGGCAAATCAGCTGTCAGTGCATTCACCTGTAGCAAACTGAACCTAGCATCATGTCAGGAAGACAGGACCTTCTCCCCACGCCTAAGACTAGAAGCTTTCATGGCAGAGGGACAAAGATGGATTATCTTCATTCTCACACTGACTAGAAAAAATGCCTAGGAACTGAATGCATGCACGGGAATTCCTGGAAGCAATGGGTCCATTCCTATCCTTTGCCAAATCTCCCGAGTACTCCAGCAGCCACACCCACCTGACTCTCTTTTACCTGCTTCCAATCTCTCGCCGGCTCCCTAGACGGGTCCGCGGCTCCTGGCAGATTCTGCAGCTCTTGGCTTCCCTCCTGGCCATCCTCTGGAGGTATGACCCTCACGGGGGGTTGGGGCTCCCCACACGGGTCACTCTCATCATCCATGTCGCCGGCCTTGGCTTCAACCACCCCAGTATCGGGATCGCGCACAAGATAATTCTGCCCTTGTATGCAGACTGTGGTCTGTGAGGGGAGAAATCAATCAAGATCAGTCTCTATAAGACCTGGAATGTAGCTTTCGGGCATCCAATGGCATTGACAATAGACGCTCACATTTGGTGTAAACGATCTACGTCCTTCGAATTGAGACAGCCAAAAATATGTCCCAAATTGCCCACGTGTGGACTTCTCTCACCTGCTTGGGAGTCACTGACACAGAGCCAAGCCCTCAGGTCCTATCTTGTGATCCCTGCAGCTTGCAGCTGTCTGCTCGCCCCACACCCATCACTGAGGTCCTACTCACCCATTTCTTGGGTCTCTGCTTGTTTCTCAGCACATCCTCCAGGTCCTTGCAACTCTGCACCCCACTCTCTTTGAGCAGGACCTGGCACTCCAGGGGCATGCAGACCATGAACTGCTCCAGCACCAGCCTGTCCATCATCTGCTCCTTGGTGTGAAGATCCGGCCTCAGCCACAGATGGCAGAGTTCACGGAGTCTCCTCAGGTCCTCAATGGGGTCAGATTCCTCCGAGCTGCTAAAGGTTCTGAACCGGACGTGCCAGGTTTCCTGGTCACACTCTGAGTTTTCCATGAGTGTGTCTTGGGGTGGCACGGACGCTGGTGACTCTGCCCCAGGGCTGTCTGTGATGTGTCCACAACCCTGAAAAATTGTCTGGTCCTCAGCCATATGGATGGAGGACATTTCCAGTAGGACTCTGAGCAAATGCTTCTAGAAGTGGGTGCCCAGTTGACGCCTATGGAAATGGATTTCCTCTGCTTTTCCTCAGCATTAAAGTCACTGTGTAGCAGTCTAGGGAGGAAAAAAAAAAAAAAAAGAAACAAATGGGTTTCATTTTGTTCCACCCTTGCGTCTCCCCTACATCCGAGTATTGGACACCATTGCCCGACTCATTCAATATTTCATAAAACTGTCTGGTCAGAAGTGACCATAAGGCTTCCTTGGTGGTCCAGTGGCTAAGAATCTGCCTACCAATGCAGAGGGACATGGGTTTGATCCCTGATATGGGAAGATACCACCTGCCTATGAGCCCGTGCTCCACAACTCTTGAGCCTGAGAGGGGCAACTACTGAACCCAAGCTCTAGACTCCCGGCTCTGCCATGGGAGAAGTTGCTGCAATGAGAAGCCCATAGCCCTCAGCTAGAGAGTAGTCCCCACCAGGTACGACCAGAGAAAGCCCTCACAGCAAAGAAGACCCAGCCCAGCCAAAATGAAGGAATTAAAAAAATTTTAAAGTAGTAATAACTATATATGTAGTTTCTAAATGGCGATAGGGTCACTGCTCAGACACCCTTGAAGAAAACGAGCCACCTCACAGCACCACGTGTGGAAACATTCTCCTCCCCTCACAGAAGAGCTCGATTAACCCTTGTTCATGTGGGGTTAGAGGAAGATCTCCTGTCACAAGTCTCCCAGCTAATGCAAGATGAGCAGAATGCCAGACCTTTCTGAAACCCACCCGTGTGTCCTCATTTCTAAGCCTTCTCCTTGGACGTGCCCACTCATCACTTACCCCTTCGAGGTTTCTTGCCTTCAGCCTCCTCAGGTCAGGGACTGGCTCTCAAAGTGTGTCTGGAGCCGAAATGTCTGTATTTATAGAGAGTTGGGTGAAACTGCAGGGGTTTCTGGCCATAACCTCATCATCCCAGTGATTGGATAAAGGGCATGGAAAGAACCACTTTGGATAATCTGGGTAGATTCAGTTTCCTGTGGAGACTCCAACAGGAAGAACCATTAGAGAGGCCACCATATTGGTTTGGTAGTAAACGTTCTCGTATGTATTTTATTTATTTTAGACTTCATGGATGGCATTTCTTGGGGAAACAGATTGATTTTCCTGATCTAATGAATTTTTTCTCTCTGCTTGGAAACAGTGAGGCAGTCCAATAACTGTAATCCGATGGTTGTAATCAAATTGGGTTACCTAATCTTGTCTCTTTCCTCATAAGTCATCAGAGAATTTTGTCGAAAATCAGCTGATGAGATCAACTGTAAGAAGCCATTTCAGAGAGGCATCACAGAAACCAGAGGTTGTACACCACTAGGGAAAAAGAAGGCAATGGCATCCCACTCCAGTGCTCTTGCCTGGAAAATCCCATGGGCGGAGGAGCCTGGTGGGCTGCAGTCCATGGGGTCGCTAAGAGGAGGACACGACTGAGCAACTTCACGTTCACTTTTCACTTTCATGCATTGGAGAAGGAATTGGCAACCCATTCCAGCGTTCTTGCCTGGAGAATCCCAGGGACGGGGGAGCCTGGTGGGCTGCCGTCTTCGGGGTCACACAGAGTCGGACACGACTGAAGCGACTAAGAAACAGTAGCAGCAGCAGGGGAAAAGAATGTCACTTATCAATTTAAGAAGCCTTCTTTTTCTAAATACCTAAGGAAGCAGTATGCAAACTAGTACAAAGGGAACATATCTCAACATAATGGCCACATAGACAAAACCACAGCCATCACCTACTCTGTGTAGCAAAGTCTTAGAAGAGAAAAGACACAGCTCTTTGATAGAAATGTATTTCTTTATTTGACATTTAACTTTCACTGGTGATCCTGTATTTAATCTAGCCGTCCTGATAGGAGCATCCTATTTTACAAGGAAATCACACCTGATAAGAAGGCAGTCGGCAGTAGCCTCAGTCTGATGATGAGGTACTGATAACCAGTGAGACACAGCTTCAAGGGAAGAACAAGAACACAAAGCAAAAACATGTAAGAAAACCATAGTCTCACATCATAAGGCAATTATCCTCCAATTGAAAATAAACAAATGAAAAAGAAAACTATACTCTATAGAAAAGTAGAAAGTCAAATATCCTAATTCACACGAATGGAACCCCACTGGGTTCCAGTATCCTCCTAAGCTCTTCGCCTGACATCCACACTTTGTATCACACATGTGACAAAACATTCTAAATTTTCCATTTAAAACAGAAAAGACCTGGCCCTGAGGGCAGGGTCTGAGCCAGTCATTTGGAATGGATTTTCTGGTGGCGTTTGAAAGTCCCCAGCTGACGGAAGGCACGGTGACACTCGGGGCACACGTAGGGCCTGACCCCAGAGTGGGTGCGTTGGTGAACGTTGAGGTTCCCTAGGTGGCTGAAGGCTCTGTCACACTGCTCACAGCAGAAAGGCTTCTCCTGGGTGTGGGTCTTCTTGTGAGCACGCAGTGAGGAGTCGTGGGTGAACTTCTTGAGGCAGAGATCACAGCTGTAGGGCTTCTCGCCAGTGTGGATCCGCTCGTGAACCCGCAGGTCCGAAGGCTGCATGAACCCTTTGGCACAGATGTCGCACTGAAAGGGCCTCTCTCCTGTGTGTGTCCTCTGGTGCAGGGTAAGCTGAGATTGATAAGGAAAGCTCTTTTTGCACACCCTGCATTCACAGGGTGCCCGTCCGGGGTTTCTGCTCCCTCAGGAACACTGGTGGGTCCCACGGTGCCAGATGAACCAACGGAATGGGACCCAACCTGTCCTGAGAGCTCTCCTTGGTCCAAACACGTGGCTGCTTCCGGACGCTCGTCTTGGCAAGTGGGGCTGCTGTCCCGTTTCCTTAGGACGTGTCCGCGATTCTTCAGAGGACCTCGTCTGGATCCACTCGTAGTGGAAACGTCTCCCTCTGGAACACAGGAGGAAAGCGTTCAGGAGCCACATCAGAAGTATCAGTTCCTTCCTGGGGACTCTCCCCTCTCTCTCTGCCCTCCCAGAATCTGCTGAAAGAAGAGATTCAGCACCATATTTATCAAGGAGCATTTTCCATGGTGCCAGCCTCATTGGAACCATCCCTAATCTTCGCCACACACTTCCCATCGACCAAACTACCTGAGTCTCGCTGATGAAACACTCTGGAACATTGATGACGGAGAAGGTTGGCACAGGAGAACCAACTCCTACCCGGCCCCAACACCAAGGGATGGAAGTGCTGGGCACCCCTTCCTGGACATCAGTGGAGGCAGTCATTACCTCCTGTGGTCTCCAAGTGTTTAATACTCACCACCATCCTGCAGAAGTTCAGGCTCTTGAGGCGGAAGGGTTCTTGTCACTCCTGTGTCTTCCAGCAGGTCCTTCTCCAAGTTCTCCTTGGAGGGCATCTGACCCTCCAGTTCACCTGTTTCAGGAATGGTCTCTGGCGGGAGAGCTTTCTGGCCCTGACAAGGGGCAACCAAGCAGAGTCAATCCCACTGCCTTAGCCCATGGCAAGCTCTGCCTCCTCTTTCCCCACCCCCCTAGTACCCTGATCTAAGACTCCAGCTTTCTGAATATCAGTTTGGGGGATATGCCCTGACTGCTTCCCATCACCCTGACTGGCAGTCCTCTCCTGATTCCCATGACTGTCCTTGATCTATACCGACCACCTCTGGCAATCAAGTCCAGATTTCACAGCTGGCACTGCCAACTGTCTTGCACATATGTCTCCACCTCATCTCAAATCCTCCCTGCCCCTGACTCTGCAAGCAGAGGACTCTGGCTCTAGGGCTCCTGACTTCACCACTTGTTGATACGTTGCCTGGATTTGTCCTCCTCATGGAGGGTGGCCTGGGGCACAAGATGATAAGCAGTATAGCTGGTCTCTATTCATGAGAAATCCGTAGCATCTCCTCCCCCGATTCACGCTGCCAAAAAATCCACTCTCTCCAGACATACTCCAAAATCTTCTGGGGCGGGGCGGGAATGACTCCAACTGGGAATTTTTTATTCAATTCAATATTCAATTCAATTTACAATATTCCCCAATAGTAAGTGCCTCTGACGAAATCAATCATGGGTAAAACAGCTCTGAGCCCATTTACGCCTGACGAACTGACCCAGCACCATCCCGTGGAAACAGGACTCCTCTGTCCTCGTGCTTATGGCCACAAGCTTCCATGGTGAAGCACTAGGAAAGATGGGTGAGTCTTCATTCTCACACTGGCTGGAAAACGGCTGGGCATGGAATGCAACCATGGGAATTCCGGCACGCAGTGGGTCCATTCTTGTCCTTTGCCAAGTTCTCCCAATTACTTTCGCAGCCACGCCCACCCGACCCTCTTCAACCTGCTCCCAGACTGCAGGTCAAGACATCACACTCACCTGCCCCCTCGACAGGTCCCTGGCTCCTGGCAGATGCTGCCCGTCTTGGCTTTCCTGCTGGCCCTCGTCTGGAGGGACGACACTGACTGTAGACTGGGGCTCCCTGGCTCCGTCTCCCCCATCGTGCCCCTCACTGACCTCAGATCCTAACATCTCAACATCCGAGACTGGCATCAAAAAATCCTCACCTTGGACACGGACTACAGTCTGTAGAAATAAATCAAATAGGATCTGTCTGCCTTCACAGGATCCAAAAAGGCATTCATTGCGTATCCCAGCCTAGGAGCCCACCTCCTGGAAATGACATTTGAAAGAGCAACACCCTCAAAGTGAGGACCGACAGAAACATCTCCCGTGACGCCACAGGCAAGCGCGCACCCCTGTGGGAAGCACTGATTTCGAGCCAAGCCCTCTGGTCCTTCTGCTTCATCTCCCAGCTCGCAGCCCATCTTCCCACCGTTCCCTCTCTCACAGGGTCCCTAGGGTCCTACTCACCCACTTCTTCAGTTTCTGCTTATTTCTCAGCACCTCCTCCAGATCCTTACAAGTCTCGGCACCACTACTTCTGACTAAGACCTGGATCTCCGGCGGCATGCACAGCACGAACTGCTCCAGCACCAGCCTGTCCACCATCTGCTCCTTGGTGTGAAGATCCGGCCTCAGCCACAGACCGCAGAGTTCACGGAGCCTCCTCAGAGCCTTGATCGGGTCGGATTCTTCCGAGCTGCTGAACCTTCTGAAGCGGACGCGCAACTCTTCAAGGGCGGAGTCGGGCTTTTGCCTTCCGGTGTCCTGGCGTGGCGCAGACGCTGGCGACTCTGCGCCGGGGCTGTCCGCGAGGCGGCCACGAGCCCCTGTCTGGTTCTCAGCCATACTGACTGCAGAGTTTTCAGTAGGACTCTGGACAAATGCTTCTAGAAGTGGGTGCCCAACTGACCCCGATACACAGGACCTTCCTCTTGCTTTTCCTCAGTAAGAGATTCAGTATTCAGAAGTATGGGGGCAAAAAAGAAAAAAAAAAAGAATGCAGCCAATTAGTTTATTTTCATCCACCCTACCATCCCTCAGCCCAATACTGGGCATGAGTCCCCCTGCAGTATTTCATACCAGGGACAAGAATCCATTCTATTCTCCCGACATCCATCTTAGAGTACAACAAGAAACTGCGTAGTCAAAAATGTCCCCAGGGCAGTGCTTAAAAGCCCTTGTTGAAAAAATGAACCACACCACAGGACCCCGTGGAGTGCGGAAACGACCTCATTCCCCGAAGCGTTCCACGAATGAACCACGGTGTATGTGTGGCCGGAGGGCGGTCGCTGGATTTCACACGGTCTCTGAGCGAATGCAAGGTGAACAGAAAGCCAGGACTTAGTGAAACCCACTTCCACGTGCCCTGACTTTCTCGCGTTCTCTTTAGACAGTCCCCATCAATTACCTCCTTGAAGCCTTCTCGCCTGGGTCCGCCTCAGCTGGGGACTTGCCCTCGAACTCGGCAGGCGGACAAGCGTCTCCCTGCAGCGGGAGGCGAGGCCGCACTTCCCGGCCTCTTGCCCAATCAGCGCCTGGATGGCGTAAGGGCGGGGCAAACACCATCGACCCTCCCGCTTTCCTCGATGACCAGGGATTCGCTTGCCCTTGGAAACTCGCTCGGGAGAAACCACGATGCGCTAAGGAGGCCTCCACAGTGGCTGAGTGATCCATTCTGTGTATTGTTGCTTGGTTTTGCGCTCGGCCAAGCAGGGAGGCGCGTTGGATCTCAGTTCCCAGACCGCGGAAGGAAACCACGCCGCCCGCAGCGGAAGCCCCGAGTCTCAACCGCTGGACCGCTGGGGAAATGCCTCGGTTTCTTTTCGGATTTTATTTATTTGGGACTTTGGGGGTGGTTTTGCGGTGAACGGATTGGTTTTAATGATCTCGTGAATTTTTTGTCTCACTGCCAGGAGGGTTTGACAGAGTCAGGGACATGATGGTGGGAGCCAGATGGGTTTGACTCCTCTCTGTTCCTGAGAGAGAAGTCTTAAAAGGGTTTTCTAAAATCAGCAGATGAGCCAAGGTGTGAGAAGAACCGACTTCTAAGCAGCCTTTTTGAAGACTAGAAGTTGCCCACCAATAGGAAAGAAGAGTGACACCTATCACCTTCGGAAGCCTTCCTGTCTCTAAACACCTCGGGAAGAAATACCCGAACAAGTATGGAGTGAGTGAATCTATCTCAGCATAATAACAGCCATGTAGGCAAAACCAGGGCTATCACCTATTCCATGTAGAAAAGTCTTAGAAAATACGCAGAGCACTCTTTGACAGAAATGTGTTTATTTGAAATTGAAATTCCACTGGAGAGCCTGGCCTCTGCGCCAGGAGGGTGCAGTTTTACAGTGACGTACCGCCTAGCAGGAAGGCGGTCAACAGTAGGCTCACTTTCGTGATGAAGTACGGGTAACTAATGAGACGTGCTTTCAAGAGAATAACAAAACAAAGCAAAAACTTAGTGAAACAGGCTACACTAAAGTGGAAAACAACATCCGAAGGGAACCATAAGCCATCACTCAAATATCCCCCTCATTCACTGAATGGAACCCCCCTGGAGCCAACATCCTCCAAAACTCTTCACGTCATCCACCCTTTGTGTACAGAATTGACAAATCATTGTGAATTTCCTTCTTGGCGCAGAAGGGACTTGGACCCGAGGGCAGGTTCCTGGGCCAACCATTCGGAATGGGTTTCCTCTGGGGATGACAGAAGCCAGGGATCGGAAGGCCAGTGACACTCAGGCACACGCAGGGCTCGAGCCAGAGTGTGAACACGGAGGTTCCCATTGTGTTGAAAGCTTTGTCACAGTGCTCAGAGCAGAAAGGCTTCTCTTGGGTGTGGGTCCTCTGGTGAGCAAGCAGCGTGGAGTCGTGGGTGAACTTCTTGGGGCAGAGATCACAGCCTAGGGCTTCTCGTCCTCGTGGGTCTCCTGGTGAACACACAGGTCCAGAGGCTGCATGAACCATTGGACATGGATGTTGCTTTTTTTTTTTTAATTTAGAGTTAAAGAGCCATCTCTCTTTATTGCAGTTCCAGAGTAAGGGCCCATTACTTTGATAAGCACGGGCTCAGCAGAAGGCTCGAGAGGATGTGTGTAAAAGAATGTTTCCAAAGGCTCCAGAGGTGACCCCAACCCTGCTTCCTGCTTCCCCTGGACAATAGTCCGTCTCCTGGGTGGGGCAGCTACTTGGTCCAGCTGACTTTGGGGATGTCATAGTGCTCCGTGAGCGTGTCCAGGTGTCTGTTGAAGTCCTCCACTCTCTGCTTGTGGAATGTGGATGCTTTCTTCAGGACCCTCTCCATCTGTCGCGTCTCCTGCACCTTCTCAAAGGCCACCTGGGCTGGGGTCCGCTTGTGAAGGTGGCGCCTCAGCTCCTCCTCCTGGTTCTCCTGGATTTTTCCCATCGTTTGCAGGAGTTTTGCCTTGTCTCTGTCCTTTTTCTTCTTCCGCTTGGTCACGCCAAGCTCTGGGACTCCTTTCAGCTTCAGGGGTCCCTTTTGGACCTGCTCATAGGCGTCCATGCTGCCCATCTCCGGATTCGGATTTCTAAATGGACAAAAGTGGGGGGTCCGTTTTCTCAAATGGAAATTGGGACAGTATCGTTCTCTACTGTAGATCCGGGAGGTTCTCTCTGTGCAGGTTAACACAAATGAATGCAGACGAACATCTCTGCTTAGCCCAGGGGGCCGAGGTTCAGAAAGCCTTGTGGAATAATTGCACCACACCACATCATGGAGGGTGGCAACACTCTCCCCCCTCACAGAGAGCTCCGGCTCAGCCATGGTTAATACAGAGTTTAAGGGAGACCCACTGCTTTCACAAGGTCTTTGAGCTGATGCAAGGTGAGTAGAAAACCCAGCCTTCTGAAACCCCCCACCTCTTTCTGTACTGATTCCCAAACCTTCTCCTTAGACGTTCTCACTCATCACTTACCTCCTTTGAGCCCCCTTGCTGTCAGCTTCCACAAGTCCGTGACTGGCTATCAGAGTGTGTTGGGGGCTGAAACGTCTCTATTTATAGAGAGCCGGGGGAAATGGCAAGGTCCCTGCTTGTTACCCCATCAGCACAGTGATTGTGTAAGGGTGGGTCAACCCATTCATATGACCTCATTCTAGATAATCCAATTTATCCATGGATCCAGTTTCACACGAGCACTGAACCAGGAAAAAACACAATTTATCAAAGAGGCCTCCATGGTGGTTTTGTGGGAGACTTCTCCCATAGCTCAGTTGGTAAAGAGTCCACCTGCAGTGCAGGAGACGCTGGTGTCATTCCTGGGTCAGGAAGATCCGCTGGAGAAGGGACAGGCTACCCACTCCAGTGTTCTTGGGCTTGCCTTGAGGCTCAGCTGGGAAGGAGGTAAAGTGGGAGTCTTTCAGTCAAGTCCCACCCTTTGTGACCCCGTGGAGATACATTCCATGGAATTCTCCAGGCCAGAAGACTGGAGTGGGTACCGTTCCCTTCTCCAGCCCAGGGAGCGAACCCAGGTCTCCCGCATGGCAAGCAGATTCTCTACCACCAGGGAAGCCCAGGCTCCTCTTGGCAGGAAGGTTGATTTTCCTGGTCCAGAAAGTACTTTCTCATTTGCCTGGAGAGTTGGAAGGAGTCACGGCATAGGTATCTGACAGTTCTAACCAGTTTGGGTCACCTACGTGTCCCTGGTGGCTCAGTGGTAAAGAATCTACCTGCCAAGGCAGGAGGCGTGGGTTCACTCCCTGGGTTGGGACAATCTCTCGCAGAAGGAAATGGCCAAGCCACCCCAGTTTTCTTCCCTGGAAAATTCAATGGCCAGAAGACCCTGGTGGGCTACAGTCCATGGAATGGCAGAGTTGGACACAAGTGAGCGACTAAACAGCCCTTTATAAATTCCGCATGTAGAGATCTCGGACAAGGTCAGAATCCTGTATGTTCTGTAGGGAATGTGCCACATTTCGGGTTGCAGTCTGGCTTTTCAGTAAGTACATTTTGGTGTGGCACAGACACTGGTGGTTCTGATTAGGGGCTGTCTGGGACTATTCCAGGACTTGACAAAAAATGTACATTCTTTAACCATAGTGACTGAGGAATTTACTACCAAAATGTCGAGCACGTGCTTCTAGACGCCCATGACAAATTCACCCGTATGTAAAGGGATTTCCTCTACCTTTCGTTAGCAACGTATTCACTTTTCTGAAGAATGGGGACAAAAGATAAATGAACAGCATTAGTTTCATTTTATTCCACCCTTCCATCTCCTCTACATTCCTCATCCCAAACCCCATACCATTCCCTCACGGGTACAATATCTCATATTGAATGGACATTAGTCCATCCATCATTCTTCTGACATCCACCTTTCCAGGAAGAAAAGGTTCAAATGTCTGAATGGCTCCCTAGATTTTGACTTCTGTAGTCTGGGACTATGTTGTTCTTTGCTGTACTTTCAAGAAATTTACAATGTGTGAGACTCCTCAAATGGATATTAACAGCAATGCCAGGTTTTACATTATTTGGTCAAGACAAGCCATCAGGCAAGGCTCTCAGTCATGATTCTTCTGGGGAAAAAAAAATACGAGGAAGACTATTTAAACACTGAATTCCATGTAATATAGTGACGTTGGAAATATTCAGCAAAGATTGTCCACCCAAAACATTTCCTTGCTGTCACCAGGGTATTTGTTAGCTCGAAGGAAGGGATGCACAAAAGGATCCGAAGAAAATAAAGTTCCTCATCAGATACTTGTTATGGTCATGAAACACGCAACGTGCAATTTTGCCTCTTTTATAAAGTGTACAATCTTGTTCCACCACGTTCGTTCACAATTTTGTGCAACTGTCAATTTTGTCTACTTCTAACTTTTTTCATCACCCCAAGAACAAAATGTGAATCATGAACAGTCCCTCCCCATTCTCTGCCCACCTTCCCCCTTACCCTTGGCATTCCATTCATCGACTTCTTGCATCTATGGGTTCAGTTCCGTTCAGTCGCTCAGTGGTGTCCGACACTTTGAGACCCCGTGAACTGCAGCACATGAGGCCTCCCTGTCCTTACCACTCCTGGAGTTTACTCAAACTTTTGTCCATTGAGTCAGTGATGCCATCCAACCATCTCATCCTCTGTTGTCCCCTTCCCCTCCTGCCTTCAATCTTTCCCAGCATCAGGGTCTTTTCAAATGAGTCAGTTTTTTGTATCAGGTGGCCAAAATATTGGAGTTTCAGCTTCAGCGTCAGTCCTTCCAATGAATATTCAGGACTGATTTCCTTTAGGATGGACTGGTTGGATCTACTTGCAGTTCAAAGGACACTCAAGAGCGTTCTCCAACACCACAGTTCAAAAGCATCAGTTTTCTGCAGCTCAACTTTTTTTAAGTCCAACTCTCACATCCATACATGACTACTGGAAAAACCATAGCATTGACTAGATGGACGTTGGTTGGCAAAGTAATGTCTGTGTTTTATAATATGCTGTCTAGGTTGGTCATCACTTTTCTTCCCAGGAACAAGAGTCTTTTAATTTCATGGCTGCAGTCACCATCTGCAGTGATTTTGGAGCCGCCCCCTGCCCCCAGAATAAATTCTCTCACTGTTACCACTGTTTCCCCATCTATTTGCCATGAAGTGATGGATAGGACCGGATGCCATGATCTTAGTTTTCTGAATGTTGAGTTTTAAGCCAAGTTTTTCACTCTCCACTTTCACTTTCATCAAGAGACTCTGGTTCTTCTTGGCTTTCTGCCATAAGGGTGGTGTCATCTGCGTATCTGAGGTTATTGATATTACTCCTGGAAATCTTGATTCCAGCTTGTGTTTCATCCAGCCCAGCTTGTCTCATGATGTACTCTGCATTTAAGTTAAATAAGCAGGGTGACAATATACAGCCTTTACGTACTCCTTTCCCAATTTGGATTCAGTCTGTTGTTGCAAGTCCACTTCTAACTGTTGCTTCCTGACCTGCATACAGACTTCTCAGGAGGCAGTTCAAGAAGTCTGATATTTCTGTCTAAGGATTTTCCACAGTTATTGTGATCCACGCAGTCAAAGGCTTTGGCATAATCAATAAAGCAGATGTTTCTCTGGAACTCTCTTGCTTTTCCAATGATCTAATTGATGTTGGCAATTTGATCTCTGGTTCCTCTGCCTTTTCTAAATCCAGCTTGAACATCTGGAAGTTCATGGTTCATGTACTGTTGAAGACTGTCTTGAAGAATTTTGAGCGTTACTTTGCTAGCGTGTGAGATGAGTACAATTGTGTGGTGGTTTGAATATTCTTTGGCATTGCCTTTCTTTGGGATTGGAATGAAAAGTGACCTTTTCCAGTCCTGTGGCCACTGCTGAGTTTTCCAAATTTGCTGACATATTGAGTGCAACACTTTCACAGCATCATCTCTGAGGATTTGAAATAGCTCAATTCGAATACCATCCCCTCCACTAGCTTTGTTCATAGTGATTCTCCCTAAGGCCCACTTGACGTGACATTCCAGGATGTGTGGCTCTAGGTGAGTGATCACACCTTCGGGATTATCTGGGTCATGAAGATGTTTTTTCTATAGTTCTGTGTGTTCTTGCCCCCTCTTCTTAATATCTTCTGCTTCTGTTGGGTCTATACCATTTCTGTCCTTTATTGAGCCCATCCTTGCATGAAATGCAAGGCAGGCTCCTCTCCAGTCTGGGCACAGGCTTCTCACTGCAGTGGCCCCTCTTGTGTGTAGCCCAGGCTTTCCGGGCTCTGGGCTTCAGTAGTGGCGGCTCCCAGTCTGAGTGGTTGTGTCGCGTGGCCTTAGCTGCTCTGAGGACTGGGATCTTCTCGGGTCAGGGATGGAACTCGTGTCCTTTCATTGGCAGGCACAACCTTTACCACCGAGCCCCCGGGGAAGCCCTATTATTCATTTTTCTTAACTAATACTTAACTGCATCTGTGTTTTGAAGTCTTATTCATATTTCATCATATTAATTTCTTGTGTTTATTCTTCGATAATGGTTCTAATACCCGTGTTTCTGAAGAGACCCAGTCTTTATATTCTATATTGCTTCTTTGAATTAGTTGCCTCCTACTTGGGCCTGTAAGTTAACATCCTTTTAAACAGAAGAAGGCAACAGAGGATGAGATGGTTGGGTGGCATCACCGACTCAATGGACACGAGTTTGAGCAAACTCCCAGGAGATAGTGAAGGACAGGGAAGCCTGGCATGCTGCAGTCCACGGAGTTGCAAAGTGAAAGAAAGTGAAGTGGCTCTTTGTCATCCCATGTAGGCCACCAGGTTCCTCTGTCCATGGGCTTCTCCAGGCAAGAATACTGCAGTGGCTTGCCATTCCCTTCTCCAGGGGATCTCCCGACCCAGGGAGCAAACCCACGTCTCCTGCATTGGCAGGCGGATTCTTCACCACTGAGCCTCCTGGGAAACCATGAGAGAAGCTGCCACAATTCTGAGAACTGACCCGAGAAATGAAAACAAACGGACCCGGAACTGAAGGTTAACTGTATTTACAACAATCAAGCTGACACTGATCAGACCAGTGATGACCAGTTTCAAGATGATTGTCAGAGCTGACTGTGCTGTTTCTGCCTGTAGCCCCTTCCCTCCATCTGTAAAAGCTGTTGCTCACTAAGTGTCCGGGGTGGGAGGTGGGGGCAGTCAGCCATTGGACAGACGTCTGCCCTGCCCTCCACAGTTGTTGGAGAAGGACATGGCACCCCACTCCAGTACTCTTGCCTGGAAAATGCCATGGACGGAGGAGCCTGGTAGGCTACAGTCCACGGAGTCGCAAAAAGTTGGACATGACTGAGCGACTTCCCTTTCACTTTCAACAGTTGCTGGCATCCAGAATAATGCTGGATCTCCTTTCCCCCAACCTGGCCTCTGTATTGGCTTTTGAGTGGCGAGCAGCCAGACGCCAATATCTATTAAAATATCAGCCTTGAGTTTGCTGCCCCCAACAAATTCCCAGGCTAATTAATAGAAGAAAACGCTGGTTCCTTGAAAAAAAAAACAAAACTTTATTATCTCCATTCTGCTCCAAATGACCTGTCTTCATTTCTACTGGAGGAGAGCCAGGTGGGATGAAAGAGTGCTACCTTGAAGAATCTTTTCAAGCCAAGACACCCTGGACTCTCAGTGTTCAAATGGGCATTAATCTTACATCACCTAACTGTCCATAATCCCAAGAGAATGCAGTCACTTTAAATGCTCGAATGGCTGCTCAGGCGCTTCAGGCGTGTCCGACTCTTTGCAGCCCAGCAGACCATAGCCCGCCAGGCTCCTCTGTCCGTGGGACTCTCCAGGCAAGAATACTGGAGTGGATTGCCATTCCCTTCTCCAGGGCATCTTCCTGATCAAGGGATGGAACTTGGGTCTTCTGTGCTGCAGGCAGATTCTTGACCCCTGAGCCACTGGGGAAGCCTTACAGAGGGAAGGTATCTCCACAAAATAATGGGCATGTACCAAACCGCAGCTATCATCTACTCCATATAAAAAAATCTTGGAAGGGGAAATACAGAGGACACTTCTTTGACAGAAGTGTCTTTGTTTATTTGAAATTTAGATTTCACTGGTGATCCTCTTTTTCATCTGGCCACCCTGCTAGGAGCATCCTATTTTACAATTAAATCTTCCCTAATGGGGGGACAATCAGCAGTGACCTCAGTTTCACAAAGAAGTACTGAAAACTAATGAGACCTGCATTCACTGAAAGAACACCACAAAGCCAAAACTTATCACAAAAACACAGGCTACACTAAAGTAGAAAACAAAATCTGAAGGGAAAGGTAAGTCATCACTCAAAGATTCGCCTAGTTCATGTGAATGGAACCCCATTGGGTTCCAGTATGATCGTGAGTTCTTCACGTCACCCTTTCATTGTATCACCTGAGTGACAAATAATCCCGAATTTCCTTCTAGGAGCAGAAGGCACTTGGACCTGATGGTGGGGTCTTGGGTGAATCATTTGGAATGGATTTTCTGGTGGCGTTTGAAAGTCCCCAGCTGACGGAAGGCACTGTGACACTCGGGGCACACGTAGGGCCTGACCCCAGAGTGGGTGCGTCGGTGAACGTTGAGGTTCCCTCGGTGGCTGAAGGCTCTGTCACAGTGCTCACAGAGGAAAGGCTTCTCCTGGGTGTGGGTCCTCTTGTGAGCTCGCAGCGTGGAGTCGTGGGTGAACTTCTTGAGGCAGAGATCACAGCTGTAGGGCTTCTCGCCAGTGTGGATCCGCTCGTGAACCCGCAGGTCCGAAAGCTGTATGAACCCTTTGGCACAGATGTCGCACTGAAAGGGCCTCTCTCCTGTGTGTGTCCTCTGGTGCAGGGTAAGCTGAGATTGATAAGGAAAGCTCTTTTTGCACACCCTGCATTCACAGGGTGCCCGACCCGGGGTTTCTGCTCCCTCAGGAACACTGGTGGGTCCCACGGTGCCAGATGAACCAACGGAATGGAGCCCAAGCTGTCCTGAGAGCTCTCCTTGGTCCAAACACGTGGCTGCTTCCGGACGCTCGTCTTGGCAAGTGGGGCTGCTGTCCCGTTTCCTTAGGACGTGTCTGCGATTCTTCAGAGGACCTCGTCTGGATCCACTCGTAGTGGAAACGTCTCCCTCTGGAACACAGGAGGAAAGGGTTCAGGAGCTACATTTTATCATTATTACTTTTTTAAAATATAAATCTATTTTTTTTAATTGGAGGTTAATGACTTTACAATATTGTATTGGTTTCACCATACATCAACATGAAATCTGCCACAGCTATACTCATGTTCCCCACCAGGAGCTACATTTTAAATATCAGTTCCTTCTTCAGGATTTTCCTGTCTCCCTACGCTCCCAGAATCCGCTGAACGAGATTCAGCGCCGCATTCAACAAGGAGCATCTCCTGTGCTGCCCGCCTCACTGGGACCCTGATGTTGGCTGAGAAGTTCCCATCACGCAACCCAGCTAAGAGCTCAGACTGTGCGACTCTGGGACGCTGATGATGGAGAAGCTTGGCACTGGACAATGGTCTCCACCCCACCCATCCACGGATGGCGATGCAGGCTGCCCGGTCCCTTGCCACCATGGGCAGGAGCCGCTAAACTGCTGAATTCCATGGTTTTGAATACTCACCAGGACCCTTCAGAAGTTCAGGTTCTTGAGAGAGAAGGGTTTTTGTCTCTCCCCTGTCTTCCAGCAGGTCCTTCTCCAAGTTCTCCCTGGGCATCTGACCCTCCAGCTCACCTGTTTCAGGAACAGTCTCTGGCGAGAGAGCTCTCTGGTCCTGACAAGGGACAAACAAGCAGAGTCAGTAACCCAGCTACCTTAGTCCGTGGAAGACTGGTTCCTGTTTTCCCATCTGCCTCGTATCTTGATCTAGGACTCCACCTTTCTTAATGTCATTTTAGGGGATATGCCCTGACTTCTTCTGGTCCACCCCATCACCCTGATTGATAATCATCTCCTGATACTCGAGACTGTCCTGGATCTATACAGACTGCATCTTGCAATCAAATCAGGACATCACAGTTGGCACTCTGACTTCTCTATGCATAGGTCTCTCCAAATCATGCCCACTTCTGCCTGCCCCTGACTCTGGAGGGAAAGAAGTCTAGGTCCAGCAGCTCTCTTGACTCCATCATTGTTGGAGACTTTGCCTGGATTCATCTTTGTGATGGTGGTTACCCGATACATAGGAAGAAGATGACTAGTACTCTTGGTCTCTACTCCATGCAAGTCAATAGCATCCCTGCCCATACCCAACCTTATTTGAACAGATCAACTGTCTTCCATTCATTCTTCAATGTCTTAAACTGAAAGTGTTAGTCGCTCAGCTGTGTCTGACTCTTTGCAACCCCATGGACTATAGCCGCCAGATTCCTCTGTTCATGGGATTCTCCAGGCAAGAACACTAGAGTGGGTGGCCATTCCCTTCTCCAGGGGATCTTCCTGACCCCGGGATCAAACCCACGTCTCCTGCATTGTTGGCAGATTCTTCACCATCTGAGCCACCAGGGAAGCCCAGTGTCTACTGGGGGGCAAAATGAGTCCAGTTTGGAGTCACTCCTTCAGTTGCAAGGAATGATCATATTCTGAAATATAACGTGCCCCTGGGGGAAGGGGCCGTGGGCAAATCAGCTGTCAGTGCATTCACCTGTAGCAAACTGAACCTAGCATCATGTCAGGAAGACAGGACCTTCTCCCCACGCCTAAGACTAGAAGCTTTCATGGCAGAGGGACAAAGATGGATTATCTTCATTCTCACACTGACTAGAAAAAATGCCTAGGAACTGAATGCATGCACGGGAATTCCTGGAAGCAATGGGTCCATTCCTATCCTTTGCCAAATCTCCCGAGTACTCCAGCAGCCACACCCACCTGACTCTCTTTTACCTGCTTCCAATCTCTCGCCGGCTCCCTAGACGGGTCCGCGGCTCCTGGCAGATTCTGCAGCTCTTGGCTTCCCTCCTGGCCATCCTCTGGAGGTATGACCCTCACGGGGGGTTGGGGCTCCCCACACGGGTCACTCTCATCATCCATGTCGCCGGCCTTGGCTTCAACCACCCCAGTATCGGGATCGCGCACAAGATAATTCTGCCCTTGTATGCAGACTGTGGTCTGTGAGGGGAGAAATCAATCAAGATCAGTCTCTATAAGACCTGGAATGTAGCTTTCGGGCATCCAATGGCATTGACAATAGACGCTCACATTTGGTGTAAACGATCTACGTCCTTCGAATTGAGACAGCCAAAAATATGTCCCAAATTGCCCACGTGTGGACTTCTCTCACCTGCTTGGGAGTCACTGACACAGAGCCAAGCCCTCAGGTCCTATCTTGTGATCCCTGCAGCTTGCAGCTGTCTGCTCGCCCCACACCCATCACTGAGGTCCTACTCACCCATTTCTTGGGTCTCTGCTTGTTTCTCAGCACGTCCTCCAGGTCCTTGCAACTCTGCACCCCACTCTCTTTGAGCAGGACCTGGCACTCCAGGGGCATGCAGACCATGAACTGCTCCAGCACCAGCCTGTCCATCATCTGCTCCTTGGTGTGAAGATCCGGCCTCAGCCACAGATGGCAGAGTTCACGGAGTCTCCTCAGGTCCTCAATGGGGTCAGATTCCTCCGAGCTGCTAAAGGTTCTGAACCGGACGTGCCAGGTTTCCTGGTCACACTCTGAGTTTTCCATGAGTGTGTCTTGGGGTGGCACGGACGCTGGTGACTCTGCCCCAGGGCTGTCTGTGATGTGTCCACAACCCTGAAAAATTGTCTGGTCCTCAGCCATATGGATGGAGGACATTTCCAGTAGGACTCTGAGCAAATGCTTCTAGAAGTGGGTGCCCAGTTGACGCCTATGGAAATGGATTTCCTCTGCTTTTCCTCAGCATTAAAGTCACTGTGTAGCAGTCTAGGGAGAAAAAAAAAAAGAAAGAAACAAATGGGTTTCATTTTGTTCCACCCTTGCGTCTCCCCTACATCCGAGTATTGGACACCATTGCCCGACTCATTCAATATTTCATAAAACTGTCTGGTCAGAAGTGACCATAAGGCTTCCTTGGTGGTCCAGTGGCTAAGAATCTGCCTACCAATGCAGAGGGACATGGGTTTGATCCCTGATATGGGAAGATACCACCTGCCTATGAGCCCGTGCTCCACAACTCTTGAGCCTGAGAGGGGCAACTACTGAACCCAAGCTCTAGACTCCCGGCTCTGCCATGGGAGAAGTTGCTGCAATGAGAAGCCCATAGCCCTCAGCTAGAGAGTAGTCCCCACCAGGTACGACCAGAGAAAGCCCTCACAGCAAAGAAGACCCAGCCCAGCCAAGATGAAGGAATTAAAAAAAATTTAAAGTAGTAATAACTATATATGTAGTTTCTAAATGGCGATAGGGTCACTGCTCAGAAACCCGTGAAGAAAACGAGCCACCTCACAGCACCACGTGTGGAAACATTCTCCTCCCCTCACAGAAGAGCTCGATTAACCCTTGTTCATGTGGGGTTAGAGGAAGATCTCCTGTCACAAGTCTCCCAGCTAATGCAAGATGAGCAGAATGCCAGACCTTTCTGAAACCCACCCGTGTGTCCTCATTTCTAAGCCTTCTCCTTGGACGTGCCCACTCATCACTTACCCCTTCGAGGTTTCTTGCCTTCAGCCTCCTCAGGTCAGGGACTGGCTCTCAAAGTGTGTCTGGAGCCGAAATGTCCGTATTTATAGAGAGTTGGGTGAAACTGCAGGGGTTTCTGGCCATAACCTCATCATCCCAGTGATTGGATAAAGGGCATGGAAAGAACCACTTTGGATAATCTGGGTAGATTCAGTTTCCTGTGGAGACTCCAACAGGAAGAACCATTAGAGAGGCCACCATATTGGTTTGGTAGTAAACGTTCTCCTATGTATTTTACTTATTTTAGACTTCATGGATGGCATTTCTTGGGGAAACAGATTGATTTTCCTGATCTAATGAATTTTTTCTCTCTGCTTGGAAACAGTGAGGCAGTCCAATAACTGTAATCCGATGGTTGTAATCAAATTGGGTTACCTAATCTTGTCTCTTTCCTCATGAAATAAGTCATCAGAGAATTTTGTCGAAAATCAGCTGATGAGATCAACTGTAAGAAGCCATTTCAGAGAGGCATCACAGAAACCAGAGGCTGTACACCACTAGGGAAAAAGAAGGCAATGGCATCCCACTCCAGTGCTCTTGCCTGGAAAATCCCATGGGCGGAGGAGCCTGGTGGGCTGCAGTCCATGGGGTCGCTAAGAGGAGGACACGACTGAGCAACTTCACGTTCACTTTTCACTTTCATGCATTGGAGAAGGAATTGGCAACCCATTCCAGCGTTCTTGCCTGGAGAATCCCAGGGACGGGGGAGCCTGGTGGGCTGCCGTCTTCGGGGTCACACAGAGTCGGACACGACTGAAGCGACTTAGCAGCAGTAGCAGCAGCAGGGGAAAAGAATGTCACTTATCAATTTAAGAAGCCTTCTTTTTCTAAATACCTAAGGAAGCAGTATGCAAACTAGTACAAAGGGAACATATCTCAACATAATGGCCACATAGACAAAACCACAGCCATCACCTACTCTGTGTAGCAAAGTCTTAGAAGAGAAAAGACACAGCTCTTTGATAGAAATGTATTTCTTTATTTGACATTTAACTTTCACTGGTGATCCTGTATTTAATCTAGCCGTCCTGCTAGGAGCATCCTATTTTACAAGGAAATCACACCTGATAAGAAGGCAGTCGGCAGTAGCCTCAGTCTGATGATGAGGTACTGATAACCAGTGAGACACAGCTTCAAGGGAAGAACAAGAACACAAAGCAAAAACATGTAAGAAAACCATAGTCTCACATCATAAGGCAATTATCCTCCAATTGAAAATAAACAAATGAAAAAGAAAACTATACTCTATAGAAAAGTAGAAAATCAAATATCCTAATTCACACGAATGGAACCCCACTGGGTTCCAGTATCCTCCTAAGCTCTTCCCCTGACATCCACACTTTGTATAACACATGTGACAAAACATTCTAAATTTTCCATTTAAAACAGAAAAGACCTGGCCCTGAGGGCAGGGTCTGAGCCAGTCATTTGGAATGGATTTTCTGGTGGCGTTTGAAAGTCCCCAGCTGACGGAAGGCACGGTGACACTCGGGGCACACGTAGGGCCTGACCCCAGAGTGGGTGCGTTGGTGAACGTTGAGGTTCCCTAGGTGGCTGAAGGCTCTGTCACACTGCTCACAGCAGAAAGGCTTCTCCTGGGTGTGGGTCTTCTTGTGAGCACGCAGTGAGGAGTCGTGGGTGAACTTCTTGAGGCAGAGATCACAGCTGTAGGGCTTCTCGCCAGTGTGGATCCGCTCGTGAACCCGCAGGTCCGAAGTCTGCATGAACCCTTTGGCACAGATGTCGCATTGAAAGGGCCTCTCTCCTGTGTGTGTCCTCTGGTGCAGGGTAAGCTGAGATTGATAAGGAAAGCTCTTTTTGCACACCCTGCATTCACAGGGTGCCTGTCCCAGGGTTTCTGCTCCCTCAGGAACACTGGTGGGTCCCACGGTGCCAGATGAACCAACGGAATGGGACCCAAGCTGTCCTGAGAGCTCTCCTTGGTCCAAACACGTGGCTGCTTCTGAACGCTCATCTTGGCAAGTGGGGTTGCTGTCCCGTTTCCTTAGGACGTGTCTGCGATTCTTCAGAGGACCTCGTCTGGATCCACTCGTAGTGGAAACGTCTCCCTCTGGAACACAGGAGGAAAGGGTTCAGGAGCCACATCTGAAGTATCAGTTCCTTCCTGGGGACCCTCCCCTCTCTCTCTGCCCTCCCAGAATCTGCTGAAAGAAGAGATTCAGCACCATATTTATCAAGGAGCATTTTCCATGGTGCCAGCCTCATTGGAACCATCCCTAATCTTCGCCACACACTTCCCATCGACCAAACTACCTGAGTCTCGCTGATGAAACACTCTGGAACATTGATGACGGAGAAGGTTGGCACAGGAGAACCAACTCCTACCCGGCCCCAACACCAAGGGATGGAAGTGCTGGGCACCCCTTCCTGGACATCAGTGGAGGCAGTCATTACCTCCTGTGGTCTCCAAGTGTTTAATACTCACCACCATCCTGCAGAAGTTCAGGCTCTTGAGGCGGAAGGGTTCTTGTCACTCCTGTGTCTTCCAGCAGGTCCTTCTCCAAGTTCTCCTTGGAGGGCATCTGACCCTCCAGTTCACCTGTTTCAGGAATGGTCTCTGGCGGGAGAGCTTTCTGGCCCTGACAAGGGGCAACCAAGCAGAGTCAATCCCACTGCCTTAGCCCATGGCAAGCTCTGCCTCCTCTTTCCCCACCCCCCTAGTACCCTGATCTAAGACTCCAGCTTTCTGAATATCAGTTTGGGGGATATGCCCTGACTGCTTCCCATCACCCTGACTGGCAGTCCTCTCCTGATTCCCATGACTGTCCTTGATCTATACCGACCACCTCTGGCAATCAAGTCCAGATTTCACAGCTGGCACTGCCAACTGTCTTGCACATATGTCTCCACCTCATCTCAAATCCTCCCTGCCCCTGACTCTGCAAGCAGAGGACTCTGGCTCTAGGGCTCCTGACTTCACCACTTGTTGATACGTTGCCTGGATTTGTCCTCCTCATGGAGGGTGGCCCGGGGCACAAGAAGATGATAAGCAGTATAGCTGGTCTCTATTCATGAGAAATCCGTAGCATCTCCTCCCCCGATTCACGCTGCCAAAAAATCCACTCTCTCCAGACATACTCCAAAATCTTCTGGGGCGGGGCGGGAATGACTCCAACTGGGAATTTTTTATTCAATTCAATATTCAATTCAATTTACAATATTCCCCAATAGTAAGTGCCTCTGACGAAATCCATCATGGGTAAAACAGCTGTGAGCGCATTGACCCCTGACGAACTGACCCAGCACCATCCCGTGGAAACAGGACTCCTCTGTCCTCGTGCTTATGGCCACAAGCTTCCATGGTGAAGCACTAGGAAAGATGGGTGAGCCTTCATTCTCACACTGGCTGGAAAACGGCTGGGCATGGAATGCAACCATGGGAATTCCGGCACGCAGTGGGTCCATTCTTGTCCTTTGCCAAGTTCTCCCAATTACTTTCGCAGCCACGCCCACCCGACCCTCTTCAACCTGCTCCCAGACTGCAGGTCAAGACATCACACTCACCTGCCCCCTCAACAGGTCCCTGGCTCCTGGAAGATGCTGCCCGTCTTGGCGCTCCTGCTGGCCCTCGTCTGGAGGGACGACACTGACTGTAGACTGGGGCTCCCTGGCTCCGTCTCCCCCATCGTGCCCCTCACTGACCTCAGATCCTAACATCTCAACATCCGAGACTGGCATCAAATAATCCTCGCCTTGGACACGGACTACAGTCTGTAGAAATAAATCAAATAGGATCTGTCTCCCTTCACAGGATCCAAAAAGGCATTCATTGCGTATCCCAGCCTAGGAGCCCACCTCCTGGAAATGACATTTGAAAGAGCAACACCCTCAAAGTGAGGACCGACAGAAACATCTCCCGTGACGCCACAGGCAAGCGCACCCCTGTGGGAAGCACTGATTTCGAGCCAAGCCCTCTGGTCCTTCTGCTTCATCTCCCAGCTCGCAGCCCATCTTCCCACCGTTCCCTCTCTCACAGGGTCCCTAGGGTCCTACTCACCCACTTCTTCAGTTTCTGCTTATTTCTCAGCACCTCCTCCAGATCCTTACAAGTCTCGGCACCACTACTTCTGACTAAGACCTGGATCTCCGGCGGCATGCACAGCACGAACTGCTCCAGCACCAGCCTGTCCACCATCTGCTCCTTGGTGTGAAGATCCGGCCTCAGCCACAGACCGCAGAGTTCACGGAGCCTCCTCAGAGCCTTGATCGGGTCGGATTCTTCCGAGCTGCTGAACCTTCTGAAGCGGACGCGCAACTCTTCAAGGGCGGAGTCGGGCTTTTGCCTTCCGGTGTCCTGGCGTGGCGCAGACGCTGGCGACTCTGCGCCGGGGCTGTCCGCGAGGCGGCCACGAGCCCCTGTCTGGTTCTCAGCCATACTGACTGCAGAGTTTTCAGTAGGACTCTGGACAAATGCTTCTAGAAGTGGGTGCCCAACTGACCCCGATACACAGGACCTTCCTCTTGCTTTTCCTCAGTAAGAGATTCAGTATTCAGAAGTATGGGGGCAAAAAAGAAAAAAAAAAAGAATGCAGCCAATTAGTTTATTTTCATCCACCCTACCATCCCTCAGCCCAATACTGGGCATGAGTCCCCCTGCAGTATTTCATACCAGGGACAAGAATCCATTCTATTCTCCCGACATCCATCTTAGACTACAACAAGAAACTGCGTAGTCAAAAATGTCCCCAGGGCAGTGCTTAAAAGCCCTTGTTGAAAAAATGAACCACACCACAGGACCCCGTGGAGTGCGGAAACGACCTCATTCCCCGAAGCGTTCCACGAATGAACCACGGTGTATGTGTGGCCGGAGGGCGGTCGCTGGATTTCACACGGTCTCTGAGCGAATGCAAGGTGAACAGAAAGCCAGGACTTAGTGAAACCCACTTCCACGTGCCCTGACTTTCTCGCGTTCTCTTTAGACAGTCCCCATCAATTACCTCCTTGAAGCCTTCTCGCCTGGGTCCGCCTCAGCTGGGGACTTGCCCTCGAACTCGGCAGGCGGACAAGCGTCTCCCTGCAGCGGGAGGCGAGGCCGCACTTCCCGGCCTCTTGCCCAATCAGCGCCTGGATGGCGTAAGGGCGGGGCAAACACCATCGACCCTCCCGCTTTCCTCGATGACCAGGGATTCGCTTGCCCTTGGAAACTCGCTCGGGAGAAACCACGATGCGCTAAGGAGGCCTCCACAGTGGCTGAGTGATCCATTCTGTGTATTGTTGCTTGGTTTTGCGCTCGGCCAAGCAGGGAGGCGCGTTGGATCTCAGTTCCCAGACCGCGGAAGGAAACCACGCCGCCCGCAGCGGAAGCCCCGAGTCTCAACCGCTGGACCGCTGGGGAAATGCCTCGGTTTCTTTTCGGATTTTATTTATTTGGGACTTTGGGGGTGGTTTTGCGGTGAACGGATTGGTTTTAATGATCTCGTGAATTTTTTGTCTCACTGCCAGGAGGGTTTGACAGAGTCAGGGACATGATGGTGGGAGCCAGATGGGTTTGACTCCTCTCTGTTCCTGAGAGAGAAGTCTTAAAAGGGTTTTCTAAAATCAGCAGATGAGCCAAGGTGTGAGAAGAACCGACTTCTAAGCAGCCTTTTTGAAGACTAGAAGTTGCCCACCAATAGGAAAGAAGAGTGACACCTATCACCTTCGGAAGCCTTCCTGTCTCTAAACACCTCGGGAAGAAATACCCGAACAAGTATGGAGTGAGTGAATCTATCTCAGCATAATAACAGCCATGTAGGCAAAACCAGGGCTATCACCTATTCCATGTAGAAAAGTCTTAGAAAATACGCAGAGCACTCTTTGACAGAAATGTGTTTATTTGAAATTGAAATTCCACTGGAGAGCCTGGCCTCTGTGCCAGGAGGGTGCAGTTTTACAGTGAAGTCCCGCCTAACAGGAAGGCGGTCAACAGTAGGCTCAGTTTCATGAAGTACGGGTAACTAATGAGACGTGCTTTCAAGAGAATAACAAAACAAAGCAAAAACTTAGTGAAACAGGCTACACTAAAGTGGAAAACAACATCCGAAGGGAACCATAAGCCGTCACTCAAATATCCCCCTCATTCACTGAATGGAACCCTCTGGAGCCAACATCCTCCAAAACTGTTCACGTCATCCACCCTTTGTGTTACAGAAGTGACAAGTCATTGTGAAATTCCTTCTTGGAGGAGAAAGGACTTGGACCCGAGGGCAGGGACCTGGGCCAATCATTCGGAATGGGTTTCCTGTGGGGATGACAGAAACCAGGGAGCGGAAGGCCGGTGACACTCGGGCACAGTAGGGCTCGAGTCCGAGTGTGAACACTGAGGGTCCCACTGTGGTTGAAAGCTTTGTCACAGTGCTCAGAGCAGAAAGGCTTCTCTTGGGTGTGGGTCCTCTGGTGTGCAAGCAGTGTAGAGTCGTGGATGAACTTCTTGGGGCAGAGATCACAGCCTAGGGCTTCTCGTCCTCGTGGGTCTCCTGGTGAACACACACAGGGGCGGAGGCTGCATGAACCATTGGACATGGATGTGGCTTTTTTTTTTTAATTTAGAGTTAAAGAACCGTCTCTCTTTAATGCAGTTCCAGAGTAAGGGCCCATTACTTTAATAAGCATGGGCTCAGCAGAAGGCTCGAGAGGATGTGTGTAAAAGAATGTTTCCAAAGGCTCCAGAGGTGACCCCAGCCCTGCTTCCTGCTTCCCCTGGACAATAGTCCGTCTCCTGGGTGGGGCAGCTACTTGGTCCAGCTGACTTTGGGGATGTCATAGTGCTCCGTGAGCGTGTCCAGGTGTCTGTTGAAGTCCTCCACTCTCTGCTTGTGGGATGTGGATGCTTTCTTCAGGACCCTCTCCATCTGTTGCGTCTCCTGCACCTTCTCAAAGGCCACCTGGGCTGGGGTCCGCTTGTGAAGGTGGCGCCTCAGCTCCTCCTCCTGGTTATTCTGGATTTTTCCCATCGTTTGCAGGAGTTTTGCCTCGTCTCTGTCCTTTTTCTTCTTCCGCTTGGTCACGCCAAGCTCTGGGACTCCTTTCAGCTTCAGGGGTCCCTTTTGGACCTGCTCATAGGCGTCCATGCTGCCCATCTCTGGATTCGGATTTCTAAATGGACAAAAGTGGGGGGCCCGTTTTCTCAAATGGAAATTGGGACAGTATCGTTCTCTACTGTAGATCCGGGAGGTTCTCTCTGTGCAGGTTAACACAAATGAATGCAGACGAACATCTCTGCTTAGGCCAGGGGGCCGAGGTTCAGAAAGCCTTGTGGAATAATTGCACCACACCACACCATGGAGGGTGGCAACACTCTCCCCCCTCACAGAGAGCTCCGGCTCAGCCATGGTTAATACGGAGTTTAAGGGAGACCCACTGCTTTCACAAGGTCTTTGAGCTGATGCAAGGTGAGTAGAAAACCCAGCCTTCCGAAACCCCCCACCTCCTTCTGTACTGATTCCCAAACCTTCTCCTTAGACGTTCTCACTCATCACTTACCTCCTTTGAGCCCTCTTGCCGGCAGCTTCCTCAAGTCGGTGACTGGCTATCAGAGTGTGTTGGGGGCTGAAACGTCTCTATTTATAGAGAGCCGGGGGAAATGGCAAGGGTCCCTGCTTATTACCCCATCAGCACAGTGATTGTGTAAGGGTGTGTCAACCCATTCATATGACCTCATTCTAGATAATCCAATTTATCCATGGATCCAGTTTCACACGAACACTGAACCAGGAAAAAACACAATTTATCAAAGAGGCCTCCATGGTGGTTTTGTGGGAGACTTCTCTCATAGCTCAGTTGGTAAAGAGTCCGCCTGCAGTGCAGGAGACACTGGTGTCATTCCTGGGTCAGGAAGATCCGCTGGAGAAGGGACAGGCTACCCACTCCAGTGTTCTTGGGCTTGCCTTGAGGCTCAGCTGGGAAGGAGGTAAAGTGGGAGTCTTTCAGTCAAGTCCCACCCTTTGTGACGCCGTGGAGATACATTCCATGGAATTCTCCAGGCCAGAAGACTGGAGTGGGTACCGTTCCCTTCTCCAAGGGATCTTCCCAACCCAAGGAGCGAACCCAGGTCTCCCGCATGGCAGGCAGATTCTGTACCACCGGGGAAGCCCATGCACGTCTTGGCAGTAAGGTTGATTTTCCTGGTCCAGCAAATACTTTCCTCATTTGCCTGGAGAGCTGGAAGGAGTCACAGCATAGGTATCTGACAGTTCTAACCAGTTTGGGTCGCCTACGCGTCCCTGGTGGCTCAGTGGTAAAGAATCTACCTGCCAAGGCAGGAGGCGTGGGTTCACTCCCTGGGTTGGGACAATCTCTCGCAGAAGGAAATGGCCAAGCCACCCCAGTTTTCTTCCCCGGAAAATTCAATGGCCAGAAGACCCTGGTGGGCTACAATCCATGGAATGGCAGAGTTGGACACAAGTGAGCGACTAAACAGCCCTGTATAAATTCCGCATGTAGAGATCTCGGACAAGGTCAGAATCCTGTATGTTCTGTAGGGAATGTGCCACTTTTGGGGTTGCAGTCTGGCTTTTTGGTAAGTACAATTTGGTGTGGCACAGACACTGGTGGTTCTGATTAGGGGCTGTCTGGGACTATTCCAGGACCCGACAAAAAATGTACATTCTTTAACCATAGTGACTGAGGAATTTACTACCAAAATGTTGAGCACGTGCTTCTAGACGCCCATGACAAATTCACCCGTATGTAAAGGGATTTCCTCTACCTTTCATTAGCAACGTATTCACTTTTCTGAAGAATGGGGACAAAAGATAAATGAACAGCATTAGTTTCATTTTATTCCACCCTTCCATCTCCTCTACATTCCTCATCCCAAACCCCATACCATTCCCTCACGGGTACAATATCTCATATTGAATGGACATTAGTCCATCCATCATTCTTCTGACATCCACCTTTCCAGGAAGAAAAGGTTCAAATGTCTGAATGGCTCCCTAGATTTTGACTTCTGTAGTCTGGGACTATGTTGTTCTTTGCTGTACTTTCAAGAAATTTACAATGTGTGAGACTCCTGAAATGGATATTAACAGCAATGCCAGGTTTTATATTATTTGGTCAAGACAAGCCACCAGGCAAGGCTCTCAGTCATGATTCTTCTGGGGAAAAAAAATACGAGGAAGACTATTTAAACACTGAATTCCATGTAATATAGTGACGTTGGAAATATTCAGCAAAGATTGTCCACCCAAAACATTTCCTTGCTGTCACCAGGGTATTTGTTAGCTCGAAGGAAGGGATGCACAAAAGGATCCGAAGAAAATAAAGTTCCTCATCAGATACTTGTTATGGTCATGAAACACGCAATGTGCAATTTTGCCTCTTTTATAAAGTGTACAATCTTGTTCCACCACGTTCGTTCACAATTTTGTGCAACTGTCAATTTTGTCTACTTCTAACTTTTTTCATAACCCCAAGAACAAAATGTGAATCATGAACAGTCCCTCCCCATTCTCTGCCCACCTTCCCCCTTACCCTTGGCATTCCATTCATCGACTTCTTGGATCTATGGGTTCAGTTCCGTTCAGTCGCTCAGTGGTGTCCGACACTTTGAGACCCCGTGAACCGCAGCACATGAGGCCTCCCTGTCCATTACCACTCCTGGAGTTTACTCAAACTTTTGTCCATTGAGTCAGTGATGCCATCCAACCATCTCATCCTCTGTTGTCCCCTTCCCCTCCTGCCTTCAATCTTTCCCAGCATCAGGGTCTTTTCAAATGAGTCAGTTTTTTGTATCAGGTGGCCAAAGTATTGGAGTTTCAGCTTCAGCGTCAGTCCTTCCAATGAATATTCAGGACTGATTTCCTTTAGGATGGACTGGTTGGATCTACTTGCAGTTCAAAGGACACTCAAGAGCGTTCTCCAACACCACAGTTCAAAAGCATCAGTTTTCTGCAGCTCAACTTTTTTTAAGTCCAACTCTCCCATCCATACATGACTACTGGAAAAACCATAGCATTGACTAGATGGACGTTGGTTGGCAAAGTAATGTCTGTGTTTTATAATATGCTGTCTAGGTTGGTCATAACTTTTCTTCCCAGGAACAAGAGTCTTTTAATTTCATGGCTGCAGTCACCATCTGCAGTGATTTTGGAGCCGCCCCCTGCCCCCAGAATAAATTCTCTCACTGTTTCCACTGTTTCCCCATCTATTTGCCATGAAGTGATGGATAGGACCGGATGCCATGATCTTAGTTTTCTGAATGTTGAGTTTTAAGCCAAGTTTTTCACTCTCCACTTTCACTTTCATCAGGAGACTCTGGTTCTTCTTGGCTTTCTGCCATAAGGGTGGTGTCATCTGCGTATCTGAGGTTATTGATATTACTCCTGGAAATCTTGATTCCAGCTTGTGTTTCATCCAGCCCAGCTTGTCTCATGATGTACTCTGCATTTAAGTTAAATAAGCAGGGTGACAGTATACAGCCTTTACGTACTCCTTTCCCAATTTGGATTCAGTCTGTTGTTGCAAGTCCACTTCTAACTGTTGCTTCCTGACCTGCATACAGACTTCTCAGGAGGCAGTTCAAGAAGTCTGATATTTCTGTCTAAGGATTTTCCATAGTTATTGCGATCCACGCAGTCAAAGGCTTTGGCATAATCAATAAAGCAGATGTTTCTCTGGAACTCTCTTGCTTTTCCAATGATCTAATTGATGTTGGCAATTTGATCTCTGGTTCCTCTGCCTTTTCTAAATCCAGCTTGAACATCTGGAAGTTCATGGTTCATGTACTGTTGAAGACTGGCTTGGAGAATTTTGAGCGTTACTTTGCTAGCGTGTGAGATGAGTACAATTGTGCAGTGGTTTGAATATTCGTTGGCACTGCCTTTCTTTGGGATTGGAATGAAAAGTGACCTTTTCCAGTCCTGTGGCCACTGCTGAGTTTTCCAAATTTGCTGACATATTGAGTGCAACACTTTCACAGCATCATCTCTGAGGATTTGAAATAGCTCAATTCGAATACCATCCCCTCCACTAGCTTTGTTCATAGTGATTCTCCCTAAGGCCCACTTGACGTGACATTCCAGGATGTGTGGCTCTAGGTGAGTGATCACACCTTCGGGATTATCTGGGTCATGAAGATGTTTTTTCTATAGTTCTGTGTGTTCTTGCCCCCTCTTCTTAATATCTTCTGCTTCTGTTGGGTCTATACCATTTCTGTCCTTTATTGAGCCCATCCTTGCATGAAATGCAAGGCAGGCTCCTCTCCAGTCTGGGCACAGGCTTCTCACTGCAGTGGCCCCTCTTGTGTGTAGCCCAGGCTTTCCGGGCTCTGGGCTTCAGTAGTGGCGGCTCCCAGTCTGAGTGGTTGTGTCGCGTGGCCTTAGCTGCTCTGAGGACTGGGATCTTCTCGGGTCAGGGATGGAACTCGTGTCCTTTCATTGGCAGGCACAACCTTTACCACCGAGCCCCCGGGGAAGCCCTATTATTCATTTTTCTTAACTAATACTTAACTGCATCTGTGTTTTGAAGTCTTATTCATATTTCATCATATTAATTTCTTGTGTTTATTCTTCGATAATGGTTCTAATACCCGTGTTTCTGAAGAGACCCAGTCTTTATATTCTATATTGCTTCTTTGAATTAGTTGCCTCCTACTTGGGCCTGTAAGTTAACATCCTTTTAAACAGAAGAAGGCAACAGAGGATGAGATGGTTGGGTGGCATCACCGACTCAATGGACACGAGTTTGAGCAAACTCCCAGGAGATAGTGAAGGACAGGGAAGCCTGGCATGCTGCAGTCCACGGAGTTGCAAAGTGAAAGAAAGTGAAGTGGCTCTTTGTCATCCCATGTAGGCCACCAGGTTCCTCTGTCCATGGGCTTCTCCAGGCAAGAATACTGCAGTGGCTTGCCATTCCCTTCTCCAGGGGATCTCCCGACCCAGGGAGCAAACCCACGTCTCCTGCATTGGCAGGCGGATTCTTCACCACTGAGCCTCCTGGGAAACCATGAGAGAAGCTGCCACAATTCTGAGAACTGACCCGAGAAATGAAAACAAACGGACCCGGAACTGAAGGTTAACTGTATTTACAACAATCAAGCTGACACTGATCAGACCAGTGATGACCAGTTTCAAGATGATTGTCAGAGCTGACTGTGCTGTTTCTGCCTGTAGCCCCTTCCCTCCATCTGTAAAAGCTGTTGCTCACTAAGTGTCCGGGGTGGGAGGTGGGGGCAGTCAGCCATTGGACAGACGTCTGCCCTGCCCTCCACAGTTGTTGGAGAAGGACATGGCACCCCACTCCAGTACTCTTGCCTGGAAAATGCCATGGACGGAGGAGCCTGGTAGGCTACAGTCCATGGAGTCGCAAAAAGTTGGACATGACTGAGCGACTTCCCTTTCACTTTCAACAGTTGCTGGCATCCAGAATAATGCTGGATCTCCTTTCCCCCAACCTGGCCTCTGTATTGGCTTTTGAGTGGCGAGCAGCCAGACACCAATATCTATTAAAATATCAGCCTTGAGTTTGCTGCCCCCAACAAATTCCCAGGCTAATTAATAGAAGAAAACGCTGGTTCCTTGAAAAAAAAAAAAACAAAACTTTATTATCTCCATTCTGCTCCAAATGACCTGTCTTCATTTCTACTGGAGGAGAGCCAGGTGGGATGAAAGAGTGCTACCTTGAAGAATCTTTTCAAGCCGAGACACCCTGGACTCTCAGTGTTCAAATGGGCATTAATCTTACATCACCTAACTGTCCATAATCCCAAGAGAATGCAGTCACTTTAAATGCTCGAATGGCTGCTCAGGCGCTTCAGGCGTGTCCGACTCTTTGCAGCCCAGCAGACCATAGCCCGCCAGGCTCCTCTGTCCGTGGGACTCTCCAGGCAAGAATACTGGAGTGGATTGCCATTCCCTTCTCCAGGGCATCTTCCTGATCAAGGGATGGAACTTGGGTCTTCTGTGCTGCAGGCAGATTCTTGACCCCTGAGCCACTGGGGAAGCCTTACAGAGGGAAGGTATCTCCACAAAATAATGGGCATGTACCAAACCGCAGCTATCATCTACTCCATATAAAAAAATCTTGGAAGGGGAAATACAGAGGACACTTCTTTGACAGAAGTGTCTTTGTTTATTTGAAATTTAGATTTCACTGGTGATCCTCTTTTTCATCTGGCCACCCTGCTAGGAGCATCCTATTTTACAATTAAATCTTCCCTAATGGGGGGACAATCAGCAGTGACCTCAGTTTCACAAAGAAGTACTGAAAACTAATGAGACCTGCATTCACTGAAAGAACACCACAAAGCCAAAACTTATCACAAAAACACAGGCTACACTAAAGTAGAAAACAAAATCTGAAGGGAAAGGTAGGTCATCACTCAAAGATTCGCCTAGTTCATGTGAATGGAACCCCATTGGGTTCCAGTATGATCGTGAGTTCTTCACGTCACCCTTTCATTGTATCACCTGAGTGACAAATAATCCCGAATTTCCTTCTAGGAGCAGAAGGCACTTGGACCTGATGGTGGGGTCTTGGGTGAATCATTTGGAATGGATTTTCTGGTGGCGTTTGAAAGTCCCCAGCTGACGGAAGGCACTGTGACACTCGGGGCACACGTAGGGCCTGACCCCAGAGTGGGTGCGTCGGTGAACGTTGAGGTTCCCTAGGTGGCTGAAGGCTCTGTCACAGTGCTCACAGAGGAAAGGCTTCTCCTGGGTGTGGGTCCTCTTGTGAGCTCGCAGCGTGGAGTCGTGGGTGAACTTCTTGAGGCAGAGATCACAGCTGTAGGGCTTCTCGCCAGTGTGGATCCGCTCGTGAACCCGCAGGTCCGAAAGCTGTATGAACCCTTTGGCACAGATGTCGCACTGAAAGGGCCTCTCTCCTGTGTGTGTCCTCTGGTGCAGGGTAAGCTGAGATTGATAAGGAAAGCTCTTTTTGCACACCCTGCATTCACAGGGTGCCCGACCCGGGGTTTCTGCTCCCTCAGGAACACTGGTGGGTCCCACGGTGCCAGATGAACCAACGGAATGGAGCCCAAGCTGTCCTGAGAGCTCTCCTTGGTCCAAACACGTGGCTGCTTCCGGACGCTCGTCTTGGCAAGTGGGGCTGCTGTCCCGTTTCCTTAGGACGTGTCCGCGATTCTTCAGAGGACCTCGTCTGGATCCACTCGTAGTGGAAACGTCTCCCTCTGGAACACAGGAGGAAAGGGTTCAGGAGCTACATTTTATCATTATTACTTTTTTAAAATATAAATCTATTTTTTTTTAATTGGAGGTTAATGACTTTACAATATTGTATTGGTTTCACCATACATCAACATGAAATCTGCCACAGCTATACTCATGTTCCCCACCAGGAGCTACATTTTAAATATCAGTTCCTTCTTCAGGATTTTCCTGTCTCCCTACGCTCCCAGAATCCGCTGAACGAGATTCAGCGCCGCATTCAACAAGGAGCATCTCCTGTGCTGCCCGCCTCACTGGGACCCTGATGTTGGCTGAGAAGTTCCCATCACGCAACCCAGCTAAGAGCTCAGACTGTGCGACTCTGGGACGCTGATGATGGAGAAGCTTGGCACTGGACAATGGTCTCCACCCCACCCATCCACGGATGGCGATGCAGGCTGCCCGGTCCCTTGCCACCATGGGCAGGAGCCGCTAAACTGCTGAATTCCATGGTTTTGAATACTCACCAGGACCCTTCAGAAGTTCAGGTTCTTGAGAGAGAAGGGTTTTTGTCTCTCCCCTGTCTTCCAGCAGGTCCTTCTCCAAGTTCTCCCTGGGCATCTGACCCTCCAGCTCACCTGTTTCAGGAACAGTCTCTGGCGAGAGAGCTCTCTGGTCCTGACAAGGGACAAACAAGCAGAGTCAGTAACCCAGCTACCTTAGTCCGTGGAAGACTGGTTCCTGTTTTCCCATCTGCCTCGTATCTTGATCTAGGACTCCACCTTTCTTAATGTCATTTTAGGGGATATGCCCTGACTTCTTCTGGTCCACCCCATCACCCTGATTGATAATCATCTCCTGATACTCGAGACTGTCCTGGATCTATACAGACTGCATCTTGCAATCAAATCAGGACATCACAGTTGGCACTCTGACTTCTCTATGCATAGGTCTCTCCAAATCATGCCCACTTCTGCCTGCCCCTGACTCTGGAGGGAAAGAAGTCTAGGTCCAGCAGCTCTCTTGACTCCATCATTGTTGGAGACTTTGCCTGGATTCATCTTTGTGATGGTGGTTACCCGATACATAGGAAGAAGATGACTAGTACTCTTGGTCTCTACTCCATGCAAGTCAATAGCATCCCTGCCCATACCCAACCTTATTTGAACAGATCAACTGTCTTCCATTCATTCTTCAATGTCTTAAACTGAAAGTGTTAGTCGCTCAGCTGTGTCTGACTCTTTGCAACCCCATGGACTATAGCCGCCAGATTCCTCTGTTCATGGGATTCTCCAGGCAAGAACACTAGAGTGGGTGGCCATTCCCTTCTCCAGGGGATCTTCCTGACCCCGGGATCAAACCCACGTCTCCTGCATTGTTGGCAGATTCTTCACCATCTGAGCCACCAGGGAAGCCCAGTGTCTACTGGGGGGCAAAATGAGTCCAGTTTGGAGTCACTCCTTCAGTTGCAAGGAATGATCATATTCTGAAATATAACGTGCCCCTGGGGGAAGGGGCCGTGGGCAAATCAGCTGTCAGTGCATTCACCTGTAGCAAACTGAACCTAGCATCATGTCAGGAAGACAGGACCTTCTCCCCACGCCTAAGACTAGAAGCTTTCATGGCAGAGGGACAAAGATGGATTATCTTCATTCTCACACTGACTAGAAAAAATGCCTAGGAACTGAATGCATGCACGGGAATTCCTGGAAGCAATGGGTCCATTCCTATCCTTTGCCAAATCTCCCGAGTACTCCAGCAGCCACACCCACCTGACTCTCTTTTACCTGCTTCCAATCTCTCGCCGGCTCCCTAGACGGGTCCGCGGCTCCTGGCAGATTCTGCAGCTCTTGGCTTCCCTCCTGGCCATCCTCTGGAGGTATGACCCTCACGGGGGGTTGGGGCTCCCCACACGGGTCACTCTCATCATCCATGTCGCCGGCCTTGGCTTCAACCACCCCAGTATCGGGATCGCGCACAAGATAATTCTGCCCTTGTATGCAGACTGTGGTCTGTGAGGGGAGAAATCAATCAAGATCAGTCTCTATAAGACCTGGAATGTAGCTTTCGGGCATCCAATGGCATTGACAATAGACGCTCACATTTGGTGTAAACGATCTACGTCCTTCGAATTGAGACAGCCAAAAATATGTCCCAAATTGCCCACGTGTGGACTTCTCTCACCTGCTTGGGAGTCACTGACACAGAGCCAAGCCCTCAGGTCCTATCTTGTGATCCCTGCAGCTTGCAGCTGTCTGCTCGCCCCACACCCATCACTGAGGTCCTACTCACCCATTTCTTGGGTCTCTGCTTGTTTCTCAGCACATCCTCCAGGTCCTTGCAACTCTGCACCCCACTCTCTTTGAGCAGGACCTGGCACTCCAGGGGCATGCAGACCATGAACTGCTCCAGCACCAGCCTGTCCATCATCTGCTCCTTGGTGTGAAGATCCGGCCTCAGCCACAGATGGCAGAGTTCACGGAGTCTCCTCAGGTCCTCAATGGGGTCAGATTCCTCCGAGCTGCTAAAGGTTCTGAACCGGACGTGCCAGGTTTCCTGGTCACACTCTGAGTTTTCCATGAGTGTGTCTTGGGGTGGCACGGACGCTGGTGACTCTGCCCCAGGGCTGTCTGTGATGTGTCCACAACCCTGAAAAATTGTCTGGTCCTCAGCCATATGGATGGAGGACATTTCCAGTAGGACTCTGAGCAAATGCTTCTAGAAGTGGGTGCCCAGTTGACGCCTATGGAAATGGATTTCCTCTGCTTTTCCTCAGCATTAAAGTCACTGTGTAGCAGTCTAGGGAGGAAAAAAAAAAAAAAAAGAAACAAATGGGTTTCATTTTGTTCCACCCTTGCGTCTCCCCTACATCCGAGTATTGGACACCATTGCCCGACTCATTCAATATTTCATAAAACTGTCTGGTCAGAAGTGACCATAAGGCTTCCTTGGTGGTCCAGTGGCTAAGAATCTGCCTACCAATGCAGAGGGACATGGGTTTGATCCCTGATATGGGAAGATACCACCTGCCTATGAGCCCGTGCTCCACAACTCTTGAGCCTGAGAGGGGCAACTACTGAACCCAAGCTCTAGACTCCCGGCTCTGCCATGGGAGAAGTTGCTGCAATGAGAAGCCCATAGCCCTCAGCTAGAGAGTAGTCCCCACCAGGTACGACCAGAGAAAGCCCTCACAGCAAAGAAGACCCAGCCCAGCCAAAATGAAGGAATTAAAAAAATTTTAAAGTAGTAATAACTATATATGTAGTTTCTAAATGGCGATAGGGTCACTGCTCAGACACCCTTGAAGAAAACGAGCCACCTCACAGCACCACGTGTGGAAACATTCTCCTCCCCTCACAGAAGAGCTCGATTAACCCTTGTTCATGTGGGGTTAGAGGAAGATCTCCTGTCACAAGTCTCCCAGCTAATGCAAGATGAGCAGAATGCCAGACCTTTCTGAAACCCACCCGTGTGTCCTCATTTCTAAGCCTTCTCCTTGGACGTGCCCACTCATCACTTACCCCTTCGAGGTTTCTTGCCTTCAGCCTCCTCAGGTCAGGGACTGGCTCTCAAAGTGTGTCTGGAGCCGAAATGTCTGTATTTATAGAGAGTTGGGTGAAACTGCAGGGGTTTCTGGCCATAACCTCATCATCCCAGTGATTGGATAAAGGGCATGGAAAGAACCACTTTGGATAATCTGGGTAGATTCAGTTTCCTGTGGAGACTCCAACAGGAAGAACCATTAGAGAGGCCACCATATTGGTTTGGTAGTAAACGTTCTCGTATGTATTTTATTTATTTTAGACTTCATGGATGGCATTTCTTGGGGAAACAGATTGATTTTCCTGATCTAATGAATTTTTTCTCTCTGCTTGGAAACAGTGAGGCAGTCCAATAACTGTAATCCGATGGTTGTAATCAAATTGGGTTACCTAATCTTGTCTCTTTCCTCATAAGTCATCAGAGAATTTTGTCGAAAATCAGCTGATGAGATCAACTGTAAGAAGCCATTTCAGAGAGGCATCACAGAAACCAGAGGTTGTACACCACTAGGGAAAAAGAAGGCAATGGCATCCCACTCCAGTGCTCTTGCCTGGAAAATCCCATGGGCGGAGGAGCCTGGTGGGCTGCAGTCCATGGGGTCGCTAAGAGGAGGACACGACTGAGCAACTTCACGTTCACTTTTCACTTTCATGCATTGGAGAAGGAATTGGCAACCCATTCCAGCGTTCTTGCCTGGAGAATCCCAGGGACGGGGGAGCCTGGTGGGCTGCCGTCTTCGGGGTCACACAGAGTCGGACACGACTGAAGCGACTAAGAAACAGTAGCAGCAGCAGGGGAAAAGAATGTCACTTATCAATTTAAGAAGCCTTCTTTTTCTAAATACCTAAGGAAGCAGTATGCAAACTAGTACAAAGGGAACATATCTCAACATAATGGCCACATAGACAAAACCACAGCCATCACCTACTCTGTGTAGCAAAGTCTTAGAAGAGAAAAGACACAGCTCTTTGATAGAAATGTATTTCTTTATTTGACATTTAACTTTCACTGGTGATCCTGTATTTAATCTAGCCGTCCTGATAGGAGCATCCTATTTTACAAGGAAATCACACCTGATAAGAAGGCAGTCGGCAGTAGCCTCAGTCTGATGATGAGGTACTGATAACCAGTGAGACACAGCTTCAAGGGAAGAACAAGAACACAAAGCAAAAACATGTAAGAAAACCATAGTCTCACATCATAAGGCAATTATCCTCCAATTGAAAATAAACAAATGAAAAAGAAAACTATACTCTATAGAAAAGTAGAAAGTCAAATATCCTAATTCACACGAATGGAACCCCACTGGGTTCCAGTATCCTCCTAAGCTCTTCGCCTGACATCCACACTTTGTATCACACATGTGACAAAACATTCTAAATTTTCCATTTAAAACAGAAAAGACCTGGCCCTGAGGGCAGGGTCTGAGCCAGTCATTTGGAATGGATTTTCTGGTGGCGTTTGAAAGTCCCCAGCTGACGGAAGGCACGGTGACACTCGGGGCACACGTAGGGCCTGACCCCAGAGTGGGTGCGTTGGTGAACGTTGAGGTTCCCTAGGTGGCTGAAGGCTCTGTCACACTGCTCACAGCAGAAAGGCTTCTCCTGGGTGTGGGTCTTCTTGTGAGCACGCAGTGAGGAGTCGTGGGTGAACTTCTTGAGGCAGAGATCACAGCTGTAGGGCTTCTCGCCAGTGTGGATCCGCTCGTGAACCCGCAGGTCCGAAGGCTGCATGAACCCTTTGGCACAGATGTCGCACTGAAAGGGCCTCTCTCCTGTGTGTGTCCTCTGGTGCAGGGTAAGCTGAGATTGATAAGGAAAGCTCTTTTTGCACACCCTGCATTCACAGGGTGCCCGTCCGGGGTTTCTGCTCCCTCAGGAACACTGGTGGGTCCCACGGTGCCAGATGAACCAACGGAATGGGACCCAACCTGTCCTGAGAGCTCTCCTTGGTCCAAACACGTGGCTGCTTCCGGACGCTCGTCTTGGCAAGTGGGGCTGCTGTCCCGTTTCCTTAGGACGTGTCCGCGATTCTTCAGAGGACCTCGTCTGGATCCACTCGTAGTGGAAACGTCTCCCTCTGGAACACAGGAGGAAAGCGTTCAGGAGCCACATCAGAAGTATCAGTTCCTTCCTGGGGACTCTCCCCTCTCTCTCTGCCCTCCCAGAATCTGCTGAAAGAAGAGATTCAGCACCATATTTATCAAGGAGCATTTTCCATGGTGCCAGCCTCATTGGAACCATCCCTAATCTTCGCCACACACTTCCCATCGACCAAACTACCTGAGTCTCGCTGATGAAACACTCTGGAACATTGATGACGGAGAAGGTTGGCACAGGAGAACCAACTCCTACCCGGCCCCAACACCAAGGGATGGAAGTGCTGGGCACCCCTTCCTGGACATCAGTGGAGGCAGTCATTACCTCCTGTGGTCTCCAAGTGTTTAATACTCACCACCATCCTGCAGAAGTTCAGGCTCTTGAGGCGGAAGGGTTCTTGTCACTCCTGTGTCTTCCAGCAGGTCCTTCTCCAAGTTCTCCTTGGAGGGCATCTGACCCTCCAGTTCACCTGTTTCAGGAATGGTCTCTGGCGGGAGAGCTTTCTGGCCCTGACAAGGGGCAACCAAGCAGAGTCAATCCCACTGCCTTAGCCCATGGCAAGCTCTGCCTCCTCTTTCCCCACCCCCCTAGTACCCTGATCTAAGACTCCAGCTTTCTGAATATCAGTTTGGGGGATATGCCCTGACTGCTTCCCATCACCCTGACTGGCAGTCCTCTCCTGATTCCCATGACTGTCCTTGATCTATACCGACCACCTCTGGCAATCAAGTCCAGATTTCACAGCTGGCACTGCCAACTGTCTTGCACATATGTCTCCACCTCATCTCAAATCCTCCCTGCCCCTGACTCTGCAAGCAGAGGACTCTGGCTCTAGGGCTCCTGACTTCACCACTTGTTGATACGTTGCCTGGATTTGTCCTCCTCATGGAGGGTGGCCTGGGGCACAAGATGATAAGCAGTATAGCTGGTCTCTATTCATGAGAAATCCGTAGCATCTCCTCCCCCGATTCACGCTGCCAAAAAATCCACTCTCTCCAGACATACTCCAAAATCTTCTGGGGCGGGGCGGGAATGACTCCAACTGGGAATTTTTTATTCAATTCAATATTCAATTCAATTTACAATATTCCCCAATAGTAAGTGCCTCTGACGAAATCAATCATGGGTAAAACAGCTCTGAGCCCATTTACGCCTGACGAACTGACCCAGCACCATCCCGTGGAAACAGGACTCCTCTGTCCTCGTGCTTATGGCCACAAGCTTCCATGGTGAAGCACTAGGAAAGATGGGTGAGTCTTCATTCTCACACTGGCTGGAAAACGGCTGGGCATGGAATGCAACCATGGGAATTCCGGCACGCAGTGGGTCCATTCTTGTCCTTTGCCAAGTTCTCCCAATTACTTTCGCAGCCACGCCCACCCGACCCTCTTCAACCTGCTCCCAGACTGCAGGTCAAGACATCACACTCACCTGCCCCCTCGACAGGTCCCTGGCTCCTGGCAGATGCTGCCCGTCTTGGCTTTCCTGCTGGCCCTCGTCTGGAGGGACGACACTGACTGTAGACTGGGGCTCCCTGGCTCCGTCTCCCCCATCGTGCCCCTCACTGACCTCAGATCCTAACATCTCAACATCCGAGACTGGCATCAAAAAATCCTCACCTTGGACACGGACTACAGTCTGTAGAAATAAATCAAATAGGATCTGTCTGCCTTCACAGGATCCAAAAAGGCATTCATTGCGTATCCCAGCCTAGGAGCCCACCTCCTGGAAATGACATTTGAAAGAGCAACACCCTCAAAGTGAGGACCGACAGAAACATCTCCCGTGACGCCACAGGCAAGCGCGCACCCCTGTGGGAAGCACTGATTTCGAGCCAAGCCCTCTGGTCCTTCTGCTTCATCTCCCAGCTCGCAGCCCATCTTCCCACCGTTCCCTCTCTCACAGGGTCCCTAGGGTCCTACTCACCCACTTCTTCAGTTTCTGCTTATTTCTCAGCACCTCCTCCAGATCCTTACAAGTCTCGGCACCACTACTTCTGACTAAGACCTGGATCTCCGGCGGCATGCACAGCACGAACTGCTCCAGCACCAGCCTGTCCACCATCTGCTCCTTGGTGTGAAGATCCGGCCTCAGCCACAGACCGCAGAGTTCACGGAGCCTCCTCAGAGCCTTGATCGGGTCGGATTCTTCCGAGCTGCTGAACCTTCTGAAGCGGACGCGCAACTCTTCAAGGGCGGAGTCGGGCTTTTGCCTTCCGGTGTCCTGGCGTGGCGCAGACGCTGGCGACTCTGCGCCGGGGCTGTCCGCGAGGCGGCCACGAGCCCCTGTCTGGTTCTCAGCCATACTGACTGCAGAGTTTTCAGTAGGACTCTGGACAAATGCTTCTAGAAGTGGGTGCCCAACTGACCCCGATACACAGGACCTTCCTCTTGCTTTTCCTCAGTAAGAGATTCAGTATTCAGAAGTATGGGGGCAAAAAAGAAAAAAAAAAAGAATGCAGCCAATTAGTTTATTTTCATCCACCCTACCATCCCTCAGCCCAATACTGGGCATGAGTCCCCCTGCAGTATTTCATACCAGGGACAAGAATCCATTCTATTCTCCCGACATCCATCTTAGAGTACAACAAGAAACTGCGTAGTCAAAAATGTCCCCAGGGCAGTGCTTAAAAGCCCTTGTTGAAAAAATGAACCACACCACAGGACCCCGTGGAGTGCGGAAACGACCTCATTCCCCGAAGCGTTCCACGAATGAACCACGGTGTATGTGTGGCCGGAGGGCGGTCGCTGGATTTCACACGGTCTCTGAGCGAATGCAAGGTGAACAGAAAGCCAGGACTTAGTGAAACCCACTTCCACGTGCCCTGACTTTCTCGCGTTCTCTTTAGACAGTCCCCATCAATTACCTCCTTGAAGCCTTCTCGCCTGGGTCCGCCTCAGCTGGGGACTTGCCCTCGAACTCGGCAGGCGGACAAGCGTCTCCCTGCAGCGGGAGGCGATGCCGCACTTCCCGGCCTCTTGCCCAATCAGCGCCTGGATGGCGTAAGGGCGGGGCAAACACCATCGACCCTCCCGCTTTCCTCGATGACCAGGGATTCGCTTGCCCTTGGAAACTCGCTCGGGAGAAACCACGATGCGCTAAGGAGGCCTCCACAGTGGCTGAGTGATCCATTCTGTGTATTGTTGCTTGGTTTTGCGCTCGGCCAAGCAGGGAGGCGCGTTGGATCTCAGTTCCCAGACCGCGGAAGGAAACCACGCCGCCCGCAGCGGAAGCCCCGAGTCTCAACCGCTGGACCGCTGGGGAAATGCCTCGGTTTCTTTTCGGATTTTATTTATTTGGGACTTTGGGGGTGGTTTTGCGGTGAACGGATTGGTTTTAATGATCTCGTGAATTTTTTGTCTCACTGCCAGGAGGGTTTGACAGAGTCAGGGACATGATGGTGGGAGCCAGATGGGTTTGACTCCTCTCTGTTCCTGAGAGAGAAGTCTTAAAAGGGTTTTCTAAAATCAGCAGATGAGCCAAGGTGTGAGAAGAACCGACTTCTAAGCAGCCTTTTTGAAGACTAGAAGTTGCCCACCAATAGGAAAGAAGAGTGACACCTATCACCTTCGGAAGCCTTCCTGTCTCTAAACACCTCGGGAAGAAATACCCGAACAAGTATGGAGTGAGTGAATCTATCTCAGCATAATAACAGCCATGTAGGCAAAACCAGGGCTATCACCTATTCCATGTAGAAAAGTCTTAGAAAATACGCAGAGCACTCTTTGACAGAAATGTGTTTATTTGAAATTGAAATTCCACTGGAGAGCCTGGCCTCTGCGCCAGGAGGGTGCAGTTTTACAGTGACGTACCGCCTAGCAGGAAGGCGGTCAACAGTAGGCTCAGTTTCGTGATGAAGTACGGGCAACTAATGAGACGTGCTTTCAAGAGAATAACAAAACAAAGCAAAAACTTAGTGAAACAGGCTACACTAAAGTGGAAAACAACATCCGAAGGGAACCATAAGCCATCACTCAAATATCCCCCTCATTCACTGAATGGAACCCCCCTGGAGCCAACATCCTCCAAAACTCTTCACGTCATCCACCCTTTGTGTACAGAATTGACAAATCATTGTGAATTTCCTTCTTGGCGCAGAAGGGACTTGGACCCGAGGGCAGGTTCCTGGGCCAACCATTCGGAATGGGTTTCCTCTGGGGATGACAGAAGCCAGGGATCGGAAGGCCAGTGACACTCGGGCACACGCAGGGCTCGAGCCAGAGTGTGAACACGGAGGTTCCCATTGTGTTGAAAGCTTTGTCACAGTGCTCAGAGCAGAAAGGCTTCTCTTGGGTGTGGGTCCTCTGGTGAGCAAGCAGTGTGGAGTCGTGGGTGAACTTCTTGGGGCAGAGATCACAGCCTAGGGCTTCTCGTCCTCGTGGGTCTCCTGGTGAACACACAGGTGCGGAGGCTGCATGAACCATTGGACATGGATGTTGCTTTTTTTTTTTTAAATTTAGAGTTAAAGAGCCATCTCTCTTTATTGCAGTTCCAGAGTAAGGGCCCATTACTTTAATAAGCATGGGCTCAGCAGAAGGCTCGAAAGGATGTGTGTAAAAGAATGTTTCCAAAGGCTCCAGAGGTGACCCCAACCCTGCTTCCTGCTTCCCCTGGACAATAGTCCGTCCCCTGCGTGGGGCAGCTACTTGGTCCAGCTGACTTTGGGGATGTCATAGTGCTCCGTGAGCGTGTCCAGGTGTCTGTTGAAGTCCTCCACTCTCTGCTTGTGGGATGTGGATGCTTTCTTCAGGACCCTCTCCATCTGTCGCGTCTCCTGCACCTTCTCAAAGGCCACCTGGGCTGGGGTCCGCTTGTGAAGGTGGCGCCTCAGCTCCTCCTCCTGGTTCTCCTGGATTTTTCCCATCGTTTGCAGGAGTTTTGCCTTGTCTCTGTCCTTTTTCTTCTTCCGCTTGGTCACGCCAAGCTCTGGGACTCCTTTCAGCTTCAGGGGTCCCTTTTGGACCTGCTCATAGGCGTCCATGCTGCCCATCTCCGGATTCGGATTTCTAAATGGACAAAAGTGGGGGGTCCGTTTTCTCAAATGGAAATTGGGACAGTATCGTTCTCTACTGTAGATCCGGGAGGTTCTCTCTGTGCAGGTTAACACAAATGAATGCAGACGAACATCTCTGCTTAGGCCAGGGGGCCGAGGTTCAGAAAGCCTTGTGGAATAATTGCACCACACCACACCATGGAGGGTGGCAACACTCTCCCCCCTCACAGAGAGCTCCGGCTCAGCCATGGTTAATACGGAGTTTAAGGGAGACCCACTGCTTTCACAAGGTCTTTGAGCTGATGCAAGGTGAGTAGAAAACCCAGCCTTCCGAAACCCCCCACCTCCTTCTGTACTGATTCCCAAACCTTCTCCTTAGACGTTCTCACTCATCACTTACCTCCTTTGAGCCCTCTTGCCGGCAGCTTCCTCAAGTCGGTGACTGGCTATCAGAGTGTGTTGGGGGCTGAAACGTCTCTATTTATAGAGAGCTGCGGGAAATGGCAAGGGTCCCTGCTTATTACCCCATCAGCACAGTGATTGTGTAAGGGTGTGTCAACCCATTCTTATGACCTCATTCTAGATAATCCAATTTATCCATGGATCCAGTTTCACACGAACACTGAACCAGGAAAAAACACAATTTATCAAAGAGGCCTCCATGGTGGTTTTGTGGGAGACTTCTCTCATAGCTCAGTTGGTAAAGAGTCCGCCTGCAGTGCAGGAGACGCTGGTGTCATTCCTGGGTCAGGAAGATCCGCTGGAGAAGGGACAGGCTACCCACTCCAGTGTTCTTGGGCTTGCCTTGAGGCTCAGCTGGGAAGGAGGTAAAGTGGGAGTCTTTCAGTCAAGTCCCACCCTTTGTGACCCCGTGGAGATACATTCCATGGAATTCTCCAGGCCAGAAGACTGGAGTGGGTACCGTTCCCTTCTCCAAGGGGTCTTCCCAACTCAGGGAGCGAACCCAGGTCTCCCGCATGGCAGGCAGATTCTGTACCACCGGGGAAGCCCATGCACATTTTGGCAGGAAGGTTGATTTTCCTGGTCCAGCAAATACTTTCCTCATTTGCCTGCAGAGTTGGAAGGAGTCAAAGCGTAGGTATCTGACAGTTCTAACCAGTTTGGTTTGCCTACGTGTCCCTGGTGGCTCAGTGGTAAAGAATCCACCTGCCAAGGCAGGAGGTGTGGGTTCACTCCCTGAGTTGGGACGATCTCTCACAGAAGGAAATGGCCAAGCCACTCCAGTTTTCTTGCCTGGACAATGCCATGGACGGAGGAGCCTGGTAGGCTACAGTCCACGGGGTCGCAAAGAGTTGGACATGACTGAGGGACTTCACTTTCAACAGTTGCTGGCATCCAGAATAACGCTAGCTTTGCTTTCCCCCAACCTGGCCTCTGTATTGGCTTTTGAGTGGCGAGCAGCCAGATGCCAATATCTATTACATATCATCCTTGAGTTTGCAGCCCCCAGCAAATTCCCAGGCTAATTAATAGAAGAAAACGCTGATTCTTTGCAAAAAAAAAAAAAAAAAGACTTTCTTATCTCCATTCTGCTCCAAATGACCTGTCTTCATTTCTGCTGGAGGAGAGAAAGGTGGGATGAAAGAGTGCTACCTTGAAGAATCTTTTCAAGCCAAGACACGCTTGAATCTTAGTGTTCAAGTGGGCATTAATCTTACATCACCTAAGAGTCCATAATCCCAAGAGAATTCAGTCACTTTACACACTCGAGTGGGTGCTCAGCCGCTTCAGGCGTGTCCAACTCTTTGCAGCCCAACAGACCATAGCCCGCCAGGCTCCTCTGTCCATGGGACTCTCCAGGCAAGAATACTGGAGTGGGTTGCCATTCCCTTCTCCAGGGGATCTTTCCAACCCAGCGATCGAACATGGTTCTCCTGCATTGCAGGCAGATTCTTTACCATCTGAGCCACCAGGGAAGCCCGGAAATAAATAAATAAAATATAATATAATTTATATTTCTACTGTATTTCAATTGAAAAAGAGAGACGACAAAGAAATACAGCCTATCCTCTGTATTAGTAAGTTCTATATCTGTGGATTCAACCAATCATAGATTGAAAAAAAAAAAAATTCTTCCAGTGCTTCAGATTTTCTTCCTGAGATTTTAATTTCACGATCTCAGTCTCAGTAGAGGGTGACGACACAGGGTTTCAGAAGGAGCCAGAGGGGCAACGGTTTAGAACAGAAGTCTGGGGACATCTAGGAACCCAAGGCATCTTCCTCCTTGAGGACCTTCTGGCCGAGCATGCCTGGATCTGTGCGAGAGAAAGAGGTCAGTTTGAATGGTTCCATTCCCCACTGCTACCCCAGCCAAGTTCTGAGTGTTGGGGTGACCCAAGAGAGGAACCTCTCTTCGGTTCATCTCAGTTTCGACGACCCTCTCGAGGACAGAGAGCTCCTCCTCTCTGCCCTTGCTTCTTCTGCCCTCTCCTTTTCTCTGCCTGCCTACTTTCCTCTCGCACTCCCATTGGAGATGGTACATGGTGATGCTGGGGAGCGTTTTCAAGAGCCAGAGTGTAGCCGAGTTTGCGGTGGGAAGCAGTGAATCAGCAGGTGTCCCCTGTCTGGGGTTGGTAGTCCTCCACCAGATATTTGTCAAAGCAGGTCCCAAAATGAGGTTGGGATCGAAAGAGGTGGAATTGAGGTTAAAAAAAAATCTAACTTGAGAATGGCAGGCAAAGCTGGGGCTTGATCGTTGCCTTTGTCTGTGGTCGGCTGGGTCGGTGGTATGTGAGCCTGCACTTGCTTAATTTGGTTCATTCATTTCACAGATATTTACCGAGCACCCAGCATGCACCACCCATCGCGCTAGGCAGTAAGCAAGACGGAGAAGGTCTCTCCGCTCTCACGAAGCTTAGATTTTACTGGAAGGAGACAGAGTATAAGTAGGTAAAACCACGAAGGAGGGAGAATCATATAGTGGTAAACGCTGCTAGTAAGTGGGTTTCCCTGGTGGCTCAGATGGTAAAGAATCTGCCTGCAATGTGGGCCAAAGAGAAATAGAGTAATGTCAGATCAAACGGACAGGGGACCATTATATGGAAGAGGTGATGACTAAGCTGGTTTCTGAATGACATGAAGGATCTAGCCGCGCAAAACTCTAGAAACAGAACTTCCGAGAGAATTCCCTGGAGGCCTAGTGGTTAGGACTCGGTTCTCTCACTGGCGTGGTTCAATCCCTGCTCGGGGAACTAAGATCCCGCCCGCAAGGGGCAAAGCACAGTCAAAAATTTTAAAAAGCAACTGAGCTTTCTAGATTGAAGCAAGACCTGGTGCCAGGATACTAGAGTGAACAGACCCAGTGTTTCAAGAAAGTCAGAAACCAAAGTTGGGACAGGCCATGTTTGAGTATGCGTGTGTGCGTGCCTGCTCCGACTCTCTGCGACCCCATGGACTGTAGCCCATCAGGCTCCTCTGTCCACGGGATTCTCCCAGCGAGAATACTGCAGTGGGTTGCCCTGCCCTTCTCCAGGGGACCTTCCCCACCCAGGGATCGAACCCGAGCCTCTTACATCTCCTGCACTGGCAGGTGGATTCTTTACAACTCGCACCACCTGGGAAGCCTTTGCGTATGCGTACAAAGTTTAAAAGTTGGAGATAAAGATCTTATTTATGTTACTTTAAAAAAAAATATTCATCCATTTGGCTGTGCTGGGTCTTAGCTGCAGCACGTGGGATCTAGTTCCCTGAACGGGGATTGAACCAGGGGCCACTGCATTAGGAGCTTGGAGTCTCAGCGACTGGGCCACCAGGGACGTCCCCAGATCTTATTTAGGAGAGAGGTCAAGCTGGACTGAACCTCGAGGTCAGAGGGAGGGTTTGAAGTTCACATCTCAGCTAGAGCTAAACTGGAGGGTGATACTGGGGGAGGGGGACCAAGGTGCGGGCGTGGGGTCATAGTTGGGAACAGGCCAGAGTGTCAGGAAACGCCAGGGACTGTTTGGAATTAGAGGCGGACAGGAAGCCGAGCACGTGAGGTTGGGGCTGAGGCCTGTGGCTGTAGGTGCGGGTCCCGTGGGTGAGCCAGGGTCCTTCCCGCTTCCCCGAGCCTCCCAGCCCCACTCCCCCCGCCCCACCTCTCATATTTCCCCAGGCTTTACCTCCGATCTCTGCTTTGGCAATAGTCTCCCCCAGACTCCTGGAGGCCCGCAGAGACTGGGAATAGGGGAGGCCGTCTAGGAAGAGAGACACACATCAGTAAGCTTTGGGGGCTTTCAGTTTGGGACTGTGCGCTGGGTGGGTTTTTTTTTTTTAATTCTGTTTTTATTTTTTGGGCTGTGCTGGGTCTTTGTTGCTGCGAGGGTTTTCTCTGGTTGTGCCGAGTGGGGGCCACTTTTCCTTGCGGTGCGGGGCTCCTCTTGTTTCGGAGCTCAGGCTTCATGGCTCTGCGGCATGTGGGGTCTCCCCAGATTGGGGCCAGAATATGTGTCCTCTGCGCTGGAGGACGGATTCTTAACCAGGGCAGCGCTGGTTTTACTTCCTTGATTTCCTTGGAATCATACACTGCTTATCAGTTCTCATCCAGGGGCAAACGCCCCCTACTTCCTCCCCCACCCCTCACCCCCTTCGCCGGGGGATATTTGGCAATTTCCAGACACATTGTTGGTTGTCACAACTTGGAGGGACTACCGCCATCTAATGAATGGAGACCCATTGTTGCTGTTCACTTGGTCGTGTCCAACTCTTTGCGACCCCATGGACTGCAGCACGCCAGGATTCCCTGTCCATCACCAATTCCCAGAGCTTGCTCAAATTCGTGTCCATCGTGTCGGCAATGCCATCCAACCCTCTCATCCTCTGTCATCCCCTTCTCCCACCTTCAATCCTTCCCAGCATCAGGGTCTTTTTAAATGAGTCAGCTCTTTGCATCAGGTGGCCAAAGTATTGGAGCTTCAGCTTCAGCATCTGTCCTTCCAATGAACACTCAGGACTGATCTCCTTTAGGATGGACTGCTTGGATCTCCTTGCAGCCCAAGGGACTCTCAAGAGTCTTTTCTAACACCACAGTTGAAAAGCATCCATTCTTAAACATCCCCTGACACACAGTGGTCCAGCCCCAAATGTAAACAGCGCCGAGGTTGAGAAACTCGGCCGGAGATACAGTTAAGTGCCTGCATCTGGCAGGTGGTGATGAAAAGCGGGTTCCCTTCAGGTCGCCCTGTGCCTTCCCGGAGTGTCTACCCACGTGTCCCCAAGGCCACGTGCCCCCAGGGTTCTCACCCTTGAGAGGCCAAAGGGGGAGAGGGGAGTCTCAGAGATGGTAGCCGGCCCAGCGCGATGAGGAGGTAAACAGGATCGGGGCTGAGCAAGGAGGAAGTGGATGGGGGGCCCTGCAAGGAGACACTTAGAACCACCAAGACTCATCTGGCTCTCACCATCTGCCAGACCCTCTGCTACGAATTTTCCACACAGCCTCACTGACCACACTGCAGAATTACGAGGGGGCTTCATAACACCGCTTAGGCGTTTGAAACAAACAGCGTCACTCTCTCACGTTCAGTCACTTCAGGCGTGTCTGACTCTGCAACCCCATGGACTGGGCCCGCCAGGCTCCTCTGTCCATGGGATCCTCCAGGCAAGAACACTGAAGTGGGCTGCCATATCCTCTTCCAGGGGATCTTCCCGACCCAGGGATCGAACCCGTGTCTCTTATGTCTCCTGCATGGGCAGGTGGGTTTCCAGGGAAGCCCCAATCAGTCTCCCAGGCTCCCCCAACTCGTGAGTGTCAGAGCAAAGGAGGGAGCCCACACACAGTGGTTTCCGAAACCAGAGCCGGCAGGTGGGGCAGAGTGAGGGGATGGGGTGGGCCCTCCTTTTCCTTCGTTTACTCACCAATGGCTCGCCACAGGTCTAGGATCCCCAGGGTTGTCTTCTCCTTCCGGCCTCTGTCCACCCTCGGGGGAGGGGAAAGCACTGCAAGGGGTGGGGAAGCAAGACCAGGAGGTCGTTAGAGGCGGAGAGGACACGCAGAGCCCGAGGTCCCGGAGCACCGCTCAGCGGGCAAGGGACGGAGCACGGGCTGACCAGGCGGGGGCCAAGGCTCTGAGAGACGACACCTGCCCGGTGACCCGACCCCCCTGCCGGGGGAGACTCCTGAGAGCCCCTTGGCCAGCAAGGTCAAACCAGTCCATCCTAAAGGAGATCAACCCCGAATATTTACTGGAAGGACTGATGCTGAAGCTGAAGTTCCCATACTTTGGCCACCTGATGCGAAGAACTGACTCATTTGAAAAGACCCTGATGCTGGGAAAGACTGAAGGCAGGAGGGGAAAGGGACACAGAGGATAGGATGGCTGGATGGCATCACTGACGCGATGGATGTGAGTGAACTCCGGGAGTCAGTGATGGACAGGGAGGCCTGGCGTGCTGCGATTCATGGGGTCGACTGAGCGACCCAACGACAAGCAACCCATAGGCGGTAGACCTGGGGCCTGAGCCCACCTGCGTCTGCAGCCAAACCTCGCATCGTTTCTGCCACGCTTCTTGGTGCCTGGCCGACTTCACTGTCCTCAGAGCACATCTCCGGGTGTACAGCAAGCGCCCAGTGAAGATGCGGGGAGGAGGGTTGGGTAGAGCGGATGGGGGATCGTGGCAGGAAGTGCTCCAGTCTGTCTGACTCTCACACAGTGTGCGGATGGCGTTGCGCCCACTGTCACGGGCGGGGGAGCCGAGGTGTGGAGGCTGCACACCAGCCCCTGGGGGCAGAGCCGGGACTTGAAGCCAGCGCTCTGGCTCCGGGATCCCAGCTCACATCACTTCCCTGAACTAACCCCCATGACCGGTCTGGAAATCAAGCCCACGGACTTCGGGGGCCGTGGGGCTGGGAGTTTCGGGTTGTGAACACACGGCTCACAGGCGCCAGGCAGGGATGGAGGGTCACTCACCGGGACCCAGGAGGTAGCCGGCACTGTTGAGGGTCCAGCCTCCTCGCCCCTAGACAGAGACAGAGAGATAAGGCTGAGAGAGACGGGCAGCGCAGTCTGCACGGCCTGGAGGACCTGGGTCAGCACGCCGCCGCCGCAGCTCAGCCGCCACTCTGTGAAGTGGCCTGGCTTCAGCTGGATTCCCCCAGTGGCTCAGCGGTAAAGAGCCCGCCTGCAGTGCAGGAGACCTAAGAGCCGCAGGTTCAGTCTCTGTGTCGGGAAGATCACAGGTTCAATCCCTGGGTCAGGAAGATCCTCTGGGGAGGGCACTGGAGGAGGGCATGGCAGCCCACTCCAGGATTCTTGTCTGGAGAATCCCCCAGACAGAGGAGCCTGGCAGGCTACAGTCCATGGGGTCGCGAAGAGTCAGACACGACTGAGGACTAAAAGAACAATGATGTTTATTTTATTGTGGGCTTGCCCTGTGCCAGCGTGGGTTCTGACGACTGATGTAGGGAGTCCAGTGCAAAATGAAACTACAGCCCCTCCAGGTGGCTCTCCTGCTTGCTACGGCACTGAAAGTTTACATAGTCGGGAAGCTCTGCCTTCGAAGGCAGCTTTGGGCATCTCTGGGCCAACGCTAACCATTAGGCTGTTTTTGCTTTAGACAAGCTGAGCCCCGAACCCCCGTATTCCACCTGTGATCTGTTCTAAACCGCCCCCCCACCCCCGCCCTGGTCCAGGGTGATGAATTCAGTCTTTCTTCTCTTATTTAAGAAAAAAAAAATTTTTTTTTTAAATTTCTGGCTGCACCATGTGGCCTGTGGGATCTTAGTTCCCAGACCAGGGATCGAACCTGCACCCCCTGCATTGGAGGCGCAGGGTCTTAACCACTGGACAGCCAGGGACATCCGGCTTGCCCATCCAGGAAACTTAGAGCTCCCTTCCCGGGAGGGCGGTGACAGTTGTGCAGTGACAGGCGGGTCTCACCCCGTGGACGGGGGCAGAGGCTGGAGTCTCGGCCAGGCTGAGGAGGACCGCAAGAAGGAGCAGGTGGACTGACAGAGGCATCTCAGGGCTGGAGGGCTGGGCACTGAGGAACACTGCAGAGAAAGCGCAGGGGGGTTATTTGCTTATTTTGCGGCTTGATTGGGGTATAACTGATACGAAAAAAAAAGAAAAAAAAACGAAACATGTTTAAAGAATGCCTCTTGGTGAGTGTGGACATGACCCTTCACCGGTGACGCCATCATTGAAATAGATGCATCCATCACCTTCAGAAATTTCTGTGGGTTTTTTTTTCCTCCCTCAAAATTTACATTTTTTTCCCCAAAGATCTCTCATGGTAAATGTCACATTGTGCTTGAAAATATGTGGTTTATTCAAATATCTTTTGATACTGATCATACTGGAATTTCTAGCATAATTCCAGAGTGATGGGAGCACAGACTCTGCGATCTCAGTACTTTTACACCAAGAAATTTCTGCACCTTGCTTTATGTCCCTGGATATGTTCCAGTGTCCCCTGGTTTATACTCCATGGGAACTTGAATGCCATTTGTATCCTGCTGTTGTGTGAGAACTGCATAAATCTTAATTATATTGAATTGGCTCATGGTGCTCTTCAGGTCTGCTAGAGCCTTCTACTTCTCTGTCTATTCATCCTATTAATTTTTGACAATTTGATATTGAAACTCCAACTAAAATTCTTAATTCGTCTATTTAAAAAATTGTAATTACAGTGGAACTATATGTAACCTAGTTCTGTATTTTCCAACTGTCCTGTAAAATGTGTGATCATACTTTCATAATTTAAAAAAATAAAAATCAAAAAACTTTTATTTAAAAGATTTTAATTGGAGGATAATTGCTTTACAACGCTGTGTTGGTTTCTGCCATGCATGAACATGAATCAGCCATGGGTATGCACATGTCCCCGCCCTCTTGACCCCCTCTCCCCATCCCACCCCTCTAGGTTGTCACAGACCACTGGGTTGAGCTTCTGTGGTGTTTTTTTTTTTAAGATGCCACATGTAAGTGGGGCTGAGGCTCTGATGGCTCAGATGTAAAGTGTCTGCCTGCAATGCGGGAGACCCAGGTTTGATCCCTGGGTCAGACAGATCCCCTGGAGAAGGAAATGGCAACCCACTCCAGTACTCTTGCCTGGACAATCTCATAGACAGGGGAGTCCATGGGGTCGGTCCATGGGATTGCAAAGAGTCGGACACAACTGAGCGACTTTGCTTTCACTTTTCACGTAAGTGGGCTTCCCTGGTAGCTCAGATGGTAGAGAATCTGCCTGAAATTTGAGAGACCAGGGTTCGATCCTTCGGTTGGAAAGATCCCTTGGAGAAGGGAATGGGTACTCACTCCAGTATTCTTGCCTGGAGAGTCCCATGTGTAGAGGAGCCTGGCACGCTACAGTCCTCGGGCTTGCAAAGAGTCGGACACAACTGAGCAACTAACACACACCTCACTTCATATGGAAGTGACATCATACAGTCCTTATCTTCCTCTGTCTCTTAATACACTGTAAAGTGCAGGATATCCTAGTGTTGATTGAAGGTTCATCTCTACATTTTTGGTCATAAATATATAATCAAGAATTAAAACGAACACTTCTGAATGTTTTGAAGCTTACGTGGAGCACATTTCTTTAAGTAAAATGAGAGTTGGTTGGGAGAATGCCAAAGTAAGTAAGTAACAGGATATTCAGTACATACAGTGTGAGTGTGTGTGCAAGTGTGAAGGTGGCTCAGTCGTGCCCGAGTCTTTATGACCCCATGGACTACACAGTCCATGGAAGTCTCCAGGCCGGAATATTGGAGTGGGTGCCTTTCCCTTCTCCAGGGGATCTTCCCAACCAGGGATCAAACCCAGGTTTCCCACATTGCAGGCAGATTGTTTACCAGCTGAGCCAAAAGGGAAGCCCAAGAATACTGGAGTGGGTACCCTATCCCCTTCTCCAGCAGATCTTCCCGACCCAGGAATCGAACCGGAGTCTCCTGCATTGCAGGCAGATTCTTTACGAACTGAGCTATGAGGGAAGCCCTGATACATAGTACACAGTACATGGTACATAGCACACAGTGCATAGACTATGCCCCTCCAAACCCCGCAGTGCACGAGTGACCCAAGCTTCAGAACCAGAGAGGCCTGAACTGAGAGAGTAAGGCTGACATAGACACACACCACCACGGGTGACATAGCTAGCTAGTGGGGAGCTGCTGTATAACACAGGGGGCTCAAGCCAGGGCTCTGTGATGTCCTAGAGGGGAAGGATGGGGGCGGGGGGAGGCGGTGGGAGGAAGGCTTTGCGACCCCAAGGAGTGCAGCCCAGCAGGCTCCACTCTCCATGGAGTTTTCCAAGCAAGAGTGCCGAAGTCGGTAGCCACTCCATTCTCCAGGCGGTCTTCCCAACCCAGGGATCGAACCCAGGTCTCCTGCACTGCAGGCGTATTCTTTACCGTCTGAGCCACCAGGGAAGCCCCAGCTAGCTAATGGCAAGCTCAGCTTGGTGGTCTATGATGACCTTCTTCTTGCAGGGGGGGGATGAGGGTGGGATGGGAGGAAGGCTCAAGAGGGAGGCGATCTATGTACATTTATAGCTGACTCCCGTCACCGCCCTGCCGAAACCAACATAGCTTTGGAAAGCACTCAACCTCCAAATAAAAACCAGGGCCACGGCCCACCACCGTGCCTCCCCCATCCACTCTCTGACCCGCCCCGAGCCCTGGAATGCCGCCTCCTCACTGCGGCCCCAGCCCCCTCCCCGCCTCACCTGTGCCCCTCCGCACCTCCCCCCTCCTTCTCCGCATCCTCTCCCGCCTCCATCTCCATCCTCCCAGGACCAGCCTCCCCGCCCCGGGCTCACCTCGCTGGAGTGGGCAGGCCTCGCCACCTTTCTCCTGTCGGCCGGTCTGGGTCCCAGCTCCCGAGAGACTCCAGCTTTTATGCCCGAGGAGGAGAGGCGGACGGAGGGAAGCCGGAGGAGACTAGACGGGGAGAGGGCGTGGGGAGAGAAAGGCGGAGCGGAGCGCCCGCCCACGGGAGGGGGTTTCTCAGGTCAGGACAAGGATGCTTCCCGGAGGGAAGGTTTCTCTGCCAGTTTCCCCCGCAGACCCCGCAACCCGAGGTATTTGCTCCGCATTTACCCAAGGACCCCCAGCCCATCTCCGCCTGGTGTCGGCCTTGGTGGGCAGGGGGCCGCGGACGGGGCTTGGGGAGGCGGGGTATTCTGGGTTCTCTGCACGCCCTAGACTTCTCTCCACCTGCCCGGGGCACCCGGGCCACCTGTTTCCGTGTTTGTGGAGCTTCTCTCCGCGCCACACACCGGGAAATAAGCTCAGTGCGGGCCGGGGGCGGCGGGGCCCGGGGATGGGGGCGGTCACGTCCTGCTCACCCCCGAGTCGCCAGCACGCGGCGTTCAGCCAGGCGGGCCCCTTGGGCGCGCTCGGAGGCCCTTCCGCGCGTCCTGACCCGGGAGGGCGCTTCCGCATCCAGCGGGTGGAGGCCAAGGTCGCTCCATCCTCCGGGGCAGAGGACCCCCCACCCCCAGCAAAGAACCGCTGGACCCCCAGTGTCGTAGTACAAGGGTGGGAAACCCTGCGGCAGCCCCTAAAAGCCTCCCCAGAACCGAACAAATGTTGCTGGATGAACAAATGAGAGTGTGTGTGTGAGTGAGTGTGCGCCTGGCCTCTCTCCCGCTCCGTTTCGCTTCCTCCGTTCATGTGTCTGTTCCTTTCTCTGCCTCTGGGCCAGCAGCAGTTTTCCAGAGGAAAGACCCGGGAATCAAAGGGGAGGGGCCCGGCCCGCTGGCTCTGCTCCCGGGCTTTCGGACGTCCTGGGGTCCTCGCGGGACTCGGTGTCCTGGCTCTGTGATGAAGAGCCCAGGTTCAGCCTGGACTCGGGGGTCTTTGCTCCAGGTCCTCATCTCTACCCCAGCCCTCCCACCCGCACTGCAGACCTTTCTGGACGGCCATGCCCGTCTGCCTCGCTTTTACGAGGCTCAGGCTTTACCGACTGAGCTGGGGGGGGGGGGGGGCGGGGGGGGCGGAAACCACTCCCGCCTGCCTCAACCTTAAAAGCAAGACCCCAGCGGGGAGGAGAGTGAGAAACAGCATCCCCCAGGTGGCTCCCTCTCGCCTCTTCCCGGCTTCCTTCCCTTCCCATCTGAGGGGGCGGGGTGGTGTTCCGATTGGGAGAAAGTGACAAGGAGGTGTAAATGGCTCTGCTGGGAAAGAGCGGGAGCGGGGGAGGCTGGCGAGGACAGACCAGCTGATCTGAACCTGGCAGACCGCTTCTCTGCGTGACCAGTGCCGTGAAAAGTGAAGCTATGGGGTCTGCATCTCACGCAAACAAACAAACACAACCCAGATGGTGTGGGGGCCATGTCACTTTACATTTCCGTGACGCAGCTGGACGTCTGTGGATGTGTGTATAGGTATGGACACCCATGCACCTGTGCAGATATCTGGCTAGGTAGCTACCTAGCCATATCTGCTATGAGATATAAGAGCTATATCTCCTTTGAGTACTCCCTAAGTAGCAGTTGTTCAGTCGCTAAGTTGTGTCTGGACTCTTTGCAATCCGACCCCATCGACTGTAGCCTGCCAGGCTCCTCTGTCCATGGGATTCTCCAGGCAAGAAGACTGGAGTGGGTTGCCATGCCCTCCTCCAGGGGATCTTCCCGACCCAGGGAGAGAACGCATGTCTCTTGGGTCTCCTGCGTTGGCAGGCGAATTCTTTACCACTGAGCCACCTGGGAGGCCTTTTCTCATATAGGTTAACACAGAATTCCTTGCTTTTTTGCGACAGTTTTCGGAAGCATGTCTCTGTACAGATAAGGCTCTGAATATGGATTTGCATATATACATATATCTCTCCAAGTGAAAGTAGCTCAGTCGTGTCTGACTCGGACTGGGGTCCATGCAGTTCTCCAGGCCAGAATACTGGAATGGGCAGCCATTCCCTTCTCCAGGGGACCTTCCAAACCCTGGGATGGAACCCAGGTCTCCCGAACTGCAGGCAGATTCTTTACTGGCTGAGCCACCAGGGAAGCCCGTATCTCTCCATCTCTTCCTTTAAACAGCCCCCAGCCCTAAGGTGAAGTCGCTCAATCGTGTCTGACTCTTTGTGACCCCACGAACTGTAGCCTACCAGGCTCTTCCATCCATGGGATTTTCCAGGCAAGAGTACTGGAGTGGGTTGCCATTTCCTTCTCCAAGCCCTGCTGCTGCTGCTAAGTCGCTTCAATCATGTCTGACTCTGTGCGACCCCATAGACGGCAGCCCACCAGGCTCCCCCGTCCCTGGGATTCTCCAGGCAAGAACACTGGAGTGGGTTGCCATTGCCTTCTCCAATGCATGAAAGTGAAAAATGGAAGTGAAGTCGCTCAGTCCTATCCGACTCTTAGCGACCCCATGGACTGCAGCCCAACAGGCTCTCCCGTCCCCGGGATTCTCCAGGCAAGAACACTGGAGTGGGTTGCCATTGCCTTCTCCAATGCATGAAAGTGAAAAGTGAAAGTGAAGTCGCTCAATTGTGTCTGACTCTTAGCGACCCCATGGGCTGCAGCCTACCAGGCTCCTCCGTCCATGGGATTTTCCAGGCAAGAGTACTGGAGTGGATCCCTTAGGAGTTGTTATATCCCCCTGCCACCACGAGGCGGAGCCAACCCCAGGACGATCCAGCACGTCCCAGAGTTTTCCTGCGTCCCTTTGTTATTGTTTGGTGGGTGTGTTTAGAATACCTCACGTTATGAGATACGAAATCTAAAAAAAGGAAAAAAATGTGACAAATAGACCTACTTACAAAACCAGAAGTACATTCACAGATGTAGAACACAAACGTACGGTTAGCCGGGGGCACGGGAGGAGGGATGAGTTAGGCGATTGGGCCAGACACATACACACTGCGATATATAAAATAGGTGACTAGTAAGGACCCGCTGTACAGCGCGGGAAACTCTGCTCAATACTCTGCACCGGCCTGTATGGGAAAAGAGTCCTAAAAAACAGTGGCTATGTGTATATGCCTGGGCTTCCCGGGGGGCTCAGAGGTAAACAACACGCCTGCCAATGCAGGAGCCACAGGTTCGATCCCGGGGTCGGGAAGATCCCCTGCAGGAGGGAATGGCAGCCCACTGCAGTCTTCTTGTCTGAGTTCCCTGGACAGAGGAGCCTGGCGGGCTGCAGCCCGTGGGGTCGCAGAGAGCGGGACACGACTGAGCGCCTGAACAACGACGACGTGTGTATATAGAGCTGGCTGACTTTGCTGCACACCTGAAAGCACCGCGGCGCTGTGAATCAAGTCTACTCCAAGGAAAGTGGTTTTAGCAAAATAAAGAACCCTTTGCTTGAGATCTCTCCTCTTGAAGAATCTCGAGGACCCCAGTCGAGGGTTCAGCAGACCTCTAGAACATACTCATCTAGCGTAACTGAGTGCCTTCTCCCCCTCCACACACACACACACACACACACACACACACACACACACATGGCATGCAGTGAGAAATCAGCCACGGGGCGAAACCGGGAAGTTCACGAACGTGTGGCGATTAGCCAGCCCACCGTGAACCACCACAGGGTCAAGGAAGAGATGGCGGGTGAAGTCAGGAAACACCCTGAGTTAGGCTGGCTGACTCAGACCTCCGCCAAGGCTTCCTCAGAGATTACAGCTCCCGCCCCCACAGTCACAGTTAAATTTTTATGAGTTGGGGGGAGGGAGCTTATAAGGCCAAGGTTAATGACAGCGACTGGCCCTCAGTGCTTTCATCTGGGGGGTGGCAGGGTATGCCAACCCCCTAAGGATGCCATGTTGGTATATTGATCTCTCTGAGCCTAAGCACCTGGGGGAAAAAACAAAAACATCAGGGAGAGACTTCCTCCCCGCCGCCCACCCTCCACACACACACACGCACACACACACGCACACACACTTTTACTTCTGCTGGGAACACTTATGAACATCCAAAGGAACTGTTCATCCACTCCATTTGGTTCCTATCAAGTACTTGAGGAAGTGATAGACGAGGATTTAGCCTGCTCCCAGCAAATAATATATGTAAGTGTCTCCATTAGGATGAAGGTGTAAATTGAAAGACCGAGGAAAGAAAATTGCAGCAGGGAGTGGGAGGAACTGCTGGAATTTCCGTCTGCTGTCCCCTGCGTTAGCCTACTGAGAGAACACAGGGAGCTGAACACGGGGTGGACGGGTGGGTAGGTTGGTAGGTGGATGGCTGATGGATGAGAGATAATTGAGAGATGATATACAGCTGAGAGAGATGACAGCTAATAGGCAAGACTTCCCTGATGGCTCAGACGGTTAAGGACCCACCTCAGTGCACGAGACACAGGAGACGTGGGTTTGATCCTTAGGTCGGGAAGATCCCCTGGAGGAGGGCATGGCAACCCACTCCAGTCTTCTTGCCTGGAGAATCCCCTGGACAGAGGAGCCTGGTGGGCTACAGTCCATGGGGTCGGGTCGCAAAGAGTCAGACACGACTTTGCGACTGAACAACAACAACTGCTACTTAGGGAGTACTCAAAGGAGACATAGCCCTTATATCTCACAGGAGATACGGCTAGGTAGCTGCGTAGCTAGATGTCTGCACAGATGCATAGAGGGAAGGAAAAAACAGTCGTAGAAAGAGAGAAAGACACCAAGGATCAGGGAGAATGTGCGTGTGAGCGTGTGCTTAGCCGTTCAATCCTGTTGGACTCTTTGCAACCCCACGGACTGTAGCCCGCCAGGCCCCTCTGTCCATGGCGTTTTCCAGGCAAGAACACTGGAGCTGGTTGCCATCCCCTTCTGCAGGGAATCTTCCTGCCTGACCTAGGGATTGAAACCTGGCTCTCCTGCATTGCAGGCAGATTCTTTACCCACTGAGCCACCTGGGAAGCCCATATTTGCTAGTAACAGTTAAAGAAGAAGCAAGATTGTTTAACTCTTGCAGGCCTCTCGTGTGCCCAAGTCTGTTCACTCATTTCTGTTTTTGCTGCAGCTAATTCCCCCATTAGTTATTCCCTCCATATCGATAGAGGAAGGGAAACAGGCATGGTTCTTGTCTGGCTGAAGACATAAACTTCAGTTTTGCTCCATTTGGCAAATAGCAGCTGCCTGGGCCAGGGGCCCTTCTATCCCCTACTTCAATCTCAGTTCCCAGACCAGGGATCAAACCCGAGCCCTCTGTGCAGGAAGCTCGAAGTCTTAACCACTGGACGACCAGGGAAGTCTCCGTTCCTAGGTTTTTAGTATACACTTCCAGATTACCTTCCGCCAGCACTATAGGAAGGTACCCACTCCACCTGGGAGAGTCACCTATTTTGAGAGAAGTTTAGTGAGAAAGACGCAAGCATTGCTGGTGCCAAAGAAAGACCTAATTGAATTATTGAATGGGAAGGGAGAGAATTGGTGGAATTTTAAAACAGGCATGGGTGGCTGAGGCTGACAATCGTGTTATCAGAAGGGGCAAGATGTCTGAGAGACAGGGGGAGAGGAACCCGCGGTCAGGAAGCGTCATTTCTGAGCTGACCCCCTCGAGCACATTTCTGTGAGAAGCTGGTGAGTCAGAATGCGGTGGAGGCCAGGAGGGGTCAGGAGGTTGAGAGCAGCCTGTGAAAAGCATCGCTGCTGTTGAGGGTGCCTTCACGCCGGGACCTCAAGTGGAGTGACGTCAGGCGGTGGGGGCGGGGGTGGGTTCGTGCTGATCCATCCTGAAGCCTGCAAAGGTGGGCACGACAGCAGCCAGGACGCAGAGTTCAAGGGACAGCGTGGCCTAGCCTTTAACGGGTGAGTGGGCAAGAAGGTGTGGACATTTTTTTCAACCTTTTTTTTACTGAACTATAGGTGGCTTGGAATGCTGTGTTCGTTCGGGCTGTGCAGCAAGATAACTCAGTTATTCCCACATGCATCGCTGTGCAGCCGCCAAGCCGTGTCTGACTCTTTGCGACCTCATGAACTTCAGCCAGGCCTGCCTGCCCGTCACCAACTCCTGGAACTTGCTCAAACTCAGGTCCATTGAGTCGGTGCTGCCATCCAACCATCTCATCCTCTGTCGCCGCCTTCTCCTCCTGCCCCCAATCTTTCCCAGCATCAGGGGCTTTGCCAGTGAGTCAGCTCTTCGTGTATATATATATATATGCACAATGCTCCAAAAGTTCTCTTCCAGTTCGGTTTATCATAGGCTTATCATACTTCCCTGCACTATACAGTAGGGCCTTGCTGTATATCCATCCTCCATATAAAAGCTTACGTCTGCTAACCCCACCCTCCCACTTCAGCCCTCCCCCAGCCCCCTTCCCCCCGAAACCGCCAGCTTGTGCTCGAGGTCCATGATTCTCCTTCTGTTCCCAAGATGGGTTCATTTGTGTTGTAGTTTAGATTTCACGTAGAAGTCATACCACGTGGGTTCGGTGTTTCTCCCCACCTGACTTAACCCACTCAGCTCGATGGTCCCTAGCTGCATCCGTGTTGCTGCCACGACTGTGCTCCTTTCCATGGCTGAGTGGCCTTCCATCGCATGTGTGCCCCACATCTTCCTTATCCATTCCTGCTGATGGACACTTAGGTTGCTTCCATGCTGCTATGAACATAGGGTGCCTGTAACTTTTCAAATCATATTCTTCACGTTACCTCTTGTGAGTTGGGCAGTTTCTAAAATCCCATATTCGTGTGCTGTGCGGTCCAGCGACTCGGCATTCGTAAAGGTCTGCTAAGATTTAAAATTTTAGAGCCGTATTTGTCTTTTCAGTCTTATCAGAGAATTCTCTGCACATACACACAATAAAGGGCCTCCCAGGTGGCCCTAGTGGTGAAGAACCCCCCCTTGCTAATGTAGGAGACGTAGGGACGTGGGTTCGATCCCTGGTTTGATCCCTGGGTCCGGAAGATCCCCTGGAGAAGGAAATGGCCCCCCACTCCTGTCTTCTTGCCTGGAGAATCCCATGGACAGAGGAGCCCGGGGGCTACAGTCCTGGATTTGCAAAGAGTCGGACAGGATGGAGCGGCTGCACAGCAACAACGCGTACACTGGAGCCGCGAACAGGAGGTCCTCGTGCAGCATACAGTCTCCACGAAGCTTCCCTTCTCTTTCCGCCTGAGAAGGGAGGTGAGGAGAGACTTCCGGGGTGCGGGGTGCCAGGCAGCCTTCTTCCCTGCGGCTCAGCTTCGAGCAAACACCCCTGTCCACTGTGCTGAACGCTCCAGTGTCCCCCTCGGTCCCTCTTTCCTCATCCCAGACCAAGATCCAGGGATCGCAACAAAGCCTCTAAAGGACACAGGTGTGTGATTGCTGGGGTTGGGGATCTGGGTTGATGGAGACCCCTTCTCCCTTTCCTGCCCAGAAATCACCCAGTGTGGGTCCAACACTCCCCACTTCCCCCTCCCGCGTTCACCATCTCACAGCCAGGAAAGAGGGGACTTGGGGGTCAGCATTCTGTCGTCGCCCTGACTCAGGGAGGGGCAGCTGGGAGACACCCTCGTGTCTCGCTGGCCGACGGTGCGACTGTGGGAAACTGCAGGTCTGCAGACTTTGTCTCCTCACTGATGACTTGGTTGTACCTGGCTTTTGTTTGTTTTAGTTCTTTTATGGACTCTTTCAGTCTGCTGTGTCATTTTCTGAGTGGAGTGGGGTCATACTATAGATCTGGTTACATTTCTCTTTCTCCCAGCTGCCGGCTCCCCCCACCCAATGCTCACAGTGTGTTAAAGAGAAAGTTGTGATTCTGTGAGTACCTCTAGGTCACCGCCTCTGGCTTCAGGCAGTATTCAGCATAAAGCTGTAATTATTGATTTTTTAAAATCTCATACCTCTCATATTCTAAATGCTTTCTTCTCTGTAATCACCCTGTGTGTTTTCAGTTTTCTAGCTTCATTGAGGCTTTCAACGGCTAAGTTAAAGACCTCTCTTGGTAAATGTTACGTTGCACTTGAAAATATGTGGGTTATTCTTGAACGTCTTTTGATATTGACTTCTAACATAATTCCACAGTGACGAGAACGGACTCTGATTTCAATACCTTTAGATCATGAAATTTTTGCAACTTATGTCCCTGGATATGTTCCAGTGTTTCCTGGTTTACACTCTGTGGGAATTTGAATAGAATTTGTATCCTGCTGTTGTGTGAAAGCTGTTTAAATCGTATGTTGAATTGGTTCACAGTGCTTTTCAGGTCTACCATATCCTTCTACTTCTCTGTCTATTCATTCCATTAATTTTTGAGAGTTTGATATTGAAGCTCCATATGAAAATATTAATTTACCTACTTAAAAAATAATGGTAATATACAGTGGGACTTTTCATGGAAAAAGACCCTGATGCTGGGAAAGATTGAAAGCGAAAGAAGAGGGCAACAGAGGATGAGACAGTCGGACGGCATTGCCATCTCAGTGGACGTGAGTTTGAGCAAACTCTGAGGAGCTGGTGAAGGACAGAGGAGCCTGGCGTGCTGCAGTCCACGGGGTCACAAAGAGTTGGACACGACTGAACAACTGAACAGCAAGTGGAACTACATGTAACCTTGTTCTGTATTTTCCAAGTCTCCTGTAAACGCATTATCATGCTTTCAGAACTTAAAAAAATGTAAAAGAAAGAACACACACACGAAGCAAACAAAGAATCTCATACCAAGAGATGTCAAAGCTCGGTTGAGGATGTTCTGGGCTCCTTTACCACAGACCCCCAGGACGCACAGCTTGTTGTGAGAGGATTGGAAGGACCAAGGCTGTGTGGCTGGTGGAGCAGGGTGCTGAAGAAACGTGGCTCCTCAAAGCTGGTCCATGCCCCACCCGGACGGTGGCCCTCCACATCTGGGTGCCCTCCTCCACCAGAGAGAATAAACATGGTCCCACACCTAACTAGCTGTGCTCAGGTTAACCTCTGACTTGGCAGGAGTGGTGAACCAAGCCCTCTCTGTAACAGCTGTTGGCCCGACTCAGTTTCACTTGCAAGGAGGTAGAGGAGCCGGGGGTTGGATGTCTTGTTCGTCTACACTGCGGCATGATGTTATCAGGCTGCGCAGCGGATTCTCACCTCCTTTCCGGGGTTTGCCTGGACGGTGTGCAGGCACCTCCCCCTCTTCCTTGGGTGGACATCCGAGCCGGCCGGCGTGTGCACCACGCTACACAGGTGCCGCTGTGCGGGGCCAGCACCGCAGTCCGCGTGGGTCCCCTAGGCGACAGGACGCGAGCCCCCGGATGCTGCTGCCACACCTCGAACCTGGGGTCCTCCGCCCGCCTGCACACCCGGCCGCCAGCTTCAGACCCCGACCGCGGCGCGGCCACGCACCCCTCTGATTCCTCGGTTCCCCCATCTGTGCGGTGGGGTGACCACAGCGCTTGTCTCCTTGGGTTCTGACGATTCAAGGACTTGATGGCTTTGAGTGCTTGAAAGCGGGGCCTGGGGGCTGGCACTTGGCACGCTATTGGCAGAGCCCCGTCCTCAGACCCCAGTTCCGGGGGAGACACCCCCACCTCCCCTCCTCTGGTCCCCTCGCCGGTCTGGCTGCAGACGTGGCCTCTCCGAGCCAACTTCCTCTGCCAGGCGTAGCCACACGGACCCGGGGTGCGGAAGGAGGCCCTGCCAGAGACCGCCTGCGAGGGTCACTGCTCTGCGGGCCAGAAGGGCAGGCCTCTACCTTCATCTCCAGGGCTGGCCCCTTCCGGGAGCGTTATCAGCCCCGTCCCACAAGGTGGACGCTGAGGCCTGAGCGCTTGCTCTAGGCACCCTGGAGACCATCTGGAGGCCCCGCCTCCACCAGCTGTTAATGGTTTCGTAAGGTGGGGCCCGGCTCCGGCTATAAACACCCGCGGAGTCCAGCTAGTCGCTTTCCCAGACTCCCTCGCAGCCACATGGCAGGGCCCCGTGGCCTGGGTCTTGCTGGTCCAGGGGCTAGCAGAGGGAAACGAGGGCCGTGACCGAGTGGGGTTCTGCCAGCAGAAGCCCGCCAGGCTCGGGCACTTGATGCGCAGGAGCCCAGGGGAACTCACCCTGTCACCTCTCAAGGGCTCATCGAGTCTCTAGGCTCAAGGACAAGGAACCAAGCCCTGGGCTGTGCCGACTCCCAGGGCCCTGCCAGCCGGGAGGGGCCCCGGTGGGGCCCACCATGCCCCTCCCCGACGACTGCTTGGACAGAACGCAGGCACCAGCGGCTGCACAACTCGTCAGCGGCTTTATTAACACTCTCCAGACGCTGGTCAGCGGCGGTCTCCGGCACCTGTCCTCCTCGGGCCTGCCTGACAGGCCGGTCGCAGCGCAAGGACCCACAGCTCGGATACCCCTGCTGGAACCTGGTCGTCCTGTCGGAGCCATGCCGCGATCCACCCGTCCTGGGAGCGGCAAGGGGCGGTCTCCCCGGGCGGGACGAGACGCAGTCCCCTCCCTGCAGACTCCTCCAGCCCGGGACCCCGCCCCTGCCCAGGTCCTCGACTGGGCTCCGGGTGGGGAGGGCTGCAGAGGCGTCCTCGCAACGCAGAGACTGCGAGGACGAGGACGGGGCGGGGGCTGACCCAGAGACTGAAGTTCGGGGCATCGCGCGACAGGGCTCAGGCACCGGGGTGCGGAGCCAGGGCAGAGGCGCCGGGCGCGCGGCCGGAGCTACCCCAGGGGCCAGGGCGGGAAGGGCGCGGCGCCCTCTGCACCCGGGGCTGCTCCGCCCGCGCCGGCCGCACGCCCGTGGGTGCGCTGGTGGCGGAGCACGTGCTCGCGGCGCCCGAAGCCCTTGCCGCACTGCCAGCAGGCGAAGGGCCGGGCGCCCGAGTGCGTCTTGCGGTGGCGCACCAGGTGCTCGCGCCAGTAGAAGGTCTTGCCACACTCGCAGCAGGCGTGCGGCTTCTCGCGCGCGGGCAGCGGGCGCAGAGCCGGGCCCGGGCCGCCAGGGTGCGTGCCGCGGTGGCGCCGCAGGTGCTCCTTGCGCCGGAAGGCCTTGCCGCACTCGGGGCAGGCGTGCGGCTTCTCGCCTGAGTGGCTCTGCCGGTGGCGCAGCAGGTGCGCAGGCTTCAGCGAGGCCTTGCCGCAGTCGGGGCAGGACGTGGTGCCCGGGGCCGCCAGGAAGGCGGGCAGGCCGGGCGCAGGCGGGGCTGGCGGCGCCGGCGGGGGGCTGCCCGGCTCCTGCTTGTAGGGGCGCGCGGCCTGGGCGTCTGCCGTCGCCGGTTCCTCAGTCCTGGGGGCCGCATCTCCTACAGGTAAAAGCGCAAAATCAGGACGGCCACGGACTGGCTCATGGATGCTGGGGCCAGGATAGTTCATGGATGGGGCGTGAACCAACAGGTGCAGGGGCGGAGGGCAGGGTGGTCACGGCCTGGATGGACTGGCAGGGGGATAAATGGGCGCTGGGGGTGCATAAGCTGGGTGGGTGGACGCACTGGTTGACGGGTGGGGCACTGGAAAGGCTGGTTCAAGGATCGGGGAACAGGACGGCTCATGGATGGGGGGGTGGACAGACTGGTTGATGGAGGCTGGACCAGCTGGCTCAGGGATGGGGGGGGCGGGTGGACAGACCAGTTCACGGATGGGGGGAGAGGATGGTTCATGGGTGGGGAGGTGGAGAGACTGGTTCATGGGTGGATGGGGGTGGGCGGAAGGACTGGTTGATGGATGGGGAGTGGGCTGGGGGAAGGATGGATGGGCCGGCAGGTGGGGAAAGACAAGCTGTGAGGGGATGGACAGAGGCTGCCAACGAGGCGCCTGGTGAGAACCAGGGTGCAAAGCCGGGGTCAGGCTGCCGGGACACAACCCTGGCCCAGCAGGCGCCCATCCCGGGTGGGTTAGTCTCTTCTGTGCCGGGCCTCCAGCTGCAGGGAAAGGCTGGTGACGCCGGGGTCTCGAGGCCGCCACCGGAGGTCAGCACTGCAGGCGCTCCCGTCCTGTCTGACCCCCGGCCCCGTGTGCCGGGCCCTCCGGGGCGGGGTCCGGCACGAGAGGGTTGGTCCACTGAACGCGTGAGTGACGGGCAAGTGGGGAGCGTGGTGCGGAAGGAGGGGCTGCTCACCTGAGGGCGTCGCCCCACCAGCTTCCTCTCCCACGCAGACCCCGGAGCCTCTGGTCGCATCCTGAGGCGCCCTTGTCGCTGGTCCCTGGAACCAGAGACCCCACGTCCAGCTGAGAAGCTGGAGCCCCGCCACCTGCCCTCCGGGTCCTGCCGCGGGCTCTGAGGGCAGCGGCCGCCGGGCTGGGGTCCTCCATGGACAGGCTCGTGGAGGCCCACATGGCGAGGCCTGAGACCTCCCACCGAGCACCTCGGCAGCGGGTCCTCCAGCCCCCGGCAGCCTCCTGAGGGGCCCGGGTGGGCGCCCCTCACTCCCGACCCACGGGGCCGGCGGAGACCAGGAGTGCTTACTACTCTGAGCCACTGCGCTTCGGGCGGTTTGTTATCCGACAGGCAGACCACTGATGGAGCCGCTTTAATCCTGCTTTTAGCCTCGATGCCCTGTGCCAGCTCCAAGACAAAATGCAGAGGGAAAACACAGAGGCTATTTTCAACTCAGCACCAAATTAAGCAGCTTTTCCCAGCTGTCCCGCGGACGGCTCTGAGCAGTGTGGCACAGCCAGAGGCCCATGCTTGAGAGACAGCCTCAGACCCACAACTTCTGGCTCCTTTATGCTCTGGTCGCGGCTCCTCGAGGAGTCTGTGTGGAGTCGTTTCTCCTGGAAAGGCCTCCTGGTGGAGTCACTGTCACTGGACTGCCTCCCCAGGTGGCTCAGTGGGCAAGAATGTGCCCACCAATGCAGGATTCGTGGGTTCCATCACTGGGTCAGGAGTAGGAAATGGCCACCCACAGCAGTATTCTCGCCTGGAGAATCCCACGGACAGCTCTGCGGCAGGGAGAAACTGGCCCCAGGACAACGTTCAAATGCGCGGGAGGCCAGTCACACTACAGCCCCGAGGCTGCAGGGCTGAGCCTCTGGGCGCAGCAGGACCCGGGCTGCCCCAGGAGGCCTGCCCTCTGCCCCCGTCTGCCGGGCAGGGAACACTGGGCCAGCTGGTCCCGCCAGACTGGGTCCTGAGGCCACGCCGGGCGCTCTGAGGACCTAACTCACGGCGGAGGCTCCGGCCCATGCGGGCAAGCACCCACATGCGGCTGAAGCGCGCCGCACCTCCTGGCGGGAAGCTCGGGAGCACTCCAGCTGGCATTCCTCCGTGAGTCCCGCCATAGGCTGTCGCCCAGGGCTGGCGCTGCCCCCTGGGTCCCGGCAAGACCCTCCTGGCCTCTCCCTGCCGCCGCTCCTCAGCAGTTAACCCGTGTCCTTCGGCTAGGACCAACCACAGCTGTGGGCAGGGCAGGGTCAGTCCTCAGGGTGGTCCAGGGACCCTGAACTTGAATCAGTCATCAGAAGGGTGGGCCTGGGGCAGTGTTAGTCGTGTCCAACTCTCTGAAACCCCTTGGTCTGCAGCCCGGTAGGCTCCTCTGTCCTTGACCGTCTCCTGAAGTTTGCTGAAGGTTGTCTGTGCACCCACCGTCCCTTACCACCAAGGCAGGCCTGACCCTTCCCCCCACTGCCACCATACCATGGACCTCAGGGTTCGTGGAGCCTGTTGGGGGTGTCTCCATGGGGAGCCTGGTGGAGGGCTGGGGGCAGGGGGCAACCATGGGGGGAGGGGGAGGACCCGGGGGGGGGGGTGAGCAGGGGGGGGGAGGGATGGGGGTAAGGAGGGAAGGGACAGGGGAGGGGACAGGGGTGAGCGTGAGGGGAGAGGGAGGAGGGACGGGGGCGAGGGAGGAGGGACCCAGGGTGGAGGGGGGCAGGGGGCTGGCATGGAGGAGGGAGAGAAGGGACCCAGGGCGGAAAGGGGAGAGGTGAGCTTGGGGGAGGGGGAGGAGGGACCCAGGGCAGGGGGGGGAGGGAGCGTAAGGGAGGGGGAGGAGGGACAGGGTGGGTAGGGATGGGGGTAAGGAGGGAAGGGACAGGGGAGGGGACAGGGGTGAGCGTGGGGGAGGGAAGACGAGGGACCCAGGGCGGAGGGGGGGAGGGGGTGAGCGTGGGAGAGGAGGGGGACCTGGGACCCGGGAGCAGGCGGAGGGCGGACCCCGGGCTCACCCACAGCTCCTCCAGCAGCGCCACGGCCTCCTCGCCGCTCTGCGGCCGGCGGCTGCACACCCAGGCCTGCACCTCGGTGGGCAGCGCGCTCAGGAACTGCTCGAGCACCAGCAGCTCCAGCATCTGCTCCTTGGTGCGCACCTCAGGCCGCAGCCAGGCCCGGCAGAGCGCGCGCAGCAGCCCCAGAGCCTCGCGGGGCCCCGGGGCATCGCCCAGGTGGAAGTGGCGGAAGCGGTGCCACGGCGAGTCGGCGGTCAGGCCCTCGGCGGCGCCTCGCTCCTGCTTCACGGGGCCCAGGCCCAGCGCCTCCATGCGGCCGGTGGCGGGGTCACGGCGCCTGCGGGGAGAGGCCGCGGTCAGAGCGCCCTCCGGCAGGGGCCCCACGTGGGAGGGCTAGCCGCCCCATCCCGTGCCTCAGTTTACCCCCCGCCCCCCGAGATGAAGGGCTCGCCCGCCGCTTGTGGGCCCGTCCCCACTCTCCCCCACTCCTGCGTCCTCCCCGCGAGGACCCAGCGAGGCCGCTGGTGCCCAGGCACCCGGGCCTTGTCATCAGCACCTCCTATGCTGGTGGTCGCACCCGATGCTACACCCCGGAGGCGGAGGCTGCCGGCTCCCCAGCGCTCCGCGCCCCGCCTCTCCCTCACTGACCAGGGTGGACACGAGCGTCCCCCTCCACCCTGGGGGCTCAGGTGGACGCTCCGGCCCCAACATGACTGTACGTGGGGCTGGGGCTTCGCGGAGGATGTGGAGGTGAAGTCGTGGTGGGGCCCCAGGGTGTGGCTGTCTTCACAGGACAGGGCAGCTCTGCCCCTGACCTGGGGGGACACAGCGGGAAGGGAAGGCAGGGTTCGCAGGCCGGGGAGAGGCTCTCCCCACATGCGCCCACCTACACTGATCCCGGCCGGATCCCCGCCTTCCCAGCCACAAGGAGCAAGTGTCTGTGGTTGAAGCCGCCTGGTCTGCAGTGGTCAGGCCTCGACACTCACAGGGCACCCGGGCACAATCTGGGAGCTGGGAGACGCTGGGGACTGACTGTAAGGCCCTCCACCCTCCCAGTGGAGTCACTGGACTGTCTTCCCAGGCAGCTCAGGGGTCAAGAAGCTGCCTGCCAATGCAGGAGACGCAGGAGACCCGGGTGCGATCCCCGGGGAGAAAATGGCAACCCACTCCAGTGTTCCCACCCAGGGAGCCCTGTGTCCCCCCGCTTCCTCGTCCCTTTCCCAAAGTGCGGGACACAGGCAGGCAGGGGCCTCGGTCCTAAGGACTGAAGACACAGAGCAGGGCTCCAGGGCGGGGCGATCTTGAATGGTCTGGGGACATTTCTGATGGCCAGATGGGGGTGCTGGGAGCGGCACAGCTGGCATCTAGCCAGCGGAGGTGGGGATGCTGCGGGGGACCCTGCAGGGACCAGAACGGCCCCACCCCAACAGAGAAGGACGCAGCCCCCAAATAAACCCTGCCTGGAACCACGGTCCCCGAACAGTCCAGGGACCCTGGAGTTCCTTCAGGGCTACCTCGAGGTGACAACACGCTTCCTGACTGAGTTACCAGTCCCTTCCCCGCCTTCCCTCCTGAGCATGTGGTAGGCCCCCCACCCCCACCCCGGGCCTCAGCAGAGAGCAGAGGCGGCCGTGGGAACCCAGCTGTTCGGGTCACAGAGATGTGCAAAGACAAGTGATGCCATGCTTCCAACTTTTCGTTGGGAAGACACGGTTATTCTTCGTTTAAAAACCGTTATGGGGCATGGGAAAAACTGGGAGATTCGGATTAACACATACACACTACCACGTACAGAACAGAGAACTGATCCGAAGCTAGTGAATAGCGCCGGGAACCATACACGAAGAGAATCCATAGAAGAGTGGACATGTGCACGTGTAACTAATTCACTTTGCTCTACAGCAGAAACACACTAGTGTAAACCAACTATTCGTGCGTGCGTGTTAAGCTGCCTCAGTCGCGCCGACTCTTCGGGACCCCACGGGCTGTAGCCCGCCAGGCTCCTCTGTCCGCGGAATTCTCCAGCAAGAAGACTGGAGGGGGTTGCTAGTTCCTCCTCCGGGATCACCCCCACCCGGGACTGAACCCACATCTAGGTCTCCTGCACTGACACATGGGTTCTTTACCACTAGTGCCACTTGGGAGGCCCCTTAAATCAGCTATGAAAGTGAGTCGCTCAGTCGTGTCCGACTCTTTGCCACCACATGGACTCTACAGTCCATGGAGTTCTCCAGGCCAGAACACTGGAGTGGGCAGCCGTTCCCTTCTCCAGGGGATCTTCCCAAGGCAGGGGTCGAACCCAGGCCTCCCGCATTGCAGGCAGATTCTTTACCAGCTGGGCCACCAGGGAGGCCCTAAGTCAACTGCACTCCAATAAAAAAGAAAAAAAAATTAAGAGAAAAAAAAGTGCTATTTGTGTTAACATGTGGAAAAATCAACTATCGCTATTTCTAAATGCATTAATTACTATTATGAGATTTTCTCAGCCTTCCCTTCTGAGATGACACAGATGTGAACAAGTGCTTTTAAGATATAAAGGGGTCCTGAGCTTAAAACCTTTGAGACCACTGGCCCACAGCCTGTTTTTAAATTAAAGTTTTACTGGTGCACAGCTGTGCGCATCTGCTGGGCAGGGAGGATCCTCTCAGACTTAAGCTGGCTTGATCAGCCAGCTAGCAAGCGGCAGGGACTGAACTCACAGCTGCAAGCGGAGCAGCACAGGGACAGAGTGGGAGACGGGGATTAGCAGACACAAAGTGGTATACACAGGACAGAGCAACACGGCTCCACTGCGCAGCGCAGGACCCCAGTCCATCACGATGCGGTTCAGCATCAGTCCTGCGATGGACCAACATGGAAAAGAGCAGGAAACAACGCCGCAGCGGTGCATAACTGAATCACGTCGCTGGACAGCAGAAATGAACACTGTGAGTCAACGAAACCTCCATAAAGTTTAAAGAAAATGCAAAAAAGGGGGAGCGAGGTTCCAGAGGCAGGGGACATGTGCATGCCTGTGGCTGATGCACGCTGATGTATGGCAGAAGCCAACACAATATTATAAAGCAATTATGCTTCAATTTAAACAAATTATTAAAAATAGTTGCAAAACAAAATAAACGTTTAAAAAAAGATAGAAAAAATAAATGAGAAGGCTCCGGATGGAGCGTGCTTGCCTGGCTGCCACTTTTAACCTGGCCAGTGTTTCGCAGCCTCTTTCACCCGGATGCCACCAGGGCCTCCCCAACTGTGGCAACCAAAAATGTGTCCCGGAAACGGTCCACGACTCCCCGGCGGCGAGGGCAAGGGTACAGTGGGCCCTGCCGGGGAGCCACCGGTCCACTGGACTAATATTTACTCAGACCAAAGGGCCACCTTCCCAGCGAGTCGTCCTAGGACAAGGCACGCCACCTTTTACGCTCTGAATCTTCCGTCCCCGGGGCTACAAAATGGGGAAAGTCGGACCAACCTAGACGTCTCAGGAAGTCAAGACGAACGGAAAACTGCGGGGCGCGCGCGGGGGCGCCAAGCCAGCCTTCCACCAGCCTCCGCCCTGCCCACTCCCGTCACTCTGTGCGGTGCCGGGGACACCGCTTCCAACAAAAGCGCCGGCGCTGCACCCAAGCACCCGGGGAGCAGGGGCTGGAAGGGGAAATAGAAGGCGGGCGGCAGGGCCGCCGCAGACGACCAGGAGAGCAAACAGCCCTGCAGCGCGGCGCGCCCACCAGTCAGGCTGTCGGGGGGAGAGGGGGGCACGCGTCCCCAAGCAGGAGAGAAAGGAGGGCAGCTGACCCCGGCCCGGGGAAGGCGCAGCTCCGCCGAAGTGCCGCCCAGCTTGCAGAGACCCGCGCGCCGGAGGGCCGCCCGCACCCCGCCCGCGCCGGGCCCGCCCCCTCCCCGGAGCCCCTTTCCGCAAACCTCTCCGACCCGGTCCGTCCCCACCGGCGCCCCCAGACTCCCAGGCAGGGCCCAGCCCCCGCCCCCGCCAGTCCCCTCCCCCTCCCCGCTCCGACCTTCCCGCACCCAGCCCCTCTCCTCTTCCTACTCTCCCCACCCCGCCGCGGCGTTCTCCGCCCCCGGGAGCCGCAACCCCCTCCCCCCCCCGCCCCTCCCCTCCCCTCCTCTCCCGCCCCTCCCCTCCTCTCCCGCCCCGCCCCTCCCCTCCCGCCCCTCCCCTCCCCTCCCCTCCCCTCCCCTCCCGCCCCGCCCTCCCGCCCCTCCCCTCCCCTCCCCTCCCGCCCCGCCCCTCCCCGCCCCGCCCCTCCCCTTCCGACCCTCCCCCGCCCCGCCCCTCCGTCTTCAACTCTCCCCGCCCCCCGGCGTTCTCCGCCCCTCCCCCACCCTCCCCCTCCCCCATCCGTCCCCCTCCCTCTCGACTCTCCTCAGCCCCGGGACCCTCACCCCCGCCCCCTTCCCTCCCCTCCCCCTCCAACTCTCCTCGGCCCGCCGTTCTCCGCCGCCCTCCCTCTTACTTCCCCTCCCCCTCCCCGCCCCGCGCCGTTCTCCGCCCCCGGGACCCGCACCCCTCCCCCTTCCCGACGCCCCCACCCCCGTTCGCGCTCCCAGCCCCCGGCCCCCTGTTCATCCCTCCCCCACCTCCGCCGTTCCCCCCTCCTCGGGCCCCCCGCCGGCCCCCTCCCCGAAGCTCATCCCGCCGGGCCCCTCCGACGCCTCCCTCCTTGCCCCCCTCGCTCACCTCACTCTCCCGGGTGAGGCCCCCCAAGCCCCCTCGGCACCTCGCGCATGCGCACAGCGCTCACCAGGACTCCATGCCCCGGCAGGCTTTGCGCCAAACGCGCCTATCCCCCTCCCCCCAACGCTCCCAGACGCCCCGCGGCCGCTTCCCCCCGGCAACTACCCCGCCGCTCTCACCCAGAACAACATCTCCCAGGGAGCACCGCGGCGAAGGCGGCCTCTCATTGGCTCTAGCCTCGGCAACCTCCCCCCCCCCCCCCCCATGACCGTCCCGGAAGGCGCTGCCGGCGCCAGAACTACATTTCCCAAGATGCACCGAGGCGCCGCCAGGTTTTGGACTACATTTCCCACAACACACACACACGGGTCCTCGCCCGGGCCCGCGCGAGGCACCCCCACCACCCGACCCCGGGCAGGCGCAGGCGCGCCGAAGGGGCCGAGGGAGGAGGAGCCGGGGTGGCGTTGCCATGGAAATCGGAGCGGCCGGTCCGGAAATGGGGCCCCTGCCGCCCAGAAATCCGTCGGCGGGGAGGAGGCGCCGAGCCGGAGCTCCGCGCCAATCAGAGCTGCGCGCTGCGTCTCCTTGACAACGGGCCGCGCGTCACCCTCCCTCCCCGCCCCGAGCGGACGCAGCTGGGTTCGAGTTGGCCACGCGGCCGCGGCGGGCCCGGCCAGGGCGCCCTGTTCTGCCGAGTGAGCCTGGTGCGCGGGTCCTAGACTTCGCTTGCCTCCTCGCCTTTGAGTCGGGGAGCGGGCTGTCTGCAAGGTCTCGACTGGCCTCCGGGGTCCGGGCCGCAGCCTCCCCATCTCAGACCCGGGAAGGAGATGCACAGACGGGCGCAAGACCGAGGCCGGCCGGGAGCCGCGCGGACCCCGGGCCCAGTCGTCGCCCGGGGCCACACCTCGTGTCCTCGGGAAGGGTGAGGCGGACACGCCCCTCTCCCCCACCTCCGCCTCCGCCTCCGGGGCTGGTGCGCCGACGGGCTGAGACAGTGGCTGGCGCGGAATCAGCGTTCACCAGACGGACACTTTCCCCCTGGTCTCACAAGTGGTCAGTGGCTGAGTCAGAACCTGCTGTCCGAGAGCGGCGTGAAAACCACCCTCCTCACTGTGGCCTCACGGACCTTGGCCCACCGCTCCCCTCTTGCCCAGTGGGTTCCAGCCACACCGGAGTCTCCTGCTGACCTTTGTTCCCACTCACTTCCGATTGCCCACTCGACGTCTCCAGTTGGAGTTTTTAAAGAGGCATTTCAGACCTTGAGGTGGACAGAGGAGACTGTTTCGCCCCTCCCCCCTGGCAAAGAAACTTGCTTTCGCCCCAGTTTTCTACAGTCTTAGGAAATGAGTCTAAAGGACTTCCCTGGTGGTCCAGGGTCCAGTGGTTAAGACTCCACGCTTCCACTTCAGGGGCATGGTTTCGATCCCCGATGGGGGAACTAAGATCCCACAAGCCACGCAGTACAGTTTAAAAAAAAAAAAACAAACAAAAAACAGTTGGGTGGCATTTAGGACATTCACATCGTTGTACAAACCATCACCACCGTCCATCTCTAAAACACTCCTTATCTTGCCAAACTGAGACCGGCCGCACTCGACTCGTTCCCCTGCCTCAGCCCCTGGCAGCCCCCATTCTACTTTCTGCCTATGAATGTGAATATTCTAGGCACTTCATGTAAGTGGAATTATACAGTACTTGCCTCTTGTGACTAGTATATTTCACTTAGCATAATGTTTACCCCTATCGTGGCAGGTGTCACATTTTCCTTTTTTTTTTTTAAGGCTGAGTAATATCCCATTGTATGAATAGACCACATTTTGTGTATCCATTCCTCAGAAGGCTCTTCCTAAAACTTAAACCTTTGGACTTCCTTGGTGGTCCTGTGGTTAAGACTCTGAGTTTCCACTGTAGGGGGCACGAGTCCAATCCCTGCTTGGGGAACTAAGATCCTGCATGCTCCCTGGCAAGGCAAACAACAACAGCTTAAAACCTTGACCCTGGCCTGCAAGTTCCCACAAAATAGGACCCCTTCATAGACCCAGGATTCCTCCAGCTTTGGGGCAAATCAGGAGTGCGAGGGCTTGCCCAGCAGAGTAAGGAGTCAGTAGATAAACATTCCCTAGTGGGCTTCCGTGGTGGCTCAGACGGTAAAGAATCTGCCCACAGTGTAGGAGACCTGGCTTCGATCCCTGGGTTGGGAAGATCCCCTGGAGAAGGGCATGGCAACCCGCTCCAGTATTCTTGCCTTGAGAATCCCCAAGGACAGAGGAGCCTTGCTGGCTGCAGTCCATGGGGTCGCAGTCTGACACGACTGAGTGAGTAAGCGCAGCAGAGATAAACATTAGCTAATTTTCACTTTACCTATGGTTGAGCCTGGAGAAGGCATGGCACCCCACTCCAGTGTTCTTGCCTGGAGAATCCCAGGGACGGGGGAGCCATCTATGGGGTCACAGAGAGTCGGACACGACTGAAGTGACTTAGCATAGCATAGCATGGTTGAGTCAGTAAGGAAAGCGTGCCCAATCCAGACGCCAAGTTCACCACACCCCACCCCCAGCCTGCTGCCATGTAATGAAATACCCTGTTTCACCACAGAATCTCCTCTGCTTATCCCTTGTCTGATTCCTGTGTGCTGGGCACTTGTATATTATTGTTAATATAAAGACAGATGATGGGGCAGGCTCAGGACACGGGCAGGGTTGGGGAGAAAGGACGGCAGATTCCGGGTCCATCTGGAGCTTCAGTGTCGCACAGTGGGTGTGTCAAGGTTCAGAATCCCCTCCAGCACCATCACACACACACACACACACACACACACACACACACCACCTCCCTAGCTACAACACGTCAGTGTTTTCATCTGAACTGTAGGTGTTTTCATCTGAGCTGTAGGTGACCTAGCACGCAGATGTATTCCCAGGTGGTGCTAGGGGTAAAGAATCTACTTGCAATGTAGAAGACACAAAAGACATGGGTTCGATCCTCAGGTTGGGAAGACCCCCTGGAGGAGGAAATGGCACCCCACCCCAGTGTTCTTGCCTGGAGAATCCCATGGACAGAGGAGCCTGGCGGGCTGCAGTCCATGGGGTGATAAAGAGTCTGTCAGGACCGGGGGGCTGAGCACACAGACCGCCTTCAGATTCCTTATACATATGCATATATGTCAGTATGATGATTTGGCTGCTCCGGGCTCGGCTGTGGCATGCAGGGTCTTCGCTTGCGGTGCGCAGGCGCTCCAGCTGTTGCACACAGGCTCTAGAGTGTACTGTGCTATGGTGGCCAGGCAGGGCTTAGTTCTCCATGGTATGTGGGGTCTTAGTTCCCCAACCAGGGATCAAACCCGTGTCCCCTACATTGCAAGGTGGATTCTTAACCACTGGACCACAGGGAAAGTCCCATCTTCAAATTCTCTATTTTTTTGGGGGGGGGGGTGTAACTTGAGGTATTTTAGTGTTAAAAATGGAGAAGGTGATGGCATCCCACTCCAGTACCCTCGCCTGGAAAATCCCATGGACAGAAAAGCCTGGTAGGCTACAGTCCATGGGGTCTCGAAGAGTTGGACACGACTGAGCGACCTCACTTTCACTTTTCATTTTCATGCATTGGAGAAGGAAATGGCAACCCACTCCAGTATTCTTGCCTGGAGAATCCCAGGGACAGGGGAGCCTGGTGGGCTGTCCTCTATGGGGTCGCACAGAGTCGGACACGACTGAAGCGACTTAGCAGCAGCAGTAGCAGCAGTGTTAAAAAAAATGAACACCAGTGATATTAAAGAATATCACTTCAAGTATATTTCAGGTGCCCTTTGAGATAAGAAAATATTGTGAAAATCTGCATTTGAAGTTGACTTTGGTAGACGCTAGACCCATCTTCAAATTCTTAATGCTTTTTTTTTTTAGCGTGACGCTCTGCATTTTCACTGTTCACTGGGCCCACAAATTAAGTAGCTATTCGCATAACATCGCCTTGATGAGTTACGAAGTACCCACACATGGCGGCCGTTTCTCCAGTGCTCAGGTGTACTGTCGTTATGGGCAAGGAATAGAATAAAAGGACTCTCTGGATGTCTTCCCTCCATTTCTTCACCCAGTACTATCGTACCTACTAATCAGTGATCAAGTCACATGTCACCTCCTCCAAGAAGCCCTCCCAGACCATGCCCACTGCAATAAACCTGGACGAAGGGCCTCATCTGAGCCTCCACAGTGTCCCTCCTCTCTCCGCCTCTGTGGGTGTGTGGCTGCCCCGCCCGCCCTCTGGTGAGGAACTCATCAACACAGATCCAGTGGTTGCCAGCTCCTCGCTTGGGGCCTGCTCTTGAAAAGAGTAAATAAGCAGGGGAGGAAAGAAATTCTTACCCTACTTCCCAGGCCCGAGGGAAAGAATTCCTTTGGCAGCAAACCTAACCGTACCCCACCAAAGCTCCCCGGCTCCTTTGTAGCACCAATATAATTATTACTCAAAATAATAATTAACGCTTTCTTTCCGTCTGGTCTTTAAAGTAAGGAGATCCAGCAGGGCGGCGAGGGCATTGAGCTCTCCCCTGGGTCTTTGGCCCTGCCCTGAGCGCCCAGGAGGCTCAGGTAACGTTCCTGAATAAACAGGTGACAGATGAGCCCCTGAACAAGGGAGGGGACAAGTCCTGGGATGAACGGGGCAGTCTGCACCCCACCTCGAGGGCTCCGGGGCAGGGAGTGGGGGCTGAATTCGAGAGTTAGTCATCCTCCCCTTAGGAAACACTCAGGATAAATAAGGAAATTAGGAATGAATTGCTTAATGATGGGATCACGTTGCCCCCATTATGTTATTTCACCGGCACCCTCACCCAGGGCAGAAGGCAGAGCAGATCAGAGCATGAGCCCATTTTACAGTCGGGAGAACTGAGGCCCTGCGAGGTGAGTGGGCTTGGCCCAAGTGACACAGTGGGAGAGAGGTGGGGGGCGGGGGGGCTCGATCCAGGCTTTAGGAACTGCAGTGGAGGGTGGGGTGCAGGCTCTTCGTTGGCTGGAATACACGCCCCGCCGCCACCCCTCCTTTCGTGGGTGTAGAGATAGTCAGCAGGGCATACAGCAAGAGGTTTAATTTTTCACCACTCTGGAGGCTCGAAGTCCAAGATCACGGTGTTGTGGAGCCCTGTACCAAGGTCCCAGGACTGAAATCCAAGCCCCATAGCAGCTGTGGCCGTGAATCTACAGATCTAAACGGCCAATTCCCTGACCCCAGGCTGTTCAGCCGCTAAGTCATCTCCAGCTCTTTGCAACCCCATGGACTGCAGCTTGCCAGGCTCTTCTGTCCTCCACTGTCTCCTGGAGTTTGATTAAACTCATGTCCATTGAGTCTGTGATGCCATCCAACCACCTCAATCCTCTGTCATTCCCTTCTCCTGCCCTCAATCTTTCCCAGCATCAGGGTCTTTCCAGTGAGTGAGGTCTTCGTATCAGGCGGCCAAAGTATTGGAGCTTCAAGTTCAGCACCAGTCCTTCCAATGAATATTCAGGGTTGATTTCCTTTAGGATTGACTGGTTGGATCTCCTTGCTGTCCAAGGGCCTCTGAACAGTCTTCTCTAGCACCACAGTTTGAAAACATCAATTCTTTGGGGCTCAGCCTTCGTTAGGGTCCAACTCTCACATCTATACATGACTACTGGCAAAACCACAGCTTTGACTAGACGGACCTTTGTTGGCAAAGTGATGTCTCTGCTCTTTAATACGCGGTCTAGGTTTGTCACGGCTTTTCTTCCGATCTTCCTGATCCCATATTAGGTGAAATGCCCACCCTATTACTCACCCTGTCGCGTCCTAACCGATCACCTAATGCCACCCTTCCAGTCTATAAACACCGACTACTCGCTCATGAGAGGTTAGCTCTCCCTTGAGCCGGCCCCCTATTCCAACAGTGTCACCCGCTCTAACAAACTTTATCCTTCTCTCATTCTGCCTCATGTCTGGAAATTCTTTTCCAACCCATGCACAGACCAGGACAGGTGTCGTCAGACTTGGCTTCTTGCAAGTCCTGACTTTGAGTACTTGTTTGGCATAAACCCATTTACTTAGTCGGAGAGTTCGAAAGTATGGAATTCGACTACTTTTGGGGGTTTTAACTGGAGTAGTTGCTTTACAATGTTGCATTAGTTTCTGCTAACAGCAAAGTGAATGGGCTCTATGTGTACATATGTCCCCTCCCTCTTGAGCCTCCCCCCACCCTTCTAGGTCATCAGAGCGCAAGCTCTGTGCTACAGAGCATCTTCCTGCTGACTATCTATCTGACACTTGATCGTGTACGAACCTCAGTGTTGCTATCTCAGTCCCCCCTCCCCCTTTCCGAGTCCAAGGATGGACTACTTTTTAAGAAAATAATAATAGTTTTTCGTTTCATTGGTCAAGAGAGAATCCCAGCCAAACCCAGAAATAACATTCTTGTAAATATGAGATACGGGTCCCTGTGGGAAGTGGCCGTTCCCCAGAACCACTTATTCTGGGATGCTGAGACCCTCGTGTGCTGTTCATCGGCATTCCACAGAGCCCCCGACACACACATGCACACACACACACGCACACACATACACACAGTGCAGCCTGGAGAGGCGCTGAGAATGACCACCTGGGAGATCTTAGTTCCCCGACTAGGAATTGAACCTGGGTAACCTGGCATCCCGGGTGGCTCAGTGATAAAGAACCCGCCTGCTGACGCAGGAGATGCAGGTTGGATCCCTAGGTTCAGAAGATCCCCTGCAGAAGGAAATGGCAACCCACTCCAGTATTCTTGCCTGGAGAATCCCATGGATAGAGGAACCCGGTGGGAGTCAGGGAGACAGTAGGGGGATCAGATGCCGAGCCAGCAGCCCCAAGTTTATCTTCTGTCCTGTGAGAATGTCGGGAAAAACTGCCAGACATAAATAAACGTTTATTTTTAAACGAACTCTTCCGGCAACAAGAGAGTGTTCCCTTTTAAACCTCATAATCATTCGGAATTTACGCTGAACTTTTTATAGCTCTGGGAACAACCCGCCAGTCTAAGAGGAAAGTTTAATGGGTTTTATAGTTTGTTTACACCAACCAACGCCTGCGCCTGCCCCCACCTCTCGTTAACTTTCTCCTGACGGTTTTGCATTTGCCAAACCAGGTCTCGCTGGAAATGAACTGCAATCTAGAGGATCTGAATGTATTTTGCTTCTTCAGTAATAAGGATCCTACTTTATTTTGTAATGAAATGTATTAAAAGCTGGTTGGATTTATAGTTAAGGAGGTCTTTGGGGGGTTTTGCTGTGTCTTATTTATTTCTCTGGTCCATCTTTTCCCCCTTGGGTGTCAAGCGTGTTAGGAAGGGCAGTGAATAACCAATTCAGTCTCACTCGGGGATTCTTACTCTTTTACAGATGGAGTTAGAAAAGCCTGTTAAGGAGACACATGTCGTTCCTTTTCTGAGAACCTGTTTATTTATCTGGCTGTGCTGGGCCGTCTTTGCCGCGGGAAGGCTTTTTTGTATTGTGGTGTGTGGGCTCCTCATTCCGGCGGCTTCTCTTGTTGGGGAGCGCGGGTTCCGGGGAGCACGGGCTTCTGTGGTCGTGGCACGTGAGCTCAGTAGTGGGGGCACACGGGCTTAGTTGCCCCGAGACCTGTGGGATCTTCGTTCCCAGACCAGGGATAGACCACATGTCCCCTGCTCTGGAAGGCATATTCTTAACCACGGAAGCATCAGGGAAGTCCCCATGTTTCCTTTAGAAAGGAAGTTGCCATGGTCTGGATATTCACGTCTCCCCAGCATTTCTGTTGAAATCCTAATGTGGCCGGATGCCTTGGTGTGTGGGGGGGAGGTCTCTGAGAGGTGATTAGGTCATGAGGGAGGTGCCCTCAGGTACCAGAATTAGCGCTTTTATAAAAGGGACCCCAGAGAGCTTGCTAGACCCTTACACCATCCGAGGCCACATCGAGAAGGTGCTGGCTGTGAGCCAGGAAGGTGGTGGTGGTGGGGGGCCTTCACCCGAAGGCAACCGTGCTGCAGCCTTGACCTTGGACATCTAGCTTCCAAAGCTGTGAACAATGCATTTCCATTGTGGAGAAGTCACGCAGGCTGCGGTGTTCTGATAGCAGCCTGAATGTACTAGAACAAGACTGATACATTCGTGTGTGTGTGTGTGTGTGTGTGTGTGTGTGTGCACGCATCTTCCTCTATCTTTCACATCTGTGTGTGCTCAGTTGCTCAGTTGTGTCTGACTCTTTGTGACCCCAGGGACTATAACCTGCCAGGCTCCTCTGTCCACGGAACTCTCCAGGCAAGAATACTGGAGTGGGTTGCCATTCCCTTCTCCAGGGGGACTTCCCGACCCAGGGATCAATCCCAGATCTCCTGTGTTGGCAGGCAGATTCTTCACTATCTGAGCCACCAGGGGAGCAGAGGAGTTGTTTCATGGGATTATTGGGAGGACTAGTTGAGATCAGGTAAGTGAAGAGCCCAGCACTGTCCCCATGGACACACTTTAGCTGATGTTGTTAACTCCTTGCACAGTGATGAAGCTAAGGTGAGGAAGCGCCTGTGAAGCACCCAGCATGCCCACCTGTCACCAGCCTGGACCCTTCCTTGACACCTTCACTATTCTCCCAGTATCCATTCCCTTGTCTCCGGTAACTGCACCCAGTTTTCCTGGGGAGCCAAATGGGTCACCTCTTCCCGACTCCTCTTCTACCTGGTTTTGGGGAAGCTGGGTCCATAGGAGAGATCCTGTGACTCAGGACTGGCCAATCAGAACAGCACCCCCCCCCCAGGCCACTGTGATTGGTTCAGGCCACCCAATCAGATTTAACCAAATAGAACGTTTGCCAGGACAAGTGAGAGAAAGGCGCACCAACTTTCCCCACCTAATGTTTAGAGAGGTAAGCACAGCTTGGAAACTGCTGGAGGCTATCCTGCCACCATGTGAATGCCTAGAATGAAACAAAATGGAGGCTAGCAGAGCCCAAAGATACGTGGCAAGAGACTAGTGCTTGGTGACACTCTTTGAGCTCCTGGATCAAATCACACCTGAAGGTGTTTATACATACGGACTTTTTTGGATGTTATATAAGCCAACACAATGTTATTGCCCTCCCCCCTTTTTGTTTTTGGCCTCAAACCTATTTGAACTGTGTTTCTGTTTCATGCAAGCCGAGCCCTAACGGGTAAAGTCCTCCTGGTTTGTGATTGGATTTCTGGGGATTGGAATCTTTGAAATCTGCGTGGAGCAGCCACACACTTGGGTCATAGAGCTCCAAAGCGTTAGGGCAGCAAGGGGCTTTTGAGGAAACCCCAAGCAGTGACCAGAGGTTCAGAGCCCCATAGATGTGGGATGGAATCTCTGCCCTGTCCTTGCTCGCTGTGGGTCCTGGACAAAAAGGGGTTGTCATTATAATGGGGATGGTACAGGGAGGTGGAGGACGGAGGAGGCACGTAACCTGGTTGAGTCAGGAAGGATGAGCAGGAATTACTGAGGCAAAAGGAGAGAGCGCAGCAGAGGCTGAGGGAACAGTGAGAGCGAGTGCCCAGAAGTGGGGGGATGGCAGCACAGCTGGGAGCACTTCCAGGGGCTTCTGTGGCCATGGGCTAGTGCCACTCTGGGGGCCGGGGCGGCTCTGAGTCGAGGCCCGTGGGCCAGAGCCACACACTGGCAGGCCTCGGAGCTCAGTCAGCTGTGGCTTCCCCCTGAGGGTGATGGGGAGCCACTGGAGGGCTTCAGACAGCCACATCAGGGTGATGGTGCCAGACAGTCGTGTCAGGGTGACAGACACAGTGGTGTCAGGGTGACACACAGTCATGTCAGGGTGACAGACAGTCATGTCAGGGTGACAGACACAGTCATAGCAGGGTGAGACAGTCGTGTCAGGGTGACAGACACAGTCATAGCAGGGTGAGACAGTCGTGTCAGGGTGACAGACACAGTCGTGTCAGGGTGACAGACAGTCGTGTCAGGGTGTTTGACAGACACAGTGATATCAGGGTGACAGACTGTCGTGACAGGGTGATAGACACAGTCGTATCAGGGTGACAGACAGGTATATCTGGGTGTGTATGAAAGCTCTTTCTGAGCCTGAAATGAGGCAAGACTGGAGCAGAGGGGACAGGACAGTCAGGAGTGAACTGTCCCCTCTGTCCCCTGCGGCCTTCAGCACCTGGGATGCACAGGGGAGGTGTGGAAATCTGGGGACATCAGTGACGCAGAGGGTGGACAGATGTTATAGGAGCACCCGCAGTGTCCCCTCGGGAAGGACTGATACGGAAGCTGAAGCTCCAGTATTTTGGTCCCCTGATACGAAGAGCTGACTCACTGGAAGAGACCCTGATGCTGGGAAAGACTGAGGGCAGGAGGAGAAGGGATGACAGAGGATGAGATGGCTGGATGGCATCACTAACTCAATGGGCATGGGTTTGGGTGGACTCCGGGAGTTGGTGATGGACAGGGAGGCCTGGCGTGCTGCGTTCTGTGGGGTGTCCGTGTTCTGATGAAAGCTCTCTTCAGGGCAGTAGGCGGCCAGTTTCTTGCTGTGTCCTCACATAGTGTAAGGGGCCAGGAAGGTCTCTGGGTCTCCTTTTAAAATTTTGTTTATTTATATATTTTTTTGGTCGCACTGCACGGCATGTGGGATCTTAGTTCCCTAACCAGGGATCAAACTGGTGCCCCATGCATTGGAAACTCAGGAGTCTCTTTCTTTGACACCAAATGCATTCAAATTTATTAACAGACATTTAAAATAGGAAACTATCAATATAATAGACAAAAACATAGAAAATCTACATGATCTTGGGTTTGGTCTGTAGATCATGGACTTTGAGTTTTAACACACAACACAAAAAGCCAGTCCACAAAAGAAAAAGGTATTGCAGACTTTATAGGGTTAAAGATTTCTACTCTGAAACACCTTATTCAGAAAATCAAAAGACAAGCCACAGACTGAGAGGAAAATATTTGTAAAACTTGTACCTGATAAAGGATTTGGACTCAAAATACAGAAAGACCTCTAAAACAACTCCATCAAAAATGGAAAAGGATCTGGACACCCAGCCAAAGAACATTTACAGATAGTAAAAATCATACAAAAATATGCCCTGCATCATAAACCACTGTTATCATTGCCACGTTGTGCCCAGCTCTTTGCGACCCCCTGGACTGTAGCCTGCCAGGCTCCTCTGTCCATGGGATTCTCCACGCAAGAATACTGGAGTGGGGTGCCATGCCCTCGTCTAGGAAGCTCAGAGCATCACCTCAGGGACTAGGTTTCAACATAGGGATTTTGTGGGGACATATGCAGACCATAACACCATACATTACAACAGTAAATCACAAGTTTGTTTCTCTTTAAACTTTTGATTATTGCAAACACACATAACATACAACTTACCATCTAGGTGTAGCAAGAGGGCATCAGAGGGCAGACGCACTGAAACCATACTCACAGAAAACTAGTCAATCTAATCACACTAGGACCACAGCCTTGTCTAACTCAATGAAACTAAGCCATGCCCGCAGGGCAACCCAAGACGGGCGGGTCATGGTGGAGAGGTCTGACAGAATGTGGTCCACTGGAGAAGGAAATGGCAAACCACTTCAGTATTCTTGCCTTGAGAACCCCATGAACAGTATGAAAAGGCAAAATGGTAGGATACTGAAAGAGGAACTCCCCAGGTCAGTAGGTGCCCAATATGCTACTGGAGATCAGTGGAGAAATAACTCCAGAAAGAATGAAGGGATGGAGCCAAAGCAAAACCAATACCCAGCTGTGGATGTGACTGGTGATAGAAGCAAGGTCAGATGCTGTAAAGAGCAATATTGCATAGGAACCTGGAATGTCAGGTCCATGAATCAAGGCAAATTGGAAGTGGTCAAACAAGAGATGGCAAGAGTGAACGTCGACATTCTAGGAATCAGTGAACTAAAATGGACTGGAATGGGTTAATTTAACTCAGATGACCATTACATGTACTACTGTGGGCAGGAATCCCTCAGAAGAAATGGAGTAGCTATCATAGTCAACAAAAGAGTCCAAAATGCAGTACTCGGATGCAATCTCAAAAACAACAGAATGATCTCTGTTCGTCTCCAAGGCAAACCATTCAATATCACGGTAATCCAAGTCTATGCCCCAACCAGTAACGCTGAAGAAGCTGAAGTTGAATGGTTTTACGAAGACCTACAAGACCTTTTAGAACTAACACCCCCAAAAGATGTCCTTTTCATTATAGGGGACTGGAATGCAAAAGTAGGAAGTCAAGAAACACCCGGAGTAACAGGCAAATTTGGCCTTGGAATGTGGAATGAAGCAGGGCAAAGACTAATAGAGTTTTGCCTAGAAAATGCACTGGTCATAGCAAACACCCTCTTCCAACAACACAAGAGAAGACTACACATGGACATCACCAGATGGTCAACACTGAAATCAGATTGATTATATTCTTTGCAGCCAAAGATGGAGAAGCTCTATACAGGCAACAAAAACAAGACCAGTAGCTGACTGTGGCTCAGATCATGAACTCCTTATTACCAAATTCAGACTTGAGGAAAGTAGGGAAAACCGCTAGACCATTCAGGTATGACCTAACTCAAATCCCTTATGATTGATTATACAGTGGAAGTGAGAAATAGATTTCAGGGCCTGGATCTGATAGATAGAGTGCCTGATGAACTATGGAATGAGGTTCGTGACATTGTACAGGAGACAGGGATCAAGACCATCCCCATGGAAAAGAAATGCAAAAAAGCAAAATGGCTGTCTGAGGAGGCCTTACAAATAGCTGTGAAAAGAGAAGCAAAAAGCAAAGGAGAAAAGGAAAGATATAAGCATCTGAATGCAGAGTTCCAGAGAACAGCAAGAAGAGATAAGAAAGCCTTCTTCAGCAATCAATGTAAAGAAATAGAGGAAAACAACAGAATGGAAAAGACTAGAGATCTCTTCTAGAAAATTAGAGATACCAAGGGAACATTTCATGCAAAGATGGGCTCGATAAAGGACAGAAATGATATGGACCTAACAGAAGCAGATATTAATAAGAGGTGGCAAGAATACACAGAAGAACTGTACAAAAAAGATCTTCATGACCCAGATAATCACAATGGTGTGATCACTCATCTAGAGCCAGACATCCTGGAATATGAAGTCAAGTGGGCCTTAGAAAGCATCACTACGAACAAAGCTAGTGGAGGTGATGGAATTCCAGTTGAGCTGTTTCAAATCCTGAAAGATGATGCTGTGAAAGTGCTGCACTCAATATGCCAGCAAATTTGGAAAACTCAGCAGTGGCCACAGGACTGGAAAAGGTCAGTTTTCATTCCAATCCCAAAGAAAGGCAATGCCAAAGAATGCTCAAACTACCGCACAATTGCACTCATCTCACACGCTAGCAAAGTAATGCTCAAAATTCTCCAAGCCAGGCTTCAGCAATACGTGAACCGTGAACTCCCTGATGTTCAAGCTGGTTTTAGAAAAGGCAGAGGAACCAGAGATCAAATTGCCAACATCCGCTGGATCATGGAAAAAGCAAGAGAGTTCCAGAAAAGCATCTATTTCTGCTTTATTGACTATGCCAAAGCCTTTGACTGTGTGGATCACAATAAACTGTGGAAAATTCTGAGAGAGATGGGAATACCAGACCACCTGACCTGCCTCTTGAGAAATCTGTATGCAGGTCAGGAAGCAACAGTTAGAACTGGACATGGAACAACAGACTGGTTCCAAATAGGAAAAGGAGGACATCAAGGCTGTATATTGTCACCCTGCTTATTTAACTTAAATGCAGAGTACATCATGAGAAACGCTGGACTGGAAGAAACACAAGCTGGAATCAAGATTGCTGGGAGAAATATCAATAACCTCAGATGTGCAGATGACACCACCATTATGGCATGAAAGTGAAGAGGAACTAAAAAGCCTCTTGATGAGAGTGAAAGAGGAGAGTGGAAAAAGTTGGCTTAAAGCTCAACATTCAGAAAACGAAGATCATGGCATCTGGTCCCATCACTTCATGGGAAATAGATGGGGAAACAGTGGAAACAGTGTCAGACTTTATTTTTTGGGCTCCAAAATCACTGCAGATGGTGACTGCAGCCATGAAATTAAAAGACGCTTACTCCTTGGAAGAAAAGTTATGACCAACCTAGACAGTGTATTAAAAAGCAGAGACATTACTTTGCCGACTAAGGTCTGTCTAGTCAAGGCTATGGTTTTTCCTGTGGTCATGTATGGATGTGAGAGTTGGACTGTGAAGAAAGCTGAGCGCTGAAGAATTGATGGTTTTGAACTGTGGTGTTGGAGAAGACTGTTGAGAGTCCCTTGGACTGCAAGGAGATCCAACCAGTCCATTCAGAAGGAGATCAGCCCTAGGATTTCTTTGGAAGGACTGATGCTAAAGCTGAAACTCCAGTACTCTGGACACCTCATGCGAAGGGTTGACTCACTGGAAAAGACTTTGATGCTGGGAGGGATTGGGGGCAGGAGAAGGGGACGGCAGAGGATGAGATGGCTGGATGGCATCACTGACTCGATGGACGTGAGTCTGAGTGAACTCCGGGAGTTGGTGATGGACAGGGAGGCCTGGCGTGCTGTGATTCATGGGGTCGCAAAGAGTTGGACATGACTGAGTGAACCGAACTACCATCTAAACCATTTTAAAGCACAGTTCAATGTCACTAAGCACATTCACATCGTTGTATAACCATCACCACCGTCCATCTCCAGAGCTGCTTTCATCTTGCAAATAAACTCTGTCCCCATTAAACAGGAACTCCCCATTCCTCCTCCCCACCAGGCTCCCCTGTCCATGTAGCCTCCTCCATGGGATTTCCCAGGAAAGACCAGTGGGTTGCCATTTCCCTTTCCAGGCATCTTCCTGACCCAGGGATCAAACCTTCCTCTGTTACACCTCCTGCATTGGCAGGTGGATTCTTTACCATTATCGCCACCTGGTAAGAAAATAATTATAAATAACATCAATAAGTCATCTGTCGCACAGGTGACAGCCAGTCAACCGTAGACCCAGAAAGGGATCAGAAGGACTCAGCCCGCGAGGACACTGTGGTGTAAATAATTTAAAAAGCACGTATTTACTAACAGAAACAGGTAAGCTCACAAAGCGCCCTCCTCTCCAGAGAGGAGGTGAATCCCTGGACGTTACGATCAACCTTCAGTGACAGGAGGCAGTTTGCAAAGGCAGTGCTCAGTGTGGGAATTGGGAGCCAGACTCCACGAGTTCGAGCCCAGGACCCGCATCCTCGGTGTGTGGCTTTGGCCAGGTATCTTGACCTCTCTGTTCCTCATTATCTGCACAACGGGACTGGATTATCCACAAACTACTTAATATACCTAAAGCCCCTGGAGGCAGGCGCACAATGTGTTATTGTCGCTCTGGAAGGGAGGACACCGGCTCAAGCGCGCGCCGGGCGGCGCCTGAAGCGATCAGTCCAGTAAAGAAGGGACCAGGGCGGCCGACGAGAGAGCCCTCCGGGCGCGCGGGCTCCGGCCGCCGCGGGCGGCGCCGGCACGGAAGGGGTTACAACGATAGAGACGACCGGAGGACCCGGGGTAGCTGAGTGGCCCTGGCCGCCACCCTCCTCGACGCCTACCGCGCGACCGCGCAGGCGCGAGAGCCCAGCGCGGGGGCGCGGGGCACCTCCCTGGGCACCCGGAAGTCTCCGCCTAACGGGCCGAGCCCGCGCCTGCTGGCCTGGAAGGGGGCGGGGCGCGAAGCCCCTCGGCGCGCCGCGCCATAGAGCGTGGCCGGAGGACCCGTGTCCTAGACGCGTCCGGAAGTGCCACCCTGGGGCGCCCGCTCCGCACCATAGAGCTGGGGGGGGCCCGCGGCAGCTGGGGGGGGGGGTCGCCAGACTCGCCTTCCTAGAGCGGCGAGGACGGGGTGGAGGCTGGAAGGGGGGTAGGGAGGGGAGAGGGGGAGCGGCGCGGGCGGAAGCGGCCAGGAAGGTCACTTCCGGCCTGGGCGCCCGTCCCCCTGACCCCAGGGTCTGAGTCGCCGCTGCCGCCGCTGCCACCATCCGCGAGGGAGAGAGGAGGAGGAGTGCGGCGCGGCGGCCCCGGGACCGAGGAGGTGAGGGGAGGGCGCGGGGCCGGGGGCCGTGCGCCCGGGGCCGGGTGGGCACGCGCCTCAGGGCGCCGGGCTGCGGCCGGGGGGGCGGGCGGGGAGGCGGGCGGCGAGCGCGACTGGGCGGGCGAGTGCGCGTGCGCGCCGCGGGGGCCCGGGCGTGAGTGAGCGCGCGGCCGCTGGCGCGGGGCGGGGCGCGCGCGCCGGGGGCGGGAGCGCGCGCCACGCCCGGGGGCGCGCCCGAGGCGGGGGCGCGCGGCGCGGGCTCGGCCGGGGGCTCGCCGGTGAGGCCGCCGTGTCGCCCCCACCCCCACCCCAGCTTTCCCGGCCGCTCGTGGCCGGAAGTGGTGGCGACTCCCGGGGGAAGTTGAGGCCCCGGTGGGAGAAGCGGCGCGCGCCGGCCCAGCAGGCCTGACCGGAAACGGTGGCCTGCCCCTGGCCTGCCCGCTCCCCTTTCCCCTCTTTTCAAAGGAGCCAGATCCCGTTGCCGCCCCGGGCGCGCTGCGTGCGGCCTTTGATCCGGCCGGTAATTACGGGCCTTCCGGCCGGCGGGAGGCTCATTCATTCGCCCGGGCGCGGGCGGCGGGCAGGAAGCGCGTGCACTGGAGGGGAAATGTTAGGCCAAGGTCAGGCACCGCGTGGCCCGCGGGGCAGGGCGAGGCCGGCGGCCGGGCCCGATTGCCACCCCGAGGCCTCCCGGGCGCCTCACCGCGCCCCTGAGCCCCAGCTCTCGGCCCGGCCACAAAGGGGGGCACCCCAGTCGTGGAAACGGGTGCTCCTGGGGCACAGGCCAGCCGGGGATGGCATGATCAGACGGAAAAGTGAGCCACGGCGAGTGTGGACAGAGACTCTTGTGGGCGCATTGGTTGGCACGAGGACAGGGAGATGAAGCAGGCTCGCTGAGTGCGCGGAAGACCTGGACCGGGTCCATGCGCCTCCTCACCTGCACACTCCTGTCCTCACCCAGGGGACCAGGGAGGGCACCCCAGCCCCAGTCCAGAGGGGCATTGTAGGAAGGGACTGAGGGTCCGTGTGCTCCGCGTGGTTCCTGGTGCCTGGCCCTGCCTTAGGGATCCAGGGTTGGGATCCAGCTGGGGGTTGGGTCTGCCCTTGCTCCCGGGGAAGCCCGGTTACTGTGGCTTATCTCTTCCCTAAGAACATAAGCCTCTTTGGCTCAACGCAGCTGGCATTCACCCCCCGCCTCTGCAGGCAGGCCCTCCGGCCTGAGCCCCAGAACATTCAGATCCGATTCCTTCTTGTGTTGTTTCTCGTCTTAGCCCCTTCCTCCTGGAGGTCTTGGAGTCTAACCCCCGCAGGCGGAGCTAGAGAACTGGAAGGATTTGGCCTGGGGTGGCCCCGCGCCCCGGGCTCTGGGGTCAGAAGACAGGTTTCAGGTCCCAGCTCCACGTTCATCACCTTTGTGACCTCACAGCACAAGGAGTTTCTCAGTTTCTACTAGTGAAAAAGAGGCGTTGACCTTGGTAGGAAGGCTCCCGACACTCCTTTTGGAACCAGCGCACAGCTCTCAGAAGTGGGTGTGAAGCGGGTGCAGAGGCCTCCGGCGGGCCCGGCTTTCCCGGGCTCCAGCTCTTCCAGCCCCGTGACCTTGGACCTGCTGCTTCCCTTTCCCAGGCTCAGTTCCTCCTCAGGCCCCTATGACCCAGAGCACAGTCCACCATCCCTGGGTGAGCCTCGTCCATCGACGCCACTGCCAGCCCCGCCCAGTGCTGGGCCTGGGACACAGTGGTCCTGGCGCGGTGCTCCGTTGGGGGTGAGGCAGGACGGTGCAGTCCTGGAGAGGCTCTGACGCCCTAGGCAGGGCCTGGGGGTTGCCAGGCTAGCCAGGAGCTGGAGGAGCCCTGGGGGAGATGTCTCGAGTCTCATGGGACAGAGGAGCTGCCCGAGAGAACCTGGGGACCTGAGGGGGGGCTGGGTTCCTGGCCGTGGCGGCGGTCTTAGTCTTGACCTGAGTCTCTGCCTGGCTGCCCCGGGTCTCGAGTGGTCCCTTCTGGGCACTCCTGGGCTAAGACGCCCCCAGCCCCGACCCTAGACGTGTCCTGCAGCGCCCCCAGCCGGCCGAGGCTATGCCTGGGACCCCGCTGTGGCCCTGGCCTCCTCGTGGAGGCAGACTGCAGCCAGGGGCCTGGCTCATACCCCGGACCCCGCAGGGTGGGGGTGGTCACCCCACTTGGTGGGGTGGGCTGAGCCCCCAGCACCGGTGCAGGGTTGGTGGGAGTCCGGAGCCTGGCTTTTACCAGAGCCGCTGCCTCCGCTGGCTTCTTTTGGCCAGGCTTGGGGTCTGGGGAAACAGAGGCTGTTTTGGAGGTCTCTGGGGTGTCCGTTGGTTTGGGGACTTGGGGACCCCCCATGGGTTGGGGCCGATGACTGGCTCGGGGACTCGGAGCTGGTGCCTGTCTTCAGGTGTCTCTCCTTCCATGTGTTAGGCCTCCCTGGCCCAGTTGTGGGGGGTCACCCGTCTCTCCGGCAGGGCCGGCAGCCCTGTCCTGGGGGCAGTGCGGGCGCCTCTCACCGCTGCGCTGCCCCCCAGCTGGCCAGCTGCTCCTGGGGCCCACCTGGGCGGAGGGTCTCCCTGCTCTGCTTGCCTGACTGTTGGGCTCACAGAACACTCCTTGCCGAATGGGGGGTCCTCTGCGGGCTGCCTCGTCATGAGTGATGCCGGGGACCCACACGTGGCCCAGCCTGGAGGCGCAGGGTCGGCCGGCCAGGACGTCCTGACTCCCTGGGCTGGAGGAGCTCGCCGTCTGCTGGGGTTTGTGTGGACACGCAGGGAGGAGGAAGTCAGGGAGAGCCTCCCAGGGACGTGCACTTGGCTGTAATCGGGAGTGAAGGGAGCCTGAGCCGGTGCTCCTGGCGGAGGGGAGGACGGGCCCTGGAGGCTGGGCCGCGGATGTGTCCCGAGGTGCTGGGAGGTTGGGTCCGCCCCAGATGGGTCTGAACTGGGCTCCAGAGGCCTGTCCACGTTCCCTGGGCGCCCGGCTCCTTGTGGAGCGCGGCCATTCCTCTTGTGATCTGGACACCAAGCCCGTGAAGACGAGGCGCAGGGTGGAGCACCCACCCCGGGTGATGTGGCTAGGGGTGAGGCCGACTCCACCCTGGCTGCCCACCCACCAGCCCAGCGAGGGCAGCCTCCCATCCCCTCGGTGGCCGTGGGGGTCAGAAGGTGCCCACGCTGCGCCCTGTGCCCAGTGTGTTGTTTGGTTTTGTGTGGGGAGAAGGGACAGTGGAGCTGCGGGAAGGGAGGAGTCTGGGAAGGCTTCCTGGGGGAGGTGCTGTGTTCCCTGGGCTCTGGCGGCAGGTCTCCAGGGAGGGGGGAGGGGCGGGGGGCGAGGAGGAAGGAAGTACCCTGCAGACACCAACCAGGAGAGCTCAGCACCCCCAGAGGGAGCGGAGTCTGGCCCCTCGCCCGGTCGAGGGGTGACAACCAGCGATGGCCCACGTGTGCAGCTGTGTTTTTCTGTCTTGAAGAGTATTTTGTTGTTTTAAGGAATCTTCACTTATCCACCAGCATTTAGGAAGGCTGGTGGTGGCAGACCCCTGGAAGGCCAGAAGGTGCCCGGCAGGTGTGACATGGGGCAGGCCTCCCAGGAGGAAGTGCGTCTGCGGGGCTGACCTGGCAGACGCCGCCCGGGTCTGGAGTTTGGACCTAGCGCAAGGGCCACCTGTGGGGGTGGTTCAGGCAGGGGGCTGGCGGGATGGAGCTAGCTTTAATAAAACAGACAGCAGCTCCCCTGCGAGGTGGTTGCAGTGCGAACAGGTCACCCTCTTAGAGCTCACGGTGACCACGCGCACAGGGATGTGCCCCTGGGGACCACAGGCCCGCGTCCTGTCTGGGTCTGCCCGTCCTGGCTTCTCGGGCGAGCAGAGTCACCGCAGTCTCTCCCCTCCGAGACCAGCGCTTCCTCTTCCTGCTCCTCCAGCTGCCACGGGCCGCACGCGCACCCATCACCGGTGACGGCCATCTGGGCTGTCTCCACGCGCGGCTCTTGTGACTGCTGCTTCCGCAAACGCGCGTGTGAGCTGTCGTGCAGATGTGTTCTCACTCCTCTTGGGTTCGTGGCTGGAAGCCCTGCTGCTCGGCGTGCGCGCGTGCTTTCTGTGGTTGTGCCCGCCCGGCACGCCTGCGCTGGGGTCTGTCTGTGGTTTTGACGCCACGCCGAGCATCTATCTCTTCGTGCGCTCGCCAGCTCCTTGCGTGTCGTTTTAGAGAAGTGTCTCTTCCATCCTCTGCCCCTTTTCAGTCGACTGATTTGTTTGAACCTAGTGCCTGGAAAAGATGAACCGGTCCGTGGTGTGGGGAGCAGATTTGGAGAGGGCTTGGAGGATGCAGGCCCCAGGGGTGGGAGTTGGGAGAGGGCGGTGAGGGTGGGTGCAGGGCCCTCCCGGGGTGGAGGCCGAGAGGTAGCCACTGGGCCTCGGTGGCCTCAAGGCTGGGGTGGGGGCTGGGGAAGAATGGCTGGGGAGGAGCCGGGGGTCCCACCTACGGCCTGACGGCAGCCCAGGAACAGAGAGGCTGGGGGGAGAAGCGAGGAGACGGCCGGGGCAGCTGTCTCCGGCAGCGGGAGCCCTGGGCAGGCTCTGGAGCAGGGCCGGCCGGAGGCGGCGGCGAGATTGGCAGCGGAAGAAAGAGCCGGCGGGTAATCGGTGGGCAGGCATCCAGCACAGGTGGGTGGGTCTAATAACAAGAATAATAATAATTTGTCTCGCAGGCCCTGCCGACTCCCAGGCTAATTGGACCGCTGCAGGGCCCCGCGGGGGTGGGCCTTCGTCTCTGTGGAGTGGGTGGGGGTCAGAGCAGGGCGGCCGGCCCTGACAGGTGTGCTGGGCTGCGGAGCGTCTGGGGGGCCCGGAGGGCAGGACCCACCACCTTCAGCCTCCAGAGTCATCAGGTTCCACAGTTGGGCTGGCGCAGGAATCGCCCCACCTCCCCCAGGGAGCTGCCGGGTCAGGGGCTGCCCCAGGCCCCAGCTCTGGGTGGGAGGGCTGCGGCTTCCCCCGCCCCCCAGGTCCCGGGGTAGGACCCCAAGGCCCCGGGGCTCGGGGCAACACAGGAGCCCGAGCGGCCGCAGTGGAGGACCGCACGAGCTGCCGGGGGTGACTCTGCAGTGCGCGTGCTCGGCCCTTCACAGGGACCCAGGGGGCCTCCCAGGGCGCGCTCCGGCTCCTCCCCGCCACCGCCCCGGGCTCCTGGGGTCCCTGCTGTGCAAGGCCGTGGTGGGGGCACAGGGCCCGGCCCCCGAGCCAGAGCGGCCCCCTGCAGCCCCCCTGAGAGGCCCGGCAGGTGGATGCCGGGGTGTTCACCCTGTGGGTGGCCTTAAGTCTCCCTTCACCGGGGGGTGGGGTCACCGCCCTCTGCTCAAGGCCAAAACCAGAATGCAGAGCGGACTGTCCCGTCCCGGTGCCCTGCGCCAGGTGGGAGAGCCCATGGGCCCTAGAAGTCAGCCAGAGAAGCTGCCACTTGTGGAGCATAGTCGGGGCTTCCTGCCAGGTTCCGAGTTCCGGGCAGACCGCCCCCGCCCCCTCTGCTGCGGGCTCCCCTTGGGCTCCTCCAGGCGTTTCCCAGGGTGCCCGTGTGGCTGGCACTTCCCTGAATCATGGCGGCCCCCGTGCCCTGGCCTCCGGGTCGCAGACTCTGTGACCTGCCACTGGTCGGCCTCGCTGAGGGTCTGTGTGGACACCTCGATCCCACTTAGACCCAGTGAAAAGTTGGACAGCAGCTCCCCACTCTGCTCCAGTCTGTCGACCGAGGGGCCTTCCCCTGCCCTCCTCTGCCCTCCTGGGGCTTCCAGCTGGACTTACTGAGGCGATCAGGAGGAGAGATGGATTCTGTTAAGCACCAGCTCAGGAAAACCGAGTGATGGGGGGGGCGGAGCGCCAGCAGGGGGTCTGCGTGCTGTGGGGTAACCTGGCTGCGGTGGGGGGGGGGTCAAAGGAAGGTCATGTGGGCAGGTCCCCCGCCCTCTTGGGGTATCGTTGCCTCCTAGTGTGGGACCCTCTATCACGGGGGACTTGCCTCATCCTCTCAGGGAGTTGTGGGTTCAGTGAGCTCCTTGCACCAGGAGCTGGGTGTGGGTGAGGGTCCTGCAGTTCGAGGCCCGCCCTGCTCCCCGCCCGCCGTGGGAATCAGGTGGTGTCTCCCTCACTCCCTGTCTGAGCTGCCCTGTCTGGGGGTGTGGGGACCTCTGGCCTTGGGGCAAGCTGCCTACCACCTCCCTGTCCTGCGTCCCCTCCCCTGGAGCCTATGGACACCCTGGGGAGGCCGGAGGTCCCCCACCTTCTCAGTGCAGGAAGCGGCCGGAGGTGGACACCTTCCCAGGGAAGGCCCTGCTTGCTTGACTTGGACGTGGTTGTTCTGGCCCCACACGTGGCCGCCTGGCAGATAGGTATGGATCGGAAGGCTTGCCGAGCGGCCCCTCCTGCCCTGGCTGCTCCTGTTTCTTTTTCACTCGTTTCTGACGTGGACGGTGCTTGAGTCAGGGCCTGCGCACACATCTCAGTCTGTTTACGGATTCACTGGGACATAAGCCACCCTCGTGAAAGGGACAGTCTGCTGGGTGTTACTCACAGACTTCAGCAGCCACCGCCGCCGTCTCGTCCCGGAACGTTTCATCACTCAGAAGCCCCGTGCCCCCACGTGGGTGCTCCTCCCACCCGCAGCCTGGCAGCCCGGCCTCAGCCCGACCTTCCATGGCCCGCTCCACTCCCCTCGCTGCCTCTGCGCGGCGCTGCTGTGAAGGTGGCCTCGGAGCAGGATTCTGGGGCCACGTGGGCTGAGCCCCTGTGGTCAGCCTGCCAGGCTGTTCTTATGGTGGCCCTCTTGGTTGGCACACCCGACCACCCTCTGCCTGGACTGTGGGGTCTGGGGGCCCGTGTATCGGCGTTTGGCTGGCTGCCTTCCGGACCTAGAGCCTCCACGCTGCTCGGGCCGTTCATGGGCATCGCCCACCGTCAGCAGCGCCTGCTGTGTCTAGCGCTGTCGTGGGCCCAGGGGTCTCGGGGTGGTGCGTCCCAGGGCCACCAGCTTCCTGGGAGCCACGTGGCCCCATGCCCCCCCCCCCCACTCGGGGCAGCCATCCTGGGAAGGCGGCTGGGGTCCCCGGCTCCGGCTGAGCACCACCCAAGTCTGTCTTGTGGCCGTCCAGCTCGGGGGTGGAGGGTGCAGCAGGGGCCCCCGCGTGCGCTCTGGCGTCCTGTGAACCCTCTCCTCTCCCCTCCGACAGGGCCCAGACATGGAGCTGCGGGAAGAGGCCTGGTCTCCGGGGCCGCTGGACTCCGAGGACCAGCAGATGGCCAGTCACGAGAACCCAGGTGAGGGGCCCTGGGCTTCTCCTGGCTGATCTTGCGCTCTGCCCGCCCCCGGCGGTTCGGGGTCCCAGCCAGCCACTTCCCGGGCCTGGTGGGGTCTCCGTGGCCCCCCAGCTGGGAGCCTTTGGGGGCTGCCGCGGGTGGGGGCTCCTCAGCCCAGGGAGGGCCCAGGGGCTGGGGGCCAGGAGGATGTAGGGCGTCCGGGTGGGCCTGGGTCCTCCTGGGTTTTCATCTTCATATAAGACATGGGCAGCCTGTCTTATTTAATAAAGCGTTACCTGGCTTGAGTAACCTCCTCTGTGAGCCCCCGGGGATGAGACTTGGCGTGCTGAGACCCGGCCACAGCCTCCCCAGCCCCCGCCCTCGGTGGGAGCCGTGGCCCCGTCTCCCTGGGCCTCTGGGCTTCCGTGCAGGGTGCCTGTGAAATAAAGCATGAAGTGCTCCGTGCAGCTGTCGATGCGTCTTCGTGCGTCCTGGCCGGCGACCGCGACCTCTCACTGTGAGGGCTCCCGGCCCGGGGCCCAGACCCCACCCTACAGGGAGGCCCCAAACCCTCCTTCGCTGCAGCGCCCTGCCTCCTTGTCTTACTGCTTTAAAGTAAGATTAACCGGAGGGTCGGTTTCCTTCTGGAAACTTCCAGCCCGACAGTGTGGTGGCCGCTCGTCCTGCTGCCTGGCCCCAGCAGTGAACCACACTGGGCGGTCCTGCACTGCCTGTGCCCCTTTCCTGGGGGATTTCAAACAACGTTCCCCGGTGTCTCAGCGGTTCACCCATAAGTTCTCCGGGAGCAGCAAACGCTCGTCTCGGCTGACGGCCTCAGCGTTGCCCCTGCCTGTCTTCTGCTGCCAGAAGCCTCCGGAGGGCGGTTTACCTCGGAGCCCGGAGTTCTGCCCGTCCACACTGTCCACTCGTGCTCTGGCTGGGCAGACCTTGACGAGCAGGTGGGCTCTCACCTGTGCCCTGCCCAGCAGCCTGCTCGGGCCCCTACCCCGTGACCCCCTGCTGCTCTGCTCCCCCTTGTGGGCACCCCTATAGGCCCCTCCCGTGAGGGGCAGCGTGGGACCCCTGCCCCGAGACCCCAAGTGCTGTCTGGTGCGGTGGGGAGGGCCGAGGGGCCCCGGGGGTAAGGCTGTGAGCCCGGGGCACGGGACAGCAGGGCCACCAGGAGCCAGGGTTGGGGCTGGGCTGGACTGTCTGCAGGCCGCAGCCAGGTCTGTGCTGACTGCCTCATGGGCATGCTGACCCCCGCCCCAGGCCTGCAGACCCCTGGGGGGAGCCGGCAGGGGTGCGGTGTGAGAGCTGGCTAGGTCTTCCACGTGGGTGCTCAGAGAGAGGTCCTCTGAACACGATCGTAGGTGAAGAGATGGTCTGACTGAGGCGGGGAGGAGTCTTCAGCTGGTGGGTTGGAGATCACCCTCCAGGGCCAGGGTCCTGGCCTCGCGCGGTCAGGCCTGCCTCTCCTATCTCAGTGCCACTAGCATCACCCTGCAGAGTCCCCTAAAATGCTCTGCCTGAGCTGGGGCAACAGCAGACCCGTGTGAAAAGACAGCAACCTCACCCGGGCAAGATCCACATGCCCTGGCAGAGCTCCGAGCAGAGCGGGATGGGGCCGGGCCCGCCCGCATGGTGTTAGGGGCGGGGAGCCGGCTGCCAGGCTGCCCTTGGGGGTCACTGTGGGCAGCAGCTGCAGCAGGCGCTCCATGGAGGGCAGCGGCGGGGTGCACAGGCCGCCTGGGCCCGCGGCTTCCCGACCGTGTCCAGGGAAAGACCCACCGGGGAGGCCCCAGGCAGGGCAGGGCCTGCACAGGGGGCTTCAGGGTCCAGTGGGACCCCCAGTGGGGAGGGGAAGGTACTGACCAAATGGGGTGGTGGCAGAGCGGGGGTCCCTGGGAGATCAGGTCACACACACGGCAGAGGACTCCCGAGGAGCTGCAAACAGTGTCCAGAATGTAGCCGCCTGCGGATTCAGGGGAGCGGGCGCCCAGAGATGGGCAGACAGGGAACTGAAGTTCCATCCTGCTGACCCTACCCCGCAGGAGCTAGCAGAATAAGGGAAAGGGGCCGAGGAGGGTGTCCTCAGATGGGGAGGCGTCAGAGGTGCGCTCCCAGACAGGTGGGACGGTGCGGAGGGGCTCGGAAGAACAAGACCAGGACCACGCGGCCCGGGGCAAGGCTGAGCAGAGAGCCAGAGATACAGACAAAGCCACTGCAGGACGAAGATGGGGCAGCTCAAGAGCAAGTCAAAGCGGTGCATCGTTCCCTGAGGGAACCTGCAGGTGGAACAGAGGGACGGTGTGAAATCAGAGAGAGAAGGGCAGGGTGTGAAAAAAGAAAGGTACCGAAGTTAGTTAAAGAAGGCCCCAAGAAGACAAAACCCTGTATAAGGAAGAGAGCGGTGAAACCTACACATCTAGAACACATTCCTGAAATGGAAAAGTTGGGCGTCGAAGGAGCAAGTCGAAAATCTGAGAACATCAGCTCGGATGGATGGTCTTTGACTCAAGTTGCTGGGCTCGAAGAAGCAGATGCCCCCGGGTACCTGGGGAAAGAGCAAACGGCCCCGGGCAGAGGAGACGGCATCGCGCTCAGCCGGTCAGCGGCGCCTTCTGCCAGGGCAAAGTGGAGGGGTCCTGTTTCTGATTGTCGGGGGAAGCGGTGGGTCACATCATATGCCTGCAGAACCGACCTGCACATTTGAAGGGCACAGGTGAACTTACCCGAAGAGCCAAGCAGACTGCCTCCACATGGGCCCTTCCTGGGGATCTGCGGGCCAGGGACCCACAGGCAGGGAGCAGGGCCAGGCTGGCTGTGAGGTGGGCGCCCAAGTCCTGAGGAACCGTGCTTGGCCGTGCCGGTGTGGTGTCAGCAGCCTGGCAGAGACGGCGCCTCCGGGTTCTCTCCTCGCCTTGTGAGGACCAGGGATGCGGGTGTCTAAGGAAGACCGCAGAGAAGCCTGCTGGCCTGGATCTGTATGGAAAGTGTCGGTTAGAACTTACAGGAATTTTACTTTAAAAAAAAAAAAAAAAGCAGTGATCACTTCCATATTTGGAGCTTGAAATTGTTTTCCGCTCCGAGAAACCAGAGCGCCCTTGTAGAAATGGCCGGCTGCAGGTCTGGGGAAGGAAGTGTGGGTGAGACCGTGGTGGCAGCGATGCTGTCAAAGGCCCCCCTGGGTCCCATCCAGAGGACTCGAAGCCCCCTCAAGGCTCCCACGCGCCGCAGCTGGCAGGGTGACAGGCGGGGGGGTGCAGCCCACCAGATGTGTGTAAATCCGTGGACTCGGAGCACAGTGAGGAAAGGGAAGGTTACTTGGTCATGCTGGAGGACAACGGAAGGCCGGGCAGGTGAGGGAAAATGAGGTTCATCCCGCCGTAAACCCGTGAAATTGACCGCTGGGTCCCAACCAGCGGACGAGGGAGCGTCTCTAAAAACTACTCCACCTACTAAACAGAATGCAGAGCTGACCACAATCAACGCAGGACAAATGCCCTGTCACGACGGGGGTGGGGCCCCTCTGAGCCCGCTGCGTGCAGGGGCCGCGCCGTGCATCCCTCTGTGATTCCGTAGATGTCCGAGTTCCTGCGTGTCAGTGGCCCTTGATGTCACAGAAACGATACGCCATCACACGAGAGACGATAATCCATGCCTTTGGTGAGAGGACGGGATTGCACCTTCAGAATGACCGACCACAGGGCCGGCGGGGCTGGGCCCCCAGCTGCAGCCCACGAGGAGGAATTGGCAGCCCGCGAGGGTCCAGAGGGCCACAGGCTCCGCGAAAAGATTGTCAGGAAAAGCAAGAGACCGGGGAAGCTGTGTATTACATAGGACCTAAAAGACGTAGCTGAAGTCAAAAGTGAAGGGACCGAACTCTTGTCTGGGGATGTGCACTTGGGTGACGGTGTGCAGGAACGCGAGGGGGCGGCTCCTGCACGGCTCTCTGGGCTTGGGGGGGTGGTGCGTGGGGCGGGGCACGGAGGGGCTCTGGTAGGGAGGGCGGACCAGGGGCAGCCGCTGACCTTCGAAAAGTAGTGCCTGCGGTGAAGGCGGTGCAGCACCGCCCCTGGCTCAGCCCCACTCTCAGTTCAGCCCTGCGGCACCCCCCACCCCCAGCTTTCTCTCCTGCTTCCGGACCGGCGCTCCGCCCCTCGCCCTCCACCTGCATCCAGGACTGCTGGTTGAGTCCCAGGGGTCTCACGGGTTCAGGTGGGCTGTGTTATGTCCGGGTCCTCGCGATGGCAAATGCACGTCATCGCCGAGTCACGTGTCTGTTGTTAAACTTTCGGGACAACTTGAAAAGCAGAGCGTGTACTTCGGTCTTCCGCCAATAGCAAGCCTGCTTCCCACCCCCTCCCTTCCCCACGCCTCGGGATGTCGTGTTCTTATGACTGTTTCTCCTTCTTATCTCCCTTGGCCGCGCTGCGTGGCTTGCTGGATCGCAGGGCCCCGATCAGGGTGGAACTGGGGCCCGCGAAGCAGTGGAGTCTTAACGGCGGCCGCCCGGGAGTTCCCGATTTGTTGACGTCGAAGTGGAGTGGGCCCCAGGCCTCTCTTCAGAAGCGCCTCCCACCCTGCCCAGGCTTCCTACCGAAGTGATGTCCTGTTCCGGTACTCCTCGCGTGGAGTCCTGGTTCTCAAAGCGTCGGTGCTCAGTCACCGGGGGTGGCGCGTGGGGCATCGTCCCCCAGCGCTGCCGGAGCTCAGGGCGGCCACCTGGGATCCGGACTGCGGGCCCCTGGTGCTTCTCCGCCCCCAGGCGTGTCGCCGCGGGAGGCGGCTCATCTGGCTCGGTGTCCTCGCTGCGAAGGCCCGCGTCCCCAGCGCCCACCTCGCGGGACTTAACGCACGGATGCCTACCGAGTGCACGAGGACGTTATCTCGGGGACAGTGTTGGGGCACTTTGTCTCCGGCCGGGTGCTGGAACACGGTCCGACCGCTGGCCCTGTGGGCCTGCAGGCTAGTGCGAGGGGGCGGGAAAACAGAGCTAGGTAGGTTATGGTGGGGTTCACCTTTGAGCGACGCCTTTGCGTTGCACCTGGGGGCGGGGCCGGAGGCTGGTGGGCGGGGCTATGTCAGGGGCGGGACCGAAGTCTGGTGGGTGGGGCCGTTCCTAGGGTGGGGCCGAAGCCTGGGGGGCGGAGCTGTGTCCGAGGCCCAGGCCGGAGGCTGGTGGGCGAGGCTGAGACCGGGGCGAGGCTGGGTCCGGGTGTGGGCGGGGCTGTGCCCAGGGGTGGAGCCCGAGGCTGGCGGGCGGGGCCGTGTATGGGGCAAGGCCACGCCCAGGGGTGGAGCCTGGGGTTGTGGGCGGGGCTGGGGCTGGGCCCCGGCAGGTGTCTGAGCTGGAGGCCCCCCCCCCCACCCCCGCCCGCCGTCTCCATTCTGTAGCTCAGGCCCGAGTCGCAGAGGGAAGGCAGATGTCGCCGAGGGTGTACCCAGATCTCGTGGAGCCGCTCATCTCTCCCAGGAGGCCGCCCGGGCAAGCGGCGGTGCAAATGTATTAGAGGCTTTGTCGGGCAGTCGGCCCGTGGACGTGTCCGAGGTGGTGTCCTCGGTTCGCAGGCGCCGGGACCGAGGCCCCGCGCTCCTTTCTTGTCTCCACTGGGCACACAGGGCCCAGGCTGAGGACCTCTGTGATAGAGGCTGCGGAGTGTGGGGTTGCACCCCCAGTTAGTGGGGGGTAGTCAGGGCTCTCCTGCTGTAATCTCATTAACCAGTCCGACCCTCGCAGCGACGGTCGTCTTCCCAGAACCGCAATGTGACACCGTCCTTTCCCGGGCCGATTCGAGCCGCCTGGTGCGAGGATCTCCTGCCTCAGGGGTCATTCTGTACTAGGGCCTTCCCTAGCCCTCCACCCGCAGCCCCGTTCGAGTCTGTTGATTCCTTTAGCAGACGTTTCTGGGATCCCCACCAAGTCCCGGGCATTGTTCTGGGCGTGGGGGAAACGGCTGTGAAGGAAGGACAAGCCCTAGGGGATGGTTACGGAGTGTTCGGTAAAACGCAGGAAACTGGGGGGTGTGGGGGTTGTGGGGATGGGGACTGAGCGAGCACGTCTGCCCGGGGCAGGTCCAGCACGAGCAGGCCAGGTTCTAGGCGCTCCGAGGGAGGTGCCGCCCCCGGCCTGGTGGAGGGGAGCCGGTTCCGGAGGCCTCGCAGCGCGGCCGGGAAGCAGCCCCAGCCGCCCTCCGCGGGCTCTCTGACGCCCTCTCCCCCTTTCCTTGTAGTGGACATCCTCATCATGGATGACGACGACGTCCCCAGCTGGCCCCCGACCAAGCTGTCCCCACCCCCATCGGCGCCCCCCGCCGGCCCTCCGCCCCGGCCGCGGCCGCCCGCGCCCTACATCTGCAACGAGTGCGGCAAGAGCTTCAGCCACTGGTCCAAGCTGACGCGGCACCAGCGCACGCACACCGGCGAGCGGCCCAACGCCTGCGCCGACTGCGGCAAGACCTTCTCGCAGAGCTCGCACCTGGTGCAGCACCGGCGCATCCACACGGGCGAGAAGCCCTACGCCTGCTCCGAGTGCGGCAAGCGCTTCAGCTGGAGCTCCAACCTCATGCAGCACCAGCGCATCCACACGGGCGAGAAGCCCTACGCCTGCCCTGATTGCGGCCGCAGCTTCACGCAGAGCAAGAGCCTGGCCAAGCACCGGCGCTCGCACAGCGGCCTCAAGCCCTTCGTGTGCCCGCGCTGTGGCCGCGGCTTCAGCCAGCCCAAGAGCCTGGCGCGCCACCTGCGGCTGCACCCCGAGCTGTCGGGGCCGGGCGTGGCGGCCAAGGTGCTAGCGGCCAGCGTGCGCCGGGCCAAGGCGCCCGAGGAGGCGGCGGCGGCGGACGGCGAGATCGCCATCCCAGTGGGCGATGGAGAGGGCATCATTGTGGTGGGCGCGCCGGGCGAGGGGGCGGCGGCGGCCGCAGCCATGGCGAGCGCGGGGGCCAGGGCGCCGGGACCCCGCTCGCGGCGCGCCCCGGCCCCCAAGCCGTACGTGTGCGTGGAGTGCGGGAAGGGCTTCGGGCACGGGGCCGGGCTGCTGGCCCACCAGCGCGCCCAGCACGGGGACGGGCTGGGGGCGGCGGGGGGCGAGGAGCCGGCGCACATCTGCGTGGAGTGCGGCGAGGGCTTCGTGCAGGGCGCGGCGCTGCGCCGGCACAAGAAGGTGCACGCCGTGGGCGCGCCCTCGGTCTGCAGCCACTGCGGACAGAACTACTACCGGGCGGGCGGGGACGACGACGACGACGACGACGACGAGGAGGCGGCGGGCGGGCGGTGCAGCGAGTGCCGCGGCGGGGAGGGCCGGTAGGGGCGGCGGCCCGGGGGGGCGGGGCCCCTCGGGCTGGGCGGGAACGACGGCGCGGGACCCAGAGGCTGGGGCGAAACGGACAGAGGGGCGCCCCGGGGGTGCGGCGGGCCTGGGGCGGGGCGCGCGGGGCGCCCACCAGGCCGCCCGGCCCCTCCCCGCGCCCGCCGCTCGGCCTGGCTTGGCCCCGTCGGTTCTCGGCCGAGCCCGAATCGAGACGTTGGTTGGGAACTAGAGAGACCAAGACGCGACGAAACCCATGAGCGGAAGACCATTCGCCCTCTTTCCTTTCCGCCGCCAACCGGGCTGCTGCGAGAACGGCGAGCCGTGCGCCCTTTACCCTCAGAGGGGCCCCAGCGGGAAGGGAGAGAGGGTCCTTTTCCCCTTTAGAATTTTCTTTTAATCACACCGCCTCCTGCCCCCGCCCGCCTGTTATTTTCTTCCCCTTCGCGATCCCAGCCTTTCTCCTCTCCCTACCCTCCCCCACCCCGCCGGGTCTGGGGTCGCGGAGGCGTGCGGAGCCGAGCGCCCGCGTCCCGGGCGACCCCGCGGACAGCGGGTCCCGGCTCATCCCAGGCCTGGGCGCGGCGGGAGGAGGGCACGGGGGCAATAAATCGCACTATCCGATCGTCCCTCCTGTGCGTGGTTCTTGAGTCCGGGGAAACTGAGGGCCCCGCACCCGGGCAGCTGCTGATGGGTGGGTGGGTAGGGGGCACCGGCCAGGCCGGAGGAGAGAGGCCGACGTCGGCCCAGGCCGCGCGCGTGCCCGGGTGCGCCCTGGAGGTTGTCCTGGGAGAGTGCATGAGCGGCGTCCTCAGTCCGGGAGGACAGACAGGCCCGTGAGGACCTGGGGCGGGTGTTTCGAGCGAGGCCCGCCCACCGCTGGTTTTAAAAGGACTCCGGCGGCTGGGAGGGGGCGGGGCGGGGCTGCACAGGCCGTGCCGCGCTTCGCGGAGGCGGACAGCTCTTCCCCCGCGCTGCCAAGGACCCCAGGCTCCCGTCTCCACCAGCCCCGGCGGCCCCGCCTGCGTCCAGCGTCTTGGAAGACCTGTCCTGCACCTTGTAGCCGTGTCCCGTCCTCAGATCCCCTGGGGGAGCGGGGTACAGCCACGGCGTCACAGGTCACCGCAGAGGAGTGCCTGTCTCGACTTCCCAGCGACAGAACTATTGCCTCTAGGAAGAAGCTGGACTCTGGTGGGTGGGCGGGTACCTGCCTACACACCGCCCCGCACCGCCCCGGCCCCCCAGGAGCCAGCGGGGCTCGGGGGAAGACAAGGGTGGGCAGTGGCTTTCTGCTGCTGCTGGGCCACGTGCCAGACCCACAGGTCGGCCCGGGTGGGGGCGGTGCCTGATACCACCCCACCATCCCGGGACCCTCCGCTGGAGGCCTGGGGACCTTGGGAGGCTGGGGTCTTGGGGAGCTGCAGTGGGTGACCCCAGGGAGGTAGGGTCCTCCCTGGGGGTGTTTCCAGCCTGGCCAAACGGTTCCTCTGTGTTCCTCTGACCTCCGCGAAGCTCGGAGCTGACCAACCAGCCGGGGGAGCTGGAGGAGGAAGCAGGGGTGGGGAGTGTGTCCTCTCAGGGCTGAGTCTCCTCTGGCCTCTGCTGTCCCTGAGCATGCCCCAGGCCACATCCCCCTGGGGCCTCGGGTTCGGAAGCCAAGGTCAAGGCCGGCCGCCCGTGGGCAGGGACGTGTAGCCCAGGAGGCTTCATTAGAACACCTTGTTCTCAAGTGGCCGTGGCCTCGCTTGGAAAACGGTGGACCCGGGTCCGTTTCTTCTGAGGTCTCGGACCCCTGTACAGGAGGGAGGGGGAAAGCCGCTGTTCGTCCAGCAAGGCCGGGGGAAACAAAGGCTGAGGAGACGTTGCCCGGTGCCCGCAGGTCCCTTCTCCGTATGCCGCTGACCTCAGGTGCTTCCGGAGGCGGGGAGGAGGGGGGGCAGTGCCGCCTGCTGGGCGCGGGGGTGTGCCATGTCCCCTGGGGAGGAGTAAGCGTTGGGTTGAGTCGTTCTGTCCCCACCTCCGTGGGCAGAGGCAACACCTGTCACCGGGCCAGATTCTGGGCCACAGAGAGAGGCTGTGTGACCCCGGGCAAGTGAACTAACCCCTCTGACCCTCCGCTGCCTCCTCTGCACAAAGAAAAACTTGCCTGTCACAACTGTTTGAAGGGACCCCTGGGGTGTCTCTAAGTGCCCGGATTCCTGTCCCAGGAGGAGCCTAGTGCGGGACTTAGGAGCCAGCCGTGCCGCCTGCCTTCTCCAGTCCTCAGCTCGCTTCTCGTCACAGTGTGGCATTCACTGAGCTCGAGGGGCTTCCCAGGTGGCTCGGTGGTCAAAAATCCACCTGCCAACGCAGGAGATGCGGGTTCAGTCCCTGGGTGAGCAAGATCCCCTGGAGCAGTGCATGGCACCCCACTCCCGGATTCTTGCCTGGAGCATCCCATGGACAGAAGAGCCTGGTGGGCTGCAGTCCACGGGGTCCCACAGGGTCAGGCATGACTGAGCGCGCACGCAGTGAGCCAGCAGGGGAACGCACTTATTTATCCAGTCTCCTGCTCCCAAGCTCTGGCGGCTGTGACTCATGCAGCCGCACCCTTGGCTCTAGGAAACAGCCCTCCTCCTCCGCGGGGAGCAGGCAGTGGCCACCCCCTAACATGTCAGGAGTACGCGGGCCTGCGTGGAGAGCACTTTCGTCCCGTGGGGCGTGGACGTGCGGCCAGGAGAGGGTTTTCTGTCTCAAGTGAAGCGGCAGTTCTCAGCTGCGTGGGTGCACGTGGCATCTAGTGGGGGAAAGGCCAGGGATGCTGCTGACGTCCTGCCATGCACAGGGGGGGCTCCCGCCCCCAAAGGGTTATCCTGGTTGGAGGCCGGCGGTGCTGGGGAGACACTGGCCCCAGGGACCCCTCCATCCTTCCTGCTCCCGCGCGCGTAAAGGGAAAGGCGACGCTCTGCCGCCACCTGGTGGGCACCAGGGGGAGCGCAGGGAGGTGGGCTGGGCGCCTGCTCCTGGGGTCGCGGGACTAACTAAACCTGGACTCATCCACCCACCGACTTGTCGCCCAGTGAATGGGGAGGTTCTACACAGCGATCCCAGGCCAGGCATTCGGGGACTTGTGGCTTAGAGGACCAGCTGACATGGCCACACACACACACACACACACACAGCCGACTTTATCCACCTGGAGAAAATGACAAGGGAAGAGCCCAGTCATCTAGGACGCAGTATGGATGCCACCCCAGGTCCACCCCCCACCCCACCCCCCCGCCATGGCCAGACGTACTTGGTTGGTCAGGGCGATGCCCCTGGATTTGCCAAGGGTCACCCTCCAGAGCTTCCCTGGTGGCTCAGTGGTAATCCCCTGGCGGAGGAAATGGCAACCCCCTCCATATTCTTGTCTGGAGACTCCCAGGGACAGAGGGGCCTGGTGAGCTACAGTCCACGGGGTGGCACAGAGTCGGACATGACCGAGCAACTGAACAGTAGGGATGGACCCCTCCAGGAGTGGGTCCCTGACCTCTTGCCCTGCCTTTCCCTGGGGCAAATATGGACGTAAACGTGCACATAACCGTGCGTCGAATTTTAGATTCCATGTGGAGTGATAACCACACAGCCTTTGCCTTTCTCTTCCTGGACTGAGCGTGATCATCCTGGGGCCACCCACGCTGCTGCAGATGGCCAGCGCCACCCTTTATGGCCGAGCAGCACTCCCCGTGCGCCGTCTTGGCCCATTCATCTGTCATGGGCACTGAGGTGTCTCCGTGTCTTCAGGTTATTGTAAATAGTGCGCCTATGAATTTTGGGGTGCAGGGTTTTTTTTTTTTTCCAAATTAGAGCTTTCTCAGGATGTCTAAATGACTTTTTGTGACACCAGGCCAATGTCAACATCCATCAGCCTTTGTTTCCTTCTCTGTAAAACAGGAAAAACATTCCCTACCTCGTGGTTGCTTTGAGGAGGAGACTCTGGCAGACCAGTTCTTTACTACAGTAAGCGATAAAGACAACGTTGTGTTCATACCTCTGATGCTCAGTGATAGTCACATCTTCCTTTGAAATTCGGATATGCACTTAAAAAGTTTTTGTTTAAGAAACATCAGAGTTGTGACTTTTTTAAAGACCCAAGGCCTTCCTCATCTGCTCTGGAGTCACACCCCGATCGATCAAGAAGGCACTGGATGCTTCTTCCAAATGCTCAGTGTTTATTCAGTCCTGCCCGTGTGTTCAGGTAGGACAGACGCTTCACAGATAACTGAAGTTCCAGGACGTGAAGGGCACACGCCTTTGTCAGAGGCAGACATCGGCAACCGAGCTGAAGTGGATACTCAGGAACCACCACCAGTGAGGCTTTGTGAGGATCAGGAATCGTCATCCGTCTCCTGAAGGGTCCCGTATCAGAGTGGGGGTGGGGGTGGGGTTCTCCCGGCTTCAGATTCTCCACCAGCGCTGGTCCTCCTCCTCCGAGTACCAGGCGTCACTGATGACCACGTGGGGCTTCAGTCTCTGCACCTGCTCCAGCAGCCTTCTCACTCGGGCTGGGTATTGCTCTTTCCACAGCCTGGGAAGACGGCCAGAAAGGGGCCTCCTCACCCTGGGAACTTGCCTCTGACGCCTCTCCCTCCCTCAGCACTCCCAGACACCCCGCCCAAGGGTCTGAAACCTCTTCTTACACTGTTGCAGACAGACAGCGCCTTCCCCCTAGAATAAAACTCAGCCCCCGACCCTTTTAAAAAATCAAATTCCATCTCTTTCAGGGCTGTCCAAGGTGGCTCAGATGGTAAAGAATCTCCCTGCAACACAGGAGAGCTGAGTTCCATCCCTGGGTCTGGAAGATCCCTTGGAGAAGGAAACAACAACCCACTCCAGTGTTCTTGCCTGGAGAATCCCCATGGACAGAGAAGCCTGGCAGGCTACAGTCCAGGAGGCTCACAGTAGAGTCAGACACAACTTAGCCACCAAACTACCACCAAGACCGCAAGTGGTCTGGCTGGACCCTGCAGTAATCCTCCTTATGGTTTTTTGGAAGACACAAACATTTTGTTTGTCTGTTTGCATTTCAGAAGCCATCTCTGGGGGCTCACCCGATGGTCTGTAGATTAGAGGTGGGATGCATGAAAGCGGAACACAGCGTCGCCATTCCTCTGGGGCCGAGGTCGTTGCGCATCAGGTTCAGGCTGGCCAGGTGCCGGCTGCAGATGAGGGCGGCGGACAGGGCCTTGCAGCCTTCAGAGGTCAGTCCACACGCCTCCAACCTGCAGGGTCAGCACAGCCAAGAAAGACCCCGCCATCTGGGAGCCTCCCTCCAATCTGTATTTGACTTCCACTACAGTCTTATTTATTTTCGATAGCTGTCTCTCTTATTATCATTATTTGGGCCCCTCTGGTGTGCTCGGACGGTAAAGAACCTGCCTGCTAATGCAGGTTTGATCCCTGGGTTGCGAAGATCCCCTGGAGAAGGGAATGGTAACCCACTCTGGGATTCTTGCCTGTACAACATTTAAAAAATTTTTACTTTAAAGAGATATATCCTATTGTTATCATCACTATTTGGCTGTGCCACATGGCAGGCGGGATCTTAGCTCCCCAGCCAGAGATCGAGCCCATGCCCCCCGTACTGGAAGAGCAGAGTCCGAGCCACTGGACCCCTAGGAAGTTGCCCTACTTCGAGTTTAAAAGTACAGTGGAATACTATTCACAAAAAAGAACAAAAATCTCGCCATCTGCAACAGCATGGCTGGACCTGGAGGGTATTATGCGTGGTAAAGGAAGCCAGGGAAAGACAAGCACTGTATGGTTTTACTTAAATATGGAGTCTAAAAAATGAGTGAATGAAGAAAGCAGGAGCAGAGTCACGGGCACTGAGAGCAAGCTAGTGGCTGCCAGTGGCGCGGCCTTTTTTGTTAAGAGCCTTTCCTGAGTGCAGAGTTGATCTATAATGTTGTATTAGGTTCAGGTGTGCAGCAGAGGGACCCTGTGATACCATGCGTAAACCCAGTGTGTTTCAGATTCCTTCCCCATGTAGGTCATTACAGAATGTTGAGTAGAGCGCCCTGTGCTCTGCAGTAGGCCCTTGATTATTTCCATGCACAGTGTTCTGTGTATGTTAATTCCAACCTCCTGCTTTATCCCTTTCCCACCACCGCTTTCCCGTTTGCTTTCTGCGTCTGTGAGTCTGTTTCTGTTTCATAAGGAAGCTCATTTGTATCATTTCTTAAGATCCCGCACTTGGGAGATACCATATGGTCTTGGTCCTTCTCCGCCCAACTCACTTCACTCCGTGTGAGCAGCTCTGGGCCCATCCGTGTTGCTGCACGTGGCTTTAGCCCTTCCCTTTGCCGGGCTGCAGAGCAGTCCGCTGTATGTACTGGTACAGAGTTCTAAGCAGCCTCTGGGGCGATTCTGGTGCCCTCGAGAGTCTGAGCTCCACCCGTGTCCTCATTTGCTCTTTGATCCATCCTTCTCACTAGACCGGCAACGCCAGGGTCTGTATACCTTCACCATTCGGCACTGTGTCCAGCAGACACTTATCTACTTAGCTCTCAGCACCTCCGGACCATGTCCTCCAGCGTTTGCTACTTCATTCATCCACATACAGGTGCCCAGTCGGCCTGGATGCTGGGCTCCACTCGATGGGATGGTGAGCAGAACCTGCTCTTTGTGGGAGCGATGTCGTGTCTGCGTTCCCCTCCCTGAGCCCAGCCCTCCCGGAGGTGATCCCAGGACCGTACCCGAGTCTCGTCAGGGCGTTCTTCTGCTTCAGTCCCTTGCACAGCGCCGCAATCCCCTCATCACCCAGGGCGTTGGCAGCCAGATCCAGGCTTCTCAGGTGCCGACTCCTCGTGACCACGTTGGACAGACTCTCGCAGCACGCGGCGGTGAGGCGGCAGTTCACCAAACTGCGAGAGGCGGGAAGAGGGAGGGGACAGAGAGCGAGGGAGAGCTGGAGGTGGGGGGAGAGAGAGCAAAACGGGGACGCAGAGACGGACCCTGGAACTAACTCAGGGTGTCCTCTCTTTTGACCGGCTAGAACCTCAGGCCTCCGTACGGTAGACTTGATCTCCAACAAGTGGGGATACTTACTTCAGGTCCTGGAGGGGACAGGACGGCTCCATCATGACCTCGCACAGAAGGTTCATCCCGGGATCTTCCAGGGGGTTCATGCTGAGGCTCAGGTGGGTCAGATGCCTGTTGCTCATGAGTGCCAAGGCGAGGAAGCCACAGCCAGCCACGTCCAGGCTGCATGCGTTTAGTCTGCGGGGCACACACAGAGAAGGGGAAGCTCAGGTGTGCTCCTCAGAGCGACCTCAGCCTTTCAGATGGCCCCCAGGGACAGCGCTGAGGCTATGGAGGCTGGAAGGCGCCTTAGAGAAAACGGGTGTGTTCCACAAGCTTCCTGCAGGCACGAGGTACAGTGGTGTTGGCTGTGAGCTCCACGTTTGTTCTTGAGTTGCTCAGTCGTGTCCGACTCTTTCGCGACCGCATAGACAGTAGCCCGCCGGGCTCCTCTGTCCATGGGATTCTCCAGGCAAGAATACTGGAGTGGGTTGCTATGTCCTCCTCCAGGGGATCTTCCCCTCCCAGGGAGGAATCTCCTGCCTTGGCAGGCGGATTCTTTACCACTGAGCCCCCAGGGAAGCCTGAGTTCAATGTTAATGATTCAATAATATGTATTACATGAGGTGTCTGTAAACAGAAACACATAAAACAAGGTTAGGTATTGATCGGTTGGAGAAAATAGGGCACAGATGGAACTTTTCTCTGAAACAGAAACAGACTCACAGACTGGTGGTGGCCAAGGGCCAGGGGTGTTGCTGGGGGCGGAAAGGATGGGGAGTCTGGGTCAGCAGACGTGAGCTCTTACATACAGGATGGGTAAACGTCAGGGTCCTACTGCTTAGCACAGGAAGCGCATTCAACATCTTGTGGCGAGCCACAGTGGAAAAGCGTTTAGAAAAAGCTGAGTCACCTGTGCAGTTAGCAGAAATTAACACAACATGCTAAATCAACCATACTTCAATAAAAGAAATTTTAAGAAAACGCTGTGACCAGAGGCACCCAGGAACCTAAGCCTGTATTCTCCCAGGAGCAGTGGGAGTCTCTCCCCGGAGCGTCACTCATCCTGCGCCCACCTGTCCTGTCCTCTCGGCAACTTTACCGAACGGGGCTACCGGGAGTAATGAGACGCGGCTGCATGTGGATGAATGAGGACTTCTGGCTCGAAGGAAACACAGAAGCAGCGGTGGGATTTTCCAGGGTAGGAGCTGTCAGGAGGGGGCAGGACGCGGTGCTTCCGAGGTCCCCGCGTCCTGACCATTTCCCCGCTGCCCTGCGCTCGCTGTAATAGAGCTACAGATGCTCTGGGGGCCGCGGGGTGGACTCACGCCAGCTTCTGCAGACCGCAGCTGGGGAGCTTCACGGCCCGACACAGCAGGCTCATCCCTTCGCTCCCTAGTTCGTCACCCGACAGGGACAGGTGTGTCAAGCCCTGGTTCTCTATGAGAGCGGAGGCCAGGTTTTGGCAGGTGGCGGCTGCAAGCCCGCAGCTCCCCAGGCTGCAAGGAGAGAGGCCAGAAAGGAGATGACAGCTCAGCCGGTGAAGAACCCGCCTGCCAGCGCAGGAGACACTGGAGACGCGTGTTCCATCCCTGGGTCGGGAGGATCTCCTGGAGGAGGGCACGGCAACCCCCTCCAGTATCCTTCCCTGGAGAATCCCATGGACAGAGGAGCCTGGCGAGCTACTATCTACGGGGTCGCAAAAGAGTCAGACAGGACTTAGCGACTAAACAGAAATAAACAAACTTCCACAGAGGGCTCCCCGAAGGAGGCCCTCCCTCCCCATGCTAACCCTCAGCTTATGCATCGGCCAGTTCCCCTCCCTTCCCCCCACCCCCTGTGACAAGGGAAGATAGGGCTGGTGAACAGAAGTACCGCTCACATTAGCTTCTGCAGGGTGCAGGGTGTGACCTTCAGGGCGTCACAGAGAGACTTCACGCCCTGGTCTGCCACCTTATTTCCCGTGAGGCTGAGGGATTTCAGGCTGACGGACGTAGCAAGCACTTGGGAGATCACCCGACAAGAGGCTGGGGTTAATCCACAGCGATCCAACCTGCAGAGACAGGCAACGTGGAGCACGTACTCACCTCTCTCCAGAAGCAGCCCAGCTTGCCCCCATCAGCCGCCCTGTCCCTTCAGCTGGCTCCTGGGCGTTCTCTGCTCTGGCTTGAGGGTCCCAGCATTTGCCATGCCTGTTCGCAGCCTCAGACCTTTTTGTGGTTCAGTTTTCCGTTCACCCTCTGGGATGCCACTTCGCCTGAGTAAGTCGGTCTCACCACCTTCCCAAGCATGCCTGCCCGCCCTCCTCTGCCCGTCTTCTCATCCCCCTATTACTTTATTCATCGCAATGATCACCAGCTGACGTTCTGTATGTTTGTCTGACCTGCAACACTGTGTAAGTTGGGGTGTGAGCGTGCTGACTTGGCGCACGGATATAGTGCGGTATGACTGCCAAGGCTGCATTAGCTAACATCTGGATCCCACCACACAGGTTTTTTTTTTTTTGGTAGGAATCATTAAAATGTAGTCTTTCAGTAATTTTGATGTTTATAATACAGGATTGAGGTATGTTAGTCAATAAAGCTGAACAGACCTCACGTTTATCTCTCTCAAAATACAGCCAAAGCACCAAGCAGTCCTGTTTTTTAGTCCCAGTGAATCTAACTGGCAAAACCCCCCCCAGGAAATCACAAACTGGCAGCAACTGAGATGTCCCTGGAATGGTGAATGACGACACTAACTGCACACGCCTGTATCACCAAATGGGGTGTGTGTGTGTAGGTGTGTGTGGGTGTATGTGTGTGGGGGGGTGGGGTGTGTGTGTGTAGGTGTGTGTGTGTAGGTGTGTGTGTGTGAGGTGTGCAGTGGTGTGTGTGTGTGTGTATGTGTGTGTGGGGGTGGGGGGTGTGTGCGGTGTGTGTGTGCAGGGGTGTGTGCGGTGTGTGTGCGGTGTGTGTGTGTAGGGGTGTGTGTGTAGGGGTGTGTAGGTGGGGGTGGGGGTGTGGGTGGGTGGGTTTGTGGGGGGTGTGTGTGTGGGTGCGCGTGTGGTGTGTGCAGGTGTGTGGGTGCAGGTGTGTATGTGCGTGTGTGTGCGGGTATAGCTGTGTGTGTGGGGGTGTGTGGTGTGCGTGTGGGTGTGGGGGGCTGTGTGGGGTGTGTATGTGTGTGGGGGGTGTGTGTATGTGTGTGGGGTGTGTGTATGTGTGTGCGTGTGGGTGTGTGTGTGTAGGTGGGGGGATGTGTGTGGGGTGTGTGTGTGTGTGGGGTGTGTGTGTGGGGGTGTGTGTATGTGGCGGGGTGTGTGTATGTGGGGGGTGTGTGTATGTGGGGGGGTGTGTGTATGTGGGGGTGTGTGTGTATGTGGGGGTGTGTGTATGTGGGGGTGTGTGTATGTGGGGGTGTGTGTATGTGGGGGGGTGTGTGTATGTGGGGGGGTGTGTATGTGGGGGGTGTGTGTATGTGGGGGGGTGTGTATGTGGGGGGGGTGTATGTGGGGGGGGTGTGTATGTGGGGGTGTGTATGTGGGGGTGTGTGTATGTGGGGGGTGTGTGTATGTGGGGGGGTGTGTATGTGGGGGGGTGTGTATGTGGGGGGTGTGTATGTGGGGGGGTGTGTATGTGGGGGGGTGTGTATGTGGGGGGGTGTGTATGTGGGGGGGTGTATGTCGGGGGGGTGTGTGTAGGTGGGGGGATGTGTGTGGGGTCTGTGTGTGTGGGGGGTGTGTGTATGTGGGGGGGTGTGTGTGTGTGGGGGGTGTGTGTATGTGGGGGGGTGTGTATGTGGGGGGTGTGTGTATGTGGGGGGGTGTGTATGTGGGGGGGTGTGTATGTGGGGGGTGTGTATGTGGGGGGGTGTGTAGGTGGGGGGGTGTGTATGTGGGGGGGTGTGTATGTGGGGGGCTGTATGTGGGGGTGTGTATGTGGGGGGGGTGTGTATGTGGGGGGGGTGTATGTGGGGGTGTGTATGTGGGGGGTGTGTGTATGTGGGGGTGTGTGTGTGTGGGGGGGTGTGTATGTGGGGGGGTGTGTATGTGGGGGGGTGTGTATGTGGGGGGGTGTATGTGGGGGGGTGTATGTGGGGGGGGTGTGTATGTGGGGGGGTGTATGTGGGGGGGGTGTGTGTGGGGGGGTGTATGTGGGGGGGTGTATGTGGGGGGTGTGTATGTGGGGGGGTGTATGTGGGGGTGTGTGTGTGGGGGGGTGTGTATGTGGGGGGGTGTGTATGTGGGGGGGTGTGTATGTGGGGGGGTGTGTATGTGGGGGGGGGTGTATGTGGGGGGGGGAAGGGGGGTGTGTGTATGTGGGGGGGTGTATGTGGGGGGGGTGTGTGTATGTGGGGGGGGTGTGTAGGTGGGGGGATGTGTGTGGGGTCTGTGTGTGTGGGGGGTGTGTGTATGTGGGGGTGTGTGTGTGTGGGGGGGGTGTGTATGTGGGGGGGGTGTGTATGTGGGGGGGGGTGTGTATGTGGGGGGGTGTGTAGGTGGGGGTGTGTATGTGGGGGGGTGTGTATGTGGGGGGGTGTATGTGGGGGTGTGTATGTGGGGGGTGTGTGTATGTGGGGGGATGTATGTGGGGGGGTGTATGTGGGGGGGTGTGTGTGGGGGGGTGTATGTGGGGGGTGTGTATGTGGGGGGGTGTATGTGGGGGGGTGTGTGGGGGGGTGTGTGTATGTGGGGGGTGTGTATGTGGGGGTGTGTATGTGGGGGTGTATGTGGGGGGGGTGTGTATGTGGGGGTGTGTATGTGGGGGGGTGTGTATGTGGGGGGATGTATGTGGGGGGGTGTATGTGGGGGGGGTGTGTATGTGGGGGTGTATGTGGGGGGGGTGTGTATGTGGGGGGGGGTGTATGTGGGGGGGTGTATGTGGGGGTGTATGTGGGGGGGGTGTGTATGTGGGGGTGTGTATGTGGGGGGATGTGTATGTGGGGGGTGTATGTGGGGGGGTGTATGTGGGGGGGTGTGTATGTGGGGGGGGGTGTGTATGTGGGGGTGTGTATGTGGGGGTGTGTGTATGTGGGGGTGTGTGTATGTGGGCGTGTGTGTATGTGGGGGGGTGTGTATGTGGGGGGTGTTTGTATGTGGGGGGGTGTATGTGGGGGGTGTGTATGTGGCGGGTGTATGTGGGGGTGTGTATGTGGGGGGTGTATGTGGGGGGGTGTATGTGGGGGGTGTGTATGTGGGGGGGGTGTATGTGGGGGGGGTGTGTATGTGGGGGGGGTGTGTATGTGGGGGGGGTGTATGTGGGGGGGTGTATGTGGGGGGGTGTGTATGTGGGGGGGTGTGTATGTGGGGGGGTGTATGTGGGGGGTGTATGTGGGGGGGTGTGTGTATGTGGGGGGGTGTATGTGGGGGGGGTGTATGTGGGGGGGGTGTATGTGGGGGGGGTGTGTATGTGGGGGGTGTGTATGTGGGGGGTGTGTATGTGGGGGGGTGTATGTGGGGGGTGTGTATGTGGGGGGGGGTGTGTATGTGGGGGGGGTGTATGTGGGGGGGGTGTATGTGGGGGGGGTGTATGTGGGGGGGTGTATGTGGGGGGGGTGTATGTGGGGGGGGTGTGTGTGTATGTGGGGGGGGTGTGTGTGTATGTGGGGGGTGTGTATGTGGGGGGTGTGTATGTGGGGGGTGTATGTGGGGGGGGGTGTATGTGGGGGGGGTGTATGTGGGGGGTGTGTGTATGTGGGGGGGTGTGTGTATGTGGGGGGGTGTATGTGGGGGGGGTGTGTATGTGGGGGGGTGTATGTGGGGGGGTGTGTATGTGGGGGGGTGTATGTGGGGGGGGTGTGTATGTGGGGGGGTGTGTGTATGTGGGGGGTGTATGTGGGGGGGTGTGTGTATGTGGGGGGGGTGTATGTGGGGGGGTGTGTGTATGTGGGGGGTGTATGTGGGGGGGTTTGTGTATGTGGGGGGGGTGTATGTGGGGGGGGTGTGTATGTGGGGGGGTGTATGTGGGGGGGGTGTATGTGGGGGGGGTGTGTGTGTATGTGGGGGGTGTGTATGTGGGGGGGATGTATGTGGGGGGGTGTGTGTATGTGGGGGGTGTATGTGGGGGGGTGTGTGTATGTGGGGGGCGTGTATGTGGGGGGTGTGTGTATGTGGGGGGGTGTGTGTATGTGGGGGGGTGTATGTGGGGGGGGGTGTGTATGTGGGGGGGTGTATGTGGGGGGGGGTGTGTATGTGGGGGGGTGTATGTGGGGGGGTGTGTGTATGTGGGGGGTGTGTATGTGGGGGGTGTGTGTGTGGGGGGGGGTGTATGTGGGGGTGTGTGTATGTGGGGGGTGTGTATGTGGGGGGTGTATGTGGGGGTGTGTATGTGGGGGGTGTATGTGGGGTGTGTATGTGGGGGGGGTGTATGTGGGGGGGGTGTATGTGGGGGGGGTGTATGTGGGGGTGTGTGTATGTGGGGGTGTGTGTATGTGGGGGTGTGTATGTGGGGGGTGTGTATGTGGGGGGGGTGTGTATGTGGGGGGTGTGTGTGTGTATGTGGGGGGTGTGTATGTGGGGGGTGTGTATGTGGGGGGGTGTATGTGGGGGGGGATGTATGTGGGGGGGTGTGTATGTGGGGGGTGTTTGTATGTGGGGGGGGTGTATGTGGGGGGTGTATGTGGGGGGGTGTATGTGGGGGGTGTATGTGGGGGGGGTGTATGTGGGGGGGTGTATGTGGGGGGGGGTGTGTATGTGGGGGGGTGTGTATGTGGGGGTGTGTGTATGTGGGGGGGTGTATGTGGGGGGGGTGTATGTGGGGGGGTGTATGTGGGGGGGGGTGTGTATGTGGGGGGTGTGTATGTGGGGGGTGTGTATGTGGGGGTGTGTATGTGGGGGTGTGTATGTGGGGGGTGTTTGTATGTGGGGGGGGTGTATGTGGGGGGTGTATGTGGGGGGGTGTATGTGGGGGGGGTGTGTATGTGGGGGGGGTGTATGTGGGGGTTGTGTGTGTATGTGGGGGGTGTGTATGTGGGGGGTGTGTATGTGGGGGGGTGTATGTGGGGGGGGATGTATGTGGGGGGGTGTGTATGTGGGGGGTGTTTGTATGTGGGGGGTGTGTATGTGGGGGTGTGTATGTGGGGGGTGTGTATGTGGGGGGTGTATGTGGGGGGGGTGTATGTGGGGGGTGTATGTGGGGGGGTGTATGTGGGGGGGGGTGTGTATGTGGGGGGTGTATGTGGGGGGTGTATGTGGGGGGTGTATGTGGGGGGGGTGTATGTGGGGGTGTGTGTATGTGGGGGGTGTGTGTGTATGTGGGGGGTGTGTATGTGGGGTGTGTGTATGTGGGGGGGTGTATGTGGGGGGGTGTGTATGTGGGGGGGTGTATGTGGGGGGGTGTGTATGTGGGGGGGTGTATGTGGGGGGGGTGTATGTGGGGGTGTGTGTATGTGGGGGTGTGTGTATGTGGGGGGGGTGTATGTGGGGCGGGTGTATGTGGGGGTGTGTGTATGTGGGGGTGTGTGTATGTGGGGGGGTGTATGTGGGGGGTGTATGTGGGGGGGGTGTATGTGGGGGGGGGTGTGTATGTGGGGGGGGTGTGTATGTGGGGGGGGTGTGGGGCGTGTGGGTGTGCGCGCGCGTGCATGGCTCAGTCAGTGCGACTCTGCCCCACACCCCGCGCCCGTCCAGGCTACCCCGGAGCCCTGAGCGGAGTCCCGCGGGCCGTGCGCGCGCTGGGTTTTGGGTGGCGGCTGGCGGGGTCTGGTTCCCCGGGCAGGGATGGAACCCGGGCGCCCCGCATCGCGAGCGCCGTCTCGGCTGCGGCGCCCCCAGGGGAGCCCCCGGACCTTGCGTCTCACGGAGAAGCGCACGGGAGCGCGCCCCGCCTCGGGTCGGGTTTGGCGGCGTTCACTGTACACACGCGGCCGAGCACTCGTCCCGGCGCCAGACTCCCAGAGCTTGGGAAGGCCTCAGCAGCTCTGTGCGAAAGCTTCTCTCCAAGTGCAAAGTAAAGCAGGAACGCCCGGAAACCCGAGAAGCAGACAGCGGGCAGCGCGGGACTCGCCTCAGAGTCTGCAGCGCGCAGTGCGGGTGCCTGAGGGCCTCGGCCGCCGTCCGCGCGTCCTCCTCGCCCAGGCGGGAGCCCGTCAGGTCCAGGCGCGTGACGTTCCGGTTGATCACCAGAGTCATCCAGAGGTGACGGAGGCCAGGGGTGACCCGGGCGCCGGCAAATCTGCAGACGAGAAAAGGGGGCTCGAGTTAGGACGATGGGACAGGTTCCGTCGTATCCTCATCTTTCCTTCTCTGGTCCCGTTTTGACTCTGATCTTTCATTATTTGCGTTTACAGTTGCTCCTCAAACAACACGGGTTTAAACTGTATGAGTTCTTGTGTATGTGGGGTTTTTCTCAAGAAATATAAAAACACGCATGTAGACCATCGTATGCAAAACTGGTGTTGACGTGGACCGCCTATCCCTACACAGGAAGAAGGTGAGTGGCATTCAGTATAAAACCAACGATGTGCTTGTTTTCTTACTATTTTAGAACTTTGCTTGCAAAGAATTACATTGCTGTACAGAAGGCTTTTCTCTCTTATAACCAGAGAAACAGCCTGTCAGCCAATCATTAAAGGTACGTGGTTTTTTTTTAGAATATAGCAATGTTTCCAATATTGTGTTATGATTGTGACCGTAATATGGATGCCATGAGGAGTGTGTAATGGCTCATCCATCCGTGTCCAGGCAGGGCCACCGTGCTGTTCTTGCAGCTTAGTTGCAAAGTCGTGTCTGACTCTTTGTGACTCTATGGACTGTAGTCCCCCGGGCTCCTCTGTCCATGGGATTCTCCAGGCAAGAATACTGGAGTGGGTTGCCATTTCCTTCTCCAGGGGATCTTTCCTACCCAGGAATCCATAAAGCAACGTTATTGATGCTTCTTCATTATCAGTGTGTACATCATTATATGTATAAATACATTTATGATTTTTTTGCATTGTATTTTCATTTTTGATGTCCAGTGTTACACGTATGTATAGACTCATATGTAGGTTATACGTATAACATCTAAAGTGTTTTGTATCATAGCATTGATGGAGGTACTGACACATGATTCGTCAGACAGACAGTGTAAACTTATGGTATCAATGAATACAGTACTGAAATGAACCTTCCTCACTACCCCCCCTACTAACCCCCTCCTATTCATCCTTCAAAACCCTGAGAACTCCTATTCATCCTTCAAAACCCTGAGAACTCCTATTCATCCTTCAAAACCCTGAGTAAACGAACCCACCTTAGTAATCCCTTCACAAGATCCTTAGACATTCCCCACCTGTACTTTTGGGAACTTGGTTCCTGCACCTTCCACAGCCCTTATTCCCTGCAAATACATTCTGAAGATCAGTAGGTAGGAGAGGAGAGCCGAGACACAGCCACACGAAGGGGGAGGTACGGGGTCTGGGAAGCCTCACATCAGATTCTGTATTTTACAGGCTGGCTGCCGCAGCTTGACACAGAGGGTCTTCATGGCCTCCTTGCTCAAGACGCTGCCACTCAGGTCGAGCTCTCGTAGGTTTGGGTGTGTGCCGAGCACGGAGCAGAGGTCTTCCCAGTGCTCATCAAGGGTCTTGATCTTCAGCCTGTTGTGGAGAAGGAAACAAACATTTGTTCACACAGGATGGATTTGACACGAGCAACTGCGCAACCCATGCCTGAGGAGAGAAGTCAGGCTGTTAGGATGGGGAGGGTCTCAGAGGCTCTGAGTGGATCTGATCTCATGGTCTGGAGGAGTGGTGTCATAACCAAACTGCCTCCAGAACACTTCTGTAGCCACAGGGCATACCGCCAGCTCTAAGTAAGATCTGTGCTTGAATTCTAGCTGCCTCTTGAACGTCAAAGTGTAGCCACTATGGAAAACGGTATGGAACGTCCCTCCCCCAAAATTAAAAATAGAACCACCATTTGGTGTTGTCCAGTTGCCAAGTCATGTCCGACTCTTTGTGACTCCGTGGACTGGAGCACGCCAGCCTTCCCTGTCCTGCACTATTTCCCAGAGTTTGCCCAAGTTCGTGTCCACTGAATCGGTGATGCCATCCAGCCATCTCATCTTCTCCCGTATGATCCGGAAACCCCACTTTTGGGGGTGTGTCCAAGAGAATTGGAATCAGGGTCCCAGAGAGGCATTTGTACATTATTCACAACAGTCAAGATACAGAAACAACCTAAGTGTCCATCAGTGGGTAAAGAAACTGTGGCGTGTGTGCCCCAGCGTCCGCTGCAGCGCTGTTTACAACAGCCAGGACGTGGGAGCAACCTAGATGTCCACCGGTAGCGGCGTGGATAAAGCAGCTGTGGCACATACTCACTCAGTGGACTGTTACTCAGCCATGGAAAGGAATGAGGCTGAGTCAGTTCTAATGACGTAGATGAACCTAGAGCCTGTTATATACAGAGTGAAGTCAGAAAGATAAAAATAAATATTGCCTATTGACACATTATATGGAATCTAGAAAGATGGTACTTATGCATTTACTTGCAGGGCAGGGGTGGAGACACAGACCTAGAGAGCCGACCTGTGGACACAGCGGGGGGCGGAGAGGCTGGGATCAGCTGAGAGTGGCCTTGGAACACGTACATTATCATGTGTAGAACAGATGGCGGACGGGAATTTGCCACACGGCACCGGGAGCCCGGCTCGGTGCTCTGTGAGGACCTAGAGTGGTGGGATGGGGTGGGGGGGAGGTTCGAGGGCGGGGGGACACGTGTATACCTGTGGCTGATTTGTGTGGATGTGTGGCAGAAACACAACTCCATGAAGCAGTTATCCTCCCACTAAACATAAACACATAAGAAGAGAAAATGCGGTGTACACACACACAGTGGAACATGGTTCAGGCTTGAAACAGGAGGAGGCACTGCCGTCGGCCACAGCAGCGGTGAGCCAGAGCACAGTGTGCCAAGCGAGATGAGCCAGTCACGGGGCGACGTGCCCGGTCTCAGATTCTACAGCAGTCAAGTTCACGGAAGCCGAGCGTGGAGCGGCGCTTGCCTGGGCCTTGGCGTGGGGAACTGGGAGATGTGGGCCAAAGGGTACAAAGTTGCAGTTATCAGGATGAGTGCATTCTGGAGCTCTAATGTGTTAACACGATGCAGACCCAGGGGGATGGTCTTTAGGAGTTTTCACACACAAAGAAAATGGTAGCTATATGAGGCATGGGCGTGCTGACTAGCTTGATGGTGATTATTTCAGGTACATCAAAACACCAAATCATACACCTTACATATGTGCAATTTTGCTCAGTTATACCTCTCTTGTGTTGGAAAGAAACACAAACACAAGAACGGGAACGGCAGAGGTGGGGCACTCACCCTTGGGGAGCCCCGGGCCATGCCTCAGCAGACTCATCCTTTGGTGTCTCTCTGACATCCAGTCGAACTTTGCGTAAATGCTGGCAACGACGGAGACAGAAGGAAGACACCGTTAAGTCCATCGGCCGGTTCAACTGCAGCCACACTTCTTGGAAGCCGTTCAAGGCCAAGCGAACAAACTCGTCGTCCTGTGTCTCGAAAAGGCAGTAGAAGGCCTCGAGCAAGTCTGGGGAGGCAGCAGGGGCAGCAGGGTGCTGACCCAGCAGGCAGATCCAGTGCAGAAGGCGCTGCTTAGCCACGGGGGCGACGGGACAGCCTAGGAGGGTTTCCAGGGCCCGCGTCGCCTCCTTGCTCACAAGGCCAAACAGGAACCTCTTCATCTGGACCAGGTGGACGTTGAGGTCGACGTGCCTGAGCTCCGTCAGGCTCTTTGTGCTCTGGGGGAACAGCGGGTAGCCTTCCCCGTCTCCCTCGATGCCTTGCAGGACGTAGAACAAGGCAGCAAAGAACTCCTGGAGGCTGAGGTGGGAGAACGCGTGGCCCCTTCCGCAGCGGCTGTCAGGGAGAAGGATGCTCGCCTGCTGCAGGGCGGAGAGCTCGGGCCCCTTCAGCCCGTGGATGCCCAGGTCGTCGCCATCAAACACGAACTTCGCATTCCACACGCCGTCCACGGCCAGCCGGCACAAGCCCTTCAGGGCACTGCATTCCTCCTTGCTCAGTGCGCGCCGGCCTGCATCTTTGGGAGCCAGCCGCTGGAAAACGAAGGCGGCGTACAAGCCCGTGAGGGTGTGGCCGGGGACGGGAAGGCCTTTCTCCGGCTCCCCGTGCAGCTCGAGGGCCTCACGGACAAGGGCGCACACCACGGGCACCTGACACTTGTCAAGCACCTCCTGGTGGTCTGTGCCCGCGTGCCAGGCACGTGTCTTCTGACGACCGTGCTTCCCGCCGCCGAGGAGCAACTGCACCCTGTTTTCCACCGAGAGGCCCCCTACCCAGAGGTAACGGGGAGACCGGAGCAGGGCTTGGAGCCTCTGCACGCCCGCGTCCTGGACAGTGAGGAGGAGGGCGCACTCGGGGAGCAGGACTTTCTTCAGCAGGCTGTGTGCCAGGACGGCCACGGGCTGCCTCTCCACCCAGTCAGCCGAGAGGCTGGAGTCCTGGTCTCCGAAGGTGAGCTCCAGCTCCTCGAGTCCATCCACCACGATCAAGAGCCTTTTGGACTGGGACAGGACCTTCTCCACCGGGACCGGGGCGTCCGGCCACTCCCTGGAGATGAGCTCCGCGAAGCTGGTCTCCCTGGACCCCTGGAGGTCTCTGGCGCGGAGAAGGAAGACGTAGGAGAACAAGCCCTGGTAGAGGTCGCCTTGTGCCCAGAACAGCAGGAGCCTCCGGGCCAGCATGGACTTCCCGACCCCCGGGGGTCCGTGCAGAACCACCGTGAGAGGCCGGAAGCCCCCCCGGGGGTCTGGGTTAAATGCCCCCGATAGCGCGTGCGCGTCCGGACACTCGGAGGCAAATTCTTCAAAGTGCTGGGGTGTGTCCAGCCTGGTGGAGAATGTTGTCATCACGTGGATCCTGTAGTCCCGCGAGTCCTGTGGGTCCTCTCTGGGGCCTGCATGGGACGGAAGAGGGGGGAAGAATGGGACTGGGTGTGAAGAGAGTCACGGTTTCAGCAAGAAACAAGCAGAGACGCAAACAAAGACCACAGACCCAGTCGCTGCGAAGACAGCCAGCCAGCCTGCCTCTGGGGCGCTTTCGTTTCTTCCTAGCAATGTGCGTGTAAGGATCTCTGGCCCTAAGATCACCTCTTCAGAGCGGATGGATGTCCTGGGAAATAGATCTGTGTCCCTTTAACTGGGCTGCTCTTTCCCGCACTCACAGCTGACGCTTTACGTGTCTGTCTCCCACCATAGGCTGTGCCAGAGACTTCGCTGCTTGCTACTGTACCTTTGTGGTACAGAATCTGCCTGCAGTGCAGGAGACGCAGGAGATGAGGGTTCAGTCACTGGGTCGGAAAGATCCCCTGGAGGAGGGAATGACACCCCGCTCCAGCATTCTTGCCTAGAGAATCCCCACGGACCGAGGGGCCTGCAGGCTGCAGTCCTGGTTGCCATTTCCTCCTGCAGGGGATCTTCCTGATCCCGGGATCAAACCTGGGTCTCCTGCATTGCCAGGTAGATTCTTTACTACTGAGCCACCTGGAAAGCCCCACGAATGTCTTAGCTGTCACTACCAGGACTTCCCAGGTGGCCCAGTAGTTAAGACTTCACCTTCTAACTCAGGGGTTGTGGGTTCGACCCCTGGTCAAGGACCTAAAATCTCACATACCTCGGGGCTAAAAAAAAAAAAAAATATATATATATATATATATATATATCAGAAACAATATCGAAACAAATTAAATACAGACTTTAAAAACGGTCCATATCAAAACAAATTTTTCCCACGATCACCTCCTTGTATATAAATGTTAAGAGCAGCGTAATTCACACGCATGCATTTTCCCACCACTTCTTCCCTCCCCGTGATCCCCAACTAACCCGGCACTTCTTTCATGCTTGGACCTTGGTCAGTCTTTGCTGGTGCGGAATCTTCTGATGTTTCAGCCAGTAGATGCTCTGCAATCAAGAACAGGCGAGCCACTGTCTCAATAACGTCATGGCAGCCACCCTCATCAGGGATGAAGAATCTCCAGCCCAAAATACTGAAGGGAACCCACACTCGTCTCAGCATCTCAGTTTATTCCCCAATCCGTCTGCAGCGAGGAAAATGGAGACGCATGGCCCGTGCCAGTCTCAACACGGTGGCTCAGATGGGGGTACTGATCAGTAAACACCCACTCTTATTTTGATTTTATAACCCTCATTTCCTACAGATTTTATTATCCTGGGCTCCAAAATCACTGCAGACAGTGACTGCAGCCATGAAATTAAAAGACCCTTGCTCCTTGGAAGGAAAGCTATGACAAACCCAGACAGTGTATTAAAAAGCAGAGATGTCACTGTGCTGGCAAAGGTCCTTACAGTCAGAGCCATGGTTTTTCCAGTAGTCATGTATGGATGTGAGATTTGGACTGTAAAGAAAGCTGAGCACTGAAGAATTGATGTTTTGAACTGTGGTGTTGGAGAAGACACTCGAGAGGCCCTTGGACTGCAAGGAGATCCAACCAGTCAATCCTAGAGGAAATCAACCCTGAATAGTCATTAGAATGACTGATGCTGAAGCTCCAATACTTTGGCCACCTGATGCAAAGAGCTGACTCACTGGCAAAGACCCTGATGCTGGGAAAGATTGAAGGCAGGAGGAGAAGGGGATGACAGAGGATGAGATGGTTGGATGGCATCACTGGCTCAATGGACGTGAGTTTGGGCAAGCGCCAGCAGTTGGTGATGGACAGGGAGGCCTGGTGTGCTGCAGTCCATGGGGTCGCAAAGTCAGACATGACTGAGCGACTGAAAAACAGCGGTTTCCTATGAATAATACTAATATGTTTGCCATCCAGGGACCTTTTTTTGATTCTCAGAAGGAAGAGCTTCTGTTCAAGCCCTTTACAGACACAACAGATGAGCAGCATCGAGGCGTGGACTACCTGTAAGTCTTTGTAGTCAATCTGGCTGCTCACACTTGGGACTCTTAAGTTTTTGTCCACAGCTGAAAGAGAGAATTCCTCCTGATAAAGGAAAAGTGAAGTGAAGTCAAGTCAAGTCGCTCAGTTGCGTCCGACTCTTTGCGACCCTGTGGACTGTAGCCCACCCTGCTCCTCCGTCCATGAGATTCTCCAGGCAAGAATACTGGAGTGGGTTGCCATTTCCTTCTCCAGATAAAGGAGAGCTATTATTTTTTTTTCTACTACCTTTCTCCTAAATACCTGATGATAACCACAGAACTTGATGTAAGTACATTGCTAGAATATGGGTACCAACATTCTGAGGGAGGGCAATCCTTAGAGAAGTTCCTTGAACCTTAGTCTCTAAATCTAAGGCAAGAAATAAGGGAGACACCCATTCTACAGCTGTTAACTGTTCTTAAAAACAAAACAAACCCAGATGCTTCAGACCTAGGGACACACGCAGACTGAAAGTGAAGGGCTGGAAAAAGATATTCCATGCAAGCGGAAGTCAAAAGAAGCAGGAGTAGCAATCCTCATATTAGATAAAACAGGCTTTCAAGTAAGGCACTTCCCAGGTGGCGCTAGTGGTGAAGAATCCACCTGCCAGTGCAGGAGACAGGAGAGACTTGGGTTTGATCCCTGGGTCAGGAAGAGCCCCTGGAGGAGGAAACGGCAACCCACTCCGGTATTTTTGTCTGGAAAATTCCAGGAAGATGGACAGAGGAGCCTGGCAGGCTACAGTCCATGGGGTTGCAAAGAGTCAGACACGACCCAGTACATTCACGAGACAAGGAAGGCCGCTACATAATGACTGAGGGATCTATCCAAGAAGATGATGTAACAATTATAAAGACACATGCACCCAACCCAGCAGCACCTCAGTGCATGAGGCAAATGCTGGCAACTGTTAAAGGGGAAATGGACAGCAACAAGATAGTCGTCGGGGACTTTAGTACCCCACTCACACCGAAGGACAGATCTTCCAGACAGAAAACTAATAAGGACAAACAGGATGAAGATTCACTTTCTTATTGAACCTTGGCAACAGCACATAGAGGCAGCACAAAGACTTCCCCAGATGCAGAGAAGGAAAGAATTTGCCAGAAGTCACACATGTGGGGGCACCAGAGCTCTGGCTTGGCACTTTTGACTCCACATCCCGTCTGCTACCTTCAACCCACCAGGCAGACCTGTCTGCTCCTTCATGGTTTCACAGGCTGGAGATGACTTGGGTTTCCAGCGAGGCAGGTTGAGCAGTGAGTGAGTGAGTGCTCCTAGTTCAGAATCCCGCTGTAGAGATAGACACCCTCCCACCCCCGAGAGACCAATGGGGGTCTCCTGGTCCCCATCTCCTGGGAACTTGAGGTCACCCCGTTTCCCCTACCCCTGAGGTCTGCCCCAATCTCACTCACTTTTCATCTCGTCCCTTGCCATCTCAGACAGCGCCGACAGGCGCATCTTTTCAAAGATGTCGATGGATGTCTTCCAGGCGAGAGACGCTCTGCAGTGCTCATGCAGGAGGGAGGCGAGGGACGCCGCATCGGCCCTGTCCACCTGGACCAGCGGGAAGGAGCACGCTGCCGGTTCTGATGCGTGCTCCTTCAGGAGGGCCTTAAACGTCTGAAACTCCTCTTTGCCCAGCTGCTCGAAGCACCACTGCAGTCCGTAATTGGAGAAGGGTGCTTTTTTGGCTTCTCTCATCTTGACGCAAGGCTGAGCGCTCAGGCGAAATGGAAACGTAGTCTTCGGTAAACGAAGCCAATGGGACCTGTTAGAAGGGTGAAGAGTTAGTTGCTCAGGGGTGTCTGACTCTTTGCGACCCCAAGGACTGTAGCCCACCAGGCTCCTCTGTCGTGGGATTCTCCAGGCGAGAATACTGGAGTGGGTTGCCATGCCCTCCTCCAGGGCATCTTTCCGACCCAGAGATCGAACCCGGGTCTCCTGTGTTGCAGGCAGTCTTTACCTGCTGAGCCCTGGGGAAGGTCGTAGAGAAAGATTGAAAACACTTGCCAGTGAGTGATCCTGGCTAACAGGCTAGGCTCAGCGGAATTGGCCAATGGGTTCCCGTCACTTAGTGAAAATCAGCCACAGGGTTTTCAGATGAGTTGTTTCCTGTTGCGCTTGTTAACATACCCTCCAGTTACACAAACACAGTGAAGACTTTTGGTATAAAGGTATTCCAAGGACTTCCCTGGGAATACAGTGGCTAAGAGTCCGCCTGCCAATGCCGGGGACACGAGTTCGATCGCAGGAGGGTCCCCCATGCCGAGGGCAGCTGAGACCGTGCGGCAGAGCTCCGGGGCCCGGGAGCCTCAGCTCCTGATGCTCAAGTGCCCTGAGCCCCTGCTCTGCAGCCAGAGACTAGCCTCCACTCAGAGCCCTGGGGCAGCAACTGGAGAAACCTGTTCTCTACGTCTGTGCGTTCATTTTGTTTCATAGATAAGTTCATTTGCTGCAGGGGGGTCTTGCGTGATCCCACAGAAGCTGTTAGGATTACAGGGCCTGAAATCAGACCCTGTTTGAATATCGAGTCTTGTTGCCCCAGGCAAAGGCGTTTCTCCCAGTAACTCGGTTTCCTCCCGTGACAAAGAGCACCCTCAGGACTGTAGGGTGTAGTAGAACCGTTTGATGACCGTAAGCCCCGGTGAGTGGCACCCCCAGACTCCTTTAAGACACAGACACACATCAGCCGGTCCTGACCTTCAAGTCAGAGCACCCCAAGGTCGTCATCTACTTCAGACCAAGGGGCTTGCCAGGTGGCACAGTGGTAAAGAATCCGCCTGCCAGTGTGGGAGACCCAGGTTCGATCCCTGGGTCAGGAAGATCCCCTGGAAGAGGAAACGCAACCCACTCTAGTAGTCTTGTCTGGAGAATCCCATGGACAGAGGAGCCTGGTGGGCTACAGTCCATGGGGTTCAGAAAGAGTCAGATACAACTTAGCGGCTAAACAACAACTTCAGACCTAGAGGTTGGGAAGAGCCGGGAGATATACCGAAATACGCCAAACAGATACGTTTTGTGGGTGGACTTCTTCATCAAAGCAGAGCAGTGGGACACACCTCCTTCTCTCTGAGGGTTTCTCTGGTCCCTGGGCTCTGACGAGTCTAACTGGAGAGACTGGGAGCAGAGCATAGGGCTCAGCGAGCAGGTTCCGACCAGGAAGGGAGGAAATCAGGGAGAGAAAGATTCCAGGGAGAAGGCGGGAGGGAACGCCCACCATCCTGACTCCTCACCTCTAGGACGGGATCCCGACTGGCAAGCCTGTGGTGATGGGCCTTTGGGGGATCCACGCCGTGACGTTCTTGCCGTCTATTGGCTGCTACGCTCCACGTGGGCACACCCCGGGTAGACGGGGAGCAGCACCTCTCTGCGCATGCTTGCCCCGCGCCCTCCCACCTGCCAGGTGAGGATGGTCTGTTGGCCTTAGTTCACCTGTGCTGAAGGTCACCTGTGGCCTTAGTTCACCTGTGCCGCGGGTCAGTACCGCCCTCACCTGGTTGGCCCAGAGCAACATTGTGTGTGTGTGTACCTGATTGGCCCAGAGCAATGGGTGTGTGTGTGTGTGTGTGTGTGTGTGTACCTGATTGGCCCAGAGCAACGGGGGTGTGTGTGTGTGTGTGTGTGTGTGTGTACCTGATTGGCCCAGAGCAATGGGTGTGTGTGTGTGTGTGTGTACCTGATTGGCCCAGAGCAACGGGTGTGTGTGTGTGTGTGTGTGTGTGTGTGTGTGTACCCGATTGGCCCAGAGCAACGGGTGTGTGTGTGTGTGTGTGTGTGTGTGTACCTGATTGGCCCAGAGCAACGGGTGTGTGTGCGTGTGTGTGTGTTTGTGTGTGTGTGTTGGCACTTACTGACCACTCTTTAAGGATGCTGCTGTTGCTTGCTCAGTTGACTTTCTCCATACCACCCTCTTATCTGGATTTCTGTGAATTCAGAGTATTTACTTGCTCTGTTGCTCAGCCGTGTCTCATTCTTTGCGACCCTGTGGACTGTAGCCTGCCAGGCTTCTCTGTCCATGGGATTCCCCAGGCAAGAATACTGGAGTGGGTTGCCGTGCCCTCCCCCAGGGGATCCTCCCAACCCAGGGATCAAAACCACGTCTCCCGTGTTTCCTGCACTGCAGGCGGGTTCTTTACCACTGGCACCACTTGGGAAGCCCCATGGTATATACACCTGTTTGTTATCAAATGAATCTTCTGCAGTGTTCTAAAGTGCACCTGTCTTCAACATCACTAATAAAGGAAATGCGAATCAAAACCACAGTGAGATCTCACCTGACACCTGTCAGCATGGCCATCATTAAAAAGAACACAAGAAATGTTGGCTAGGACATGGACAAAAGGAAACCCTCACACACTGCTGTGTACGAATGTAGTTTGATGCAATTTGAATGCAAATTGGTGCAGTCACTGTGGAAAGCATTATGGAGGTTTCTCAAAAACTAAAACCGAAGCTCCTTCGACATTGAAACTCCAAAAATGTTACTGTATCTACTTAAACATAATTGTGATTCATAGTGGAACTATATGTAACTTTGGTCTATTTCTTCCAAGTCTCCTGTAAATATGTTATCATACTTTCATAATTTAAAAACTGAGCAAGAGAGAAAAAGAACAAGTACATAAAATAAATCTACCATATGACCCAACAGGTCCACTCTTGGGTGTATTCCGGATCAGCACAGACGCTCCCAGCAGGTCCACTCTTGGGTGTATTCCAGATCAGCACAGACGCTCCCAGCAGGTCCACTCTTGGGTGTATTCCGGATCAGCACAGACGCTCCCAGCAGGTCCACTCTTGGGTGTATTCCGGATCAGCACAGACGCTCCCAGCAGGTCCACTCTTGGGTGTATTCCGGATCAGCACAGACGCTCCCAGCAGGTCCACTCTTGGGTGTATTCCGGATCAGCACAGACGCTCCCAGCAGGTCCACTCTTGGGTGTATTCCGGATCAGCACAGACGCTCCCAGCAGGTCCACTCTTGGGTGTATTCCGGATCAGCACAGACGCTCCCAGCAGGTCCACTCTTGGGTGTATTCCGGATCAGCACAGACGCTCCCAGCAGGTCCACTCTTGGGTGTATTCCGGATCAGCACAGACGCTCCCAGCAGGTCCACTCTTGGGTGTATTCCGGATCAGCACAGACGCTCCCAGCAGGTCCACTCTTGGGTGTATTCCGGATCAGCACAGACGCTCCCAGCAGGTCCACTCTTGGGTGTATTCCGGATCAGCACAGACGCTCCCAGCAGGTCCACTCTTGGGTGTATTCCGGATCAGCACAGACGCTCCCAGCAGGTCCACTCTTGGGTGTATTCCGGATCAGCACAGACGCTCCCAGCAGGTCCACTCTTGGGTGTATTCCGGATCAGCACAGACGCTCCCAGCAGGTCCACTCTTGGGTGTATTCCGGATCAGCACAGACGCTCCCAGCAGGTCCACTCTTGGGTGTATTCCGGATCAGCACAGACGCTCCCAGCAGGTCCACTCTTGGGTGTATTCCGGATCAGCACAGACGCTCCCAGCAGGTCCACTCTTGGGTGTATTCCGGATCAGCACAGACGCTCCCAGCAGGTCCACTCTTGGGTGTATTCCGGATCAGCACAGACGCTCCCAGCAGGTCCACTCTTGGGTGTATTCCGGATCAGCACAGACGCTCCCAGCAGGTCCACTCTTGGGTGTATTCCGGATCAGCACAGAAGCTCTCATTTGGAAAGATACCTGCACCTCTGTGGTCTTAGCAGCAGCATCCGCAGTAGCCAAGGTATGGAAACCACCTCCGTGTCCGCTGACAGAGGAGTGGATAAAGATGCGGTGCGTTTATACAACGGAGTATTACTCAGGCATCAAAAAGAGCAAAGTTTGCCACGTGCAGCAACATGGTGAGAATCGGAGGTAGTGTGCTGAAGTGAGGGCTTCCCTGGTAGCTCAGCTGGTGAAGGATCCGCCTGCAATCCTGGAGACCCCGGGTCAATTCCTGGGTCAGGAAGTTCCTCTGGAGAGGGGACAGGCTACCCACTCTGGTATTCTTGGGCTTCCCTGGTGGCTCAGACAGTAAAGAATCCGCCTGCAATGTGGGCGACCTGGGTTTAATCCCTGGGTTGGGAAGATCCCCCGGAGGAGGGCATGGCAACCCCCTTCAGTATTCTTGCCTGGAGAATCCCATGGACAGAGGAGCCTGGCGGGCTCCAGTCCACTGAGTCACAAAGAGTCGGACACGACTGAGCAACTAAGCTAAGGTGAAATAAGTCAGACAGAGAAAGACACATACTGTATCTTACCCCTGATTTCTGGAATCTGAAAAGGCAACAGTCTACGGCATGTAAAAAAGGAGAAGCAGACACACATAGAGGATAAGGTGCCAGTCCCCAGCAGCAGGTGCAGGGGGGTGGTTTAGGGGTGGGGGAGAGATCAGCTGCCGGGCTACACGGATGTTGTGCACAACACAGGGAATTGATAGCCGAGGTTTTCTAATAACTGTAAATGAAGTGGGACCTTTGAAAATTGTATAAAAAATTAAAATTTAAAAATGCCCGTCTCAGTTAACAGTAAGACCAGCTATTTCGTGCCTTGAGTCTCCACGTGAATGGTTCTCTCCCAAAGCGTTTCTTTTTTCCTCCGGCTTTATTAAGAGAATCATCAACCCTGCATAGGTTTAAGGTGTATAATGTGTTCATTCCATGCACATATATTGCAAAACGTTTACCACAGTAGTGATTTGTCTAACCCCAGTAATTCCCAAATTTCTCTGCAGGTTGGAATCACTTGGAGGAACTTTTACAATCCCTGAGCCTCAGGCCACACCCATTTCATTTCAGACAGGATGGGGCTGCTCGGGATGGCGTTGTTTAGTCGCTAGGTTGGGTCTGACTCTTTTGCGACCCCATGGACTGCAGGATGCGTGAGATTCTCCAGGCAAGAACAGTGCAGTGGGTTGCCTTCTGCAGGGGATCTTCCCGACCCAGGAATCGAGCCTGCGTCTCCTGCATTGGCAGGCGGGTTCTTTACCACTGAGCCGCCTGGGAAGCCCGCTACGGTATCTTTAAGGAGTCTGTGTAGTACAATGTGCCCCAAAGATGGCTCGCCTCAAGGCGTTGTCCCTCCTTGCTTTATTTAGCAAAGTGGGGACCTCTGAGGTCCTCCTAGGGAGTGTGTTAGTGGGGGGGTGTTCTCTGGATTTACACTGTCCACCTCCCAGCCTGCTGACCCCAGGGAAAGCATTTTGGGGGCAGCCGTTCTCATTCACCGTGAATCCTCTCACCTGTGTGTGACGTGTCAAACTCTGGGCTTTGGAGAACAAGTTAAAGCCAGTTTTCCCTTTAGAGTCTGAGTTTGGATGGACCTTTATTTCTGTCTGACCCTGTAAGAGTGGAGCAGGGGTTGGGGGTGGAGGTGAGGGTCCCTACTGCTCTGACTTTTGGACAGAGCCCCTTTATAGTGTAGAGAAGCTGACGCAGGTCATTCCTGGTCTTCACTTTATGTAGAACAAGATGACTGTTTAAGAATGTAACCAAGTGGGCTCTGATAATTCTTAGACTTTACTTGGCTTTGATGACCTTGATGATTTTTGAGTACTTGTCAGAGTTTCCCTGGTGGCTCAGACAGTAAAGAATCTGCCTGCAATGCAGGAGATGTGAGTTCGATCTCTGGGTTGGGAAGATTCCTCGGAGGAGGGCATGGCAACCCACTCCAGTATTTTTGCCTGGAGAATCCCATGGACAGAGGAGCCTGGTGGGCTATAGTCCTTGGGGTCGCAAGAGTTAGACATGACTGAAGCCACGAACACACAGGCGTTTTTGTAGGATGCCCTTCTATTGATATTTGCCTTGATGTGTTTTTCATAATTAAAATATAGTTTTGAGATTTGGGGAGGGGTTAAGTGCCATTTAGGGGTAAAGTGCCATCTAGAGCCAGACATCCTGGAATGTGAAGTCAAGTGGGCCTTAGAAAGCATCACTACGAACAAAGCTAGTGGAGGTGATGGCATTCCAGTTGAGCTATTTCAAATCCTGAAAGATGATGCTGTGAAAGTGCTGCACTCAATATGCCAGCACATTTGGAATACTCAGCAGTGGCCACAGGACTGGAAAATGTCAGTTTTCATTCCAATCCCAAGGAAAGGCAATGCCAAAGAATGCTCAAACTACCGCACAGTTGCACTCATCTCACACGCTAGCAAAGTAATGCTCAAAATTCTCCAAGCCAGACTTCAACAATACGTGAACTCTGAACTCCCTGATGTTCAAGCTGGTTTTAGAAAAGGCAGAGGAACCAGAGATCAAATTGCCAACATCCACTGGATCATGGAAAAAGCAAGAGAGTTCCAGAAAAGCATCTATTTCTGCTTTATTGAATAGGCCAAAGCCTTTGACTGTGTGGATCACAATAAACTGTGGAAAATTCTGGAAGAGATGGGAATACCAGACTACCTGACCTGCCTCTTGAGAAATCTGAAGCAACAGTTAGAACTGGACATGGAACAACAGACTGGTTCCAAATAGGAAAAGGAGTACGTCAAGGCTGTATATTGTCACCCTGCTTATTTAACTTCTATGCAGAGTACATCATGAGAAGTGCTGGGCTGGAAGAAGCTCAAGCTGGAATCAAGATTGCCGGGAGACATATCAATAACCTCAGATATGCAGATGACACCACCCTTATGGCAGAAATTGAAGAGGAACTAAAAAGGCTCTTGGTGAAAGTGAAAGAGGAGAGTGAAAAAGTTGGCTTAAAGCTCAACATTCAGAAAACGAAGATCATGGCATCCGGTCCCATCACTTCATGGGAAATAGATGGGGAAACAGTGGAAACAGTGTCAGACTTTATTTTTTTGGGCTCCAAAATCACTGCAGATGGTGACTGCAGCCATGAAATTAAAAGACGCTTACTCCTTGGAAGAAAAGTAATGACCAACCTAGATAGCATATTGAAAAGCAGAGACATTAATTTGCCAACAAAGGTCCATGTAGTCAAGGCTTTGGTTTTTCCTGTGGTCATGTATGGATGTGAGAGTTGGACTGTGAAGAAGGCTGAGTGCCGAAGAATTGATGCTTTTGAACTGTGGTGTTGGAGAAGACTCTTGAGAGTCCCTTGGACTGCAAGGAGATCAAACCAGTCCATTCTGAAGGAGATCAACCCTGGGATTTCTTTGGAAGGAATGATGCTAAAGCTGAAACTCCAGCACTTTGGTCACCTCATGTGAAGAGTTGACTCATTGGAAAAGACTTTGATGCTGGGAGGGATTGGGGGCAGGAGGAGAAGGGGACGACAGAGGATGAGATGGCTGGATGGCATCACGGACTTGATGGACGTGAGTCTGAGTGAACTCCGGGAGTTGGTGATTAACAGGGGGGCCTGGCGTGCTGCGATTCATGGGGTCGCAGAGAGTCGGACGCGACTGAGCAACTGAGCTGAACTGAAAGTGCCATTTTAAATCACATCACATCAAGAATAAATCAATACCGCACAATTTGTCAGCGTTGATGTTAATCTTGGTTAGCTGGCTGACGCGTCTGTCGCGTTCCCTACCTTTCCATCCTTCCCTTTTCGGGTGGGAGTCACTAGGCGTGGCACACGCTTAAGGAGTCGGGGAAGTTCACCCCTTCTTTTGACAGCAGAGTGTTCATGTAAGTTATCTGGAGTTGTGCGTGGAGGATTTGGCTGCTCTCCCGCGTTTATTTATCCACGTATATCTGTTACAGAATCACGTGCATTTGTATTTCGTCGCAGCGCCGGCTGAGCCTGCGTCACGCTGCAGCCTCCCACTGGTTCTCCGTTGTGCTCGTGGTAATGAGTGTGTGTTTGCACCCAGCTCTCAGTTCTTCCCACCCCCTCCTGCCCCTGGCGTGTCCACAAGCCTGTTCTGTCTGCATCTGTTCCTGCCCTGGAAATAGGCTCACCTGTACCGTTTTCCCTTTCACGCATTGGAGAAGGAAATGGCAACCCACTCCAGTGTTCTTGCCTGGAGAATCCCAGGGACGGGGGAGCCTGGTGGGCTGCCGTCTATGGGGCTGCATAGTTGGACACGACTGAAGCGACTTAGCAGCAGCAGCACCATTTTCCTAGATTCCATATATATGCGTTGTGTTCTTCAGTCGCGTCTGACTCTTTGCGACCCCGTGGGCTGCAGCACGCCAGGCCTCCCTGTCCATCACCAACTCCCAGAGTTTACTCACACTCATGCCCATTGAGTCAGTGATGCCATCCAACCATCTCATCCTCCGCCGCCCCCTTCTCCTCCTGTCCTCAGTCTTTCCCAGCATCGGGGTATACGCGGTAGTGCACAATGTTTTTCTGACTTAAAGTATCGTCTTCCACCTAGCTTTTAGAAATGGTTTGCTGAAGCCCTTTGGGGGCCTCAGGGTTTTCAGGGCATGAGCCACTCGTCTCTCTGGCCCTGCAGTAAACCTTTCTGTGCTCCAAAGAGCGACGTCTCAGTCTGTTTCGCTTCACTGTGTGTTGGGCACATGAACTCATGCCAACAAAAAGAGAATGACCCTACGACTGCTTTCGAGGTCTTGGAGTCCTAAATGCTGTCCTAACTTTTAACTAGCTGTGTGCTAGTTAGCGGGCTTCCCACGTGGCTCGGACAGTAAAGCGTCTGCCTGTAATTCGGGAGACCCAGGTGCTAGTTAGCCATGTTTGCTATACTATGTGTCCAACTCCAGGGACTGTAGCCCGCCAGGCTCCTCTGTCCATGGGATTCTCCAGGCAAGAATACTGGAGCGGGTTGCCATTCCCTTCTCCAGGGGATCTTCCCCACCCAGGGATCAAACCCTCGTCTCCTGCACTGGCAGGTTGATTCCTTACCACTAGGCCACCAGGGAAGTCCTGGGCTAGATGGCTAGAACCCCAAAAAGCCCATAGTCTGGGGCCCTCCCAGCTGGTCCTCGTAGGGCTCTGCACTTTCACTGCCAAGAGCCTGGGGCTGAGTCTCTGGTCTGGAACTGAGATCCTGCAAGCAGGGTGGCTGGAAAACACCAGAGCAAAGTCTGTCCTGGGTGGTACAGTCCCTCCAGGAGGTTGCACAGGAAGCCAGCTGCACGTTGTACAACTTCTCAAGGCCCTGGGATGATAACTGGGGAGGCAGAATTGAGGAAACCACCCTCTAGACCCGCAATCTGGGCCCAGGCCCATCCCAGTATAAGTCGCAGAGAAATTCCCTTTGCTTTACTCTATTAATGGACTAAACTCCTTTAAAAAGTTGAGAGTCACACTTCACTTCTTTTGTTGTTTTCAGCTTACTGGCTTAGTTGCTGCACAACACGTGGAATCTTAACGGACCGGGGTTGAACCTCTGTCTCCTGATCGGCAGGCGGATTCTTTACCACTGAGCCACCTGGGAGGTCCACCTTTCACCTTGTGAAAAGAGTTCCTTAAATATGAGGTAATTTCCATTTTCCATTGCTTGCTGTATTACCTTCCTTGGATTTTCCTCCCCCCAAACTTTAAACTTTTTATTTTGTATGGGGTATAGCTAATTAACAATGTTACGCTATTTTCAGCTGAACAGCAAAAGGACTCAGCCATACATATACGTGTATCCGTTCTCCCCCAAACTCCCCTCCCACCCAGGCTGCCGCATGACACTGAGCAGAGTTCCCTGTGCTAACAGTGGGTCTTCTTGGTCATTCATTTTGAATACAGCAGTGTGCACGTGCCCCTCCCCCACCCAGCAGCCATAAGTCCGTTCTCTAAGTCTGTGAGTCAGTTTTGTAAGCAAGCCCATTGGTATCATCTCTTTCCGTTCCACACACAAGGGATGCCACACGATATTTCTCCTTCTCCCCCTGACTTACTTCACTCTAGTAGGACGCATGCTTTCGAAGCAAGATGTCTTCCTTTAACAGTTAACTTGCAAGTCTATTTATAAATGAACACTCGAAACGTTTTCTAATTGCATTCATGCACAATTTTAATTCAGTTCTTGCAACACCCCAGTAGGTGAGTCAGCGACAATGTTAACAGGACATATTCAAAGCCATCCAGAAGCCAGGAGTAGACGTGAGCTGGAACGCTCCTTCCCGTGGTGACCCCAATTCCATGACTAATCTCTGTTGGACACACACTGTTCAGTATCTCCCAGGGGGCTGTTTGCAGGTCATGCTCCACAGAATCTCCTGGAACTTACTGCGCCATCCCAGACTCAGAATGGCCCACAGACAAGGCAACCGATTCCCAATTTTCATCAGGAAAAAAACCACAACTATATCCAGGGCAGGGGGTGGGGTGGGGTGGGGTCACGAGATCAAACCGTCCCTGCGGCCTGATCACAGAGCTCATCCTTCCAGTCCTGAACCACCTGCAGGACATCCATGTTCACCACCGGGCCCTCCAGTCTCCTCATCATGTCCACACCACGGCTTTGTCTCTTCTTGCTGTGAAAAGTAAGAATCAGTGTATGTTTTTTTTTTTTTTTTTGCAGTCCTGGAAAAATACAGAAACCCTCTAGAACAGAACTTTACCACCCAGGAGACAGATAAACGGAACACTGCCTGTCAGATCAGTAAACAAAGGATGTCCCAGTCATCAGTGGTTGCAGGCACAGCCAAAGGTGAGCTGGTGAGCCCTGAGGAAACTCAGGAAGGAACAGCTGCCGTCCAGCAGCCGTCAGACTGCACCCACTCCCCACGGTGAGCCCTGAGGAAACTCGGGACGGGAAAACAGGATCCTGGCCCCAGAGAGCTGAGGTGCACATCAACGGAATGACTGCAGTGAGCCCAGAGTCTTCCAGCTTCCCATACACATGCTAAGTCACGTCTGACTCCTTCTGAACCCGTGGACTGTAGCCCATCAGGCTCCTCCGTCCATGAGATTCTCCAGGCAAGAACACTGGAGTGGGTTGCCATTCCCTTCTCCAGGGGATTTTCTCTACCCAGGGATCAAACCCGGGTCTCCCGCATTGCAGGCAGATTCTTTACCACTGAGCCACCAGGGTGGACGAGGACATGCACACACTGCTATATTTAAAACAGACAGCTGGACCTCCCTGGAGGTGTCTAGCAGCTAGGACTCTACGATCCCAGTGCAGGGGAACCAGGTTCAGTTCCTGGTCAGGGAACTATATCCCACATGCCACAGCTAAGACCCTGAGTAGCCAAATAAATAAATATTTTTAAAAATAAAATAGATAACCAACAGGACCTATTGTAAAAAAAAATTAAATAAAATTTTTAAATGTGAAAAAAAAAAAAAGCAGACGGGAGTATCCGGGTCCACTTTCTCATCACAGACAAGCAAGAGTTGGGGCGTGGCAGCCCCATGAGGGAACTGTAGACCCCCAGGAAAGGGGTGCAGGATGTGGCCGCCTCCACCAGCAGCATCTTGGGCCCAGGGTCGCCCTCCCGACGAGGCGCCTTCCCTCCCAGGGCTGTGGCTGCCGCACTGGAAGCGGCGGGGACGTACAGGACGACCTCCGGGCGGAGCACCCTCTTCAGGGCGGCGTCCTGCAGGAGCTTGGCGCCCCGGAGCCCGACGCCGTTTCCGCTGAGGTCCAGGTGCCGCAGGGTCCGGTTGTGGAGGAGCACGGAGGTCAGGGCCGGGCAGCAGACGGAGGTGAACTGGCACTCCTCCAGCCTGCGGGAGGGAAAGAGGCCGGGGCTGAGCGCCGGGCAGCCGAGCTGTTCACAGCCCGAAAGGCACCCTGCGGCCGGAATACCTCGTTTCCTTCTGAATAGTCTGATGCTTTCGAACTGTGGTGTTGGAGAAGACTCTTGAGAGTCCCTTGGGCAGAAAGGAGATCCAGCCAGTCCATCCTAAAGGAGATCAGTCCTGAATACTCATTGGAAGGACTGATGCTGAATTTCCAGTGCTTTGGCCACCTGATGAGGAGAGCCAACTCATTGGAAAAGACCCTGATGCTGGGAAAGATCGAAGGCGGGAGAAGAAGGGTGCGACAGAGGGTGAGATGGTTGGATGGCGTCACCGACTCAATGGGCATGAGTTTGAGCCAGCTCCGGGAGTTGCTGGTGGACAGGGAAGCCTGGCATGTTGCAGTCCATGGGGCTGCATGGAGTTGGAGACAACTTAGTGACTCAACAACAACAGAAGTTTTATTTTCCCTTTTAAAAATTTTATTTTGGAGCATAGTTGGTTGACAGCGTTGGGTTAGCTGTAGGTGTTCAGCAAAGAGACTCCCTTGTACATATATATGTATCTTTGCTTTGAATAATTTTTTCCCATTTAGGTTATTATAGAGTATTGAGCAGAGTTCTTCTGTGCTACCCAGTAGGTCCTTGCTGGTTATCTGTTTTATATATAGTAGCAGTTTTAAAACATTAAACTACTGTATAGCACAGGGGACTCTGCTCCATGCTATGTGTTAGCCTGGTTAGGAGGGGAATTTGGGAGAGAATAGATACATGTATTGGAGAAGGCAATGGCACCCCACCCCAGTGCTCTTGCCTGGATGATCCCGTGGGCGGAGGAGCCTGGTGGGCTGCAGTCCACGGTGTCGCTAAGAGTCGGACATGACTGAGCGACTTCACTTTCACTTTTCACTTTCATGCATTGGAGAAGGCAATGGCAACCCACTCCAGTGTTCTTGCCTGGAGAATCCCAGGGACGGGGGAGCCTGGTGGGCTGCTGTCTATAGGGTCGCACAGAGTCGGACACGACTGAAGTGACTTAGCAGCAGCAGTAGCAGATACATGTATATGTATGTTATGGCCGAGTCCCTTCACTGTTCACCTGAAACTATTACAACATCGTTAATCAGCTATGCTGCTGCTGCGTCGCTTCAGTCGTGTCCGACTCTGTGACCCCATGGACTGTAGCCCACCAGGCTCCTCCATCCATGGGATTTTCCAGGCAAGAGTACTGGAGTGGGGTGCCATTGCCTTCTCCAGTTCATCAGGTATACCTTAATACAAAATAAAAAAGTTAAAAATAGATTACTTATTAAAAATATAGTTGATTTACAATGTTGTATTAATTTCTGTTATACTGCAAAATGATTCAAATATACATATGTATATATTTTTTTCCACTTATGGTCACCTGGAAATGTATTCCATAGTTGCAAATACGCTTCACTCAACCTAGGAGATTAATCAGTATTTAAATTTCTGGAGTAAAAGTATTGTGACCTCCAGTGAATTCCCTTCGAGTAGTTCATTATCAACAGAAATGAAATCCATCATCAGGATTAATCCTAGGAATTAACGATGTAACATAAAGTGACTTAAATGATCCAGACTTAAGTGATGTCACTTATATGTGGAATATAAGAAATCACACAAGTGAGTAAACACGCAAAACAGACAAAATCTCACAGATATAGAAACAAACCAGTGTTAACAAGGGGGAGATGGAAAAAAGGGCAAATTAATTGAATTAAGAGAAACAAACTGTTAAGTATAAAATAAGTAACAAGGATGTATTGTACAACATAGGGAATCGTAACCATTATTTTATAATAGTGTTTAATGGGGTGGACTCTGTAAAAATACTGAATCCCGATGCTGTATGCCTGAAACTAGTGTAATACGGCAAGCAACTGGACTTCAATAAAAAAACAAAAGCTCACATATCTGAGTGAAAAAAAGACCTAGACCTAGAACCCAGATCATACCAATAGTGAACCGAAAATGCAGGTAGGAAAGAGGCAAAAAAAAAGTGCATACGCATAGCTGAATCACTTTGCTGTTTACCTGAAACTAACACAACATTGTTGATCAATCCCAATACACAATTTTAAAAAAATAAAAAGCAACTCTAAAAACCTTTCAACCTTTGTTACTGGAGAAGAGATGTTTCTAAATCTTTTCTAAATATCTGGAGTAGCCACTATAACAAATAAAAATAGGACAGATCCTTTTAAGTCACTGACTAGTATGATGTTGGCATAGAGACGTTATGAGAAGAAAAAATTATATACAGAGAAAAGAGCCCCTAAGCACAAACATTGATTTCGCAAGACTCCACCTAAGGCTAAGGTACTAGTCTAAAAGTAACACGTTTTCTGTACGTTTCACTGAATAGAAGAATTTTTCCCGGAATGATAGTCCTTAAACCCTAGCGTTCCTGGGACGCATGGGAGGGGTCTGTGAGATACAGACTGTGCAGGGCCCACGTGATCCAGCGACCTGACGTCTGGGTATGCACCCAGGAGCTCGGAACAAGAATACCAGGCAGAGTTCTCTGCACCTCATGTTCACAGCGGCGCTGTTCACAACAGCCACGATACGGAGCGCCCTGGATGCCCACCGCCAGATGAATGGGTAAAGGAGGTGTGGTATGCACACAGTGGAACGCTACGCAGCCACGAAGCAGCAGCTGTGGCGCATACTCACAACAGAACACCTCGCAGCCACGAGGGAGAAGGAAGCCCTGCCGATTGGGATAACTCGGGTGGACCTTGAGGGCGTAACGCTCAACGAGATAACCCAGACACACACAGGCAAATGGTGCAAGAACCTGCCTTTCTAACAACTTCCCAGACAAAAACACTCACGGTCTGAGCCACTTCCCACGTGGCTCAGGGGTAAAAAATCCACCTGCCAGTGCAGGAGATGTAGGTTTGATCCCTGGGTCAGGAAGATCCCTGGGAAGAGGAAATTGCAACCCACTTCAGTATTCTTGCTGGAAAATCCCATGGACACAGGAACCTGGCAGGCTGCAGTCCATGGGGTCGCAAAGTTGGACACTATTGAGTGACCACACACATACACACACACACACATACACAGCCCACAGCGTCACAGAGACACGACCGAGCAACTGAGCAATATTTGAGGACTGCACTCTGAGAACCACTGCTCTGAAGCTTCTAAGTCCTCTACCCGAATGGATGGCAAATCCCAGCAATGCAAAACACGTCCCCACATCCCACCCCGAGAATTTTACAGACCCCGGGTCCCAAAGGAAGCAATGGGGACAGCTTACTCGAGAACCTGGAGGCCAGAGTCAGGGTTCAACAGGGGCTGACACAGCAGGGCCACGCCGTTGTCCCTCAGGCTGTTACAGCCAAGGTCCAGACTTCTCAGGTTTTTATTTTTACCAAGAGCAGATGCTATATCTTGACAGCACTCGGAGGTCAGGCCGCAATTCCTCAGCCTGCAAAGAAACACCAACCAAAACACTTTTAAGCTCCTTTTCTGCCTTTTGTATTTTTTTTTTGTAAAACAGCTTTACTTAAATATAATAACTGATGCTTTCGAACTGTGGTGCTGGAGAAGACTCTTGAGGGTCCCTTGGACGGCAAGATCAAGCCGGTCAATCCTAAATGAAGCCACCCTGAATATTCATTGGTGATGCTGAAGCTGAAGCTCCAATACTTCGACCACCTGATGTGAAGAGAAGACTCATTGTAAAAGACCCTGATGTTGGGAAAGACTGAGGGCGGGAGAAGGGGGCGACAGAGGATGAGGTGGTTGGATGGCATCATTGACTCAATGGACATGAGTTTGAGCAAGCTCCTGGAGATGGTGAAGGACAGGGAAGCCTGGCGTGCTGCAGTCGATGGGGTTGCAAAGAGTCAGACACGACTGAAGTGACTTAGCACACTTGCGCAGCATCACTGGAAGGAATTTAGCACCATCTGCTGTTGGAACTGCCTCAAGCTAATAGCTCCGGCAGCGATGAAAAGGTGTCCGCATCTCTGACATCTCACAAAGCCGTGCCTCTGTGATTCCCCACTGGGTCGCGCGGCACATAGTCTGAGAACTCTGCCCCTAGCTAGTTTGCCCCTGAAACTGAAACCACTGCCATCCTCCTCTCTGATACGCTTTCCTCCAGTATCCGCACGATGCCCCGCGTGCGGTAGGCTCTTGATCATCCGTGGCGTGAAGGAACATACGACATACACAGGGCAGTCTCTCTCTCCCCACCGCCCTATCCTTCCCCAGGGAGCTCCAGACAGCGGTGTCTAGGACTTACACCAGCCTCTGCAGAGGAGACGGAAAGTGTCTTAAGACGTTCCAGAGCTGCTTCACCCCGTCATCCTGCAAGGCATTTTCTGCTAGGCTCAGGTGGGTCAGACTCTGGTTACTCACGAGAGAAAAGGCAAGACTTCCGCAGGAAAGCAGCGTGAGGTCACAGCTCTCCAGCCTGTGGGTGAGACACTCACGGTCGGGATGCAATCTAATTTGTTCCCTCGACTGGGTTTTTCCTGGTCTCCTGCTGAAACTCAACGGTTTCCATCTGGGCTTCTGATCTAAAGGCAGACGTCTCCTCCCACTTCTGTGACCACCTCTTAGGGCTTCCCGGGTTTAAAGGAGAGGACTGGGGGTTGTGATGTGAGAAGGAATTGTGGATTAGGAAAACAGTTACAGAGAGGGATGAAGAGGGTGAGAAAGTGGCCAGCAGGAACTCTAAGAGTGAAGACATTTATGGAGGTGACGTGGGAAGAGACAACATCTCTGAAAGTTACAGGAAGATGGAAAGGTGCCCTGAAGACGTACAGCAGGCCTTTGTGTTAGAGAAGCTAAGATGCAGCGGGTTCCTTGGAGGTTTGGTGGTTATGGCCCTGTACCTCCACTGCAGGGGCACAGGTTTGATCCCCGGTTAGAGAACTAACCTCCCACATGCTGTGTAGCCAAAAAGTAGCCAAAAAAAACCAAACAGCTAAGTGGAGAGGATGGTGCTGAAAGCATTTTCATCCACAGCAAGGGAGGGCAGATGTAAATAAGAAAGTGTCTCTGGTGGTCCAGTGGCTAAGCCTGCACATCCCCAGGGCAGGGGCTCAGGTTCGATTCCCAGTCAGGGAAGTCGATCCCACGTGGTACAACTAAGACCGGCTCAGCCAAATAAATAAAATAAAGATTAAAAAGTTAAACGTTACAAAAATAAAATGGAGACAAGTATCTAATGTTGTCATTACTCGGCATGGTGACAGCTGATCACTGGACTTACCGTGGTGATCGTTCTGTGAGTTAGAAAGTACCAGGTCACCGGAAACTCACGTAAGGTTGTGAGTCAGTTATACTTCAGTTAAAAAATAATCTAGTGCTTGAGTTACACATAAACAGCAGCATGTCATTTTCTCAACAGATGGGCCAAAGCTGTAACAGTAACAAGAGTCTGATGAGAATTTAGGGGATTTTCACATGCACCACAGGTGGGACTGCAAAGTGGTACGTGTGGTCTGGAAACGAGCCTGGTAATCTGAAGATGAGTGCCTCCGTGACACGGCAGTTCTACGTGTGTGTGTGTGTGTGTGTGTGTGTGTGTGTACAGCTCAGGCCTCAGCGGCAGATAGGACAGACACTTAAACTGTTGTGCGTTCATCCACACGTTACTGCTCAGCACCAAAGAGGAACAGCCTGCAGAAACGAGGAAACACAGGAGCCGGCTGCGACGTCGGTTGGCTGGGGAAAGCACACGCGGCCGATGAGGCCGCTCGGGAGCCCGAGGGCCTGCAGACCCGGCTCCGTGTCGGGTCTGTGTGCGGCCGGGTCGTGACAAACAGGTGGGGAGCCAGAGCCCACCTCCAGATGGGGCGGGGGTCCCAGGGCCGGGGCCACCCGTGAGGAGGGAAGATGGTGCCGGCGAGGTTCCCGTGTGAAGAGGGGCTGACGATGCGCCAGGATTCCTGTGCTCCTACCTCTCGGGACAGCAGGTGCGGACACGTGCTGGGCTAGAGCCCTGTCTGTCTCTCTGGGTCTCTCTCTGTGTGTCTTTCCCTGTCTCTGTCTGTCTCTGTCTCTCTGTGTCTCTGTCTGTCTGTCTCTCTGTGTCTGTCTGTCTGTCTGTCTCTGTGTCTCTGTGTGTCTCTGTGTGTCTCTGTGTGTCTCTGTCTATCTGTCTGTCTGTCTCTCTCTCTGTGTCTCTGTCTCTCTGTGTCTCTGTCTCTCTGTGTCTGTCTGTCTCTGTCTCTGTCTGTCTCTGTGTCTCTGTCTGTCCGTCTGTCTCTGTGTCTCGGTCTGTCTGTCTCTCTGTGTCTGTCTGTCTGTCTCTGTGTCTCTGTCTCTCTGTGTGTCTCTGTCTCTCTGTGTCTCTGTCTCTCTGTGTCTCTGTCTCTCTGTGTCTCTGTCTCTCTGTGTCTCTGTCTGTCTGTCTGTCTCTCTGTGTCTGTCTGTCTGTCTGTCTCTGTCTCTCTATCTGTCTCTCTGTGTCTCGGTCTGTCTGTCTGTGTCTGTCTGTCTCTCTCTCTGTGTCTCTGTCTGTCTGTCTCTCTGTCTCTGTCTGTCTCTCTGTGTCTCTGTCTCTCTGTGTGTCTCTGTCTGTCTGTCTCTCTCTCTGTCTCTGTCTGTCTCTGTGTCTCTGTCTCTCTCTGTGTCTGTCTGTCTCTGTCTCTGTGTCTCTCTGTCTCTGTGTCTCTGTCTCTCTGTGTCTCGGTCTGTCTGTCTCTCTGTGTCTGTCTGTCTGTCTCTGTGTCTCTGTCTGAACCCTCCACCGTCCCTCCCACCATTAACAGTCACAAGACTTCGCTTTGTTCCGTGACGCACTCTCCCCCTTTCCTGTTTTTCTCCGTCTACCGACCATCTGAGCCGCAGCACGGCACCCGGGAAGACTCACGACAGCCTCTCCAGCTGGGGCGCCAGCACGGGGGGACACTGCTCGCCCCTCTCCAGGGAGCCACGTCTCAGCATCAGGGTCTTCAGATGGATGTTCCTCTTGAGACTCCTGGTGAGGTCAGCCCTGTTGGTGGGGTTGAACGGGCAACCTTCCAGCCTGCGGGAGTCACAGCAACAGCAGCCCTGAGCTCCCGGGGGGGGCGTGGTGCCCCCAGCCACCCAACCTCGCGTCCTCCTCGGCCCTCATCCCTCCCCGAGAGCTGCGGGAGGGGGCTTCCACCCTCCCCGGATGAACCCGCATCCGTTCAGCATCTGAACTGCACGTCACCAACAGAAAACAGGCTTCCCTGCTGGCTCAGCTGGTAAAGAATCCACCGCAGTGCGGGAGACTCCGGCTCAATTCCTGGGTTGGGAAGATCCACTGGAGAAGGGAAAGGCTACCCACTCCAGGATTCTGGCCTGGAGAATCCCATGGACTGCGTAGTCCACGGGGTCACAGAGGATCAGACACGACCGAGCGACTTTCACTCGCACAGTAGAAAGCAACACACACGGGGGGCCGTGACGAACTGGCGTGGGTAACCGTGGGGCTCTAATCCCGAGACAGGGACTCCAGCCGCCCTGGAGCACACCTTCTTTCCACGCTTATCCGCCACACCACCTTCAGGATGAAGACCCATCGGACAGAGTGGGGGCTGCGGGCGGGGGGCGGGGTGGAGGAAATAACAGTTAAAGCGCAACCCCCCAGTTATAAGGTGAGTGAACTCGGGAGACCTCTGGTCCAGGGTGCTGACGGTGCTTAACTCGACGGCCGTGTGCACGGGCGTGGCTGACAGAGCTGGTCTCAGGTGTTCAAACGGCGGCTTGGGAGCCGGCCAAGGGGTGAATCAGCCTGACAGTGGCGAGCGGGTCACAGTGTGTGCAGCTATGAGGCCATCATCTTAAAAATGAAGCTGAGTGAACGGTCACAGACAGGAACGAAATGCCATTTACAGAGATGGACCCAGAGATGGTCATACTGTGCGAAGTGAGTCAGACACAGACATTCTGGTATCACTTATATGTGGACTCTGAAGCATAACATGAAGGAATTTACTTATAGAAGAGAAAAGACTCAAACAGAGGCGACAAACTCCCAGTTACCAAAGCGGAAAGCGGTGGGGAGAGGCAGAGACCACGAGCCCGGGATGAGCAGGCGTGTGTTCAGGAGAGAGGATGTCCAGAATAGATCGCGTTGCTGTACAGCGGAAGCAAAGACAACGTTGTCAAGCAACTGTAGCCCAATTGAACAGCAGAGGAGATGAAGCAATAAGGGTTTCCTCTAAAGCACAGGGGACTGTAGGGCTTCCCAGGCTAAAGACCCGCCTGCCAACGCAGGAGACGCCAGTTCCATCCCTGGGTCGGGAAGATCCCCTGGAGGAGGGCCCGGCAACCCGCTCCAGTGTTCTTGCCTGGAGAATCCCCCAGACAGAGGAGCCTGGTGGGCTACGGTCCAGGGGGTCGCACAGAGGGGAACAGGACTGAAGTGACTTGGCACAGCAGAGCATAGCCCAGGGAGCTATCTTCAATATCTCACAATAACCTATAATGGAAAAGAATCTGAAAAAAAAAAAAACCTATCTGCAGGACGGAATCACTTTGCTGTACACCTGAAGCTAACACGATCCTATAAATCGACGACACTTTGGTAAAAGAAGAAGCCGGAACGAGGAGCAGCTGCACCGCAGTGAGACGTCAGCCAGGCTGAGCCTGTGGCCCGCGCCCTGGGTGCCGGCGTGCTCTCCCCGCCGCGCCTCCGGCCTCACCTGAGACACTGCAGGAAGCACCGCGGGTGTCTCAGGGTGTTGCAGAGAGCATCCATCACTCGGGGGCCCATTTCCGTGTCTCGGATTTCCAGGTGCCTCAGGTACTGGTTCTCCACCAAAACTCTGATGATGCCTTCACTCACCACGAGGGGGCCCACACGCTTAAAGCTGAAGAAGTAAGCGGTGTCAGTTACCACAGCACCCTTACTAGCCCGTCAACCCTGAACACTCTCTGGAAGGACGGATGCTGAAGCTGAAGCTCCAGTGCTTTGGCCCCCTGAGGTGAAGAGCTGACTCACTGGGAAAGACCCTGACGCTGGGAAAGAGAGAAGGCGGGAGGAGAAGGCGATGACAGAGGATGAGACGGTCGGATGGCATCACTGACTCGATGGACATGGGTTTGGGTGAACTCCGGGAGTTGGTGATGGACAGGGAGGCCTGGCGTGCTGCGGTCCATGGGGTTGCTAAGAGTCGGACGTGACTGGGGCTGACACTGAGGTCAGGATGACTGGCACTCACATGAGTTTTCGGAGGTTGCAGTGTGGATGCCTCAGGGCTGCGGCAAGAATCTGCACGGCCTCCATGTCCATCGCGCTGTCTTTCACAGTCAGAACTTCCAAACTCTCGTGTGTCTTAAACACAGAGCAGAAGTCTTGCCACCAGAGAGAACTCCTGTCACTGCCTTCTGGTCTGTGTGGGAGTAAAGAAAAAAAACAAACAAACAGAAAAAAAGGCTCATCATTAGCAATTAAGCTCGAGAAAACCTACCAGCAAACCCAGGACTTGCTTATGACTGTGGATCCCTTTGGGGCTTTGCTGAGATGCCCTCACTTAGAAAGTGGCCCGGGGGACTTGCCTGGTGGCCCAGTGATTAAGAATCTGCCTCGCAATGCAGGGGGTGTGGGTTCGATCCCTGGTGGGAACTAAGCTCCCACGTGCCTGCAGAGCAGCAAACCCCCGCGCTACAGCTCCTGAGCCCAGGAAGCACAGCTGGAGAGTCTGCGCTGCGAGGGGAGATCCCACCCGATGCAAGGAGGGAGCCGCCGCCGCCACCCAGACCCCACGCAGCCAAATGCGTAACACATACTTAACCAGTAAGTACAAAGTCGCCCAGCAGAACTGCACTGAGGCTCCTCACTCTATTCCAGAAGATTCGTGGCCCCACTTACAGTTTAACGTGACTGAGGGAGGGAGCGAGCTGCGCTGTGATCAGTCAGGATTCATGTGCGGGCAGGAATTAGGTCGCAAGATAGAAACCATACTCTTACTGCGTGCCTATGAAACTGTCACTAAGGAGAAACGCCTTGAAGCAAGGCAGAGAAGGGGAAGTGTCACGTGACGCCCCTCGTACGTGGGATCTGGAGAGAATTGATGCAGATGAACTTACGGAACAGAAAGACTCACACGGAGAGAAGGAACTTTCGGTTCAGTTCAGTCGCTCAGTCGTGTCTGGCTCTTTGGGAACTTCTGGTTAGCAGGGGGGAAGGGTTGGGGGGAGCGATGGTCAGGGATTTGGGATGGACATGCTCACGCTGCTATTAAAATGGAGAACCACCAGGGACCTTCTGTAGACACAGGGAACTCTGCTCAGGGCTATGTGGGGGCCTGGATGGGAGGGGGGTTTGCGAGAGAATGGACACACGTGTATGTAGGGCCGAGGCCCTTCACTGTTCACCCGAAACGATCACAGCACCATTAATCGGCTCTACCAAAACATAAAGTAAAAACTTTTAAAAAGGAAGAGTAAAAACTCTATAAAGGAACAGAATAAGGGGGAAAGTTTATTACTACTAGTAGGGCACGGTGAGCACAGAATCTAAACCCTCTCCCAACAGCAGCGGGTTCAGTGGTTCGGCTCTGGTTTTCGCCTTCACTCTTCCCGTCACAGACGCCCCACTGGACAGCTCGTGCCTGGAGACTTAAACATCACAGCGTGCGCGGGATGAGGGGGACAGAAGGGGGGCTCCACAGAATGAGGGGGACAGACGGGGGCCCCACAGAATGAGGGGGACAGAAGGGGGCCCCACAGAATGAGGGGGACACACTGGGGCCCCACAGAATGAGGGGGACACACTGGGGCCCCACAGAATGAGGGGACAGGGGGAGCCCCACAGAATAACGGGGTGACAGACAGGGAGCCCCACGTGCGTGGGGGCAGGGCCCTCGGCACAGCAGGAAGGAAGGTGAACTGTGCACTCCTGCCGGTGCAGGAGATGTAACAGACGTAGGTTCGATCCCCGGGTCAGAAAGGCCCCCTGGAGAAGGACGTGGCAACCCACTCCAGTGCTCTGGCCTGGAGAATCCCACAGACAGAGGAGCCTGGCGGGCTGCAGTCCGCGGGGTTGCAAAGAATCAGACACGACTTGGCAATTAAACAACGGGAAGTTTAGAGTGTCACACACTCTTAGACACGTTGGTCAGTGAAACTGTACCAAACATTCACGACAACCCTCAGCTGAGACATAAACACTTGCTTCCGGCTCGTGTTTTCAACGAAGCCATATTGTTTCAAGCAGAATTGGAATATGACTAAACACATGCCCTGCAGAACATTTAACCCAGCACTTCCTTCAGTTGCACGAAAGAGAAAAAATATATACGAAGTTTCTCTCGTTCACTGATGGTCTCTGGGGTTCAGATAATGAAGTCACCATTGAGCCGACCACTACCAATTCTCTTTTTTTTTGTTAAACCGGAACGGCCTGTTTATAAGACAAACTCCCATGCGCAAGGGATCTACTCATGACAGGCGGTCACCCTTGACGCCCAGGAGACGCTAGACAAGGTTCCCCAGCAGGACGTTGAATCCCACCGAAGAGGAGGTTCAAGCACTTACCGGGGGGAAGGAAGCCGGCCTGGCGAGAGGCTGGTCGCTTTGGCGACGGCCCAGGCGACGGCCAGTTCTAGCTCCTGCAGCCGTGGGCAGAACTTGAGGCAGAAGGCAGAGACCTGCAGGTCTCTGACCTTGCTGATGGCCAGCCGCGCCTTCCGGTGGTCGTGGAGGATCTGACCCACGAAGGCCTCCTCCCGGATCTCGTGCAGACAGTAGAGAAGCTGGGGGAGCCCGTGCTGCGGGGTCGGGAGGTCCCCGTCGGGCGGCAGGGTGGCGACCTTCAGCAGCTTCCTCTTGTTCCCCAGGGACACCTTGCACCCAAACAGCTGCTCCACGGCCAGGGCGCACGTGTCATTCAGCAGGCCAAACAGGAAGAGCGCCATCCCGGCCAGGTGGTTTCTCCTTCTCTCGGGATGAGCAAGCAGCTGTAAGATGCGGAAGCGGTCCAACGCCTGGAAATTCCTGAGCCTCTGCGGGAAGCAGAGGACGAAGAGCAGGGCGGCAAAGAACTCCTGGAAGCTCGGGTGGGTGAAGGCAACGAGGTCTCCGCCGGCCACCGCCCTGCGGAGGACCCTCACCCCGAGAAACGCCTCGACGTCCCTTTCGTCCAGTCTGGCCAGGCTGAGGTCCGTCTCACCGAACACCCACTGGTTCTTCCACATGCCTTCTGCAGCCAAGGAGCACAGATGTTTCAGCTGCTCCTGGTGGGTCTCGCCGCCGACGTGCCTCACCCTGGTTGGCAACAGGCCGGAGAGGTAGTGGACGAACACGGCGGTGGCGTTGGGGAACGCCCGCGGCAGGCCGCTTCCTCTCTCCATCTGCCGCTTCAGACAAGAGCACACCAGCCAGCAGGTGACGGGGACTCGGCACATGGAGAAGAGGACCGCGTTGCCCGTGGCGAAACGCAAGGCTGCGTCGGCATCGTGCCTGTTTTTGAAGTACGACCTGAAATACATGGATCTCTCAGGTGCGCTGAAGCCCGTCAGGGGGATCAGAAAGGGGCCTTTCAGAAAGGGGCTCACGGTCTTCCACAAGCTGGACCTCAGGAAGACGATGAGCGTGGCATCAGGGAGCATCCTTTTGCTCAACAGACTGGTCAGGAGGACGGAGCCTGGCATTTTCTGGCCCCAGTCTTCACTCAGGTCCTCCGGTCTGTCTATGAGGGTCAAGGTTAGCTCCTCGAAGCCGTCCAGCAGGAGGAGGAGGTGCTCTGGGTGGGAGAGGATCCTAGACGTGAGAGCCGGAGACCCAGACAACTTGTGGGCAATCAGCTCGGAGAAGCTCTGCTCCTCCGGCCGGTCCAGCTCCTGGCAGTGGAGGTAGAAAGCGAGCCAGCCCTTGTGGGCGTAGAACGTGTCCTGCGCCCACTGCAGCATCAGTTTTTTGGCCACGGTGGTTTTCCCGACACCGGCGTCTCCCTGCAGGACCACAGTCCTGGGCTGTCTTCCTTGGGGCTTTCTGGGGAGAAGAAGGCACTGCAGGAGAGTGTCTTCTCTGCAGGGCTCTTGGTAAAAGAAGTCCACGTTGTTCCCAGGCCAAGATGTCCTGTCGCACAGGGTTGATTGCTCACTCATCACACGTGCCTTGTACTCCCGAATTTTATCTGCAGGAACGAGACGGCGGAGACACGGGGTCCAGCATCAGCTGTTGCTCAGAACTAAGCGACCAACCAGAGAACGAGCCTGCGTGTCTACCGCCGGCTGCAGCACGCAGGTGCACTGATCAGGCGCTTGTGCCGCAAGCGCTGGCGGTCCGGGGGCGAAGGCTCCACGCTCCCAATGCAGGGGGCGCGGGCTCTGTCCCTGGCCAGGGAACTAGACCCCACATGCCGCAACTAAGACCTGGCACAGCCAAAAGTAAATTAAAAATATATTATGAAAAAGACTGAATCCAACCAAGTGAGAGAGAGAAGGATGGTGGCTGGACGTCCTCCTGAGATGAGTCCTTTATCTGAAGTTCTGGTTCGCGGAAGGGACACTGGCACACCCGTTTGCAGCCCCCGCGCCTCAGGAAGCCAGCATCTCATCCCAACCCACTGCCTCTCGTCCGCCAGGGTCTATGCAGGGCCAGCACGCACCAGACTCATCTTCCTCCAAAGTCAGCACCCTCCTTCTCAGGCTCGAGGCCTCCGGTTCCAAGTTAGGTAACATTTCTGGAACAGACCGAAAAAACAAAAAAGGAGGCTGTCTCACAGGCATGACAAGACGGACAGAAAGACAGAGGTGCCCAGAGGCAACAGGGCCTTTAAGGAGAGCGGTGGCCAGGCCATCCGTCCTCTCCCCTTCTTGGTGCAGGGAGAGGGAAACTCCCGGCTTCCATCGCCATGGTGCGAGGTGAGAATGGTGGGAGGTGAGAACGGTGCGGAGGCGGCGGCACCGGGCAGGGTGTCTGTGTGTGTGTATTCAGTCGCTTAGTCGTCAGGTAAAGCCAATGTCAGAAAGGTGGGGAGAGGAGGGAAGTTCTAGAATAAAAGTGTTTTAAAAGCTGTGATGCGTGCGTGCTGAGTCACTTCAGTCGTGTCTGACTCTTTGCGACCCCGTGGACTGTAGCCCACCAGGCTCCTCTGTCCATGGGATTCTCCAGGCAGGAATGCTGGAGCAGGTCGCCATTTCCTTCTCCAGGGGATCTTCCTGACCCAGGGATGGAACTTGTGTCTCCTACATTGCAGGCGACCTCTCTACCACCAAGCCGCCAGGGAAGCCCATAGGTGTGTGTGTGTCACACACACACACTCACACACAGACAGAGACACACACACACACTCACACACAGACAGAGACACACACACACACACACACAGAGACACACACACTCACACACACACACAGAGACACACACACACACAGAGACACACACACTCACACTGACAGAGACACACACACACACAGAGACACACACACACAGAGAGACACACATACTCACACTGACAGAGACACACACACACACACACACACAGACAGAGACACACACACACTCACACACACACACACACACACACTCCACCACTTGCCCTTGTTCAGCTGGCCCACAGGAGCGGCTGAGAAAGCGCCGAGTTCTCCAGCCCCCAAGCCCGCCCTGTTCTAGATCCCCTCTCACCGTTCAGCTCCCTCTGCGTCTGAAGACACAGCTCTGTCTGGTTCATCTTGGCGAAGATGTCACGAGCCACCTCCCAGGCGCGCCGTCCCGGGAAGTACTCGGTCAGCAGATGGACCACCTCCCCGCAGCGGGCTGACTTCAGCTGGCCCCAGGCGAGCGGGGTGCAGCCGGGGCTGGGGTCCTCCTCCACCAGAAGCTCCTTGAACCTCTGCAGCTGCTCCGCGCTCACAGACAGCATGAAGAGCATGACTCCGTTTCTGAAGGGGAGGGTGGAGGAGGAGGAGGGCTCCAGCGAGGGAGGGGAGACACCAGAGCGGGACAGAGGGGAGGACGGGCAGGAGCAGGGGTCAGAGTTCAAGTCCACGTCGCCCATGGTCACTCAGGGTCGGGAACCGCAGCGCCGGCGGGCAGAGGGGACCAGCTGGCAGGGAAGACAGAGGCAGCCTGCGGAGACATGAGGTTACAGAGCGTGAGAGCACCACCTGGGGAGGGGGTTTACGTCGTCTAGACGGGGCCTGGCGGCTTCCCTGGTGGTCCAGACCTAAAGAACCCGCCTGCAGCGCAGGAGACCCGGGTTCCATCCCTGGGCGGGGAAGAGCCCCTGGAGGAGGAAATAGCAACCCGCTCCAGTACCCTTGCCTGGAGAATCCCATGGACGGAGGAGCTTGGGGGGCTGCAGTCCTCGGGGTCACGAAAGGGTGTGATATGACTGAGTGGCGAACACTGTAAGCGGTGGAGCCGGTCACACGCTGGACTTTCTCTTTCGCTCCCTTCCTGGGAAATTCTGTCCTGTGGGAAGACGTGGGGCCCGTCCAGTGCTGGGGCTCAGCATTTAGACTCAGATCCGCTCCAGTGTTCATTCTCTTCTCACCTTTGATGGCAGGAATCTTATCACAGGTGCTGGGCACGGCTCTCAGAGACACACGCAGAGGTGCGTTTAAGACAGTGCCTGGTACAACAAAGCGAGTAGTGACTCAGGGCTTCCTTCTACGCCATGGTCATTTTAAAGACCCAATGAGCGTTTATAAAAAGCACCTGAAACCAACATCTCCGTTTAGGAAGGTGAAACACTCAGGAGAGGGCCGATGGTTAGATTTGCCTGACAATGGGAATTTCTTAGGGCTGGTGAACTGTACAGTTAAATGCAGTTAATATAGTAGGTTTTATATTGTGTCACAGTTACCACAATAAAAAAAAAAAGCCAATGTCAAAAGGGCGGGGAGGGGAGGGAAGTTCTAAAATAAAAGTGTTTTACAAGCCGTAATGCGTGCTTGCTAAGTCATTTCAGTCCTGTCTGACTCTTTGCAACCCCCATGGACTGTACCCCGCCAAGCTCCTCTGTCCATGGGATTCTCCAGGCAAGAATACTGGACTGGGTTGCCATTTCCTTCTCCAGGACATCTTCCCAACCCAGGGATCGAGCCTGCGTCTCTTGCGTCTCCTGCGTCTCCTGAATTGGCAGGCAGGTTCTTTACTCCAGTGCCACCTGGGAAGCCCAGAGGCTGTAATAAAAGCGGATGCAACTTGTGCTCCTAGTTTAAATAAGACAGCTGTTGGAGACATTCGTAGGACAGCTGCGGAAATTTGAATATGGATTTGATAACATATGGTATTAAAGAATTGATGAAAAGATTTTTTTTTAAGGTATATACGTTATTGCCTTCTACCGATCTTCTCCACGTCACATCCTTCTTGCGCCGGCTGGCACCGGATTTACTGTGTGTAAAGAGCGGAATGGGGAGGAAGAGAGAAGGACGTCTTTATCAGGAGGGGCTTGTGTCTCGGTCTCCTTATGCTCACATCCTATTGCTTCTCTGAGGTTTTGTCTTTTTTTTAAGATTTTGGGATGTGGACATTTTCAAAGTCTTTATTGCATTTGTTACCATAATGCTTCTGTTCCCTGTTTTCGATTTTTGGCCACAAGGCACGTGGGATCTTAGCCCCCTGACCAGGATGGAACCCGCCCCCACACCGGAAGGTGGGGTCTCAACCGCTGGACCACCAGGGGAGCCCCTCTCTGAGTCATCTTTCCTATCTTTCCGCGCTCATCCCCGCTTCCGGGAACTTCCCGGTTGCTTCAGTCATCCGGTGTTGGGCGCTGACTCCAAGTTTTCTCTCTTTCCCTTCCAGCAGTGGTTTTGGACAATTGCAAGCTCCCTATGGGTAAGAACCACCTCCACTCTTGATTCCGTTATTCCGCTATTTGAGCAAAAAGCAGCAGCCTAGGTTAAGAAAAAGGAAAGATCTTCAATATAACAACCTCACTTCACACCTCGAGGCACTAGAAAGAAGCGCAAACTAAGCCTCGTTGGCCTGGCGAATGCACGGGTCTGACCCAGTAACGGTGAGGAAGCGCTGCGGAAGACTAGGACGTACAAAGGAAAACAACCCACTCACCCCGAAGAGGGCTAGGCTTCCTGGCTCCTTCCTGTCACAGACATCTCCCAAAGCAGAAAGGGAAAGCGCCGGGCCGGCCCGCCTTCCACCTTTATAAGCTCCGGGCTCCACTCAGCTTCCCATTGGCTGCGGCTGGCGTGTTGCCGCCTCCTCACCGCACAAGCTGGAAAGCATTTAGCATTCTGAGTGCGAGGCCCTGGGCTGCAAGGCTTGTCCTCACGGGTGCTCCCATTTGGGAAGGACCTGCGCCCCTGCCTCTATTCAGAAGAACAGGCAACTTTAGAAAATTACAGATTTGGGGCGTTCCCCGGACTCGTAGAGGGCAAAACGCCTGTCCTCAGCCCAGAGATGCTGCGTCCAGCGGTAAACCTCTAGAGCCATTAACCGGATGATCTTGTTCCCATGACCGTCACCCCTATTTGGAATGTAATTTCACTGAGCCAAAGGAAGGTTTTGGTATCAGCAGGACCTAATGTGGGTCTCCCCAAAACAGACCCTCTCAGAGGGAGACCCAGAGACAGAGCGTGTCAGAAAATCACACACACACATCTTGGTCTTAGCTTTTCCACAAAATCTTTTGGGTTTTCCAATATGTAATCAAGAATCTGCATATACACCATTACCTGTTCTTTTCCAGGCCTTACGCCTTGCTCTAATTGCTTCCTCATTGCTAAATTTAAAACTAATTACGATTGCTCATTGCCTGGATCCTCAGCCTATTAAAGGTGGAAGGCAGGGCACATGTGGGTTATTCTCAAATATCCTTTGGTATTGATTTCTAACATAATTCCACAGTGACAAGGGCACAGACTTTGTATGCTTTCAAAACCTTTAGACCGTGACATTTTTTCACCTGGATATGTTCAGTCCTAAAGGAAATCAACCCTGAATATTCCTTGGAAGGACTAAAGCTGAAACTCCAATCCTTTGCCCACCTGATGCGAAGAGCTGACTCGTCGAAAAAGACCCTGACGTTGGGAAAGACTGAAGGCGGGAGGAGAAGGGGACGACAGAGGATGAGATGGCTGGATGCCATCACGGACTCGATGGATATGAGTCTGAGTGAACTCCGGGAGATGGTGACGGACAGGGAGGCCGAGTGTGCTGTGGTTCAGAGGGTCGCAAAGAGTCAGACACGACTGAGCGACCGAACATGTTCCAGTGTCTCCTAGTACACACCCCATGGGAACGTGAATAGAGTTTATTCCCTGCTGTCGTGTGAAAGCTGTGTAAATCTTAGTTGCTGAACTGGTTCACAGTGCTTTTAGGTCTGCAAATCCTTCTCTGGGCTTCCCCGTGGCTCAGTGGGAAGGAGTCTGCAAAGCAGGAGCTGCAGGAGGTGCAGCTTTGATCCCTGGGTCAGGAGGATCCCTCGAGTAGGAAACGGCAGCCCACTGCAGTACTCTTGCCTGGAGAATCCCATAGACAGAGGAGCCTTGCGGGCTACAGTCCATAGGGTTGCAGAGTCAGACACGACTGAAGCAACTTAACATTACACACACATATCCTTCTACTTTCTGTCTATTCATAATAGTGATTTCTAAGAGTTTCATATTGAAACTCCAACTAGAAATCTTAATTTATCTACTTAAAAAATAATTACGATAGTGGAATTTTATGTAACTTTGTTCTGAGTTTTTCAAGCCTACTGTAAATGTGCTACCCTACTTTCAGACTTTAAAAAATTTAAAAGAAAGGGCGGCGGGGGCGGGGGGGGGAAGGTGGATGGTGGGGCGGACCAAGTGCATTTTCCTTCTGCTTTGGGAGATGTTTATGACAGGAAGGAGTCGAGAAGCCTACTTCCCTCCAGGGGAGAGTTAAATGAGTTTAAATTGTTAGTTAAAAATCACTAATTTAATTGTTAACACAATAGTAAGTAGTGGTGGTATAAAGACTAAGGTGCCTCGATCCTGCCTTCAGTGGAAAAGCCTCCATGTTTCTGGTTCATGGCGTTGGGAGAAGAAATGGTTCCAGATGTGGTTGTGATTTTCAGACCTCACAGATGCTTATTTTTATTTTTGTTTTATTGAAGTCTAGTCGATATACAATGCTGTGTTCCTTTCTCCTGTACAGCAAAGTGGTTCAGTTACACGCAGACACGTACACCCTTTTAAATAGTCTTTTCCATGATGGGTTATCCTGGAAGTTGGATACAGTGCCCTGAGCTCTGCGGTAGGACCTTATCCCCCCTCTATAATCGTTCACATCCGATACTCCAGAGCCCCAGCCCTCCCCAGCCTCTCCCTTGGCGACCAGCAGTCTGCTTCCTTTGTCGGAGCTTCACAGACTTTATTGGTCTCCTCTCTCATCATCCTATTAAGACCTCTGGACACACCCCTGCCCTGAAGACGGCTGTTGTTTTTCAGCTGCAAAGTTGTGTCCGACTTTGCGACCCCATGGACTGCAGCACACCAGGCCTCCCGGTCCATCACCAACTCCGGGAGTTTACTCAAACTCATGTCCATCCAGTCAGTGATGCCATCCAACCATCTCATCCTCTGTCGTCCCCTTCTCCTCCTGCCTTCAGTCTTTCCCAGCATCAGGCTCTTTTCCAATGAGTGCGTTCTTCTCATCAGGTGGCCAAAGGATTGGAGCTTCAGCTTCATCAGTCCTTCCAATGAATATTCAGGACTGATCTCCTTTAGGATGGACTGGTTGGATCTCCTTGCAGTCCAAGGGACTCTCAAGAGTCTTCTCCAACAGCACAGTTCAAAAGCATCAATTCTTCAACGCTCAGCCTTCTTCATGGCCCCACTCTAGGACAGGTATTCACACCAGTGGCCTCCAGCTGATGTGGGAGATTTCATTTACATCAGCTGGGTTTTAATTAGAACCCCATCTCTGCATCCCTCTCCTAGCCAGGGCGACTTACACCTGGAAGAGAAGGACTCCAGGATCACCTGTGGCACGTGGCTTCTCCACCTCTCGGGAGACGCGGCTGCGGCGGAGGGGGCGGGACAGCCGCGGACAGACCTGATAGGAGCTGGAGGGCCCCGGGGCTAATCGCGGGCTGGGGAGGGGTGGGGCGTCTGCGTTCCAGAAACTTGCAAGAGCTGAGAAGACAGCTTGGTGAGTGAGGTCTCCTTACACTGGCTTTTTATTTCTTTTCTTTTTTTAAACAGCTTTGTTGAGATGGATTTAAAAGTAAGGGGGGAAAAAACCCAGCTATATTGAGGTATAATTAAATACGAAGAAAAAAGAAAAAACACCAACCCACAGCACGCAAACATTTAACAAGCAGCTTAATGAGTGTGGACACAGACAAGGGGAGACGTAGCCAGAACCTCCAGAAATTTCTTTGCAGGGTCTGTGTGTGTGGCGGGAACATTTAACATGAGGCGGACCCTCTTACAATTTTCAGGGTACAAAAGCGTATTGATGACCGGGGGCCCTTTGCTGTAGGGCACATCCCCAAACTAATTCCTTCTGCAGGACTTGCACTTAGTCTGGGAGATACAAAGCAATACAATAGGCTCTTAGCCTTAAAAAGGAAGGGAAAAATGGAAGTGTTAGTTGCTCAGTCGTTTCCGACTCTCTGCGACCCCATGGACTGTAGCCCGTCAGGCTCCTCTGTCCATGAGATTTCCCACAAAAATGCTGGGGCGGGTTACCGTTTCCTCCTCCACGGATCTTGCCGACCCAGGGGTGGAACCCGGGTCTCCTGCATTGGGAGGCGGATTCTTTACGGCTGAGTCCCCTGGGAAGCCGTCCTTGTGCAAGAGAGAGGTCTGTAAGCGCAGCAAAACAAGGCAGGCGGGCTGCGCGGAGAAAACGGCGCGTGGCTGGATCCCGCTGCGCGAAGCGGGTGACAGTCGCGGTGCCCGGCCTCCGCTGTCTGTTTCCGCAGGAGCTGTTCCTGCTGCGGCTGGAGACCTCGCTCCCGGGCCGATGGCTTCCCCTGCCGGCATTTCTGGGCACGACGGTGCCCGTGACCAGCTGCTGTCCCACCTGAGGCGCTTGGATCCCTGGCAGCTGGAGGACTTCAAACTCGGCCTGCAGTGCCCGGAGCTGCTGCCGGAGGGCGCCCGCAGGATCCCCTGGGCAGACCTGAGAGCCGCGGGCCCCGCCGACCTGCTCTGCCTGCTGGAGGAGCGCTTCCCCGGGAGGCGGACGTGGGAGGCGGCCCTCCGCGTCTTTGAGCACCTGCGGCTGAGCTCGCTGTGCGAGCGGCTGCGAGCAGAGCTGCACGGTGAGCGGGCGGCGGGCGCGCTGCCGGGCGTTTGCGGGGTGCTCCCTGGCTGCTGGTCCCCCCTGAGCGGGAGCCTCCCTGACGGGCTGCGGGAGTCCGGCGCCCTGGCCCGGGAGCGGGTGGTGATGGAAAGAAGGCACCAGGAGGGAACTGAAAGTTCAGCTCTGCTACTAGACAGCTTTCGTTTCAAAAATCTTCACTTCTTACTCATTCTTGGCTGTGCTCCGTCGTCACTGCTGCGCCCGGGCTTTCTCTAGTTGCAGTCAGCGGGGCGTCTCTGGTTTCCGAGCAGGGGCTCGCGGTGCACGCGGGCTCCCCCCGGCCTCCAGAGCACCGGCGCAGGAGTTGAGCCACAGCCTGTGGGATCTTCCCGGACCAGGGATTGAACTGGTGTCTCCTGCGTTGCAAGGCAGATTTGTAGCCACTGGGCCACACAGGGGAGCCCTGCTTTTTTTTTTTTTAAAAGCTTATTTAGTTATTTGAGTTTCCCCAGTGGCTCAGTGGTAAAGAATTCACCTGCCAATGCAGGAGACACAGGAGATTCAGGTTCAATCCCTAGTCTGGGACGATCCCCTGAAGAAGGAAATTGCAACCTACCCAATATTCTTGCCGGGGAAATCCCGTGGGCTACAGTCCACGGGGTCTCACAGAGTCCGACACGCCTGAGTGACTTACCACGCACATCAATGTTCCCTACACGCCCTCCAACATTTATTGCTTGTAGACTTTTCGATAGCCATTCTGACTGATGTGAGCTGATAGCTCATTGTAGTTTTGATTAGAATATCTTAAATATTTAGCAAAGTGGAGTGTTTCTCTCTTTTTAAAAATTGGAGTATAATTGCTTTCAAGGTTACAGTGTACTTAAAAAAAACCAGTAGGAGTAAACTTGGAAATTGGCTTCTTGACCGTCTGCCCTGCTTTGAATTCTTTTTCCTGGACTTACTCCTGGACGTTTGTTGATCATGGGTGTTTTTCCCTTACATCCGGGGAGGCCAGGTGAATGGTAAGTGCCCATCCGCAGAGGTTTTTCAGGTGTTGTTACCAAACGTGGCCACAAGGCGGCAGCATTTCTTCATGCGCTACGTGATAATTCAGTTTTTAGTTTCTACTGGAGTCCAGTTGATTTCCCATGTTCTGTTTGCTTTAGGTTTACAGGAAATTGCTTCAGCTATACCTAGACGTTTATATATTCTTCCTGGAGTATTCCCATTTAGGTTATCACAGTGTGTTCGATAGACTTCCCTGTGCTATTAAGTAGGTTTTTAAAAATTATGTTTGATATATACTAGCGTGTATATTCGGAGAGGGCAATGGCACCCCACTCCAGTCCTCTTGCCTGGAAAATCCCATGGACGGAGGAGCCTGGTGGGCTGCAGTCCATGGGGTCGCTAAGAGTCGGACACGACTGAGCGACTTCACTTTCCCTTTTCCCTTTCATGCATTGGGGAAGGAAATGGCAACCCACTCCAGTGTTCTTGCCTGGAGACTCCCAGGGACGGGGGAGCCTGGTGGGCTGCCGTCTATGGGGTCGCACAGAGTTGAACACGACTGAAGCGACTTAGCAGCAGCAGTGTGTATCTGTTAACCAAGCTCTTAATGTATCCCTCCCCCTGGACTTATAATCATCAGTTGCTCTTTTAGTCTGAGTCTGTTTCTGCCTCTAAATGAGTTCATCAGTGTGAATTATCGCTTCTGTCTGTAAGAGCGGCCTCTCTCCCTCTCTGGCTTCGCACCATGTGGTAAATCTCTAGGTCCATCCATGCAGCTGCGTTGGCACTTTCCGTTCTTTTTTGACGACTGCGTGTCTTCCAGGGCGTAGGTGGACCCGCTCCTCTTCATTTCTCTACTGATGGACATTCTGCTCTGACGCTGTGTCTCGTATATTGTGAACAGTCCTGCCCTGAAGATTGAGATGCCTGTGTCGTTTTAAACTGATTTTCTCCAGACCTAAGGCAAAGGGTGGGGTTGCCAGATCAGGCGGTTAGACTGTGCTTAGTGTTTTAAGAGTTCCCTGGTGGCTCAGACGGTAAGGCGCCTAGTGTTTTAAGGAATCTCCATACTGCTTTCCTTGGTGGCCGCACCCACCCACGTCCCTGCCCACAGAGCAGGAGTCGTCCCTGTTCCCCCGCCCTCCGCAGCCATTATCTTTGTAGGTCTTTCAAGGATGGCCGTTCTGAGGGGTGGGCTGATGGTACCTTATTGCTGTTTTGATGGGCATTTCTCCAACAGTGATGCTGAGCATCTTTTCACGTGCTGTATGGCCACCTGGATGCCTTCCTTGGAGACATGTCCATTTAGGTCTTTGGCTCATTTTCCCATTAGGTGGTTCGGTTCGTATTTTCTGATTTGCTCTGCATGAGCTGTTTGCATGTTTCAGAGATGAATTTCTTGTGGGTGTCTTCATTTGAAGGTTTTTTCCTCATTCTGAGGCTTGTCTTTTTCTTCATGGCTTTCCCTAGCTGTGCAAATGCTCTTCCCTTTCACTGAGTTTTCTTTTTCATTTTTCTGAGTTGGGCCCCAAAGCCCTGCCTGTGGCTAACGTGAAAACTCGCTCTGCCTATACTTTGCCCAAGAGGTTGAGCGCAGCCGTGCCCCCATGGAGGTCTTCAATCGATTTGGGGTTTCTTTTCCTGTCTGGGGTTCGGAAGCGTCCTAACTTCATTCTCTTTTCACTTGTTTAATGACCCTCCACTTAGTCCTCCCTCCTGGCTGTTATCAATTTCCCAGCGTCAGTGCAGGAGGCTTCCTTTTCTCCACACCCTCTCCCGCGTTTATTGTTTGTGGACTTTCTGACAAAAGCCGCTCTGACCAGTGTGAGGCGATGACCGCCTTTCAGTTCTGGTTTGCATTGCTCTAAAGATTTAGCGATGTCGAAGGCTTTTTCATGTGATTTTTAAAAAGCAGTGTGAGTAAAACTAACCTCTTGAAATTTGCCTGTTAAACGTCTACTCCGTTTTGAATTCTTTCCCGGGACCTACCCAAGGACATTTGTGTTTCTTTCCATCCATCCTTGCAGGCTTGGCGATATTAAGTGCCCATGAAGTGAAGTGAAAGTCGTTCAGTTGTGTCCGACTGTTTGCAACCCCATGGACTATATACTCCATGGAATTCTCCAGGCCAGAATACTGAAATGGGCAGCCTTTCCCTTCTCCAGGGGATCTTCCCAACCCAGGGATCAAACCCAGGTCTCCCGCATTGCTGGCGGATTCTTTCCCAGCTGAGCCACAAGAGAAGCCCAGGAATACTGGAGTGGGTAGCCTAGCCCCTTCTCCAGCGGACCTTCCCGACCCAGGAATTGAACCGGGGTGTCAGGCATTGCAGGTGGATTCTTTCCCAGCTGAGCTATCAGGGTCAATTGCCCATGAGCACAGGTTTTTCCACTGTAGTTACCAAAAAAAGACCACAAGGTGGCAGCATTTTCCCACGCGCAACTTTTTTCTCCTTTTGGTAATATATTTTTTATTTTCTATTGGAGCAGCGTTGATTTCCGATGTGTTTGTTTCAGGCGAACAGGAACATGACTGAGTTATACATCCATGTGTATCTTTTTTTTTCCTCTTCCCATGTATGTTATGGCAGTGTGTTCAGTAGACTTCCCTGGGCTAACAGTAGGATAAGAAGTGGTGTGTGTCTGTTAATCCCAGCCTCTTAACGTCTCCCTTCTCCTCCCTTTTTCCCTTAATAATCATAAGGTGGTTTCCTAAGTCTGAGTCTGTTTGTAAATGAGTTCACTGGTATGAAGTGATGGCTCTCTCCTGTAAGTGGTCTCTCTCCCTGGCTTCGCTTAGTGCGGTCATCTCTGGCTCCATCCATGCTGCTCACGGAGGCATTTTTCCGCGCTCTTTTTGATGGCTGAGTGTATTCCGGTGTGTGGATGGACCAGGCACTCATTTTTCTGTCAGTGGATGTTTTGGCCAATGCTCTGCCTAGGGTATTATGAAGAGTGCTGCCCTGAAAATAGGGGTGCACGTATCATTTCAAATCATGATTTTCTGTGGATCTAAGCCAAGGTGTGGGCTTAGATGTGGTAACTCCATGTTTAGTGTATTAAGAAATCTCCGCGCTGTTTTCCTTCCTACATCCGGCCTACACTGTGGGAGGATTCCATGCTCCCGTCGCCCCCTGTGCGACACTTAATCTTTCCAAAATCTTTGGGAGGATGGCCATTCTGAGCAGTGGGACTGATAGCATCATGTGTTTTGATTTTTAATCTTTGGGAGGATGGCCATTCTGAGCAGTGGGACTGATAACATCATGTGTTTTGATTTGCGTTGCTTGAATAATTAGTGATGCAGAGTCTCTTTCCATGGGCTTTTTATCTTCTAATCAGCCCTGTTATGAATTCTTTCCCGGTGACTTACCTCGGGATCATTTCTTGAGGGCAGGTGTTATTTCCAGCCCCGCAGGCCTGGTGAATAGTCGGCCCATCAACACCGGTTTTCAAGGGGTTGTTACAGGGAATGGCCACAAGGCGGCAGCATTTCTTCCTGCCCAACTCCGGTTACCTGGGCAACCAGAGCCTCCGGGCGAGTCGTGGTCCTGGGGTGTTAATTAGAATGGAGACACCTAAGGCCTGTGTGTCCTTCTCCTTACCTTTGCTCCCCAGACACACCCCAGTTCCTGCCACACCGCTCTGCAGAGGGAGCTGTCCTCAGGCGGGGACCCTAAGGGAGGAGGCTGAACCCCACCCCCAGGACTCACGGAGCCCCGGGGCCTTTGCGAAGCGCCTCCAGCCCAGAGACCGCACGGCCGTTTGGGGGCGCTGGGCTTGCCTCTGCTGCGGGAGAGACCCCTGGGTCTGGAGACGGTGGGCTCAGGCAGCGGGGAACAGGAAGGCCAGGTCTGGGGAGGAGGGGGGGGTGCTCACTGCGGGCACAGCCTGCCCGGCGCCCTCAGCCCCGTCCCGCCTGGGGACCCGAGCCTGCTCAGGCCCCAGGGCTGCGACGCCAGCCCGGGTCCCCAAGGCCTGAGGGGACAGGGTCAGCGGCTCTTCTGTCTTTTTCTCTCCCTCCCTCCATGTTTATTTTCAGTTGGAGTATATAGGTGAGTTACAGTGGTGTGGGATTTTTTTTTTGGTGTACAGAAACTTGGTTCATTTATACATACACATACGTGCTCTTTTCTGGTTCTCTCCCGTATATACAGAGTGTTGAGTGGGGTTCCTCGTGCTCCGCAGCGGGTCCCTGCGGATTCTTTTATAAATAGTAGTGGGTCTGTGCTCTCTTGCCTGCTCATCTCTCCCTGCCGCACACCTTTCCCTTTGGTAGCCGTCGTGTGTGAGGCTGGTTCCGTTTCCTAAGCAAGGTCGTGTGTATCCACGTTGAGATTCCAGCTCTCAGTGATATTGCATGGCGCTTGTCTTTCCTCTCCTGGCCTCGCTCCGTGTGGTCGCCGCTGCGCTTCCCCACGGCTGAGCGCGGCGTCTCTCGCCCGTTCTTGGGGCGGGCGGACACTGCCTTCTGCCCGTGCGCCCCGCCTCCTTTGTCCAGCCCTCTGTCCTGCACTCAGGCTGCTTCTGCATCTTGGCTGTTGGACCTGGTGCCGCCGTGACCGTTGTGGTGCGGGCGTCCTTAAAGTTTTGGGTTCTCTGGATCTACGCTTGGGTGTGGGTGGCTGCGTCCGTGTATGGCGGGTGTTGAGCTGTCTCCTGCTCCAGTGTGGGAGCTGGTGATGGACGTGATGAATCAGTACATTGCTCACCAGACGGTGAGCAACGCAGGGGAGAGGGGAGAAGGGGGAGGGGAGGGGAGAAGGGGGAGGGGAGAAGGGGGAGGGGAGGGGAGGGCGAGCAGGGCCGAGGCAGGCGCGTGGTGAGGAAGGCGTGTGATGCATTCTTAACAGGGTCACCAACTACTTTTTTTTCTTTTTTTTTTGCTTTTACAGTTGGTGGGGGCCAGATATGTTTCTTTTCTCTTTAAAACCGTCTTTCTGGGGGTATAGCTGCTTACAGTGCGGTCGGTTTCTGCTGCGCAGCAGGCCGAGGCAGCCGTCCGTGCGCCCAGACCCCCTCGGCCTCCGCTCGGTCGCCGCGAGCGCTGAGCGGAGCTCCCTGCGGGCCGGCAGGTTCTCATTCGGCGCCTGCGCGGCCTCCACAGCGTGTGCCCCCGTCTCCCAGCCCCCCACCCCCGCCCCTCTTGGCGTCCATACGTGTCTTCTCCTCGCCTGTGCTGTGTTTCTATTTCTGCTTTATAATTAAGATCATCTCTGCCAATTTTTTCAGACTCCACATATATGGAATTCATAAACAATATGTGTATTTCTCTTTCTGACTTACCACACTCTGACACACTGTAGGTCCACCCAGGTCGCCAGGGGCCAAGATGTGAGCAGCCTCCGAGGGGATGGAGGGAGCCAAGCGGAAATGGCGGGGGTGGTGGGTTGTGGGGGGGGAGCATTCCAGACCAGGTGGGGGGTGCTGGCTGCATCCAGGGCCCCAGGAAGTGGTATTTTTTTTAATAATTAAAAAAATTTAATTGAAATAATTACTTTACAGACTTGTTTTCTGTCAAACCTCAACATGAATCGGTCCCAGGTATACACACGCCCCTCCCTCTTGCAGCTCCCTCCCATCTCCCCGCCCACCCCACCCCTCTGAGTCTCCTGAGCCACGCAGCAAATTCCCGTCGGCTGTCTTTTGCGCACGGGAATGGACGTTTCCGTGTTACTCTCTCCGTGCGTCTCCCCCTCTCCTCCCCTCTCCCTGTGCCCACAGGGGTGCGCTTTCAACATGAGCTGCGGCTTTGCAAAGGAGCATGTCTCCAGTGTGGTCAGGTCGATAAACTGGAAGCTATGACGTCTGGTCTCTTTAATCCCACGTCTGGCAGAGAAACGGCTGGTTCTGCTCAGATCACCCGTGGTTCTGAGCTTGTTTTCCAGCCGGGCAGAATCTCAGCATCCCAACCTCACTGTTTCATTTCAGAAATGTCACAGGTGTGCAGACTCCAAGACCCAAACCAGGAAGAACCAGCGGCGCTGGAAGAGACAGGTTTGTAGACTACTTCGCGATGATCGCAGACAAGCTGCTCGGTGGAACGCGCATTCCTCGCGTTCTACTTTTGCCCCTGCCTTGAAATTGCCTTCCAGTTACAGTGTGCCAGAAACTAGCCGATCTGACCTTCCGATCAAGCCTGGAAGAGCAACAGGTCACCATTAGCCGGACATTCTCACCGGGTCCCCTCTAAGGGGTTAGGTACATTGTCCGTCTCTGGACTTTGCGCTGCAGTGATAGGTAGCTGTATTTTATTTTTTACACAATTGTAACAGGTTGCATTGTATTTACAGGGTTTTTTTGAAAAAAAATTATTAGCTATATTCCCCATGTGGTACACAGCATCCTTGTAGCCTGTCTTAGGAACAGTATTTCGTACCTCCTTCCCCACCCCCCCACCACCACAGGCAACCACAAGTTTGTTCTCTGTGTCTGTGAGTCTTTTCTGTTATAGTCACTAGTTTGATTTTTTTAGATGTCACATATGAATGATATTGTATGTAGGTCTGACTTAGTTCATTTAGTAAAGTGGTGTCCAAGCCCATTCCATATTGCTGCAGGTGGCTTTGTATTCTTTTTATAGCTGAGTAATAGTCCACTACACACGTTCACGCACACACACTCTGGGTCTGTCTTATCCATTTGTCATGGACATCTAGGGTGCTTCCGCATCCCGGCTGTTGTAAATAGCAATGCTGTGAACGCTGGGATGCCTGTGTCTTTTCCGACTGTGGCTTTCTTCAGATATATGACCGGAAGTGGGCATGTGGTAGTTTTTTTTTTTTTTTTAAAGGAACCTCCACACTCTTCTCCTTAGTGGCTGCACCAGTTTCCATTCCCCGCCCACAGTGCAGGAGGGCTCCCTTGTCTCCACACCCTCTCCAGCATTTATTTCTCGTGGACTTTATGATGGCTGCTCTGACCAGTGTGAGGTGATACCTCATTGTAGGCTTTTTGTTTTTTTTTTAAGTTTTTCCTTTCATATCGGAGTACAGCTTCCCCTCTGGCTCCGGGGTAAAGAATCTGCCCGCCAGTGCAGGAGACTAGGGTTCAATCCCTGGGTGTGGACGATCCCCTGGAGAAGGAAATGGCAACCCACTCCAGTATTCTTGCCTGGAGAATCCCCTGGACAGAGGAGCCTGGTGGGCGACAGTCCACGGGGTTGCAAAGAGTCAGACACGACTTAGCAACTCTAGAGCGACCACAGCGGATTAACAATGCTGTAACAGTTTCAAGGGGACCGTGAAGGGACTCAGCCTACTATACCTGTATCCATTCTCCGCCCAAACCTCGCTCCCACCACCCTGTAGTTCCGACCTGCGACTTGCGTTTCTCTGGTCCTTAGTGATGCGGAGCATCATCTCAGGCGCCTCTGGGCCGTCTGTGTCGCCTCCCTTCCCTTTCAGCCCACAGAAGAAGATACAGGGAGAGGCTGAGGACCCGGATCCTGGCCCTGTGGGACCGCACGCCCTGGCCCGAGGACCACATCTACCTGCGGGACGTGACGCAGCGGGAGCACGCGGAGCTGCGGGGCCTCCTGCAGGCGCCGGGGGCCGGGGCGCCGCCCCTCACCGTGCTGCTCGAGGGCGCAGCTGGCGTGGGCAAGACCACCCTGGCCACCAAGCTGGTGCTGCACTGGGCGGAGGGCGTCCTCTTCCGGGGCCGCTTCTCCTACGTTTTCTACATCAGTGGCCACCGGCTGGCCGAGCTCGGCGACACCAGTTTCGCCGGCCTGCTGGCCCTGGACTGGCCGGACTCGCAGGTCCCTGTGGAAGAGTTCAGGGCGCACCCCGAGCGGCTGCTGTTCGTCATCGACGGCGCGGAAGAGGTGATCCTGGGCTCCGATGGCTCCGCCAGCCGGCCCAGCGCCGACTGGTACCAGGAGCTCCCGGCGGCCAGCATCCTGGTCCGCCTGCTGAAGAAGGAGCTGGTCCCTGAGGCGACCTTGCTCGTCACCGCCGGGCCCCCTGGGGGCCGCGCCCTCCGGAGGCTGCTGCTCAGCCCGTGCCACGTGGGCATCCCGGGCTTCACCGAAGGGGACCGCCGGGAGTATCTCAGGAGGTTCCTGGGGGACCCGGACGTGGCCGAGGAGGCCTGGCGCCGGATGCGCGGGTCGGAGACCCTGGTCCGCTCGTGCGCCGCGCCGCTGGCGTGCTGGGCCGTGTGCGCCGGCCTCAAGCGGCAGCTGGCCGCCAGCCCGGCCTCGGCACCGGCACCGGCACCGGCACCGGCGCCGGGCGCGCCCACCCCCACCAGCCTCTACGCCCGCCTCTTCTGCAGCCTCCTCGAGGAGGCGGAGCCGGGTCTGCGGGCCGGCAGCTCGGCCGGACAGTGGAGGGCCTTCTGCTCGCTGGCCGCCGAGGGGCTGTGGCTGGCCACCTTCACCTTTGCGGGAAACGCCCTGGAGCGCCGGCGCCTGGAGGCCCCTTTCATCGACGGTCTGCTGAGGCTGCAGATTCTTCGAAGGGTCAGCGATTGTGAGCACTGCGTGACGTTTGCCCACCGGAGCTTCCAGGAGTTCTTCGGGGCCTTGTTCTACGTGCTCCGGGGCTCCCGAGGCTCGCTGGGCGGGGTCCCCCGGCATCAGGAGATGAGGCGGTGGCTGAACCACGCCTTCGCCGACGCCAGCCCCTACTGGCGTCAGACGGTGCGCTTTTTCTTCGGCCTCTTAGGAACAGACCTGGCCGGGCAACTGGAAGAGGCCTTGGGTTGCCAGATGTCGCCCGGGGCGGCGGGCGAGCTGTTGGACTGGGCGGAGGAGCTGGAGAGGTGCGGCGCCGTCTCGGCGCACTTTGACTTCCTTTGGCTCTTCCAGTGCCTGCATGAGACCCAGGACGAAAACCTGGCCCGGCGGGTTTTGAATCACCTCCCGGAGGCCGATCTGGACATTCAGGGCTGCGAACACCTCCGGGTCTCTTCCTTTTGCCTCAAGCACTGTCAGAAGTTACGAAAGCTGAGGCTCTCCGTCAGCGGCGTCCTGGAAAAGGAAAGGACGTCCGGCCTGGGAACTCCGGAGTGAGTATTGGAGGCCCCCTCCTTACCTGACTTTGGCTCCCCTTCGCCGGCTCCGCCCACGTTATTCCAGGAAACACGGGGGGTCTGGTCTGTTGTTGTGTTATCTGTGGTTTGCTGTTTGCTTGTTGAGTCATGCCCGGCTCTTTGAGACCCCACGGACTGCAGCACGCCAGGCTTCTCTGTCCTTCACCATCTCCCGGAGCTTGCTCAAACTCATGCCCACCGAGTCGGGGATGCCATCCAACCATCTCCTCCTCTGTCGTCCCCTCCTCCTCCTGCTCCCAGTCCCTTCCAGCATCAGGGTCTTTTCCAGTGAGTCAGCTCTTCGCATCAGGTGGCCAAAGGATTGGAGCTTCAGCTTCATCAGTCCTTCCAGTGAATATTCAGGGCTGATTTCTTTTAGGACTGACCAAGCATCCTAAATCAGCTCCAGTCCGTGAGCACTTTTTCCTGGAGGTTTTATGTAGGATTCCCTGGGTTCTTAACTCATTTACTCAGAGGTAATTTTTGTATCTCAGACCCTGCATGTTGAAGGTTTATGTACCAGGCATCAAGAGATGATATCTACTGTGTCAAACTGGTGCCCAAAACTCAGTGGAGGGGGGTCTGCTATTGTCTCTCAGAGATAAGAAAGCGCAGTTCTCTTAGTCCCTGTGGCTCTGAAGTAGCCCGGCCCAGGTCAGTGCCCAGCTCTATTTCAGAGCTCCAGACCATCCATAAAATGCCCTGTGGCTCTCCTCTGAGCATGTGTTTGAGCCACAGTGGGGCCAGTGGCGTCACCAAAGTCTTAAAGCTTTCTCTGAGTTTGTCCTCCTGAAAGAATAATATTTTAAAATATTTGGTTTCATCTGGTTCTTCTCCTGTGACCTTTTTTTATCCTGTCCCTGACACTTCTGGCTTCCTGGCTGGATGATAAGGAAGCTTAGCTGTTCTCCTAAATTCAGGCCCCAGAAATGTTTTCTAAATTGTTATCTTGAAACAGGAGTTGCTGTATATGTTATCAAACCCTTTCCTGTTTAACCCTCAAATTTTCGAGAAGTAGCAGTTCAGTTTTGAGTGAAGACGTTGAAATGCTGAGCAGCTTAATTTCTTTGTGTTGACCTGACTGTGATATCAATAAGCTGCTTGGTTTGGGGGTGTGACGGCAGGAGGAGAAGGGGGCAACAGAGAATGAGATGGTTGGATGGCATCACTGACTCGATGGACATGAGTTTCACCAAGTTCTGGGAGTTGGTGATGGACAGGGAGGCCTGGCGTGCTGCAGTCCATGGGGTCGCAAAGAGTCGGGTGTGACTGAGCGACTGAACTGATACTTACTGGTGATCATTTGTCCTGTCCTGGAATCCCTAAAACTTCAATAGGTGACTATTTTGGTGATGTTCAGTAATGGGTCATGTAAGTGCTTTTACTACAAGTGATTTTCCAACAGTAATCTCAACTTATTATGAGAATTAACACCTGCAACATCATCCCTCACTTTATTCGTGATCATCCTAAGGTGTAAGGAAGTTTCAGACCTTCCCTGAAGTGAAGATCTTCTGATGTTGAGATTATTTCTTTCTTCTCTACAGCACAGCTTCTTACTGGCTTTTTTCCCCTCAGTGGTTTTAAACGCTGTATGAGTATTACTGTTGCTCAGTTGCTAAGTCATAGCCTGTCCAACTCTTTGCGACCCCATGGACTGCAGCATGCCAGGCTTCCACGTCCTTACTATCCCACAGAGTTTATTCAAACTCCTGTCCATTGAGTCAATGATGCCATCCAACCATCTCATCCTCTGTCGTCCCCTTCTCCTGCCCTCAATCTTTCCCAGCATCAGGATATCTTCCAATGAGTTGACTCTTCTCATCAGGTGGCCAAAGTATTGGAGTTTCAGCTTCAGCATCAGTCCTTCTAATGAATATTCAGAACTGATGTCCTTTAGGATGGACTGTTTGGATCTCCTTGCAGTCCCAGGGACTCTCAAGAGTCCAACACCACAGTTCAAAAGCATCAGTTCTTCAGCGCTCATCTTTCTTTATAGTCCAACTCTCACATCCATACATGACCACTGGGAAAACCATAGCCTTAACTAGATGGACCTTTGTCGGCAAAGTGGTGTCTCTGCTTTTCGGGTTGCACACTTTCCTGTTCAGGGCCCCAGTGAGTCCCTTGTGAGGGTGTCTTGCTGCCCCCTGTACTTCACGTTCTGGGTGTTGGTTGGGTTTTACCTACTCTCATCAGCGTTCTCTCATTTCCCCCACGAAGGATGAGGGCTGCCGATTTCCGGATGCATCAGTGGGAGGATATTTGCTCGGTGTTTTGCAGCGGGAACCTGAGCGAGCTGGACCTGAGTAACAGCAAGCTTAGCGCTGCCTCCATGATGAGACTCTGTCTCAACCTGGGAAACCCACGGTGCAGACTTCAGAAACTGGCGTAAGTGTGAGACGCTCACAATTTGAAGAACACAACTGGAGGATAGCCCAGCTTATTTTATCTTTTGATAACGGTCATAAGTATCTACTAGCCAGAAAGTGAGCTGGGTGCTTAGGAGAATAAAATCAAGGGCCTTAGAGTCATGAAGCGCCTACTTAGGCAGAGTCTCCTGAAGTTTTTTTAAAAATGGCCATCTGATGGAGTAAGAAGTGGCAAGCTGGCCAGAGACTTGCCCTTTCTAGAGCAAATTCCTTCAGAGCCATGAACAGCTCAGTAACTGTCATGAATCTTGGCTCTAGAATTAGTGTGTGGCGTTCCCGCGCACGTGGTGCCCTTCATTTCCACTTGGTTTATTTGAGTCTGACCTTTGTGTGTGTGTGTGTGTGTGTGTGTGTTTTAATTGTGCCGAGTTGTGTAGGGATCAGCCATAATTACACGTCCATCCGCCTCCTGCCTCCCCGCTCCCTCCGTCGCGGAAGGGGCTCGCCAGCGGCTCGTGACCCGCCCCCAGCCTTAGCCGATCCGCCCCTCCCTCTCCTTCCCCCCGCTGTTTCCACAATTCTCTGCATCTCCATCGCTGCCTGCAAATAGGTTCATCCGCACCATCTTTCTCGATTCCATATACGTGCGTTGATATGCAGTATTTGTTTTTCTCTTTCTGACTTTGTAAAACAGGCTCTAGGTTCATCCATTTCGCTAGAACTGACTCAAATGCATTGTTTTTTATGGCTGAGTGACATTCTGTTGTATATACGGCCACACCTTCCTTATCCATGCATCTGTCGCTGGACGTCTAGGTTGCTTCCGTGTCCTGGCTATTGCAAACAGCACTGCAGTGAACCCCTGGGGACCCGACCCTCTAATAATTTGGCTCTAGGGCCCCCGGGCGTCAGGAGTTCTGGCGCATGGGCTTAGTGGCCCTGCAGCGCGTGGGATCCTCCTGGGTCAGGGATTGAACCTGTGTCCCCTACATAGGCGGGCAAATTCTTAACCTCTGGACCACCAGGAAAGTTCCAGAACAGTTACTCCTTGCCCTCGTGGAGCTTAGGGTTAGGAGCATTACGTTATGGCGGAGAAACAGTTTTTTTTTTTTTTAAAGATTGTGTGTGTGTGTGTGTGTGTGTGTGTGTGTACCACTTTTAAAGTCTTTATTGAATTTGTTGCGGTACTGCTTCTGTTTTTTTTTTTTTTTTTTAATTTTTTTCGCCGGAAGGCCTGTGGGTTCTTAGCTCTCCAGCCAGGGACTGCACCCACACCCCTTGCACTGAGAGGCAGAATCTTAAACACTGGGCCCCCAGGGAAGTCCCTGGGGAAACAGACTTCAGTGTTCATGAGATGGGGACTTCTCCCAAAGCAGAAGGAAGCCAGTTCAGCAACTCCCCCACCCCCATCTCGCTGCGACCCCATGGACTGCAGCGCGCCAGGCTCCTCTGTCCGTGTGATTCTCCAGGCAAGAATTCTGGAGTGGGTTGCCATTTCCTCCTCCAGGGGATCTTCCCAACCCAGGGATCCCGAACCTGCATCTCCTGCATTGGCAGGCGGATTCTTTACCACTGAGCCACCTGGGAAGCCCACAGACGCACCAGAGTAGATAAACAGGCAGCTGGTGGGAAGCTGCTGCATCGCTCAGGGAGCTCAGCCCGGTGCTCTGTAATGACCTAGCGGGTGGGGTGGGGCGGGAGGCGGGAGGCGGGAGGCGGGTTCAGAGGGCGGGGCCTGTGTGTGCCCCTGGCTGGTGCCCGTTGCTGTAAAACGATTGTCGTCCAATTAGAAATGGAAACCGAGTGCTGTTCAGCGCCGCGACTCCCCTCAGTGTCTGGGTTCCTCTTGTATCAGTCCCTCGCCCTGGCGGTTGGGTGTGTGTGCCGGAGAAGGCGATGGCACCCGACTCCAGTACTCTTGCCTGGAAAACCCCGTGGATGGAGGAGCCTGGTGGACTGCAGTCCATGGGGTCGCTAAGAGTCGGACACGACTGAGCGACTTCCCTTTCACTTTTCACTTTCATGCATTGGAGAAGGAAATGGCAACCCACTCCAGTGTTCTTGCCTGGAGAATCCCAGGGACGGGGGAGCCTGGTGGGCTGCCATCTATGGGGTCCCACAGAGTCGGACACGACTGAAGCGTCTTAGCAGCAGCAGCAGTGTTGGAAAGATGAGCTGCGGGAGCGTCTCCCCTCCAGCACTCCGTCCCTGCGTCTCTCTGCAGCTGGAAGTCCGTGTCCCCTGTGGAGGGTCTGAGGAAGCTTGGCCTTCTGCTTCACGGTAACCAGCACCTGACCCACCTGGACCTGAGCTCCAACAGCCTGGATGCCGCCGTGTCCCCGGGTGTGTTCAGGATGCTGGGGCACTCGGCCTGCAGCCTCAAGTATCTGTGGTGAGTCTCTGCGTTCCAGGCCTGTCCCCAACATCACGCGTGGGTTTGAAGACTCACTGGGGGGGCTGGAGTCAACATTGCAGGAAAAGGATGCGAAGGCTAGCAAAGGGGGAGAATGCATGGGGGTGGAGCACGCATGCTAAGTTGCTTTGGTCGTGTCCGATTCTTTCTGACCCCATGGACTGTAGCCTGCCAGGCTCCTCTGTCCCTGAGGATTCTCCAGGCAAGAATCCTGGAATGGGTTGCCATTTCCTCCTCCAGGGCATCTTCCCGACCCAAGCATCGAACCCAGGTCTCCTGCATTGGCAGGCGGGTTCTTTACTGTCTGAGCCGCCAGGGAAGCCCCGGGTCTCTCCGATAGGTTGGAGTCCTGTGGCCTGAGCGCTGAGGTTTGCCATCAGCTCTTCATGGAACTCGGCAGGAACTCGAGTCTGAGCTTCCTCAGCCTTGCAGACAACGACCTCTCCCACGTTGAGCTGGAGAGACTGCGGGCGCCCCCTGGGACGGCCGCCTGTGCCCTGAAGGAGCTGTCGTAAGTCGCCCTGCTTCGGCAGAAAGCCCTTCCTTGCAGGATTGCAGGGCAGAGTGGGGGTGTCAGTGGGGCTGCGTCTGGGGCGCCTCAGGGACCTCCGTGTTGTGTCTCCCTACCCCCTACAAGGGTCTCGTCACCCTCATGCCGCCTCTCCCCTCTCCCCTCAGGCCCCATCTCTGCCACCCCTCCCCTCAGGGCCCTGGCTCGGCTACCTCTCCCCTCGGGGCGTCTCAGCCGCCTCTCCCCTCTCCCCTTGGGGCCCCTTCTCAGCCAGCTTCGCTCTCACCTTGTCTTGGCTGTCATGACCATCAGCTGCTTTCGTCTCTTTCGTCTCGCCTCCTCAGGCCTCTGCCAGCCTCCTCCAAACAGGCTGCTTTTCACCCAGGGGCGATTTTGTCCTGCCAGGGACGTGAGGCAGTGTCTGGACCCGGGCTTGGTTTTCACATGTGGGGAGGAGAGTTTGCTCTTGGCATCTAGTGGGTCAGGACCAGCTGTGATCAGAGCCTCCGGAGCCCTGGAGCGCGTGTGCTCGGTTGCATCCAACCGTTGGTCGCTCTCTGCAGCCTCTGTCTGTGTGGTTCTCCAGGCGAGAAGACTGGAGTGGGTTGGCCATTTCCTCCTGCGGGGATCTTCCTGAGCCAGGGATTGAACCCGGGCCTCCTGCAATTGGCAGGTGGATTCTTTACCGCTGAGCCACGTGGGAAGCCCCACGGAGCCTTGGAGGGGGCCCCCAATCGAGAATGATCTGGCCCAACGGTCAGCAGGACTGAAATGGATAAATCTTTTTTTTTTAAACGTTTAATTTTGTAGTGGGGTATAGCTGATTAGCAAACAATGTTGTGTGAGTTTCAAGTGAACAGAAAAGAGACTCAGCCGAACATGAATATGCATCCGTTCTCCCCCAAGCTCCCCTCCCTTCCAGGCTTCCATGGAGCAGAGTTCCCTGTGCTTACAGCCGCTCCTTGTTGGTGCTCTATGTTAAATACAGCCGTGTGCCCACGTCCATCCCAAACTCCCTAACTATCCCTTCCCCCACCCTCCCGCCCTGGAAACTATAAGTTCATTCTCTGAGTCTGTGGGTTTCCTTTTAAATTCGACATAATTAAGCTTTGTACAGCTTTGCGAGCCTCCTCCTGTTCCGTAAGATCATCTGTGAAGATATGAGGAATGTCATGCGGTAGAGAGGTGTTACCTTTGCCACCTCACTCTCCTCCTTGGTGCTTCTCTTCTTTACCTGACTTGATCTTTGCACAGCCCTGGGCACCGGGACGGAGAGTTGGGGAGCAGAAAGGGAGCCGGGCATGCCGGGGCTCACCTGGCGTCTCCCCCGCTGCAGGCTGGAGAAGGGGAACCTGTCGGCGGCCGCCTGTGGGGACTTGGCCTCACTTCTCACCAGCACCCCCCGCCTGACTCGACTGTGCCTGGGACTGAACCCGCTGGGAAACGAGGGCGCGCGGCTGCTGTGCGGCTCCCTGACTTGGCCAGCGTGCATCCTGCAGAGACTGGAGTGAGTCCCTCCTGGCTCGGTGTCCGGGGGGACCCTCCGTGGGGCGGCCCCTCGGGGTCCCTTTGCATCCCTGGGCTTCCTGGGTGGCGCTGGTGGTGAAAAACCTGCCTGCCAGTGCAGGAGCCCTGGGTTCCATCCCTGGGTCGGGAAGATGCCCTGGAGGAGGAAACAGCAACCCACGCCAGTGTTCTTGCCTGGAGAATCCCACGGACAGGAGAGCCTGGCAGGCTGCAGTCCATGGGGTCACACAGTCGGACATGACTGAAATGACTTAACACATTTGTATAAAGCTCCAAAAAGCAACACAAAAGATGCTTCTATTTTTTTAACCCAGCCATGAGTGGGTCAGTCTGGGGTGAGAGAGGGTGACAGGCAGGTACCGGGCATGTCCGGGATGGGGCTCAGGGAGGCCCCGCGGGGCGGGAGGGCAGTGTCGCCCCGAGCCGCTGTCCTGAGCGCCCATCTCTGTGCCTCTGGCTGCACAGGCTCTGGTGTTGCCGGCTCGGTGCACTCAGCTGTAGGCACCTGTCGGACGCCCTCCTCCGGAGCCGGAGCCTGACGCACCTGAACCTGAGGAAGAACAACCTGGGAGATGGAGGAGTGAAGCTTCTGTGCGCAGCCCTGGGCCGTGCTTACTGCGCCCTGCAGAGCCTGAAGTGAGTCCCGCCACTGCCTCGAGGAGGGGTGTGTCACTCGGCCTGAGGTCAGCTGGGCTCTGAGTCCTGGGCCCGGTGGCTAGTCCCCAGCGGGCTCTTGGTTTTGCTGGAGGTGGGAATGTGTGGGTGGATGTCGGTAGTGGTGGCAGTTCAGTCGTTCAGTCGTGTTCGACTCTTTGCGACCCCATGAACTGCAGCACGCCAGGCCTCCCTGTCCATCACCAACTCCCGGAGTTCACTCAGACTCACGTCCATAGAGTCAGTGATGCCATCCAGCCATCTCATCCTCTGTCTTCCCCTTCTCCTCCTGCCCCCAATCCCTCCCAGCATCAGGGTTTTTTCAAATAAGTCAGTTCTTCGCATGAGGTGGCCAAAGTATTGGAGCTTCAGCTTCAACATCAGTCCTTCCAATAAACACCCAGGACTGATCTCCTTTAGGACGGAATATTCTCTGATAGCAACAACAGAAAAAAAAGAAAGAGTCTGGGTGCTCTGGGGGTCAGTGTTGCAGAGAGAAGTCCTGAACACAGACAAGCCTGTCGATGGCCTGAGGGTGGGTGGGGACAGACAGTTCCTTCTACTTTCTTCCGTTCACGGGTACATGGGGCGCCCAGGCGTTCAGACCTCCTAACCAGCACCTTCCTCTTTCCAGGGCTCAGGAGAAGCCGGTTTTGGGGTCGCTTTCTTCCTTAGAAGGCGGGCTGGATCGTGCAGAGAGGAAGGGTTCAAGGGTTGCTTTTCCCTCATTGTATTTTCTTTTTTTCATCTTGCAGCTTGTCACACTGTTTTCTCACGGTGGCGGGCTGTTGCGAGCTTGCTCACGCCCTCAAGCGCAATGGTCACCTGAAGATTCTGGACGTCGGGAACAATGCCGTTCAGGACGAGGGGGTGAGGGAGCTGTGCAGTGTCCTGAAAAGTCCGAGTTGTGTGTTGCAGACACTTGGGTGAGTCAGTGCTTTTTCTTTCTTTTTTTTGGGGGGGGTGGTTATCTTTTCTTCCGGTAATACATTGAATTTACAGAAAAGGTGCAAAAGAGGTGCAAAGAATTGCCATTAGCCTTTGAACAAGGTTCAGTGGTAGTTCACGTTCTGCCTGAAAGATGGATTCTGCAATCTCTCTCCGTCCCCGTCTCTCCGTATCTGTAACATTTGTCATCCAGGCACCTGTGAGTCTACCCGCTGTGTATACGCCTGTTATCTGTGGATTTATGTGTCAGCCTCTTGTCACCTTTGCTTTGTATTGCTAGCAGCTAGCTAGTATTTCAGGTTTTTGCATTTGAAATGTAGAAATAGGATGGAAAAAGTGTAATGAGGGATGGTCGTCTTATTTTTGTCCTTTTCAGGGCCTTATAAATGAACACGTCCACTTTATCCTAAAATTACTTCCTCCACGTTCGGGCAGGCTAAACTTCAGTTTCCTCATCTGTCAGGTGGGGTTTAAGATATCCCCTGCCTTCTACAGGATCGGCATGTGGATTAAATGTTACCTGTCAACACTTGCAAAGTGTCTGGTGTGTGTTAGCAAGTCTGCTTCAGTAGCACGTGTGCTGTGTGCGTGTCTTCAGGGCCCAGCTCTTTGCGACCCCGTGGACTGTGGCCCGCCAGGCTCCTCTGTCCATGGGATTCTCCAGGCAAGAGTACTGGAGGGGGTTGCCATTGCCTTCTCCAGGGGATCTTCCCCACCCAGGGATCGAGCCCGCGTCTCTTGTGTCTCCCACGTTGGCAGGCGGATTCTTTACCACTGGGCCGCCTGGGAAGCCCTTCAGTAGCGTGTTTCCCCCTAAATCCTGAGTCCCTTTTGTGTGTAACCCCTCCGTCTTGGAGGACCATCTTTCATGCTTCTGTCCCACCACTCCTAGGTTGGAGAAATGCAGTTTGACGGCCACCTGCTGCCGGCCACTGTCCTCTGTTCTCGGAAGCAGTAAAAGCCTGGAGAACCTGAACCTTTTAGGAAACGACCTGGGGCCGGACGGAGTCAGCAGACTGTGGAAGCCCTTGAGAAAGACGACGTGCAGGCTGCGGAAACTCGGGTAATCCCCGACTCCTATGCGGGGAAGCGGCTGTCAGGATGGGGATGAATGGGACGAGGTCCTAGAGCGAGCCCACAGTCCAGTTTCCCAGGGCGTTCAGCTTCCCAGGGCGTTCAGCTTCCCAGGGCGTTCAGCTTCCCAGGGCGTTCAGTTTCCCAGGGCGTTCAGTTTCCTAGGGCGGTTCGGGCCAGCGAACTTCCGGCGTCACGCATGGTGGTCTGCATCCACGTTGTCCAGTAGAGGAGCTGCTAGTGGCGTGCATGTACCAGACGCTTGAAATGTGGTTCCTGGGGTGGACAAGCTGACTCTTTCGTCTTTAGGCTGAAGTAACCAGCCACGTGTGCCTGGGGGTCCCCAGACTGGATGGCGCGGTCCTACGCACTTGGTGCTTTGGGGAGTGAGTCCCCTACTTTTCTCATTCTGGTGCCTGCCGAGTCTCACTCAGACGTTCACTCAGCGACTTCCTTCCCAGTGCTGACCTTGGGCCGAGCACAAGGGCGTGGCTGTTGGTGTGACACACAGTCCTGGGCCGTCTCATCATGGTGTGTGTTTGTCTTTGGGATATAAATCCAAGACCCATGATAGCAGGGTTAGCTGCTGTGAATGCTGGGAGGGAAGCTCCGGGTTGTGGTGGAGATCAGGGTGAGCAGGGTGGTGAGGGAAGGCGTGTCTGGGGGGTCCTGGCGAGGCTGGAGGGATGAACCGTGTATCTGGTGGGGAAGACAGACAGTGACTGCAGCTGAGGGAGGCATGTGCTCCGAGGAAGTCAGAGGAATGTGTGCAGAGCCCCAAGGTTGGACCGAGCTCTGTGTGGCCTTTGGGGGCATTGCAAGAAGCGCATTTGAGTTTTTAAACTTTTCATTTTGTGTTGGAGTACAGCTGATGAACAGTGTTGTGATAGTTTCAGGTGAACAGCGAAGGGACTCAGCCATCCACATAGATATACCCATTCTCCCCCAGACTCCCCTCCCATCCAGCCTGCCACGTGACACTGAGCAGAGTTCCCTGCGTCTGCAGTAGGGCCTTGTTTCCCATTTTGAACACAGCCGTGTATGCATGTCCATCCCAGACTCTATTTTTTTGGCACTGGCAACTGTGAGTTCGTTTGAAAGAAGAGCATTTAATTAGAACACTTCCCACCTTGTTTAATATCCTGGAGATGAGGTCAGAAAGATAAGCTGTGGTTTTACTTTTTTATTTTTATTTTTTGAGAAAGACCTTAAACTAAGCATGTTTTAGCAGGAATCCTCTTCAATACCAGGGAACCTTGCCCACTTGGAGAAGCTGGTCAAAAGCTGTACATTGAGGGTTTCGTATTATCAACTTCATAACTAAGACACACGTTAAAAGGTTTTATTGGGGTCTAGTTGCTTTACAGTGTTGCTAGTTTCTGCTGTGCTGTGCAGCAACGTGTATCAGCCGTCTGCTTCCTACATCCCCTCTATTTTGCATTTCCTTTCCATTTAGGTGGCTCAGAGGGTAAAGCGTCTGCCTGCAACGCAGGAGACCTGGGTTCGATCCCTGGGTCAGGAAGATCCCCTGGAGAAGGAAATGGCACCCCACTCCAGTACTCTTGCCTGGAAAATCCCATGGACAGAGAAGCCTGGTAGGCTACAGTCCATGGGATCGCAAAGAGCCGGACACGACTGAGCGACTTCACTTTCACCTTCCCATTTAGGTTGCCAGAGTAGAGTCCCGTGTGCTGTGCAGGGGGTTCTCCTTAGTCACCGATTTTATACGTAGTATCAATAGTGGATATGTGTCGGTTCCAATCTCCCCGTCCGTTCCTCCCACCCCCTCTACACCCCCCCTTTATGTCTATATGTCTGTTCTCAATGTCTGTGTCTCTACTTCTGCTTTGTAAATAAGGCTGTATACACCAGTGTTTTTCAGATTCCACATATCTGCATTAATATATGGCATTTGTTTTCCACCGACTTACTTCACTCTGTCTGACAGTCTCTAGGTCCTTCCGCGTCTCTGCAGATGCTCCGTCACACATGCTTAAAAATGGAAGTATGGCTGATGTATAACTGCGCTGCTTTCCGGTGTAAAGCAGAGTGATTCAGTTATGCGTTCCGTGTCGATTATATCTGCTCTTTTCTACTCTCATTCCTTTCCCTTGTGGGTTATTACCAAATGTTGGGTCTAGTTTTCTGTGCTGTGTAGGCCTTTGTGGTTGTGCTTTTCATTGGAATGCCCTGTCTTAGGTTTGTTCCATCATCTTTCCTGGGGATTTCCCGTCTGTGGAAAGGCGCTCCAGTGCCTTGGAATCTCTGCGTGAAGCTGGAGGTAGAGAGAGATGCGTGGGACATAGAAGTCAGCCTCTCTGGGGCACCCGTCGTAGCATCCCATGCTGTCTCCATCTCCTCTCCTTCTGTCTCTGCTTTTGCAGGCTCGAAAAAGACTTGTGCTCTGTAGTGAGTGCCGAGTTGGAGAAACTGCATGAGAAGGGGTGTTCTTTGCGAGTCACGTCTCAGTGGGACTTTAACGACCCTGAAGAGAGATGGTGGTGGTGACCCAGGGAGACGACACCGCAGGTTTACCGCGGCCCGTCCTGGGAGAACAGCCTCCCGGACGTGTGTGTCACTCAGGAATTTCCGTTCATGGGGACGAATGAGCTGTTGCCTCCAGAATGCCCCTTCAGCCTGTGACAGGCAGCTGGTTAAATGCCCAGTCTCCCGAATCCTCACCCAAGTCTGTATTTGGCCTAAGATCCCTCATGGGCTTGCCTGTGTTTTTTTCCCTCACTGGTGTAATAATTTAAATTCTTGGGGCCATTAAGAGGATTAAATAAAGCAAAGGATATAAAAAGATGTCTTGAGGAAATTGAAAACTTCATTTCTCATGGACTGAGAGGTGGGATAGATGTAGGTATAATTCCATAATTATAATACTGTGATGAAATTTGCCTGATGGACAACTTGACGGATTCTTTTTTGTTTGACAAATTGTATTTCTTCTTCAGCACTTTACCTTGTATTGGAGTACAGCTGATTAACAATGTTGTGACAGTTTCAGGGGGACAGCAAGGGGACTCAGCCACACATACACATGGATCCACTCTCCCCCAAACTCCCCTGCCATCCAGGCTGCCACATAACCCTGAGCAGAGTTCCCTCTACAGTAGGTCCTTGTCGGTTCTCCGTTTTAAATACAACCCTGTTTGCACGTCCATCCTCCACTCCTAGGGGAGGTGGGCTAGACTGGTTCTTAAGATGCAGACAGACCCAGTTTCAGCCTTTGCTTCTTGTGAAAGATCACAGGCTGTGTTTACATCTAAAGCGTAATCCACCGACCTGGAAATATCGAACGTGGATCCCGCACAGGATGTGACGTGACGTCGATGGTGTCACGCATGGAAAGTATGTGAAGAGCAGGAAGTCACAGAGTGGTCATTTTCTCTCCCTTTTCTTAACCCCCAGGATTCTTTCTTACCCTCCTTTTCAACAAGCAAAGGCTACCAGTGGTCTCAGGGCACAGACGGAGATTTTATTTTGAACTTGATGATTTATAACACCTTCATTTTTTTGTTGTTGTTCAGCTGCTAAGTCATGTCCAACTCTTTGCAACCCCATGGACTGCAGCACGCCAGGCTTCCCTTTACTATTGTTTACTACAGCATCCTTCCCTATCTCCTGGAGTTTGCTCAAATTCATGTCCATTGAGTCGGTGATGCCATCCAACCATCTCATCCTCTGTCTTCCCCTTCTCGTCCTGCCTTCAATCTTTCCCAGCATCAGGCTCTTTTCCAATGAGTCAATTCTTTGCATCAGGTGGCCAAAGTATTGGAGTTTCAGCTTCAGCATCAGTCCTTCCAATGAATATTCAGGACTGATTTCCTTTAGGATGGACTGGTTGGATCTCCTTGCAGTCCAAGGGACTCTCAAGAGTCTTCTCCAACACCACAGCTCAAAAGCGTCAGTTCTTCAGCACTCACTTTCTTCTCAGTCTAACTCTCACGTCCATACACGACTACTGGAAAAACCATAGCTTTGACTAGATGGACCTTTGTTGGCAAAGTAATGTCTCTGCTTTTGAATATACTATCTAGGTTGATCATAGCTTTTCTTCCAAGGAGCAAGCGTGTTATAATTTCATGGCTGTAGTCACCACCTGAAGTGATTTTGGAGCTCCCCCCCAAATAAAGTCTGTCACTGTTTCCATTGTTTCCCCATCTATTTGCCAAGATTCAGGAGCAGAACCTGGGGGTTCTGGGATCCCTAAGGAGCAGCAGGAAGGGGGAAACGGTGGGAAAACACGAAGCCAAGGCGTCTGAGAGCTGCATCAACCGCAGGCGAAAATCATCATGGGCCCTGTTATAAAAAGTGAGAACAGAATTCAGCAGGTAGAAGGTGATGAAGGCGACCACCAGCATCAGGATCGTGTGGGCGGCTCTGGTCTCCGGGGGGCATCTGCGGTGCCTCGTGGGGGTGTGGACATACTGCACCCTCTGGTGGTGTCTGTGCAGGAGAAGCACCGTGGAGCCGCTGGACCAGACCATGAGGGTAAGAAACACGGCATCCGAGGTGGACCACAAGTAGACAAAGCCTGCTTTAGAAGCCGAGGGTGAGCAGAACCACATGCCTTGGGCATCAGTATAGTTGTGCTTGTCCTGTGGACCAGAGATGCTCACAGGAATCCAGACATTCATTAACAGACTGAGCATCCAGCAGACCCAACAGGAAGGACCAGTGACCTTGGGGGCCCTTCCTCTGAGCATCACCCACTCTGCTCTCCTGGGGGTGAGTGAAGGACTGATAGGTGCTCAGGACACAGGTGGAGCACAGGGTGGTGCCTCGAGCCACCCTCTGTATGTAATACACAAACTCACACCCAAGGCTGGAGAGGGGCTTCCTTGACACAAAAGCTGCCATTGTGTGGGGAGGCCCAGCAGACAGAAGAACCCAGGAGCTGGCCACAGCCATGTGGGCGACAGTCGTCTGGAGGGGTCTCTGTTTGTGGCCAAGCAAGGCTGGGGAGACGCTGCAGAAAAAGAGGGTGACATCAGCCAGAGCCCGTTCCCAACCTGGAACAGAAATAGGGCTTTCAGAAACATTTCCCCTGATTCTTTCTGGGGGCGGAGCATCTTTCTGAATGTGGGTTTCTCTGGTGGTTCAGACAGTAAAGAATCCGCCTGCAATGCAGGACACACGCGTTTGATCCCTGGGTCAGGAAGATCCCCTGGAGAAGGGAATGGTAACCCACTCCAATATTCTTGCCTGGAGAATCCCATGGACAGAGGAGCCTGGCGGGCTACAGTCCACGGGGTCACAGAGATTCGGACATGACCGAGCAACTGGCACTTTTGGTTTCTCACATCCTTCTGAGCACACGTGGAGAGGGCTTCAGAGTGGCCTGGCGTGAAGATCAGGATTTGCTAGTGCAGGCATGGGGACGCTTATATGACCTCGTACACAGGTCCTGGACCTTCTATTCTGAAAAGAGAGACCATCATCCATCACAGAGGAGGGACTGAGCCTGCAGAAGTATACCACTGACACCTATTCACGTTTTATCATTATTACTTGGTATTTCTTTCTATTTACTTTCATATTCTGACTCCCTACACAGATGCAAAACCTAGGAGCTTAGAAGCCATGCCTGTGTTGGTAAAAAATATATGATTGACACATAATAATGAATTAAATCTAATAAACGTGTAGTTGGTAAATAAGTGAAAGAAGACAAAAATGAAAATACACGGCTGTTCTTCAGTCGTGTCTGACTCTTTTTCGGCCCCATGGACTGCGGCACGCCAGGCTTCCCTGTCCTTCACTATCTCCCGGAGTTTGTTCAAGCTCTCGTCCGTGGAGTCGGTGCCTACACCATATTTACAATTCATTTTCACCCTCCTTACCGTTATCATGCATGAGGAGAATTAAACAGGAAGGCAGAGTAATATACATATTACAGGGTTACAGAAGTTATCGAAATTTTCAAAGAATATAGTTCCAGCTGTGCAGAAATCTAAATTATACATTGATGTGATATGCCGGGGTCCAGCCCCGGTGGATCCAGGGTGATTCGAAGGTGGGGAGGGAGTCGGCATCCTTGGAAAAATACATATTTAATTACAGATATATAGAGATTAGAAACAGATAGTGTAGTAGGAAAATTAGTGGAGAAAAAGAGGCTGAATAACTTGGTTTACGTGGAATAGCATCCATGCTCCAGATGGGAATTCAGCCAGAGAAATGGGGAGCAAGAAAGAAGCGACATGGGGGAATCAGTCTTTCTGGAAACTGATCCAATTTCTTTATTTTTAGGTTTGCTTATATACCTTTTGTTACACATAGGGATGAATACAGAGTCACGCAGGGGTCAGCAGTCCTGACCTTTATCAAAATCAGGTGCTTCACATAAAAAAAGTCTTAGGGATATTACATCATCTTCTGGCCATGAGATCCGCTGACATTTTATGATCCTTTCTTTCTGATAACCAAAAAACTTATTTCTTCCAAGGGTGTTTTTTCTTAAACCTCCACCTCCAAATAAAGTTACATTCCTATAGGATGAGGGTGTAGCAAGTTACAATCAAGAAAGGAATTTATTTAACCCAAGGTTAACATGATTAATCTTAAAGGTTAATACTTATTTCTCCTATATGTTAGTTATATTCATTATAAGGTCAGGGAACATGGAGATTTAGCAGCAAACATCAGCCCAACAAATGAAAATCCTTTCACCAATGCTCCCCTTAAGATCTATTTAGTCTTAAGATAGTGATAGAGTTACATTTTTACATAGCAAGGACACAGTGATTTATAACAAAGTACAGTGATCTATTACAAAAGAGAAAATTCATTAACTCAAAAAGTCTAGTATTGCCAACCTTAAAAACTACTATATTTCCTTTTCTATATTCCAAATACATTGATTAATATATTCCCAGGTGCCTAAGGATATGGAGGCCTGGCAGCAATCATTGACTCAACAAGAAGAAAAAGCCCTATGCTAAGACTCTCAAAATACTCCAAAACTCTCTGTGCTGTTTATGGTTAAGAGGTAGTAAACAATCATGTGCATAGTGGCAGGAGTATGGATAATCCTGTCACACAAGCTAGTCTGTCAGCAGAGAGGTTTGACCTGAGACATCCTTGTCCCACCCACGGCAGGGAATTAACAGTAATTATTGGCACAACAAATGAAAAACCCTTCACCAATATAATTCCTAACCAACCCACTATACTAATAATTTTCAACTCCCCGAAAGAATTGCCTTTAGTAAGTCTAAAACATCTCGTGCCTCTCAGATTGGGAGGCTATAAACAATCACATGTGGCCAGACGAACCTATACAAGTGGGCTAGATAACCTTCAGAGGAGTCCATAAGCTGAAACACTCTTGTCACGCCCAGGAATTTTTATTGCCTTGGAGCTGCACATTTACTCCTTTCCCGAGAGAAACGGTTATGGGGGAGAGCCCCCCGTAAAGTCAGAGGTGTAGGTGAGAGCATAAAACAGACTCTGGTTTCAGGGTAGATGCTCGGGAACAGGGGCTTTCCTGAGGCTTGATCACGCCTTTGCATATGCCAAGCCTCCTTCCTCATGACCTTTGCCATGGGCGGAGTTCCTCACGCTGGCCCCCCGGCAGTGATAGTATACAGAACACCCGTCATGAAATGGGCAGCTCTCTGACTGTACAGGCTGCTGAAAGTCCCTCAGATGATCTATTTGGTATGGAAAATATCCTTAGTTTGCAAAGAATTTTAATCATTAATAATTTTGCAGGTCTTGACTTGCTGAGAAGTCTGTGGAGAGATTTTTCTAGAGCAGTTTCCAGCTTGCCTCAGGCCGTATGTAAAAATAAACACTTCAGTCAAAACATCCAGGTGTACACCTTCAATAAGTACAGTTTTTGCTTGTCAATGATGTCACCCGAAAGCAAATAAAATACTTTGGTTGTTAGACCCAATGCACAGACAGATTGCTTTACATCTTCATTAGTTTTCATTTTCGTAAAAATGAGAATCTTGCTAAACTTGGAAACGAATATGATAACTAGTCTTTTTTGTTAAGTTTTTTTTTTTTGATGTGGACCATTTTTTGAAGTTTTTATTGAATTAGTTACAATTGTTTCTGTCTTTATGTTTTGGTTTTTTGACCTCAAGGTATGTGGGATGCCTTAGCTCCAGGACCAGGGATGGATCCCGTACCCCCTGCATTGGAAAGCTAAGTCTTAACCACTGGACTGCCAGGCAAGTCCCAAAAGAAAGATTTTAAGGAACAATCTAACTTTATACATCCAGGAACTAAAAGAAAAAAAAAATACTAAGCCCAATGCTCACCTGAAGGAAAACATTAACAAAAATCAGAGCAGAAGTAAATGAAATACAGATCATAGTGATAAAAGATCAGCAAAGACAAGAGCTGGTTTTTTGAAAAGATAAACTCTCCGCCCGCCCGGTAGGAATGTGAGTGTTAGGACCAAACTGGAGCCAGGACAGGCTCTAAGGGGCAGGCTAGGCCTGAGGTTTAGTCTCTAGGAAAGTTGAGGCACTGGGAACTCCCGCAGGCAGTGTAGCTCGACCAGTCAGAAAAAACCCCTGTAGCCCCCTGCCTGCGCCAGACCCAAACCAATCTGGATAGGGATGCGAGGTTTAAAAGTCCCGCGTGCGCATACGGTTTAGCCAATCAGCTATGCTGTTACAGGAACGAAGAACCGTCTGTATAAAAGTAGATGTGATTCAGTGCTGGGGGCTCTCGTCAAGACTCCCCTGCGCTGGATGAGACCTGAGCCCTAGCTCGAGCTAGCAATAACCCCCTTTGTGCGTTTCCATTGCTGTGAGGGTCTTATTCTGTCTGTCTCAGGGAACCGGACCGTGGGCACAACAGTGAGGGATGATTGTAACACTCAAGGTCAGGCGCCTAAGGCATTTCCCATCTCACTAGTGTTTCTTGTCTGAAGTCCAGCTGAATTTACTTCCCTTAAAAAAAAAAAAGAAACATATTTTCCTTTTATCACAACAACTCACATCCATCCTTTTTCCTGGAACTCCCTTCTTTCCACTCCTTCAACTGTCTTGCTCCCTCAGACTCCAGCCCACTTGGTTTCATTTGCTTACAGTCCCCTGATGATAATCCTCAATGACGGGTTCTGATTCACTATCTCAGTCTCAAGATGGGATGGGGAGGGAGGTGGGAGGAGGGGTTCAGGATGGGGGACGCATGTACACCCATGGCTGATTCATGTCAATGTATGGCAAAAACGACTACAATGTTGTAATTAGCCTCCAATTAAAAAAATAATAAAAAGAAGACTTGAAAGAGAAGATACTAGAAAAAGCAAAACGGGGTAAGATCACTGACGTAAACACAGATGTTACCTTGGGAAAGAAGCTGAAATTCTTGCTCCGTTGGAAAGAAGATGAACTTTCTTTAACATCCCACTGTTCCTATACCCACCTCCCACTGATGCTGCTGATGAGACGCAAGTCAGTCTATAAGGAGGAAGTGATTTTCCTGTTGCACACTGACACCAGAGAATTTGAATAATAAAATGTCATTTACTCGAAAAAAACACAAAAACTACGTTTTTTTTTTTTTTTTTTTTCCTTTTGTTTTAACTCCACCTCTCTCTTTGGGTTTCCCTGGTGGCTCGGATGGTAAAGAATCTGCCTGCAATGCAGACTCATGTTCAGTCCCTGGGTCGGGAAGATACCCTGGAGAAGGGAATAGCAACCCACTCTTCTTGCCTGGAGAATCCCATGGACAGAGAAGCCTGGCAGGCTACAGTCCATGGGGCTGCAAAGAGTTGGACGCGACTGAGGACCAACACTTCCTCTTGCAATACACTGAGAGTCATTTGAGGACTAGTACAGCTCCCCCTGTTGACTAACAGATTCTCTGCCCACAGTGTCTGGACACTCAACATGCTGTGAGCATCAGCTACTGCTACTACACAGAGTCTCCAGCAACAGAGGGAGGAGATACAAGACTTACGGATTCTGATCTCTGCTGTGAATTACAGTTACCTGCAACTTCCACGGCATTCCTAGAAAGCTGCGTCTCGCCGTGGCCCCAGCCATGACAGAGAAGAACAAACCTCACCTTGTATTGGACCTCCTCCTTTGGCTGTGAACTTTGCGCCCCGTTGCCTGTGCTCAGCTGCGCTGCTTGAGAAACAACGCTGCCTGCATGTCTGCCAAGTCGCTGCAGTCGTGTCCACCTGTTTGCGACCCTGGGCGTGGACGTGCAGAGTGAGGCAGGGTCAGCTGGCATCCTGCACAGTCTCAGCTCCAAACTCCTCTCCCACTGAGAGCCGGCTCTCCTGTTTCCTGCCCTGAGACTGAACTCAAGGGAGCACTCACCTGCCTGCACTCGGCGCCACACTCTGTGCAGGGAAGTGTCCATCAGGATGGGCCCCAGTTATAGGGGCAGGGCCCCTGGGCCTGCTCACCCCACAGAGGAGCCATTATCATGTCGTCTGGAGCGGAGGTGACATGTCTGCATGGAGAGTCCGGGGCGTCTCCAGTGAGGGCCAGATCTTACCCCCAGAGCTCGTCACCCTCACCCACGCCTGGGGACTAGTGACAATCCTGGCAATTACTGAGAAGGTCCACGCGAGCAGCTGAGCAGAGGGCAGGAGAGGTTTCTGTGTTCCCTGCGGGAGAGCCCAAGTTCACAGTGACAGTCATAGCCGGGGGAGGGACACTCACAGAGCACCCGGGCTCCCTTCACTGTCTCCTGGTGGGCATTTTCCTTCATGGCCTCAGCTCTTCCAAACTGTCCCAAAGTGTGTTCTCACTGATCATCAGCATGGGATCTGGAGGCTGGGCTTTCTCCTGACTTGAAGTTCCACCGCCCTTTCTATTTATGGCCTCAGGTCTGTTTAACCTGGAAAGCGCCCCCTTTGAAGCCAGAGTTTCCCTCCTCAGGATCCTCAGGTCTCCCTCACGTCCACATAACTCTGAAAGGACCTTGTCTTTGGCTCTGCATCGCCCATGGAGCCCCCTCCTTGAGCCTCGTACTGGACAGCCAGCCTGTCCCCGTGTTCTGGTCCACGAGCCTGGTCACATGCATTCCTAGATGTGCAGACAGGGGTTAGCAAGATGAACTTATTAGGACAATATGAGACTTCAGAATTCTTTACGTTGATCGCTGTAATGATCAATTGCTAGTTGGAGATGTAAATCGGTGTTGGGGTCCTTGAAACCTGCTCCATTAGGTGCGCAGTGGGCCTGGGATCATTGTCCCGAGGGAAGACGGTACACTCTCTGCATCGGGCCCCTTCTGTGGAGAATCGGCGCATGAAGGCAGCAGCCGCGTCCACGTTCCATAAACGTGGGTTTTCCAAGATGACCCAGGCAGACGGGACACCTACTGCTTCTACACGGGTGTACATTCATGACCCCTGTCTGGGACAGTGTGCTTGATAGTCATCTTAATATGCTGAATTCACCATGGGGACGTTGCTGGACACAAACACAGAGATAGTTTGGGCCTACTATGTGCCATTCCTCGACTAGGTAGTGAAGATACAAAAAGAATTACTAATACCCTGGATTCTGATATTTGAAACCCATGACTCATCAGCAGACTTTCTAGCTGAGCTGGTGCAAGTGTCCAGATCTGAGCTGTCCAGTGTGGAAGCTCCCGTCCCAGGCGGCCACTGAGCTCATCTGGACCGGGCTCATCTGGACCGAGAGGGGCTTGGGTGTAACGGACACACTGGATTCGCCTTCTGTATTGAGGTGCTCCCATGTTGGGTGCAGATATATTTAACAACTATTTCATCTTCTTCGTGGACTGATCCTTTGGGCGTTATGTACTGTCCTTCCATGTCTCTTATAACAATCTTAGTTTAAAGTCTATTTTCTCTTAACAAGTATTGCTACTCTGACTCTCTCTTGATTTTCTTTTGTGAGGAAAATCTTTTCCCATCCTCTCACTTTCAGCCTGTGTGTCTTTAGCGCGAAAGTGAGTGCTTTGTACAGCAGGTGCATGGTATGTTTCTTTATCCATTTTGGTGGGAGCATTTCAATTCTTACATCTTCCTTGAAATGGTCATAGTAATTCTAACCAGAATATAAGAATTTGTGAACCCACATGTAATGACTAGAGCATTCTATACAAAGAGTTACACATTAAGACTACCTCTTTTAAAAATGCAATAATAAATATGCCGCATTTTCCTAAACGATAGTATTAGAGAAAAGGAACTCAGAAAATAGCGATTAGGATAAAACAGAAAACAAAGTCCCAAGATGCTGCACAACAGTGATGAAAACTAAACGTTTATGTGACAAACAGGAGTGGGCACCTTCTACTATTCCTTCCTGTTACTCCATCCATCAAGTCAGTGATGTTTACTGGTCAAATATGGAAAGAAAGTCCAGGTTTAAAGGTAAAATGATCCATTGTACAATATGGGTAATTATGTGTGGCATTAGAGCATATTAAAGAAATAGAAGTGAAACAAAGATACAAAAGAGTGTAGAAAGTCACTTCCATTTTCCAGGTTTCATAGCATCATCATGAAATAAAATCTCCCCACAACTCAGGGGTGATATTTATCGGGCCCAATATTGGAATAAGTGCCAATCAATGTACATCAGGTATTAGTTAAACTAATATGGAAATAAAGTGTGTGGACACACTTCAAATGATACCGAATAAAGGACAATTCTTTCAGAGCATTACACTGTCCAAGAGGGTAGCTGATTTCCTCAATGTTTCTGCGAATAGCTCTTGAGCTGCTATTTCATAGTTTGACTTTCAGATCTCTCAAGGCAGTGCCAACATTGATTTGCCTTCTAGGTTGATGGGATTTTATGTAAAAATTTGGTACTGAGTACACATGTCAGGAAGTGAAAGTGAAGTCGCTCAGTCATGTCCGACTCTTTGTGACCCCATGGACTGTAGCCTACCATGCTCCTCCATCCATGGGATTTTCCAGGCAAGAGTACTAGAGTGGGTTGCCATTGCCTTCTCCAGGGGATCTTCCCGACCCAGGGATTGAACCTGGGTCTCCCGCATTTTAAGCAGACGCTTTACCATTTGAGCCACCAGGGAAATCAGAAGGCATAGGGAATTTCCTGGCTGTCCTGTGGTGGGGACCCGGTGCTTCCATTGCTGAGGGCACGAGTTTAATCCCTGGTCAGGGACTGGATCCTGCAAGCAGGGTCAAAATTTAAAAAAGAAAGGAAAGAATTAGTAAAGAACAGAAAAAAGGTACAAACTTTCTCTTATAAGTAATTATGGAGAGGCGGTATATAAGACGTGACAACAATACTCTACTGCATATCTGGACGTCGCTAAGAGAGCAATCTTAAAAGTTGTCACCACAAGACGAATCTTTGTAACTATATACAGATATTGTATTAACTAGACTTGTGACGTTTTGCATTCTATCAAAGAAGGGCACTGCCAAAGAATGCTCACACTGCTGGACAACTGTGCTCATTTCCAATGCTGGTAAGGTTATGTTCAAAATCCTTCAAGCCAAGCTTCGGCGGTATGTGAACCAAGAATTTCCAGATGTACAAGCAGGGTTTAGAAAAGGCAGAGGAACCAGAGATTAAATGGCTAACGTCTGCTGGATCACAGAAAACGCAAGGGAATTCCAGAAAAACATCTGCTTGTGCTTTATTGGCTACGCTATATCACAACAAACTGGAAAATTCTTAAAGAGATGGGAATACCAAACCACCTTACCTGCCTCCTGAGAAACCTGTATGGAGGTCAAGGTGCAACAGTTAGAACCTTACACGGAGCAATAGACTGGTTCAACACTGGGAAAAGAGTATGTCAAGACTGTATATTGTCACCCTGCTTATTTAACTTATATGCAGAGAACATCCTGCAAAATGATGGGCTGGATGAAGCACAACCTGGTATCAGGACTGCTGGGAGAAATATCAGCAGTCTCAGATATGCAGATGACACCACTCTAATGGCAGAAAGTGAAGAGGAACTAAAAAGCCTCTTGATGAAAGTGAAAGAGGAGAGTGAAAAAGCTGGCTTAAAACTCAACATTCAAAAAATGAAGATCATGGCATCCGGTCACATCACTTCAGGGCAACTAGGAGGAGAAAAAGTAGAAGCAGCAGCAGGTTTTGTTTTCTTGGGCTCCAAAATCCCTGCAGATGGTGACTGCAGCCATGGTATTAGAAGATGCTTTCTACTTGGAAGAAAAGCTATGACAAACCTGATCAGCATATTGAAAAGCAAAGACTTCTCTTTACCAACAAGGGACTGTATAGTCAAAGCTATGGCTTTTCCAGCAGTCATGCACAGATGTGAGAGTTGGACCATACCAAGGGCTGACACCGAAGAATTAATGCTTTCGAATTGTGGTGTTGGAGAAGACTCTTGAGAGTCCCTTGAACTGTGACGAAATGAAACCTATCAATCCTAAAGGAAATCAACCCTGAACATTCATCAGAAGGACTGATGCTCAGACTGAAGGTCCAATATACTTTGTCCTGATGTGAAGAGCTGACTCACTGAGAAAGACCTTGATGCTGGGAAATATTGAAGGCAAAAAGGAGAAGAGGGCGGCAGAGGATGAGATGGTTGGTTGCCATCACCGATTCAATGGACATGAATTTGAGCAGACTCTGGGAGATAGTGGAGGACAGGGAAGCCTGGCATGCTTCCACAGCAGTCCATAGGGTTGCAAAGAGTCAGATACAACTTAGCGACTGTACGTCAGCAACACAAAAAGACTGTGTTATTCTGTTGCACAACCAAAACGTCTGTAATGGTGTGTGCTAATTATACTTCAAAATAAACAGTGCTCAGTAGATAGGCATAAAATAGAGAGCTTGTAGCTAACACGCAAGCTTCTTCATATTTACTATTTCAGCCACGATGCCTAAAAACCCAAGAGCAGCACCCGTGAGCTCTGGGATCCCTAAGGAGCAGCAGCAGCGGGCTAACAGTGGGGAAACACGAAGCCAAGATGTTAGCGGTATGAAGCAACGACAGGCGAAAATCTAAAAATGCAGCAATACGAAAAGCAAAAATGCAATCCAGTGCGTAGAAGGTGACGAAGGCGACCACCAGCATGAGGATGGTGTGGGCGGCTCTGGTCTCCGGGGGGCGTCTGTGGCGTCCAGTGGGGGTGTGGATATACTGCACCCTCTGGCGGTGTCTGAGCAGGAGAAGCACCATGGAGCCGCTGGACCAGACCATCAGGGCAATAAATACGGCATCAGTGACGGACCATAGGTACAGAAAGCGTGCTTTCGGAGCTGAGGAGGAGCAGAACCACTTGCCATGGTTATCAGTATAGTTGTTTGTGCCCTGTGGACCAGTGACTGTCACAGGGACACAGATATTCATTAGGAAACTGAGCAACCAGCAGGCGCAACAGGAAGGACCAATGACCTTGGGGGCCCTTCCTCTGAGCATCACCCACTCTGCTCTCCTGGGGATGAGAGTGAAGGACTGATAGGTGCTCAGGAAACAGGTGGAGCACAGGGTGGTGCCTCGAGCCACCCTCTGTACGTAATACACAAACTTACACCCAAGACTGGAGAGGGGCTTCCTCAAAACAAAAGCTACTATTATGTGGGGAATCCCAGGGGAGAAGATAATCAAAAGATTGGCCACAACCATGTGGGCGAGAATCACTTCTGTGGGTCTCGTCTTGCGGCCAAGCAAGATCGGACAGATGCTGTGGAAGAAAAGGATGACATTACCCAGAGCCCCAACCACCATCTGTAACAGAGAGATGGTTTCCAGAACCGCCTCCCCTGGGTTTCTCAGGGCATCTCTGTGAACAGACATGGAGAGGACGTCAGAGTGTCCTGGAGCGGAAAGGGGGCTGAGCTGGTGATGCCATCAGAAGTCTTCTTACACAATCAAAGTGGAAAAGGATTCTTGCATTTTCTGTCTCCTGAGAAGGGAGACGTTGTCCTGTTCCACAGGAGGGTCTCAACCTAGAGAACACATGCATGGTATCAGTTACAATGTCTAATACAAAATACTTATTATTTTGTATTTATTTCTGTCCACTTGTATAAGCTGATGCTCCACTAGCCTGTGAGGTCCAGGAACTTGAGAACCATGTCTCTCTTGATCAATAACATGACTGACGGATGCGTGTGTCCATACATGCCAAGTCTCAGTTGCTTCCGACTCTTAGTGACCCCGTGGACTGCAGTCGACCGGGCTCCTCTGTCCTTGGGATTCTGCATGAAAAATACTGGGAGCGGGCTGCCATGCTTGCCCCAGGGGATCTTCCCGACTCAGGGATCGAACTCGAGTCTTTTATGTCTCCTGCATTGCAGGTGGGTTTTTTGTTTTTGTTTTTGTTTTTTACCAAATAGCACCACCTGGGAAGCCCTGGTTGACCAATAATTGGTGTTAAATAATATGTCCTGAATATACATATTACAGGTGACATGAGAGAAAGACAGCGATATACCCTTCCCCTTTAGAGTGTATGATCATTCTATTATAGTAACAGATTGACTTTGAAAAATGAAACAATACTACTGAGATTATAGGAGAGTCTGACTACATTTAATACAGCTGTCCCTGAACCAGTTGTCCACCTTGGAGAACTCACAGCTCATCAGAGATACGAAAGAACGATAAAACATCGGTCATGCATTTCTGGCTTCTGCTCCCTCGTGGAAGTCAACTTTCTGTCCTAACAATAATTAAAACACAGAACACTCTTAAATTCCTGGATTCCTAACAGAGGCGAGAACAGAGGGGAAACCTCTGCTTCCATGATTGGAGAGACGGACAGTGAATAGAAGGGGAAGAGGGTATTGGAGCACAGGTTCATGAGCGAAACACCTCGGACCCAGGGCAGAAAACCCTGAACTAATAAAGGATTTACGTAGGCTCCATGGATTGCTGGAGGCTCCGTGTGGAGATGTCTGGCAATTAGAAACTCCAGGAAGACCAACTTATAGGGAGATCCCCACAGTTCTGAGTTTTGTGATATTTCTTTGAGGGAAAAATCAGTGGAAAAAAAATCAGTGGCAAAATCTCCTTGTGCTTTCAGTGGGGGTTGGAAGGGGAAAAACCATTTTGAAAAACATCAGAGCACGAGGTTCTTCTTAATCTGCCTTTAGGAGAGGTTAGCTAACTGGAGCCTAACCAACCGGGGTTTTTCTCAGAGCCTGACTGACCTGGGAAGGGAAATACCCAGCATCCAGCCCACACTAGCCATCCTGCCCAATCGACTGGGGAGAAAAAAAGCAGAGAATTGCTGGTGAGGTTCACAGTCCAGAGGCACAGGCTCACAGAGAGACTGGGACCTCATTGTAGGGTGTAGAACCTCCCCTCTCCCCTCACCTCACCACCACATCACTGAAGGCTGATTAACAGTCCCTTTTACCCAGTACCTCATGTCCAGATATCAAGAAAAAACTCCTAGGCATACTACAAGGCAAAGAAAAATTTGGAGACACAGAGCAAACTTTAGATTCAGACACGGCAGGAACGAGGGTATGATCAAACCTTCTGGACTTCGTATGTGCTGACTAAGCACGCACAAGCCAGTGGAAGCGGCAGGAATCAACGCGATGCTGAAGCTTCAGAGGAGAATGTAACTCACCTCACCCCAGCTCAGCACAGAGATCAGGGCTGGTCTGTGCAGGCCTCCTAAGAGAATAAGAAAGCCCCACTAAGAGAGCACGTCGTGTGCCCAGGACCATGGGCAGAGGAGTCGGGACCTCAGCCCTGCACAGAGGGACGCAGCGGGGGCTGGGGAGGGCGAAGCGGGCCGCGTCCAGTGCAGAATCACTCGGCCTCTTCTCAGAGCTCGCCTCGATGAAAGTCCTCAGTCTCAGGCAGGACTGCCACCCGGGGTCCTTCTCTGTATTCACCTGTTTTAGTCTGCTTGAGGTGTTATTTCAAAAAAAATGCATCACCCACTCAGGGGATTATAAACAACAGAAATTCACTGCTCACAGTCCTGGAGGCTGGACGCCCACAAACAAGGCTGTAGTGAGGACCCCTCTGTGAGAGCGCCCTTCCTGACTCATGGCTGGCGCTTCTCAGAGCGTCCTCATGTGATGGAAAAGTCCATGGTGCTCTGCAGAGCCTCGCTTACAGCAACACTAATTCTACATGTGAGGGCACGGAGCACCCACCTCCAAAGACGGTCATGTGTGGGGTTAGGTTTTCAAAGCATGAAATTTGCAGGGACTCAAACTTTAGACCCAGAGAAGGAAATGGCAACCCACTCCAATGTTCTTGCCTGGAGAATCCCAGGGACGGGGGAGCCTGGTGGGCTGCCTTCTATGGGGTCGCACAGAGTCGGACACGACTGAAGTGACTTAGCAGCAACAGCAGCAAACTTCAGACCACGGACAGCCCAAGATATATTTCAGTGCATTTCTGAGTATAAAATGCAAAGTTAACTTACAAAAGCCAGTCATATTCTAATTTCTATTTATAAGTAAAAAAAAAAAAAGTGTACACGGTTCCTTTCCATCACTCACATTTCTTGGCAGACTTGAAAATTACCTGAATTTCATCTCACTGCAGATTCTTTTCCCTTTCCATAATGCCTCAGGTTAAGGAAGGACAGTTGGGATTTTTTTCCATATTCTTGAGAAAAATATGTGGATCACACACAACAACACAAAGCCCACGCAGAATGGAGAGAGAATATCTTTGCCAAAATTAGTGAAAACCTTCATCCAACTGAAGAGGGACTGAAAATAGGAAAAATGTGTCTGTCGTTATTAAGAAGCGTAATTCTGTGTATTTCTGTGTGTGCACGTGTGTGTCTGTGTCATCAGGACTTATTTGATGCTGTAGGATTTTCCAGTTCTAATGAACTCAGCACAAAAATATGTTCTCATGTATTCATACTACTGCTGCTGCTAAGTCCGACTCTGTGCGACCCCGTGGATGGCAGCCCACCAGGCTCCCCCGTCCCTGGGATTCTCCAGGCAGGAACACTGGAGTGGGTTGCCATTTCCTTCTCCAATGCATCAAAGTGAAAAGTGAAAGTGAAGTTGCTCAGTCGTGTCTGACCCTCAGTGACCCTATGGACTGCAGCCTTCCAGCCTCCTCCATCCATGGGATTTTCCAGGCAAGAGTACTGGAGTGGGGTGCCATTGCCTTCTCCAGTATTCATACTAACCCTAATCTATTAGGTTTGAGAATATCAACAGACTTCCTTTAAACATGGTTGAAGGACTCAGTGACTCTGGCCGTACAGGACTCAGCAGAGATTCCACAGTGACCCCCTCCCTCTTCCCCTCATTGTCGGGGACCCCAGGACCCGGGATTTGCAGTGAACTCCCAGCTCTGGTCCCACTCAGATACACACCCCAGCACATTCCCCCCTTCCACCTGCCAGCCAGGGCGTGGACGGGGCAGCTCAGGACAAGGCAGGGGGGCACCTGTCCTGCCCAAGGTGCTGACAACGCAGCTCTGACCTCCTCTCCTGCTGAGAGCCGGCTCTCCTGTTTCCTGCCCTGAGGCTGAACACAAGGGAGCACTCACCTGCCTGCACTCGGCGCCACACTCTGTGCAGGGAAGTGTCGGTCGGGATGGGCCCCAGTTATAGGGGCAGGGCCCCTGGGCCCGCTCTCCCCACAGAGGAGCCATTATCATGTCGTCTGGAGCGGAGGTGACATGTCTGCATGGAGAGTCTGGGGCGTCTCCAGTGAGGGCCAGATCTTGCCCCCAGTGCTCGTCACCCTCATCCACGCCTGGGGACTAGGGACAACTCCTGGCAATTACTGAGAAGGTCCGCGCGAGCAGCTGAGCAGAGGGCAGGAGCGTTTTCTGTGTTCCCTGCGGGAGAGCCCAAGTTCACAGTGACAGTCATAGCCGGGGGAGGGACACTCACAGAGCACCCGGGCTCCCTTCACTGTCTCCCGGTGGGCATTTTCCTTCACGGACTCACTTTTCCAAATTGTTCCAAAGTGTGTTTTCACTGATCATCAGCATGTGATCTGGAGGCTGGGCTTTCCCCTCAGGTTAAGTTTCACAGCCCTTTCTATTTATGGCCTCAGGTCCGTTTAATCTGGAAAGCGCCCCCTTTGAAGCCAGAGTTTCCGGCTCAGGATCCTCAGGTCTCCCTTGTATCCATGTGACTCTGCAAGGACCTTGTCATTGGCTCCACGTCGCCCACAGGCCACCTCCTTGAGTCTCTCATTGAACCTCCAGCATGTCACCACGTTCTGGCTCCGCGTCGCCCACAGGCCACCTCCTTGAGTCTCTCATTGAACCTCCAGCCTGCCCTTGTGTTACAGTCCATTAGCTCTGGCAACATGCACTCTGGGACATGCAGACAGGGGTTGGGGAAAAGAATTTATTAAACTTATATTAGGGAGAAAATGTTAGAATTCTTTAAATTGATCCATGGGTGATCAATTGCTAGTTGGAAGTTTGACTTGATAATTGGATGTTTGATACCTGATCCATCAGGTGGGCAGCTGGCCTGGTGTTTCTCCTGGGGGACCATGGAGCAGAAGGGACACCATCCACCCTCCCCATCAGGCGCCTCCTATGGAGAACTGGTGCATGAAGGCCGCAGACACGTCTGCATTTCATGAACAAGGGGCTTCCGAGATAACCCTGGTAGACAGAACATCTACCGCTTCTTCAAAAAACAATATTTATGTTGGCTGCACGAGGCTTCTGGTGCTGTGCACAGCCTTTCTCTCGCTGTGGAGAGCGGGGCTACTCTAGTTGTGGTGCGTGAGCTTCTCGTTGTGACTTCTCTTCCTGCAGAGCTCGGGCTCTGGGGCACAGCGGCTCTCGGGCACAGTGGCACAAGCTCAGTTGCTCTGTGGCGTGGGAAACCCTCCCAGACCAGAGATGGAACCCATGTCCCCCGCACTGGCAAGCGGATTCTTAACCACTGGGCCACCAGGGAACGCTTACTGCTCCTATAAAGCTGTACATTCATGGCCATGTCTGGGACAATGTGCGTAAAGGTTTTAATATATTGAATGATTATTCACTATGGGGACATTGCTCAACACAAACACATAGAGACAGTTTAGACCTACTATGTGCCATTCCTCAACGAGGTAATGAAGACACAAAGAGAATTACTAACACTTCAGGTTCTGATATTTGAAACACACGATTCATCCCCAGACTTCTAGCTGAGTGGGTGAAAGCATCCAGATCCGAGCCAGTCCCAGGGGGCCACTGAGCTCCTGAAAGGGGCTCATTTAGACTGAGGGGCGTGGGTGTAGCACACACACCAGGTTGGCCTTCTGTACTGAGGTGCTCCTGTGTTGGGTGCATATATGTTCACAGTTGTTGCACCTTCTTCGTGGATTGATCCTTCAATCAATATGTCGTGTTATTCTTTGTCTCTTGTAACAGTCTTTATTTTCAAGTCTTTTCTGAATAACTATCTCTCTGATTTTGCTTTGATTTGTGCGGAATAACCTTTTCCATTCCATCACTTTCAGTCTACGTGTGTCTCTAGATGGAAAGTTTTTTGTAAATAGCAGGTATATGGGTCTGTTTCTTTATCTAATAAGCCTGTCTGTGTCCTTTGGTTGGAGCATTTCTATTCTGACATATTATTTGAAACAGTCATAATAATTCTAAGGAGAATATAAGAAAATTTGGAAGCTCATATGTAATTGATACAGCAATAAATACAAATAATTACACATTAAGACTACTAAGTACAATGGAATATTAAAAATGCCACATTTTCCCAGAAAAAATATATTATGACAAAGCAACACAGAAAACAGTGATAAGGATAAAATATAAAACTAAGTCTCAATATTCTGTGTTTCAGTGACGAAGACTAAACGTTTAAGTGAAAAATATGGAACGGGAAGCTTCTCTTCCCTCCATCATATGACTTCATCTGTCTAATCCATCAAATTTACTGACGGTCAGCCGTGACCAACCCAAACAACCTACTAAAAAGCAGAGACATTACTTTGCCAAGAAAAGTTCATCTAGTCAAAGCGATGGTTTTTCCAGTAGTCATGGATGGATGTGAGAGTTGGACTATAAAGAAAGCTGAGCACCGAAGAATTGATGCTTTTGAACTGTGGTGCTGGAGAAGATTCTTGAGAGTCCCTCGGACTGCAAGGAGACCAAACCAGTCCATTCTAAAGGAGATCAGTCCTGAATATTCATTGGAAGGAGAAAGATGCTGAAGCTGAAACTCCAATACTTTGGCCACCTGATGCAAAGAACTGACTCACTGGAAAAGATTCTGAAGCTGGAAAAGATTGAAGGCAGGAGGAAAAGATTGAAGGCAGGAGGAAAAGGGGACAACAGAGGATGAGATGGTTGGTTGGCATCACTAACTCAATGGACATGAGTTTGAACAAGCTCCGGGAGTTGGTGATGGACAGGGAAGCCTGGCGTGCTGCAATCCATAGCGTCACAAAGAGTCGGACATGACTGAGCGACTGAACTGAACCATGTAAAGAAAATCCAACATGAAAAATGATGTAACCCATTGAATAACATTGATTTTTGTGTAACACTACAGCATATCAGAGAAACACGAGTGAAAAAAAAAACCACAAACAAAAACCTAACTCCGTCTCCATTTCCCAGGATTCTTACCCTCAGCTATGAAATAAAACGTCCACCCCCTCTGGAGTAACACAATGTAGAGTAATACTGGATTATGTGTAAGCGTGTATCGGATATGAGCTACACCCCAGGGAGACAAACTTTGTGGAAACACTTCACAAAGTGAAGTGACGTTCCTGAAGAAAGGAGGCTTCTTTCAGGCAGCTGAACTGGCCAAGGGGAAAGCGGGTTTCCTTAGTAATGGCTGGAATCTTTTTCAAGTTGATAATCTCATGGATTCACTTTCAGACCTCTCAAGGCAGCATGAACATTTATCTATTTGACCTTCAAAGTTGTTTGGATTTTGTGTAAAAATTTGTACTGAGTACATCAATGGTGCCAAATTCTAATTATAAAAAATAAATTAGTCATGGGTATATAAACGTACAGCATGGAGACAGTGGTTAATAATACTGTATTGCATAATGAAAAGTGGTAAGAGAGTCAATCTTCAAAGTTCTTGTCACAGGAAAATTTTTGTAGTATTTACAGAGGTGGAAATGGTGACAGATTTTATTTGGGGGGCTCCAAAGTCACTATGGATGGTGACTGCAGCCAGGAAATGAAAATACGCTTGCTCCTTGGATGAAAAGCTATGACAAATCTAGACAGTGTATTAAAAGCAGAGAACATCACTTTGTCAACAAAGGTCCATATAGTCAAAGCTATGTTTTTCCAGTAGTCACGTATGGATGTGAGAGTTGGACCATAAAGACGGCTGAGCACTGAAGAACTGATGCCTTCAAACTGTGGTGCTGGAGAAGCCTCTTGAGAGTCCCTTCAACAGCAAGGAGATGAAACCAGTCCATCCTAAAGGAAATCAACCCTGAATATTCACTGGAAGGACTGATGCTCAAATACTGTGGCCACCTGATGTGAAGAACTGACTCACTGGAAAAGACCCTGATGCTGAGAGAGACTGAGGGCAGGAGGAGAAGAGGGCAACGGAGGGCGAGATGATGAGATGGTGTCACCGACTCAATGGACGTGTGTTTGAGCAAACTCTGGGAGGTGGTGAAGGACAGGGAGGCCTGGTGTGCTGCAGTTCACGTGATCACGAAGAATCAGATGTGACAAACACTGAAAACAACCTGGCGGTAGATAGATATTAACTAGACTTATTTGACTGATTATCTGCAACGTATACAAATATCCAATCATAATGTTGTAAGACCTGAAGTGATACAATGTCACATTAATTATGCTTCAATAAAAGTGGGTATAAAACAAATATATAAATAATTACAGAAGAAAGGAATTGGCTATTACTGAAGCTGTCTACTATGTATCTAAGGGGCTTCCCAGGGGGCACAGTGGTAGAGCCTGCCTAATGCAGGAGACACAGGTTGAGCCCTGGTTTAGGGGAATCCCCCGGAGGAGGAAATGGCAACCTGCTCCAATATTCTTGCCTAGAAAATTCCGTGGACAGAGGACCCTGGAGTTGCAAAGAGTCAGACATGACTGAGAGGTTAAACACGGATGCACTACGTATTTAGCTACTTAACCACTTTTTCTAACAATTCAAGAGCAGAACCTAGGAGTTCTAGGATCCCTCAGGAGTGACTGGAAGGGGGAAACAGTGGAAAAACATGAAGCCAAGACACTAGAGGTCTGTATCAACCATAGACAAGAATCTAAAAGGGCACTGATATAAAAAGAAAAAATAGAATTCAGCACGTAGAAGATGACAAAGGTGACCACCAGCATCAGGGTGGTGTGGGCAGCTCTGGTCTCCGGGGGGCATCTGTGGTGCCCAGTGTGGGTGTGGGTATACTGCACCCTCTGGTGGTGTCTGAGCAGGAGAAGCACCGTGGAGCCACTGGACCAGACCATGAGGGTACGAAACACGGCATCAGAGATGAACCAAAAGTACATAAAACCTGCGTAAGGAGCTGTGGGTGAGCAGAACCACTTCCCTTGATTGTCAGTATCATTTCTTGTGTTCTCTGGACCAGTAATCATCAAGGGAACACAGATACTCATTAAGAAACTGAGCACCCGGCAGGTGCAGCAGGAAGGGCCAGTGACCCTGGGGGCCCTTCCTCTGAGCATCACCCACTCCACTCTCCTGGGGGTGAGACTGAAGGACTGATAGGTGCTCAGGACACAGGTGGAGCACAGGGCGGTGCTGAGAGCCACCCTCTGTACGTAATACACAAACTTACACCCGAGGCTGTTCAGGGGGTTCCTCAAAACAAAACCTGCCACTGTGTGGGGAACCCCAGAGGAGAGAATAATCAAGAGATTGGCCAGCACCAAGTGTGTGAGAATCACGTCTGTGCGTCTCTTTTTCTGGCCAAATAAGATTGGAGAGATGCTGTGGAAGAAAAGGATGACATTACCCAGAGCCCCAGCCACCACCTGGAAGAGAAAGATGGTTTTCAGAACCACCTCCCCTGGGTTTCTCAGGGCATCTCTATGAACAGACATGGAGAAGACGTCAGTGTCCTGAAGGTGAAAGGAAGCTGGGCAGGAGATGACATCACCAGTCATCTTACAGAATCAACATTGGGAAAGAATTATTGATCTTTTCCTCTCCTGAGAAGGGAGACACTGTCATACTCCACATGTGGAGCTCAACCTCTAGGACACATGCGTGACATCAGTTATACTTTTCACTATTAGTATATTAGGTCCTAATATGGCATATCCTTATTCTCCACCAGCATGTAAGTTCCATGAAGTTAAGAACCACACCCGGACTTCCCTGGGGCCCAGGGGTTAAGAAACCGGCTTGCAATGCAAGGACAGAGGATCAAACACTTATCGGGGAACCGAGGTTCCACAGGCCGAGGAGCAAGTAAGTCTATGCGCTGCACCTAAGACCCAATGCAGCCAAATAAATAAACACATTTTTTTAAAGGACCACTTTTATCTTGTTTACCAACATGGTCGATGCATAATAGATGTTACAAATATGTACTGAGTATATATGACTGTGCGACAGGACAGAAAAGCAGATACACCAAACCTCTTAGAGACATTCCTGCCTATTTTAAGAGTGCATGAAGGAAAAAAATCGCAAATTGCAAAAGTATTGAACTTATACGATTGTCCAGCTGATTTTAACACAGTTTCAACAGAGTCAGTTATCCACACTTGAAACTCACATTTCATCAGAATTACCACACACAGTATAACTTAAGAAATCAGTTGTGGACCTGCACTTTGTAGTTCCTCGTGTGAGGAGCTTGGGAGTCACCTCTCTGTCCTAACAAGGAAAACACCAAATAGACGGAAAATTCTCGAATCAGTAACAGAGGTGAGAGACAGGGGACATCACTGCCTCCACAAGGGAAGGGACAGCAGGTGAAGAGAAGGAACCAAGATTATACTGGAGCAAAGATTCCTGAGCAGAAATCCCTCTGGAGCAAGCCCTGGGTAGGAAATCCTGCCTCATAATCAATGGATTGATGGGGACTCCGTGTGCAGGAGTCTGACAGAATCTCCAGGAGGACCCCTCACCCCACAGTTCTGTGAGTCTGGTGACATTTCCCTCAGTTACTATCAGAGAAATCCACCAGATCACTTGGAGTTCTGTATCCGCTGTGACTAAACATGCACACAAGCCAGTAGAAGCAATAATTATTAGTGTGACGCTGCATCAGCAGAGAAGTGTGTAACTCACCTCATCCCAGGTGAGCACAGAAGTCAGAGCTGGTCTGTGCAGGCCTCTTAAGAGAGGGAGAAAGCCCTGCTGAGAGAGCTTGTCATGTGCCCAGGACCATGGACAGAGGAGTCGGGACCTCAGCCCTGCACAGAGGGACACAGGGGGGCCGCTGGGGAGGGCGGAGCAGGCTGCGTCCAGTGCAGAATCACTCAGCCTTTTCTGAGATTGCCTCTGATAGCGCTCAGTCTTAGCCACGACGACCACCTGGGGTCCTTGTCAATACTGGCCTTAGAATGTCTGAACTGGTACAACAAAACATCACCCACTTGAGAGGATTATAAGCAGAAATTTATTGCTCACAGTTCCAGAGGTTAGAAGTCCAAGATCAAGGCTGCAGCATGGTTCCTGTCTGAGGAGAGCTGCCTTCTTGATTCATGACTGGTGCCTCTTGCTGTGTTCTCAGGTGATGGAAAGAGTCATGGAGCTCTCCAGGTCTCTTTTATAAGGGCACTTTTATAGTTCATGACATCCTAACACCATCATGTTTAGGGTTATGATATCAATATATGAATTTTGGGACAGAAATACTCAGACAATTCCATGGTTCAAGCTACATTTCACTGTATTTGAAAATATTAAATTCAGCACTGAATTGTCACAGACAGTATTATGCTAATCCTATTACCATTTTTTAAAAAAAATTTATTTTGTACTGAGGTATAGGCGATTGACAATGCTATGATAGTTTCAGGTGAACAGTGAAGGGCCTCAGCCATACATATACACGTATCCATTCTCCACCAAACTCCCCTCCCATCCTGACTGCCAGATCAAATTGAGCAGAGTTCCCTGTGCTATACAGTAGGTCATTTGTTGGTTTTCCATTTTAGTACTTCCAATTCTTTAAAAAGGGCATACATTGCTTATTTTCTAGCATTTGCAGTTTTCACAGAGTTGAAAATTCATTAGATTTCATCTCATTACGAAGTCTTTTTTCTTTCTCCTCCTGCTCCAAAATAAAGTAGCGGGGGAGCATATCCCCCATTCAATCAGAGAGACAAAAATATGAGTAACATCTATACACACAACTTAAAAACATCCAGAACTCTAACAGAATGTGCCGGGGTCCAGCCCCTGCAGGATCCAGCGGAACCTGAAGGAAAAACAGCGTCGGTGGATGATTTAGAGAGAGAGATAAGGAAAGACTATTGTAGATAAGAAAATAGGGGAGAGACAGAGGCTGATATTCCTTGGTTTACATAGAAAGCCAATAAAACTTCGAGACAAGAAGTCTGCCCTGTTCACGGAGGCCACAGGTGCCTTCCCGGTCTCCCGAGGGAGTGAAGACGCAGAACGTCTTCCCGTTCAGGTCTTAGAAACCCGGGCAGATAAGTGAACGCAGGGAGCCTCCATGCTCCAAGGGAATCAGCCTGAAGAAAGAGGGAGGGAGAAAATGATTGACACGAGGAGACCAAGCTACTTCAGTAAGCAAGGCCCGATAGCTTTATTTTTTAAAGGTACTTATATAGCTTGTCTTATACATAGAGGGAAATGAAAGATGCAAAGTCATACAGAGTCAGCCCAAACATTACATCTGTTTTGTCTTTATCAAAACCAGGATTTTTTCTGCAAACCTTTCCCATATACAATGTTGTGTACATTATCCTCTGGCCTTGGAGGCCTGTGAACATTTTATGACCCTCTTTTGATAAAGGCTTCTCAACCAGAAAACTTATTTTCCCTTGAAATGTTTTTTCTTATATTTCTAATCTACGTCAGCCTCAGAAAGTATTAAACAGAGTTACAGTCTCACGAAGCAAAGGTGCAGTGAGTTACAAGAAAGAACCAATTAGCTCAAAAGTCCGATATGGTTCATTTCAAGGCTACACTTGTTTTTCTCACTTTCCAACTATGTTAACTAATGTACTCCCAGGTGCACAGTGGATAAGATATGGGAACTTGGCAATGAGCATTGGCCCAATAATGAAATCCTACATTAGCACTACTCTAATAACTTTTAACTCTTTGAAAGGCTCTATGTTTCAGGCTTTCTGTGCCTCTCACAGTTGGGAGGCTGTAAATAATCACATGTGTAGCTGTAGGAGTCTGGATATATCTGCCAAGCAAGCTAAAATGCTAACAGAGGGGTTTTGATTGGAAATATTTTTCTCATGTCCAGACTTATTAGCTATAGCCCTACGTTGATTTTCTCCAGAGAGGTGGTCAGGAATAGCCCCCTGTTAATGTCAGAGGAGTTGGTGAAAATCATGAAATAGTAAAACAGATTCTGGTTTTGGGGTAGATGTTCGAGAAAGCCTAGGGAGCCCGAAGAGTTCTGAAGCCTTGCTTAACAGTTCTCTTCCACATGACTTTTGTCATGGGTGGGATCTCCCGTGGTGGCTCCCGGCAGAATGTCTTAGCAGAAATTATAACCCACAGTCTAATTTGTTAGGTTCTGAGAAGTCACTAGACGGCTTTACACATGGTTGAGAAGCTCAGTGGCTCTGGTCATGCAGACCTGACAGATTCCGCAGTGACCCCCCCCCCTCTTTTGCCCTCATTGTCAAGGAACCCAGGGCACAGGGATTTGCAGTGAAGTCAGCGCCTTGGTCCCACCCAGATACACTGTTGTTGAATTATTACAACATCCAAGACCTGGAAATAATCTAAGTGCCCACTATAAACAAATAGACAAAGAAGCTGTGGTGTATTATACAATGGGATGTTTGTCATTGGAGGATGGCTGTTACAATGTTGTAACACAGGTTTTTATTGGAGTATAGTTGAGTTGCATTGCGTGCTTTACAATATTATTTAGTTTCTGCTGTACAGCAAAGTGATTCACTTATCCCCTCTTTTCTTCACCTTTAGGTCACCACTGAGCACTGAGCAGAGTTCCCTGTGCTATACGGTAGGTTCTCATTAGTTATCTATTTTACACACTGTAGTGTATACATGTCAAACTAACAGTATTAGTCATAAGCACTGAATCATTATTTTACCCATGAAACTGACATAACATTATATGAGCTTATATTCCAATTTTAAAACCTGCAAAAACAAAAGTTGGGCACTATCATATACAAAAATGATCTCAACTGGATCACCAGCGAAGTCCCCCAACGAGTCTTAACAGATTTAAGACTGAAATCTCATGAAGTGTCTTTTCTAACCCCTATGATATGAAACTAGATGCCAATAACAGCAGGAAAGTCGGAAAATTCACAGACACATGGAGATGAACAACCACCTCTAGAGCAAACAGTGGTCACAAAATGCAAAAGGAAATAAAAGACCTTGAGACAAGAGTGAGTGGAAACATAGCAAACAGAAGGTTATGGGATTTAGCACAAGTTGTTCTAAGAGGGGCCTTTTCACAACAGATGCCTACATTAAGAAAAAAGATTCTAGTAATCAAGCTAGCTTTTTACCACAAGGATCAACAGCAACCAAAACCCACCAAAATACCACCACCATCCCCTCCCCCGCCCCCCAAAAACCAAACCCCAAACTAAGGAAAAGTCAATGGATACGAGGAAATAAAACAGAACAGAATGGAAATAAATGAAGCAGAGACCAGAAAAACAATAGAGAAGACCAAGGAAACCACGAGCTGGCGTTTGGAAAGATGAACATTCCCCTTGTCACGGAGCACCTGCGGCAACGTGAGGAGGAAACAGCGCCTTCGGGCACCTCAGGCGTTTCTAACCCCACGGCCGCCCTCGCTCCTTTTCCCACCAGAGCGGCGGCATTCTTTCCCCTCAAAGCGGGAAAGCCGTCCTGGCCTCACCTCCCAGCTCCTAGTCGGCCCTCTTCCCGCCACGTCAGGGGTCTGGTCCCTCGGGCTCAGCCTCCTGGCTCCACCTGCTCAGAGTCACCTCAGGAGCGCCCCCAGTCACGACTGACCCACTCTCTTCACCTCAAGATGAGATCCATACCTTTTTGTTCGTTTCCTCCTCTCCGCTCTCTCTTCCTGATACATCGAGAGCTCTCGGAAACAAGAAATACTCTCCCGGCAGACGCAGCGCTCGCCCGACAAGCACCGTGGCTCCCGGCCGGCCTCTCCCTCAGCTCTGGCTCGTGCCTGAGCAGCTGTGTGCAGGCACCACCTCCGATTTCGCCAGAGTTTACCGGGACGAGGACCTAAACACTAACCCTGCTCTCGCGACAGTTCCTAGACGCTTACCCTTGCTCTCGCGACAGCTCCTGGTAACCCTGCTCTCGCGACAGCTCCTGGAAAGAGGACTTGGACACATGCTCCTGATCTCGCGACAGTTCCCGAGGCACAGGCCTGTTCAGGTACTTCTGATCTCGCTGTAGCTCCCGGGGCTCGAAGATGGACGTGCTCCCCTGATCTCCCGGCAGCCCCCGAGGAAAAGCCCCGGACAGGTGAGTGGACTGTGGGCCCTGCCCTGCACGACGGTACAGCGACTTCTACCTGCGCTGTGTCCCGTCCAGCCTCCTTCAGGCTGCGGTGGCCCATCCTGGGGGTGCCCTGAGCCTGGCCCTCCTAATGCGGCTGCTCCATGAATCCGATGGAACTGTATCAGCAGAAACCCTGACATGAATCTCAACGCACAGTAACTCCTCATAGGATCCTCCGGAAGCCCCCTCATGACTGCCTACATCACAGCTCCCAGTGACTCCTGTTCATGCCTGTCCTTTCATCCTCTTGCACCTCTCCTCCCACACACATGGCCCATGACCTTCCTGTGAGGCTGGGTATTCACTGGGGTGAGGTGTGGTCAATCCTACCGGATGTACATATCCTGGGAGACACAGAAATCAACCCCGCAGGTGAGGTGCCTCCCTGACACCAACAGTCACGATCAGAAGGACACACCTGCCCCCACACAGTCCATGACCCCCAGCCCCACACGGTCACACACGGGGGCCACCACCACAGCCAGAGTCAGAAACCAGCTCACAGCAGGTGCTGACAGGGCTCTTCCTTCATGAAACACCATTCAAGGCAGTTCTGGCTCTTTGGCTCCTGAGTACTTTTTGCTACACTAACTTTCTCGTATAGTTTGTTTTTTTTTTAACTTCTGTGAGTAAAAATGCCTACAACACAGTGGAAGCAGCAGGAATTAATTCTGTTGTGTTGACAGAGGAGTGTGTAACTCATCACAGGTGAGCCCTGAAATCAGAGCTGGTGTGTAGCCCAGTGCTGAAGGAAAGCAGGGTATGAGCTGCTTAGAGGCATCATCATGAGCTGTGGGCAACGGGACTAAAGGAGCCTGGAGTAGGGTCTTAGGTGCAGATATACTGAGAAAGGGGGCAGGGGGACTCCTTCCCCTGCAAGCATAGATGTGTGAGGTCTGCTACAATGAGCAGGGAAAGTGGAAGTCGCTCAGTTGTGTCCAACTCTTTTCGACCCCATGGACTATACAGCCCGTGAAATTCTCCAGGCCAGAGTACTGGAGTGGGTAACCTTCCCCTTCTCCAGGGGATCTTCCCAACCTAGGGATCGAATCCAGGTCTCCCGCATTGCAGGCAGATTCTGTACCAGCTGAGCTATCAGGAAAGCCCACAATGAGCAGGGCCCTTGTTAACAATAGAGAGGAGCTCAGTGACTGGGTCATCCAAGGCTTGGCACACATTCCAGAGAGACCCCATCCCTCCTCTCATCTTTAGAGACTCCAGGGCACAGGGATCTACGGTGGACCACCCGGCTCTGCTCCCGGCCTGAGACACTCCCTGGCTCACAACCGCCCTCCACCCAATAGAGCATGGATGAGGATGCTCAACTGGGGCTGTGTTGCCCCTGTCCTGCCCAGTGTGAGTTAAGTCTTAAAGTCCCTCTCCTGCTGGAGGCAACGTCTCTCCCAGTCTCTGCCCTGAGATTGAACAGAAGGAAGCACTCACCTGGCTGGTCTTTGCTTCAGAGCTCTGTGCAGGGACGTGTCACTCAGGATGAGCCCCGAGCACCTGAGATCGTGGTTATAGGGACGATGTTTCTAACCTTGGTCTTTCCACAGAGATTCCATTATCACGTCACCTGCTGAGTGGGTGACACTGACCTCGTGGGGAGTCTGGGGCGTTTCCAGTGAGGAGCAAATGTTATCCCCAGTGTAAATCATCTTCCTTCTTGGGTGATTAAGGACAGCTTTTGAGAATCAATGAAAAGATCCGAATGGGCAGCCAAATAGCTGGCAGAAAACTTTTTTCTGAATTCCCTGTGGAAAACGGTAGTTCAGAATCAAAGTTGTCATCAAGTACTATAGGATCGCTTGAAGGTGCATCAAACTTTGTTTTCTTATACCACACTTCCAATTGGGCTTATTCCTCAAGGTATTTTCTTATATATAGGCAGGTGTTTACCAATTCGGTTTTGGTAACAGTGTCTTTGAGCAGCTTTAATTCACATACCACATAACTCACCCATTTAAAGTACACCACTCAGTGATCTTACTTTATTCAGAGAGTGGTTTCTTTGTTGTCGTTTAGTCTCTAAGTCTTGCCGGACTCTTTGCGACCCCACTGGCTGTAACCCTGCAGGCCCTTATGTCCGTGGGATTTCCCAGACAAGAATACTGGAGTGGGTTGCCATTTCCTTCTCCAGGGGATCTTCCCCACCCAGGAATAAAATCCACGTCTCCTCATTTAGCCGGTGAATTCTTTACCACTGTGCCACCAGGAAAGCCTGTTGTGGTCTTTACCACACTCATTTTAGGAAATTTTCATCAACCTGGAAAAAAAGCCCAAATCCTTTTTTTTTTCTCTTTTTTCAGATTTTTACAATTAAACTATATATTTTATATTGGAGTATAGCCAGTTAACCAGGTTGTGACTGTTTCAGGTGGACAGCAAAGGAGCTCAGCTGTATATATGTATCCATTCTCCTCCAAACTGCCCTCCCATTCATTCCCCCACATAACACTCAATGCATTTTCATGTCTCCAAAATAATGAGCATCATCACTGGATCCCGAGTCTAGTATTCCTGTGACTTTCTATGAGAAATTTTGGGTGACCTCCTTGGGAGTCCTGTGGTTAAGACTCCACACTTCCAATGCAGAGGGTGCAGTTTCGATCCCTGGTTGGGGAACCAAGTTCCTACATGTCAAACAGCCAAAAAAAGTTTTTTTCTGGTCTAAGAAGTATTTATTACTCTCACGTACAGAAAGCTCAATAGTGTACATTAGCCCAGTTTGGTGGCCTGTTCTTTGACCCTCGCCTTTTCTACCTTGGCAACGGGAGCCACTGATTTGGGACCCAGGACACGGCCTCCCCAGTGATGGCGGGTCTCATGGTATCTGTTGTTGTAACGGGTGCTGACAGCTTCCACCAGCTCAGCCGAAGTGGTCTTGTCGTCCGAGCTGACTTGTGTAAAGGCAACGGTAGTACTGGTCTTCTTGTGCGCTAGACGCCCTGGCCTGGCCTTCCCTTGGACCGCCATCTTTTTTATTATTAATATTAAAAATGTTTAATTGGAGGATAATTGCTTAAAAATGTTGTGTTGGTTCCTGCCATATGACAACATGAAGCAGCTATATGTACATATACACCCCCTCTGAGCCTCCCTGCCCTCCCCATCCCACCCCTCTATGGCCCTCCCTGTGCTATACAGCAGCTTCCTGCTGGCTCGCTGCTTACACATGGAGTCGCATATATTTCAGTGCCGCCCCTTCAATTCACCCCTCGCTCGCCTTCCCCCCGCTGTGTCTAGGCGCCTGCTCTCTACCTCTGCGTCTCCATGCCTGCCTGGCAAACAGGTTCAGATGCCATTTCTCCAGGTTCCGTATGCGTGCGTTAATAGATGATGTTTGTTGTTCTCTCTCTGGTTTACTTCACTCTGTACAACAGGCTCTAGGTTCATCCGCCTCAGTCCAACTGACTCCCATTAGAGACCCCCATTCTTACTGTACCTGCTGAGCAGGAGGGCCACCAGTTCTGTGCCACATAGTAGGTTACCTTGTTTGTATATAGTAGTGTGAAAAATGAAGTAGAGTTGAAATTACTTCTATTCAGTTATTTTAAAGATAAAAATAATGCATAGGCAGTTAATTTCTTACTGTTTAAGAGGAGGTTGTCTGCCACTAAATATACTTCTACTATTGATCCCATTTTATTACCTTTTATGCACTTTAACAGGAAAAATAGGAAGTAAAATTACGATATTTTTTTAGATAAATAGATACTGAAAAAATCCACTCATAGTAGAACTAACTCCTTAAAAGTCAAAGGGACTTCTTCACTCAGAAGACAAATTGTAACAAAGAAAGAAACACTTACAAAAAAGAACTGCAAGCATTGGAAAAGGCAATCACATTGACACACGCATAAACTCTACTTTCTCTTCATTTCTTATTTTGTATAAGGCACAACTATCTCATGACAGCTAAAACCATAGCATTACTTGTCAGTAATAATGTATATAGATATTCTATCGGGGGATCCTTACATGATGACCAAAAGGTCACTGGAAGACAGCTATACATTAGCACCTTAAATTTAAAAATAGGACTTTACAAATAACACACTAAAAGGAAGGCAAAAAAAAAACAGAAAAAAAAAAAAAACAAATTGGACCAATAGAAACAAATCTCAAATTTACAAAATGCGATCATGAAAACTATATCTTCAAGTGACAAATGAAAAAGAAGGCAGCTACTGGTCTTTCCTTCAGCTCACACCATCCATCTAATCGACTAAATTTATTGAGAGTCTACCATGTAAACAATCCAGGTTTAAAGGAGAAGCAAGCCATTGAACAGCACTGATTTTCTGTGTAACACTACAGCACATTGGAGAAATGGGAGTGAAATAAAGGTACACGGTAAGATAGAAAAGCATATTCTCCATTTTCATGTGTATTACCTTTATCTCAGAAATCAAATCTGCACCCACCCAAGAATAATATTCACGGAGATCAATATTGGATTATGTGCCAGTGTGTGTCCACTATTAGCTGCAACACACAAGGATAAAATTTGGTGAAACTCTTGAAATGTTCCTAAAGAAAGGAGATTTTCTTCAGACAGCTGCATTGGTCAAGGGTGAAATGGTTTCCTTAGTAATGGTTTGTACATTTCTCAAGCTGATGATTCATGGATTGACTTTCAGATCTAAGGCATCTCTGGAATTAAATGAACCTTCTCAGCTCATTGGAAATTATGTAGAAATTTGGTGTTGAGTGCAGACACCAAAAGGTATCAACTTCTACTTATAAAATAAGCTAGTCAAGGGGATGTGATGAACCACATGGTGAATATAATCAGTTGCATTTCATCGCATAAGTCGCTTCCGTCATGTCCGACTCTTTCTTTGTGACCCTATGGAACACAGCCTGCCAGGCTCCTCTGTCCTTCTAATTCTCCAGGCAAGAATACTGGACTGGATTTCTGTACCCTCCTCCAGGGGATCTTCCTGACCCAGGGACTGATCCCACGTCTCCTGCATTGGCAGGTGGGTTCTTTACCTGTAGCGCCACCTGGGAAGCTCAGCATGTGTGAGAGTCAAACATACAAAAAAACTAAGAACGTGGCATCTGGTCCCATCACTTCATGGCAAATAGAAGGGGGGAAGTGGAAACGGTGACGGATTTTATTTTCTTAGGCTCCAGAATCACTGCGGATGGTGACTGCAGCCATGAAATGAAAAGACTGGATGAAACGCTATGATAAGTCTAGAGAGTATATTAAAAAGCAGAGACATCACTTTGCTGACAAAGGTTCAGATAGTCAAAGCTATGGTTTTTCCAGTAGTCATGTATGGATGTGAGAGCTGGACCAAAAAGAAGGCTGAGCGATGAACAATGGATGCTTTTGAACTGTGGTGCTGGGACTTGAGAGTCCCTTGGACTGCAAGGGGATCTAATTAGTCGAAAAGGAAATCAACCCTGAGTATTCATTGGGAGGACTGATACTGAAGCTGAAGTTCCAACACTTTGGCACCTGATGCAAGGAGCCGACTCGTTGGAAAAGACCTTGATGCTGGGAAAGACTGAAGGTGAAAGGAGAGGGGAGTGACAGAGGATGCAATGGTTTAATAGCATCACACTCAGTGGACTTGAATTTTGAGCAAACTCCGGGAGCTGGTGAAGGACAGGGGAGCCTGGTGTACTGCAGTCCATGGGGTCGCAAAGAGTTGGATACAACTTAATGACTGAAGAAGAACAACAAGAGAGTCAACCTTCAAGGTTCTCATCACAGGGACTTCCCTGGTGGTTAAGACTTGGACCTTCCACTGCAGGGGGTGCTGATTTGATCCTTGGTTTTGGAACTAACATCCCATGTGCCCCACAGCCAAATAATAAAGAACTAAATAAAATCAATAAACTTGGCAAAGTTCGTATCACAAGAAAGAAGTTCGTATCATCTGTGAACGTGCAGGGATCATAACTGGACTTACTATGATCATTCTGCAACATAAATAAATGCCCACTCATTGTGTTGTCTGTCTGAAACGAATGCAAGGTTATGTGTTAATTATACCTCAAAAAAAAGGATACTGAGTACTTCAGAATAATTATGGCTATTGAAAGTGATTACTAGATATTTAGCACTTTAACCATACATTCTAACAAGTCAAGAGCAGAACCTAGGAGTTCTAGGATCTCTAAGAAGCAGCAGGAAAGGGCAAATGGTAGGAAAACAGGAGCCCAATGCATTAGAGGTCTGTATCAGCCATAGACGAATATCGAAGAAGGCTGCAATATAAAAAGACAGAACAGAATTTAGGAAGTAGAAGGTGACGAAGGTGACCAGCAGCATCAGGATGGTGTGGGCGGCTCTGGTCTCCGGGGGGCATCTGTGGTGCCCAGCGCGGGTGTGGATATACTGAACCCTCTGGCGGTGTCTGAGCAGGAGAAGCACCATGGAGCCACTGGACCAGACCATGAGGCCAATAAACACGGCATCAGAGATGGACCACAAATAGCTCGTACCTGTTTCAGCAGGTGAGGATGAACAGAACCACTTGTCTCTGGTATCAGTATAGTTGTGTGTGTCCTGAGGACCAGTGATTTTCAGAGGAGCAATGACGTTCATTAAGAGACTGAGCACCCAGCAGGTGCAGCAGGAAGGGCCAGTGACCCTGGGGGCCCTTCCTCTGAGCATCACCCACTCCGCTCTCCTGGGGGTGAGCGTGAAGGACTGATACGTGCTCAGGACGCAGGTGGAGCACAGGGCGGTGCTGCGAGCCACCCTCTGTATGTAATACACAAACTTACACCCAAGACCCGACAGGGGCTTCCTCGGAATAAAAGCTGCCATTGTGTGGGGAATGCCAGGGGACAGAAGAACCAGGAGATTGGCCACCGCCATGTGGGTGTGAATCATGTCTGTGGGTCTCTGGCTCTGACCAATCAAGACTGGAGAGATGCTGTGGAAGAAAAGGATGACATTGACCAGGGACCCAATTCCCATCTGTATAAGATACGTGATTTTCAGAGCAGCCTGACTTGTGGTTCTCAGGGCATCTTTGTGAAAAAACATGGAGAGGACGTCAAGAGTGTCCTGGAGCAGAAAGAAGGCTGTGGTCGCGGTGACATCAGCTGTCTTCTTATAGAACCAATACTGGACAAGGATTCCCACATTTTATTTGTCCTGAAAAAAAAAAAAAGTGTCTCACAGTCTAGAGAATGACTTTACCAGGATAACATAATCCAGACACCAGTTAAAGCATTCACCGTTATTTATTTGGTTTTGCTTTGTATTTACTTTTACATCCTGATGTTTGATCTCCATGCAGGATCTACAAAGTGATGGTTATATCTATTTTGTTGAACAACATTGTTGGTCTAGTTCACCCATTTTTGTCATTATTCACAGAAATAGAAAAAAAAATCTGCAAATTGTATGCAACCATAAAATACTCCCAAATACTCTAAACATCTTGTGAAAGAAGAACAAAACATCGAGCTTCCTCATTTCAAACTATATGTCAGATCAGTGGTAACAGAAACGGTATGGTATAGGCATAAAGACAGATCAATGGGATGGAATAGCGAGTGCAGAAATAAATCTATGCTCCTCTGGCTAATCAGTTTTCACAAAGGCACTAAGGATACATAATGGTAAAAGGCTAGTTTCTTTAATAAATGGTGTTTGGAAAATTGGAAATCCACATCTAAAGATAAAAACTTAGAGACTAGACCTTACAATTCTGACCAGAAGAAAAAAAATGTAACTATGTATATAATAGGTGTTAATTAGACGCACTGTGATCAGCTGCAATATATGCAAACAGTGAATCATAAAACTGACATAACGTCATGTCAATTATATCTCAATTTCAAAAACTGAAAAAGAAGCTGGACGCTGTTTTACACCACACACAGAAATGGTCTGAACTGCATTAACATTTGGATGCAAGATCTGAAACCATGAAATTCCTAGAGGAAAGAAGCAAGCTCCCTGACATTAGTCTTGGTCATAATGGTTTGGATTTGACAACAAAAGCGAAGGTGAAGCAGTGGTATATCATGTAAGAGCGTCTTCAGAGCAAAGGAAATCATGAAAATGCAGGTATGCATAGGAGACAATATTAGCGAACCACATACCCAGTAATGAGTGAATATCCAATTTGGGCAGATCCCCAAATCATCCAGTTTAAAACGGGCAAGGGAGGGTCAAAGGCTCAGAGTTTACACCCGGTAGTCACGTAATGGCTCACCAGCAAAGAATTCGCCTGCATTGCAGGAGCTGCCGGAGACGCAGTTTCGATCCCTGGTGCAGGAAGATCCCCTGAAGGAGGAAAGGGCAACCCACTCCAGTACTCTTGCCTGGGAAAATTTCCATGGACAGAGGAGCCCCGTGGGATCATTTGTGACATGGCCTTTCTTAAGAGTGCTCCATGGAACGTCCTTGGGGGTCTAGTGGTTAAGAATCTGCCTGACAAGGCAGAGGACACAAGTTTGATCCCTGGTTCAGGAGGATCCCACATGACTTGGGGCAACTAAGCCCGAGTGCCACAACCCTGAGCCCACCCTCTAGAGCCGGGAGCCTGAACTACCGAAGCCTGCACACGCTAGAGCCCAAGCTCCGCAAGAGAGGCCACCGCAGTGAGAAGCCTGTGCACCGCAATTACAGAGCAGCCTCCGCTCGCAAGGAGAGAAAGCCCGCACGCCGCAATGGAGACCCAGTGCAGCCAAAAATGAAGGAAGGAAGAAACAAATATTTTTTAAAATTAAAAAGAGCTCCATTATTGTCCCCAGGATTATACTTCAAACCACTGACACCCATTCTCTTACGTGGACACTTTCCCATTTGATGCAGCCCATAAATTAGGTTTTTCCTCAATTAAATACCTCAGCTAAATAGGATGGATTTTTTTTTTTAACAGCAAGGCCTTCAAACATGCTTCTAAGAACTGAACTGTTCTGTTTTTTAACAGTATCTCAGATTGAACTTAGAACTTTCCAGTTACTTTTTTTTTTTTTTTTCCAAGTCAGTTCTTGGAAGATATTTTTATATCTTTTTTCTTTTCTTTTTGGGAGATATTTTTGAAGGGTATAAAGGAAATGTAAAGGGGTCTGGTTGATGGCTGAAAGAGAGTGAGAATTTTAAGAAGTCACCAAGAGCAGACTACAAAGAGGTCTGAGGACTGGAATTTAATTCTGCTGGCATGGGGAGTGCCGCAATCAGATACAACACTGAAAAGCATGGACTTGGGACTGTGTGGACGGTGAGTGGGGAGGCAGAGATACCTGGGAAGATGCTGGGGCCATGAGGCAAGAGGTAGCTGCGGTCTTTACCAGAGCAGTGGCAGAGACATGGGGATAAAGGGTGGACCAAATCTGGGGGATGTAATATACAGTATGATGACTATAGTTAATAATACTGTTTTGCATATTTGAAAGTTGCTGAGAAAGTAGATTTTAAAATCCTCATCACAAGAAAAGAATTTTTTGTAATTGTATATGGTGATGGATATTAACTAGGCTTATGTAGTGATCATTTCATAATGCATACAGATATTGAATTATTATGTTGTATACTTGAAACCAGCACATGTTATATATCAGGTATAACTCAGTATAAAAAAATGGACTAGGAATGGCTTCAGAAAGTAGAAAGGGCAGGGCATGGAGACTGGATGGGAGGATGAAGAGTCAAAGTGGGGGGTCCAGATTTCCAGGTGAGGGGGATGGTGGCATCAACCACTAAGAGGGCAAACATAAGAAATATAGCTGTGGCAAGGGTGGGAAATATGTGTTAGTTCTTTTTAATTAAAAAATTGTTTAATTATAGAATATATTATTGTACAAATGTCAACACAAAAGAATTAAAATTCCTCTATTCACCCCCCCCCCCCCAAAATGGGCTAAGGACCTGAACAGACATTTTTCCAAAGAAGACATACAAAGAGTTAAAAGGTACATGGACGGGAGTTCAGTATCTCTAGTCATGAGGTCAAAATTACAATGAGATAACATTTCTCACCTGTTAGTCTGTCTGTTCTCCAAAAACCAAAAGGCAACACACTGGCGAGGAGGTTGAGAGAAAGAAACGCTTTACACACTGTTGGGAATGTAAGCTGGTACATCCTCATGGAAAACGTTACGGAAGTTCCTCAGACGTTAAAACCAGAACTCCCATACCAGCCAGCAGTCCCGCTTCTAGGATAGATCCAAGGAAAAGAAACCACGATCAGGAGGAGACACCTGCACTCCGTGTTCACTAGTACCTTATTACGACAGCCAAGACATGGAAACAACCCAAGGGTCTACTGATAGAAGAACAGATAAGGAAGCTGTGACGTGTTACACAGTGGAATACTTTTGTATTCAGCTTCTGTTGCTTTACAATGTTGAGTTACATCTACTGTACAGCAATAGAATCCGCTATACACATACGCTTATCCACTCCTTGTTACATTTCCCTCCCATTTAGGTCACCACAAAGCACTGAGTAGAGTTCCCTGTGCTAAACAGTAGCTTCTCATTATTTGTCACTTTATACATAGGGGTTGGGGAAGGAAATGGCAACCCACTGCAGTATTTTTGCCTGGGAAATCCCGTGGATGGAGGAACATGGCGGGCTGCAGTCCATGGGGTCACAAAGAGTCAGACACGACTGAGCGGCTGCACAGTAAGCGCAGCTGCTCCAGTTAAAAAGGCAGAGGGCATTTTGCCATTCAGTTAGACAGAGGAAAACATGAGCCACACTGACGTACATAACACAAATGCAGAGAGAGTCACAGTGAAATATCACGGCAGGAATTCCTGAGCCGACTGCAGCCGGTGAAGCAACTGTGAAGGTTGTTCTTACAGGGCAGCCTGTCTCTCTGTGCTTCTGTTTGTGTGTGTGTCTGTCACTGGATCTTATTTCAGGACTTGCAGGTTCTAACCCAGACTCTGCACATCTATTTATCTCACCTTACTCACATCCAGCACTAATCAATTAGGTTCGAGGAGGTCACTAGAACCTTTTATACAAGATTGAGAAGCCCGGGGCTCCGCTCATACAGGACCTGGCACAGATTCCACAGTGACCCCCTCCCTCTTCCCCTCATTGTCGGGGACCCCAGGACCCGGGATTTGCAGTGAACTCCCAGCTCTGGTCCCACTCAGATACACACCCCAGCACATTCCCCCCTTCCACCTGCCAGCCAGGGCACGGGGGCACCTGTCCTGCCCAAGGTGCTGACAATGCAGCTCTGAGCTCCTCTCCTGCTGAGAGCCGGCTCTCCTGTTTCCTGCCCTGAGGCTGAACACAAGGGAGCACTCACCTGCCTGCGCTCGGCGCCACACTCTGTGCAGGGAAGTGTCGGTCGGGACGGGCCCCAGTTATAGGGGCAGGGCCCCTGGGCCCGCTCTCCCCACAGAGGAGCCATTATCATGTCATCTGGAGCGGAGGTGACATGTCTGCATGGAGAGTCTGGGGCGTCTCCAGTGAGGGCCAGATCTTACCCCCAGTGCTCGTCACCCTCACCCACCCCTGGGGACTAGGGACAACAACTGGCAATTACTGAGAAGGTCCACGCGAGCAGCTGAGCAGAGGGCAGGAGCGTTTTCTGTGTTCCCTGCGGGAGAGCCCAAGTTCACAGTGAAAGTCATAGCCGGGGGAGGGACACTCACAGAGCACCCGGGCTCCCTTCACTGTCTCCCGGTGGGCATTTTCCTTCATGGCCTCACTCTTCCAAACTGTTCCAAAGTGTGTTCTCACTGATCATCAGCGTGGGATCTGGAGGCTTGGCTTCCCTTGAGTTTAAGTTTCACAACACTTTCTATATATGATCTCGGTCTGTTTAATCTGGAAAATAATCTCTTTGAAGCTGCTGTTTCCCTCCTCCCAGTCCTCAGGTCTCCCTCGTGTCCACATGACTCTATAAGGAGATTATTATTTGTTCTAAGTCACCCATGGATCTCCCTCTGACCACCAGCCTGTCTCTAGGTTCTCAGCCATTTGAGTTGGATAGGAGATAAAATAGACTTTGTCAAGGGACAAAGAAGAACACTACATAATGAACAAGGGACAAGTGATCGATTGAAGAAAAAGATATAATAATTTTAAATATATATACACCAACATTTGTTGTGCAGTTGCTAAGTAGTGTTTGACTCTTTGTGACCCTATGAACTACAGCACATCAAGGCTTCCTTGTCCTTTGATATCTCCCAGAGTTTGCCCAAGTTCATGCCCACTGAGTTGGTGATGTCATCCAACCATCTCATCCTCTGTTGTCCCCTTCTCCTCCTGCCCTTCCATTGAGTTGGCTCTTCCCATCAGGAGGACCAAGTATTGTACCTTCAGCTTCAGCATCAGTCCTTCCGATGAATATTCAGGGTTGCTTTCCTTTAGGATGGACTGGTTTGCACTCTCTGCTGTCAAAGGGACTCTCAAGAGTCTTCCCCAGCACCACAATTCAAGCATCCATTTTTCACAGGAGCACCTCAAAGTATAAGCCAAATATTGATAGACATAAAAGGAGAAGTCAACAGAAACACAGTCATAGGAGGGGATTTCAACTTTCCACTTACATCAGTAAATAGATCACCCAGGCAGAAAATGAAAGAAGCACAGCCTGAAAATAACACATTGGACCTTCGACTCTGTAGTTGGTATATATCGAGCATCCATGCAAAAGCAGCAGGATACACAATGTCTTCAATGGCACGTAGGTTGTTCTACAGGAGGTTCACAGGCTGGGTCATAAAGCTAGCCTCAGTAAAGTTAAGAGAATTGAAATGATCTCAAAAGTCTTTTCAAATTGCAATGCTATGAGACGAGAATCAACTACAAGGAAAAACCTGAAAAATAACCACATGGAGGCTAAACAACATGCTACTGAAAAACCAATGGTTTGCTGAAGAAATAAAGGAGGAAATGAAAAATCCCAGAGAGGAATGAAAATGAAAGTATGCTGATTCAAAACCTATGGGATGCCGCAAAAGCAGCTCTCAGAGGGAGGTTTATACAGATTAAAGCCACAGAACTAGAGAAAAAACTCAGCTAAACACCTAATATTACACCTAAAGCAACTTGAGAAAGAAGGACAGCAACACCCAAAGTTAAAAAGAAAGAAGTCATAAAGATCACAGCAGAAATAAATAAAATGGAGAGAAAGATAAGTGATAGAGGAGGTCAATGAAATTAAAAGCTAGTTCCTTGAAAAGATAAACAAGATTGATTAACCTTTAGCCAGACTCGTTAAGAAAAAAAAGGGAGAGATCTCAATCAATAAAATCCAAAGAGAAAAATGAGAAAGTACAACCAACACCCCAGAAATACAAAAAATCTTAAGAGACCACTTGGGTCTATAAAATGGAAAACATGGAAGAAATGGACAAATCCTTAGAAAGGTACAACTTTCCAAGACTGAACCAGGAAGAAATGGAAAATATGAACAGACCAAATACCACAATGTCCAAAGAAAAGACAAAATAAAACACAGGAATAGTAAGATCGGACAAACAGAAAATAAATCCCAAGTTGCTGTTTGCAAGGATGAAAATGAAATACTCAAGTGACAAATATGAAGAGGAAAGCCTCTAGTCTGTCCTTCCAATTATTGTGTCCGCCTAAACAATAGAATTTGATGATGGTCGACTATGTAAAGAAAATCCAGGTTTAAAGGAGAAGGTTAATATAGAAAAAGACCTTCTTCACTTTTCAGATTTCTTATCTTCACTAGGAAATAACATCTCCATGCACCATGGATTAATATTTAATGAGACCAATAACTGAATTATGGGCTAACGTATGCCAGGTATTACCCACAACTAATGGAGATAAAGTTTGTGGAAACTCTTGAAATGATCCACAAGAAAGGAGTATACTTTCAGAAAGCTGCCATAGTCAAGGGTGAATGGCTTCCTCAATAATAATCTGTGTCTTTTCTGAGCAGATAATTTCATGGATTGACTTTCAGATCCCCCAAGTTAGCACCTGCATTAAATTAACCTTCTTTGTTCATTGGATTTTACATACAAATGTCAACAGGCATCTACAGCTTGTTACAAAATAAATAAGTCGTGGGAATGGGATGTCCAGCATGGTGACTGTGGTTCATCACACTGCATTGCGTTGTTGGAAAATGCTGAGGCATTCACACTTTAAGTTCTCACCAGGAGAAAGCATTTGTACCATGTGTGGGGAGGGGTGCAGATGGTAAAGGAGAATTGTGGTGATCAATTTGCAGCATGTGCCAGTATCCATATGGCGTGATGTTACTTATTAATTACGACTAATGTAACGCTCCTTATTCATTATGACTCAATTAAAAAACTTGGTGCTGATTAGTTACAGGATAATTTCTGTTATAATTCAAGCTGTCTGCTAAATACAATAAATTTAAGGTGAGAACTTTTAGTCATACCTGCTAACAACTCAAGAGCAGATCCTAGCAGTTCTAGGATCCCTGAGGAGCAGCAGGAAGGGAGAAATGGTGGAAAAACAGGAAACCAAGATATCAGAGGTCTGTATCAACCATTGTCGAAAATCAAAAAAGGCAGTGATATAGAAAACAAGAATAGAAGACACCGCGTAGAAGATGACGAAGGTGACCACCAGCATCAGGATGGTGCGGGCGGCTGTGGTCTCTGGGGGGCATCTGTGGTGCCCAGTGGGGGTGTGGATATTCCGCACCCTCTGGTGGTGTCTGTGCAGGAGAAGCACCGAGGAGCTGCTGGACCAGACCACGAGGCCAATAAACACGGCGTCCGAGGTGGACCACAGGACGACAATCCCTGCGCTGGGACTTGAGGAGGAGCAGAACCAATCGCCCTGCGCATCAGTATAATTGTGTCTGTTCGGTGAAGCAGTGATTTTCACAGGAACATAAATGTACATTAAAACACTGAATAGCCAACAGGTGCAGCAGAAAGAACCTGTGACCCTGGGGGCTCCTCCCCTGAGCCATGACCTCCCTTCTCTCCCAGGGGTGAGAGTGAAGGACTGATAGGTGCTCAGGACACAGGTGGAGCACAGGGCGGTGCTGCAAGCCACTTTCTGTAAATAGTACACAAATTTACACCCAAGAGGACACAGGGGCTTCCTTGAAATGAAAGCTGCCATTGTGTGGGGGATCCCGGAGGAGAGAAGAACCAAAAGGTTGGCCACAGCTATGTGGGTGAGAATCGTGTCTGTGGGTCTCTTCTTGTGTCCAGACAAGATAGGAGAGATGTGATAGAAAAAAAGAATGACATTGGCCAGAGACCCAACTCCCATCTGTAAGAGATACATGGTTTTCAGAGCTGCCTGGCTTGCGGTCACACGGACATCTTTCTCCAAAGACGTGGAGTGGCTGTCAGAGTGACCTGGAGCAGAGGAGAGGCTGGGCAGTGATGACATCAGCAGTCTTCTCACGGAACCAACTAGGAAAAGGAGTCTCACCCTTCAACTGTCTTGAGAAAAAAAGACGCTGTCATACTCCAGAGAAATGGTTTCACCTGCAGAACATACAGTTGGCATTAGGTATACCTTTCACCATCACAAACTTTTATTTACTCCTATTGACTTGTATATTCCTGTTCTCCACACGTGTGAGCAAGGTCCACGAACATAGGGACCATGTCTGTCACGTTCAACAACATTGTTGACCCATAATAATTTTTAAAATATATAACAAGTATATGAATAAGTGACAGGAGATAAAGACAAACTCTACCCCTTTAGAATTCACGGTCATCTTGCTTATTACAAGAATGTATCGGGTGATGTCACCAACATGGCAACACAGGAGGCTCCTTCCTCCCACAGACACAGCAAAAACACCTACACGTGGATCAACTCCTTTGAGAGAAATGCAGGATGGCTTGTACACTGAATGACTTGTACACGTCGGATGACTTAGAAATCACGCCACGTCAAAATGGGTGGGAAATGCTGGGACACCTGCTCACCATGAACCCCACCCCCAGCACAGTGCCTCCCAACCACAATGAAACCCTCAGTGCCTTTGCTTCTCTGTCAAGGATCTGAACCTCATACCAGCATGCTAAGTTTTTTAAATTAATTTAGTTTAATTGGAGGTTAATTACCTTACAATATTGTGGTGGTTTTTTGTATGCATTGACATGAATCAGCCATGGGTATACATGTGTCCCCTATCCTGAACCCCCCTCCCCGCAGGGCTGTCCCAGTGCACCGGCTTGCCCTGTTTCATGCATCAAACTTGGACTGGCGATCTATTTCACATACGGTAATATACATGTTTCAATGCTATTCTTTCAAATCATCCCACCCTAGCCTTCTCCCACAGAGTCCAAAAGTCTGTTCTTTACATCTGTGTCTCCTTTGCTGTCTCACATATAGGGTCGTCATTACCATCTTTCTAAATTCCATATATATGCGTTAATATACTGTGTTGGTGTTTTTCTTTCTAACTTACTTCACTCTGTATAACAGGCTCCAGTTTCATCCACTTCATTAGAACTGATTCAAATGCATTATTTTTAATAGCTGAGTAATATTCCATTCTGTGTATATGTACCACAGCTTTCTTATCCATTCATCTGCTGATGGACATCTAGGTTGCTTCCGTGTCCTGGCTATTGTAAACAGTGTTGCAATGAACATTGGGGTACACATGTCTCTTTCAATTCTGGCTTCCTCGGTGTGTATGCCCAGTAGGGGGATTGCTGGGTCATAAGGCAGTTCTATTTCCTGTTTTTTTAAGGAATCTTCACACTGTTCTCCATAGTGGCTGTACTAGTTGCATTCCCACCAACAGTGTAAGAGGGTTCCCTTTTCTCCACACACTCTCCAGCATTTATTGCTTGTAGACTTTTTGATAGCAGCCATTGACCGGCATGAGATGGTACCTCATTGTGGTTTTGATTTGCATTTCTCTGATAATGAGTGATGTTGAGCATTTTAACTTTAAAGGCTGGCATCAGAGGAAGAGGCCCTCAGATCACTTAGTTCTGGTAGCCAATGCGGATGGGCATTGCTGAGCCCCACAGGACTAAGAAAATAAAAGAGCGGTGGTGAAATGGACCTACTGGCACTCCCCATGGCCTCATCCCAGGCCCAGTACAACGGGAGTAGGCTTGCACACCCACCACCTCATCTGAGTTGGGCAGCACACACCATCCACTGCTGCCTGAGGCTCTGGCGTCTAACCCTGCACCCAGCGGCTGACTGGGGTGCTCTTGGGGGCCTGAAGGAGCACGTGGACACTGTTTCCACATTCTCCCTCTGGCTTGATCCAAACATAAAATCAAGCCTCCAGCATCTGCCTGGAAAGGGCCTATCCACACGTCTTAGGCCCCTACCTTTGTGGCTGGCCCCCAAAGGGTGGACCCTCCAATCACCTCGCCCCAACAATCAAGGGTACTCAGCCTACTTGAGTCCCACAGGACTATGTGATACAAAAAAAAATCAGTTTTCACTGGTCACACATAGACCTAAAGAGAAGGGATGGGAAAGACAGTCCAGGGAAATGGAAAAGAACGTAGGAGTAGCTGTAGTCATCTCAGACAAAACAGACTGTAAGCCAAAGCATGTAACAAGAGACAAAGGAGGCCATTCCAGAACGGCAAACGTAGCAAGTCATCAAGGAAATAGAGCAACTGTAAATGTCTGTAAGCCCAAACTGGGAGCACTTCAATATATGAAGCACCTGTTAACAGAAGTCAAGGGGAAAATAGACAATCATACGATAATAATATGGGCATCAATTCCATACTCTCAGCAATAGAACAGTCATATAGAAAATCTATTATCATTGGATTTAAACTACATATGAGATCAGATGTACTTAACCAGCCAACAGCAGCAGAAAATAGTCTTCTCAAGTGTATGTGGACCATTCTCCGTGTGAGTTGTAACATATTTAAGAAAACTGAAGTCATTTCAGGCATCTTTTTCAACCACACTGATATGAAACTTCAAGACAATTGTTAGAGGAAAATAGGATAAATCACTAATATGTGGAGATTAAACTTCGTGGATGAGATGGAAAAAAAAAGAAAAAGTTTTCAGAGAAATCAAAGTGGAAATACAAGATAACAAAACTTATGGAGAGCAGTTTAAGAGCTGAACTGAGAGCGATGAATGTCTATATGAACAAGGAAGAATTGTCTCAAACAGAATAGCTTTATGCCTCAAGGAACTATAAAAGAACAACGAATCCAGCCCAAAGGAAAGAAATTGTGAGGTTCACAGCAGAAATACTGCCGTTGAGAGGCATTATGAATTTGGTCCCAGACCACAGCAATAAAGTCAGTGTCACGAAAAAGTGGATCGTGCACATTTTTGGCTTCCCGGTGCACATAAAGATTATATTTGAGATTGCAGTCATCATCCTGGTGCATAGACAAGCCTCCTACATAAGTTCTTATTCAACCTCAGATCACCTAAAGATAAAGCAAACATTAACAGACCGAAAGTAAGAAACACAGTCACAGTGGGGACTGCAATACCCCCACTTTCATCAGACAGAAAATCAACATGGAAACGCTGGACTGAGCTACACATTAGAACAGTTGAGCCTTATAGACATAACCTGACCCATCTACCCATCAGCAGCAAAATACACATTCTTCTCAAGAGCATGCAGAACACTCACCAGATCAGAGCACATGTTCGGACCCAAACAGGTCTTTTTTTAGAAGCCTTTATTGAATCTGTTATAATTTTGCTTCTTCCTCTTTTTTTTTTACATTTTGTTTTTTTGGCCGAGAGGCCTGTGGGATCATAACTCCTCGACCAGGGGTTGAACCCACATCCCCTGCATTGGAAGGTGAAGTCTTAACTAGTGAACCACCAGGGAAGTCCCCAAAACAAGTCTTTAACAGATTTAAGACTGAAATCACATAAAGTATCTTTTCCAAACACAGTGATATGAAACAAGTTGCCAATAACGGCAGGAAAGCTGGAACATTCACAGATACGTGGAGATGAACAACCACTCCAAAACTGTGGTCAAAAGAAAAATCCAAAAGCATTTTTGGACAACCATGAATGGTTGGAAACACACAAACTGAAATTTCTGGGATTCAGCACAAGCTTCTCTAAGAGATATTTTCACAACAGATGCCTAGATTAAGGAAAAGAAGATTCTAATAATCAAGCTAACTTTTTACCACAAGGAACCAAACAAGACAAAACCCAAACTAAGGCAAAAGTTAGCAACTACAAGGAAATAAGAAAGAGCAGAGTGGAAATAAAAGAAATAAGGGCCAGAAAAACAATACACCCATGGCTGATTCATGTCAATGTATGGCAAAAACCATTACAATCTTGTAAATAATTAGCTTCCAATTAAAATGCATTAATTTTTAAAAAGTAAACATAAAAACAATAGAAAAGACCAAGGAAACCACGAGCTGGCGTTTGGAAAGATGAACATTCCCCTTGTCACGGAGCACCTGCAGCAACGTGAGGAGGAAACAGTGACTTCGGGCACCTCAGGCGTTTCTAACCCCACGGCCGCCCTTGTTCCTTTTCCCACCAGAGCGGCGGCATTCCTTCCCCTCAAAGCGGGAAACCCATCCTGGCCTCACCTCCCAGCTCCTAGTCACCCCTCTTCCCGCCACTTCAGTGGTCTCGTCCTTCAGGCTCAGCCTCCTGGCTCCACCTGCTCGGAGTCACCTCAGGAGCGTCTGCACCCACAGGTGTGTGGGGACTGGACTGGGAAGGTCACTCTCTCTGTGTAACAGGACAAGCTGGAAGCAACCTTCTTTAGAAAAAAAGTAGAGAACCCCGGAGCCCTATTTTCCAGCCCCTTTTCTGATGACACAGCTCTGCTTTTACAAAACACATTTTAAAGGCTGTTCTGTCTCTTGCTCCTGAGCACTTCTTGCTACACTGGTTTCCTCGTACTGTCTTGGTTTTCTTTTCTTTTTTTACTTCTGTGAATAAAAATGCTTACAACACAGTGGAAGCAACAGGAGTTAATTCTGTTGTGTTGACAGAGGAGTGTGTAACTCATCACAGGTGGGCCCTGAGATCAGAGCTGGTGTGTAGCCCAGTGCTGAGGGAGAGCCGAGAATGAGCTGCTTAGAGGCATTGTCATGAGCTGTGGGCAACGGGACTAAAGGAGCCTGGAATAAGGTCCTGGGTGGAGATGATCTGAGAAAGGGGGCAGGGGGACTCCTTCCCCTGCAAGCATAGATCTGTGAGGTCTGCTACAATGAGCAGGGCCCTTGTTAGCAACACAGAGGAGCTCAGTGACTGGGTCATCCAAGGCTTGGCACACATTCCAGAGACCACATCCCTCCTCTCTCATCTTTAGAGACTCCAGGGCACAGGGCTTTGCGGTGGACCACCCGGCTCTGCTCCCGGCCTGAGACACTCCCTGGCTCACAGCCACCCTCCACCCAGCAGAGCATGGATGAGGATGCTCAAGTGAGGCTGTGTTGCCCCTGTCCTGCCCAGTGTGAGTTAAATCTTAAGTCCCTCTCCTGCTGGAGGCAACGTCTCTCCCAGTCTTTGCCCTGAGATTGAACAGAAGGAAGCACTCCCCTGGCTGGTCTTTGCTTCAGAGCTCTGTGCAGGGACGTGTCACTCAGGATGAGCCCCGAGCACCTGAGATCATGGTTATAGGGATGGTGTTTCTAACCTTGGTCTCTCCACAGAGATTCCATTATCACGTCACCTGCTGTGTGGGTGACACTGACCTCATGGGGAGTCTGGGGCGTTTCCAGTGAGGAGCAAATTTATCCCCAGTGTAAATCATCATCTTCCTCCTTGGGTGATTAGGGACAGCTTTTGGCAATCAGTGAAAAGACCCAGATGGGCAGCCAACTAGCTGGCAGAAAACCTTTCTGTATTCCTTGTGGGAAAAGGGAATTCAGAATAAAAGTTGTCATTGGGTAGTACAGGGACACTTCAAGGCGCATCAATAACTTTTTAAAACTAAACTTGGAATTGGGGTTATTCCTCAAAGCATTGTATATATTTGCTTTTTGTCAGATTTTAATAAATTTTATTTTGGCAACAGTTCTTTGAGACTTAATTCACACACCATGTACCTTATCCATTTAAAGTATGCCACTCAGTGATCTTAGTTTATTCAGAGCTGTGGTCTCTGCTGCTGCTCTTGAGTGGCTAAGATGTGTTTGACCCTTTGTGACCCGCCAGGCTCCTCTGTCCATGGGATTTCCCAGGTGAGAATACTGGAGTGGGTTGCCATTTCCTCCTCCAGGGATTCTTCCCAACCCAGGGATCGAACCCTCATCTCCTGTGCTGCGGGCGGAATCTTAACCATTGAGCCACCAGGGAAGCCAGTTGTGGTCTCTATTGCACTCAGTTTTAGGAAATTTTCGTCAATGTGAAAAGAGCCCACATCCTTCATTGTTTTGTGTGTTTCAGATGTTTTATTAAACTTTTTATTTTGTATTGAAGTACAGCCAATTAACAATGCTGTGAGTTTCAGGTGGACAGCAAAGGGACTCAGTCATAACTATTCCGTGAGTCCATCCTGCCTCAGACTCCCCTCCCGTCCAGGCCCGCTGCGTAACACGCAATGCATTTTCATGTCTCCGCAGTAATCAGCATCACCACTGGACCCCAGGCCGAGTGTGCCTCTGACTTTATTTACAAAGTCCTGAGGATCTTCCCTGGCAGTCCAGCATTAGACTCTGCGCTTCCAGTGCAGGAGGCCCAGTTTCCATCCCCGGTGGGAGAACTAAGATTCCATACGTCCCGCAGCCAAAACGAAGTTTCTTGGTTGGGCTGGGATGAGTGGGGGGGGGGGGGGGGGGGGGGGAGTGCGGCAAAAGAAGTATTTATCACTCCCGTGTATGGAAAATTCAATAGTGTACATTCAGCCCAGTTTGGTGGCCTGTTCTTTGACCCTTGCCTTTTCCAGCTTGGCGTGGGAGCCACTGCTTCTGGACCCAGGACGCAGCCTCCCCAGGGGTGCAGGTCTCCTCGTCTCTGTCGCTGTAATGGATCCTGACGGCTCCCGCCCGCTCAGCCAGAGCACCTTGCGTTCCGAGCTGACGTGTGTGAAGGCAGCGGTGGTGCTGCGCGTCTTCCCATAGACCAGACGACCTAGCCTGACCTTCCCTGTGAGCCCTCATCTATCTTTTAAAATTAATGTATTTATTTTAATTGGAGGCTAATTACTTTACCATATCGTGGTGGGTTTTGCCATACAATGACCTCAATCAGCCATGGGTGTACCTGTGTCCCCCATCCTGAACCCCCCTCCCACCTCCCTCCCCATCCCATCCCTCGGGTCATCCCAGTGCACCGGCCCTGAGCGCCCTGTCCCATGCATCGAACCTGAACTGGCGATCTGTTTCACACATGCTAATATGCATGTTTCAGTGTTATTCTTTCAAATCATCCCACCCTCGCCCTCTCCCACAGAGCCCAAAAGTCTGTTTTTACATCTGTGTCTCTTTTGCTGTCTCACATATAGGGTTATCGTTACCATCTTTCTAAATTCCATATATATGTGTTAATATACTGTATTGGTGTTTCTCTTTCTGACTTACTTCACTCTGTATAACAGGCTCCAGTTTCATCCACCTCATTAGAACTAATTCAAATGCATTTTTAATAGCTGAGTAACAATAAACTGTGTAAAATTCTGAAAGAGATGGGAACACCAGACCACCTGACCTGCCTCTTGAGAAACCTATATGCAGGTCAGGAAGCAACAGTTAGAACTGGACATGGAACAAGACTGGTTCCAAATAGGAAAAGGAGTACATCAAGGCTGTATATTGTCACCCTGCTTATTTAACTTATATGCAGAGTACATCGTGAGAAACGCTGGACTGGAAGAAACGAGTTGAAATCAAGATTGCCGGGAGAAATATCGATAACCTCAGATAGGCAGGTGACACAACCCTTATGGCAGAAAGTTAAGAGGAACTAAAAAGCCTCTTGATGAAAGTGAAAGAGGAGAGTGAAAAAGTTGGCTTAAAGCTCAACATTCAGAAAACTAAAATCATGGCATCTGGTCCCATCGCTTCATGGGAAATAGATGGGAAAACAGTGGAAACAGTGTCAGACTTTATTTTGGGGGCTCCAAAATCACTGCAGATGGTGACTGCAGCCATGAAATTAAAAGACGCTTACTCCTTAAAAGTTATGACCATCCTAGATAGTGAATTAAAAAGCAGAGACGTTACTTTGCCAACAGAGGCCCATCTAGTCAAGGCTATGGTTTTCCCAGTGGTCATGTATGGATGTGAGAGTTGGACTGTGAAGAAAGCTAAGCACTGAAGAATTGATGCTTTTGAACTGTGGTGTTGGAGAAGACTTGAGAGTCCCTTGGATTGCGAGGAGATCCAACCAGTCCATCCTAAAGGAGATCAGTCCTGGGTGTTCTTTGGAAGGAATGATGCTAAAGCTGAAACTCCAGTACTTTGGCCACCACATGCAAAGAGTTAACTCATTGGAAAAGACCCTGATGCTGGGAGGGATTGGGGGCAGGAGGAGAAGGGGACGACAGAGGATGAGATGGCTGGATGGCATCACCGACTCGATGGACATGAGTTTGGGTGAACTCTGGGAGACGGTGATGGACAGGGAAGCCTGGCGTGCTGCGATTCATGGGGTCGCAAAGAGTCGGACACGCCTGAGCGACTGAACTGAACTGAGCTGAACTGAATATTCCATTGTGCAAATGTACCACAGCTTCTCATCCATCCGTCTGCCGATGGACATCTAGGTTGCTTCCGTGGCCTGTTGGAGGATAAGTGCTTTATAGCGCTGTGTTGGTTTCTGCCGTACAGCAGTGTGAGTCAGGCATGTGTGTCCCCTCCCTCGCCAGCCCCCTTCCCTCCCCCCCACCCCTGCTCTGGGTCATCGCTGAGCACCGAGCTGCGCTCCCGGCGCTGCAGCAGCTTCCCACTGCCGTCTGACACGGGCGCGCACATACGCCAGTGCCGCTGTCCCAGTCCGTCCACCTTCCCCTTCCCCTGCTCGCCTACAAGTCTGCGTTCTACGTCTGCCTCTCTATTCCTGCCCTGAAAGAGGCTCATCTGTACCATGTTTCAGGATTCCATGTATATGCGTTAACACACGATGTTTCTCTCTCTCTTTCCGACTTACTTCACTCTGTACAACAGGCTCTAGGTTCATCCACCTCAGTTCAGCTGACTCACGTTCGGGAACCCCTTTCTCACTGTACCCGGTGGGCAGGGCGACCACCAGCTCTGTGCTATTTATCCAGTAGGTCCTTATTAGTTATCTACTTATATACAGCAGTGGAAAAATGAAGTAGAATTGAAATTGGTTCTAATCAATTATATTAAAAATAAAAATAAGTCAGAGGCATTTAACTCATTAGTGTTTAAAAGGAGATTATCTATTGCTGCTGCTGCTGCTAAGTCGCTTCAGTCGTGTCTGACTCAGTGCGACCCCATAGACAGCAGCCCACCAGGCTCCCCCGTCCCTGGGATTCTCCAGGCAAGAACACTGGAGTGGGTTGCCATTTCCTTCTCCAATGCATGAAAGTGAAAAGTGAAAGTGAAGTTGCTCAGTCCTGTCTGACTCTTAGCGACCCCATGGACTGCAGCCTACCAGGCTCCTCCGCCCATGGGATTTTCCAGGCAAGAGGGGGGTGGGGTGCCATTGCCTTCTCCAATCTGTTGCTAAGTATACTTTTATTATTGGTCACATTTTATTACTTTTTCATACACTTTAATAGGAAAAACTGTAAGTAAAATAATGGTACTTTTAGATAAACATTGAAATAATTCACTCATATTAAAACAAATTCCATAAAAGTTAAAGGAAATTCTTCACCCAAAAGGTAAGTTACACCAAAGAGGAAAAAACCTGAAAAAAAAAAAGAACTACAACCATTGGAAAATGTAATCATATTGATACATGCATAAACTATACCTCTTCATTGCTTTTTTGGTGTAAGACACAACCAGTTCATGACAGAAAACTCATAGCATTAATTGTCAATAATCACATATGCCTGCATGCTAAGTTGCTTCAGTCATGTCCAGCTCTTTGTGACCTACTGAACTGCAGCCCACCATGGGATTCTCCAGGCAAGAATACTGGAGTGGGCTGTTGTGGCCTCCTCCAGGAGATTTTCCCCACCCAGCGATTGAACCTGCGTCTCTTACATCTCTTGCATTGGCAGGTGGGTTTGAAATAGATACACTACTTGGGAATCCATACATGATGGCTGAAACATCACTGAAAAATAGCTATACCTCAAATTTTTTAAAATGGGACTTAAATAATTAACACTCCAAAAAGATGGCAAAAAAAAAAAAAAGCAGAAAAAATAGATTGGACAAATAGAAACAAACCTCAGGTTGCAAAATGCAATCAAGAAAACCATATATTCAAGGAACAGATTTTTTAAAAAGAGCAACTTCTGGTCTGTCCTTCAGATTACATGATTCATCTAATCAATTAAGTTTATTGAGGGTCCACCATGTAAACAATCCAGGTTTAAAGGAGAAGCAAGCTGTTGCACAACATGGATTTTCTGTGTAACACTACAGCATCCTGGAGAATTAACAGTGAAATAAAGTTACAGGTAATATAGAAGAATACATTGTCTGTTTTCATGTGTTTTATCTTCATCTCAGAAATCAAATCTCCGCCCACGCAAGACTAATATTTACGGAGCCCTATATTGGATTGTGTGCCAGTGTTTCAGGTATCAGCCACAACACATGGAGATAAAGTCCGTGGAAACTCTTGAAATGTTCCTGAGAAAAGAGGTTTCTTTCAGACGGCCGCATGGGTCAAGATGGAAATCGTTTCCTCAATAATGGTTGGTAGGTTTTTCGAGCAGATAATTTCATGGATGGATTTTCAGCACTCCTAAGGCATCACTGGTATCGTAGAAATGTGGTATTGAGGGCTCAGCTGCTCATTCGTGTCCAACTCTTTGCAATCCCATGGACAGAGGAGCCTGGCAGGCTACAGTCCATGGGAGTTTTCAGGCAAAAATACTGGAGTCAGTTGCCATTTCCTCCTCCAGGGTATTGCGTGCAAACATCAAAAGGTATCAACTTCTAGTTACAGAATAAACAAGTCAAGGGGGCATAGCGTGCTTCATGGTGAATACAGTCAATAGTATTCATTACATACTTGAAAAATGCTAGGAGGCTTGACCTTCAAAGTTCTTCTGATGGGGACTTCCCTGGCAGTCCAGTGGTTAAGACTTCAAGCTTCCACTGCAGGGTACAAGTTCAATCCCTGGTCTGGGAACTAAGATCCCACATGTTGCACAACCAAATAATAACCAAAAACTAACTAAATGTGGCAAAAATTCTGATCGCAAGAAAACAATTCCTATCATCTGTGAAGGTGGAAGGATGGTAACTAGACTTACTGTGATCATTTTGGATACAAATATCCATTCATGATGTCATCTCTCAAGTTAATATAATTGTACGTCGATTGACAGAGAATGATACTGAGGCCTTACAGAATAATCAGCTACTATTGAAAGTGTCTACTAGATATTTAGCACTTTATTCATACGTTCTAATGACCCAAGAGCAGAACCTAGGCGTTCTAGGATCCCTCAGGAGCAGCAGGAAGGGGAAATAGTGGGGAAACAAGAAGCCAAGACATGTGAGACCTGGAGCAACCACAGGCGAAAATCTGAAAAGGCACTGATATGGAAAACTAAACTGTAATTCAGCAGGTAGAAGGTGACGAAGGCAACCATGAGCATCAGGATGGTGTGGGCGGCTCTGGTCTCCAGGGGGCATCTGTGGTGCCCAGCGGGGGTGTGAAAGATACTGCACCCTCTGGTGGTGTCTGTGCAGGAGAAGCACCGTGGAGCCACTGGACCAGACCATGAGGGTAATAAACATGGCATCAGAGATGAACCACAAGTAGCCGAAGCCTGTGACAGTACCTGAGATTGAGCAGAACCACTTGCCTTGGGAATCAGTATAGTTGTGTGTGTCCTGAGGACCAGTGATTTTCACAGGAACGTAGATGTACATTAAGAGACTGAGCACCCGGCAGGTGCAGCAGGAAGGCCAGTGACCCTGGGGGCCCTTCCTCTGAGCATCACCCACTCCGCTCTCCTGGGGGTGAGCGTGAAGGACTGATAGGTGCTCAGGACGCAGGTGGAGCACAGGGCGGTGCTGCGAGCCACCCTCTGTACGTAATACACAAACTTACACCCGAGGCTGTTCAGGGGCTTCCTTGACACAAAAGCTGCCATTGTGTAGGGAACCCCAGAGGACAGAAGAAACAAAAGGTTGGCCAGGGCCATGTGGGTGAGAATGGTGTGTGGAGGCCTTGGGCTGTGGCCAAGCAAGACTGGAGCGATGTTGTGGAACAGAAGGATGGCATTGCCCAGAGCCCCAACCCCCATCTGTGTCAGATACGTGGTCTTCAGCGCTGCCTGGCCTATGGTTCTCAGGGCCTCTCCGTGAAAAGACATGGGGAGGACTTCGGAGTGGCCCGGAGCAGACAGGAGACTCTGCAGATAGAGACACCAGCAGTCTTCTTTTGCAACTAACAGTGGACGAGGATTCCCACATTTTATTTCTCCTGAAAAGAGAAGACACTGTCATAGTCCAGAGAAGTGACTTTAACTGGATAACATTTCCTGATACCAGTCAAAGCATCCACCATTATTATTTTATATTTTTAAATTTACTTTTACTTAATTTTTTTAAATTGGGGGCTAATTGCTTTACAACGTTTTGATAGTTTCTGCTGTACAACAATGTGAATCAAATATAAGTATACATGCTGCTAAGTTGCTTCAGTCGTGTCCGACTCTGTGCGACCCCACAGATGGCAGCCCACCAGGCTCCACCATCCCTGGGATTCTTCAGGCAAGAACACTGGAGTGGGTTGCTATTTCCTTCATCAATACATGAAAGTGAAAAGTGAAAGTGAAGTCACTGAGTTGTGTCCAACTCTCAGCGACCCCATGGACTGCAGCCCACCAGGCTCCTCCATCCATGGGATTTTCCAGGCAAGAGTACTGGAGTGGGTTGCCATTGACTTCTCCATAAGTATACATACATACATACATACATATATATATATCTCCTCCCTCTTGAGCCTCCCCCATCTCCCAGTTGTGCCCCTCGAGGTCATGACAGGGCACCGAGCTGAGCGCCCCGTGTTATCCAACAGCTTTCTACTTGCTTGTATGTCCTGATCCCCTGTCTCCATGTAAGGCCTGTCTGTCAGCTTTGGAAACATGTCTGCCTTCTTCAGCAACATTGCTGGCTTAGGTTAACCATTTTCAATGTCATTATTCTCAGAAACAGAAAAAAAAAAAACCACCCAAATTTGTAGTCAATCAAAAAATACCCAAATGGTGAAAGAATCTTGAGAAAGAACAACAAAGCGTGAAACTTCCTTATTTCAAATTGTATGTCAAATTTATAGTAACAGAAACGAATATGGGCGTTTAAACAGACAGATCAGTGGAATAGAATAAAGAGGCGGAAAAGCCAAGCTCCAGTGGTTAATTAAGTTTTGACAGAGGCACTAAGAATATATAATAGAAAAAGGATAGTTTCTTCAACAAGTGCTGTTTGGAAACTGAACATCCACGTCTAAAGACGGAAACTGGTAGTCACAAACCTACCAAATTCTGACTGAATGAAAAAAATGTAATGCCTGTATAATAGATGTTAATTAGACTTACTGTAACCAGCTGGCAACATAGACAAGTGCTGAATCACTATTTTGTACACATGAAACTCGTATAATGTTATGTCAGTTATGTCCCAATTTTAAAAACTACAAGAAAAACTGCAGACCATCTTACATCACACCCAAAAATGGGCTCAGCTGGGCTAAGAGCTGAAACCATGAAGCTCTGAGAGGAGCGAGGTGAGCTCTTGACACTGGTCTTGGTCACAGTGGTTTGAATTTAACAACAAAAGCAAAGGTAAGCGAATGGCAGTGTATCACGTAAGACCTCTGCAGAGCAAAGGAAGCCATGGAAAGGCAGCTGTGCAACAGGAGACAGTATCAGCAACCCACACCCCAGTAACGACCGAGCATCCTAAATGTGAAAGGGATTCCTGGAGAAACCCACCACCCAGTTTAAAATGCACAAAGGACTCCAGTAGACATTTGTCCAAAGACAGCAAACAAAGGGCTAAAAAGGTTCATGGCCAGCTGCTCAGTATCTCTAGTCATCAGATCAAAATCCCAATGTGATAGCGTCTCTCACCTGTTAGTGTCTGTTCCCCAAAAGACAAGAGGGAGCAAATTGGCAGGGATGTTGAGAAAAAGGAACACTTACGCACTGTTTGTTGGTGGGAACATAAACGGGTACAGCCTCTGCGGAAAACGTTAAAATTCCTCGGAAACTAAAACCAGATCTGCCGTAAGACCCAGCAGTCCTGCTTCTAGTATATATACAAGGGGATGAAATCAAGATCTCGAAGCAATGTCTGGACCCCTGTGTTCATTGCTGCCTTGTCACCACGAGAGCCAAGACACGGAAACAAGCCAAGCGCCACTGACAGACGAGTCGGTCAGGGAGCTGGGGTGCATTGTACGGCGGGAGAGAGCTCAGTTCTTCAAAGGTGGGAATCCTTCCTTTGGCCACAGCATGGATAAAAGTCGAGGACCCTTCGGTGTGTGAAATATCCAGACACAGAGATTTGCCATTCCCTTCTCCATTTCTGTCAATTATAGGTAGAGTTATTATAAAAAAAAAAACAATCTCATAGAAACAGAGTCGAATGGTGGTCGCCTGGGAACGGGTTGGGGGAAAGGGGAAAAGATGGTAAAGGGATGCAGTCTTTCTGAACAAGGTCTGAGGGCTCATGTAGAACCTGGTGAGCACAGTGATGGCACCTAATACGCGAGGCGATGAATGCCTCAGTCCTGTTGACTGTGGACGCCTTCAGAACGTGTGCGTGTATGAGATCATGAGGTACTTTGTGGATCCACTGCAATTTCAGTGATCAGTTATGGCCCATCAGCTCCGTCCTCTTGGGCTGAGTATTTGCTGGGGGGAGTGATGTGGCCATAGCTACTGTCTGTCCTTCTTGTGGGACACACCCAAAGATCACCCCACAGGGCAAGTGCCTCCCTGAAACCAACAGTGATCACCCGGAATTGCAGGACACACCTGCCCCCACCCGACCCCTGACCCCCAGCCGCAAGCAGTCACACGCGGGGGGGGCACCACCACAGCCAGAGTCAGAAATGAACCCACAGAAGGGGCCCTTGTGCTGAGACAGGAACACACGTTCTAGCGCCCGCCGCCCCCAGGGGCCTCTCTGCACCCACAGGTGGGGGTGGACCAGCCTGGGCACGGAAGTGTCCATGAATTTGGACAGGGAGTGAAAAACCGTTATGTCTGACTCTTTGCGACCCCATGAACTGTAGCCCTCCAGGGTCCTCTGTCCATGGGATTCTCCAGGCAAGAATTCTGGAGAGGGCAGAATTTGCCTGACCCAGGGATCGAATCTGGGTCTCCTGCATTGCGGGCAGTTTCTTTACCATCTGAGGCACCAGGGAAGCCCAGTTTGGACAAGTTGGGAATCCTATTCACAAAGGGCCTCCCACTTAATATAAGCGCCTCCAAAGGCTCTTCTAACACCCTCGTCTCTAAGACATAGGATTTCAGCACATGATCTCTAAGACATAGGATTTCAGCACATGAATATTTGTGAGACAGAAACATCAATTTGTGGCATGGCCCAAGGTCCATTTCACTGTATTTCCTAATATAAAACATTGAATTATCACAGAGGGTACTCCTTCAGTTCCTAATTCCAATCGTTTAAAAATCTAACAATGCTTGCTTTCTAACATTTACACTCCTATGGCAGGTTGGAAAGTTAACTGAACTCGGTCTCAATACAAATTCTTTTTTCTTTTCCCTGCTGCTCATGGTAACAAGGCTGAGGGCATTGTGATATTCAGTTAGAGAGGGGAAGACGTGAGCCACACTGACGTACACAACACAAAACACGGAGAGAACCATGAAAGGCAAAGAGAGGGGAAGACATGAGCCACACTGACGTACACAACACGAAACACAGAGAGAACCATGAAAGGCAAACCACAGCCGGACACAGAGACAACGTCATCCAGCGAAGGGGAATCGCGGTGTTGTTACAGGCGGCCTTTGTCTCTGTGTTTCTGTGTGTGTGTGTGTGTGTGTGTGTGTGTGTGTGTGTGATTGTCTGTCTGTCACTGGATCTTAGTTCAGGACTTTCAGGTTCTAACTGAAACTCTTGCACATCGACCTATTCCATCATGTTCACACCCAACCCTAATCAATTAGGTCCGAGGTCAGTAGACACTTTTATGCAATATTGAGAAGCCTGCGGCTCTGGCCGTACAGGACTTGGCAGAGAGTCCACAGTGACCCCCTCCCTCTTCCCCTCATTGTCAGGGACCCCAGGACCCAGGATTTGCAGTGAACTCCCAGCTCTGGTCCCACTCAGGTACACACCCCAGCACATTCCCCCCTTCCACCTGCCAGCCAGGGCGTGGACAGGGCAGCTCAGGACAAGGCAGGGGGGCACCTGTCCTGCCCAAGGTGCTGACAACGCAGCTCTGAGCTCCTCTCCCGCTGAGAGCCGGCTCTCCTGTTTCCTGCCCTGAGGCTGAACACAAGGGAGCACTCACCTGCCTGCACTCGGCGCCACACTCTGTGCAGGGAAGTGTCGGTCAGGATGGGCCCCAGTTATAGGGGCAGGGCCCCTGGGCCCACTCTCCCCACAGAGGAGCCATTATCATGTCGTCTGGAGCGGAGGTGACATGTCTGCATGGAGAGTCTGGGGCGTCTCCAGTGAGGGCCAGATCTTGCCCCCAGTGCTCGTCACCCTCACCCACGCCTGGGGACTAGGGACAAGTCCTGGCAATTACTGAGAAGGTCCGCGCGAGCAACTGAGCAGAGGGCAGGAGCGTTTTCTGTGTTCCCTGCGGGAGAGCCCAAGTTCACAGTGACAGTCATAGCCGGGGGAGGGACACTCACAGAGCACGCGGGCTCCCTTCACTGTCTCCCGGTGGGCATTTTCCTTCATGGCCTCACTCTTCCAAACTGTTTTCTCACTGATCATCAGCATGGGATCTGCAGGCTGGGCTTTCTCCTGAGTTTAATTTCCACTATCTTTCCTCATTATAGCCTTAGGTCTATTTTATCTGGAAACACAACTCTGAAGGCAGTATCCCTCTCCTTAGAAATGTCAGATGTCCCTCACTTCCACATACTCTGCAAGGAGACTGTAATTTGCCCCAAATCACCCATGGATCCTTTTCCTCGGGGCTCCAGTTGGACCACCAGCCCATCTCCGAGTGCTGGGTCATTTGGACTGGGAAGCAGACAAGGCAGTCTTTACAACGGAGACCGTTTCAAGAGACAAGGACACCACTAATGATCAAAGGTTAAACTTAAGATGTTAACAACTGCAAAGTCATGCACCCAACAGAGGAGCACCTCGATATACAAGAGAAATGTTACCAGATCTACAAGGAAAAATCCATGGTAACACCATCACAGTGGGGTCTTCACCACCCCCATTACATCAATGGACAGATCATCCAGACAGAAAATAAATCAAGAAACATGTTAAACCAACTGATCTCACCGCTTTTATTCAACCTAATTTTGAAAGTTCTAGCCATAGTGATCAGAGAAGAAAAAGAAAGAAAAGGAATCCACATTTGAAAGGAAATCGTAATACTGTCACTGTTTGCAGATGAGGCAATATTATATATAAATGATTCTAGAGATGTATCATGAAACTACTAGAGCTCACTGATGAATTCAGGAACACTGCAGGAGACAAAATTAATACACAGAAATCTCTCACATTTCTGTACGTTAGAACAACAAGCTGTCAGAAAAAGAAATTAAGGACACAGTCCATTTACCATTGCATCAGGAATAAAACATCTCTGAATAAACCTACTGAAGGAGAGAAAAGAACCATCCTCAAAAAGTCTGAGATGCTGATGAAAGAAACTCAAGTGACACAAAGGAGGGGCAGATATATTCTGCTTTTCAGATGGAAGAATCAATACTGTTAAGATGATTATCCTGTTACCGAAAATGGGGTCCAGCTGCTTGCCACTCAAAAGCCATTACAGGCCAGGCTGGTGAAAAGAACATTTGCTTTATTTAGATGCAGGTGACATGGGGGGAGGGGTGACGTCTGTCCAATGGCCAAGTCCCTCTGCTGACAGTCAGCGGGTGAGAGGTTTTATAGACAGAGGCGAGGGGCTACATGCAAACAGTCAGCTCTGACAGTCATCTTGAAATTGGTCACTGGTGGTCTGACCAGCGTCGTCTTGTTTTACGTGCAGTGAGTGTTCAGTTCTGTGGTTTGTTCCCATTTCTTTAAGGCTAGTTCTTGGAATTGCGGCACCGTTTGTGAGGCTACGGTATGGTCTCGATGTAGTTAACATCTTCCACCTAGTGGGAGGTTTCAGTGTCTGCAAGACAGCTCACAAGATATGGCTCAGAATATTATCTAGAGCCTTTGAAAAGAAACTAAAGGTCCTCGACTTTGCTTAATAGCTACATTATTATCGTTTGGACTTGTTTGACTGTTTTCCTTTGTTTTTTGCATGTTTTAACTTCTCCTATTGAACTTATTCTTTGGCTAAAGTTATTCCACAGACGAAAGGCACGTAGAGGACATTGTGAGGCCTCAGCAAAGACCACAGGGTCCTGCTCTGTATCAACACTATACAAGGCAATCTACAGATTCAATGCAATCCACTTCAAATTGCCAATGGCGTTTTCCATAGAACTAGAATAGGAAATGTAAACTGATCCTGTCATGAGGAGTCATCAGAAACACCAAGAGGAGGGTCATCCTATAGAGTGAAGTAGGTCAAGATCCAACCAATCCATTCTGAAGATCAACCCTGGGATTTCTTTGGAAGGAATGATGCTAAAGCTGAAACTCTAGAACTTTGGCCACCTCATGCGAAGAGTTGACTCATTGGAAAAGACTCTGATGCTGGGAGGGATTCGGGGCAGGAGGAGAAGGGGACGACAGATGGCTGGATGGCATCACAGACTCGATGGACGTGAGTCTGAGTGAACTCCGGGAGTTGGTGATGGACAGGGAGGCCTGGCGTGCTGCGATTCATGGGGTCGCAAAGAGTTGGACACAACTGAGCGACTGAACTGAACTGAACTGAGGTCAAAGATAGGATTAAAAAAGGAAAGAGAGAGAGACAGACTGGGGAAGAAGGAAAGGGCGTGGCAGCCAAATGCAGCACAGAAATCTTGCTGGGAATCTCAACCAGAAACGAGGAGGAGACGTCTGGGATCAGCTGGAAACTCTGAACAGGAACTGCGGCTAATAGTGCTGTATCCAAGTCGGTTTTCTAAAGCAAACAGCGGTGTGCTGGTCATGCCGGAGGGCGCCTTTGTTTAGGGAAAGCCATGCTAGTCAGCTAAGGGTGGAATTCGCCATGTTCACACAGTGCTCTGAAGTGGCTGGATAAAAATCTAGTGATAATGGGATCAAACATAGAGAGAGTAGTTGATCTATAAAACGTGTTAAAGTGTTAATAATTGGAGTAGTATTTCAGTGAGGAAGAAAGTATATTATTCCTGAAATTATTTTAGTCAATTATTTAAAAGCTAAAAATAACATACAGGCATTTAATTCCTTAGTGTTTAAAACAAGGTTGTCTGTTGATCACCAGAGAAGGCAATGGCACCCCACTCCAATACTCTTGCCTGGAAAATCCCATGGGCGGAGGAGCCTGGTAGGTAGGCTGCAGTCCATGGGATCGCTAAGAGTTGGACACAACTGAGCGACTTCCCTTTCACTTTTCACTTTCCTGCATTGGAGAAGGAAATGGCAACCCACTCCAGTGTTCTTGCCTGGAGAATCCCAGGGACGGAGGAGCCTGGTGGGCTGCCGTCTATGGGGTCGCACAGAGTTGGACACGACAGAAGCGACTTAGCAGCAGCAGCATTATGATCACATTGTATTAAATTTTTATACACTTTAATATGGAAAAAAGCACATAAAATTAAAATATTTTTAGACATGCAAACATTGAAACAACTCACTCATTATAAACCTAACTCCTTAAAAGGTAAATGAATTTCTTCAAACAGAGGAAAAATTCTACCAAAGTGGAAACCATTTATACAAAGAAGATGCCAAAGACAGTAGAAATGGCACTCACACTGATACGTGGATAAACTTCCCTTTCTCTTCGTTTTTTATTTTGCATAGACAACAGTAGTCCATGACAGCAAAGAGCATAGCATTAATTATGAGCAACAAATATATAGACACACTATTTGGGGTCCATATATAACAGCTACAACAACCAATAAAAAATAGTTATACCATTAAAGTATAATATTTTAATGGAATATAAAAACACCACACTGTCCAAAGTAAAGGCAAAATTTTAAAAATTAAAAAACAGAAAGAAATAGGACAAACAGAAAACAAATGTGAAGCTTCCATTTTGCAGTGATGAAAACTAAATATGCAAGCGACAATGCCAAGACGGAAGCTGTGTCTTCTCTGAGCTGGTAATTTCATGGACTGACTTTCAGATCTCCCAAAGCAGCACCTGCAATAAGCTGACCTTTTGTGTTCATGGGATTTTACTAAAAAACGGTGTTGAGTACAAATGTCAAAGGGTATCAACAGCCAGTTACAAGATAAACAGGTCATGGGGATGGGATGTCCAACATAGTACTATTGTCGATTACACTGTTGCATTTTTGAAAAATGCTGAGGGATTGAAACTTCAAGTTCCCATCACAAGAAGGAATCTGTACAATGTGTGTGGGGGGTGCACAGATAGTAAGGAGAATCGCGGGATGATTTTGCGACACACGCAAGTAACCGTTCATTATGTCGTAAAACCCGTTCGTTATGTCGTAAAACCCGTTCGTTATGTCGTAAAACCTGTTCGTTATGTCGTAAAACTAAAACTAATGTAATATATATTAGTTATAACTCTTTTTTTTTTACTATGTTTCATTTTTTTTATTTTATTTTTTTTCATTTTTTTTTTAAATTTTAAAATCTTTAATTCTTACATGTGTTCCCAAACATGAACCCCCCTCCCACCTCCCTCCCCATAACATCTCTGTGGGTCATCCCCATGCACCAGCAAACACTTGGCACTGAGTGGTGACAGAATAATTTCTGTTATTATTCCAGCAGTCTACTAAATATTTATCACCTTAATCATATTTGCTGTCAACTTAAGAGGAGAATCTGGCAGTTCTAGGATCCCTAAGGAGCAGCAGGAAAGGAGAAATGGTGGGAAAACAGGAAACCTAGGCATTAGAGGTCTGCATCAACCACAGACGAAACTCTACAAGAACCGTGAGATAAAAAGAAAAAGTGGAATTCAGTATGTAAACAATGACGAGGGTGACCACCAGCAAAAGGATGGTGTGGGCGGCTCTGGTCTCCGGGGGGCATCTGTGGTGTCCTGTGGGGGTGTGAACATACTGCACCCTCTGGAGTTGTCTGAGCAGGAGAAGCACTGTAGAGCCGCTGGACCAGACCATCAGGGTAAGAAACACGGCATCCGAGACGGACCACAAGTACAGATAGATGGATGGAATGATGGATGGATGGATGGATGATAGAACAGGATGGGGAGATAGATGACAGATAAAGAGATGGAATGATGGATGGATGGATGATAGAACAGGATGGGTAGATAGATGATAGATATATAGATAGATGGAATGATGGATGGATATATGGATAGATGACAGAACAGGATGGATAGATAGATGACAGATAAAGAGATGGAATGATGGATGGATGGATGGATAGATGACAGAACAGGATGGATAGATAGATGATAGACAGATGGAATGATGGATGGATGGATGGATGACAGAACAGGATGGGTAGATAGATGATAGGCAGATGGAATGATGGATGGGATGATGGGTGGATGGATGGATGGATGACAGAACAGGATGGGTAGATAGATGATAGACAGATAGATGGAATGATGGATGTGATGATGGATGGATGGATAGATGATGGAACAGGATGGATAGATAGATGATAGATAGATGGAATGATGGATGGATGGATGGATGACAGAACAGGAAGGGTAGATAGATGATAGACAGATAGATGGAATGATGGATGTGATGATGGATGGATGGATGGATGATGGAACAGGATGGGTAGATAGATGATAGACAGATGGAATGATGGATGGGATGATGGATGGATGGATGGATGGATAGATGACGGAACAGGATGGGTAGATAGATGATAGATGGAATGATGGATGGAATGATGGATGGATGGATGGATGACAGAACAGGATGGGTAGATAGATGATAGACAGATGGAATGATGGATGGGATGATGGATGGATGGATGGATAGATGATAGATAGATGGAATGATGGATGGGATGATGGATGGATGGATGGATGACGGAACAGGATGGGTAGATAGATGATAGATAGATGGAATGATGGATGGATATATGGATGGATGATAGACTAGGATGGATGGATGATAGATAAATAAATAGATAGAGTCATGGAGCCTGTGCCCTTGAGATGTGTGTGTTTAACTCTATGTGAATAATACCTCTCACTTAAAAGAAGTTCTTTAGAAGAAGGAAACACACATTTATTGGTGATCTGAGGAAAGAGCCTCCCACTTGCCTAGTCCCCTGAGGGGCCTCTTCCTCATCATCCACTCCTTGCTGGAAGTTCTCCCTTCCTTCTCCAGCTGGGAAGACTTTTACTTAGGGCTCTGCTGTCCAGTTCAGCATAAGTCATTCCACGGGCTTCTCCAGCTCTGGGGACCAGGGATCCTTCATCCTGAAAGTAAGCAAGGAGAAAAGGAGTGAGTATTGTAGAGAGTTAGCCACCATCAGAACTTCCCTGGGGGTCCAGTGGCTAAGACCCCCACACTCCCAATGCAGGGGGCCCAGGTTCGATCCCTGGTCAGGGAACTAGAGCCCCCTTGGCTGCAACTAAAGATCCCGAGGGTCACAACTGAGACCCAGTGCAGACACAGAAGTAAACTTTTTAAAGAGCAAGTTCTGTGGTAGACGATGGAGTCGGCCCCTGTATCACGATAGCAGCCTGTGAAAAGAGGTGTTCAGGACTGTTTTCTTTTACCTGACTCCCCGCGGATGTGCCTCTGTGTACACCAGGCTTCAAGCAGGAAAGCCCCCACAATAACCATAATTACGGCGGCTAGAGCTAGTCTGATGTGGTTCCCCGTGGTGTAATCCGAGGTTATGGAAGGCAGGGAAGCTGAAAGAGAGACGTGGATCAGCACGGACCATGCAAGGGCGTCATCTACCCAGAGCAACTCTCATACAGCCGCCCGGTTTTCCTGGCCGGTGGTCAGCTGCACCGACGCTGAAGTTTCAATCATGGGAACAATAAGCACTGCCGTGGTCCCACCTGCCTCCTCTGTTCTTTATATTCCCTCTGCCTTGTCATTTGTCTTTCGCTTATTCGTTACTTTTGCTCATATTTATTTGGCTGTATTACATCTTATTTGCTGGGTGTAGGATCCAGGGAACCAAGTCCAGCCCCCTGGCATTGGGACTGCAGAGTCTTAGCCACTGGGCCACCAGTGAAGTCTCCATTTATTTGTTCTTTATCACATTTCCACTTTCCCGCATTTCCGTTTTCCCTTCTACCTCCATGAATCAGGAATTAAGAGACATGGGCTCAATCCCTGGATCAGGAAGATTCCCCTGGAGAAGAAAATGTCATCCCACTCCAGTATTCATGCCTGGAGAATCCCATGGACAGAGGAGCCTGGCGGGCTGCAGTCCATGGGGTCGCAAAGAGTCAGACACGATTGAAGTGCTTTCACACACACAGCCTTAGGAACAACTCTAAAAACCTAAGTTGCTCCACAAAGCACTGAAATAATTCAGCAGCTTCATCTGCTTCCCCCTCCATCGCACAGACCTTCATGCCGACAGTGAGTCTAGAAAACTGAGCTTAGTAGCCCAGCATCTGGACCTTGGAAGATCTCCGCTTCAGCCAGGAAAGGCTCCAGCCTGGCACTGGTCTTGGTTCCTAAAGAGAAGCCTGTGTTCGTGTCTTTCCCCTACACATCCCAGTCAGTGCCAAGCTCTTCTCTGAACCATCACCAGCAGTGTTCCCTGCAGGCAAAAGCCACCAGGAGACAGAGTAATGACACCACCTCGCTCGGTAAGCCCTCTCCCCATCTTGGGGTTGAGCACACAGACCCTGATTTCTAATCATAAACATTCACAGGGGGACGTCCCTGGTGGTCCAGTGGCTAAGGCTCTGCCCTCCCAATGCCGGGGGCCCGAGTATGATCCCTGATCATGGAACTAGACCCCACATGCTGCCACTGAAGATCCTGTGTGCTGCAGCTAAGTGACGCCAAATAAATAAATAAAAATAAATTTTTAAAAAGAGAGAGAGAGAGAGAAGTTGACAAAGTTGAGAAAAGGAAAGTCCGTAGCAGTCAGTGGAACAAAATTCTGCCAGGAAGCAAAATCATCTCAAATTCAAACAGTAATTGACCTGAGATATGGAAAGATATTGCATCCGTTTCTCTAAATTGAGACATCACCACATTCTGAGAACAACAACAAAAAAAAAAAAACCTTCTCTTGAGAATAAAATCAAGATCACCAGGATAAACCAAACTTTAAGAGATGCGAGAGTGATAGAAAGAATTCTGAGGATGGTGGGTTTGATAGCTTTGAAGAAAAGCAGGGGAAATTGACCAAGAATGCACCACCACCACAACAACAACAAAGGAGTAGAAAGTAGGAAAGGAAAGACATTAAAAAGAGGAGATAGCGTGGACTTCCCTGGTGGTGCAGGGGTTAGAAACCCACCCTGCAGTGCAGGGGACGCAGGTTCGATCCCCCGTCTGGGAGGATCCCACATTCCGTGGAGCCACTCAGCCCATGCTCCACAATTACTGAACCGGAGCCCCCAGAGCCTGTGCCCCCCAAGGAGAGAAGCCACTTCAGTGAGAAGGCTGCACACTGCCGCAAAGCCCAGCCTGGGCAGCTAGAGAAAGCCCAGGGGCAGCAACGAAGACCCAGTGCGGCCAAAAGTGAGTAAATGAATCGACTTAAAAAACAGAAGTGCAAGTGGAGTAGAAATGAGAGCCAAAGGATAAGTCACTCACTCACTGCAGTTGAAAAGAAGCCCTCAAATCCCGCAGAACCTTACCCGCCACCTGGATCTCCAGGCGAGGACTAGCCTGTGAAGCCAGGAAGGGGGCCCTGGCCTGGTAGTACACGCAGCTGTAGTTCCCGCTGTCCCCGGCGCTCACGTTCAGAAGGGAGAAGTCGGTCTCCCGCCCGGCCCGACGGCCGGACCTGCACCGGCGCTGCGCTTCCTGCCTTGAGCAGGGCGAACATGACCGGCCCCAGCTCCGTGGCCGGCCTCTGGCACTGCAGGGTCACCTCTTGTCCCTCGGTCACTGCGCCGCTTCGGTGGGCTTGGAGGGAAGGTTTACGGAGATACCCTGTGAGAGAAGGGGGACTCTGAGGTCACGGAGAGGGGAGCCTTGGGTGCCCCTGCTTGCCCTGTTCTCCTGGCAGGGGCTTCTTGTGGGACGTGCGAATGACCTCTTGCTCTTTCTGCCTGACTCCAACAAGGAGGTTTTTCCCTCCTAGGAGCCCTGGATCAAACCAAGGCATCACCTCTGTCCCTGTCTCTCTCCATCTCCCCTCCCTCTCCGCCTCTTCGTCGGTCCCTCCCTCGGCCCCTGGCCCCGGGGGCCATCTCTCCTTCCCAGGCGCCCCCTCACCCGTCACCAGCAGTAGCAGGGCGTCACTGGGCCCTGAGCTCACGTGGGGGTTCCCCCTCCTGTGGTATTCGCAGGTGTACTCTCCCGCGTGGCTGGACTTTACATCGGAGAGATGGAATTCAGCCTGGCCCTCTGTGGAGTCGGGTGACTGGACCATCTCCCAGACTCTCCCCGCCTTCCTGAGAGCGAAGCTTACGTCCCTGGTGGGAGTCCCGCATCGCAGGGTCACAGAGCTCCCGGTGGGAACCACCGAGCTGGGCCAGGCCCTGAGGGAGGGCTTGGGAAGCGCCTCTGGAAGGAAGCGGGTCTCAGGGCTGGTCTCAGGAAGCCCACGGAGGGGAGGGAAAAGCGGGGGTCCCTGGGAGGGAGGACCAGGAGGGGCCATGGAGAACCACTCACCAGCTCTTCCTCCGTCTGCTTGGCCGACACACAGCCCTGCAGGGAATGAGACACAGACACCAGCCTGGAGCCCACGTGGTCACCTCCTGGCCCCCAGGGGCCGTCCTGGGGCTCCTGCCCATGGGAGTGCGCAAGTCCCCACGCTGGACCCTGGGCCCTGCTCTGCTCCCAGCTCTTCCACCCCGACCCTCAGGGCTTCTCCAGGGCTGCGCTCACGTCCCAAGACCCCAGGACCTTTCTCGGCTCCGCAAAATTCCCCCGAGCCTCTTACCCTCTCCTTCTACCTGAGCCACGATTAGTTTGACACGTCTTTCTTTCTCTCTCTCTCTCTCTCTGTTTGGCTGTGCTGCTTGTGGGCTCCTAGTTCCCACAGACATAGCAAGCAAACTTATGGTTACCAAAGGTGAAACAGAAGGGAGGGATAAATTATGAGCTTGGGATGAACAGGGTCACACCACTGTACATAAAATAAGCAACAAGGACCTACTGAATAGCACACGGAACGGTTTTCAATATCTTGCAATAACCAGTAAGGGAAAAGAATCTGAAAAGTGTGTATGTATACACACACGTACTACCGTTAATGCCTGGACGTGGTAGATACAGGTTTTCCTGAGTGCTAACATCTCTTTCGGAGAAGGAAATGGCAACCCACTCCAGTGTTCTTTCCTGGAGAAACCCAGGGACAGCGGAGCCTGGTGGGCTGCCGTCTGTGGGGTTGCACAGAGTCGGACACGATTGAAGCGACTTAGCAGCAGCAGCAGCAGTATCTCTTTAAAGCTAATATCAAGCCTGTTTTCTAACATTATTAAAAGAGAGAGAGAGATCTAACTCAACGAATGTTGGTTAGGTCTGTGTGGCTAAGAGATTTCCTCTTTTTACCCCTATGTGGACTAAACAGCTCTGTGTCTTGCAATGAAAGAGGGAAGTTACCAAGCCTTTGAGCTAAAATTGCATGAGTCAATCAAAAATATTATGTTTCATGTTTTGAAAAAAGCAGAAAAGTAAATACCCAAAAGGTGAGAAGACCCAAATGTCCATCAAAAGATCAATGGATTGCAAAAATGAGGTGCATACACATAATGGAATACTATTCAGGCATGAAAATGAATGAAGTTCTGATACACGCTACAGCACGGATGGACCTGGAAAACGTTAGGCTAAGTGAAACTTGCCAGACACACTTAAAAACAAATACGGCTATGACTCCACTTAAATACCTAAAACAGGCAAATTCGTGGAGGCAGAAAGTACAGTAGAAGTCCCCAGGGGCTGAGGAGAAAGAGGAAACAGGTTATTGGTTAACAAGTACAGAGGGTATGTTGGAGATGATGAAAAAGTGTGGGCTGATGCTTTGCACAACACTGTGAATGCCCAGAATACCTCTGAAATGCATACTTGCAAATGGTTGAAAGGAGAAGGTTTTAAAAGTTCAAAGGTTGAAAGATCTCTGGAAGCAGTTGTTAATGGAATCAATGTCCAACCAGGTCAGAGGGGACCGAATGATAAAAGGAATAATAAACATTGAATTCTCTCTCAGTCCAGTGGTTAAGAGTCCAAACTTCCACTGCAGGGAGCACCAGGTCGATCCCTGGTTGGGGACCTGAGATGCCATATGCTGCCCTGCATGGCCGGAAAAAGAAAAGGAATAAAACACATAAAATGGTAGTGCTTGGATTTTCCTGGCGATCCAGTGGTTAAGAATCCTTCTGCCAGCACTGCTTACAATAGCTAGGACATGGAAGCAACCTAGATGGCCATCAGCAGACGGATAAGAAAGCTGTGGTACATGTGAAGTGAAGTGAAGTGAAGTGAAGTCGCTCAGTCGTGTCCGACTCTTTGCGACCCCATGGACTGTAGCCTACCAGGCTCCTCCCTCCATGGGATTCTCCAGGGAAGAGTACTGGAGTGGGGTGCAATTTCCTTCTCCAGGGGATCTTCCTCACCCAGGGATCGAACAACACAATGATATATTACTCAGCTATTAAAAAGAATGCATTTGAATCAGTTCTAATGAGGTGGATGAAACTGGAGCCGATTATACAGGGCGAAGTAAGTCAGAAAGAAAAACAGCAGTACAGTATATTAACACATATGTATGGAATTTAGAAAGATGGTAACGATGACCCTGTATGTGAGACAGCAAAAGAGACACAGATGTAAAGAACAGACTTTTGGGCTCTGTGGGAGAGGGCGAGGGTGGCATGATTTGAGAGAATAGCATTGAAACATGTATATTACCGTATGTGAAACAGATCGCCAGCCCAAGTTCAATGCATAAGAAGGGGTGCTCAGGGCTCGTGCACTGGGATGACCCTGAGGGATGGGGGTTCAGGATGGGGGACACATGTACACCCATGGCTGATTCATGTCAACGTGTGGCAAAAACCACCACAATACTGTAATTAGCCTCCAGTTAAAATAAATGAATTAATTTTTTTTAAAAAAAGAATCCTCCTGCCAGTGCAGGGGACATGGGTTAGATCCCTGGTCCGAGAAGATCCCACATGCTGCAGGGCGACTAAGCTCGTGGGCCGTGACTACTGAGCCCGCCCTCCTCAACAAGAAGCTACTGCGATGAGACACAGCTAGAGAGTAGCCCCCACTCGCTGCGACTAGAGGAAGCCTACATGCAGCAACGCGGACCCAACACAGACCAAACTTTAAAAATCAATTGGTTAAAAAATTAGCACTTCTTGAGCATGTGCTATGCTGTGTTGATGGCTCAGCCGTGTCCAGCTCTTTGTGACCCCAGGAACTGTAGCCTGCCCAAGAACGTCATGCATACTTGACCCTAATTGTGAAGGTAACCGTGAACAATGAGGAAACTTTCAGATGTTGGCGTGGTTTTCCCAAAGTTCCCGCAGATGGCGAGCGTGCAGGAGCTGTGTCTTTCCCTCTGAAAGCACAGCTAAGACGTGTCTCTGAAACAGCCTCTGGCGCGAGGAACACGAGCAGCCGTCTGGGGATCAGAAAGATATGGCAACAGGAGAAGTGAAGGGCGCTCAAGTGTCAGTCGCTCAGCCGTGCACGACTCTGTGACCCCGTGGACTGCAGCCCACCAGGCTCCTCTGTCCGTGGCATTCTCCAGGCAAGAGTACTGGAGTGGGTTGGCATGATAGCCGAAAGCCAAGTGCAAAGGCCCCCTTGGAGGCGAGTTATCCTCTCCAGATTTGCTGTGAATAGAGAGCCTTGTTGGTGTCTGGAAATACTCGTGTGTCACCTCTTAGCTTTATAGCTGGAGGGCAGGGGACATTCTGAACCATGTATCGTTTCCCTCCGTGGGCATTTTCCAACCCGCAAGTCCCGTCAGGCACGCCCAGGGTGCTTCCATACCAAAGACCACGTGGGTATGTTCCTCTTAACTGAACATTGTGCCTGAGTGGAATCATTTGGGGAGCTAGACTCTTCTGGGTTTAATTTGGCTTCCTCACATACCACCTGTGCAATCTGAAGCAAGCCCCTTGGTTCTGCAAACTCACGTCTGAGTCCTAAGCTGTCGATGCGGACCTGATCTTCTCTTGCAGGGTTTTGCTTGGCTTGGCTGGTTGGTTGCTTGTTGGGGAAGGATCAGAGAGGTGCCTCCCAAATGTGGGATATGGTCCACTGGTGTTACGTGTGATGATTTTAGGTGGAAGCAAGGATGGTTAAAGCGTTGCATGACAAGGGATAGTTAGGGAGTTTGGGATGGACGTACGCACACTGCTGCATTTAACTGGATAACCAGCAAGGACGTACTATAGTCACAGGGAACTCTGCTCAGTGGTGTGCAGCAGCCTGGATGGGAGGGGAGTTTGGGGGATAAGGGGTACCTGTATGTGTAGGGCTGAGTCCCTCCGCTGTTCACCTGAAACTATCTCAACACTGTTCATCGGCCGTACATGCTCACTCGCTCCATGGTGTCTGACTCTTTGTGACCCCACGGACTGTATGTAGCCCACCAAGCTCCTCCCTCCATGAGATTAACCCGGCAAGAATACTGGAGTGGGTTGCCATTTCCTTCTCCAGGGGAATCTTCCCAACCCAGGGATCAAACATGTATCTCCTGAGGTTCCTGCATTGGCAGGCGGATTCTTTACCACTGAGCCGTTTGGGAAGCTGTGTTAATTGGCTATACCCCAAATCAAAATAAAAAGATTCTTTAAAAAATAGTAAAAAAAAAGAAAAGAATTCCTGCATGACAGCATGCTGTAAGCATTCTCATATTGCCTTTGATGATGTCAACAAGACGTCTATTTGAAACTAGCCTCCAACGTATCTCGGTCATGGTTGATTGCCTTTCTAATAAAGAAACCGTGTATTTCAGGGTCAGAAACTTGACATGGAACACAGCATCTTCTCACATTTACTATCTTGCTGCATTTTTTTATAGTTACCTTCTATGTGACACGGGACTTTTATTCACGGTATTGATATAGAGGCTCTAACATATTTTTATGTTAGCAAAACTGTGAGTCAGTCTTAAGAAAACGCAAAGCCAGAAAAAAAGAAAAAGCAGAAAGCCTATAACGTCCAGGCATTCAGCAAACATGCCAAACAAAGCTGGGACAAGAGCAAGCGCCGTTTGTTAAGCCCTGGTTTAGGGGGAACGTGTGTATTGTATTGCACTCCGATTTCCGACATGATATGCACTCAGTAACTAAAGCTGATGTCATTTCTCTCTCCAAGCCCCATGTAAACTGCCCACCAGTTAGCTTATTTCTGTGTTCTGCATGTTCGGCCCTGTGAGACTTACTGAAGCAGAGGAGGAGAAGTAGTTTGGAGAGCATCGTAGCATGTCAGCTGGGCCAGGGATCCTTCTTCTGTTTCGCAGCCACAGAAAGGGGAAAAGCTGGAATGATCGGCGCCTCACTGCCCCCCTACTCCAGAGTGAGGGCTCACCGCCCCCCTGCTCCAGAGTGAGGGCAGGAACAGTCTTCTTGGGCAGTGCGGTTTCCTCTTCCCACACCTTCCGGAAACGTGTTGAGGATGCCGATTGCAACATGTTTCTTGCACAAGAACTTGGCTCACAGGAAATCCTCACCTGTCTCGGGCAAATTTCAGGCTTCAGATAGGTAGGCGTCCAGATGCCTTAGGCATGAGCCTGAAGGATTCCTGAAGAGGTGAAGGCGCTTCGCCATTGAGGATATTGGAAATCCCGGGCAAGCATCAGTTGGTTGGTAGACATGCCCACTGGCTAAGAACTAAGGGCTGTTGTCAAATTATTTCACAGACTGTGACGATGAGAATTCAGTTGACAAAATAGACTCCTAGAACCTCACCGGCGGTCCAGTGGTTAGGACTCATTCTCACTGCTGGCGTCCTCAACAGGCTGTTTTGGTTAGCCTAAAGTGTAAATTAAATCATGTATAGGCCAGAATGACTTCCCCATACCTCAATATGTGAACATTTCTTCCATCCTTTCCCCCTTTTAATTGTGGCTCCTTTCGTAGGAATCATTGATGATCAATATATTTTCCCAACATTGCCAGCGAGGCTCTTTTTTCTGCCTGCTCTGGGCCCAGCCACCTCCTTCGATGCTAGGCCTCCTTTTTGTTTATATATTGCCTAGTTGTCCACGTTGGGGGAAATTCATAAGCTATCATGAACAGGCTCAGAGGTATGCTAACAGAGAAATGTTTTATAGGCCGTTCATTTTATCGTCTATACCCAGTGGTCACACAAACACTGTACCTGTGCTTTAAGCAGTAAACTTTAAGCCAGCGGCGTTACACGTCATGATAGTTATACCCTGTGACAGCTTTATGGGGCAGTTTTTCCATCCTGAACACTGGGGTCAGAAGTATTAGAAACAAAACAATTACTTCCCATCGGCAGTCTCTGTTATCAAAATCAGATCAATATTCTAGGAGAACTCTGCTTTCTTAACAGAGACAAAAAAACGAAACAAGTTCAGCCTTGCATCAGTTTACTGTTAACAAGGACATTCATAAACCTAATTAAATTCAGTCTAATCTTAATCCTGACAACATACAAAATTCTCTCCTCAAAGTTCCTTTTTCCTAAGTCTTTGATCGTTTTCTGGATCCAAACAACTTTGTTCTGCATTTTCTCATCCAGAAACAAACAGCTGTAGGACAAAATAATAATCGTCTTTTTCCACCAAAAATACCTCTGTTCTTTATCCTTTCTCTTCGCCAACAACACATGTTCTATTTGTTTTACACACAGAAATGTTTCCCTTACCATTTTTACATGTCACAACTTTTAACCCTTGGAACCTTAACAAAACCAAGTGATTGAAATGATACACTAGCATTTTCTGATTGCAGACCTAAGGCTATATTTCATACATCTAAAAGTATATATTTTTCACAGCATAATTTTTCTTTAATAGTACATCATGCATGTTTAATAAACCCAAACATCTTTCGTTTCCCTCTTGGTCTTATGAGAAGACAAAGTAGGTAAATTTAGATTTGTTTGATTTGTAAGCACTTTTATTTTTTAAGGTCAGTTAAATAGAGCCCCTTTACAAATTAACCTCAGCAATCTTATCTAATGGCAAAAACATATTGAGACATACAAACCTCCAGAGAAACAGAGATCTCTTTGCTTCATCTTTTTACATTTATTGAATTAGACATTGCAATTAAACTTATCAATGTAGGACTAATAGAATAGTCAAATTTACATTCTCGGCTTTAAAAGGCTTCTATCTTTTCTTTTTCCTTGACTTGAAGTTTTATATTTAACCCAAGGCTGAAGATCCAGGCAAAGTGGACTGTGTTTGTATTTCAAGGACACGATAAGCATTAACTTCAAATTTTCTCCTAGGCATATTTTTGTTTTCCCAGGGTCTGATAAAAGAATTTTATCAAACTAGATTTTTGTAACTACATATGCAAAAAGAACTGGGTTTTTTGGAATTTCAAGAGTTTCATCTTAAGCAATCTTCTCTGAAGAATACTGCTGCCATACATTGTCCAAGAAAATCATATTTTTGGTCATAATCTCACAGCTAAAATTTTTCTTAATGAATTGAATCTGAATTTCCCATTTTACATAAGGCAACAAGAGTACCAACCACACAAATGGAATACACACTCACACACCAAACGACAGATCAGTCATAAACTCTCTCCGAGGGTGACCTGTGGAGTCCCAAACAAACACGTCCCCAAAACAGTCCCCAAAACAGTCCTCAATGTAGATGTCAGAGCCAACTGGCAAAACGCCCAAATGACACTCAGCACTAACAAACGGCCCTCAACAGCAGACAGGTGTCAACCAACTGGCAAGAGTGCCCAGAATTGTGGCAGCTCATGTCCTGGGTAGAGGCTGGCCATCATGTAGTTAACTTCTCCACCTGGAGTTTCAGTATCTTTAAGACAGCTCACAGAATATGGCTCAGAATAATATCTGCAGCCCTTGAGAAGGAACTAAGTGTCCTCGACTATGCTTAATGCTGCTAAGTCGCGTCAGTCGTGTCCGACTCTGTGCAACCCCATAGACAGCAGCCCACTAGGGTTACCCCCGTCCCTGGGATTCTCCAGGCAAGAACACTGGAGTGGGTTGCCATTTTCCTCTCCAATGCATGAAAGTGAAAAGTGAAAGTGAAGTCGCTCAGTGGTGTCCGACTCTTAGTGACCCCATGGACTGCAGCCCACCAGGCTCCTCCATCCATGAGATTCTCCAGGCAAGAGCACTGGAGTGGGGTGCCACTGCCTTCTCCGTCGCTTAATGACTACATTGTTATTATTTGGTCTCCTTTTGACTGTTTTCCTTTGTTTTCACATGTTCTCATTTCTCTGATTAAACTTACTCTTTGACTAACTTTTCCACAGACAAAAAGCAGGCAGAGGACGTGCGGGCAGGGCAATGACCATACCTTCTTGGGTCAATCCTTCACGTGTTGGGGACAAGTTATTGCTTTAATTTGGCAGTCCCCAGCGTTTCTGGCACCAGGGACCAATTTCGTGGAAGATCATTTTTCCGCAGCCCGAGGGGGGAAGATGGTTTCAGGGTGATTCAAGTGCCTTACGTTTACTGTGCACTTTATTTCTATTAATATTACATCAGCTCCACCTCAGATCACCAGGCATGAGATCCCACAGGGCAGGCACCCCTGCTTTAATTCTCTCTAGAATTGACATGGAAGATGTTTTTAGTTTCTCCTTTCACAGGTGCAATCTCAGAAGGATCTGTAGGTTGTTCAAAGCTATCCACCCAGTGAGTGGCGGGGCTGTGGCTGTCCAAAATCAAAAACAAACAAACAAACAAACAAAAAAAGGAAGTCATCCTCTTCTCTATAAAGTAGGAAGAGAGAAAGGAGAAGTTGGGAATTTTAATAAAAACAGAAGAGGATGTGTTCCACCAAAATTAGGCATAAATCAAGAACACATGCGTGAGTGGCTAAGACTTGCTTAGCAACGGAAAATGTGTGTCTAAGCAGGAGAAAGGCATCAGATTGCCAGATAAAATGAGAATTAAATTAATAAACTCGGGAGAAACTATGGGAGTAGCCAGGGCTTCCCAAAGGTAGATTTTAGGATCCAGGTCAAAGGTCTACTGTGCCCAAGGCTGTTGCCTGAGCAACCGACCCTGCCTCTTACTGATGAGGAGGGTTCTGAGAAATAGCTGTGAGCACCGGAATCTGTAATCAGAGAAGAAATTCCGCAGAACTCTGGAAGAGGTTTGCTTGGCCACCAAGAGTGATGTCATGAGAATGATGGTGACTCGTTTAAAAGGTGAGCTGGAGGGACTTCCCTGGTGGTCCAGTGGCTAAGACTCCATACTCCCGACGCAGGGGGCTCAGGTTCCATCCCTGGTCAGGGAACTAGATCCCACATGCCACAACCAAGACCCATAGCAGGGAAATTATATATATAATTAAAAAAATAAAAGGTGAGTTGGAGCATGAAGAAGGGAACAACAGCAATCACAACGAATTTCGTGTGGTCTGTGAGTCTGAGAGAAGCAACTCTTATACAGGAGCTGACATTTATTGAGCATTGTCCAAGGTAATCCTAATGAAGTATTTCCAAGGCTTCCGTTTCACCGCCAGGGCAGCGGAGGCTGGGAAGTGTCGCTTTCCTAATACCCCACAAGGAGAGAGTAGCGGCACTGGGATTCGGTCTCAGGTCTTACTGGTTAGGAAGGCTTAACCACCGATAGTGCCTTCTACTGATCTGGGGTCCCGGGCGCGGTGCAAGGACATCATTACTCGCGAAGCTGGGCTGTGGGGCTGCCGGCAGGGCCGGTCCAACCACGGGACCCCAGCGTCTCCTCCTTCCCCTCTGGGAAGTCTTCTCTGCCCTCCCGGGCTCAGGCCCAGACGTGGCCAGAGGCGCGATTCTGGCTGTGCCGGTCGAAAACGACCAGCGCGCCCAGCGAGATGAGAACCAGGCCCGCCAGCCCCAGGCGGAGGACGTTGCCCTGGGTGTAGTCCGAGGCGCCCGAGCCTGCGGGGCCAGCAAGGGAGAGAGGCGGTCAGCGTCCCCGCCAGACCTGTATCTCCGCCCGTCCTCTGGGCCTCTAACCTCCAGAGCGGAGCTGAGAACGCACCTCCCAGTCTCAACACTGCAGGAGCTGCGCGGCAGCAGGGCTTCGACCCCCGGTCTAAGGAGGAGGGGCGGGGCCGGGACCCCCGGGTCTAAGGGGGAGGGGCTGGGGGCCCGGACCCCCGGGTCTAAGGAGGAGGGGCTGGGGGCCCGGACCCCCGGGTCTAAGGAGGAGGGGCGGGGCCCGGGTCTAAGGAGGAGGGGCGGGGCCCGGGTCTAAGGAGGAGGGGCGGGGCCGGGACCCCCGGGTCTAAGGGGGAGGGGCTGGGGGCCCGGACCCCCGGGTCTAAGGAGGAGGGGCTGGGGGCCCGGACCCCCGGGTCTAAGGAGGAGGGGCGGGGCCCGGGTCTAAGGAGGAGGGGCGGGGCCCGGGTCTAAGGAGGAGGGGCGGGGCCGGGACCCCCGGGTCTAAGGGGGAGGGGCTGGGGGCCCGGACCCCCGGGTCTAAGGAGGAGGGGCGGGGCCGGGACCCCCGGGTCTAAGGGAGGAGGGGCGGGGCCGGGACCCCCGGGTCTAAGGAGGAGGGGCGGGGCCGGGACCCCCGGGTCTAAGGAGGAGGGGCGGGGCCCGGACCCCCGGGTCTAAGGAGGAGGGGCGGGGCCGGGACCCCCGGGTCTAAGGGGGAGGGGCGGGGCCGGGACCCCCGGGTCTAAGGGAGGAGGGGCGGGGCCGGGACCCCCGGGTCTAAGGAGGAGGGGCGGGGCCCGGGTCTAAGGGAGGAGGGGCGGGGCCCGGACCCCCGGGTCTAAGGGAGGAGGGGCGGGGCCGGGACCCCCGGGTCTAAGGAGGAGGGGCGGGGCCCGGGTCTAAGGAGGAGGGGCGGGGCCCGGACCCCCGGGTCTAAGGAGGAGGGGCGGGGCCCGGACCCCCGGGTCTAAGGGGGAGGGGCGGGGCCGGGACCCCCGGGTCTAAGGGGGAGGGGCGGGGCCGGGACCCCCGGGTCTAAGGGAGGAGGGGCGGGGCCGGGACCCCCGGGTCTAAGGGAGGAGGGGCGGGGCCGGGACCCCCGGGTCTAAGGGGGAGGGGCGGGGCCGGGACCCCCGGGTCTAAGGGAGGAGGGGCGGGGCCCGGACCCCCGGGTCTAAGGGAGGAGGGGCGGGGCCCGGACCCCCGGGTCTAAGGAGGAGGGGCGGGGGGCCCGGACCCCCGGGTCTGAGGGGGAAGGAGGGGCGGGGGGCCTGCACCCCCGGGTCTGAGCGGGGAGGAGGGGCCGGGGGGCCTGGACCCCCGGGTCTGAGCGGGGAGGAGGGGCCGGGGGGCCTGGACCCCCGGGTCTGAGCGGGGAGGGGCGGGGGGCCTGGACCCCCGGGTCTGAGCGGGGAGGAGGGGCCGGGGGGCCTGGACCCCTGGGTCTGAGCGGGGAGGGTCCGGAGGCCTGGACCCCAGGGACTGTTGGGGGAAAGGCGGGGGACCTGCACTCCCGGGTCTGGGGGAGCAGGTGTGCGGTCTGGACCCCCGGGTCTGGGGGCGGAGGGCCGGCCGCTCACCGTCCGCGCGGACCACCAGCGGCTCGCTGCGCGCCGACAGCACGTAGGGGGCGGAGGGCGTGTGGTAGTAGCAGGTGTAGGTGCCCGGCGCGCGGGCGCCGAGCAGCGGGAAGTCGGCCCAGGGCTGCTCCGAGTCCCGGTACTGCAGCGGGGCCGCCTCGCCCTCGCGGTACAGCGCGAAGCTCATGCCCCGCAGGCGGCCGGCGCAGCGCAGGCTCACGTTGGCCCCGGGCGCCACCACCGGCGCGGGCAGCGCCACCAGCGACGGGCGCGGCAGCTCGTCTGCGGGACGAGGAGGTGGGAGGGTCGGGGTCCGCTTCTCCCGGCCTCATCCCTCCCCTCCCCTCCCCCTCTCCTCTCCTCCCCTCCCCCCACGCCAGACTCATTCTCTCCCCCCTCCTCTCCCCTCCCCTCCCTCTTCCCTTCCTCTCACCCCTCCCCCACACCCACCCCCGCCCCATTCTCTCCCCTCCCCTCCCCCTTCCTCCATTCTCTCCCCTCCCCTTCCCTCTCCCCTTCCCTTTCCCAATTCTCTCCCCTGCCCTCCCTCCTCCCCTCTCCCCCACCCCACCCCATTCTCTCCCCTCCCCTCCTCCTCCCCCATTCTCTCCCCTCCCCCCCACCCCTCCTTCCTCTTTCCACTCTTCCCCCCCCACCCCACCCCGCCCCGCTCTCCCTGTCTCCCTGCCCATCTCTCTCCTCCACTCCCGGCCAGTGTCTGCAGGCCTCTCACCTCCGGTCTCCCTCAGCTCCTCCGTGTCCGGCCCCTGTCTCTCCCAGCCCCTGTGTGTCTGCCTCCCTCTCCCTCCCACTCTCTCCCTCTGTCCCTGTGCTCACTAAAATGCTCCGTTTTTAACCCTCCGGTCGTGCGTGTTTCACTCCCGCGTGGGGCTCAGAGGCTGTCTCTCCCCCAGGGTTTCTCCGTTTCTTAGGGGCTCTTACTTCCCCCATCAAGGATTGAACCTGCACCCTTGGCAGTCAATGTTTGGAAACCTAACCACTGGACCCCGGGAGATTCCCGTTAGCGACATTTTCGGATAAATCTGGATGATTCTTTGGGGGTGGGTGTTGGGGGGGTGGACTGCCCTGTACACAGGGTGCTATAACATCTCTGGCCTCTAACCCCTGTGACGCCGGCAGCACACCCTTCCCCGGTCAGGACAAGCAGAAATGTCTCCAGACACTGCCAGACTCGGCGGGCGGGGTCGGGGGAGGCATAAGAACCCCGCCTGAGAGTGCTCTCTCTGCGTCTCTCTGTGTAACTCTCGGTGTGTGGCATTGTGCGAGCTCCTCTCCATACATAGGTGGATCCCTCCTTGCCCCTCCATCCCTCCTGTGTCCCTTCTCCACACCCCGCTTCCCCCAGGACCTCACCTGTCACCAGCAGTTCCAGGGCATCACTGGGGTGGGACCAGACATTTGGCTCCCAGCCTCGCCTCCAGTAGCAGCAGTGGTAACTGCCACCCTGGGCTGGGGTCACCTCCTCCAGGAAGAACTCCTCCAGTTCCGCAGATGCATCCCGGTAAATCACATCAGTGAGCTCTGCAGACCTGAAGAGTGCAAACCTCCAGGCGGGCTGGGGTGCCTGGCACCTCAAGGTGACATTGACCCCGGGGGTCACAACTGCAGCGGGCTGAGCACCCAGCCACGGCCTGGGGTTGGAGGCTGGGGAGACTGAGTAAGCGTGGCTGACTGGGTCCTCGGACTTCTTGGGAGCCCAAGGAGATGAGCGGGCAGCTGGAGGAGGAGAAGCTCCTTGAGAATCAGTGCCTCTTTCTCAGCCTCAGATCCCTGCTCCTAAAGTAGGGGAGACACTGGACCCCAACCAAGGCTTTCAAAACTGGCTGCACGTCAGAGAAGCGAGGCAGCGACTCCTGTTTTAAACATCACTTCAAGGGATTGGATCCCAGAAATCTGCGAACTCAAATTGTCCTCCACTTGTAACATGTTTGACATATTTCAACAGTCGCCCAAACTTGCCATCTATCTGAGGGGAAAAAATTGTTGGATCCCTACCTCACACACCATTCCCCCAAGCAAATTCCAGATTAATGTAAAGAATTATGTGAGTTTTTTAAAAAGCTATAAAAGTATCAGAAGAAAATATAGGAAAATGTATTATCTTTGGGGTTGAGAAGGCTGTCTGAAAATGTAAAATGAAAAATTCAGAAGGGAAAACTGTTCATTAATTTGGCCGTTTTAACCTTTTAAAGCTGTATATGAGAAAAGACATGTAAATGAAGCTAGTAAAAGACATGTAAATGACGATAAGTGACAGGACTGTCAGAAATGGCTTATTCATAAATCTCATAGATTAAGAGTGTAGGAGGGACTTTCCTGGTGGTCCAGTGGTTAAGACTTTCCCTTCCAACACAGGGGGTGTGGATTCCATCACTGGTGGAGGAGTTAAATCCCACATGGCTCGTGGCCAAAAAAAAAAAACAAACCATAAAGCAGAAGCAATATTGTAACAAATTCAATAAAGACTTTAAAAAAAAGGTCCACATTAAAAAAAAAAGTGTAAAAAGAAATCTTAGAGCCAATTCAACTGAAATTCGGGCAAAACATGAACAGGCAATTCATGGAGGAGGAAGTCCAGCTGACCGAAACACATCTAGCAGTTGCGATGTGAAAGTCACTCCACGATGATACTATTTTTAAAAAGTTAAAACAATACTAAGACATTTTTGCCTCTTGGGTTGTCAAAAATGTAAATACTGGTTAACATTGTGTTTGGGAGAATATATAGTAAAACAGGTGCTTAGGTGCACTCAACCGCACCTTTTGAGACAGCAGGTTGTCAGTTTCTACAAGATACACAAAAGATATAACCAACCACTCAGTAAGTCCAACCTAGAAAAACGCAGTTACAGGAACATGGAAACTTCACACTGCAATGCGCACCGCAGCGATGAATGCGCGGGTAAACGCTGGGAGCAACCTAAATATACAGAGGAGAACCAACCAAACTAGAACCCCGCCCTCCGATGGTGAATGCTAGGCAGCAATTTTTAAACAGAGAGAAAAAAAGTAGAACCATCTACAATGACGTGGAAATGTCTGCAACAGCAGTTACAAAGTGAAAAATGTAAGGTGTCGAACACCTGACACAAAATACCAGTTTTGCTTTGGGGGAAGAAAAAGAAGAAGCACAAAAATACATGCGTGTGTTTGAATGCATGGAAAGCTTTTTATACGCGTTCAGAGATTATACAAGGAAGATGAGGGAAGGGAAGACAGCCATTGCTATACGTCCTTTAATAGTAACTAATGGGGGTTTTGGGGCTCGCTTTGCGGCTTGTGGAAACTTACCCCACCAGGGAACGAACCCATCCGTGCTCCCTGTAGTGGAAGCACAGAGTCTCAACCACGGGACCACCAGGGAAGTCTGATGATAATTAATTCTTAAAATCATGAATATATGTTAGCTTTAGCATTTAAAACTTAAAAAAATTGCTAACTAAGGTATTAATGGTTTTCCAGGCGACCCTTATTTGGAGTGTAGTTGGGGGGAAATTCAGAGGAAGAAGAGATCTCCCGCATCAGAAACCCTGGAAAGAAACCGAGTCATGTCACGGTGGAGAACCACACTTTCCAAATGGGGAAATAATGGGTTTTGCCAGCGATCCTGTTTCCTGAGCCCTGCACTTCACCAAGCTCTGAGCCAAGAGTTCTACGCATGTGATTTTGTTAAATCCTCACAACAGCCCATTTTACAGAGTAGAAAATTTGAGTCTGTTCAAGGTCATAAATGAATGGGATGGTGAAACCGGGGTTCCCGTTTAGGTCTCATTCACACCAATGTGCATGACCTTCCCTACTTCTCTACACTGGTCACTAAAGTGAATACGGGGACTTCCCTGGTGGCACAGTGGGTAAGAATCTGCCTGCCAGTGCAGGGGACATCGGTTCGACCCCTGGTTTGGAAAGATCTCACATGCGATGAGGCAACCAAGCCTGTGTGCTGCAACTACCAAGCCCGCGCACCTAGAGCCTGTGCTGGGCAACGAGAAGCCACGGCAGCGAGACGCCTGTGGCCACAATTAGAGAAAACAGCGCGCAGCAACCGCGATCCAGCGCGCAACCGCGATCCAGCGCGGCAAAAAGGAAACAAAGTGAGTGAGAGAGGGCGGAGGGAAAGAAAGAGGAGAGGGGAGGGAAGTAAGGAAATCTGGGGGGAGGGTGGGCACCAAAAGAAAGGCTGAGCAGTTGGAAATGGGATGTCAGGAACACGTGGGGGAATGGGTGGCGGGGGGAGTGTTACTCACCAGCTGGAGTGCTGTCTGCGTGACACACCAGCCCTACAGAGGGTTAGGGGGAGGGGGCTTGGTCTTGTCAGAGCCTTCAGCTGCTCCCAGCCCCACTTCACTGCGCGCCCAGGAATCTAAGTCCCCGGGCTCTCTTTCCTCTGAGAAACAGGAATCTTGCCCAAACTTCCTCTTCTCTCATCAGCCATAAATTCAGACTTCCAATCCCCACTTATTTCAGAGACCAAAAGTCTGGACAGGCAATTCCCTGGGGATCCAGTGGTTACAGCTAAGCGCTCTCCCTGCCAATGGCTGGGGTTCGATCCCCGGTTTGGGGAACTAAACTCCCACAAGCCGCGCCACACAGCCAGAAAAATGAAAAAAAGCCTAGACCCAAATCCCTCTTTCCTCTACACCCAAGAATTTAGGTGCTTGGGCTCCCCTTTTTTTCAGGAGACAATTGTCTGAGTGCACAGTTCTCCTCTTGGGTTTGGGGGTCTGCGCCCCCGGTTTCCTCCTTTCCCAGGGACCCAGGTGTCTCAGCTGCCGTCTTTCTGTTACATCAAGGTTTAGGACTGGACAGTCCCTGTTCCCAGGAATTCAGGCCCCTAGCCTTCTCTTGCTCCAAGATCTAGAGCATCCTGCTCCCTAACTTCCTCCTCTCCCAGGAACCCAGGAATCTGGGACCCGTGTGTCCTCTTACCTTAGGATTCAGGGGTCGGAGCCCCAGTCCTGTTATTCTAACCTAGAATCCCCCTGAACCCTCAGCTAATGCTGCACCTGCCCTCAGGGAGACCCCAGCCCAGCCTGGGACCCAGGGGGAAGGGGGCAGGTGTCTCACAGAGAGTCAGCAGCTGCAGGCTCAGCATCTCCGCCATAATGGGCAGTTGTCGGTTGGAGCGGGAAGAGCAGCCCCGGCTCACCGTGCCCGGTCCCCTGCCGGGAAATGAGGCAACTTCAGAAAATCAGAGCCGTGCTCAGGGAAGGGAGGAGGAGCGAGGTGAGGGCCCCTGGGTAATTGTGTCATAGCCTTATAGTGCTGTGGGAAAAGTCGGGAGAGTGGGAGGTCATCACTGTTGTGCTCATTAGGCTAAAAAAAAAAAAAAAAAGCTAGCACCTATTATGTATCAGACCCTGTGCTGCACGGTTGGGGGCGGGGGGACACAGGAGAGTCAGACCCCATTACTGTGCTCCAGTAGTTCCCAGTCTGCGGTCAGGAAAGCCACATCCCGACCAGGTTAATTAAAACAAAACAAAGCGATGTGCGCTAGAATGAGGGGCTTCCGTGGTGGCTCAGACGGCAAAGAATCTGCCTGAGATGCAGGAGACCTGGGTTCCATCCTTGGGTCGGGAAGATCCCCTGCAGAAGGGAATGGCAACCCGCTCCAGTAGTCTTGCCTGGAGAACTCCATGGACAGAGGAGCCTGGGGGCGCTACAGTCCACGGGGTCGCAAAGAGTCGAACATGACTGAGCCACAAACAGTTTTACTACTTTTTCACAGGCTGCAGATCACACGGGGCACTGTGAGAGCCCACAGAAGGTCCCTAACCCGTCAGGAATGAGAGTTAGGGCTTGCAGGACGAACTGATTTTGAGCTAAGACCTCAACTGACAGATTGATCATTTGTCCTTTCGCAGACTCCGTTTGCCCATCTGTAAGTAAAGATGGGCTCTGAGAAGTAAACTATAAATGAGGACTGATGCACTCCGCTTTAGCTGGGCTGCAGTAGGACTGGAAGTTACTCCTCCGGAACGACGTTCTGAGAAAAGCGAACCTTGGCAGGTGCGCCGAGACAGGCTTGCGTTTAAACCCACAGCGCCGCCTCCGTTTCTACAGCCTTCATCACCGACCGCTGTTCTGCAATACTGCGCACGCGCTGACTCAGCCCGTGGAGGCTCGCGGGTCGGGACTACAACTCCCAGAGCGCTTCGCGCCGCCACCGCCTCGGGGAGCCGTTCGGCGCCACTGCGCAAGCGCGGACTCAGACTGCGGGGGCCATGCCCAGGGACCACAACTCCCAGAGTGCTCCGCGTCCTCGCCGCCGCCGCCGCCGAGACCAAGATGGCTGCGAGTAAGTTCGGGTTCTGCCGGCGCGTGAAGCTGGTTCTAGGAGCCCCGGCTGGTGCAGGGGTTAGGGCAACGCGGAGCCCCTGTGGAGCCAGTGGGGTCCGGGCCGGAGGGGGGTGCGGAGGTTACGAGGGGCCTCCTTCAGGGCGGTGCTGACGGAAGAGGGATAGAGGTCACCGGGGGCATCACCTGCGACGGTGACCCTCCTCACCCTCCTTACAGGAGTCGCAGCCTTCCTCAAGAATGTCTGGGCCAAGGAACCGGTGCTCGTGGCATCCTTCGCCATTGCGGGCCTCGGTGCGTGAGTGGCCCTGGTGCGAACGTGCATCACCCCCAACCGGCGTCCCAGCTTTACCGTCCATCCCGTAGAGGTCCCATCGCTCCCCGCCCTTCATTCCATCCTGTCCCCCGAGCCCCGACCCTCGCCCTCAGCATCCCGTGTCCCTCATCATTCCATCCTGTCTCCCGAGCCGCGACCCTCGCCCTCAACATCCCGTGTCCCTCATCATTCCATCCTGTCTCCCGAGCCGCGACCCTCGCCCTCAACATCCCGTGTCCCTCATCATTCCATCCTGTCCCCCGAGCCGCGACCCTCGCTCTCAACATCCCGTGTCCCTCATCATTCCATCCTGTCCCCCGAGCCGCGACCCTCGCCCTCAACATCCCGTGTCCCCAATAGTGTGCCAACACCCCAACCCCTAATATTTTGACCCCTCCACCACCCCATCGCTCCGCACCCCATCCGCACCCACCCAAGAGTTCTATAATCCCTTGAAAGAAGTTCTCAATCCTAGTTGCCCATTATAAATACCTAACCCCTTAAAAAAAATAAGTGAAAAGTGATGTCGTCTCTCCCCGTTGCCCCTCACCCCCCACCAGATTCTGAATTGGGTTGGTAGGGGGTGGAGGTGGAACTCGGGAATCTGCTATCTCCTGAAAATCCTTTGGAGACTCTAACATGCCTCCCTGATGGAGAGCCTCAGCCCTGGAGCTGGACTGCTCAGACTTTCAGGAGTGGGAGTGGGGCTCTCATTAAAACACAGGCTCTGATTCAGTAGGTCTGGGAGGGGCCCAGGCAGCTGCACTAAGAAGTTCCCAGGCCTTGTCAGTAGCACTGGTGGGCAGGCCCCACACTGGGTGAGGTTCTGGACCACAGTTGTCCGGCCTGGCAGCCACGGCCCACATCGGCCCTAGAGCTCTTGCAGCAGGGCTGGTATGAACTGAGATGGGCCGTGTAACGCTCGTGTAAAGTACGTGCTGGATTTCAAAGACTTCCTATAACAAAAAGTATATACTGAGTTTTTTTCATGTTGATATATTGAAACAGTAGTTTGCATATACCTGGTTCATTTTCTAAAACCGTGCCTTTCAATGTGGCTATTCAGGTCAGCTGCTCAGCCGTGTCTGACTCTTTGTGACCATGGGCTGCGGCACGCCAGGCCTCCCTGTCCATGTAACTTGCATCGCTGCTTCTTGCATTCCCGTCTGACAGTGCTGCCCTGCCCCACCTCCCTGTGACTCCCAGCTCCCACCCCAGAGGGACTGGTTTCTCCATGATTGTTCTTTGAACCTCCCCCTCTTCCTCTGTTGCCTCTGGAACATTCCCCAGAAACCCCCTGACCCATACCCCCCAGTATGCTCCATGACTCAGATGCGCTCCTTCTGTGACCAACCCCTTCTTCCCTCCTGTGCCCTCCAGGTCCCACGTGTCTGTGAGTACTTGGCTTTCACCCAACCTCTGAAAAGTGTTATAAACCCTTCTGCTGACGTATGGGGCTCCCAGGGTGCCAAGGGCCTCCTGGAGGTGAACCCCTGCTCCCCTCCCCTCCACGCACTTGACCCGCATTTGGCCCAAGCTCAGCTTCTGCCCGCGGGGACCGCCGCCTCCCCCAGGCCTCATGCCTGCTCTCTCTCCGCAGCCGTAACCCTGCCCATGCTCAGCCCCTACACCAAGTACTCGCTGATGATCAACCGGGCCACACCCTACAACTACCCAGGTGAGTGAGGCCTGCCTGTGCCGGGGAAGGGCAGTAGTGGGCAGGCGCGCCCTCCACAGGGCTCCCAAGGCTCTGCAGTGCACTCTGGACTCTGTCCTTTCATCCTTCAGTAGACAGAGTCCACATGCTGTCGAGTTCACTTCTTTTTAAAATTTATTTGGCTCCTCCGGGTTTTAGTTGCGGTGCTCGAGGTGGTCACCTTCACTGCAGCAACGTGGGCTCTTTATTTGTGGCATGTGGGATCTAGTTCCCTGACGGGTCGCACCCGGGCCCCCTGCCTCGGGAGCACCGAGTCTTAGCCACTGGGCCACCGGGGAGGTCCCGCCTGTCTTGTTTTTGCACTTTGTGAGTTGCTGTGGTTTCAGATTTATGTCCTTGCCTGGGTTCCCAGCCTGTTGCTTTCCCAGCTGCTGACTTTCTGGGCCTCCACCTCTCCAGGCCGGTCCTGCTTCCTCATGCCTGTTGGTCTTTCCTTGGGGCTCCTGTCTGTGTCCCTCATTCTGGGTTGTCATGTCTCCAGGTCTCTATCTCCCTGCTTCCCTACATCTCTGACTCGCTGACCCTTGGTGGTGGTACTTGAGTCGCTGTCTTGTCCGACTCTTGTGACTCCACGGACCACAGCCCGCCAGGCCCCTCTGTCCATGGGATTTCCCAGGCAAGGATGCTGGAGTGGGCTGCCATTTTGTCCTCCAGGGCATCTCCCCCACCCAGGGATCAAACCCCGTCTCTTGCATTGCAGACAGATTCTTTGCCCCTGAGGCCCCAGGGAAGCCCTCTCTGACCCCTTACTTTCTCATCTCTCCCCTGGGGTCCTGTCTCCCTGTCTGAATGTAAGCTGACAGGCTGGCCCTTCTCTGGGGGCCCTGGCGATCTGCTGGTCTCAGCGGCCCCCTCCTGTCCACAGTGCCCCTCCGAGACGACGGGAACATGCCCGACGTGCCCAGCCACCCCCAGGACCCCCAGGGCCCGAGCCTGGAGTGGCTGAAGAGACTGTGAGCGCGTCCGCTGACAGGGAGCGGCCCCCGCCCCGATGGCCCCAATAAACGTGCGGAAACCAGCCCGAGCCGGAGTGTGTGTGGGCACCGGTGGGCACGGTGGGCAGCGGCCAAGGCGAGAGTGGGGGCTGGTTTATTGGGGGAGTGAGTTAGTCAAAGGGGGGGCTGGCTAGGGTGGGGTAGGGCAGCAGTTTGTCTGGCCCCCGAGAAACCCAGCTTGAGTCGAGGGCCTCGTCCGCTTCAAAGCCAAAGTCTTCCTCAACCTTGATCTGGGGGAGACGAGAGTGGGGCGTGAGGAGGCCCTGGCCCGACGGCCCACGGGAGGTCCCCGTACACGCTCCCCAGAGCCGCCCCCACCCGTCAGCTCTCCCTGCTCTGCTGCCAGCCCGCCCGGGTATCTCTCCTTCTCCCCAGAACCTCCTCCAGGTCTTCCTTCTCCACCCCCGCCTGACCCTTTCCAGCTCTTTCTCCTTCCCAGGCCAGCCTCACCCCCTTCCCGCCCCCGCCTTGCAAGCCCGGCTCTCCCCCGCAGTCCCGGCCTGTCCTTTCCCTGCTCCCCCTGCGCCCCTGCACCCCTCTCCCTTCCCCCCCGCCCCCCTCACCGGGGCCAGTTCCGGGGTCAGCGCAGCCCCGCCTCGCCGGCCATCGCGCGGTGCTCGCCGCCGCCTCCTCCCGCTGGGCCCCTCGCCGGGGGCTGGGCTGCCTGGCTCTGGGGGCGCGGGGGTCCTCCGAGGTGGGGACAGCCCCTCTTTCTCTGGAGGCTCGTTTTCGGCATTGCCGGGGGTGGGGGCATCTGTGCCCTGGCTGCCCTCGTCCTGGCAGATGGGAGAGGGGGCAGGTGGAGGCCACGTCCCGGGCTCCGGGCCCGCCACCCGCCCGCGACCCCAGCTCACCTCCAGCACGATGGTGAACTGGCTGGAGCGGTAGTCATCGCCGTAGGAGTCCAGCACTCTCATGAGGAACCTGCAGGGAAACCGCCAGGGGAGCCGCTTTACCTTCCGCCCGGCAGGCGGAACAGGATGCAGCACAGCTCTGACCCTGAAGGTCCAAGACACCCGGGTGCCCAGTGGACTCGGGGCAGGACACGGGGCCCTCTGCACCTCAGCTCCTGCTCTGGAACCCGGGGGTGTGGCCCCCGCACCGGGGCGGCCTGCAGACAGTGGCACGGTAGTGCCACAGGCCCGGGTGAGGTGTCGGCTCAGTAACTGGTCATTTTCATTGGTAGCTGGGAGGCGGGCCCAGGGCCCTCGCTGATGACCCTGCCTTCTCTTCCTGCCCCCTGCTCCCTGCTCCCGCAAGCTTTTTGGTTTTCTGTCTCTTCTGAGCTCTGATCAGATGGTCCCCATAAGCCAGCGCCTGGGCGGAGCCTCTTCCACGCATGACCTCTCCTCCCAGCACGTGCCAGCTGCTCTTGGGGCTGTCCGCTACAGAAGCCGCTGCCACCTGTCCTCTCCTCGGGCACCTGGGACGTGGCCAGAGCGACTGACATGCGGAAATGGTCAATTCGCTTACTTTTATTTAGTTGTTCTGAAAATTAGAACCAGGTGGCTACATGCCCCGAGGGCTCCCATTCAGTCCTCAGCAGCCCTGTGATCCTGGCATTACCCTGTCTCGATGGCAGCCTAGTGCTCAGACAGGGGTGTGGCTGGCCTGGAAGCACCCAGCAGAGCAGGGCTCAAGGCTGGGTCTGTGACCCCCCGGCTGGTCTTCTACACTCCGCCCACCCCATTCACTGGGGGCACACCTGCTGCCCCAGGCCTGGGACTCAGCTTGCTGCCCAGGCCCGACCTGAGATGGTACGGATGAGATGGCAGGGACGGGCTGAGGCGCGGGCCCCGAGGGGGTTACCTCCGCTCCTGCTGGAGTCTCCGGGTTATTCTCTGCACCTGGTGGAGCCTGTTCAGGACCCGCTCGTTCACCTGCAGGGAGGTGGAGCAAGCATGCATCAGCTGGGCTCCGAGGACCCAGCACGGTGAGTGGGGCCCCTGGGCACCAGGGAGACTGGCCGGGGCCTCCAGGGCCCGCGTGTGTGCCACTTCCCCTGCTCACTGCCTCTCCTGTTCCACTGCCTGGTCCGCTGCGCTCACACTCAAGTCCCCTGGCACGGGCCGGGCCTGGGGGCACTCAGTGCCCTCCTCCCCAGGTGCCTGTGAGGCTCCCTTCCTCCAGACTGCGCTCAGGGACCTCGCTGAAGGTCAGAGGTTAGACTGTGCACTTCCATGGCAGGGGGCACCGGCTCGATGCCTGCTCAGGGAACTAAGATCCCACGTGCCCCACGATGTGGCCAAAAACAAGGAAAAACACCTGCGTCAAAGGCCCCCGCTCAGGCCCCCACTTCCCACGCCAGAGCCCCACCGCCCGTCTGCTCTGCTCAGCTCCACTTCTCCGCCTTCCAGCCTCTGTCTCTACTCAGTGTCCTCCCTGTCTCCGCCGCCAGGGCAGAAGCTCCAATGGGCTGAGGTCTGTGCCCCTGTCCCCAGGGCCTGGAGCAGAGCCTGGCAGGGGGCTGCTCCCTAAACCCTGCCAACCAGAGGACTTGTTCACAGAGTGATAGAGTGCTTCAAGGACCCCAAACCAGGAGACAGGCTGGAGATTAGGGCAGGAGGTGGCTGCTTTAGGTAGGGCCATCACGGGAGATGCGTGGATTGCTCCTGGGTCAGAAGGACCTGGGTTCAAATACCACACTGCCCTTCCCCAGCTGTGTGGCCTTGGGTAAGTTACTTAACCTCTCTGAGCCTCAAGTTTCTGCACTGGTCAAAGAGTAATAATGTAACTTACTCCTGGTTGGGGTTGGGCTAAGAGCAGAGGCTCAAATGCAGCTCCATTTGAGCAAATGGTGAGTCTCTTTGGAACCCAGCATCCAGCTGTTAAACAGGGCTCGGGATACCTGCTGCTGCTTGGGGGTGGGGTGGGGGGGCCGGGGGCCATGGGCTGAAAGTCCCCGGCCTGGCATAGAGTGGGTGTTCTCGGGAGAGTGCTCACTCTGCCAGCGTCACCCTTGCACTGAAAGACTCTGAACAGAAGGACACAAGGAGCCTTGAAATCACTGGGGGAGAAAAGAGACGCGTGATTGTGGAGAAAAGAGGGGTCGAGGGGAGCTGAAGGGTGGAGCGGAGCCGAAAGCCTCCTGGTGAAAGACATTCCCAGGTGGCCCAGCAGTCAAGAACCTGCCTGCCAATGCAGGAGACGTGGGTTCGATCCCCGGGTTGGGAAGATCCCCTGCAGGAGGGCAAGGCAACCCACTCCAGTATTCTGCCTGGAGAATCCCATGGACAGAGGAGCCCGGTGGGCTGCAGCCCACGGGGTCACAGAGAGTTGGATATGACTGAGCAACTAAGCAACAACAATAATAAAAATAAATGGATCTGGTTTATGTGTATTATGTGTACTTATATTAGGTATCATGCCAGACATCCTGGAATGTGAAGTCAAGTGGGCCTTAGGAAGCATCACTACGAACAAAGCTAGTGGAGGTGATGGAATTCCAGTTGAGCTGTTTCAAATCCTGAAAGATGATGCTGTGAAAGTGCCGCACTCAATATGCCAGCAAATTTGGAAAACTCAGCAGTGGCCACAGGACAGGAAAAGGTCAGTTTTCACTCCCATTCCAAAGAAAGGCAATGCCAAAGAATGCTCAAACTACCGCACAATTGCACTCATCTCACATGCTAGTAAAGTAATGCTCAAAATTCTCCAAGCCAGACTTCAGCAATATGTGAACCGTGAACTCCCTGATGTTCAAGCTGGTTTTAGAAAGGGTAAAGGAACCAGAGATCAAATTGCCAACATCCGCTGGATCATGGAAAAAGCAAGAGAGTTCCAGAAAAACATCTATTTCTGCTTTATTGATTATGCCAGAGCCTTTGTCTGTGTGGATCACAATAAACTGTGGAAAATTCTGAAAGAGATGGGAATACCAGACCACCTGACCTGCCTCTTGAGAAACCTATATGCAGGTCAGGAAGCAACAGTTAGAACTGGACATGGAACAACAGACTGGTTCCAAATAGGAAAAGGGGTACGTCAAGGGTGTATATTGTCACCCTGGTTATTTAACTTATATGCAGAGTACATCATGAGAAACGCTGGGCTGGAAGAAGCACAAGCTGGAATCAAGGTTGTTGGGAGAAATATCAATAACCTCAGATATGCAGATGACACCACTCTTATGGCAGAAAGTGAAGAGAAAAAGCCTCTTGATGAAAGTGACAGAGGAGAGTGAAAAAGTTGGCTTAAAGCTCAACATTCAGAAAACGAAGATCATGGCATCTGGTCCCATCACTTCATGGGAAATAGATGGGGAAACAGTGGAAACAGTGTCAGACTTTATTTTTTGGGACTCCAAAATCACTGCAGATGGTGACTGCAGCCATGAAATTAAAAGACACCTACTCCTTGGAAGGAAAGTTATGACCAACCTAGATAGCATATTGAAAAGCAGAGACATTACTTTGCCAACACATGTCCATCTAGTCAAGGCTATGGTTTTTCCAGTGGTCATGTATGGATGTGAGAGTTGGACTGTGAAGAAAGGTGAGTGCTGAAGAATTGATGCTTTTGAACTGTGGTGTTGGAGAAGACTTTTGAGAGTCCCTTGGACTGCAAGAGATCCAACCAGTCCATTTTAAAAGAGATTAGTTCTGGGTGTTCTTTGGAAGGACTGATGCTAAAGCTGAATCTCCAGTACTTCGGCCACCTCATGTGAAGAGTTGACTCATTGGAAAAGACTCTGATGCTGGGAGGGACTGGGGGCAGGAGGAGAAGGGGACGACAGAGGATGAGATGGCTGGATGGCATCACGGACTTGATGGACGTGAGTCTGGGTGAACTCCGGGAGCTGGTGATGGACGGGAGGCCTGGCGTGCTGCGATTCATGGGGTCGCAAAGAGTCGGACACGGCTGAGCGACTGAACTGAACTGAACTGGAGACTTGTATTAGGGCTTTCCTGGGGGCTCAGCTGGTAAAGAGTCCGCCTGCGATGCGGGAGACCTGGGTTGGATCCCTGGGCTGGGAGATCCCCTGAAGAAGGGAAACGCAACCCACTCCACTATTCTGGCCTGGAGAATTCCATGGACTATACAGTCCACGGTGTCGCAAAGAGTAGGACATGACTGAGCGACTTTCACTCACTCATACTTACATTACCAACTTCCTATCTATACACATACATAAAACCATGTTAGAAAGAGTACTTCTAGGAATGTCTGGTAACTGTTGGCGGGCGCATTTGTCTTGTGTGTCTTCTGGGTATTTATGGAGGACTGGGCCTGCTGGCCACAGGGTATGCATAGGTTCAACCTTCCTGGACTTCAGGGCAATGTATGTAATTTGACATCCAGAGCTGACCCTGCTCCGAGCACTTCCACTGGTCCTGCTGCCCTCAGCCCAGCCTTCAGATCCCCTTCCCAACATCCCCATGAAACCAAATGCCTCTGCAGTCCTGAGCAAACCCTGTGCTTTGTGAAGTTCTGAATGTGCTTCTCCAGCTTGCCGTGCTCCTGCTTACCCTAAGCCTCGGCTCAAGCCTCGCTCCCGTTAGCTCCCTGTCACCCCTGCCTCCTCCTCTCCTCTGCTCCTACCCGAGCGCAGGCCTCCTCCTCTCCTGCCTGGGCCACTACACTAGCTGCCCCCCTCTTCCAGAACTCACCCAACACCACTGTCATGGGCTGGATTTTTGCTGTTTAGTCACTAAGTCGTGTCCGACTCTTTGTCCCCCAAAAATGGTGTGTGGCAGTCCTAATTCCCAGGACCTCAGAATGTGGCCTTATTTGGACACAAGCTCTTCACAAAGGTAATCAGGCTAAATGAGGCTATTATACAGCGGGTCCTAATCCAGTATGGCGGGGACAGACACACACACACAGAGCACAGGAACAACGCTGTGTGATTCTGAAAGCCGAGACCTACAAGCCAAGGAACATGAAAGATCCCCAGCAAGCCACTGGAAGCCAGGGAGGGTGCCCAGAACAGATAGCAGATTCTCGCTCACAGTGCTCAGGGTGAACCAACACTCCTGACACCTTGATCCCAGACTTCTAGAACCCGTTTGTGGTTCTCGATATAGCAGCCCTAGCAAATGACTCCAACCAAAGACAGACAGTCTTTCAAACACCCAGACCTGACCCTGTTCCTCCCTATCTGAAGCCTTTTGATCACTCCCTTCACGCTCAAAAAAGGAAAAATCCAAACTTCTTGCTATCATGTTCGTGGCCTCAAGATCTGGGCCCGGCTTCCTGCTCCATCCTCATTCTCACCAAGGAGGCTAGCGCAGTGATTCAGCGGAAAGAACCTGAGTCTTGGCAAAGGCTGTGGGGATAGAGGAAAAGGAGCTGAGAGAGATCAGAGAGGCAGAATGGACAGGACCCGAGCAAATGATGTCAGGGGTGTGAGATCTGAAAAGTCAGCTCAGTGGGGAGCCACGGAGGCGCCTGTGAGACAGCAGTGAGCTGCTTTGTGTTGTCAAAGGAAGCTCATGGAGGAGACAGCCCTCCAAGGTGCCTTGCCGGGTGCCAGACACACACTAGGTGCTAAATAAATGAATGAAGAATGGACGGAAGGTTCATTCACCTGGGCAAGTTGGGCTGGGCACCTAGACAGGCAAACACTGAGAAGGACAACTAACTCAGGCCAGAGGAGCCCCAAACGGGGGGACCCACACTCACCTACCTGCTCGATCTCCCGGCAGCGCCGACCCAGCGCCTGGTACTTCCTGCGATTTAGTTCCCGCTGGCGCCGCCGACGGCCCCGGGCTGCCTCTTCCTCTTCATCTCGCTCCCGGAGCCCGGAGCCGCCCAGACCCCCGGACACAAACTCCACTTCGGTCTCAAGCTCGCTCTCCAGGATGTGACCACCGAAGAGCGGAGGCAGCGCCAACTCCGAGCCTGGCGGCGCCGAGAACTCCTCGAAGCCCACGGCGGCCATGGTCCTGTAAGGTCGGGGGTGCTCAGGGACCCCGACGCCCCTGCCCCTAATCCCTCCTCGCTGAGGCTTAGGAAGGAGTCCAGGCCCCTAGTCCACCCCCTCCCAGGATCCAGAAGTCCAGGCTCCCAGCCCACCCCTCCCCAGGATCCAGATCTCTTCACTGGACAGCTCAAGCCCCAACCCCTCAACCAGACCCAGGGGTCCCGGCCTCCGCCAGACCCGCAGCCTTCTGCCTCAGGATGCTCGAGTACGGACCCCAGACCCTGAAGAGTCCTAAGCTAAAGCAACTGCCAGGAACTGCAGCCCGGCGTCAGTCCTCAGCGCAGACTGCTATCATGCAGCTACAACGTCTTTTGCGATTCGAAGTTTTCCTCAAAATCACTCACCCCTCTCTCTGCTCCAGTTCCATCTCTCCTGCTCGGGGAGCCCCAGGCCCCAGAACTTCCAACCTCGGCAATCTCCGTAGGTTAAGTGCCTCGCAAAACTACCCGTCCCGTCAGGCTATGCGGCTCCAACATCCGGGACTCTGCCGCCACGCCTTCTGGGAGCGGTGGTTTCCTATTTCCGGTTCCGCTCCGTAACCCTTCCACCCGCCACCCCGACCCCCGGCTTAAACTAAGCCTTGCTTTCTCGTTGAGCGCCTCCACCGTTCGTCTCAGTTGCCCTTTATTCTTATCCTGCCACCCTATTGCGAGACTGCGGCGAGTCTCCTTTATCGGGCTCAGTTCACAACGGGCCGCGAGCTGGATAAGGTGCCTCTCCTTTCCCCCTGCTCACCCCTTCTCCGCCTAGCGTCATGTGCTAATAAAGTTGTTCCGAACGCTCCAGGAAAGACGCGGGGCGGTGGCCAATCAGAGCGCAGCTTTGCCTCGACGAGGGCGCGAGGGTGAGACGTCATCAGTGAGCGTCGACCGCTGTTTGCAAGCTATCTTCCTAGAAACCGTGGTGTGAGGAGGGAAGAGGTGAGCGTGATGGAGACGGGAAAGGCGAGGTCGGATTCGCGGGCCGGGGGGGAGGAAGTGTGCAAAGAGAAAGGGGGTCCCTTCGTAGACCGACTACCCAAGGGTCTCAGAGCGCCTTCAGGGTTACATCTCTGGGGTGTAGCGGGAGCAAGAAAACCGTTCCTGGGTGTCTTAGTGCTTTGCATGGTGTTGCCTGGGGAACAGGCTTAATCAAGTCATTACCTGAATAAGTAATGTGTGATGCGCCTTAGGGTACACACAGGGCGTGTGCTGTGCGTATTACCAAGCAAGCTATCTACTCTGGAGCTGGAATAGAAGACGAGAACTGAAGGATAAGGAGGTGTTGAGCTGGTAAAAAAAGGGAGGGTGTGAAGACCGAAAGCGAGGGGAAAAAGTGGGTTAGAGAAAGAAATGTGAGGACTCGTGGGGTTTGGGGGATAGGGGCAGGGGCTGAGGCTAGAAAGGTGGGGTGGTGTCAAGCGAGGTCGTGGCACCTACTCCGTGCCAGGTGCTAAGCTGGGCGCTGAAAATGGACACGGTCCCTGTTTTCATGGAACTTTTAGCTCAATAGGGAAGGTGGACATCAAACAAAATGTTAGAAGTTTAGAGAATTTCAAGTGTTGAAGTAAACAAACTGGTTCATATGTTGTACAGCAACAGGATAGGATCCATTCTCGGAGTCAGGGAAGATCCACGCTGCAAGAAATATTGTTTGCATCCCTGCTTTAGGAATGAAAAGAATAATATATTCAGAGACTGGAGAAAGAAAACCAGACGTGGTTAGGATAAGGATTTAAGTCACTTATTCATTCATTTGCCCGATATATCTTGAATACCTACCATACGCTAGGTGTTCTGTTAGATGGTGGAGATACAGTAAACAGAGAGATCTGGGCCCGTGGCAGTGTAAGCACCAAGTGCTAACCACTGGACTGCTGGGAAATTCCCTAAAGTTTTTTTGAAACTTTCTTTTTTTTTGGAGTATAGTTGATTGACAGTGTTGTGTTTCTGCTTTATTGGCCAAGCTGCAGGGCATGTGGGGTCTTGGTTCCCTGACCAGGGATCACACCCACTCCCCCTACAGTGTCAGCTCGGAGTCTTAACCACTGACTGTCAGTCCCTCTTTTCCCTTATAGGTTATTAGAAGATACTCAGTAGAGTCTCCTGTGCTATACAGCATGTCTTTGTTGGTTACCTATTTTATGTATAGTAGCATGTATATGATACGTATGTCTTACTGAAGAAGAACAGGAAGAAGGAGCAATTTCTTGTTTAAACAAAAAGCACTGGAGAGGACAGAGTGAGGAGATTGTACCTTGTAGAACAGTGCTTTGCGTGGACTTCACAAAAACAGTCTGTACAGCTCCCCGGGGTGGATGGAGGTGCTGCTCCGGGCCCGAGGTGATTAGCCTTCAGGCTCTGGACATTTTAGGCCCTGCCTGGCTGTCCTGACATCTGAGAGCATTATTTCAGGGTATCTATCACCCATTTGGGGCCCAGCTATTGGTGGGGTGGGGCCTCTGTAATGGGCGGAAGAAAAGGAGGATGTAAGAAGAGGTCGTATCTCATTAAGAGGAGGGGGTGCACTTTTTCCTAATAAGCCTTAGAGACATTGGTGTGAGGGTGTGCGGTGTCTTGTCCAGTGAAGTGAGGGTGGGAAGGGTGAGCTGTGACTGGAGACCACCTGCTTCTGGGAGGTGGCTTCACACTCAGCAGGTGTTTGTTGAGCATCTGTGACGTGCCAGGCACCGTTAGGAGCCGGAGAGCAAAGCAAATGAACGTACCTTGTCCCTGCGGCGCCTGCGTGCAAGTGGGGCTGATCAAGAAGGACCAGGGCCTTCTGGCCAGGGGAGCCCCCTCCCCGTAAGTGAGGGGGAGCCCTGCCCTCCCTCCCCACAGGCCTCAGGATGTCTCTGGCTGATGAGCTGCTGGCCGACCTCGAGGAGGCGGCAGAAGAGGAGGAGGGAGGAAGCTATGGGGAGGAGGAGGAGGAGCCGGCCATCGAGGATGTGCAGGAGGAGACCCAGCTGGATCTTTCCGGGGACTCAGTCAAGAGTATCGCCAAGCTGTGGGACAGCAAGATGGTGAGCGGAGGTCCCGGGCAGGCTGACGCGGGCAGCAGCCCCCTTCTCCTGGCGGGACCTGGGCTCTGACTCTGCTCTCCTCCCCGCACAGTTTGCCGAGATCATGATGAAGATTGAGGAGTACATCAGCAAGCAGGCCAAAGCTTCAGAAGGTGCCTTCTCCCCTTCCACTCGTGACAGTACTGTTGCCACCGTCGTGATCAGGGCGTGAAGAGACAGGAACAGACTGGAGGAAGAAGAGCTGCACCAGGAGGGGGAGCCGTGGGCCAGGCACCCCAGGGTGCAGCTTAGGGAACAGACACAGCGCTGGCTCCCCCCGCCCCGGACCTTTCAGCCTTTGGGGAGTCCTCAGGCATCACTCTGGGGAGCATGGCTTTTAGTCCTCAGGGCATGGGGAGCCCCGAGAGGGCTTAGTTCCAGGGAGAAAGAAGGTCAAATCTAGACTGGCCGGGATGGAAAGACGAGAGGTTTGCAGACATGCGCACCTGTTCCCTAGTTTCCTCTTCAGCCCCTCCGTGCCCCCTTCCAGCCGCATCCCTGGCCTCGCCCAGCTAGGACCTGGGAAGGGGTGGGTGCTTAGACACACACCCACACCAGGCTGTTTCTCGTCCCCACAGTGATGGGACCAGTGGAGGCGGCCCCTGAGTACCGGGTCATCGTGGACGCCAACAACCTAACAGTGGAGATTGAGAACGAGCTGAGTGAGTACCGGGAAGGGCGACCAGTGGAGACTGAGAACGAGCTGAGTGAGCAAGCAGAAACAGCCCTGCCCGGTGTCCCCCACAGCCTCTCCCGTCCCCACTGGAGGGGCGGGCAGGATCCCAGGCCACCTTCCCTGCTGGCGTCTCCCAGGGCCCTGCCCTGAAGCCCCTGCATTAGCTCAGACGTAGGTTCAGCTACTGAACAGAAGGGTGACGTGACAAGGAAGTGTATTTTCCTCTCGTGGGAAAGTCTGGATGAGGAGCCCACACTGTCTGTGTCTCACTGATTTGTCACCTGTTTCATGGTACAAAGTGACTGCCCACCTCCAGCCATCACCTCCACATCCCCATCAGCAAAAACAATCAGGAGAGAAGAGGAAGAGGGCACATTTTTTCATTTAAAAGAGTGACCTGGAAGTTGCCTGTGTGACTTGCCCTCACGCCTTACGGACCAGAACTGATCCACACAACTGCACCCGGCAGTAGGGGCAGCCTTTGTGCTGTGTGTCTGTGAGCCCGGCTGCCACAAGGGGCTCCCTCACGGCAGGACGAAGGGCAGATGGGTGCTGGGGGAGCCAGCGGTGTCTGCCTGCCCCTCATCGGGCTCCTGCCCGCCCTGTGCCCCCAGACATCATCCATAAGTTCATCCGGGATAAGTACTCAAAGCGATTCCCCGAGCTGGAGTCCCTGGTCCCCAACGCCCTGGATTACATCCGCACCGTCAAGGTGAGCACAGAGGACGGGCCCCCAGCCACCACGCCTGTGGAGAGCACCCTGCTCTTGGACCCTCCAGGGGGTCACTTAGCTCTGGGCCAGAGGCAGGATGGGAACAGGGAGCAGAGACTGGGGGAAGCCAAGACCCCGAGATGGCAACAGGCCCTGGAGCGTTCAGGGAGAGGGAGGAGGCGAGTGTAAGAGGTCATCAGGTCAATCTGGCCTCCGAGGCTCCGGGTCTGAGGGTCAGGCCCCATGGGAGGGTCAGGCCCCCACGGGAGGGTCAGGCCCCACGGGAGGGTCAGGCACATGAAGGCGGGACACCACCCAGCACCCAAGCTCCTGCAAGAGTCGAGCAGATGGGGGTGGGGAGGAGACGTGGTCAGACCTGCACTGCGAGTGGATGCGGGCGGCGGGCCTGTGGGGGCAGCCCGTCCTCTGCAGGTGGACCGTCTGCTTCTGGGTGAGCCCCTCCCGGGGCAGACTGCGGATGCTTTGAGCCGCGGGCTTGTAGGAACTGGGGGCAGACGGGGGTGGCCACTGTCCCTGCAGGAGAGGTTCTAGACCCTCCTGAGTCCCCGGACCTCCCCCTCATGCCCCCTCCTCCCGCAGGAGCTGGGCAACAGCCTGGACAAATGCAAGAACAACGAGAACCTGCAGCAGATCCTGACCAACGCCACCATCATGGTCGTCAGCGTCACCGCTTCCACCACCCAGGGGTGCGTACCCGGCAGGCCCATCCGACGGTCGTCGGTTGTGGGGCCCCCGCGGCACGGGCATAGTGTCAGGAGGACGGGTTGCTGCGCTGCCACGTGTTCGCCGAGCACCTCCTGCAGGCCAGGCTCTGGGCCCCGGGTCCCCGGCGTTGGGAAGCCAGCCTCCTCCCAGAGCCTGTGGTCCTCAGGGGTGCAGCGGAGGGCAGGCCTGTAATTAGAAGTGGCGTCCCCTAAGGAGCGGCACACGGGGTCTCCCCCTGCCCCTCAACGTCTGTGGCGGGCCTGCGAGAAGGGCAGAGGCGTGTCACCCCACAGCAGGGCTCTGACCGGACAAGCCGTGAATGGGCAGGGTCGACGGCAGCTGGTGACGGTGCTCCTGGGGAGCAGCTGGATGGTGGCCTCGCTGGTTGGCAAGGCCGAGACCTGCAAGGTCTGGGGAGCTGGGGGGAGCGTTTCAGAAAGAGGGAACACCTGCAAAGAGACCGGCTGCAGGCTGGCCTGGGCCAGCTTGCCTCCCCGGGCAGAGAAGGGAAAGCGACGGGGACGCGCCACCACGGGCTGCTCTGCGGCCCTCGCTTCCAGGCCTCGGGGCTGGCGGGGCTAGTAATCGTCCCGAAGGTGCACGCGCACGCAGGCGCACACGGCGGGGAGGTTGGGGCCCCTCACCACTCAGGACCCGCGGAGGCACGGGTCGTTCGGCCCGCCCCCGCTGTGCCCCGCCCCAGCTGTGCCCCCCCTGCCTGCAGGCAGCAGCTGTCGGAGGAGGAGCTGGAGCGGCTGGAGGAGGCCTGCGACATGGCGCTGGAGCTGAACGCCTCCAAGCACCGCATTTACGAGTACGTGGAGTCGCGGATGTCCTTCATCGCCCCCAACCTCTCCATCATCATCGGGGCCTCCACCGCCGCCAAGATCATGGGTGAGGCCCGGCCCCGCGCCCGTGGCTTCGCGGAGGCCTGTCCCTTTCCTGTGAATCGGGGCGTGTTCTACACGTCCTGGGGCCCAGCACGCGGCCCCCACTCCCACCTGCTCGTCTGTCCGGAGATCGCAGACCAGCGTGGCGGCCGGCAGAGCTGGGGCCCGGAAGCTGCAGGGGCGGCGGGGCGTGGCCGGTGGGGAGGCCGGGGACCCGGGGCCGCCTGGTGATGGGTCAGCTCTCTACGCCCCAGGGTTCCCCGCAAGATGGGGGCGCTGGCCCTGGCAGCGTGATGGGAAAAGAGTGCGTCCCTTCCTCCTCGGGGCGCCCCCCGCCGCCTCCCCCAGGCACCTGGTTCCTTCAGCCAAGGAACACTTGCGGGCACGTGTGTGATAGACCAGCGAGCGTGTCAGTCACCACAGGCGCGGCTTCGAGGGCGAGATCTGTCCTCGGGATAGAGCGGCACTGGGCGTCGGGGGCGGGGTGCTTCTGCGGCCTCTCCTCAGGGGGATGGCCCCTGCCCGCGGATCCTCTCCTGGTCACCCCGGGTCCCGGTCTCCCCCTCCCATCGGGGCACCTGTCCTCGTGGTTGGGGTCCAGCCTGGGGGCATCGTCTCACCTGGCTCACCCCTGTAAAGGCTCTGTCTCCAGATTCTAAGATGGTGGGGGCTTAGGACTTCAGCGAGTGAATCTGTGGGGGACACAGTTCTGTCCATGAGGCAGGCGTGTGCAGGGTTGCGGGAAGGATGAACTCCTGCTTCCCCACTCCCCGCCACCTCTGACCTCTCATCTTTGGGCAAACCGTGTCACGCGCCTTGGTTTCCACCTGGAGACCAGGAGGGTGTTGCCCGCACCTGCAGACACGCTCTTGGAACCCAAAGGTGGTTCACTCCCGGGCCGCTGGCGTGGTGACCAACCCCTGAAGCACAGGCAGGCCCACGAGGCTTCCCAGACAAGGGGTCAGGTTTCTCGTGGGCCAGGGGCTCACTGTGCAGCCTCCGGCACGTCCCTTTGCCTCTCGGAGCCCCTCCGAATCCCCCCGAGATGGGACACGTTGATGCTCCCTGGCGGGCCCCCCTCGGGGCTGCGGCTGGAAACTCCTGTGAAGGACCACCCCCCGGCACCCGGCTGATGCCCGCCCCCTCCTGCTGCAGGAGTGGCCGGCGGCCTGACCAACCTCTCCAAGATGCCTGCCTGCAACATCATGCTGCTTGGGGCGCAGCGCAAGACGCTGTCGGGCTTCTCGTCCACCTCGGTGCTGCCCCACACCGGCTACATCTACCACAGCGACATCGTGCAGTCCCTGCCCCCGGTGAGCGCCCCCCGGGTCCCTGGGTCACTGCTGGCGGCAGGCGTCGGGAGCTGGGAGCCAGAGGGTGGGCCGCACGGGCGGGTGCAAGGGGGCGGGAGCAAGGAGGCCAGAGCCGATGGGCCGGCTTGGGGTTCCATCAGTGCCGCCCACCTGCCTGGCGTGGAGCCTGAGCCCTGAACCTCGGTCTCCCCGTCTGTACGTGGGCGAACTGGACCTGGTTTGTCTGCAGACGGGAGAGGAGGTGGAAAAGGACACCGGCGATGATCAGTGGTTACTGTAACGCATCAGTGCAGGCCTGAGCCGCAGTGGAGGTGGAGGCTGCCGGGCAGAGAGGGCGGCAAGGCGGCCGTTCTGGGAAGCCTGGGCTCTGAGGCTGCTGCCTCGCTCTGACCCGCCTCCGTGTCTGTTGCCCCAGGATCTGCGGCGGAAAGCCGCGCGGCTGGTGGCCGCCAAGTGTACACTGGCAGCCCGCGTGGACAGCTTCCACGAGAGCACGGAGGGGAAGGTGAGCGCGGCGCCCGCATGGCCTGCCTGTGGCCTGTCGAGCGCCGTCGTCAGAAGACCCTCCCGCACGGGGACTCGGCGGGGCGGGGGTGTCGCTGGGCCCCACCCGGGCCGGCGCCCCCTCCCCCACGCTGCCACGGCGATGGCCTCGAGCGCCGCGGCCCAGAGGGACACGGGGTTGCGGTCTTAGAGTCCTGCAGGCCAGAGGCCCACGGGGGTTCCCCGAGCTGACGCCGCGGCGCGGGCCGAGTTTGCTCCTCCAGAGGCTCGAGCTCGGGAGGGCCGCTCCCGGCGGTTTCCAGCTTCCCAGGGCCACCGCGCCCCCTGCTCGGGGCCCCTGCCTCCACCTTCAGAGCCAGCACAGCCTCTGCGTGCTCTCCCTGGCTCTGCCTCTGCCTGCACTTCTTCTCTGGCCCGTTAAGACCCCGGTGACCCCACTGGCCCCACACACCACTAAGCTCTCACTCCCCTTCAAGATCCCCAACCCAGTCACACCTGCAGAGCCCCGCTTGTCAGGCAGGGAGAGCTCACGGGAACCAGGTAGCAGACACCCTGCGGCGGGGAGGAACTTCTCTGCTGCACCGGGGTCTCTGGACACCCTGCGGCGGGGGAGGAATTTTCTGCTGCACCGGGGTCTCTGGACACCCTGGGGCGGGGAGGAACTTCTCTGCTGCACCGGGGTCTCTGGACACCCTGGGGCGGGGAGGAACGTCTTTGCTGCCTCGGGATCTCTGGACACCCTGGGGCGGGGAGGAACTTCTCTGCTGCACCTCTCTGGACACCCTGGGGCGGGGGAGGAACTTCTCTGCTGCACCTCTCTGGACACCCTGGGGCGGGGGAGGAACTTTTCTGCTGCACTGGGGACTCTGGACACCCTGGGGCGGGGAGGAACGTCTTTGCTGCCTCGGGATCTCTGGACACCCTGGGGCGGGGAGGAACTTCTCTGCTGCACCTCTCTGGACACCCTGGGGCGGGGGAGGAACTTTTCTGCTGCACTGGGGACTCTGGACACCCTGCGGCGGGGAGGAACTTCTCTGCTGCACCGGGGTCTCTGGACACCCTGCGGCGGGGGAGGAATTTTCTGCTGCACCGGGGTCTCTGGACACCCTGGGGCGGGGAGGAACTTTTCTGCTGCACCGGGGACTCTGGACACCCTGGGGCGGGGAGGAACTTTTCTGCTGCACCGGGGACTCTGGACACCCTGGGGCGGGGAGGAACTTCTCTGCTGCACCTCTCTGGACACCCTGGGGCGGGGGAGGAACTTTTCTGCTGCACTGGGGACTCTGGACACCCTGGGGCGGGGAGGAACGTCTTTGCTGCCTCGGGATCTCTGGACACCCTGGGGCGGGGAGGAACTTCTCTGCTGCACCTCTCTGGACACCCTGGGGCGGGGGAGGAACTTTTCTGCTGCACCTCTCTGGACACCCTGGGGCGGGGGAGGAACTTTTCTGCTGCACTGGGGACTCTGGACACCCTGGGGCGGGGAGGAACGTCTTTGCTGCCTCGGGATCTCTGGACACCCTGGGGCGGGGAGGAACTTCTCTGCTGCACCTCTCTGGACACCCTGGGGCGGGGGAGGAACTTTTCTGCTGCACCTCTCTGGACACCCTGGGGCGGGGAGGAACTTCTCTGCTGCACCGGGGTCTCTGGACACCTTGGGGCGGGGGAGGAACTTCTCTGCTGCACCTCTCTGGACACCCTGGGGCGGGGAGGAACTTTTCTGCTGCACCTCTCTGGACACCCTGGGGCGGGGAGGAACTTCTCTGCTGCACCTCTCTGGACACCCTGGGGCGGGGTGGGGGAGGAACTTCTCTGCTGCACTGGGGACTCTGGACACCCTGGGGCGGGGAGGAACTTCTCTGCTGCACCGGGGTCTCTGGACACCTTGGGGCGGGGGAGGAACTTCTCTGCTGCACCTCTCTGGACACCCTGGGGCGGGGTGGGGGAGGAACTTCTCTGCTGCACTGGGGACTCTGGACACCCTGGGGCGGGGAGGAACTTCTCTGCTGCACCGGGATCTCTGGACACCCTGGGGCGGGGAGGAACTTCTCTGCTGCACTGGGGACTCTGCCAGCACTGCCGCCATGCTGGCGTTATTCCGTTAGCCTGTCTTCCTGGGCAGACCTGTTCTGTGACAGGAGATGTGTCTGTCCCGTGCAGTATGGTTTTCCGGGCACCCAGCCTGCCACAGCGTCCGGGGCTCTCTGACTCTGGGGTACGGCGGTGACCCGGCCAGACGCAAGTCCTACCCTGTGGCTTCTCCAGTCTGGCTGGGGGCGGGCGGCGACGGGGAGGCGCACGCTGGTCAATGTGCAGGGCGTCCGGGGTGCCGAGCGGAGGCTGAGGGGAGAGGCCGTGGAGGTGCCAAGGGGGCTTAGACTGATGAACCTGGGGGGCGGGAGGGCTGCTCTGAGGAGGTGAGGGCTCAACGTGGGCCTGCGAGCCGAGAGCAGGCGAGTCCCGCGGACACTGGGGGACGGGGTCTGAAGCAGCGGACGGTCAGCGCCAGGCTGGAGCCCAGCGAGCCCCGCGGGGGGGGGAGCTGGTGGGACAGGGTGGGTCACGTTGAGCCTGTGCACCCTGGGGAGAGCCTGGCCCCTCAGAGGAGCTGACGGGGCCCTACTGGGGTCCTTCCTGAGGGAAGAGCCCAGCTGGATTCTCGGGTGCGGCGGTCTCCAGGGCATCCCCCTTACTGACCTGAGAGGAGCTGGGGCGGGGGGCAGGCCAGGCCCGTGGGAGCCGCTGCTGGACCCCAGCCCGCCCTCCCCAGGTGGGCTACGAGCTGAAGGACGAGATTGAGCGCAAGTTCGACAAGTGGCAGGAGCCGCCGCCTGTGAAGCAGGTGAAGCCGCTGCCCGCGCCCCTCGACGGGCAGCGCAAGAAGCGAGGCGGCCGCAGGTGGGGCCCGGGGACCGGGCGGGGCGGGAAGGGCCGAGGCTTCCCCTTCCCGGCTGACCCCCTGCCCCGCCCCAGGTACCGCAAGATGAAGGAGCGGCTGGGGCTGACGGAGATCCGGAAGCAGGCCAACCGCATGAGCTTCGGAGAGGTCACACCCCCCTACCTCGCGCCCCCACATCCCCTCCACTGCTGTGGCCGTGGCAACACCGCAGCCTCTTCCCGGCTCCCCTGGCCTCCACTCTGTCCCAGCCCCAGAGGGATCTCCCCCCACCTTCCCCACCCCGCTGTCCAGGCCTTCCCAGGCCCCACGCCTGCCAGGCCCCGGCTACCTGAGCATCACCCCGCTGGTCCTGCCGGAACTAGCTTGCGTGTCGTCAGTGAAAACTTTCGGTTCTTCGCACGGCGCAGGCACACACACACACTCCTCCTCAGCTCAAGCAGTAGTAACAGGACCCCTGCTCCTCACTGGGGCCCCAGCAAGGCTCACTGCACTCGGCCCAGGCAGTCCCGGATGGGATGGAGCCCTGGGCTGACTGAGGGGCGGCTGACACCTGGACGTCTCTCCTCCCACCAGATCGAGGAGGACGCCTACCAGGAGGATCTGGGTTTCAGCCTGGGACATCTGGGCAAGTCGGGCAGTGGGCGGGTGCGGCAGACGCAGGTGAACGAGGCTACCAAAGCCAGGATCTCCAAGACGCTGCAGGTGCGGGCCGGCCCTGGGGATGGGGGCAGGGCCTGGGCTACGGGGGCAGGCACGGGTGTGCAGACCCAGGCCACAGCCCTGAGCACCCTGCCCTCCCTGCAGCGGACCCTGCAGAAGCAGAGCGTGGTGTACGGTGGGAAGTCCACCATCCGTGACCGCTCGTCGGGAACCGCCTCCAGCGTGGCCTTCACCCCACTCCAGGTACTGGGTCTCTGGAGGCAGCAGGCCCGGGGAAGGCCGTGTTCCCCTGTCCTGGGCTGCTGCTTCCTTACCTGTGCCCCACTTCAGGGCTGCCATGGGTTTGGGCGGGGGGCTCCAAAGAAGCCCCCGAGGTTGTATCTGGATTCCCAGCACATGTCACGGTTCACAGGGACCACTGAGTCTCTGTGGCCCCGAGCAGACCCAGCTGCTCCCACCTGAGGGATGCCCGCTGAATTCCGGGGGCACTGTCGCAGGCGCTGAGATGGACAGACACACACCAGGGAGTTTTGCCCTTTTGGAGTTTATCTCGGGACAGACAAATAGGACACACAGACACACACGCACACGGGGAGTTTCACCCTCTTGGAGTTTATCTCAGGGGTCAGACAAGTAAGATACATAGTGTTGGGAGGTGGAAAGTGCTGGGCCGGAAAGGACTAAGGGAGACGGAGCCTCCAGGGGCAGCCTCAGCGAGGTGAGAATCCCCGGGTGTAAGACATGCGGATCAACGCCAGCCACGTGTCAGACCCCCAAAGCTGGTTGGTAAATCCTCGCTGGGGCTGGTGCGGTTCATGCTGGGACTGCGGGCAAGCCTCTTCTGGGACTCGGTTTCCTCATTCAGGAACTGAACGGGATCAGCCTTTCTCACACGGTGATGTTTCTAAAATCGCCTGGGGATCTTGTTAAAATTCAGGGATCCAGGTCCTCCCCGCTGGCCTAACCCCAGAACCACAGAGGATCTCCCAGGGTGGGGGAGATCTGGGGGCTGGCACGCCCTCCACATGCTTGCCCAGAACCCCAGGCCCATCAGGAAGGGCTGTGGGCCCCTGACATGCCACGATTCCCTCACCGGGAGGCTGTTAGAGACCAGGCCGTCTCCCCACCCCGTCCCTTATCCCTCCCCTGCCCAGGGCCTGGAGATTGTGAACCCACAAGCAGCGGAGAAGAAGGTGGCGGAGGCCAACCAGAAGTACTTCTCCAGCATGGCTGAGTTCCTCAAGGTCAAGGGCGAGAAGAGTGGCATCACGTCCACCTGAGGGGGGCGCCTGGCCGTTACTGGCCGGAGGGACACGGGGGTCCCCGCCCCAAGGGGGTCGGGGTCCGGAGGGGCTAGGGGTGCCGGCAGGGAGCGGCGCCCCAGGCCAGCCGCTGTGGCGTGACGGCCAGTGAGGCCTGAGAGGAGCCGGCCCCCCGCGCGGAGCTCGCCACCCCCTCCGCAGACACACAGCCAGGCCTCACCACGAGTCATCTTTTAACTGGGAAAGGAGCTACCTTTGGAAGAGATGTAATTAAAAACACGTTATCAGGATCCAGTCTTGGCGACTGAGCGTTTGTCAGCCACCTGGGTGGCTGAGGAGTCAGCGCTCTGGGTTCGGGAGCAGAGCTCGGGCTCCGCAGAACCCAGGTCAACCCTGGGCTTGTCACCTCGTACAGTTCCCGGGCGAGGGGTGCCCTCTCCATCTCCAGGCCCCTTTGAGAACCGCGCTCATTCTGAGGCCCCAGCTTCCGGCACAGGCCACGTGGGTGCTCGCGGCATCCTGGGCAGTTGGTCTCCACCCTGTAGGCCTCCCCACTCACATCGTCAGGCGCACACATGGGGACACAAAGATGCTCAGGAAGCACTCAGCACCGGGCTCAGCCTCAGGGCCCCGTGACAGGGCCACTGTTGTTACTCCAGTGTTGGCTGAGGACTTCCTGCTCCTGCCCTGCTGTGCCAAGCCCTGCCTGTGTGGGGCAGACAGGCGCCCTGCCCTGGGGGCACCCAGCACTGCGAAAGCACCTGCCGGGTAAGCAGAGTGCTGTGCCTCCAGGGGCCGCCTGCTCTGCGCTGGGAGCTGGCCTCAGCGCTACTTGCTGACCTGCGAGGTCAGCCACCCTCAGCCACCCGGGAGGAGCAGCCCCACAGGGAGCCGGGCCTCTCCTGCTCGCAGTTTCTCCCTGGGTCTCTCTCCAGCTCATTGGGTCCTGGCTGAAATCTCTCTCCATGGGACTCCGCCGTCACCACCAGGGGCTCCGTGTGTCTCTGGACCCGTCTCCCCTCATCCCAGGGCTACTCTTCCCCTCCCTCACGTGAAAAGTATGCACACCTGGGAGGTTCTTTCCGAAGGCCAGATAACCCCAGGCCACAGAACTGTCTTCCCAGACTTACGCTGGATCTGTGTAGATCAGCCTTGTTTGAAAGTGACAACCTCTGCCTGTGGGTCTGCCGGGGAAGGGCCACCTGTCAGAGTCCCCGTCCCTCCCCCAACCCGGCCAGACTGAACCGTTGAACCAGTGGATAGGGGCATGGAGGTGCGAGTCTCAAGGAATCTCAGTCACCTGGCCTGACAGCCCTGCATCCTCTTAGTTTCTCCAAGTTTAGCACGCTTCAGGATCACCCGGAAGGAGTTTGATTCAGCTGGTCTGTGTGTATGTGTGTGTGTTTAGTGTCTCAGTCATGTCCGACTCTGCGACCCCATGGGCTGTAGCCTGCCAGGCTCCTCTGTCTGTGGGATTTCCCAGAATACTGGAGTGGGTGACCGTTCCCTTTGCCAGGGGATCTTCCTCACCCAGGGATCGAACCTGCGTCTGCTGCACCCACAGATGACTCTTCCCTGCCGAGCCGCCAGGGAAGCACACAGTCTATCGTGGGGCTCGAACACACGACTTTTTAACAACTTCGCAGGTGATGTTCATTGCTGCCAATGCGGGGACTAACACTTTGAAAACTGCTACTCTAGAAAGTTCTCTACCAGTTAGCATGTTGGAATCATCCTCAGAGTCTGAATTACCATGTCTGGTTCCCATCCCGAGAAACTCTTGATTTAATCGGTCTAGAGCAAGGCCTGAGTATCTGAATTGTTTTAAGTCCCCAGGTGCAGCCAAGTTTGAGAACCATTGCCCTAGTGTGAACGGTGGGCCATCACCATCACCTGGGAATCTTAGAAAGCAGGGCCTGGGACCTCCTGAATCAGAATTTGCATCTGACAAATCCCCAGGGGATTTTTAAGCCTTCTTAAAGTCACTACTCCATCCAGGGACCACATGTTGAATAACAACGCTGTTATGGATCAATAACCTCAATTCTAGTGATCAGCCAGGAAGTTTGTAAAAATAGAGATCCCTAGGCTTCACTCCCCGGAGAAGGCAATGGCACCCCACTCCAGTACTCTTGCCTGGAAAATCCATGGACAGAGGAGCCTGGTAGGCTGCAGTCCATGGGGTCGCTAAGAGTCGGGCACGACCGAGTGACTTCACTTTCATGCATTGGAGAAGACAATGGCAACCCACTCCAGTGTTCTTGCCTGGAGAATCCCAGGGGTGGGGAAGTCTGGTGGGCTGCCGTCTATGGGGTTGCACAGTCAGACACGATTGAAGTGACTTAGCAGCAGCAGCAGGCTTCACTCCCCAGGCCTGGGTGAACCTGAAAGCAGTGCCTGCCTTGCCGCAGGTGATTCCAATGTTCTCACCGGCATCTCCCCTGGAGTTCCCTTACTTTCCTCCTCCACCTGACTTCCCATCTCCACTGTGTGGCCCAGGGCAAATGCCTCCTGGTTTGCAGAAGCACCGGTACCTAGCAAGTCTTAACCACAAGTCATTCCCCGTATCCATCCATGTATTCATTCAGCAAATGGTTACTGAGTGCTTTCTACTGAGAGAAGACTCAAACCATTAGGAAAAGGATGGCATACTCGCAAAAGTAGGTTCTAATGAACAGGGCTCATGGGACCGCTCAGAACGGGAGGTCAGGAAGTTTTCCCTTCAAGAGAAGACCACCGAGCTGAGATGTGAAGGACCAGTAGGCGACAATTATGGTGGGGGGAGGTGCGCGGGGGTGGGGGGACACGGAATCCCATCTGTACCTTCTGCGGCGTCCTCACGACAACAAGCGAACGGAGGTGCGGAGGAGAATTACTGTCCCACAGTCACGTCACCATTCAGAGGAAGGCCAAAAACACCATGCTGCTTCCCAACCAGTGCAGCTATGGGTGATGTCAGTGGCTTGGGGCATTGTCTTCTGCTTCCTTTCTTCTTCTGAGTCTCAAAGATGGGCCGTGCACCTGAGAGACCTGTCCGCCTGGCCAAGACATAAGGCAGGCGGAGGGATGCGCCCTGGTCCCAAGCCTACCTACTCTGCCTGGTTTCACACGCTGCCAGGAGCGGGTACCGCCCACTCGTCACATCATTGGAAGGACAGAAATGAACGACAGCCGGGCCCACGAAGGGGAAGGGGTGGACGCTCGTGCCTGGCTCCGCCCAAGGGCTGCCTTGATTGACAGGTGACTCCAGCCTGGCCCCCGGCTTTGAAGGCACCTGTCTGTTTCCGATTAGGTACGCGGCCTTTAACGCCCACTCTCCATGCCTTCCTCCTCTTTCCCCACCCACTTCTGGACCAGCCAATGACTGCAGGGCAGAATGTCCCCCCACGACCAATGGAAGACGGCTCCAAACTTGACGGACGACTTCCCGCCCCTGATCAGCCTAGCTCCTCCCTCCGACCAATTGGGTTACGAGAGGGGGGCGGGCGTACCCAATCAGGGCGACACAGGCATCTGGATTGACGCACAAGTCCTCGCGCTGGCGTGTTGTGCCCCGAGGCGGGAGGAGGAGGCGGAGCGGGGAAGAAAGAGTGAGCCAATCCTAGCAGCTCGCGCGGGAAGCCAATCGAACGCCGCGCCTTGCGGCGATTGTCCAATCATCGAGAGGGGGCCGGCCGCATCCCGAACAAGAACCAATAGAGCGAGCTCGACGGGCAAGAGCGACGTGCGGCCGGAGCAATGATAGGCCTATATTCTGGGGTCGGGGGCGGGTCGGCGCCAGAGACGAGAAGAGAGGAGGGGAGGCCTCCTCCGCCGCCGCCATCTTGGACCGGGCCCGGTCAGCTTCCGCGGAGCCTTCGGCAGACGCCGCGGCCTCCCTTGAGCCCCGACCCCGTCGTCAGAACAACCCCGGGCCCACTTCCCCCCACCCCACTTCCGCTTCGCGCCGCTATCGCGATAGCGCCCGGGCCCGGGGCGCGAGAATAGGGCGGCGGGCGCTCGCCTCCCCCGCCTGTCGCGATACGCTCCTCAGCGGCGGCGCCAGCTCCTGTGGTGAGAGCGTCAGGCTCGACTGGGCCGGACCCCTTCCCCTCCTCCCTCGGCGCCGTCGGCCGCCTTCCCCGCCGCCTCCCGCCCCTGCGACCCCGCCGCCTGTCGCGACATGGCCGGCGCGGCGCCCCCGCCCCCGCGCGGCCCCGGCGCTCGCCGTCCGCCGGGCGGTGCGCGGCCCCCGCACGCCCGCCCCCCTCCTCCACGCCCCTCAGCGGCGCCCGGGGGTCCGCCCACGACCCCGGCCCCGCGCGGCGTCCGCGTCGGGCCCCCGTGGGGTGTGAGGGTGCGCGGTGCCCGCCCCTCTCCGCGTCGGTATTGGCTCCTCGCTGGAAGGATGGAGGCGCCCCTGGCCGCAGGTGCCCGCCCTCTCGGGGCTCAGGTGCCTGCCCCCCACCCCTCGGCTGCAGCCCCTGTGCTGGGGGGGGGCGGTCTCCGGGCGAGGCTGCCCCCTTCGCGTGGGTGTGGGGCTGCGAGTCCCCCGGACGAGGAGAGGGGTCCCCCTTCCCCCTCTTCTCCGCTCCCTCCCACCGCGGGCGCCACTCTTCTCTTTGGGGAAGGGTCGGGGGGGGGGGGGGGGGGCGGGGTGTCAGTTCTCCTGGAGGGAAGACACCAGCTCCAGAGCTTGGAGTTTCAGCCCAAGTTTCTGCCTCTGTAGTGACAAGTCCGCCAGGTCTAGGGCTTGACAAGTCCCCCAGCTCTGAGCTTGCACGGCCCTCGGCCCAGGCCTTCCTCCCGCGGGTGTCACGACTGTCCTCGCGGTCGCCCACTTGGGCCTCAGCTCTTACTCTTGAGTATCTGGCCCTGGCTCTTCTGGACGCTCTGTCTCCTGGATCCAGACGCTGCCCGGCCCGCTCCGGGTGTGGACTTCCTCTCGATGTCACTCCTGCCTCAGGGTCTTCTTGGTGGGACTGTTGAGCTCCTGTGGGTCCCGGGCACCTGGTCCCCTCTTGGGGGCCCCTCCCAAGTTCCCGCTCTCCCCGCGGCATCAGCCATCTCCTGGTGGCGGGCAGCGCCAGCGCCAGCGCCGTTCTTTCTAAGCAGGCCCTGCCTGTGAGCTCGGGGGCAGGCCCCTCCCCACGGTTGCTGCTCCTGTCCTTTGGTGCTGGTTGTTTGGGCTCCTTCCCCACCTCACTGCCCTCACCGTGTCGGCTGTCACTCCCCTTGGTCTGAGGCTTCTGTCTCCATTCACATTAGTCCCTTCACTGGGGTGTGATCCTGCAAGAGAGCAGGGACCCCAGCCCCTGAGTGTTCATCTTGGGCGCCTCGCTGTGGCTGTGGAAGCTCCCCAGTCCTAAACAACGCTCTTGGTGTAAGCAGTCGTGGAGCCCGGGCTCAAGCCTGCCCAGACCACCCTACTGGAGCCCCCTCGGAGTGTAAGGTTCTTCAGGCTGAGGTTCCTGCGCTGTGCGGTGTGGGGTTTGGGGGCCGGAGTGGGGCTGTTTTCCCCAGGATGAGGAACTTCTCGGTGTTGCCTCCTCCAGGGGTAGGTTCCTGTCTGTGTTGGTGTTGGCGTTGGCCACTGTTGGACTTGAGGTGTCCGCGCCTTTCTGTGTGCCCCCCACCGTGGGACTAAGGACCCTTCCCGGTGCTGGTGCCCAGGGCCAATGTCTCTGCCCTGCACGTGATGTCCCACTAGGCGGGACTCGGTGTCTGCCCTCTCCTGAGGCCCAGCTTCCTTGATGTGGGGGTTAAGATGCCCGAGACTTGAGGGGAAGACCCCAGGGTGGGATTCCCAGTCTGCCAGCCTTGGTCCTGAGCCTTGCAGCGGGGAGATGACCCCCTCCACCCCAGGACCTCGTATGTCCGCCTCCTGCTGTCAGTGGCCTCCCAGGTTAAGGGAGGCCCTCCAGCACCACTCCCCAGCAGGCCAGGGCGCCTCCCCCTACGGCTCGTGACAGCCCCCAGGGTTAGGGACTGCTTGGTATTGGTTCTCCAGGACTAAGGCTTTGGCTCCTGTGGCGTGTGTGCGGCAGAGTGGTCTCCTGTAAAGTGATGCTTTGGGGGCTCTTCTGTGTGAGTTTTAGTCCTGCCCGAGTGGTCGTTGGCTCCTGTGGGTCTGGCACACTGCTCACCGCCCTACCCCCAGGATAGGCTCCTGACTCGTGGGGATGTGCCTTCCTCCTGGATGGAGTGTTTTGGTTAAGTCTCCCGGGCCAGGGTTCCAGAGTCCTGGGTGCCGTTAGAGACTCTGGGCGGTGAGAGCACCTGCACGTCTCCCCCGAGACCCCTACCACGCCCGCCTGCCCTGGAGCTCCCTGGCGGCCCCTCTGAGGGTGGCAGGGCCCCCAGCCCTGTCAGCCTGGGGCTCTTCTGTGAGGAGGGCTTCTCTGCCTCAGGACTCGGGCTCCAGCCCCCTTTCTAGGCCTTTCCTGCAGATCTGAGGCACAGGCTCCCACTTGCTGGGGGGGCTTCTCGGGGCGGGGTGGGGGCATGGTGCCTCCGCAGCCAAGGCTCTCAGCTCCTGTGAGTACTGACCCATCGTGGGGTGTGAGCACCCGACCCGCTGTACGTGCCCTGCTCGGAGCCGCTGCCTTCCCCAGCTCAGGTGGTGTCTTCTCGCGGGCTCAGCCCTGCCTACTTGGAGGTGCTGTCTGAAAAGATCGCTTCCTGGGCTCAGGCTCTCCTTGGCCCCGGCACCTTTCTTCCTTCAGGACTTCTGCTGCCGCAGTCTGTTGCTCTTCCAGAGGGCATCAGCTCTTCTCCTGGGCTGGGTGCCCAGGCCCGTTTAGTGTGGGGACCCCCTTCCCTGAGGCCTGCAGTGCCTTGTTCGGGGTGTAAACCCTCTGGGCTGGAGTGCCCGTCCCTGCCCGCACATGGAGCTTCTGGGGCAGAGGCGGAGGGCAGAAGCTCCTGTCTGACGCTCCTGGCCCCCCACACCCCTGGGCAGCAGGAAGTGCTCCAGCGTCGGGGTGTTGGCTGAGACTCGCCGCTGCATGCCTCGTGGCCGATCCAGGCCCTGGTGTGAGCTCCTGGGCCCAGGTGCTGCCTCACCTGCTTTGAGCTCCTGGGTGCTTTTTCTGGCTGCTCTGCCTTCCTGGAGCTGGAGTTGCCCCGTGTTCCCCACCTTGCCGTGTCAGCCAGCCCTGGCTGAGGGTGCAGCTGTCCCTCTCTCTTGGCCCTTTCTGCCCCGCGCCTCCCCCGCCCCATCAGAGGTCGGCGTCCCCAGAGTGGGGCCCTCTGGAGGGTGGGCCCGTCCTGGGCTGCTTCTGGTTCGAAGGTGTGCTCTCGGACGCTGGCCCTCCGGTGGCTGCTAGCACATTTTATTGGAATCTCAACTAGGTAGCAAAACCTGTAGCTGTGTTCTGTGTTGCCCTCGTCACGTTCACGGACAGCACAGATACAGGATGTTCCTCTCCCCGTGGAACGTTCTGGGGGACAGGACTCTTCCGGAGGCTCCCTTTTCCTTCTCCGTGGTGGAGGCGCTCTTGGCGTGACTTCTCTCTGGGTCGAGGCTCCTAGTCCTCCTCGGCCTGCTCTTTCTGCCTGGGCAGTTGGGGCTGCTCGGGGGCTCCCCACCTTGGCCCATGGGGTGCACTCCCCACCTCTGCAGGGACCTCCCTCCCCGAGGCTCGCCATCTCTCCTGGGCTTGGGGTCGGGTCCTGAGGGGGATCTTCCCCCCAGGGAAAGCTTCTGGTGGCTCCCCTGTGACCTCAGTCCCCTCTGGGTTCGTGTCGCTTTCTGTAGGCTGGAGATGCCCATCTCTGTGTAGAGGAGGCTTATCGGAAGACTTAGGTGTCCCTGAGTCTGCACCGCCGCTGCACCTGACCTGTAATTCCTTCCTGCGGGGGTGCAGGCAGCCCCGCCTCCGCCGAGGTCCCCTCCCCTCTCATCGCTGTCGGAGTTCTCGCCTCTCCTGGTCCTCTCTGGTGGTGCTCTCTGCCCCACGCCTCTAACCCTTTGTGGTGTTGGCACTACGGGTTAGTAGTAATATCTTCTTTGGTTTCAGGATTCTCGTCTGGAGTAAACTTATCAGAGGTCTAAGGCCGTCTTCTGCTTGGGGTCCAGCCCTCTGTAAGGGTCGGTGGGTTTGGTTTTCCCAGGTGTAGGCACCTTCCGTCTGCCCCTACCACGCTTCCCCTCTGTCCCTTACAACTTCACCGTGTGTATACGGTACCAACTCCTCTCTGTGGGATGCAAAGTTTTCTGTCTCCTGACTTGTCTGGAGAGTGATCTCCCCCTGTGTTACTATTCTGGTCACCTGTGTGCTTGACTCCTTTGGGGGAATCGTGGTCTCTGGGTCTAAGGCCTCATCCCTAGCAGTCAGCCTGACTCGGCCATGTGCCATTTTCCTGCTCTAAGAAATCCTTTTGAGTGTCATCTGGGGGAGAAAGTGTTTCATGCCCTAGGAATTTTCCACTTCCCGGGTCAGAGGTGTGAAAAAAGTATATCTATTTCCTTGGTCAGAAATTTCTAGAGTCCTCTCATGGGCCAGACCTGTGCTGGGCAGTCAGGGCCGGAGGAGGAGAATGGGGCCTGGTCTCCGTCACCAGATAGCTACTGCCTCTTCCCCTTCGCCATCCACACACCCTACAGTCCCGGCCTCGTTTGTGGCCCTCTTCAGCCGGGGGGTAAGCGTGTGTTCCTTCTCGCTCTCTCCCAGCAGCGTCTGTCTCCAGGAGAGTATGAAGAGAGCGCGTCCGTAGGGCAGGGAAGATGGCGGACAAGCGCAAACTCCAAGGTACCAGGCTTCCCGCCGGCGCGCCGTGTGCTCGCGCCTCGGAACTCTTCTTCGGGTGCCTGCTGCCTCGCAGGACACTCAGTCTCCTTTCCTCCCTGCCAGGTGAGATTGACCGCTGCCTCAAGAAGGTGTCCGAGGGCGTGGAGCAATTTGAAGATATCTGGCAGAAGGTACCGGGGCTGGGCCTAAAAATCCAGGTGCACCTCCAGGGATGGGTGAACAGGACAAGGCTGGGGAGCTCCTGAGAGGGACCGAGAGGGGGCCTGCCTGTCCAGGTGCTAAGGACCTTAGCGAAGCCGCTCTGGGGTGGCTTGGTGGGCGTGGGGGTGGGTCCCCCAGAGTCCCCGGCCCACAGAGAGACTGGAGTCTTCCCCTGCAGAGGGCCGTCGGGCAGCCAGAACCACACTGATGCCTGCGTTCTCTCCGCCCCGCAGCTCCACAATGCAGCCAACGCGAACCAGAAAGAAAAGTATGAGGCTGATCTAAAGAAGGAGATTAAGAAGCTTCAAGTGAGGGGGCCGGGGGCCTGGACTCCTGTGTCCTGAGGGCGGCGGGGACAGGGAGCGTGGACTGCTGGGTCCCGGGGAGCTGAGGGCTGGAGAGCTGGGGGCCAGGCTGCCCTGAGGCCGCCTGACCGTCTTGCCGTTGCCTCCTCTAGCGGCTGAGGGACCAGATCAAGACATGGGTGGCGTCCAACGAGATCAAGGACAAGAGACAGCTCATAGACAACCGCAAGCTCATTGAGACGGTGGGGGCTCGGGGCTGGCGCCTGAGCGGCGGGGGTGGCGGGGGCCTGGGGCCCCAGAGGCCCTGAGAAGGAGGGCCTGGGGGAGGCGGGCGGCGGCCCCTGGGGCTCCGGTGTGCGCGCCCCGGCCCTGAGGCAGCTGCTCTCCCGCCTTCGGGACCCCCGCCCACGGCGCTCTCCACAGCAAATGGAACGGTTCAAAGTCGTGGAGCGAGAGACCAAGACCAAAGCCTACAGCAAGGAGGGCCTGGGCCTGGCGCAGAAGGTGGACCCTGCCCAGAAGGAGAAGGAGGAGGTCGGCCAGTGGCTCACGGTGTGTCAGGGCAGGGGGGGGTTGAGCGAGTCGGGGCCCTGGCTCCGTGGGGTGAGGACTCTGCTGACCGTCTCCTCCCCTCTGCGCGCAGAACACCATCGACACCCTGAACATGCAGGTGGACCAGTTTGAGAGCGAAGTGGAGTCCCTGTCAGTGCAGACGCGCAAGAAGAAGGGTGATAAGGATGTGAGTGAGGGGCCCAGAGCGCGGCGGCCGGGGCAGGGGCAGGTCCAGGCAGGCGGGTGGGAGTCAGGGCCCGGGCTCCGGAGGCAGGTGGGGGCAGAGCGGGAATGGTGAGAGTTTGGGGTGTGGGGAAGGGGAAAGCCGTCCCATGGGGGCTGCCTGGCATCTGGGTGAACAGTGCGCTGTCAGGAGGGGCGGTTTTGGGGAAGATACCAAGTTTAGCTCTGGTGGAGGGTAAGCATGAAGCCTGAGGCCCCCAGGGTAGGAGGCTGGGGAGCTGCCGCTGTGGCCTCCCAGCCACCGAGGGCCGAGGACCTGAGGAGGGCAGGAGGTGTGGGCACAGTGGGACGTGGAGGAACGGTTCGTTTGGCCTGAGGAGAGGAATGCTTTGAGACAAAGCCAGGGCCCAGGGCCCGAGTCCCAGAGAGCCAGGACTGCCGGGTCTGTGTTCCAGGGGTGCCCCTGTCTGTGTGCAGAGGAGGGTGGAGCACAGTGCAGGGGCGGTCGGGTGTCAGAGGGAGGCGGGTCCTTGCAGGGCAGAGGGATTGGAGCTGGAGCTGAGACGTCAAATCGTGAAGGCGATGGGGCTTTTGCGGCAGGCCTCTGAATCCAGACTTAGGGGTACATGGATAAGGGTGTGGTGTCAGGGTGGTGACAAAGATGGTCACAGTTTTGAGCAGTACGCACCCCCAAACGGGGTTGGCCGTTACTGCTGTTAGGGCGAGGAGGGGCGAGGGGTTAGTGTGCTGCAGGCGATGGACGCAGTGGGCGGGTGGGCTCAGGTGGGGGCTGCCACTGCGAGAGGCGGGTCGCTGGGTGGTGGATGGGGCCTGTCGCAGGGAGCCGCAGGGCTCCCTGGCTCTCCCTGCCACTGGCAGCGATCTCAGGGTGGGAAGCGTGTGCTGCCCTTGTGGGCTCCGGAGGGCTGGAGGGGGCCGGCGGGCCCGTGGCCCCTGAGCCGGGCCCGGGCTTGCCAGCAGAAGCAGGACCGGATCGAGGGCCTGGGGGCCTGGGGACTGGGGCGGGCTCTGTGGGGGCAGGGGGGCGGGCGGGGGCAGGCTCTGTAGGGGGCCCGGGCTCTGTGGGTGGGGGCGGGCAGGGGGCCGGCTCGGGAGGACTCGGGGGCCCGGGGACTGGGGTGGGCTCGGGAGGGCAGGGGGCGGGCTCGGGAAGACGGGGGGCTCGGGGACTGCGGCGGGCTCTGGGGCCGTCCGGGGCCCCGCCGCCCCTGAGCCGGGCCCGGGCTCGCCAGCAGAAGCAGGACCGCATCGAGGGCCTGAAGCGGCACATCGAGAAGCACCGCTACCACGTGCGCATGCTGGAGACCATCCTGCGCATGCTGGACAACGACTCCATCCTGGTGGACGCCATCCGCAAGATCAAGGACGACGTCGAGTACTACGTGGACTCGTCCCAGGACCCCGACTTCGAGGAGAACGAGTTCCTCTACGACGACCTGGACCTCGAGGACATTCGTGAGCGCGGCGCGGGCCTGTGGGGGCGGCGGGGCCCGGCGGGGGGGGCCGCCCGCTGACGCGCCCGCCCGCTCCCACAGCACAGGCGCTGGTCGCCACCTCCCCCCCCAGCCACAGCCACATGGAGGACGAGATCTTCAACCAGTCCAGCAGCACGCCCACCTCGACCACCTCCAGCTCGCCCATCCCGCCCAGCCCAGCCAACTGCACCACGGTGAGGCCTGGGGACCGGTGGCGGGGTCTCGGGAGTGTCCTGCCGGGAGCCCCCGTGTCTGGGCTCTGGGCCCTCAGCTGTAGAGCACCGGCAGGGCAGTCAGGGCCTCTGTGGGTCCGGCTGTGGAGGACGGTGGGGGCTGGGGGTGTGCTTGGGCCACTGGACCCCTGGGAGGGGGAGAGGGGACTCCCGAAGGAGAGCTGCTTCCGGGGTCCCCGAGAGGCTGGCGGGGGTGCTGGCCCCCAAACACAGGAGCCCCGAGGAGCAGGGTTGGGTAGGTTCCCCTGGAGGCAAAGCTCATGAGGCCTGAACAGCTCTGGGGCCAGGAGTGGCCCACGGGCCTCAGATCTGGGGGCTCAGAAGTAGGCGGTTGTCAGGCCCTAGAGACTTGCAAGTTCTGACCGCACCTCTTGAACATCAGGAAAACTCGGAAGACGACAAGAAGAGGGGGCGCTCAACGGACAGTGAAGTCAGCCAGGTAGGTGCACTGGGGGTCGGCCCATCAAGGGCACTCAACTATTCGCGCCTCCCTGAGGGCTCACTGCAGCCCGAGCAGCGCCCTCGTGCGGGGCTCCGGGGACATGCTGGGCAGGCGGCGGTGCTCCCTGGGAGGCCTGCGCAGCAGCAGGGCGTGGTCGGCGGGTGCTTCCAGGGAGAGGTGGCGGCCCTGGGAATTAGAGGAGGCTCCCCCTGTGAGGCAGCGGCGGGCAACAAGCCTGTCGTGATGGGCTGGGAAGCGTGGTGGGGAGCCGGCCAGGCGCACTGGGCTTGCAGAGTACGGAACCTCAGGGGCCTGAGGGGCCCACACCGGTGGAGCAGCTCTGGAGGGGCCCAGCAAGCCAGAGCAGTGAGAGGTTGGGAGCCGCGCGGGTTGCGTGTCTTGGGGGCACTCTGGGCCTTGGCCGTGCTGGCCCTGTGTGCCGCAGGTCTCCCCTCGCGAGCCCGGTGGGCTCTGCTCGCCTCTGCCTGGGCGGGCATGCTGTGGGGACTCCTGTCCCACCCGAAGGGGGCTTAGGCAGGGGGAGTGTGGGCTCCTGGGAGGGCTGGTCCCCAGGGGCACGCTGAGGCCGGGGTGGTGAAGCTGGGGTGAAACGGGTGACCGAGTGTGGTTCCAGGAAGGAGACAGAGTCAGACTCATGAGTCCTGCTTGGTGCGCAGTGGGCTCGAGGGCCTGGGAGGCAGCGGGGCCATTGGGGAGGTGGTGGGGCGATGCGGGAGACAGCGGGGCGATCCAGGAGGGGGCGGGCAATCCTGGAGACGGTGGGGCCGGCTGCCCGGGCCGTGAGTGTGGGCGGCAGCAGCTCGGCCTTGGGGCAGGGGTGGGCTTGGCCCTGGGCTCCGGATTCCACTTTGTGGCGTGGGGGTCACCAGCAGCTTCCCAGGTTACGTTAGTGACAGTTTAATTCAGAATTCCTGTCGTGCTTTTAGGCAGGACAGGCTGGGTCCAGCCACCTCATTCTGAGGACGTTTGTGGTTCCCATTATCCGCCCCATCCCCCAGGTATTCATATGGGGTCTCAGTTCCCTGTGGGACATTGTGGGGGTGTCCCCCCCAGGTCATCAGATGGGATCTCAGGTCCCTGTGAGATGTCGTGAGGGTGTCCCCCCGGGTCATCAGATGGGATCTCGGGTCCCTGTGTGACATTGTGGGGGTGTCCCCCCTCATCAGATGGGGTCTCAGGTCCCTGTGTGACGTTGTGGAGGTGTCCCCCCCATCAGATTGGGTCTCAGGTCCCTGTGGGATGTTGTGGGGGTGTCTCCCCCATCAGATGGGGTCTCAGGTCCCTGTGTGACATTGTGGGGGTGTCCCCCCTCATCAGATGGGGTCTCAGGTCCCTGTGGGACGTTGTGGGAGTGTCCCCCCCATTAGATGGGGTCTCAGGTACCTGTGGGATGTTGTGGGGTTGTCTTCCCCTCATCAGATGGGGTCTCAGGTCCCTGTGTGACGTTGTGGGGGTGTCCCCCCTCATCAGATGGGGTCTCAGGTCCCTGTGTGACGTTGTGGGGGTGTCCCCCCCCTCATTAGATGGGGTCTCAGGTCCCTGTGTGACGTTGTGGGGGTGTCCCCCCCCATCAGATGGGGTCTCAGGTTCCTGTGTGACATTGTGGGGGTGTCCCCCCTCATCAGATGGGGTCTCAGGTTCCTGTGTGACATTGTGGGGGTGTCCCCCCTCATCAGATGGGGTCTCAGGTTCCTGTGTGGCATTGTGGGGGTGTCCCCCCCCTCATTAGATGGGGTCTCGGGTATCTGTGGGATGTTGTGGGGTTGTCTTCTCCTCATCAGATGGGGTCTCAGGTCCCTGTGTGACGTAGTGAAGGTGTCCCCCCGCCATCAGATGGGGTCTCAGGTCCCTGTGTGACGTAGTGAAGGTGTCCCCCCGCCATCAGATGGGGTCTCAGGTCCCTGTGTGACGTAGTGAAGGTGTCCCCCCGCCATCAGATGGGGTCTCAGGTCCCTGTGTGACGTTGTGGGGGTGTCCCCCCCCTCATTAGATGGGGTCTCAGGTCCCTGTGTGACGTTGTGGGGGTGTCCCCCCCCATCAGATGGGGTCTCAGGTTCCTGTGTGACATTGTGGGGGTGTCCCCCCTCATCAGATGGGGTCTCAGGTTCCTGTGTGACATTGTGGGGGTGTCCCCCCTCATCAGATGGGGTCTCAGGTTCCTGTGTGGCATTGTGGGGGTGTCCCCCCCCTCATTAGATGGGGTCTCGGCTATCTGTGGGATGTTGTGGGGTTGTCTTCTCCTCATCAGATGGGGTCTCAGGTCCCTGTGTGACGTAGTGAAGGTGTCCCCCCGCCATCAGATGGGGTCTCAGGTCCCTGTGTGACGTAGTGAAGGTGTCCCCCCGCCATCAGATGGGGTCTCAGGTCCCTGTGTGACGTAGTGAAGGTGTCCCCCCGCCATCAGATGGGGTCTCAGGTCCCTGTGGGATGTTGTGGGGTTGTCCCTCTGGCTCATGAGATGGGATCTCAGGTACCTGTGGGATGTTGTGGGGTTGTCCCCCCCCACATTAGATGGGGTCTCAGGTCCCTGTGTGACGTTGTGGGGGTGTCCCTCCGGCTCATCAGATGGGTCTCAGGTCCCTGTGGGATGTTGTGGGGTTGTCCTCCCTTCATCAGGTGGGGTCTCAGGTCCCTGTGACATTGTGGGGGTGTCCCCCCCATCAGATGGGGTCTCAGGTCCCTCTGTGACGTTGTGGGGGTGTCCCCCCCCCATTAGATGGGGTCTCAGGTCCCTCTGTGACGTTGTGGGGGTGTCCCCCCCCATTAGATGGGGTCTCAGGTCCCTCTGTGACGTTGTGGGGGTGTCCCCCCCCCATTAGATGGGGTCTCAGGTACCTGTGGGATGTTGTGGGGTTGTCCTCCCCTCATCAGGTGGGGTCTCAGGTCCCTGTGTGACGTTGTGGAGGTGTCCCCCCCCTCATCAGATGGGGTCTCAGGTCCCTGTGTGACGTTGTGGGGGTGTCCCCCCCATCAGATTGGGTCTCAGGTCCCTGTGGGATGTTGTGGGGGTGTCTCCCCCATCAGATGGGGTCTAAGGTCCCTGTGTGACGTTGTGGGGGTGTCCCCCCCATCAGATGGGTCTCAGGTCCCTGTGGGAAGTTGTGGGGGTGTCTCCCCATCGTCAGATGGGGTCTCAGGTCCCTGTGGGAAGTTGTGGGGGTGTCTCCCCATCGTCAGATGGGGTCCCAGGTCCTTGTAGGATGTCGTTGGGGGTTGTCCAGGCAGGATGTGGCGGGCTGGGTGCCAGCTGGAAACGCGTGAGTGTTGTCAGCGTGGAGCTGGAGATGAAAGCCACAGGGTCCTCGCAAGGGCCGGGGCAGCAGGGCCAGCGCTGAGGATGGGCCTTGTCGCAGGGAGGGTGTGCGGGCAGCCCCCTGGGTCCTGACCCTCTGCTCCTTCCCATCTGCAGTCTCCAGCCAAAAATGGCTCCAAGCCCGTCCACAGCAGCCAGCACCCTCAGTCCCCGGCTGTGCCGCCCAGCTATCCGCCCGGCCCCCAGCCGGCCGCCTCCGCTCTGAGCGCCGCCCCTGGCAGCAACGGGGCCCCAGCTGTGGCCACCCCCACGAGCACCCTGGGCACCAAGGCCAGCCCGGCGCCCAGCCACAGCGCGGGCACCCCTGCCCCCTACGCACAGGCTGTGGCCCCGCCGGCCCCCAGTGGGCCCCCCAGCACCCAGCCCCGGCCCCCCAGCGCCCAGCCTGGGGCGGGAGGCACAGGTGGGGGCAGCAGTGGCGGAGGCGGGGGCGCCGGCAAGCAGAACGGCGCCACCAGTAAGTGGGGGCGGTGGAGGGTAGGGGGAAGGCCCCGGGGGGCTGTGGTGGAGGCCGCCGTTGACCCCTCTTGCCTGCCAGGTTACAGCTCGGTGGTGGCAGACAGCCCGGCAGAGGCAGCGCTCAGCAGCACAGGGGGCAGCAGCACGGGCAGCCAGGCCCTGGGCCCCCCGCCTGGCCCCCACAACCCACCCCCCAGCACCGCGTGAGTGTGCGGCCCCGCCACGGCCCCAGCGCGCAGATGTGTGCCTGTCCGTGCCAGTGGCCCTCCCCAGAAGCCCCCGTCCGAGCGGGGCTGTCCCTGGGCCCCACACTGCTGGGCGCTCTGTGTCTCCTTGGCCGGTGTCCTCCCAGGGCCTAGCTCCGTAGGCGGGTCCTCGTCCGTTTCTCCAAGTGCGGGTCTCTGTCCTCTTCTCTGCACTCTTCCAGGTCTCAGGGCAGCCCTCCTCCCCCGCAGGGTCCTCCTTCCAGGGGAACACCCCGAGAGCATGCTCCCCTCCCTTGGGGGAGGAGGGCTGACCCCAGGTGCCTCCCCAGGCTCTGGGTGGGCATTCCCCGCACCCTGCTGCACCGGCCACTGCAGAGGAGGTTTCCTGAGGATGCGCGTTCCCAAGCAGTGTCCCTGTCCTGGGCTGACCGCACCCCACCGCTGGCCCCACTGTGCACGCTTCCTCTGTGACTTTCCCGACCTCCGAGTCTCCCTGTCCGTCCCACCCGGGACCCTCCTCTGAGCCTGCGCCCATCTGTTCTCCACAGGAAGGAACCCAGTGCCACAGCCCCAGTGGGTGCCGGGGGCGTGGCTCCAGGCTCAGGGAACAGCGCAGGGGGACCCAGCCTCCTGGTGCCACTCCCTGTGAACCCCCCCAGCTCCCCAACGCCCAGCTTCAGTGAGGCCAAGGCCGCTGGCAGCCTGCTGAACGGGCCTCCGCAGTTCAGCACCGCACCCGAGATCAAGGTGGGCCCGCGCCTCGCCCCGGGGCCCCTCCTCCAGCCCGCACGGCCCCTTGGCTCCTCACCCACACCCCTGCGCTGTCACCTCGGCTCCGGCTGCTCTGCCGCTCCCTGCCAGGGCCTCTGTCCCCTGGACCCTTGCCTCACTCCTGTGTCCGCTGTCACCTTCCATCCATCAGTCTGTCCCCAGCTCGTCCCATGAGGCTGTCGTTTCACACAACTCACTGTCCGGGCCTCACTGCTTCCTTCCCTTTGAATACAAACAACTGTTAACTCCAGAAAACACTCGTCTGCTCTGAGCCACTTTGTGCTGGCCGAACTCACTTCCCACCTTCCCTGCAGACACTGTGGGGCGGGTCTGGTTGGGCTGGGGCACGGGGTGCTGTGGACCATGCAGGTATACCTGCCTTAACGTGGGGAGACCCCCAGCAAGGGCTCAGGGTGAGGGGAGGGGCTCATACCCAGGCTGGGCCCAGGGCCGGGGCGGGCAGGTTCAGCAGACAGGGTGAGCGGGCCGGGCGTGGCCTCCTGAGCCGGCGTGTCTGCCCTCGGCTCCTCGGGAGACCCAGCCCTGCACTGTCCCCTGCCCCTTCCTTCCTTCCACCGGAAAACGGAAGGGCTCACAGTCCCGTCTCCAGTGTGAGGGCTGCTTTGGGACAGGCCTCACGACGCACTCAGAACCGTCTCTGGCTCAGAGTCAGCACCCAAGCTTGAGAGGCACAGTGAACAGGAAACTCCGTGTGCATTTACTTCTGTGGAGAAAAATGAGTCTTGAGGTTCCTGACACTGGTCCACATTTTGTTTCTTCCGGTTACTGAGTGAGCCGTGGGGACGGGTAGAAAGGTTTTGAGGAGAGAGATGACAGGAGAGACGCGGGTGGAAAGGTCCCCTCGGGTCCTGTGCGCACAGCACGCTGTGGGGTAAGGGAGCCCGAGCAGCAGGGCAGAGCCTCGTCACTGCCAGCATGGGGTGAGGAGGTCAGAACAGCTGCAGGGGCCGGCCAGGCCGGAGCGGGCAGTGAGCAGGCCCTTCTGGCGTGCGGGCGCGCAGAGAAGCGGGCGCTCGGTGGGGCTTCCCACAGCGCTGACCATCTGCAGCGTGGGGGGCTTGGGGGTGCCCTGTGGTGCTGTGCAGCAGGGTCCACACGTGTTGGGCGCCTGGATCGGCGGGCGCTCGGTTGTGCCCGGGTCTTCTCCCTGCTGCTCAGTGTTGCTGGAGTTTGTCCTATGCAGACAGCTTTGGCTCAGCTGAACCCCAGCGGAGAGGCAGGTGTGCCGACCGCGAGGACCAGGGTCTTCCCGCCGCCCTGGCCTCAGCCACCCTTCCTCCCCAGGCCCCCGAGCCTCTGAGCTCGCTGAAGTCGATGGCGGAGCGTGCGGCCATCAGCTCTGGCATCGAAGACCCCGTACCCACGCTACACCTGACTGAGCGAGGTGAGTGGCCGGGGCCGGGGCCGGGGCCGGGGTGGGCCCGCCAGGCAGGCTGCACGCTGTGGCCTCACGCTTGCCACCGCCCCGCAGACATCCTCCTGAGCAGCACATCAGCGCCCCCGGCCTCGGCCCAGCCTCCCCTGCAGCTGTCGGAGGTGAACATCCCGCTGTCGCTGGGCGTGTGTCCACTGGGCCCGGTGCCCCTCACCAAGGAGCAGCTCTACCAGCAGGCCATGGAGGAGGCCGCCTGGCACCACATGCCCCACCCCTCAGACTCGGAGCGCATCCGGTGAGGGCCTGTGGCAAGCGAGGGGGCTGCGGCCCGCTGCCCTTGGCCAGCCCTGACCCCCTGTCCCCCACAGGCAGTACCTGCCCCGGAACCCCTGTCCGACGCCCCCCTACCACCACCAGATGCCACCCCCACACTCGGACACCGTGGAATTCTACCAGCGCCTGTCCACCGAGACGCTCTTCTTCATCTTCTACTATCTGGAGGTACCGCAGGGCCCCCTCGGGCTGCAGGAGTGAGGTGGGTGCCCCGCTGCAGCTACCAGGACCACAACCCCCTGCTGCCCCAGCCCACCCCTTCCCCCACTCCAGCAGGAGGGTCAGGGCTGCCGAGGTCGGGGCTGGCCTGTCCAGGGCAGCAGCAGGGAGCCCGCCCGCCCAGCAACCATGGGCACGTTCTTAGGCCTCCCCGGGGACCACCACGGAGTCGTGGCCTCCACTCTCAGCCCTCTCTGGGAAGGTCTAAACTGCCTGCTCTCGGCTCTCATCACGATCAGTCGCTTTTCCTTCTCAAAGCTTTTCTGAAAGCACTTTCCACCTGCCTCCTTTCCCTTCAGAGCCGCGCTGCTGTGTTTCGGGCCCCAGCCCGGCTCGGTCTGTGGCGGGGCCTGGGGTCAGCCTGCCACCCTGCCGTAGCCCTGACCCCTGAGCGCCCCGCCTTCCCTCCCCAGGGCACGAAGGCGCAGTACCTGGCGGCCAAGGCCCTGAAGAAGCAGTCCTGGCGGTTCCACACCAAGTACATGATGTGGTTCCAGAGGCACGAGGAGCCCAAGACCATCACAGACGAGTTCGAGCAGGTGAGGGCCCCTCCCCGCGCCCCGTCGGCCCCGTCCCCTCGGGCCAAGTCCGCGTAGCGAGGCCCGCCCGGCCACCCTCTTCCCCGCCCTGGGCGGCTCCGGGTCAGCCCAGAGACAGGCACCAGCCTCCGAGGTGCCTTCCTCCGAGGAGCCTCCCAGCCCCGCGCAGCCTGGCCCCTGCCTCGCTTCCAGCTGGGGGTGGGGGATGCGGTGTCTCCCACCCAAGATCAGGGCGCATGCGACGCTCCCCAAACCCAGCAGGGCAGGGGCTCGGCTATATGGAAGGAGATGTCTCCTCGTTCTAATAAGTAATGAGAACCTCCACTTCACTGAGCCAGACCACCTGGGTTTGAACCCAGCTCTAGCTGGTGACTGGACGGTTCACGTGAACATCTGTCTCTGTCTCCTTATCTGTAAAAGCGGGGTGACAGGACCTCCCTTTACACAGTTGTTGTGAGGATTAAACGAGCTGATCGCTGTAAGTGCCGGTGCCTGCTATGTGGTGTTCTGGCTGTGCTGCACTTCATTTCACTTGTAGCTGGGGTGTTCCACAGTGCCTTTTCCACCTAGCCTTCAGCAGAGGCCAGGGTCCTGAACAAGGAACTCCCTTGCGTTCTTGCAGGTTCTCTGAAGCACGCCCACCAGTCACTCAGAACCCGCCCTCCCCACAGTGTCTCCCGGACACTGACTGCAGCCCTGTCCCTTGCCCGTTTGGCTGTAACCCTCTTAAGGGAGTGTATTTCTAGGCGTCAGCCCCTCAGAAATTCCCGCGCCACCGTGGTTGTAATAAAACGTCTGTCCAGGCAGCATGCCTGGACAGAGGCGCCCGGCTGTTCTGCGGCCTCGAGGGTTTGCCTCACACACTCGGCAGTGATCAGTGCTCCAAAAGCACAGCCATCACAAGGAGCAGCAGGAATTCGGCGCACACGCCTGGAGCCAGACCTGGCTCCACTGCGGGGCGAGCACGTTCCTGCCCTTGAAGAGCCTCGTGAGGGTGCAGGGAGGCAGCGTATGCTCACAGCGGGCCGCCGCCCGACTCTGCCAGGCCCTGAGCGCCGGCCCTCCGTCCTCCGGCCGGACCCCAAGCCTCATGCCTTCACTGACCGCCTTCTCCCCCGGCCAGGGCACCTACATCTACTTTGACTACGAGAAGTGGGGCCAGCGGAAGAAGGAAGGCTTCACCTTTGAGTACCGCTACCTGGAGGACCGGGACCTCCAGTGACACCGGCCCCGCCTCCCCTCCCCGCATGCGACCCTGCCCAGGTGAGGGCCCCGCCCCCGGGGGACGGCGCCCGGCCTCGGCAGCCCCGCCCCTGGCAGCGGGGGGCCGGGAGGCTCCCCCAGCCCGCCCCAGGGCCCGGGCCAGGGCCGCCCCCTCCCCTCCCCAGTGAGGGACATTTTTTGGTAAACCTATTTTCATTTTGGAAAATATTTATGAATAAATAGTTTTATATGACGGCTGGCAGCAGCGGCCTCTCCTGTCCCCCCTTGAGAGTCAGGGAGCCGCGGGTGGGTCGTGGCGGCGGGGACGCCGGGCCAGCTGGGGGTTGAACTGCGAGTTGTACCGCCTCCGCCGCTCGTCCACCTCTTCCGGCTGCTCCTCCGGGGCCGCCGTGCCGCCCACCCGGGCCAGCAGGGCCTCTGCCCGCGCCCTCTCGGCCGCTTCCCGCCGCAGACGGTCCGCTCGCAGCTGCTCCAGGGATGGAGGCCTGCAGGGAGAGTACAGTCAGTGTGGGAAGCTGGAGGCCCAGCCCCTCGAAGGGCAGGGGTCTGACGCTGGGACCCGGCAGGTGGCCTCGACGGGCAGTGCTCCTCTGCCAATCCTCGGCTGGGTGGACTTGCGCACTGCCTAGCTCATCCCCTCCTGTGAGGAGACTGGCCAGGGTGCCAGCCTGCACTCGGCGGTCTGGCATCCTAGGAACACAAGAACGCCTGTTGACTCGAACCTCTGCTCCGCAAACTCTGGTCTCAGAAACAACCTCAGAGCTGTCCAGAATCTAATGTATACAACGTGAACGAGAGCAAGCAGATGGCCCACCAGCCACCAGAGCAGCGGCCTTGTAATAAATACCACGTAGTCTCTGCAGACCCCGGAACAAGGCTGAAAACGTTTAACGGTGTTAGGAAAATGGGCCTGACCTTGCAGACCCCAGAGCCCCTGCCTCAGCCAGAGCGCCCGTGGTGCTCACTTGGCCAAGGAGGCTCCTTACTCTTTGGGTCGCTGTTTCTCAGGCGCCTTCTTTTCCTTTGTGCTGTGACCACCACTGTCTCCGCTGTGCTTTCTCTTCTTCCCCAAGTGCTTCTGCATCTCCCGCAGCGGGTCCAGGCGGCTCTTGATCCTCTCGTCAGGCCCAGGACCAGAGGCGGGGCCGCCCGGCCTAGGGGGCAGCTGGTACCATGGGGGCTGAGTCTGGGCTTCCGCTGCACTCTGCCCCAGGTATGTTAGGATACCCAGGGCTTTCTCGTGCCTCTCCTGAGGGAGACAAGATGCGAAGGTGAGAACAGGAAGCACGTTCCCTCTCAGGGAGCCAGGGGTCCCGCGGAGGCAGAACCAGACATTCAGCCAGCAGAGCCCGTCAGGAGCCGACTCTGCCAGCTGCTGGGGCTTCAGAGACCGTCCCCGGGGCGCCCCTGCTCTGGGGCACCCAAGGACAGCTTCAGCAACAAACAGCATAGCAAGGAGGGGACTGCTTATGTTAGGGTTCAAAGGCAGCATCTTTGAGATAAAAAAACCGTGAGGCCAGCCAGGTAAAGCAGTGACTGAGGGGGGAGGGGCGGGGAGGCAGTCTGATAGGAAACCCCTGAGGGCAAGTGAGGGACAGCGTCTGATTTACATTTTAAGAAGCTTAACACTTCCCAACATCTTCAAGGTTTGCACATCAGGTTAGAGACCTGAGGGGGCCAATAATCAACACCTCTTACATGCAATGTTCTAATACTATTCTGAGTTCTCTAGCTTGTTTAATCCCCACCATCTCCCTAAACACTCCCGTAGTCACACCTGAGGGCAAGGTACACCCCCACCCCTAGCTCCACCCGAGGGAGAGGGTAAGACCGCCTTACTTTCTCCTGTCGCTTCTCTTCCTCATACTCTTTGTTGCCTCTCGTCACCCCTTTGCCTTCTTCCAGCAGCTCCCGAAACAGATCCACAGGGCCAGAACTGCCTGGGGCTCCCGTTTCTGCTTCCAGTGCAGGAAGTGAGTTCTGATGCCTGGCTTTCTTCCGTAGGAATTCTGTGCGGGCCTGGAGGGAAAAAAAGTTACAGGCAGAACACTCAGAACCTAGCTGTAACCCAAGGGACTCTTGAGCCTGGTGCTGACCACCGCGGTGGTAAGGGCTCGAAGGAAGGGAGCAAGGGCGCTGGGAACCCAGAAGAGGCACCTGACTCTTCCTGGGGAGAGGGTGGAGCAGTGAGGCAAGGCGTGGTTTGTAAGCCACCTTCCAAACAGTAAAGGAGGGGGTTTCATTTCTGACACAATGAAAACAGCTATAAAGGCAGCCAAAACATCTATTAGGACAGGTGATCTGAATTCCAGGAAGGGTGCTGAGTCACTATGCCCATTTGATTTCCAATTTCCATCGATAACCGTGAACTTAAAAATACCACTTTGGCTGCGTCGGATCTTAGTTTTATGGCATGTGCGATCTAGTTGTCTGACCAAGGGCTGAATCTGGGGCCCCTGCATTGGAAGCCACTGGGCCCCTAGGGAAGTCCGATAACGGTGAACTTTAAAACCCTGACTGCCTCCCAGCCAGTGCTGACGATCGGATTAGCCAAAGGACTGGAAGCTGGGTGCAAACCAAACAGGTGAGGAGTTAGACTCCAACGTTTGTGCTCAGCGGTGCAGGCGAAAGGCGCGCCCGGCGCAGCGGGACTGCCTTGAGACACTGTCGCTTCGCTGTGGCTCCTCTGAAGCCATCTCACTTCTCCGCCGAAGGGAGATAACAGCCCCGCTAAGAACGAACAGGGCTCGAGAGACTGCAAATCAAGGGCTTTGCACGGGATGAACCACAGGGGAAAGCGAAACTGAAGTCGCTCAGTCGTTTCCGACTCCTTGCGACCCCATGGTATGTAGCCCACCAGGCTCCTTCATCCAGGGGATTCTCCAGGCAAGAATACTGGAGCGGATCGCCATTTCCTCCTCCAGGGGATCTTCCCGACCCTGGGGTCGAACCCGGGTCTCCCGCACTGCAGGCCGACTCTTTACTGTCTGAGCCACCAGGGGGCAGCAGGAGCTCACTGCACAGGGTGTTTGTACAGCTAAAGTAACAAGCGGCCCGAGCTTCCGTGAACTGCCCCGGGCTCCGATTATTCACGAGCCCCTACTCCGGCCCTCCAGGAGGACCAAGGAGAGGTCGAGGGGAACGTCGGCACGGCCCGCAGGCCCAGCCCGGGAGCCGGGCCCCAGGTCCGCCAGGGTGGCCCGCGCCCGGCGCCGCCCCGCGCCCGGCGCCGCCCCGCGCCCGGCGCCGCCCCGCGCCCGGCGCCGCCCCGCGCCCGGCGCCGCCCCGCGCCCGGCGCCGCCCCGCGCCCGGCGCCGCCCCGCGCCCGGCGCCGCCCCGCGCCCGGCGCCGCCCCGCGCCCGGCGCCGCCCCGCGCCCGGCGCCGCCCCGCGCCCGGCGCCTGCGCGCTGAGCCGCGGCGCCGCGTCCGCCCGGGCCGGGGGCTCACCTCCTGCTGAGCGAGCAGCGCCCTCCGCTCACGCTCTTTCTCCTCCTCACGGGCTCGGGCCTCGTCACGCCGCACGCGGGCGACATTGTCCTTGTTCCGGACGTGCCAGCTCTTCTTGGGTAAAATATTCATGGCGCCTCAGCCGTCCGCGGACCGACAGGCCCACCTCCTGGCACTTCCAATTGGCGAGAGGCGGGCCCCGCCCCGTTGCTCCTTCCTCGGCCACGGATTGGCTCTGCGCTGCCTGACACGACCCCCCAGGGCTGTAGCGAGAGGTGACTGGCTGCGGGGCCCACGTCCCCCATCTCCGAGAATCGCGCGTGGCGTCGCCTAGCGACCGCCGCTCCCCGAGACTCTGATTCAATCACGTGTCCCCGCCCCGAGGCTCCTGAACGCAGCCGCTGATTGGCTGGCGCGGTCTCTCTCGCGGAAGAGTCCGCCACGCTCTCAGAGCCACACATTTGATTGGTTTATGTCCTGTGAAGGCTTGCCCCAGCTTCTGGACCGGAGATTAAAACGCACTCAGCGGCCTCCGCTGTGTTTATTGACACAGTACTAGATTCATTGATACAGTACTAGAAAGAGGTTCACTGGAGGGTCGGGGCCTCAGCAGGGAATCCCGGGGCTGGAAAAGCACGGGGTCTTCCCCAGTTCACTCATTTTCCAAATGATGTTGGCGAAGCTCAAAAAGGATCTGGGAGCAGGTCTGGGGCTGGAAGTGGGACGTCACCCCAAGCCAGGCTGGAGAGGTCAAAGAGTTCTGTCGGCCGAGCTCAGCGCCACAGCACGCTGTGCCAGGAAGACTTTATTCTGCGCCTCCTGAGGGAAAGGTAGAAGGGGAGGTGAGACACATCTCTCCCCTGTGTTCCTCTTCATACTCTCCAGGACCCCTTCCCAGGGGCCAGGCCTGGCTCACCGTCTGTATCTGGCGTTTGAGTTCAGAGATGAGGCGTCCATATGAGTTAGCCAGGGCCACTGTATACGCCATCAGGATGCTAGCGGAGATAAAGTGGAAGCCACTCCGCAAACGTTCTCAGAATATCTTCCACGTAGGGCTTTTTAGAAAACAGGGGTCTGGACCTCCTCCTTCAGACTCAAGGAGTCGAAGCATCCCAGCCCCCTCCTTCCCGCAGACCCAAGAGTTTGGGCCCCAACCCCCTTCTCTCTCGGAAGCAGGCAGCGGGACCCCAGGTCAGACATTCAGAATCAGACCCAGGAGTCTAGCGCCCTCACCTGGAGATCAGCAGGAGGGGCACAGCAAAAGCCTGGGTACCCAGGAAGAAGAGAAAATTCTGGGCCGTCTGAGGCAGTTTGCAGATAGACTCGGGGATCGCCACCCAGATGGACGACTGACCCCGGAATGGACCACACAGCTTGGAAGGTGGGATCCTGGAGTCAGAGACAGGCAGAGGTCAAGGATGGCCCAAAGTCAGAACCCTGGACAGGAGGGTGGAGGGTGGGGAAGAGAGGCTGGTACCTCCCACACTTACAGGAAGATGCTATAAAGCACAGGAACGGCAGAGATGGCCAGACCCAGGAGAAGGACCAAGGGGAAAAAGAAATTCACAGTGGAGGCTCGAAAGGTGCGGGAGGCCGGGGAGCAGGTGGAGAAGAGGGTGATCTGGCAGGAGGGGATGAAGGGAATATGAAACACAGGAATCTGAGCCCCAGACTCTCCTTCTCCACCATCCAGGAGCCCTAATCCCTGGCCCCCTCTCCTCAATCAGGAGCCAGGAACCCCAGTTCTTTTCCACCATCAGACACAAGAGTCCGGGTCCGTCCCCCACTTCCCTCAGACCTAACAATTGGGATGCCCTGGACCCTTCCTCTCACATCCAGGGGTCTGTCCTCCAGACCCGTCCTCTATCAGGATCTCGTAGTCCGGGACCCCGGCATCCTCCCCCACCAGGATTCGGGAGTCACATCCTTAAGTACTCTCTTCTCCCAGAATCCAGAAACCCAAGCCCCAGTACCTCCCCGCCTCAGACCCAAGGCTGCTCCCCACCGCTCACCTTCTTCAAGTAGAAAAGCAACAGGAACTTCACCGTGTTGAGCAAAGGCAGTAAAGGGCAGAAAAAACTCCCCACCCAGACCACCGTCTGTGCGTAGATGAGCCCCAGCACTTCGTCAGGCACCTGGAACTCCTGGGTCCTCGCGAAACGGCCCAGCGCCCCGGGACAGAGGCCGCAGAGCAGCCTGAGCGGCAGGGTGAGACCGGCCCAATCAGAGGCGGGCCGGCCACTGGTTTCCCCGCCTTCACCGTCCCACCCACCAATCGGAAGGGAGCCCATCTGGAGGCGGGGCGAAACTTCCCAGGCCCGGCGGGGGTGTGCGCCTAGGGGGCGGGGCTTGAGTGGAGTGAATAATCGTGGCTGTAGGGGGCGTGGTCTGCGGGCCTAGGGCAGGGGCGGGGCCACAGCAAGGGGAGGGATTCGCACTTCCGAGGAAACTGGATGAGCAGGATGACTGCCAGGCCGGTTAGCAGATCAAATATTAGGAGTTTGTACATCTCCTGTCCCAGGCGGGTCTCCCAGCACTGAGGGAGGAAGAACAGGTCAGAAAGACCTCAGGACCCTGTAGACCCAAACAGCTGAGTCTCCAAACTGCAAAAGTATGAGACTCTATCAATACTTTATCGGGGGGGGGGGGGGGGGGGGCGGGGTCTTTCTTCTTTTTAAAAATCCATACCCCTGTCCTCATGGGGAAGGTATTCTAGCACCGCAAGCTCCTCTTTCCTCCCAAACCAAGAATCTGGAACCCACCGGGCTCTTTCTTTCCTTCAAGGACCCCAGGAGTACCCGCATCCTCACCGGAAGTTCTTGGTAATCATAGCCACAGGTTTTGCACCTCTCATCCTCCGCATCGCCCCCGCAAGTGATCTTACTCCAGAGAGAGACGAGCAGGACCAGCAGAGAGACCAGGCGGAGAAACACTGTCCTGGCAAGTGGCAAAGAGAAAAAGGGCATCAACACTGATGGAGCGCCCACCGTGTGCCCGGATTCTGTGTGGAGCGTGCTCACAGTTCTCCCCATTTCACAGATGAAGAAAACTGGGGCTCAGTGACGGGAGGAGTCGGGATCTGAATCCAGATCCCACCGGATCCCATATCTTGACAATGTCAGTCTCTTATTTGGTAGAACCAATGTCCCTTGGCCAGACCCAGCCCACGCCAGGAGTCCAGAACCTGAGTATGATAAAAACGATCTGGCGACTCCTGGTGTAGCCCTCCAGGGGGGCAATGAGCTTGAACACAGGGGGCAGCACGAAGTTGGCCACGGAGATGAAGATGGACGGAAGGTAATCCACCACGAGCTTCAGTACTGGCGTCCGCTGGATAAGAGGCTTGTCCTAGGAGGGAGGGTGGAACAAGAGAAGAGGCTCTGCGGTCCTGCAGGGGCCATGCTTACCATTATCCTCCCCCAGCCTCTTCTTCCTTCAGCACCCTGAAGGTCCACGGTCCAATCATAACCACCACCACCACAAACACACGGACCCCAATCCTTCCTCTCTGAGATTCCAAGAATCACAGGCTTCAGTCTCCTCCACCCTTGGAAAGGTAGGTCCCAGGGCCTTTCCTCCCCCGGGGCCCTCCACACCTGCAGCTCCACAGTGGTCTCGGTAGCCCAGTAGACGCCGTAGAAGGCTGCCCCCAGGAGCGCCAGCACCACCAGGTTGAGCAGCAGGCGCACCGACCACAGCCTGGCTTGTTGGCCCAGGGTCCGCACCGCAGCCTTGCGCCGCACTCGCGCTTCCTCCAGCTCCACCTAAGGCCGGAAGAGACCTCCACTTGTGTTCCACTGGCCCAGGTCCAGCCTGGGGTCCACGCTCAACGGGAACTGATGTTGCATCGGCTCCCTAAGAACATCTATAGCCCTGACCAGCCCATCCAAGACCCTCCGGATTGACAATTTAAAACTGACTCCGCCCTTCCAAGGCCCCGCCCAACACATCAAGCTCCTCCTAGGGCCCGCCCAGCACTTCTGCCTGGCCTTTGGAGTTTCGGTTCCACTCTACCAAGCCTTTTCTGGCCACGCCCTGCTCCTAACTGTGAACTGAGCTAGCTTTTTCCTGTACCCCTGACGTCAGGCATACCTGTAGTGGCCTTCAGCCCTTTTCCCTCAAGGCCCGCCTCCTAAGAAGAAAGCTCCGCCCAGCATCTCTCTGGAGGCCCTGTCTCTGGCCCAGGCCCCGCCCATTCTCTCAACCCCGCCCCCTCGGGTGCCCCGTGCTCACAGGACCCCACCGCTAAGCGCACCTGCAACTCATATAGGATCAGGCGCTGGCGGAGTCTCACGTGGACCTCCCCGCTGAGTCCAAAGTTCCAGGCGGAGAACACGCGGTGGCTGTAGCGGGTCAGGGCCTCTGATTCAGCCAACAACGTCTGCTTCAGCCCAGACACCGAGCTAAGAGAGGGGAGAACCGGGAGATGGAGTGTAGGCAAGACATCTGTGAGCAGGGGGACACCCCTCCCATCTTAGGGGGCAAATAGGAAAAATGAACGCTGAGACACAGGGCACTTGGAGAAATGCTACCTGATGGAGACACATCCAGACATTGATGCCAAAGACTAACGAGATTCAGAAACAGACCTGGAGGACCGACCCCCGAAAGGAGAGACAGACACCTAGGAGAGAAGGCCAGCTCTCCTGAGAAGGAAACAGAGGCTCTGGAGAGAGATTCAGAGGGGAGACTGAGACCCCAAAGTGGCAGAGATTGCAAGAAGTGGGGACAAAGACTCAGTAAGAGAAAAGGAGATGGGGAAAGCTGGGTTCAGAGGAGAGGCCCAGAGGCAGGAGGGGGCAGGTAGAGAGACTGGAGAGAGGGGGACAAAGACCTAGGGAGGGGCTGGAAAGCCTGAGAAAAGGACTAAAACAGAAAACTAAAGGGACAGAAAGACTCCACGTCCACCTTCACCAGCCCCGGTGCCAGCCCCCATCACCCCCATGTGCACCCACCTGCCCTCCTTGCTTCCACCTGTGCCCTCTCGCCCGGCCCCCGCTCGCAGCCAGTCGAACCTTCCATTTATGAGGATCCGTGGCATTCCCGCTTAGAACCTACTCCACAGCCTCTGCCTACCCTGTCTCAAGTGCCTGAGTCTTGTCTGTTCACCTTGCTGCCTCCCTGCCACCTCTCCAGCCCAGAGGTCACCTCCTCAGAGAGCCCTTTACTGGCCACTCCACGTAAAGACGGTCCCCACGCGTTATTTTGTATCAAAGAGGGCCGGCAAACCATGGCCCTGAGACCAAGTCTTGTTTTTTGTCAATAAAGTTTTACTGGCGCACAGCCACGCCCACTCGTTCGCCCGCCGCCACAGCCGCTTTTGCCCAGCAGACGGTAGTTGAGACGGAGACCACGTGACCCGCAGAGATGCAACTGTCTCCCACCTGGCCTTCCCTTTTTTACCAGCAAAACAAAAAAATTGCTGATCCCTGGTCTGTCAAATCCTCTCATTTGTTTTTTATGTAGTACCAGCTCCCAAACCACAAATGCTGACTGGCTTGTTTATTTAAGTCAGTCTCGAAATTTATCTCCCCTACTTGACTGTAAGCTGTACCCCCTCTGGTGTCCCTGGACCCCAACACACACACACACACACACACTTTAAGTCGTGTTTCTTTCTTGACCCTAGTCCCTTCCTTTGGGAGTCTTGCAGGCTTGCCTGAGTGCTGGTGAGTCTCAGATTTTTAACTTCAGTGCAGACTCCTCCTCCACCACCCCCGGTGCCAGCCCCCATCAACCCCCAAGTGCACCCACCTGCCCTCCTTGCTTCCACCTGTGGCCTTTCGCCCAGCCCCCACACATGCAAATGCCTACTCAATATTCCCTCATAATCTACTGATCCAAAACTGCACCCTGGATATTCCCTGCCCAAAGCCTGCTCTTTCTACAGCCCTCCCCATCTCAATGTCATTCTTTTCTTGTTTGTTTTGGAGCCATTCGTTATTATTTTGTTTAATTTTTGGCTGTACCCTGCGGCATACAGGACCTTAGTTCCCTGACGAGGGGTTGAACCTGCGCCCCCTGCAGTGGAAGGCAGAGTCTTAACCCCTGGACGGCCAGGGAAGTCCCAACACCGAGTCGTTCTTAACTTCTACCATTCACCACATCCCTCTTCCAATTATTAGGGAATCTCGTGGGCTTTAGTCTCAACATATATAGAGTCTTCCTTTATATAAAGAACAAAATGGGCCAAAAGCAAGCTATAGTGTTAATACAGGCGATGGTGGTCAGGGGCAGGGCAGTGGATCATCACCCTCTAACATGCCATACAGTCCACCCACTCCTTATGGTCTATTGCGTGTTACTTGTCTCTCCTGTTAAAATGTCAGCTCCACCTGGACCAACCAGACTCTGTTGGTTTTTTTTTTTTTTTTGCTCTGTTTTGCCACATGCCTAGAACAATGCTTGACACATAGTATCTGCTCAGTTAATATCTATCCCTGAGTGAATGAATCACCCCTGTTTATTTCCTATTCAGCCACTCTCCCCTCCAGAAAAGATGCAATTAATTTCCTTGTTTGTTTCATATCTTTCCCTCCCGACTAGACTAAGTCACAGGAGGGAGACATCTGTCTTCATCCTCGGCCTGGAGCCAGTCATGAAGCATTTTAAAATCCGATTGCAATTCAAGGAGAGAGAAAAGGACCCCGCAGCGGAGCGAGACTCAGGCCTATGGAGGAGGGCGCTCCCCCCACCGCTCCTCCCCGCCACGGTCCAGGGGGTCTGGGTGCGGGGGTGTCACTGACCGGTGAAGGATGAGCAGCAGGTAGAGGAGGCCAATGGCAAAGGCAGCGCACAGGTAGGTGATGGTCAGGCGTGGGCGGGGCGGGTAGAACCCGTAGAAGAGAGGAGACCATTCTAGAAAACCCTGCGGAAGGAAAGGCAGGACAAGGGGGTTCAGGGAGCGGGCCACCAGGGTCGGGGGTCCCTGAGGATCCCAGGACCCAGGCACGCACCTCTCCAGAGAGCAGATTGAAAAGCTCAGTGGCGAAGGTGACCAGGCCGTGGGAGCCGGGGTTGTAGGAGCCGCAGGGCGAGGAGGCGTTCGGGGCAGGGGGACCCGGGGGAGTCCCCTCCAACCAGGTGGGCAGCAGAACCATGCAGGCCGTCAGCACCGAGGCCAGCACGTTGAGCAGCAGCAGGAAACGCAGCAGCGAGAAGTAGGACTCGGTGCCGGCGCCAAACTGTCCTGCAGGGGGCAGCAGAGAGGCCGCGGGCTCGGCTCCCAGTGCGGTCCTGGCCCGCCGGCCTCGGACCCCACACCTCCTCCCCAGACCCGGGGGTCCCGGCCCGCCTCCCTCGGACCCGGGGGTCCAGACCCCACACCTCCTCCCCAGACCCGGGGGCCCAGCCCCACACCTCCTCCCCAGACCTGGGGGCCCAGCCCCGCCTCCCTCAGACCCAGGGGTCCAGACCCCACACCTCCTCCCCAGAGCCGGGGGTCTCGGGCCACCTCCCTCGGACCCGGGGGCCCAGCCCCACACTTCCTCCCCAGACCCGGGGGCCCAGCACCACACCTCCTCCCCAGACCCGGAGGCCCAGCACCACACCTCCTCCCCAGACCCGGGGGCCAAGCCCCGCCTCCCGCGGACCCGGGGGTCCAGCCCCCACACCTCCTCCCTCGGACCCGGGGGTCCCGGCCCGCCTCCCCAGACCCAGGGGCCCAGCCCCACACCTCCTCCCCAGACCCGGGGGCCCAGCACCACACCTCCTCCCCAGACCTGGGGGCCCAGCCCCGCCTCCCTCAGACCCAGGGGTCCAGACCCCACACCTCCTCCCCAGACCCGGGGGCCCAGCCCCACACCTCCTCCCCAGACCCGGGGACCACGCCCCGCCTCCCTCGGACCCGCGGGTCCAGCCCCCACACCTCCTCCCTCGGACCCGGGGGTCCAGGCCCACCTCCCCAGACCCGGGGGCCCAGCACCACACCTCCTCCCCAGACCCGGGGGCCCAGCACCACACCTCCTCCCCAGACCCGGGGGCCCAGCACCACACCTCCTCCCCAGACCCGGGGACCAAGCCCCGCCTCCCTCGGACCCGCGGGTCCAGCCCCCACACCTCCTCCCTCGGACCCGGGGGTCCAGGCCCGCCTCCCCAGACCCGGGGATCCAGCCCCCACACCTCTTCCCCAGACCCAGAGGTCCAGTCCCTACACCTCCTCCCCAGACCCGGGGTTCCGGCCCACCTCCCTCGGACTCGGAGGTCCAGACCCCACACCTCATCGTCAGATCCGAGGATCCAGACCCCACACCTCCTCCCCAGACTCGGGGGTCCAGCTCCGCCTCCCTCGGACCCGGGGGTCCAGACCCCACACCTCCTCCCCAGACCCAGGGGCCCAGCCCCACCTCCCTCAGACCCAGGGGTCCAGACCCCACACCTCCTCCCCAGACCCGGGGGCCTAGCCTCACCTCCCTCGGACCCAGGTTTCCAGACCCCAGACCCTCCTCCCTCGGACCCAGGTTTCCAGACCCTAGACCCTCCTCCCTCGGACCCAGAGGTCCAGGCCCCCAGCCCCTCCTCTCTCAGGCCAGGAGTCCAGTTCTGCCCCAAGTCGCCAGCCCAAACCCCATCCCCCGTACCCCCAATCCTCTTCAGCGTCCATGCCCAGGGCTGCAGGGAACGCAGGCCTTCCCGCACCTTCTCCTTGGACCTCCGAATCAGCCGAGTCCATTGGGCCCCTGTGGCCCCTGCGCCCTGGGCCAGTCGGTCCCTGGCAAGCCTCTCTCTGGGGGGGAACAGAGTCAGAAACAGAACCGTAGCGACCCGGCTGCCCCGAATGGAGACCACCGACAGGTGGAGGCAACCCAGCTGCCGGGCGTCCCTAACTGGGCGTGCTCCGAAGCAATAAAAAGGAACACGCCCACGCTAAGCATAAGACGGGAAACAGACTGCAGGGGTCGATTCAGAGAGACCCAGAGGAAGCACAAAATGTTCAGGGATGCACACAGAGATGGCGAAGCTGTGAAGAGAAGCAAGGACGCGATCCTCTGCAGAAGTCTGGGGAGGAGATGGGGGGTGCCCCAGGTGGAAGTTACCTGGATCCTCGCTTTGGGAAAACTCTGTAAGCCTCTGCATGATGCCTCATGCACTTTTCTGTCGGCAAATATCATCATAAAGTTAAAAAAAAAAAAGGTAGGTGTGATACTGTGACGTATAATAAGAAACATATTTCATAGTGTATGATATCCCACGTGGAACCTAAAAGAACTGGTGGTGCAGTGGTTAGGACTCTGTGCTCTCACTGCTGAGGGCGGAGGTTCAATCCCCGGTCGGGGAACTAAAAATCCCACAAGCTGCACGGAACAGTCAAAAAATGAAATGAAGTGAAATAAAAAAACTGAACTCACAAGACAGTAGGATGGTGGTAACCAGGGGGTAGAGTAGGTCAATGCTGATGTTGGTTACGGAGTACAAACTTCCAGTTAGAAGATGAATGAACTCTGGGACTCTAAAGTAGAGCTTGGTGATCACAGCTCACAGTGCGGCACTGTATACTTGAAGGTTGCCCACAGAGTAAGTGTTCTCACCACAGAAAAACAAACAGCAATTATGTGACATGGTGGAGATGCTAGCACGACTGTGGTGATCATTTTGCAACATATAAGGCATGTGTGACACTGTATACCTTACACTTATCAGATGCTATCTGTCAACTGTATCGAATAAAGCAGGGGGCAGGAGGACTTCCCTGGAGGTCCAGTGGTTAAGAGAAGATAAAATAAAAAGAACTATATTATTTGGTCTTCCTCTTGTTAGCACAGGGCTCCTAAAGCCTAGAATTTCCTAAGTGGTGAGAGTGATAACCGTGTCTTTTTTATGTGAATGAGGTTGTATCTCCAGCTAGATAGTGTTACAGCTGAGCTGCGTTGTTGGACACCCAGCCGGAGTCAGAGCATTGCCTGGCATGAGGGAACCTCCCCACACCTTGGGACTAGTGTCCAGATTATATAAAGAGCAAGGGTCAGTGTCAAGGGTCACCTGAGGAGCGCCCAGGGCCCTGTTCTCGGAAGGGCCTCCGGCTTACTTTTACTGCTGAGCCATATGCATAGTAACTGTTGAACAAGAGACCCAGCTTTCACTGCGTCCTGCAAATTATGTTGCAGGACAGGGGAAAGAAAGACATAACAGTGGTGGGAGGCAGAGGCCGACATAAAGCTCAGAGAGAAAGAAAAAAGTGAACGACAGATTTCAAACAGAGGCAGTCAGGCTTGGAGGGAGGAACAACAGACGACACGGAAGCTGGGAGAGAGACAGCACCAGGGCTCCTGCAGACGGGACTCCTTGGAGCCTGAGAAGCGCCAACACTGACGGGAGGCAAGGAAACCCAGAGGGGCGGCTAGGAGAGGGGCAGGGACAGACGGGCGGCCAGAGACGGGGGCGGAGCGGCCAGCCGGCGGCGAGGAGGCCGGGCCTGGCGGGGGCCTCACCTGTGTGCCCGCCTGGCCGCCATGGGCCACGGCAGTTCCCGGGAGGCGCCGGGCTCCGGCTGCTCCTGATGTGCGGCGTCTGCGGAGGTCTGCATGCTCCCCCATGCCTCCTCGTCCTCAGCATCCTCAGCCCCCCAGGGCAGCACCCCAGGGCCTCGGTACCGAAGGGTGGCAGCGCTGGGCAGCTCATTCAGCACAGAGGACAGCGACGGGCCTGCGCAGGGACGAGGCGCTGGGTGGGCCCGGGATCCAGGCACCCGCCCCGCGACGGGGGTCCGGGCCCGGAAGTGCAGATCCCCACCCCTCCTCCGTCAGACCGGAGGGGGGGGCGTGGTCCAGGCCTCCAGCCCCACCCCCTTCAGACCCGGGGGTCCAGGCCCCCCGCCTACCCCCTCAGACCCGGAGGTCCAGGCCCCCCGCCTACCCCCTCAGACCCAGGGGTCCAGGCCCCCCGCCTACCCCCTCAGACCCGGGGGTCCAGGCCCCCCGCCTACCCCCTCAGAGCCGGGGGTCCAGGCCCCCCGCCTACCCCCTCAGACCCGGAGGTCCAGGCCCCCCGCCTACCCCCTCAGACCCAGGGGTCCAGGCCCCCCGCCTACCCCCTCAGACCCGGGGGTCCAGGCCCCCCGCCTACCCCCTTCAGACCCGGGGGTCCAGGCCCCCCGCCTACCCCCTCAGACCCGGGGGTCCAGGCCCCCCGCCTACCCCCTCAGACCCGGGGGTCCAGGCCCCCCGCCTACCCCCTCAGACCCGGGGGTCCAGGCCCCCCGCCTACCCCCTCAGACCCGGGGGTCCATGTCCCCTCAGACCCGGAGGTCCAGGCCCCCAGCCCCTCCTCACCCTCAGACCCGGGGGTCCAGGCCCCCGCCTTCCCCCCAGACCCGGGAGTTTGGACCTCCAGCCCCAGACACCGCCCCTCCCCGCCCCCCGCCCTCCAAGCACCCAAGAGTGGCCGCTCGCACCTCAGGCTGAGGGCCGGGCTCCGGACTTCCTTCCCCTCTTATTCGGTTTGTGACTCTGGCCCCTGCCAGCCCTCAGACACCCGCGCCTCTAGCGCTTTCCGCCTCCCAGGCTCTGGGTCTGCGCACTCCTCCCGGGAGCTCCAAGTCCCGGCCCCTGGGTCCCCGTTCTCCGCCTCCCCCAGGCCGTCTCCCCGCCAGGCGGACCGGACCCGACCTTCTCCAGGCCCCCGACCTGTTCCGGCCGCCCGGGGTGCCGGCCGCCCCTCCACGGAGCCCCAGGCCTCCGGGCCCCACCGCGGGCGCTCCTCCATGGCCCGGCCGCCGATCCGTTTCCGTGTCCAGGGCCCCCGAGCCGGGACCGCCCCGGGCGAGGGCGGGGCCTGAGGCGGGCGCGCACCTGGCCGCCAGGTGGCCGGAGGCAGTGCCGCTCCTTCCCGTAAACTTCAGGGCCGCTGCTGCTGGAGCCTCCTGGGAGCTGAGGTCCACAGAGGCCCGGGCGGTGACACCTCGCGGCGGAATGCTGGAGGGATGCGGTCCCCCCACCCTGGCTGACCGTCCACAGACATCCCACAGAGTCTCCGCGTGACACTTTATTGGGAGAGATTTACACATTCTGAGCCTGTCTCAGGCCCGAGGATGACAGGAAGCTACAGGAGCGCGGGGACCTTTGGCTGGCTCAGATGGAACCCACGAAGGCCAGGACGTCTGCACCGCGGCTTCTCCCTTCCAAGAGGGTCACCCTCGGAGCCGGTCTACCGAGAGGACGTGGAGTGAAAGCGGCCAGAAAGCGCCCACTTCCCCCCACCCAACTCCCGGACCCGCCCTGAGGCTCCGACCCCCACACCGAGCAGCCAAAGCAAGGCCATCCGCCCAAGAAGCCCTGTGGCCCACCAGCCCCAGTGCAGCGCGAGACACAGCTCTCTGAACAGCAGGCCCAGGCAGGGACAACGGAGATTCTCTCTGGTCACTTAGCTTGATTTTTACGGGAGGGAAAACTGACCATCGGGCCGAGGGTGCTGGCAGCCAGGGGGGCAGGCGCCCCCCGCCTTGGTCTGTCAGGCAGGGCTCAGAGCCGGGAATCCTCTCCAGGTCCCGGGCCAAATTCCGGCCTCTTCTTGGGAAGGGCGGCGGCAGCCTGGTTCACGGGATTCCCAGGCCAAAGCGAGGGGGCCGATCGACGGGCAGAGGGTGTGTGGCGAGAGCTCACTCCTCCCGGAGCTCTCCCGAGGCCGGGCTGGGGGCCGGGGCCCCCGACTTCCGCCGCCCGGGGCCGCCCCGGCCCAGCGCCAGCCCCAGCCCCAGGGCCGCCAGGGCCAGGACGTGGATGCAGAAGTAGACCGAGGCCCAGTAGCGGAGCGTGTCGCGCAGCGAGAGCAGCACGAAGCCCATGCACATGTAGTCGTAGGCCCGCATCTTCAGGAACCAGTGCACCCAGTACCAGGCCTTCTGGCCCCCGGGGCCCAGCCGCCAGCGCAGGGCCGACTCCAGCTGGCGCTCGGCTGCCAGGCACAGCGGGATGGTGAGGAAGCTCAGGTAGTAACCAGGGTGCAGGCCGTGCCAGTAGGCGCTCAGCAGCATGGTCCACGCACTCCTGCGGGGGGGCGCCAATCAGGGCTTGGGCTGCAGACCCCGGCCTCCCCGCGCAGGCGCCGGGCCAGGCCCCTCCCCCCTCAGACCCCGGGATCCAGGCCCCCGGGCCCCTCCCCCCTCAGACCCGGGGGTCCAGGCCCCACACCTCCTCTCCTCTCAGACCCGCGGATCCAGGCCCCCATCGTCTCCTCCCTCAGACCCAGGAGTCTCTACTGTCTTCTCAGCAACCCCCTCCCAACACTCTCCCCTCAGGACCTAGGAATCAAATCCCTGCCATTTCCTAAGGATTTGAGGATCTAGGAGTATAATTCCTGATCCACGAAGACTCAGACATCTCCACCCATAGTCCCTTCTTACTGATTCCAAAAACGCTAGCCCTTGAAGACCCACAGATTCAGGCCCCGACCCCCACTTCCACCGGGTGCCCACAAATCACAGCAGGCTCTGCCAGGGTTGTGTCTGAGTTCCTGCCCACGGGCACCAAGGTTTGCCTCTGGCACGTCAGGGTGCTTAAAGTACAAATATGACCCTGACGCTGGGAATGATTGAAGGCAGGAGAAGGGGGCGGCAGAGGACGAGATGGCTGGACGCCATCACCGACTTGATGGATGTGGGTTTGAGCAAACTTCAAGAGATAGTGAAGGACAGAGAAGCCTGGTGTGCCACAGTCCATGGGATGACAAAGAATCGGACACGACTTAGCAAAAAACCCAACGATGAGCATGACACTGACCACTGTGTGGGGGTAGGTGGGGGAGGGCGCAATGTCCATAAAAAGGCTAAATCTCCCTGTTTTTGACAGGGGAGATGTTTTCCTCCGTCTCTTTCCTTAGGCCATTGCCTTGGAAAAAAAAAATCTACCGTTTGAGCATCTTTCCTTTGTCCTTTGGATGCAGATATCAATCTCTGAAAAGGTGAAAGAGGCCTCTAGAAATTGTTACTGTCCAGGAATGTTTTCCTTGAGGGCCTGGGAGCTATGTCCTGGGAGCAGAGATGTGGTGGGAGACAGAGCCTGTCTCCCTGCAGCTGTGGGGCTTTATCCCACCGGTGACAGAGACAGGAGGTTTGTTGATAAGGACCCTTAACTAGCACAGTTGGCAAACCGATTGCCAGGTGAGCTTCAGATGGACCTGAGAGCAGGCATGTGCTGTGTGTCTCTTGAGAACATGCTATGTAAAGGGCTGTATGCGGCAGTGGATAGTAAGAAAAAGAGAGGTTTCTAGACAACCAGTAAGGACCATGGGCTTCCCTTGTAGCTCAGATGCGAAAGAATCTGCCTGCAGTGTGAGAGACCTGGGTTCGCTCGCTGGGTCGGGAAGATGCCCCGGAGAAGGGAATGGCGACCCACTCCAGTATTCTTGCCTAGAAAATTTCATGGCCAGACCATGGGGTTGCAAAGAGTCAGACACGATTGGGCGACGAACACTTTCCCTTTCAATAAGGACCTACTGTATTGCACGGGGAACTCTACTCAATACTTTGTAAGGACCTGTATGGGAAAAGAAGCGGAAAAAGAATGGATACATGTGCACGTACCTAACTGACTCACTCGGCTGTACACCTGAAGCGAACACAACTCTACTCCAACTTAAAAATAAAATGGATGAACTTTTTTTAAAAAAAAGGGTGAGATTTCTTTCCATCTTGGAAATTCTCAGCAGGAGGTTATTTGTGCTATGCCTTGAAATCTGGTTTAATGCTCACTCAGGACCCAAACTGTTTCCTTTCTCTTACCTCTGGCAGAGAGACATGCTTTGGGCTGCCAGAACTGACAGGAACTTACAGGAGGATGCACATAAGCGTGAGCCCAGCATCTCCAACTCTGCGTGTGCAAAGCCCAGATCTTGGCCTCTCCCTCAGCTACTAGTCTCTCCCTGTTTCGCGGCCCCCGCCCTCCCCCATGCAGTGAACAGTCTCCAGAGAATCTTCTAGCCTCTCTTGAACCCACTCCAATCCAGCTTTCACTTCATCTTGCAAGGAGGAGGGGGGATTCCTCCCACCATGCCCCCCACTCAAGGTCACACTTGCCCTCGCCCCCTGGAGCTCCTGGCAGGGGTGGACACACTCTCCCTCCAGCCCCTCCTCCTTGACACCCTTGCTTGTGTGAAGGGAACTAACCGAACGCTTTGCTGATTGTCCTCCTATCTCACTGGCTGTGTCTGCACTCGCCTCTCCTCCCAGCCCCTGTCTACACCAGGGTTCTGCAATGTTGGAGCTACAGACGTCTGGGGCTGCGCTGTCCTGTGCCTGCGTTTAGGCCTCCGCCTACTAGACTCCAATATGATATAGCGTCTCCAGACGCCAACTGTCCACCTCCCCACCCCCCACACCCCCATTGAGAGAGTCCTGGGCCTTCCCTGGTGATTCTGATGGTAAAGAATTCACCTGCAGTGCAGGAGACCCGGGTTCACTTCCTGGCTTGGGAAGATGCCCTGGAGAAGGGAATGGCAACCCACTCCAGTAGTCTTGCCAGGAGAATCCCAAGGACAGAGCCACCTGGCGGGCTTCAGTCCATGAGGTCACAAAGAGTCAGACACCACTGAGCGACTCAGACATTGAAAATCACTGGTCTCAATGCAGGTCCACTCTGTGCTTTGACCTGAGACTCAGCCCCAGAGCTTTAAGCACCATCCACAGCGGCCAATGCTCACGGGTCCACTTCTTACACCAACCTTTCCCTAATAAGCCAGAATCGCATAACTCAGTGCCTATCCAATAACCCTGGCTAGAAATCTAACCGTCACCTCAAAGTCATTGAGACTAAATGACTCAAGTCTGGCTTCCTCAGCCTGCCTGCTTCTGAAACTTCCTCCTGCGCAGACTTCCTCTCCTTCATCACCCAGGCCCACTGCCTGGGCACCCCGCTGCGTTTCCTCTCGGGGCCCCCATGCAGGTGGGGGCCGAGCCCTGACCTCACCTCCCCAGCGCATCCACTTCTGACCACTGGTCCCTACTCTGGACAGCATCAGTGCCCACCAGGCCAGTCCCTGCTCATCTCCTGCCCCCCTCCCCACCTTTATTCCATGCCCCATACAAGGTCAGAGCGCATCTTTAAATCCAAACTAGGCAGCACCTCCAGGGAGGCCTAGCTCCAGAGGTGCCGTGATTAAACGCTTCACCATGAGGACGTGACCTCACCTGGCAGCGAGGGGAAGAGGAGGGATGCTCGGCAGGTGGCCTGACCTCTCTGAGCCTAGATCTCTTCATCTTCAAGGTTTCCTACTTCCTAAATTTGTCAGTTTATCTTATCTTTACAGAAAGTCTCCACTCAGGAATTACCAGGTGAGTGAAGGACAATGAAAGCTGCTCAGGGCTCACATTAAGTGCATTTAACACTTTATCTCACTTATTCCTCAGGTCAACCTGTGACACAGGTTAACAGCATTACCCCCGCTGAAGAGTTGGGGACACTGAGTCGTGGGGAGGGACAAACTGGGAGTTCTGGGTTAACCTATGTACACTATATAAAATAGATAACCAACCAGGACTTAATGTATTGGCTATTGTATAGGGAATTCTACTCAGTACTCTGTAATAACTTATAAGGGAAAATAATCTGAAAGAAAAAAAAAAAGGATAGGGAACTCCCTGGTAGTCCAGTGGTTAGGACTCTGCCCTTTCACTGCTGGGGTGGGCTCAGATCCTGCAGGCTGCAAAGCACAGTGGGAAAAAGCAAGAAAAAAAAAAAAAAGAAAAAAAATATATAATATATAACTAAATCACTTTGCTGTACATCTGAAACGAATACAACATTTTAAATCAACTGTACTTCAATTAAAAAAAAACTAGAAAAAGAAAAGCACGTAGGGTAATTTTTTGAGAGAGGAGAAAAGAGTTGACAGAACAGAGGTCAACCAACTGCTTACCGTTTCTTAGGTATTGGCAGGGTCACGATTCCAGAAGGTCTAGCCATCGAGTCCATAGGACTCGGTGCACTGCGCCTATGCCACGCGGCCGGCTTTACAGAAGTAGAAACGGAGGCCCGAAGAAAGAGGAACGAGCTTACCTCGGTAACGCAATCCGAGCCGCAGCCAGAGGCTCAAGAAACTACAGCTCCCATGACCCTCAGGGGCGGAGGCCCGCTTGGGGGAGCCGCAGGGCGCCGCGGGGCAGCTGGGAGATGTAGTTACACGCCGTCCTCCGCGACAGGCGGGCTCACCTGAGTACGTAGGAGCGGGCGGGCGCGCTCTTGTATATGTACTGCGCCAGCCACCACTGCACCGTCATGTTCCAGTACCGCATGCCCTCCCGCACTCTCATGCAGAAGTCTGTGTTGTAGCAGTCGATGTTGCAGATGGCCTCATAGTCGTACTCCAGGGAAGCTGCCATCTCCGGACTGGGGCGGGGGGGGGGGGGGGGGGGTGGAGGACGAGGGTGGGGGACAGACATGCAGCTCAGCCAGGCCCCCTCCCGACGCTGGCTCCTGTCCCAGCCCCGGACGCTAAGGAGGGGAGTCTGGCCAGGCAACAGCTCCCTGGCTGTGGCATTTGCTAGGGCAACAGGGGAGGGGAGCCCAGAGGGTGCATTTTTTGGGGGGGATGTGCACAATTCCACAGCAATAGGATTCTCTTTCTCTTGGGAAGGGGGCCTGCAACAGCCAGGAAAAGTCTGCAAGGGTTACAGTTGCTAAGCTATGAGTCCTTAGCAACCTGACCTGCCAATGGTCTCAGATGTTGGGGTAAGGCCATCCCTTAGCACCCAAGCTCAGCATATCCAGAGAAGCCTCCAAGTAGTCCTTTCTAAATTCCTTAAACCCTTCCCTGGCTGGGCAAACAGCAGCCCTAACAGCGAGGTGGTCCGTGGTTGCTAGGGAGATGTTCTAGGCCCGCCTGCCACCTAGATGGTCTCTGTTGCTAGGGAAAGGGCATTTCTTAGCGATAAGCCTAGGATGTTTTAAAAAAGCGTCCTGAAAAGGCGTTTCCTGGCTATCAGTCCGTACAACTGTTCTAGAAAGATCAGCTCCAGTAATACAGCGGTTCCTGGGTCACCGGTGCCAATGCTCCCAGCAGAAGGGGATTATCACTGACCTGCCTGAACCACTGGCTGCTTCTGATAACAGAAGCGGGGCTTCCATTAAGAGCAGGGCCCAGAAGGTTTAGAAAAGCTTTCAGCTCCTGCCTGACGTCTTCTGGGGGATACCCTCTAGCAACTGGAGGCCTGCCTTTGGTTACTCTGGCAGAAGGAAGAAATGTTGCGTGGGGGGCGCCACTTCCCCCACAACGGAATGGCTGCTGTGACTACGAGGGGATGGCCCAACCCTAGTAAGGAGTCATTCAAAGTTTACATCAAGGGGCTGCTTTTCCAGCCCCAGCCTGAAGGCCAGAGGACGGCTGCAGGGAACCGAGGGAGGGCCCACTCCTGACTGCCAGGGTGCCACCTCCCCAGAAACACAGGAGCAACGTATCCTTAGCAACAAGGGAGTCCCTAGTTACTAGCCGTGTGATCTGCCTCATGATGAAGGAGCTAGGGGAGTAGCTTCACCAGCAACAAGCTTAACCTACAGTTACTGGGGCTTCTGGCGGTTACTAAGAATGGTGTCCCCCTGGCCAGAGGCCAGCATGGTGGAGAATGCCATTTCTGGGACTTCCCAGGCGGGTAAGGATCCGCCTACCAACGCAGGGGGCTGACTCGGGTTCCATCGCTGGTCTGGGAAGACCCCAGACGCCCTGGAGCAGCTGAGGCTGTGGGCAACAGCTCCTGAGCCTGCGCTCCCCAACGAGAGAAGCCACCGGAAGGAGAAGCTTGCCCCGCCCCCCCAGACGAAGAGTAGCCCCGCCTCGCCCCAACCAGAGAAAGCCTGTGCTCAGCAGCCAAAAATAAATAAAGAGAATGTCATTTAAAACAGAGACTGTTATGTGGTGACATCTCACAGGGAGGGCCTGCTTGCTCCCAGCAAAGAAGGGGGCAGTTTAGGGGATGCCGTTTCCATAGCAACACAGGCAGGAAGGGGTAGTCCTGTTGCTAGGGAAAGGTTTCCCTAGCAACAAGGGGCTGCTCCTCACTGCCCAGGGATGGCATCCTGAGCAACCAACAACAACCGGGTTACCGGGGTGACACTTCCATGGGAACAGAGGGGCAGCAGGGGGTTGCTAGAATACACCTTCCTTTTCCTAGCAACAGAGAGCAATTCATACCCCAGGGGGTGACAAGCACACAACAGGGGGCGACCCATAGGTTTCAGGAGTTTTCCTAGGACAGGGGAGGGCGGGCTGCGGTGGCCAAGAGTGACACTGCTGACAACAGGTGGGAGACCAGCCCCCCTCCTCCCCGCTCTCCTCCCTGCTAGGGGCAGGGCCAGCCCGCGGTGATGGGGCCGGCCGGGTCTTGGGACACCTCCCTCCCGCCGCCTGACCTGCTGGGGGGTGGGCATTGGAGGGTGGGGCCGCCCCCGGCCCGGGCTTTGGCGGCCACGGGGTAGGCCCCGAAGCCGGCGGCAATGCAGCCGCACTCGGCGGCAATCCAGGCCACGTAGAAGCGCATGCGGAAGGCGAAGAAGACGGGAACCATGTAGAAGAGGCGGGCGGGCAGCGGGCGGGCGTAGAAGGCGTCCTCGCGCACGGCCTCCAGCGGGAAGAGGTGTGACGAGAGCAGGAAGAGCAGGCCGAAGAGCGGCGCCGGCCAGGCGCGGCGCAACAGGGGCCGCAGGCTGGGCACGGCCCCCGGGAAGGGCTGCTCCAGCCAGTCCAGGTAGGTGCGGTAGCGGAAGAACGGGCCTGTGGCGGGAGGGCGGGCCGCGGTCAGACGCTGGTGCGCGAGGGGGTCCCGGGCCGGGGCAGATGGGCCAGGAACCGGGGAACCAGGGGGACCAGGGAGAGAGGAGAACGGAGAGCAAGGGAAAGCGGACAAAGCGGGGGACAGGGGGCTTGGCGGGAAAGAGGAACAGACAGAGACACTTAGGGAGCGTCTCTGACAGAGGAGTCTGAGAACCAGGGGGTCCCGGCACACTTGATGGAGACAGACAGGCCGCACTGGGAGGGAGGCGGGCAGCGGGGCCAGGGGGTCAGGAACGGGGAGCGCAGCAGCGCGTCCCTTGAGGAAGGCAGGGGCCTGAGAAGAAATCAGAGGGTTGCAGGGGCAAGGCCCCGGGCGGGATCTGACCAGGGCTTTGGGTTTTTTTTTTTTTTTTTTGATAACGTGTGGTCTATCCACTCAATGGAGTACCACACGGCCATGAAAACAAACCAGGTACAAGTCCGTGCAGCCAGCGTCTCGCATCCCATTGAGCAAATAAGGCTGCGCAGAGGAGCACACACTGTATCTGATTCCATTCCCATAAAGCCCCAAAACAGGCCACACTAACCTATGCTCTTGGAAGTCCAGAGAGTGGCTACCCTTGGGAGACAGCGACTAGAAGGGAGCAGGAGAGACTAGAGGCGTGTTGGGAAGATTATTTGGTGGGGTGCTGACCGTATGCATGTTTCCCATTGGTGTAAAACCACCCGCTTGTTTGCATACGTTGTGCACGCATGCGTGCGCGCTCAGTCACGTCTAACTCCGCGAACCCATGGACTGTAGCCCGCCGGGCTCCTCTGTCCGTGGGATTTCCCAGGCAACAATTCTGGAGTGGGTAGCCATTTCCTTCTCCAAAGACTCTGGTTTGTTTTCCTCAGGGCTAGGGTAACCACTGTAGGCTCCCCGACCAGGGAAGGGCTAGATTATTATTTTGCTTTTTCAGGAGACCCCTCAGCCACTGAGCAGGGAGGGGCTGCAGAGGGACAGTGACGGAAAAGAGGGGACTGCTGCACTTTAGATAAAATGATGGCTTGGCCTGGGGAGGGAGCAGAGGGCTTTAACAGAAATGTGGAAAGTCTCACATGTCACAGAGGACCACACGCTGTACGATTCCATTTATAGAAGTTCAGGGTAGGCAAACACACAGAGAAAGTCGGTGCTTTCAGGGAATGGAGGCAGCTGGAGGTTTGGGAGACGATGGTAAAGGCTGCAGGGGTTCTTTTTGAGGTGATGAAATTGCCTGGGAGTCAGGCTGCACAACTCTGTAGAGAGACTCAAACCCAGCAAACTGGAGGTGGTTGTGAGTGGGTGAATATGGTAATTATAGCTCAATACAGTTGTTACAGAAGTCAAAACCTTCTACGAGGTCAACGGTGATGAAAAATACGTCCTGAAACTAAAAGTCGGATCATACGCTGTGAATCCTTGTGGCCTGGGCGGCAGACACATTAGGGTGACATCGATCTTTCTCCTTAATCTCCCGTGTGCTCCCAGTAAGCTACAAAGAGTCACTGAGGCAGAGAACAATCTGTGTCTACTCTGGAGGGGCCCTGGGGCCAGCGGGAGAGGGAGACAGGGACTGGGGCTCAGAGGCTCACCCTCAGAGCAGCAGAGGCTGGAATGGGGGGTGGGGTGGGGCAGGAACACAGAACAGACAGCAGAGTCTGGGCAGAGGCAGGCCCGGGGTGGGCACGCTCACCTGTCATGATTCCCACGTAGCAGTAGCTGTAGCTGAGGGTCTCCATCAGAGAGGGCACGTCCGGCAGCAACCCCAAGGGGGGCTCCTTGCTGAAGCCAGAGGCCATTTCCTTCCTCTGGGCCAAGTGCAGGTCCTGAACTTCACTGGCCAGACTCACCAGCTGGGAGGAAGGGGCGTGCGGGAGGACAGCTCAGACCCCGGCCTCCTCACACCCACCTCCCGTTCACGACCGCCCTCGGCGGCCAAGGGCCAGGCGGTCCTGTGGGGCTGGGTGCCGAGGTGCTGCTCCTTGGGCAGCTCTGAGCATCTGACCACGACTAAGGGCTCCCTCCTGGGCCCCTTGGTCTTTTTCTAAGTTCCATCTTTCCGTGTTCCCCTGCCGTTCACTGCTTTAGGTACCACCCATGCCGTACCCCGGTGGGACTTCTCCAAGCCCCAAGCTTGTCCATCAGGCTGCCTCTAGGGAATTCCCCGGTGGTCCAGAGGTTAGGACTTGGTGCTTTCCCTGCCGGGGCCCGGGTTTGATGATGCTTGGTTGGCAAACTGAGATCCCACAAGCCGTGCGGCATGGCCAAAATAAATTTAAAAAAAAAGAAAAAGCAGCTGCCTCTTCTCATTAATACAGGGATGGATGACTTCCGGGCACCTCGAATTTAACACATCCCAAGTGGAAAACAGTTTTAGCCGTTTCCCGAAGTGGGTGTTCATCTGGTCTCTCCCCTCATCAAATGCCAGTCCTTGGGATTCTCCAGGCCAGAATACTGGAGTGGGTAGCCTTTCCCTTCCCCAGGGGATCTTCCCAACCCAGGGATTGAACCCAGGTCTCCTGCATTGCAGGCGGATTCTTTACCAGCAGGGAAGCCCCATCAAATGCCATCAGCATCCAAATGAGCTGCTTAGACTGGAAACCTTCCTCGCTCCCCAGGTCTCATCCCTGAGGTCTCTGGGCCTGTTCCTTTCGCTTGGCCTCCACCACTGGGCTGAGTATGTTTACCCTAGGCCCCCAGCCTGCTCTCTACCCTTCTGCACACACACCCCAGGCTGGCCCGACACCCACAGGTCTGTGTCTTCCAGCTTCAGCCGGGGTTCAGTTGCCAGATGGCGGAGGCAGGCAGGAGTGAACCTTGGGTTTGTATTCCTGTATTTTTAATCCCTTTATTGATAAGACTGCCTGGGGCCTGGCCGTGACCCTTGACCAACCTCCTCTAATCTACCCAAGTCCTTTTCCTTCTGGGCTCCCCTCCTCTCGTCCCCTTGGGCCCAGGACCCTTCCTCATCCCGCCCTGGTCAAGGTAAACATCAACAAAAACGCGCTCCAGGTTCTCCTACGTGCCAGGCCTCCTGGTGGGGCCCTGATAAGCTGCCCCAGGCCTGCCTCAAGGCTTCAGTTTGTCAGTTGGACTTAGATAAAGGAGTCCCACGTCAGCTCCCCTTACCCTTCCTGCTGCAGTTCTCTCAGCATCTGGAGGAAGTATTTTTAAACCTGTAAACCTGGTCACAGGTTTTCAGAAAAACCTCTTGCAGTGGCTCTTGGGCCCCCACAGGAAGAAGTCCAAACTCCGCACTGGGGCCAGCCAGGCCCTGCACGGCTTGGCCCGCGCTGCGGTCTCCCTTTGAGGGACAGTCCATGTGGCTAGCACACAGCTGGCGGCATGCGGCCGGCCCCCTTCCAAGCCCGCTGCTCCCTGTGTCCCGAGAGGCTCTGGTTTCCTCCAACTCCTAACCCACTCCTGCCCACTCTTCAGCTCCCGCCTGGGGAACACGGGATGCTGGGCAAGCCCTGCCCGCCACTGCCGCCTGACGCTTCCATTCCCTGAAAGGTAGCACACAGGAGCAACGCGCGACCTTTCCTTCTGCGGCAGGGCCTGCAGACCTGTTTTCTCCCATCTTCCCAGGTCGTGGGAAGCCAGACGGGGTGTCCTGCTTTTGTGCCCTCAGCTCAGTGCTCTCTGCCCAGAGCTGGGTTTTGTTTTTTTTCTCTTTTGTAACGTGGCTTGCTACAAAGATGCACTTTAGCCCAGCCACCCACTGACACCCACAGTTACATAGCTTTGGGTACTTTTTTACCCGGGGGAAGAGCTGAGAGGTGAAGGAGTGGGAGAGACCGACCCGCCTCCTCTGCCTCCCCAGGGAGGAGGAGGTAAAGCTGGGCTGGTTCACGGCACCCAGGGAGGGCGGGGGGGCGGGGGGGAGCCTGACCTTCAGTGTCAGCAGCAGTTGGACGGCGTTGGTGAAGGGCGTGGGGGTGGGCAGGCCCAGCAGGCTGAGCGCGCGGAAGAAAAGCAGGTAGGAGAAGGTCCAGGCGAGGGCCAGGGCGTGGCAGGAGCTGAGACAAGACAGGAGGCCTGTCGCGCCGGGAGCGGGAGGTCTTGCCTCTGTCGCCCCTGGATTCCAGCTGCAGATCCCACCCCCACCGCCCACCTTCAGAGATAGGGGAGCTGGGTGTACGGGATGAACACGACCGAAAGAGCTGCACAAAAACGCACAGCAACAGAGAACAAGGAGGAGATGAAGAGAGGGGCTGCAGGGTGAAGACCCGTCATGCCTCCGTTTGTTTCTGGGAAGGAGGGGGAGAGGCGAGGGGGAGAGAGAGAGAATCCCGGGGCCAGCAGCCCAGTAATGCCCTCCTCTCTCCTGAATCCATGACGTGGACGTCAAGGGCCAGGACAGACACACAGGGACGAGACCCAGAAAAAGGCAGGAGAGGAGCGGAAACAGACCAAACACGTGACACTGAGAATCTCGAGGCACACAAGAGACATCCAGAGGCTGACGCGGAAACAGAGAAAGACCCCAAGAGGAAAGAGGTTGCATCCTCCACCCGCTCCGTGCTCCCCCTCCTCCTCCCACCAAATCCTCACCAGGGCTGGGCCTGAATGAGCGCCCAGGTCCCAAGGATGGTGACCAGGGAATGCAAAGTGTGGGGGCCACAGGTGAACAAGGTGAGCCCCAGGCCCACGGCTGCAGCCCCCCATCTCTTCAGCCCAGGTCCTGCGGGGAGAAGGCACAGCGTCAGCGTAGAACTTTCCAGGGGGTCCCCCGTTCTGCCCACCCCCCCCTTACTTTCCGTTGAGGAGGGAACCTGACTCACCAGCTTTCTTAAAGAGGAAGCCGATGGGGATGGAGATAAGAAGAACCACTAGATACGTCCATTCTTCGGGCGACATGTTCTAGGGGACGGGCAAACGTTCACAGTGAGAACCCAGGAGTCCGACCGCCAGCCCCTCCTCCTTAGAGGATTTAGGAATCTGCCCCCGTCTAAATCCCCAGTTGTCAAAGATCCAGGAATCCTACCCTCAGCTCCTCTCCTCTGAGAACACAGGAATCCTGACCTCCAGGCCCTTCCTCCTTTGAGGATAGAGGAAGTCACCCCCAGGACCTCTCTTGAGAACCCAGGCCCCCAGATCTCTTCTCCTTTGAGAACCCAGGAATCCAAACCTGCCGACCCCTCCTCCGTAGACAATCAAGCAACACCCAGCCCCTCTCTTCTTATCCCCGAGCTCCCCCCTGCCTCCGAAAACACTGCTCTCTAAACCCCTGCCGTTCTTCGAGGGGGCCTCAGAGGAGTCCCGGTCTCCAGCCTCCACCCCTCTCCGAGCTCGGGTTCCTTCTCCTGTCTGAAGCCAGAGAGCCGGCCCGCTCCCCAGTCCCAGCCCGAGTCCCGGGGCGCGCAACCAAGCACGGCTCATATCCGTTTTGGGCAAAGCCACAGGCGGTTACGCCACCCGGGAGCTCGACCATGCCACCCCGGAGATCGGCCGCGCTCCCGGCGCCGCCCCCGCACCCCATCCGTCCGCCGATCCGCAGCGACCCCACACTGTCCAGACCCCTCCCGGTTTCCTGGGCGCCTCCACACCCCGGCCCACCTGGACCCGCGGTTCTGCGCCGCCCGCAGGGCAGGAGGCGGCCGAGCAGTCCTGGCCCGCTGGGTACCGTGGGTCCGGCCACGCCTACCCCGCCCAGCGCGCCCCCGCACCCCCAGCCTCTTTCGGGGGGCCTGCAGAGTTGCGCGGCCCGGGGTCGTGCGCACAGCGCCCAGCGGTGTCCGGGCTGCGCGGGGAAGGAGCGCGAACGAGGCGCAGAGAGCACGACCCGGCGGCGGGACCCGGACTCGGATCTACCAGGCTGCGAGCACGCAAAGGGCGGGGCTTCGGCTCGGAAAGGGGTGGGGCCAGAAGCTTCGGGCTCCGAGGGCGCCGCGGGACCCGGGAAAGAGGCGGGGCCTGGAGCTGAGCTTTCAGAGGGAGGCGGGGCCTCCGCTCCAGGTTCCTTCGGCCAGAATCCGGGGGTGGTTTGGAGGCGGGGCCACAGGCTTCGGATTTTTTCGGAGGTGGTCGAGTAAGTTCGGTTGTGGGCGGGGCCAAGAGCTTCGGCCGGACGTGGGCGGGGCCACAGCCTCGGCTCCTTTCGGAGGTAGTCGGGTAGAAGCGCCCTCGGGTTGCTCATAGGCGGAGTCTCAGGTTTAGGACGGAGGCGGAGCCACGGGCTTTGGACATACTTAGGAGGGACCCAGATGCACCCCCCCCAAGGGGGTGGGGCAAACAGCGTTCTACCTCAAGGGGCGGGGCCAGCGTGGCGAGCCGCCCGTTTCCTGGTCCCGGAACCGAGGAGGGAGGTGCGCTTCGAGGGGCGGGCTCGAGGGGTTTACACTTTAGGGGGAAGGCAGGGCTACGGCCCCGCGGGGCGGGCCCCGCACTTCCCGCTCCGCTGAGGTGGCGGCGTGACGACACCGACGCAGGGGGTCGGCATGGGGGGTGGAGGAAGCCCCGCGTGGCGCGCTACGTAGGGGGTGGCTCCGCTGGGACTGCGAGCTGGTTACGAGGTGAATAGCTGTTTCCGTCAGAGGACGGTGCCACATTCTGAAGGGAGCGCTCACGAGCGTGCTGAGCGCGGCCGAGCCGAGAGCGGACCGGGTTTCCGGCTGTGGGGTTCGGGCTTAGGGCGGGAACTCCAACCGGGGGAGGGGGAGCCCGCGGCCGAAGGGGGCGGGGCCTCAGGCTGTGGGCGTGACGTGAGCCGAGGCCGTCCGAACGCCTGACGCCTAGCCTTCGGGAGGGGGCGGGGCCGCGATCGGCTGAGCCGAGGACTTCCGAAAGTACGAAGCGGCCACGCTCGGGCGGGGGCGGGGCTTCGCATTCGGCGAGCCGGGCTCAGAGCGGGGACCTGAGGCCGGACCTCTAGGGCTCAGAAAGGAGAGGCGTCCCCGAGGAACCCCAAGGGGGCGTGGCCTCGGGGGGCTTTGGCCTCCGGAGGTCCCGACACCTGACGGGAACCCCGGAGGGCGACGCCGAAACGGACCTCACGGAGGGGGCGTGGCCCGCCCTCCGGCAGGCTTTGCCGCAAGGCGCGGGGGCCCGCGCGGCCAGTCTCGCTCCTGGCCAGAATGCTGACCGCAGGGTCCGAGGCTCCCCGGCGGGGCCCCAGCGCTCCTTTCGGGGCGGGGCCTCGTCTCGGTCAGCCCCGGGGCCTGGCGGGATCGCCCGGGGGCGGAGCCCGGCGCCCAGGGGGCGGGGCTAGCGCTCCCGCTCAGCAGGTGGCGAACGCGGCTCGGAGCGAGGCTCCGCCCCACGAGCCTCAGGGGTGGGGCCTCGCCGAGACCCCCGGCCAGGCGGTGGGCGCCCTCCCAGCGTCGCGAATCCCGCGGCGAGAGGCGTGCTGCCGGGTGGGTGACTGGTGTGCCCCTGGCCTCCCGCAGGAGGATGCTGGTGGTGGAGGTGGCGAACGGCCGTTCCCTGGTGTGGGGGGCCGAGGCGGTGCAGGCGCTGCGGGAGCGCCTGGGCGTGGGGGGCCGCACGGTGGGCGCCCTGCCCCGCGGGCCCCGCCAGAACTCGCGCCTGGGCCTCCCACTGCTGCTGATGCCTGAGGAGGCGCGACTGCTGGCCGAGATCGGCGCAGTCACCCTGGTCAGCGCCCCGCGCCCGGACCCTCGCCAACACAGCCTGGTAAGGCGGGGGGTGGGGTGGGGCAGGCTAGGGGCTCCCCTCCAGGGGGACCTGCGGGAGGAGAGGCCGGGGACGACTAGTCCCTGAGGTGGGAGGGGTCTGAGAGTCCTGGTTTCTGGAATTCTGTGAGAGTAGGATAGTAGGATCCCCAGGTTCATTCCCCGAGGTTTGGAGGGGGCCAGAGTCAGGATTCCTAGATTCCTAAGGCAGGGCATGCCTGAATCCTGATATTACAGGAAAGTTTGCTTCTCAGGCACTGGCATCCTTCAAGCGCCAGCAAGAGCAGGGCTTCCAGGAACAAAGCGCTCTGGCAGCTGAGGCCCGAGAGACCCGTCGTCAGGAGCTACTAGAGAAGATTACAGAGGGCCAGGCTGCGAAGAAGCTAAAGCTGGAACAGGAATCAGGGACCAGTGGGAGCCAGGAGGCCGGTGGGAAGCAAGCTGCCGAAGAGAGTGAGGCCAGTGCTGGCCAGGCTGCTGGAGAGCATGAGGAAGCACATGAAGGTGGGGGTTGGAGCCCACGGACCAGGGGAGGGAGGGAAGAGATCCTTGGGAAATTTTCGGCTGGCACTCTGGGGCTGGTCCTCGCTGGGGGCTGGGGAAAAACCTTGCCCCTTGGATTCATCAAACTCTCTTGGATTCATCCCCACCAGGCTCCTCTCCCCAGCCAGGGCCTTCAAATGGCATGGCCCCCTTACCAAAGTCTGCTCTGCTCATCCAGTTGGCCACTGCTCGGCCGCGGCCCATCAAGGCTAGGCCCCTGGACTGGCGTGTCCAGTCCAAAGACTGGCCCCACGCTGGCCGCCCTGCCCACGAGCTTCGCTACAGCATCTACAGAGACCTGTGGGAACGAGGCTTCTTCCTCAGTGCCGCTGGCAAGTTCGGGGGTGACTTCCTGGTCTATCCTGGTGAGTTTGTGTTGGGACCTCTTGTGACATTTTTCTTCACAATTCCACCCCGTTCTGCGTTTCCCACCTTTTTTATCTCTTTTTCTCAGCTTCTAAGAAACAGGAAACACTTGGGAACCCAAGCTCTTTTGGAGAGTAGTTTAGTAAATGAACAAAGGAAAGAAGAACTCTCACAGAAAACATATAGAATAAAAAGTAAATCATTTTTTGTAGTGTTATGTACATTACTATATTTAATAATACATATGCATTGCAGATTCTTCACCAGTGAGCCGCTTGGGAAGCCCTTCCATATCTTGGCTATTGTGAATAATGCTGCAGTGGACACAGGCGTGCGTTTTTCTTCTTGAATTAGTGTTTTCATTTTTTTTTTCAGATAAATACCCAGGAGTAGAAATGCGGGAAGCCTTGCTCTTTTAGATTTATGTTACCTGTTAGTTTTCTGTATAGTTCCCTACTCAGGGTCCTACTTTTCTTGGTCAGGTTCATCTAACCTGGGGGCAAAGTATAGCTCCCTCCCCTCAGCCTGTCAAATGAGGCCCACTGACAGGTTTGTTTGTTTGTTTGTTTTTTAATAAAGTTTTATTGGAACACAGCTCTGTTTGTTTTTGACTTCCCTGGTGGCTCAGACGGTAAAGCGTCTGCCTACAATGCGGGAGACCTGGGTTCGATCCCTGGGTTGGGAAGATTCCCCTGGAGAAGGAAATGGCAATCCACTCTAGGACTATTGCCTGGAAAATCCCATGGACAGAGGAGCCTGGCGGACTACAGCCCATGGGGTCGCAAAGAGTCGGACACGACTGAGTGACTTCATTTTCACATAATGTGTCAACTTGCTCCACCCCCCAGGCCCAAGAGTGTCTTTTACAATATTGGTAGTGATGGCTGGATGCCTTGCGATCCCCTCCGTGTTGGAGGTCCCAGTGTCTTCCAGCTTTCCACCAGTGGAAACTGCTACCTGCCTCTCTCCTTCACCCAGGTGACCCGCTCCGTTTCCACGCTCACTACATCGCCCAGTGCTGGGCTCCCGGGGATCCCATACCACTCCAGGACCTGGTTTCGGCTGGCCGCCTGGGCACCAGTGTCAGAAAGACGCTGCTGCTTTGCTCTCCGCAGCCCGATGGTAAGGTGGTCTACACGTCCCTGCAGTGGGCCAGCCTGCAGTGAGCTCCAGAGACCTGTGGGCGCGTGGCCATGTCCGTGGCAAGACCCTTTCTAGATGGTTCCAAGCTCATCTCTGCGTGGGAGGCCCCGCCCCGCATCCTACCTCTCTTGGTGATTAGTGTTCGATTCCAGATTTATAAACACTACATCCTCCTTATATCCCTCCCCAATCCAAAGCACTTAGTGGCTGTGTTGTTTTTATAGTTACCAGTTTCCAACCATGAGTTTCCTGAGTGTGAAAGCTGATTCATTTATGTTTTCTACAGGACTTAGGTCCCAAGAGGTCTCAATAAATTTGTTGAATCAGTGTGGAGTTTGTGATTTGAATCCTTAAGACAATCCTGGGAGGTGTGGGCAGTTGCTGCAGATGTTTGGGCAGATGAGGAAAAGCCTGGGGGAGGGGAAATGAGTTGCCCAAGGTCCCACTTCTAGTAAGGAGCAGGTGTGTTAGTCACTGAGTCGTGTCCAACTCTTTGTGACCCCATGGGCTTCCCTGGTGGATCAAACGGGAAAGAGTATGCCTCCAATGTGGGAGACCTGGGTTCGATCCCTGGGTTGGGAAGATCCCCTGGAGGAGGGCATGGCAACCCACTCCATTATTCCTGCCTGGAGAATCTCCATGGACAGAAGAGCCTGATGGGCTATAGTCCATGGGGTCACACAAGAGTTGGACACGACTGAGCAACTAAACGCAGGCTCCTCTGTCCATGGGATTCCCCAGGCAAGAATACTGGAGTTGGCAGCCATTTTCCTCTGCAGGGGATTTTCTGGACCCAGGAATCGAATCCAGGTCTCCTGCATTGCAGGCAGATTCTTTACCATCTGAGCTGGGGTTTAAAACCTGGTCTTTCTGACTCTGAAGTCCGAGCTCTTCCACTGCACTACACTTACTTTGGAAAAGCTTTCTTTAAGGCATTTCAGATGCATACAAAGGCATAAACAAAAAATAACGTGTAAAAAAGGAGGAAACTTGCAGTTTTGAGGAGTAGGGAGGGAATATCGGGGGTGGTCTTGCTCTTGGATTGGGTGCTGTTTATTCAGGTGGTGGGAGAATTACTTTTTATACCGTACATTTCTAGATCCTCCTTTATATGTATGCTCTATTCCACAATTTTTTACAAAAGTTAAAACACATACGTAGGAAATATGCACTTGTAAAACCATTTGCAGAGCTGCCTTTCTGCTTGAGATTACTAGAACATTACCAGTACCAACCTCCAATATTTAAGAAACTGATTTGTAAAAAATTTTTTTATCTATTTATTTGGCTGCACCAGGTCTTGGTTGTGGCATGTGGGATCTAGTTCCCGACCAGGGATAGAACTCAAGGCCCCGACAGGCAATAAATGCTGGAGAGGGTGTGGAGAAGAGGGAACCCTCTTACACTATTGGTGGCAGTGTAAATTGGTACAGCCACTAGGGAGAACAGTATGGAGGGTCCTTAAAAAACTAGAAATAGAACTACCAAATGACCCAGCAGTCACACTCCTGGGCATGTATACTGAGAAAACCATACTTTGAAAAGGTGCTTGCAGCACTATTTACAATAACCAAGACATGGAAGCAACCTAAGTGTCCGTCAACAGATGAATGGATAAAGAAGATTCGGTACATATATGCAATGGGGTATTATTCAGCCATAGACAAGAATGAAATCTTGCCATCTGCAGCAAAATGGGTGGACCTAGAGATGATCATAGGTAATGACAACTAGTGAAGTAAGGCAATGTATGACACAGCAAGTATGACACAGCAATCGCTTATGTGGAATCTAGAAAAAAATAGATAAACATTTATAAAACAAACAGACTCACAGACATGGAAAACAAGCTTATGGTCACCAAAGGGAACAGTGAGGGGAGGGAAGATAAATTATAAGTTTGGGATTAATATATACACACGACAATATGTAAAGCAGGTAAAAAACAAGAATTTACTAGATAGCACAGGAAACTATAGGGCTTCCCAGGTGGCACTAGGGGCAAAGAATCAGCCTGAAAGTACAAGGGACAAGAGACGTGGGTTTGATCCCTGGGCTGGGAAGATCCCCTGGAGGAGGGCATGGCAACCTACTTCAGTATCTTGCTTGAATTATCCCATGGACAGAGGATCCTGGTGGGCTACAGTTCACGAGGTTGCAGAGTTGGACACGATTGAAGGACAGAGGAGCCTGGTCGGCTACAGTTCATGGGGTTGCAGAGAGTTGGACACGATTGAAGGACAGAGGAGCCTGGTGGGCTACAGTTCACGGGGTTGCAGAGAGTTGGACACGATTGAAGCAACTTCGTATGCACACACTAGCCTGACTGGCTTCTCTGTCCACTAGCGCCACTGGGAAGCCCAGGATTAAGTAAATTAACATGGGTACAATTCTTTGGGGCCTGATGCATAGTAATTAAGTATTCTAGAATGCCACCTATTATTATTTTTAGTGATAGAAATAATGGGTCACATGAATTAAAACATCAACAACAACAACAACAACGAACACCCAAAACCGTAAGGTGTTTAGCCCAAAGCCTAGGAGATTTAGAGTGCTTGTTAAATATTATCTAACCAAGATAAAGTCGTTGGTGTGAATGGGATTATCCCAGAGAGAAAAGCACTAGAGGCAATAATCCTGGGGCTGTCTGAGAGGAGATATATATATTTCAGGTTTATAGCAAGAGGTTTCAGAACATTTTCCGTGTTCTGGAAACCCAAAGAAAACCTCAGGATATAAACTGTTGTCTTTCACAAAGAGGCACAGAGTCTTTTAATCATTGGATCTCAAGTTTAAAAAAAGTTACCTTTACGTGTACACACACACACACACACACACACACACACACACACACACACAGTTTTCGTCAGTCACCTTCTTAAGGAGGCTTCCCTGACCATCCTTTCTGAAATACCATTTTCCCTCCGTCATTGAGAGATGTGCTTAGTCGCTTAATCCTGTCCGACCCTTTGCGACCCCGTGGACTGTAGCCTGCCAGGCTCCTCTGTCCATGGGATTTTCCAGGCAATAGTCCTAGAGTGGATTGCCATTTCCTTCTCCAGGGGATCTTCTCAAGCCAGGGATCGAACCTGGGTCTCCCGCACTGCAGGCGGATTCTTTACCACTGAGTTATCAGGGAAGCTCAGTCATTACCAATAATTTATTTTCTTCACAGCAGCTATCTGAAAAGACCTTATTATTTTCCCTCTCCTCCCTTAGGCTCAAAGTTCCACGAACAGAGGGGCTGTTGAAGGGTTCAAAAGGGCAGACTGGCATCTGGCTGTGCCTCGCGTAGACATTCTGATATGAGAAATTATTTTTAAAAAAGTATTCATGGATATAACAGAGCATCTTGGAAGGAGCTTTGAATTCGCATAGGTCCAGTCCTCTGGAGATCTCTTCAGAGAGACGCAGCATGCTGAAGCCTAGCGGCGGGGGCCGTGACTACTCCAACTTCATACGGCGACTCAGACGTTAGCTGAGTGGTGACTGAAGACAGGAGCCCTCACGTCGCACCAGGCGGAGCATTAATCCCTCAGGAGTCCTCCCGGTTCAGCACGCCACTCTAGCCCAAGCTCTCCTCTTGACTGCTTTGTCCGCTCGCCAGGGCCTTTTCTGATTGGTGCAAACTTGCGCTCTGCGTGCTGACGTCACAAGAGGGCGACGTTGGTATAAGAACGCGGCCGGCGAGCGTGTGCTCCTCTTTCTTGGTTTTCAGAGCGCTCGCTCAGGTGAGCCATGCGGCCGCGTTCGGTATTTTGGGTGTGGGTCGTAAAGTCTTGCGGGCTATTCGACCTTTAATGAGTACGCTAAAGCAGTTGGAGGTGAAATGGGCGTCACTGGAAAGTGGTAGAAATGAATAGTCGGTTATAAAACGCTTCAGGGACGGTTCTCGCGATATCTTCCCTAGGCGCCGGGAGGCTCTTGGCGTAGTTGTGGGACTGCGCAGGCGCCGCCGAGTCATCTCAGGCCGCTCTCCTTCCCGCGCAGGCGCAGACGGGCAAACAGAGCCAGCATGCCGGTCGCCCGGAGCTGGGTTTGTCGCAAAACCTATGTGACCCCGCGGAGACCCTTCGAGAAGTCCCGCCTCGACCAAGAGCTGAAGCTGATCGGTGAGTGGCTAAAGCTAGGTTTCTGTTTACCGGGCTGGGGAAGCTGACACGTGGGTGAGGCCGCCCATGTCCTCGTTAAAATTCTCCAGTGTGTTCGCCCTCCTCACCCAGTTTCGGGATTGTCTGTTGTTTTCCTGTATCCCGAAATCACTAGTCCATGGGACTGAGTTTTTTCACTCATTCTGCAGGCGAGTACGGGCTCCGGAACAAACGTGAGGTCTGGAGGGTCAAATTCACCCTGGCCAAGATCCGAAAGGCTGCCCGGGAGCTGCTGACGCTGGATGAGAAAGACCCGCGGCGTCTGTTCGAAGGTGTGTTTGTGAGCCCCCAGGAGAGCTGCTGGTGTTCTTCCTTCTAGGGTTGTGCAAGACATGGAGCAAGACATTGGATCCAGCCTTTAATAGGAGTTATGGAGTAGAGAAATAGGTCTGAATCTCCGAGTACGTAGCTGTTTTCTTGTCTATGTCTGTTTTATTCAAACACTGAGAATCGGTTTCCAGTGGATTAGAACTAACAGTGCCAAGTATTGGGCCCCTGGTTGTATCTGTACATAGGCCACAGAGCAGTATTGCTTCTTATGTTCTTGTTCCCTGCTAGAGGGGCTAGACGGTGACATTTGAGAAGTCCCACCAGGGTGGAACTTGAGTGTGTATATTTGCCTTCTTTAGCACGATGGTGAAGGACATTTACTCAGGGTCTGAACAGTAGAGGACCTGTGGGTTTCACAGGAAAGAACGGTTCCAGGTGATCTTAGAGGGAGTACAGATCACACCGTATGATTTAAGGTGAAAAAAAATGATGGTGTGGTATATTTGACAAACTGGCATCTTTTAGACTCTTAAGATCTATCTGCTTTACGATGGGAGGTTGATGGGCTTTTGGAAGGGACGACGTCATTCATATTTCAGTAGGACCTCTTACGTTGTCAGATGGTGAAAATGCTAAGAAAGCGGGTACTTTATAAGGCTCACTGAATATCTTTCCTACGCTCTTGGTGTACATTTGCACAAGTAGACTGGCGGGGGTACTGATCACACTCTTCAAATGAGCAAGTGATCCAAGACTTCCCGCAATAGGCGGGACTGCAGGGCATGCGCGCTCAGGGTTGGGAGTTGGAGGAGGCTTCCAGATGATGGTTCGGCAACATGCCAAAAGTTGAGACAGTTCCTAAATGTAAGAGTAGTCAGTAGACTTGGTGCTACGTTGTATCCCGAGTGTGGAAGAGCTTCACACACAGTTTGTGATTCTAACGACCCTGGCTGTAGGTGACTCTTTTTTGGTGTAGGTGTATCTGTTTTTTGTGACACCTTTTATTAGGATAAACTTTACACAACAGGAAGTTTGGTCACAGTATCTAAAATTTGTTTTTTGTTACCTCTAGAATTGGCCATTTTGTAGGTATTATCTTGATGCTGCTTTTGGTCTGACCCCGGGAAATCTTGATTCTAGTGAAAGTGAGGAGGGATTGGGCTAACTTGGGCAGCTGGCTTTTTATTTTCAATTAGAGTGGCTAGTCTGATTTTTCTCCCAAACCGTGATTAAGGATGGAAGTGCTCTTATACTTGTGTTAAGCATGAGTGGTCATCCATAGTAGAGACTGAAAGGTTTGGAGAGGTGTTACACCGACAGATTCATCACTTTGATCTATCCCAGTTCCAAGGGTGTGAGAGGTTCTCATTTTTAGCCTTTGTTAGTTCAGAAGCTCCTTTGACACTCAGTGAGAATTCAGGAATCTCCCTGGTGGATGTTGGTATTGGGTGGAACTCTGTCCCAGAGTTTGGGGGACAGACCTCAGCTTGTTCTGGTCTCAGGGAAACTTGCTGGAGAGTTAATCACAGAGAAACTTAGGTGCTGACCAGTCACGTGACAAACAGATGGCACAGGGCAGGGTTGAGCAGCGGGTGTCCGGGGATTACTTGGTTTTCCAGGCGGGAAGTTGCGTGGGGAGGGCAAGAGCAGGTAATCCACGGTGAGTGAAGCTAGATTGCTGGGATGGAGAGGAGGAGCCTGGGAGCTCTGAGGTGTTTGCTTACTGCTGCAGCTTGGCCTTGTTTGAGGTCCAGCCTTTCCCGCTAAGGTGTGAGTCTTACCTGACAAGAAGAGTTACTGGTTCATTTCATTCAGTCATTTCACAGGTATCAACTCTCACCTGACACCAGCACAGGGTAAAGACCAAACCTGGCTCTCCTGCACTGCAGGCAGAGTCTCTACCCTGTTCTGGTGTGAGGTGGGAGTTGACACCTGTGAGTGCCTGAGTGGAATGAACCAGTAAACTCTTCTTGTCATAAGACTCACACCTTAGTGGGAGTTTGATCCCTGGGTCAGGAAGATCCCCTGGAGTAGGAATGGCAGCCCATTCCAGCTTATTCTTACCTGGAGAATGCTGTGGACAGGAGCCTGGCAGAGTTGGATACGACTGAGTGACTGACACATCATATTAGAAACTAAGGCACTTAAATGCTTGCCTCATGCCATAGAGACAAGGGCCTCTTGGCCATTGAGGTGCCCACTGGCACACAGTTGTTTTTTTTTTTTAAACAAACTTTGATTTGGCTGATTCTGATTGTTAATTCTTTTGGCCAAATGAAAACCATTTATCAATTTTCAGTAGTTGGACACATTCCTGTTGCTGAAGGCTGCAAGTTTATCAGTTTTTTGTCTTCATATCCAGTAAGATTTTTCCTGTATTGATGGCCCTCCCCACTATTAAAGGATGTAGGTGGGTTAATAATAGTAAGTAAAATATGTTTTCAAAGTAATACAGGTTGAGTTATTGTCAGATGTTTATTTTCTAATATAAGTACAAAAAGACATGAAGTGTCCAAACTGGTAGATAATTCCAAACTCACTTTTGTTTACCTTTGGATATCTTTTATAATAATATTTGACTATTATGTTCAGCTTTTAAGTTATATAATTTATAATTTGACATGAGTATGGAACAGAATGATACATCTGTATATTGTGAAATGATCTCCACAGTAACATCAGATCGTCTTCCCATTTTTTAATCGAAGTGTTTCTTTTTGTTTTTGCTGTTGTATTATTTCATTACATATTTTGGGTATTAACCCCTTATTAGATATGTGATTTATAAATATTTTCTCCCATTCCGTAGGTGGTTTTTCATTTTGTTATGCTCTGCAGAAGCTTTTTAGTTTGATGTGGTCCAACTTGTTGATTTTTCCTTTTGTTACCTTTAGTTTAGAATCAGATCCAAAAAATCATCTCCACGACTGAGGTCAAGGAGGTTACTGCCTGTGTTTCCTCCTAGGAGTTTCATGGTGTCAGGTCTTACATTCATGTGTTTAATCCATTTTGAGTTTGCTTTTTCCCCCTGCTGGAGAGCTTAAGGGATCTTCATTCCCAGTTGTTGTTTAGTCGCTAAGTCATGTCCAACTCCCAGTGGACCCCATGGACCATAGCCCGCCAGGCTCCTCTGTCCGTGGGATTTCCACGGCAGGAATGATTGAGTAGGCTGCCGTTTCCTTCTCCCTGCGATCTCCCCCGCCCCCCCGACCAGGGATTTCCTGTGTTGCAGGCATATTCTTTACCACTGAGCTGGGGCCACTGCAGTGAAATCACCAGTTTCCGAGTCCTCACTGCTGGACCTTGTGGGAATTCATGATTTTGAGTTAACTTTTTGCACAGGATAAGATAGGGGTTCAGCCTTGTTCTTGCATGTGGCTGTCCAGTTTTCCAGACACCGTTATTGAGAGACTTCCCCACTGTATATTTCCAGCTCCTTTGTTGTAAATTGATTGACCGTTTGTATATGTGGGTTTATTTCTGGTCTTTATTCTGTTCCCTTGATCTGTTTTTATGCCAGTAGTGTCGTACTGTTTTGATTACTGTAACTAATGTATACAACTTTGTGGGGTTTTTCTTCTCCTGTTTATTTTTTGTTTTTGTCTGTTTTACAACTTTGTTTTTCCTCAAGATTGGCTTTAGCTATTCAGGGTCTTTTCTGGTTCCATAAAGACTTTAGGATTGCCTGTTCTTTTCCTGTGAAAAATGGCATTGGAATTATTATAGGGATTGCCTCCAGTCTGTATGTTGCTATAGGTAGTGTGGGCGTTTTTAGCTGTTGCCCCAGTCCATGAGCACTGAATTTCTTTGCGTCTGCGTCTTTAGTTTCTTTGATGGAGTTTTGCAGTTCTCATTGTGCAGGCTTTTCACTAAGGTTTCTGTGCACTTGGAAATGGGAGAATATCCTTGACTTGTGTTCAGTGTGTGTTCAGTGCAGATTAGTACCTGGGGTGTTGGAAAAGGCACAGTATGTTTCTCCACTCAGATTCTCCTTGGCTGCGAGTCTGCTAGGAAGGCTGTCACAGAGTCAGCCAGCTTTCCTTCAGGCTTTGTCTGGGGGCGGGGGGTGTGGGTGGTAATGGTGCTTTTAGGTGCTAATAAATGATAACCCTCTGTGATGATAACCGGCCCCGGGAGTGCAGCCAGCAGCGACCCCGGAGCTCTCTTGAGTGGCGCTTGGACGCCCACAGGCAAGGCCCCCTGAAGCTTGAGTTGCTGGGTGCCAGGGAGAAGCTGGCGCCCGCTAGTTTACTTTGCCAGGCACTGAGGTCATCCTCACCGTTGTTTTAGTAGAGAATGGATGACAAGCACTCAGCTGGAACGTGTGCCGCGTCTCTTCCAGGCCTGATAGATGGCACTGATGCTGTTCCGGTGTCAGATGCGGGAGGTGGCTTGAGCGCGTTTGATTGGTAGGGCTTCTTGGACTCCAGCATGTTAGCTCGTGGCCCCTGTGCTGTGTTCCGGGAGGACTAGTGGAGGGGCCGCAGCGTGTAGACTGCGCTCTCCTAAGCGCTCTGGAGGGCTCTCCCTCGTTCAGGCGAGTTGTGGGTCATCGTCTGCCCAGGGTGGTGAGGATCCTGGCAGTCACGGCGGCTTGTGCAGTAGCGCCTTGAGTCCTGTATCAGAACCTTCCTTCCTGCTGGGCCTCACCGCCATGGTGCGGAGGTGCCGGGTTTGAACCAGAAGGCTGAGGCAGGCTTCTGTGCCCCCTCACCAGGTAATGCCCTGTTGCGGCGGCTCGTGCGTATCGGGGTGCTGGACGAGGGCAAGATGAAACTGGATTATATCCTGGGCCTGAAGATTGAGGATTTCTTGGAGAGACGTCTGCAGACCCAGGTCTTCAAGCTGGGCCTGGCCAAGTCCATCCACCATGCCCGCGTGCTCATCCGCCAGCGTCACATCAGGTACCCCTTTGGGGCTCCCGGAGCCTCCCCACCCTGCCCCCTGAAGGGACGCCCTCGCTGAGCACCACCCCCACCCCCCTCCCCCGCCCCTGTCTTCTGTGCAGCCCTCGGAGGTGGTGAAGGTGTGAGCTCACCTCAAGGGGACAGGTTGGTCCCTACAGACAGCTCATGGGGGACTGGGGCAGCCTCACCCCCAGAGCCCTGCGCAAGGGTCACTGCGGCTGGGGCCGTACACCTTGCGAAGGCTCCAGCAGGCGTGCCGGGAGCTGGACAGGTAACAGCTCTTGGAGTCCCGTCAGAGCCATCCCTGGAGCTCAGCTGACTTGGGTGGGCTGGGCCCATGTGGTCACACAGTGCGAGCTCCTGGCAGCTGCTGTGGTCAGGAGCAGGGGCCAGGTGGGTCTGGGTGCTCAGTTTAGCCTATGGAGACAGGGCCCCGGTCACGGGGCCTGTGGAGTGAGCGGGCTGCTAGCCTCCCAGCAGCCCCCGTGACACACGGGCAGGAGCCTCTCATGCTGCTTGTCTGAAATGAAACCGTGGGGTGCGGCTTCAGAGCCAGTGAGAGGGGCCCTGATGGGGACTAGGGCTCGGGGAGGGGCACGCAGCTCAGAGCCCGTGCGCTGCCAGCCCCGCGTTCGTTCTGGGCCTGAGTTCCCCCGCCCTCCGTGAGAGGTGAGCGAGTGTCCAGGACACGGGCATGCTGCCGCGGCCCGGCCCTCACCCACCCCCCCCCCCCACCCCCCCCCCGCCCCAGGGTCCGCAAGCAGGTGGTGAACATCCCGTCCTTCATTGTGCGCCTGGACTCCCAGAAGCACATCGACTTCTCCCTGCGCTCCCCGTACGGCGGGGGCCGCCCGGGCCGCGTGAAGAGGAAGAACGCCAAGAAGGGCCAGGGCGGGGCTGGGGCCGGCGACGACGAGGAGGAGGACTGAGCCTGGGCAGTGCCCAGGGCCGGCGCCGAGGCCCGTGTGCCTCAGATAATAAAGCAGGATATCCACACGGTGGAACTGGTCTTTACTGCTGTGTCTCCTTCCCCGCTCTGACACACACCCTTCTGTAGCGGCAGTGGGGGCTGCCGCCTCCAGCTGCTTTCCACTCGGGAGCTGGGTGAGCTTTGTTCCCGTCCATGGAGCTGCTGCTGGATGGTGGTCCTCGTTCCCCTTAGGCCTGGCATTACTGTATCCTGACAGGCAGGTCTACACATCTCTCCATCACCCTTCCAGGGGACCCACAGTACGGGCCAAGACAAAACTGGAGGGCGATTCTCGGCCAGGACCTGCCTTGCACTGCTGTGATGCAGCTTCACGGTCAGTCCCTGGTGGAGGAACTAAGCCGGTGCTTCCCAGTGAACACCCAGCAGCCAAAGACAGTTCCCAGTGAGGGGTCATTTCCCAGACGGGAAGGGGGAACTCTTCTGCCACCCCATCCCCCCGTGGTTGGGGGTTCTGAAGACTTCATGGTCAGGAGGGAGGCAGGCTTCCCTTTTCTCTGTTGAGCTGCCTGGGACAGGAAGGGGCTTGTTCTCAGGAAATGAGAAATAGGGGATTGAGCAACCCCAGCAGCTGCAGGCATGGGGCACCCAAGTCCTGCTCTGGGGGCTTGGGGCTCTGCTGCCAGTCAGCAGCCATTCTCCGGCTTACAGCTCAGGATTTGCCAAGTCACTGCAGTGTGCAGGAGAGTGCTCGCAGCCTAGCCTACCTTCAGGAGGTCCCAGAGCGGCTGGTGTCAGGACTCCAGGCTGGCTGGGGTTGCACTGAGTGTCCGTGGGGGCAGCTCCTGGGTCCCTGGAGGTGGGGTCTGGGTCGTCCTGGGCTAGTGCAAGGCGAGAGCAGCGTACACGCTGGGCTCTGCTGGGCGCTCTCCTGACTGTGGGTTGGAGGGTGCAGTCGCCCCCTGTCTGACAGCGGAGTGGTCCAGTTCGGCATAGGTCACGTCCTGGGGGGCTTCAGGTGTGGCAGCCTTTGGGGGGTGTAGAGAGAGGTCAGGTGTGAGATGGGGAAAGCCCGGGGGCCTGGGAGGTAAGGGTGTACTCCTTTAGAGAGGGGTGAAGGCTGGTCTCTGAACCCTGCCCTCCTTCAGGTCCTGTAGCTTCGCCCCTCAGGAAGGAGGGAAGTGAAGCAAGTTGCAATCTGTGACGGATCACTTAAGTTTGATGCTGGGGGACGACGGGGCTGGAGATGGGAATTGGGTGTGGCCGTCCTCATTGAGGGGAGGCTCCACTGCGCCCTTCAGGAGAGCTAGGGGGTCGCCAGGGCGGCCACGGGATCTGGTCCCTGCTGCAGCGAACAGATTAGGTTCACCCGCCCGGGGACAGATGGATGATGGCTGAGCAAGGATCTCAGAAGCCTCCGGATGTTAGAAGCCCATCCCCCCACCAACACGGCCCTGTCTCCAGGCCTAGGGCTTGCATGTAGTACAGACTGTCAGCTCTGCCAGCTCAACCTGAGCATTCAACAGCATGCTGGGCGGGGGAGCCTGGGTGTGGGGCGCGGCAGCCCAGGAGCAGGTGCTTGTGGGAGGGGCCACCTGGCCTCTGGGTCAGTGTCCTCTGCCCTCCGTGTGTGAGTGAGGAGACGGGGGCTCACCTGACTGTCCCGCACTCTGCCATGCTCTGGCCGTGCGTCTTCCATGACGGCACCTGGTGGGGACAGGACAAGGGGGCCCAGCTCCTGCTCAGACCCCCTCACACCTCCCACAGCAAATGTCCAAAGCAGCTCGGTGACAGAGCCTCCGCCACCCAGTGTCAGACTCAAGCTCGCTCCTCCCAAGCCCAGAACCACTGCCACCCGATCCCAGGCCCCCAGGACAGTGCCCCCCATTCTCTTACAGTACAGGCTCTCCTCCGGGGCGTCAGCAGCTGGGCTGGAGCTGGGGAGGAGAGGGCAGTGTTGGGGTGGAGGAGCCCTGGGCAGGCGGTGGGGTGCGGGTCTGAGGGAGAGGTCGGGCTGAGCAGTGTTGGGGCAGTGGGGGAGCCCTGGGCAGGCCGTGTGACGCGAGTCTGGGAGAGTTCTCACCTCTTCTGCTTGCCTCTGTCCTCAAGCACTGATGCTGCGGCCGCTGCGGGAAGACAGGAGTCAGCCTCCAGACCTCCCTGCCCCTCGCCACCCCCCAGCCCCAGAGCCCTTCTCTAGGGTTATAGGAAGATCTGCAAGGGTCTCCAGGCTGAAAACATGATCATGCCTCCACGAAGAATTCAAGAGAAGGGCCTCCCTGGTGGTTCAGTGGTAACGAATCCGCTAGCCAATGCAGGGGTCGTGTTTGCTCCCTGGTCTGAGGGGGTTCACATTCCATGGAGCAATTAGGCCAGAAGTACTAAGCTTGTGCCCTGGAGCCTGGGAGTGCGGCTGCTGAAACCCGAGAGCCCAGGAGCCCAGGAGCTGGGAGCTGCAGCAAGAGAAGCCCTAGCTCGCTGCAACCAGAGAAAGCCCATGCACAGCAACCAGGACCCAGAGCAGCCAATAAACAGAATTCGAAAATTACTTTAAAAAATGTGAGAGCTCTAAACCATAAAATACAAAACTTGCGTGTATTCTCAAGCACTGTGTAAGTTTGGAAACATCAAAGGATGCTCTAGAATGCTCACGGGTGCACTCACGTTTAGTCTCCAGATTTCTCTCACCAGGAGATGCTAGAGCAGCTTTAACCGGACCCCACCCCTTTCTTAGGTTTCCCTTGGGCTGGCGCCCTAAGCCCGCCGCCGCCAGGGGTCCGAGTCACCCCGTTCCCTACTCACCTGACTTCCTGTGTCTGTCCTGACCCCGGTGTCGGAGGAAGAGGATGAGGAGGACGAGGAGCAGCAGGACGAAGGTCACCAAGACCCCGATGAGGACGCTCAGGTACCACGTGAGGCCTGGGGCACCAGAGACGCCCGAGTGAGCCAGGGGTGCCGCTTAACTGGGCACCTGCCGTGTGAGCACTCGTGCTGGGGTCTGTGCGTCCATCTCCAGCCCATCCCACCCGTTTACAGACAAGGAGCCTGAGGCCCGGAGGGGGAGATCATGGGCCCCCAAGTCGCCCAGCCTGGAGCGGGCAGAGCCGGGACTGGAACCAGGCCCGTGTGCAGACTCGTGCTGGGGTCTGTGCGTCCATCTCCAGCCCATCCCACCCGTTTACAGACAAGGAGCCTGAGGCCCGGAGGGGGAGATCACGGGCCCCCAAGTCGCCCAGCCTGGAGGGGGCGGAGCTGGGACTGGAACCCAGGACTGTGGGTTCCCGCATATTTTTTAGAATTAGGTTTTTTCATGCTTTCACTTCCAGGCAGAACACCAGTTGAGAGACGGGTGCATCAAGCCCAGCTCTCTGCCAGCCCAGCTGGATCCGTCTCCCACCCTGCAGAGGCCTGGCTCCCCGTCTGCCCGCCCTCAGTGGGGCGGGCTCTGGCCTTCCTGAGGCCCAAGCAGGCCCTGTGCTGCGGGCTGTCGTGCTGAGGAAGGAGGTGGGAGGCCCCCTGCGCAGAGGGTGGGCCTCGGGACCTGGGAGGAGCACGGCTGGCCCAAGGTCCCAAGGTTGGAAGTAGCAGAGCCGTGTGACTCCCATGCCCGGCTCTTTGCCTGGCACCAGGGCAGCTCCTTGGGGGGCTGGAGAGCTCAGACCCTGTCCCCTCCAGTGTTGCCACATCCCCGTCCTTGCTGTCGAGGCTGATGCCAGTGAGAAGGGGCTGTCCTGAGGCCATTAACTCGGGAAGTGACAGAGCTGATCCACCCCCACTGCCCGGCAGAAAGCCTGACTCACCCGAGCCTGATTCCGAGGCAGGGAGGAGCTGATTCCCGGAGCTTCCTAAGGGTCAGGGTGGAGATGAGCGGCGGCCTGCTTCCCCTTGTCAGCCCTGCTGCCCTCCCCCAGCTGGGCCCCAGCATCCCCCTCTGCATGACCCCCACCCTTCATCCACGTCTCATTCCCGGGAGCCCTGCAGTCCCCCGGGACGCCAGCTGAGCCAGGGCCTGTCCGCTCGCTCCCTTGGGGGCTGCGGGCTCTGCCAGCCCCTCTCCTGTGCTGCTCTCTGGGCGAGGGGTCACGAATACTGGAGACCAGAGGAGGGTGGGGACCGGGGGCTCTGGCCTTGAGTCCTGTGGTTGGCCCCGAGGCCTGTGTAGCTCTGCTCCATCACCAGGAGCGGGTCTGGACGCCCGGGATGAGGGCGAGGACGGGCAGGGAAGGGGGCCTCTGGCTCTTTCTGGCCCGTTCAGAGTTGATCCCCGCCTTCTGTGACCCCCCACCCCACTCAGCCCAGAACTCCCCTGGGGCAGGGCCCTGGCCTGACCTGGAGGACGTGGAGGACCAGGGCTGGGCCTCACCTGAGACCAGGAGCTCCAGGGGGTCGCTGGGGAGCGACAGCAGGTGGGGGGCGGTGCTCTGTGAGCTGTAGCACCTGTAGGTCCCACTGTGGGCTGAGGTCACAGCACGCAGGGTGAAGTTGGCCTGAACGGGTGGAGCCGGGTCCTGCAGACGAAGGTGCTGGGGAGCAGCGAGCGACCCCTCCTTGGACAGATGGAAGGTGTCTGACTGGACCTCAGAGCGGCACTGCAGGGTCACGTTCTCTCCCTGGGGCACTGAGGCCCCCGGGAGGGCAGAGAGGGAGGGTTTCCTGTGCATTCCTGGGGGGAGCACGGGGGTGATGAGTAGAGAGCCCCTCCCCACACCCCGGACCGTGAGCAGGGGGCCTCCCTGTGAGCCCTCCCAGCTCCTCTCGGCCCGTCTGTGTGGGTCTCCTTAATCCCCGTGCCTCTCACTCCTGTTTTCACGTTGCCCCCCCAGACCCCTGCCCCACCTGGGCCTCTGCTCCAGGACCCTCTCCCCGGACCCATCACCACCAGGGCCAACCCTGGTCCAGCGCCCTGAGCAGACAGTCGGGACCTGGGCCATGACAGGGGCGCCTCACCCACGATCAGGATGTCCAGGGGGCCGCTGGGGGCCGACCACACGTAGGAGAGGTTGTGTCCGCTGTAGCATCTGTACCGGCCCCCGTGGGCATGGCTCACACGGCCCAGGGGGAAGTCGGGGCTCTGCTGCCCTTCTAGATGGAGGGGAGGGCTGAGCCCCTCGTCCTTGGTCAGAGCGAAGCTGCCAGAGCCGGCCTCTGAGCGACACTGGAGGGTCAGGTTGTCTCCGGGGAGCACGAGCGAGCCGGGCTGGGCGGAGAGGGAGGGGGCCCTGGACAGGCCTGCGGACGGGGCACAGAGGCACGCGGCTGCACGCCCGCCCTGCTCCCGGGGCTGCAGAGAGAGCTCGCCCTGCTCCCTCCCGAGGCTCCCGCCCGCGTCCTGCCCCAGGAGCCCAGTGTCCCTGCCCCCGCCTCCCCCAGGGCTCCTGGGCACAGGCTTAGGTCAGGGGTCTGTCTAGGAAATAGAGGGGCTTGGGGCCTCACCTGTGACCTGGAGACGCAGAGGGTCACTGGGGCGCGACCACACATAGGGCTGGGAGTTGGGAGCGTCATAGCACCTGTAGGTGCCCCCGTGGGAGGCGGTCACGGGGCCCGCAAAGAACACAGCCTCTTCCCGCCCCTGGTTCCCATAGTTCCTCAGTGTTCTGTATCGGAGCAGCTCAGCGCCTCCCTCCTTCAGCAGGTGCAGCGTGCCCCCTTCATACTGTGAACTGCACGTGAGGGACACGCTGCCTCCTGCGGCCACCACAGGGCTGGGCTGGGCGGACAGGAAGGGCGCCTTGTACACTCCTGGGGGCGAGGGGCTGTGTTAAAGGGGGACCTCCAGCCCAGTGACCCCGGGTGTGAGCTGGGAGGGCAGGGCCCCCTGAGCCCACACTCTGTTTCTCTGCCCGTGAGAGAGACCGTGGGAGAGAGACGATGGGAGGGACCCAGAGGGACCTGGAGGGACCTGCCCCACCCTCTTACCTGTCACCACCAGGGGCAGGGGGTCACTCGTCACTGACCAGCCATGCCTGGTGTGATAGGCACACTGATACTGCCCAGCCGCACTTGAGCTCGAGGCTGCAAAGTGGAACCTGGCCTCGTTCCTGGAGCCCTGTGGGGTGTAAACGTCCCAGTATACAGAGCTCCTCTCTTTATACAGACGGTAGATATCCGCCAGCAGAGACCCCTGACACCAGATGGTCACCGGGCTCCCCTGGGCGACCATGGTGCCTGGGTCGGCCCGGATGGAGGGTTTGGGGAGAACCTCTGGAAAGGAATCAGACCCGAAGAGTCAGGGTGCCTTCTCCCCCAGGTTCCCCAGCTGTCACCCAGGCCCCTCCCAGGTAGGCCACCAGCAGCCCCGACCCGCTGTGCTCCCCAGTGACCAGGGGTGGTGGGTGGAAGCAGGAGGTCTGGGGGCTCACCTGGTTGTCCCTGGTCCCACGGGCTCCAGCACAGCCCTGGAAGAGAGTTCCCTGTGAGCGCCCAGCCCCACCACACGTCCTGGACACTCCAGGTCTGCTCTGCGCCCTGAGGGCTGGGGTCAGATCCGGGCTGAGGACAGTCCCCTCTCCCCCAAGAAAGTGTGTCCCCACCGAGCCTCCTGCGTCCTGGGGCCTCTCAGTGACCAGATGTGGGAGGAGAGGGGTTCCCACCCCCACCCTTCCCTGAAGCTCACCGAGGCAGAGAAGGGCGGTGAAGGTCAGGGTCTTGGCGCTGCCTCTCATGGTCCCCAGCAGAGCAGGTGACTTACAGAGACCTCAGAGCCCGCAGGACAGACAGACGCACTGGGCGTGGAGGTCCAGGCTCGGTGGGGCGCGTCTCGGGTTCCTCCTGAGCCTCGCTCCGCTCTCCCTGAAGGGTGGGGCTGAGGCAACCGTGGTCTCTGGGGGCCTTTCTGACCAGATCAGACTTACCGACAGCCCCCCGCCTCCCCGCCGCGACTCTGCCTGCCTGTTCCGCCTCCTCCTTGTGCCCAGTCTGATCCGGAGCGTGACCTCACGTCCCAGAGTGCAAGGCTGCAAGAAGCCGGGCAGGTCCCGGAGCCATCTGAGTGCCTGTCCCGGTTCTTACTCTGCCTGCCACAGGGGTTGTGTGATCTTGGGCAAGTAGCTTCCCTTTCCTGAGCTTCTGCAAGCGCTCTTCCTTTCTCCGTCGCTAGTCCAGGTCATCCGCATCTGTTGGGCAATGACCGTGCTCTGACATGGTGACAGAGCCTGGAGTTTCCTTGGTGACGCCATCAAATTCCTTCCCTGGACTTGTGGGGCTCAGATGAGTAAAAACAGACAGGACAAACATCTACACGGCAGACAATTCGGCTGACTCTTGTGAGACTGTTAGGAGCTGGAAGAAAACGGAACCATGAGTATCTTTAACAGATAGAAGTCATGAAGCCTGGGTCCTGGCTGGGAGGTGTGTCTGATGGATGAACACGCAGGAGCTGCTAGCTCAGGGGCGGCGGCGGTGGAGGTGGCGGCACCCCAACCAGACAGACCTTGAGCTACTCTCAGAATTGAGAGCAATGAGGGCAAAGGCAGGGGCGTTGCCACACTGGGTCTTAAGCGCCATGTAAGCGTTCTGGGTTTTATCTTTAAAGCAGTGGGAAGGTTTTCAGCGGCAGACAGTATGAACTGACTTCTAGTTTAGGAAGATTAGCGCCGTGTGGAGAGTGTGACGCAGGAGGGCTCTATTGACAAGGAACCCCATGCACAGTAAAACGCCAGCGTTGCTCTGGCTCCTGGATGGCGTGTTGTCCAGTGTTTTAAGTCGTTCATGTGGATAAACCTCACGTGAACCTATAACTCGAAATGTATTTACACTGGTCTTCCCTGGTAGCTCAGACGGTAAAGTCTGCCTGTAGTAAGGGAGACCCAGGTTCGACCCCTGGGTCATGAAGATCCCCTGGAGAAGGAAATGGCAACCCACTCCAGTATTCTTGCCTGGAAAATCCCTTGGACAGAGGAACCTGGCGGGCCACAGTCCATGGGGTTGCAGAGTCGGACACGACTGAGCGACTTCACATATTTTACGCTGGAATGGGAAAGGAAGGCGTCTTGGTCCAGCAGGTTGGAAGGGACTGGGCCCTGTTCAGACTGGCTGAGGGGACGGTCTGTGGAGGCACAGAGCTGCTAAGTAGGTCTGTGTACGTGGGTGCTGGGGGCTATTTGGTTAAGTGTGATGAGTCTGGTCTAGGAGGGAGAGCTGTTTAGTGGGGCTGACCCGCCACTGCCTGGCGGTGCACCTGGACCACATCTTTGAAGGTGGAAACTGTTGAAAGGATTTTGAACGGGGCGGGCTCAGACCTGATACGGTGGCGGGAAGAGTCCTTTGGGAGGTGGTGAGAGGTGAACGGGAGTAAGAGGCGGGGCCTGGACTGGAGGACCAGGAAGGAAGCTGATGGCAACACAGACGGGACGTCTGGGGATGGGTCAGGGACCTCGTTCAGAAGGGCCCCAGGGTCGCAGTGGCGTGGGCCTGGTGGTTGGGTGGGAAGTGCGGGAGGCCGGGGAGCTGAAGGTGCTTCCCCTGTCTGCCTCGGTTGCCTGGAGGAGCCAGTGGGGCCGTCACATATAGGACGACCCCAGGAGAGAGACGCATGGGAGCCGCTTGGGGTACTGATCCCCGCTCTTCAGCATGAAGCACAGCCCTCCTTCCTGACCTGGGATGGTGCATTCGCTTTTCCTCTGCACTGACTTACTTGTCTCTACAATTTTAGCACCATCTTTTCTCGTTGCCCCTCTTCTAAACCTCTGAGTCATCGCTGCCTCCTCAGTGTCCCTTCTCACCCTGAGCAGAACCTTTCATCTCATTCTGTGAATTCTTTCTCTAGGCAAGTGGGAAGAACACAGGCTGGAGGCAAAAAAAAAAAAGGTTTTTAAAAATGAACACAGGCCCAGGATCTCTGAGATAGGCATTGATCGCCCAGCAAAAGGAGGATGATATCAATGAAGAAAAATAATTTTGAGGAAGTAAATATTGACCATTTTACAGATTTGATGAAAGCCATAAATTTACACGTCCAACATGCTCATCAGATAACCTTCAAAAATGATGCCCAAACATCACAATTACATTCAAACTAGTGGGGGAAAAAATTTAAAACCATGTCCACATACATCAGAGTCAAAATGGAATCAGTGGGAAAAAATTGAAAGCATCCATATAAAAGGGCCAGGTTACATACAGAGGAAAAATGATTTGAATGGTTTCAGATTTCATGTCAGAAGCCACTATGGTGTAAAATTGATGGTCCTGAGAGACGGGCAGAGCCAGCGTGGAGTTCTGGGTATGTTCTTCAGGAATGAAAGCAAAGTACTCATTCTGAGAGGAAAGAACACTTGAGAGGATGTGTTGCCTGTAGACCTTTAAAGGAATGATAAGGCGAGTTCTTCAGGCAGAAAGGAAATAATTCTCGAGGGAAACTTGGAAATTCAGCAGTAAAGGAAGAATAAAAAGTGGTGAATATCTAGGTAAATGTAATAGCATATTTTTCTCATCTCCTGTATATGTGACTGTTGAAAGCAAAAACAACAATGTTTGGCGGGGTTTTTAATATATGTATAGTAGATGAATACATATAACATCTATACCATGATGGAGGGTGAAAGGACCCGTGTGATGAGGTTTCCATGTTTCTCTGGAGGAGATAAAATACTCACTGTGTGGACTCTGTGGAATTAGGTGCATATATTATAACGCCCACAGTTGCCACTAAAAACACGTGAAGATTTACAGTGAGAATGCTAACAGATGTAACAGAGTGTTAAAAAAAAAATTCCTAAAAGCCGAAAGGAGACAGGAGAGGGGAACCTGAAGAGCAAACACTAGAGGGGACAAAGAAAAGGCAAATAAGAAAAGGTTAAAGCTGAACAGTATGAAAAGGCAAAAAGATAGGACATGGAAAGATCAACTCCCCAGGCTGGTAGGTGCCCAACATGCTACTGGCAATCAGTGGAGAGATAACTCCAGAAAGAATGAATAGATGGAGCCAAAGCAAAAACAACACCCAGTGGTGGTTGTGACTGGTGATGGAAGCAAAGTCCGCCACTGTGAAAAGCAATATTGCATAGGAACCTGGAATGTTAGGTCTGTGAATCAAGGCAAATTGGAAGTGGTCAAACAGGAGATGGCAAGAGTGAACGTCGACATTTTAGGAATCAACGAACTAAAATGGATTATTGGACTGGGTGAGTTTAACTCAGATGACCATTATGTCTACTATTGTAGGCAAGAATCTCTTAGAAGAAATGGAGTAGCCATCATAGTCAACAAGAGTCCGAAATGCAGTACTTGGATGCAGTCTCAAAAATGACAGAATGATCTCTGTTCATTTCCAAGGCAAACTATTCAATATCATGGTAATCCAAGTCTATGCCCCAACCAGTAACGCTGAAGAAGCTGAATGGTTCTATGAAGACCTACAAGACCTAGAACTAACACTCCCCAAAAAGATGTCCCTTTCTTTATAGGGGACTGGAATGCAAAAGCAGGACATCAAGAAACACCTGGAGTAACAGGCGAATTTGGCCTTGGAGTACAGAATGAAGCAGGGCAAAGGCTAATAGAGTTTTGCCAAGAGAACGCACTGGTCATAGCAAACACCCTCTTCCACTAGCACAAGAGAAGACTCTACACGTGGACCTCACCAGATGGCCAACACCCAAATCAGATATCAGAATGATATCAATGATTATATTGTTTGCAGCCAAAGATGGAGAAGCTCTCTACAGTCAGCACAAACGAGACCAGGAGCTGACTGTGGCTCAGATCATGAACTCCTTATTGCCAAATTCAGACTCAAATTGAAGAAAGTGGGGAAAAACCACTAGACCATTCAGGTATGACCTAAATAAAATCCCTTACGATTATACAGTGGAAGTGAGAAATAGATTTAAGGGACTAGATCTGATAGACAAGTGCCTGATGAACTATGGACGGAGGTTCGTGACATTGTACAGGAGACGGGATCAAGACCATCCCCATGGAAAAGAAATGCAAAAAAGCAAAATGGCTGTCTGGGGAGGCCTTACAAATAGCTCTGAAAAGAAGAGAAGCAAAAAGCAAAGGAGAAAAGGAAAGATATACCCATTTGAATGCAGAGTTCCAAAGAATAGCAAAGAGAGATAAGAAAGTCGTCCTCAGCGATCAGTGCAAAGAGAGGAAAACAATAGAATGGGAAAGACTAGAGGTCTCTTCAAGAAAATTAGAGACACCAAGGGAACATTTCATGCAAAGATGGGCTTGAAAAAGGACAGAAATAGTAGGGACCTAACAGAAGAAGATATTAAGAAGAGGTGGCAAGAATACACAGAACTGTACAAAAAGATCTTCATTCATGACCCAGATAATCACGATGGTGTGATCACTCACCTAGAACCAGACATCCTGGAATGTGAAGTCAAGTGGGCCTTAGGAAGCATCACCTTGAACAAAGCTAGTGGAGGTGATGGAATTCCAGTTGAGCTGTTTCAAATCCTGGAAGATGATGCTGTGAAAGTGCTGCACTCAATATGCCAGCAAATTTGGAAAACTCAGCAGTGGCCACAGGACTGGAAAAGGTCAGTTTTCATTCCAATCCCTGAGAAGGGCAATGCCAAAGAAGGCTCAAACTACCGCACAATTGCACTCATCTCACATGCTAGTAAAGTAGTGCTCCAAATTCTCCAAGCCAGGCTTCAGCAGTACATGAACCATGAACTTCCAGATGTTCAAGCTGGTTTTAGAAAAGGCAGAGGAACCAGAGATCAATTTGCTAACATCCACTGAATCATCGAAAAAGCAAGAGAGTTCCAGAAAACATCTATTTCTGCTTTTTTGACTATGCCAAAGCCTTTGACTGTGTGGATCACAATAAACTGTGGAAAATTCTGAAAGAGATGGGAATACCAGACCACCTGACCTGCCTCTTGAGAAATCTGTATGCAGGCCAGGAAGCAACAGTTAGAACTGGACATGGAACAACAGACTGGTTCCAAATAGGAAAAGGACTACATCAAGGCTGTATATTGTCACCCTGCTTATTTAACTTATATGCAGAGTACATCATGAGAAACGCTGGACTGGAAGAAACACAAACTGGAATCAAGATTGCTGGGAGAAATATCAATAACCTCAGATATGCAGATGACACCACCCTTATGGCAGAAAGTGAAGAGGAGCTAAAAAGCCTCTTGATGAAAGTGAAAGAGGAGAGTGAAAAAGTTGGCTTAAAGCTCAACATTTATAAAACTAAGATCATGGCATCTGGTCCCATCACTTCATGGGAAATAGACGGGGAAACAGTGGAAACAGTGTTGGACTTTTTTTGGGCTCCAAAATCAGTGATTTTGGTGATTGCAGCCATGAAATTAAAAGACACTTTCTCCTTGGAAGAAGAGTTATGAACAACCTAGACAGCATATTCAAAAGCAGAGACATTACTTTGCTCACAAAGGTCCGTCTAGTCAAGGCTATGGTTTTTCCAGTAGTCATGTATGGATGTGAGAGTTGGACTGTGAAGAAAGCTGAGCACCAAAGAATTGATGCTTTTGAACTGTGGTGTTGGAGAAGACTCTTGAGAGTCCCCTGGACTAGGAGGTGATCCAACCAGTCCATCCTAAAGGAGATCGGTCCTGAGTGTTCATTGGAAGGACTGATGCTGAAGCTGAAACTCCAGTACTTTGGCCACCTCTTGCGAAGGTTGACTCATTGGAAAAGACCCTGCTGCTGGAAAAGACCCTGCTGCTGGGAAAGACTGAAGGCAGGAGGAGAAGGGGACGACAAAGAGGTGGTTGGATGGCATCACCAATTTGATGGGCATGAGTTTGAGCAAGCTCCGGGAGTTGGTGATGGACAGGGAGGCCTGGCAGTCCATGGGGTCACAAAGAGTTGGACACGACTGAGTAACTGAACTGAACTGAAGCCTAAATACAACCTTGTCAGTAATTACATTAAATATAAATGGCAAAAATACAATTAAGTGGCAGCGATTGTAAAGCTGGATTACCAATATGGAAGACCCGACAAGTGAACCTCACGGGATTCACTTAATCCAGTGGCGTAAATAGGTTAAAAGGATGAAAGCATGTGTTATGCAAACGTTCATCAGAAGGGAGCTTACGCGGCTGCATTACTTTCCTACTGGTGCTATAACAGATGACTGCGGACTTAGGGGCTTTAGACAACACAGCTGTGGTGTCTTCCTGTTCTGGAGGTCGCAAGTGCAAAGCCAGCCGCGCCGGGCTAGAGCCGAGGTGTCCGCAGGGCTGGTTGCTCTCAGTGGCTCTGTTCTTTGCCACTCTTGCCTTCCAGCGTCGGCCTGCAGTGCCTGGCTAGTGGGCCCTTCCTTCCGTCACTCCAGCCTCCTCCACCAGTTTCCTACCCCTGACCCTGCCCTCTCGTCTCCCTCTCACAAAAAGCTTTGTGAACACACTGGGCTCCCCCAGATTACGTAGAATAATGTCCCTATCTCAAGATATTTGCTTTAGTCATGTCTGCAGAGCCCCTTTTGCCATGTAAGGTCATATATCCACAGTTTGCAGGGACTAGGGCTCGGATATCTTTGGGACAGCAAGGAAGTGGCAGTACCTTCCTCAGTGGCTGTGCTGTGCGAGACACTACAGGTAAACACACCAGAGACTTTAGGGCAAGAAGATTGTTGGGGGTGAAGATGAAAAGGTCAGCTCAGCAGGAAGACATAGTAATCCCAAATGTCTGCACACACAACTGCAGAGCTTCAAAATACTGAAAGCAGAAACGGACAGAAATGAAAGAGATAGATGAGTAATACTCCTCTCTTGCTAGAGTAATAGATGGCCAATCGGCAAGGATATAGAAAACCTTGACCATCGTATCAGCTGACTTGACCTAAGTGGCACACAGAACACAGTGCAAATGCACTTTTCTTTCAAGAGTACATGGAATGTTGGCCAAGGCAGTCTTTATTCTTGGTTGTTAAACAGCTTAGCAGATTTAAAAGAATTGCTGCCACTCATGACTTGTCTTCCAACCTAACTGGGATTTAAGTCAAAATCTATCACCAGAAAGCTGTCTGGAAAATCTTCAACTCTTTGGAAATTAAACAACACACTTCTAAATAATCCAGAGCACAAAGAGGAGCTCAAGGAAAATTGGAAAAATATTTTGAACTGGATGAAAGTGAAAGTACAGTAGCCTCGTGGGATGCCGGTGAAGCAGTGTTCAGAAGGCAAATGAGACCAGCAAGTGTTCATATTTTTAAAAAGAATGGTTTCTAATCACAAACCTAACTTTGCATTTTAAGACACCAGAAAAAGAGCAGACTCGCCTCAAAGTAAGCATAATAAATAATAAAGGATTCCCTGGTGGTCCAGTGGTTAAGAACCCACCTGCTTAAGCAGGGGACACAGGTTCGATCCCTGGTCCAGGAAGACCCCACACGCCGCAGGGCAACTGAGCCTGTGCACCCTGGCGCCCCTGCTCCGCAACAAGAGGAGCCACCGTGAGGAGAAGCCGTTGCCCCAGAAGTGCAGGGCGGCCCTGCTCACGGCAGCTGGAGAAAGCCCGCAGAGCAGCGCAGACCCAGCACAGCCATGAAGAGAGAAACAATACTGTAAACCAGGAAAGGGCAGAACTCCATGAACCTGCAAACAGAAGAGCAATAATAGGGATGAATGAAACCCAGGGCCAGTTCTTTAGAAAGGTCAGTGACACTGACAAGCCACTAGTCAGAGAAACCGTGGAAGAGAGAGGGAGGACACCATTTGCCAATATTTGTGATGAACGACAGGTTATCACTAGAGACCCCACTGACATAAATAGGGTCATAAGAAGAAAGTAACAGTTCTGTGCCCATGATCTTGGCAACTCTTGAGAGACACAGGCTGCCAAAACTCACTTGAGAAGAAATAGTCTGAATATTCCTTAAAAAATATTAAAGAAATTGAATTTGTGGTACCTTTGCAACAAATAAGAAAGACTCCAGGGCAGAATGGGTTCACTGGCATGCACTACTAAACGTTCAGGGAAGAAATGACACAATTTTATACACTCTCGTCCAGAAAACAGAAGGGAAAGAAAACACTGGCAGCAATTTTACGAGGTAAGCATTACTCCAGACTCAAGTCAGGAAAAGGAAAGAGAGTTGCAGACAGCACACGTGAGGAAGACAGACACAGAAATTCTCACCAAAATACTGATAAATGAAAGCCAAGCAAGTCTGAAAAGGATGGCACACCGCAACGAAGTGTGGTTTACCGTCAGATGCTAGGCTGGTTCAGTATTTGAAAACCAGTAAGGCTGGCGTCACCGACTCGACGGACGTGAGTCTGAGTGAACTCTGGGAGATGGTGATGGACAGGGAGGCCTGGCGTGCTGCGATTCATGGGGTCGCAAAGAGTCGGACACGACTGAGGGACTGAACTGAACTGAACTGAACTGAACTGAAGGTTCATCCACCATGTTAATAGACTAACGAAGAACACCCCCATCATTACATAAGTCTGGGCATCAGAACCATTTGATAAAATTAATAAAATGCTCAGCTATGTAGGAAGGGAAGGGGCCTCTCTAATCAGGTTGGGAGCGTCTGGGATCTGTGTTTGCTGGTGCTTAGTTGCTAAGTCGTGTCTGACTCTTTTGCGACTCCCTGGACTCTGGCCCACCAGGCTCCTCTGTCCATGGGATTCTCCAGGCAAGAACACTGGAGTGGGTTGCCATTTCCTGCCGCAGGGGATCTTCCCGACCCAAGGATGAAACGTGTAGGTCTGGCATCTCCTGCATCGGCAGGCGTGTTCTTTACCACCGAGCCACCTGGGAAGCCACAGGGGCCGTTCTGTAAGTAGCCTCCGGCTCTCAGTTGCAGATGGTGGGTGTGATGGCGTGAGCCCATAGGACTAAACCTCACCTCTGTCGCTGGGGCTCACCAAGAGTTCATGCAGCCTCCAGTACACCTGCATGTGGGGGTCCCGGGACTGAAGTTACTGCAGAGCCCCGCCTTGCGGCTCCGCTCCGGTCCGCCAGCTTCTCAGTCACGTGAGAAGTCACTCGCTTTCCCAAGGATGACATTTGCTGCTTCTGCAAGAAGAGGATGCCCACCCAGAAGCGTGCCTCTCTTTCAGGGCTAGGTGTGGCAAGGCGCAGTGGCCTGTGGCTTACTACACGGAGTGTCCTGACAGCCTCTGAGAGCAGGACCTCTGTTAACCTCCCTGCTTTGGGACGCTCTGGATCGGTGAATTTCTTTTTTCTTAAAAAGCAGAAAGAAAATCACAACTCCCACCTTTCGTAGTGTATACCAGGGTTACCAGAGTACTCACCGCCCTCTGCCCAGCAGGTCCAGTTAACAAGACATCGTTGACGCTGTGGACAGATGGGATGTTCTGCCCGATGTCAGGGAGCCGGGGGCCCTGTGCTGCGAGGCGGGGAGGATTAATTTGCCTCCGGCAAAGTGTGCATGTGAACTGCAGTCCAGCCTAGGTGAACAGGAACTGCTTCTTAGTTACCAGATCCACAGCTGCGTGAAAGTGAGCCAAGGCTGCCTAATTCTGTTTTGGGGGAGGTACCCATCCCACACAGCAGCTGCGACAGGAGCTAACGTGGGTGAAGTCTGAGGCCTGCCAACCAGCCTTCATGCGTCGGGTCTGCAGAGGCCAGGCTGGGTGCTGAGCTGGAGCGCGGTGCATCAGCCCCACTGCCCACCTAAGTCTTTGCGGGCGGCGCTGCCATTCCACCTGACTGCAGCGTTGCTTTTGATTGCCTATGTGCTCTGGGATAGGACAGTTACATCGTTTCTCGTTCGAGCCAGTCAGCTTGCAGGATCTTTGTTCCCTGAGCAGGGAGTGAACTCCAGCCCTCGGGTGTGAAAGGACAGAGTCCTAACCCCTGGACTGCAGGGAAGTCCCTGAAGTTATGCTGTAGCGTGTACAGATTCTGCTTCCTGTCTTTAAAGTGAAACTATGTTTTGGAGTAGCGTGTACAGATTCTGCCTCCTCGGAGGTTGATAAAATGACTGGTTCAGCTTATGCTTTCAAGGCTTAAAAACCTCTGTTTGGGAATATTCTAGAGCTCGTTTGGCTTTACGGTGAGGGTGTGGCTTCTCTGAGTGTGTCTGATTGTCCTGAGTGTTCCGTGCATTCTCTTTTCTTTTTAATTCTTTGTTTATTTCTGGCTGTGCTGGGTCCTCCTTGCCGCACGGGCTTTTCTGTAGCTGTGGTGCGCGGGGCTCCCCTCTAGCTGTGGTGCCCAGGTTTCTCACCGCAGTGGCCTCTCTCGCTGAGAGCACAGGCTCTCGGGCACGCGCACTTCAGTAGCTGTGGCCCCCCGGGCTCTCGGGCGCAGGCTCGGTAGCTGTGGCCCCCAGGGCTCTGGGGCGCGGGCTCGGTAGCTGTGTCCCCCCGGGCTCTCGGGCGCAGGCTCGGTAGCTGTGGCCCCCTGGGCTCTCGGGCGCGGGCTCCGTAGCTGTGGCACAGGGCTTGGTTGTTCTGTGGCACATGGGATCTTCCCAGACCAGGGATTGAACCTATGTCTCCTGTATTGTCAGGCGGATTCTTTACCAGTGAGCCACCAGGGAAACCCGCATACGTTCTTTATACTGCATGGAATTCAAGCATCTCCCATTCCCGTACAGGCTCCAGGAATTGAAACACAATGCTAATTCATCAACATTTCTTAAAACATGAGTAGATAAACGCAAGAGGACACTATCATTGGGTGACAACGAGTGTGACTTGGTTTTTGCCGCTGAAAAATGTGAGCCTAGTGCCCGTGGAGGAGAGGGAGCTGGGCGGGGCAGGCCCACTGTCCTCCCGCCCACGTTTCTGTTTCCCCATTATTCTTTCTGGCTTCCTGATGTCCCAAGATTCCTCCCTTTTCTGGGACCGGAACTTCCCGTGGCCAGTGATCTAGGCCAGGCGTGCTTGTGAGAGTCCTGTCGGTTTTCCTGTACCTAAGAGTGTCTTTCCCCCCCTTCATTTCTGAAGGGATGGAGGAGGAAATGGTAACCCACTGCAGGATTCTTGCTTGGAAATCCCACGGACAGAGGAGCCTGTGGGGTCGCCGAGAGGTGGACACGGCGGTAGAATCGGGATCGGCAGTTTTCTTTCAGCTCTTGACACCGTTGCACCAGTTCCTTCTTGCCCTTGAGGTTCTGCTAAGTGCACCGTCATGTGAGTGGGTGGCACTCCGGCCTTTCGGCATCCAGGGAGGGCCTTCCTCTTTTGCTGGGTTGTGATGCTTCTTGGTGTGGGTTTCTGGGGCTCATCCCGTTTGGGTTTTCCTGAGTTTCATGAGTCTGTAGCTTTGTGACTTCTGCCAAGTTTGGGGAAATTCCAGCCACTCTCTCTCGAACTGCTTTCCAGTCTCATCCCCTCTCTCTTCTCCCCCTAGGAATCAGACTGACGATCCACGGGGTCGGAGACTCGCAGGGTCGGAGACTGTTGAGACTCTGTTCCTGTGCCTTTCCAGAGCCTGTGCTCCAGGTGTTCAGACCGCTGTTGCCGTTGCTGGCTCTCCTGTCCCCCGTCCCCAGCCGCCTCCATTCTGCTATTGAGCCCGGTCATCCACGGGGGCTTCTGTTTGAAATGCTGCGTCTTTCAGATCTGAAACATCCGCTGCGTTCTTGGTACCTTCTGTCTCCTTGCTGAGACTGTCTAGCTTTTTTACGTTTACTTTAAGCACGTGTATAATTGCTTCTCAGAGCAGTTTTACCGTGACTGTTTGGCAGCGCTTGTCCGATCATTTCCACAGCTCTGTCATCTCACTGTGAGCAGCTGTTGTTCAGTTGCTCAGTCGTGTCCGACTCTTTGTGACCCCGTGTCCTGCAGCACCCCAGGCTTCCCTGTTCCTCACCATCTCCCGGAGTTTGCTCAAACTCACATCCATAGAGTCGGCGATGCCACCCAACCATCTCATCCTCTGCCGACCCCTTCTCCTCCTGCCCTCAATCTTTCCCAGCATCAGGGTCTTTTCCAGAGTCTTGGCTCTTCGCATCAGGTGGCCAAAGTACTCAAGATGAGATTTTCCTGGTTCTCGTGTTGATGAATGAGTTTTCAAATTGAGACCTGGACATTTTGGAGATTATGTTGTGAGGGTCTGCTCTTATGGAAATCTTTTGTTGTAAAGGGCTTGCCTGACGCATAGCTGGGGTTTGACTCGTTCCTGCCTGGTGGGTGGGGCAGTCCAGGTGCCCTACCTGGTCCCCTTTGATACCCACCGGTTCACTCCTGGGGTCTTCCCCCTCCTCATCTGTCTGCTGCGTTCTCTGCACTCTTCAGAGTACAGGCAGACCCCGAAGATGCTGTGGCTCAGTTGGAGACCACGGCAACCAAGGAGATATCACAGTAAAGTGAGTTACGGAAACTCTTTTGTGCTCCTAATGTGTATCAAAGTTACCTTCACACTATACTGTGGTCTGTAAGTCTGAAGTAGCATTAAGCCTGATACAACAAAGTAGACACTTCAGTTGATAAATAATCCTAGTGGGGAAATGGCACTGATAGGCTTGCCTGATGTGGGTTGCCACAAACCTTCAATTTGTAAAAACTCAGATTATCTGGGAAGCACAGTTAAAGGAGGCATGCCTGTATCCTTGCAATTGTGTATGTAATGTCCAGGAGCTTAACTGTGCCTGGTGGGGGGTTAAGGAAACAAACCTCTGTTTCCTCCTGGTCCAACCCTGGAAGTCTGAAATGCACCTGATTTTTATGTATTCAGTATACCCAATGATATTAGATAGATCCTTTTCAAATCAGAAGAATAGACTCTTATATTATTTGGATTTTCTATGCACACAGTTTTGTAATCTGTGAACAATACAGTTTTTGGGTTTTTTTTTTTTTTAGCAATACAGTTTTATTCCATCCCTCTGTGCCTAGCTTTCTTTCTTTCTTGTTTTTTTTTTTTTTTACTACTTTATTTAATTGGTCGGTTCTTCCAGGGCCCAGCTGAATAGAAATGTAATAGTAAACATTCTTGGCTCAGTCTCAATCTCAGGCAGAAAGGTTGTGCATTTTCACCTTTAACAGTGATCTCTGGGCTTCCCTGGAGGCTCACTGGTGAAGAATTTGTTATCTGTTATCATGATGTTTTAAAATTTCTTCTTCTAATATTTGAATTGTATTGATTGATTTTTGAGGATGAAACCAACCACACGTTCCTGAGAAAAGATAGGTGCACCTGCTTGGTATGCTGTCCATTTTGTTTACTGATGAACCTCCTTGTGAATGTTTGTTTAGGAAAACAGAAACCAGGAGAAAAGAGCTTCCTGTGGTTTTCCCGTTTCGTCGTTTCCCTGTCACCGATTGGTCTCCGGCTTTGCTGGCGCACTGAAATGCTTTGTGGAGAGTGCCCTTCCTTCCTTCTCCCCTCTCTGTGTAAGCTGGTGTAAGCGCGGTAGGTGTGTGTACGAGTGTGTGTGTTTCATGAGTGCCCACGTGTTCAGATGCATTCACCTGTGAAACGCTCCGGACTCAGAGTTCACTTTATAGGACACTTCGGATTTTCTGTTTATCCTTATGTCCGTACTTCTGATAAATTTTATTTTTGAGGGTTTTGGTCTGTGTCATCTACATTTCCTACTAAAATAGCATAAAACCGTCCTTCGATGAAGTTTGTACCTTTCTAAAGTCTGGAGGACCTGCCGTCGTGTCCTGATGGTGGTACAGCCATGCCTTCTCTCTGTGTGACTTGGTCCTTGTGCCTGGCATGTATGAGTGTGATGCACGCCCTCAGGGACGAAGCTTCCTGGCTTTTCTGATTTTCCTCTCCTTCTTGTTTGTCTTCAGTAGTAGCTACCCTTGTCATTGTTGTTTCCCTCTTCCTACCTCCGTTTGGAGTCATCTGCTGATCTTATTCAAAATCACTGGTAATTGAGAAGTCCGTTGCCTTCTTTATAAAATATGAGGATATTAATTATCTTTTTTAAGGAAACTGAAACATGCTTTCAGTTTTTAGTAATCTGTTTATTTGTGGCTGTGCCGGGTCTTCCCTGCTGCGCGTGGGCTCTCTCTGGTTGCAGCGAGTGGAGGCTGGTGCCTGGCTGTGCACGGCCTGCTCACGCGCTGGCTCCTCCCGAGGAACACCGGCTCTGGGCCCCAGGGCTTCGGCAGCTGCAGCGCCCCTGGGCTCAGCTGTCCAGCAGCAAGTGAGTCAGACCCACGTCCCCTGCATTGCCGGCAGACTCTTAACCGCTGGGCCACCCGGGCTCCAGGGTGCTGTTTCTGAGAGTAGAACCAGTTGACCCAGAAGGGTCCCAGGGGCTCCTGGTGGTCTGTTAGGAGCCCAGGGACTGGCTGCTGGTGGTTAGGTGGTGTCCACTGCTGGCAGCTCCCGTGCCTCCTGGGGTCTGCGATCTGCTCCCTGGAGCCTGGCGTCGGGTCTTTCCTGGGCTAGCGAATGGCAAGAGCAGCGTACTCACTGGGCTCTGCTGGGGGCTCCCCCGACGGGGGGCTGGGGTGTGCGGCCGTCCCCCTTCTGACGGTCGAGTGGTTCAGCTGGGCGTAGGTCACATCCTGGGGGGCTTCAGATGTGGCAGCCTGCGTGGGGGATGGTGTGTGAGATGGGGCGCCTGGGGGCCCGGAGAGGAGGGATCCATCTGCTGTGCGTCTGTCCATCTTTCCTGGAATCCCCCCCACCGGGAGGACAGAGGGGCACCTCCCGCCTTCGTCTCAATCTCGGGGGCTCACAGGGCGCCTGTCCCCTCCTGGGGGCCTGCCTCCCACCTGTTCTGCTGGAGGGAGACAGTGAGACAGGACAGGCGCCTCCTGGGTCCGCCGCCCTCCTCCAGCCAACTCCCCGCTGTGCCCAGATGAGGCTTGGAACCTCGGGTCAGGTCAGCTCTCTCTCCTGATGGAAACTCCAGGGGCCTCCTGACGCCCGAGAGCCTCCGGGTGCTTTGTGCGGCCCTGGTCTCTGTCTGAGCCCAGACCTCTTGCTCATCTGGCCCGGCACACGTCCGTCTTCCTGCTAAAGCACGTCCCTCCCGCCTCAGGACCTTCCTACCGAGTGTGCCCGCCCCGTGTGCCCAGTCGTCTCTTGATTTACTTTCCTCGTCAGCACCTTGCATTCTGGGACTCTGCCAGCTTGTTGGCGTGGGGCCCCTCTCACTGCGAGGTGAGCGCCTGCTGTCCCTGCAGGGCCTGGGGGGTGGCGCCCGCTCTCCCGCACACTTTGCTGGGGGAGTGAAGGAGGGGTCCTGGGGTGTGTGGGCCATCCACTGATGCACACGTCCTCATGAGACCTGGGGCTGCACCCCCACACCAGAAGGTCAGCCAGAGGCCACGGAGCTGGGAAAGGCGCCCAGAAGGAGGGGCCGTGAGGTCACAGGGCAAGGGGAGGGAGGGGTCACAGCAGGACCCAGGTGCCGGGAAGGCGTGGGGTGGGCATGGCTGGAGCTGCGGTGTGAACACAGCGAGGTGTGAGCTGGGCTGAGATTGGCTACAGGAGGTCTGTGGTGGCCAGATGGGAGCAGGGGTCTCACCCGGTAGTCCAGCTGCAGCCCCACCTCAGAATGGGCGTCGCTCATGGCAGCATCTGCAGCAGAGCAGGGGCACCGCTGGGCGGGGTTCCGAGAGCCTCGGGGCTGGAGCCCCCGCCCTGCACCCTGGGGGGTGCTGTGTGGTCCCCCAGCCTTCTGAGCATCCCCCCTACTGCCTCCAGAAGTCTCTGTGCCTGCCTCCCCACCTCCCTCCCCCCACCACGGGCCACAGCCTCTCCTGCTCACAGATGGCCTGGTCCTGGGCGTCTGCGGCTGGGCTGGAGCTGAGGAGGAGACGCTGTGTCAGGGGGAGAAGGTGGGGTGCTGTGGGCGGGGCTCTGGGGGTGTCGGGGCTGGAGTTACCTCCTGTGCAGGCCTCTGTCCTCAGGCCCTGGGTCTGCGGCCCCTGTGGGAGGTTGGAAATCAGCCTTGGCCTGGGTGGGGTCTTGGGACAGAGGCTCGGCCCGGGGAGGTGGTGCCCTCCGCCCTACGCGTGGGATTCAGGAGAGAAGGCAACCTGGGCTCGAGCGCGTGACATTGAGAAGGAGGGGAATGGCTTAAACTAGTGCGCGTGAGCTGACACTGGGTGTTTTTTTTCCACTAGATTTTCAGATTTGAGATTCTGGAAAAATTTTTAAGTGAAATATCGTTGATTTATAATATATTAGTTTCAGGCATACAACATAGGATTCAACGTTTTTATAGGTTATACTCCGTTTAAAGTTGTTACAAAATACTCGCTACATCCCCTGTGCGATCCAGCATATCCTTCCTGTTTCTTTCATGTGTAGCAGTCTGTGTCTCTTAGTCCGTACCCCTAATCTGCCCGTCCCCCCGGTGACCGTTAGTTGGTTTTCCACATCAAGGCGTCCGTTTCCGTTTCTCATACACATGCCTTTGCATTATTTTCCAGATTCACTATGTACAAATGACATCATAAATCATCTACCTTTCTCTGGCTTAACTCAGTGGGTGTGATACTCTCTAGGTCCATGTATCTGTTGCAAATGGCAGGATTGTCTTCTTTCTTATGGCTGAGTAATGTTCCATTGTGTGTGTATGTGTGTGTACATATATATGCATACACACACATACATATATGTACACACACACCACATTTTCTCCATCTGCTGCTGGACAGCTGACTTGTGCACATATAAGTTGCCTATATGAATATTGGAATATTTGTATCTTTTCAAATTAGTGTTTTTGTTTTATTGACACATATACCCAGCAGTGGATTTGCCGGATCATATGATAATTCTGCTTTTAGTTTTTAAGGAATCTCCATACTGTGGAAAAAAATTCTCTAAGCAGCCTGTTCCCATGTCCTCAGTTTCCCTCTGTCTGATGCCCTAAGGCCGCCAGGGGTCCGAGTCACCCCGTTCCCTACTCACCCGAGTCCCTGCGTCTGTCCTGACCCCGGTGTCGGAGGAAGAGGATGAGGAGGATGAGGAGCAGCAGGACGAAGGTCACCGAGACCCCGATGAGGACACTCAGGTACCACGTGAGGCCTGGGGCACCAGAGACGCCCGAGTGAGCCAGGGGTGCCGCTTAACTGGGCACCTGCCGTGTGAGCACTCGTGCTGCGGTCTGTGCGTCCATCTCTAGCCCATCCCACCCGTTTACAGACAAGGAGCCTGAGGCCTGGAGGGGGAGATCACGGGCCCCCAAGTCGCCCAGCCTGGAGCGGGCAGAGCCGGGACTGGAACCAGGGCCATGGGCACCCCGAGCTCCTCCTGAGCTGGCCCCCAGGAGGACACCAGCTTCCTGCTCTGGGGGCCCCTCACCTGCATGGGCTGTCTGAGGGTCTCAGCTGGAGCTGAGGGCCCTCCCTTGTCCCCTCCCTTCCCCACCTCAGCGGGGGCGGGGGAGGGGTGGGCTGCGTGGAGGGGTCTCTAGGTCCCCACCCTCCCACCCCCGCCACATGCTGTCTCCATGCTGCAGCGGAGGGGACAGGCCCCACAGTCACCTCCTCGCGGGCTCCCTGTGCTCCTCACCCAATGGGGGTCACACCCAGCTTAGAACTGAGGAAACCTAAGATCTGGGCCACGAGTCTCTCCTTTTACACTGGGAGAAACTGAGGCCTGCACGTGGGTGTGATGAGGGTGAGGGAGTCCACATCAGAGTCTCCGGAGGCGCCTGAACCAGGGGCATATCCAGCCTGCCCCCGGACCCGCCACCACCTCCTCAAGAGCCTGCTCCCCTCTCGCAGTTCCTGACTCCACTGAGGGGTGGAGCTGATGGATCTGATGCCTGGAGCCCCCTGGGGGTCAGCAAAGGGGTGGGGGCGGGGCCACTTGCCCCTCCACAGTCCCATCTCGGCTCCACGCCCAGCGAATCCTTGATGACCTCAGCGGGTATTAGATCTTCCGGCTCCCACACCGCCCTGGGGTGGGCGGTCACCCCTGAGCACATAGCCCCATGACTCCCCAGTGGTTGGATTGGGGCCCGAGGGTGGGGTCTGGGCCCGTGGGTCCTGGGAATGAGCCCAGGAAGGGGTGCACCAGGCTGACCCGGGGTCCGCACCTCACTCCACTCTGCCCTGCACGGCCCTGTGGCCTCCCTGAGACCCTCCCACTGCCCACCTGCCCCTCCAGGACCACAGTGTGGCAGGAAGGGCAGGAGGCGGGCTCTGAGGCCCCTCCCTCAGGGGGCCCCTCCCTCAGCACCCCCTCCTCCACAACCTCCCTGCCCTCCCAGGGTACACAGCCCCGAGCTGCTGAGTCAGAAGGACAGACGGGGCCTCACCTGAGACCACGAGCTCCAGGGGCTCACTGGGCTGGGACAGCAGGTAGGGGTCTGTGCTGAGTGAGCGGTAGCACCTGTAGGTGCCCCCGTGGGCTGAGGTCACAGGGCTCAAGGAGAACTTGGCCTGGTACCGCCCATCTTGGTCCTGGGAGTGCAGACGCAGGGGGCGATGGGCTGCCCCCTCCTTGGATAGAAGGAAAGTGTCCGTCCTGTCTCCTGACTGACACAGCAGGGTCACATTGTCCCCCGGGGCCACCGAAGGGCCCGGCTGCACCGAGAGGGAGGGGCTGTCTATGAGCCATCCTGCAGAGGGGAAGGGGGTGCGGGCGCTGGGCCGGTTCTGAGCGAGACTCCGCGGGCCTCTCTGGCCCCTCAGCGCTGTCTCTGTTTCTCCGAGTCTCTCCCCTCTCCCCCCTCGTCTCTCTGCCCCTCCCTGGGACCCCTCCCCCTGATCCCAGCATCACCCCTGGGGCTCCCCGGTGGGGCCTGTGCCGAGTCTGGTCCCTGACTGACCCGCTGGCTCCTTACCTGCCAGCAGCAGCTCCAGGGGGTCGCTGGGGGCCGACCACTCAGAGGAGAGGCCGTGTCCACCGTAGCATCTGTACCGGCCCCCATGGATGGTGCCCACAGGGCCCAGGGGGAAGTCGGCCTGAGAGAGCCCTCCCTGGGGCCTCCGGGCAGGGCGCTGGGGGAGGTCCTGTCCCCCCTCCTTGGACAGAGCGAATCTGGCATAGCTGATGTCAGAGCGACACTGGAGGGTCAGGTTCTGTCCAGAGGTGATGACAGGGCCCTGCGGGGTCAGGAGGGAGGGCCTCTCAGACAGCCCTGGAGAGAGACGTGCTGGGTTGTAGGGACGCTTCCCTCCTGGACCCCCCTCTCCCGGCCCGGCCCCAGGCCCTGCTGTCTCTCACTCTGTGCGTCTGTCCTGTGAGCCCCATGCTCCTCCCCCCACCCTCTCACAGGGGCTCCCCTGGGAGCAGAGACCCCAGTACGTTGTCTTGTCTGCACAAATGTGTGGGGTCAGGACGGGACTTCCTCACCTGGGACCAGGAGCTCCAGGGGGTTGCTGGGGGCCGACAACACCCGGGGGGGGTCCCTGTTAAAGCCGTAGCATCTGAACGTCCACCCGTGTCCGGGGGTCACGGGGCCCACGGGGAACAGGGCCTGGGTCTGCCAGTCGGGCATTCGCTCTCCATCCAGGGTCCAAGAGGCCTCGTTATCTCCTTCCTTGGTCAGAAGGAATCTGTTAAATCCATGATAGGAGGCACACTGGAGGGTCACGTTCCCTCCCGAGGTCACCACAGGGCTCGGCACGGCTGAGAGGCTGGGTTTGCCAGAGGGTCCTAGGAGAGAAGGAGGCAGCTGGTTCCCTGGGGCTCCCCCTCCCCCCCAGGGCTGGGCTGGGAGAGGGACAACCCCTGAGAGCTGACCCCTTCCCGAGGGCAGAGCCCGAGGCCCCCAAGAGTCCCTCACCTGTCACCACCAGCTCCAGGGGGTCACTGCGCTCTGACCAGCCAGTGGGGGTTTTGTAGTAGCACCAATAGCTCCCTGCGTGGTCCTGTCCCATGTAGTAGATGGAGAACTTGGCCTTGTTCCCGGGCTCCAGGGGTTTATGTCTGTGCCGGGGAACCAGGCTACCCTCTTTATCCAGACGGAACTCCTGGGCCCCCGGGGTCCCCTGACACCAGATGGTCACGGGGCTCCCCCAGGGGACCAGAGAGCCTGGCTCAGCCCAGACGGTGGGTTTGGGGAGGGTCCCTGGAAGGAAATCAGAGGCGGGATCACCAGGCGTCCCCCCCCCACAGGCCTCGGCTCTCAGCCCAGACCTCCCAGACCCCCCCTCCGTGAGCCCTGAGCTGCGCTCCCCTTGCCCACAGCCTGGGGAAGACCCTTGTCCCCAGGAGAGGAGGGAGCTGGGCCCTGGGACAGACTCACCGGCCTGCACCTGGGTCCTCAGGCCCACACTCAGCCCTGGAAGAGAGCGCCCTGTGAGAGGTGTGCCCTCAGCTCTAAGCAGCGCCTCTCCTCCCCAGGAGCCTCCTGGGCCCTGGGCTCCCCTGACGGAGCAGGCTGGCTGGGGCGTCCCTCCAGACCAGGGCTCCCCCCACCTCTCCCATCTCACCGAGGCAGAGCAGGGCGGGGAGCGCGGGGGCCATGGCGTCTCCTCCCTGCGGTCCAGGCTGTGGGGATGGAGGAGACCTGGGTGTCCTCTGGACAGACAGACCACAGGGTGTGTCCTTTCCGAGGCTGGTGCTTCCTGTCACGCAGCTTTCACATCAGCGTCCCCACAGGAAGGGGAACAGCCTCTTCTTGAAAGCCTGGCGTCGTCCCCATGACAGTCCCAGTGTGTTCCTGAGACGCCCCTTCCAAATGAGGAAGGCCAGGCTGCTTCCCTCTTGAGCCTTGCCTCGCCTCGGGGTCTGCTTCCTCCTCCGCCCGCCCAGCAGCAGGTCCCCATGGGGTCCTCACCGTGGCTGGGGTCATGAGGCCCTGGAGATGCTTCGGGGAGGGCTCAGATCCCCAGAGACAGATGCTGTTTTTAAACTGGAGGATGGTTGCTTTACAGTGTGGTGCTGGTTTCTGCCGCACATCAGCATGGATCGGCCGTATGTGTCACCGGCCCTCCCGCCCCATCCCTCCCCTCTAGGTTGTGCAGAGCCCTGTGTGAGCTCCCCGAGTCACAGGGCACATCCCCCGCCGTCTGTTTTACACGAGCTGCTGTGCGCCTTTCCATGCTACTCTCCATTCGTCCCGCCCTCTCCTCCCCTGTGTCCACAAAGCTGCTCTTTATGAGGGACACACGGTCAGCGTCTCCGTGGGCTCAGTGGCGTCCGCGTGGCCGAGAGCCCAGAGGAGACACTTGGGGAATAAGGAGGGAAACTGACTCCTCCCCTGCCCCGGAGTGTGGGTTTCCCCCATCACAGCCCCCTTCAGGGGCGTCTCTATCGCATCACCTTCCAGCTCGCCTTCCTGGGAACAAGCCCCTGGGTGCTTCCTGCCTCCTCGGGGCCCCGGGGTCCTTGGGCACAGTCTCCCCCGGTCTTGTCATCACCTGCAAGCTTTAGTGGGTATTGACTGGGGTCAGAGCTCTCACTCTGATGGAGAATGGATGCTCGAGTAGACGCGTGCCCGCTGCTCATGTCCCTGGGGCGGTGGTGCCCTTTCTCTGCGCCTGAGGTTCCTCCTCTGCATGTTCTGACCTCAGCCCTCAGAGGGGCTGCGGGCTCTAGCTGCCGTCATCCCGGTGAAGTTCCTGACGAGGTGACGGCGGGAGAGGGTGGCCTGAAGGGCTGCGGGCTGAGACTGCACCGAAGGGGGTGAGCGTGGTGCCCACCCAGGGCCTCCTCTGCTCCTAACGCTGAGACGTGCTTGGAGCGTGTTTCTGAAGCACGTAGCCACAGACACGGGCAGAAAGACAGTTCCCCACGTGGAGAGGGAACCACAGCAAAGCACGAGAGGTAGGCGGTGTCATCCCGGCAGCAGGGATCGTCTCGGGGTCAGAGGCAGAGGTTTCCCTGTGTGCACACAGACAGGCACCCATCCTCACAGCAGAATAAAGGGAGGCTGGCATGTGGGTTATTTTGTAGAGGAACAGGCAGTTACTGGAAGAGTTGGAAATTTTCCATGTGAACAGTCCAGTAGAGCCAACACGTTAAAAAAGGCACGCAGTGGACCGGGCAGCTGGGCGGCCACATGTGAAGTCGGGGCTTGGCACTGAGGAGACGTTCCAGAGTGCCGCAGAGAGAGCAGACAGGGAAATTCAGCAGGGGCGGGACTGTGCTGAGGGCCAGGGTGGCACCTGCCGTAAGTGTCAGACGGGAAGACGCTCGGGACAGACAGCAACGGCTGAGGAATAAACAACGGAGGCTCCTTTACTGACGAGAACCGGCCTGCGAAGGGCTGGGGCTCACGAATGTGCACGAGACACCCGAGGGCCGCCCTGCCGGGCCCCTGGCTGAGACTCGGCGCTCCCTGCTTAGGGCTAGGGTTCAATCACCGGCCAGGGATCCAGACACGGCGCACTTCAGCTAAAGACCCCACTGCAACGGAGAGCCTGTGTGCGGCAGCTACGGCAACAAATAGGTTAATTAACTGCACAGTAAAGAAAGTAACATCCGTATCTTGACGTTTCATAGTAGACTGAGAAACTGAAGGTTCAATTAAAAAAGTATTTCGTACTGAAGTACACAATTTGAAACAGTTAATTGTATTTTAAGTAAATTTCAACTGAAAAAAAAAATCAAGGCGGACTGGACTGAGGCCCTAAAAATGTCCTGAAACTACTTCCTGCAGAAAACGCAGATTACCATCAAGAGAATGACCAGCCCACTGGGAGCAGACTTGCTCCTACCAAAAGGGGGCGCTAAAGGGTATTGGAGCAATGTCGTCAGGGAATTAACCAGGAAGAGTTCCCCCTGAGTCGGAGGACTTGCAAGGGGCAGAAGTGAGAGCTTCATGCAGAACACTCACCAGCTTCCAGGAGGTTCGGCACCGCCTCCCGCTGTGGGCTGTGCCTCAGCCTCAACCCGCCAGGACCTGAGAGAGGAGGTGGGCTCTGGGGGCTTGGATCCCTTAACCTTGCCAAGCGTTTTCCTCTCCTAGTACTTGAGTCACAGGCTGGATTCAAAATAGGAAGTGTTCTCAGGTAACTTGATAAAAAGAGAATGAGCGAGAAAGAGGCATTTCCAGAGGCGCAAGTTCTTAGATACTGTTTTCACGCGGAAAGGAATAGCAAGAGATGGCAGAGAGACAGTGAGATGCCACAGAGAGGAACGCATGGCTGAAAATGAGCTTTGGAAAAGTACACAGGCACACACTTGCACGCACAAACACACCCACACGTGTCCATGGAGGGAGACGTGCGCATGCCCGCACACGTGTATATGAGTGCCCAGAGTTCAGGTGAAGTACCTAGAACACTGTCTTTTCGAAAGGAGGAGGAGAATGCATACGTGTTCAGAAATAAAAATGTAAATATGTGTTTTAAGCACGGGAGCAAGTGCCTAAAATCAGGAATGGAATAACTCCCAGCGTGCTTGGTGTAATTAAATGAAAGAAAACCTTTTCAGCTTTACTGAAGTATAATTGACAAATTTTGTCTCTGTTTCTCATGCACAGCTTGACGTTCTGACTTCTGTGTACTCTGTGAAAAGAGTACAAATTGGTTGCGGGTCAGGTGGGGACACTTCCGGGCTACCCTCTGAGGAGGTTTGAGTCTACAGTGGAGTACGGGCTGCTCTAGTCTCCTCGCCCCACATCAGGTCTCCAGAAGTTACTCGTCGGCGTCCCTGAAACTTTGTTCCCCGTGACCAGCACCTCCGCGTTATCCCCGCTCCCAGCCTGTGGGGACTGCGTTCTCCTCCGTTTCTCTGAGTCTGTTTGAGATTCCACAGGTCAGTGAGTCCTGCTGCGTTTGCCTGTCTGTGTCTGGCTTGCTTTACTCGGCATAATGTCCTGCAGCTTCACCCATGTTGTCTCAAAAGGAGGGGTTCCCTTTTTTAAAGGCTGGATAGACTCCATTGTGTGTGTGAGTGTGTGTGTGAATGTGTGTGTGTGAGTGTGAATGTGTGTGTGATTGTGTGAGTGTGAATGTGTGTTTGTGTGAATGTGTGTGTGACTGTGAATGTGTGTGTGTGAGTGTGTGTGTGAATGTGTGTGTGTGAGTGTGAATGTGTGTGTGATTGTGTGAGTGTGAATGTGTGTGTATGTGAATGTGTGTGTGACTGTGAATGTGTGTGTGTGAATGAATGTGTGTGTGAATGTGTGTGTGTGTGGGTGTGTGTGAATGTGTGTGTATGTGTGAGTGTGTGTGTGAATGAATGTGTGTGTGAATGTGTGTGTGAATGTGTGTGTGAATGTGTGAGTGTGTGTGTGTGTGTGAGAGTGTGAGAGTGTGTGTGTGTGAATGTGTGTGTGAGTGTGTGAGTGTGTGTGTGAGTGTGAGAGTGTGTGTGTGTGTGAGTGTGTGAGTGTGTCTGGCATTTCCTTTGTGCATTTATCTGTTGGCAGACATCCAGGTTGGGGCTGTATCCTGCTACTGGGAACAACGCTGCAGAACTCAGGAGTGCAGACACGTCTGTGAGCTCCTGGCCTCCTCTTTGGATACATACCAGGAGTGGAATTGCTGGGTCATGTGGTGGGTGGTTCTGTGTGTGTAGTTGTTTGAGGAAACTCCATGCTGTTTTCCGCAGTGGCTGCACCGGTTGCCTTCCCAACGACCTTGCACGAGGCTCCCTTCCCTCCGCCTTTTGGCAGCACGTGTTGTCTTTGTCCTGGCAGTCGAGTGTCTGTGACTCGCGCAGCGACGTCTCACTGGCTCTGACGCGTGTTCCCCTGAGGACTGGTGGATGCTGAGCACCTTTCCATGTCTCTGGTCATTTGGACATCGTCTTTTTTTAGAGATACCTGTTCAAGTCCTTTGCCCATTTATTTTATTTTATTTTTTTTTAAATTTAATTTATTTTTTTATTTTTTAAAAACAAATTTATTTATTTTAATTGGAGGTTAATTACTTTACAATATTGTATTGATTTTTCCATGCATCAACATGAATCTGCCACAGGTATACACATGTTCCCCATCCTGAACCGCCCCTCCCACCTCCCTCCCTGTACCATCCCTCTGGGTGATCCCAGTGCACCAGCCCCAAGCATCCAGTATCATCATCGAATCTGGACTGGCGATTCGTTTCTTATATGATATTATACATGTTTCAGTGCCACTCTCCCAAATCCTCCCACCCTCGCCCTCTCCCACACTCTCCCAAAAGACTGTTCTATATATCTGTGTCTCTTTTGCTGTCTCGCATACAGGGTTATCGTTACCATCTTTCTAAATTCCATATATATGCCTTACTGTACTGTATTGGTGTTTTTCTTTCTGGCTGACTTCACTCTGTATAATAGGGTCCAGTTTCATGCACCTCATCAGAACTGATTCAAATGTATTCTTTTTAGTGGCTGAGTAATAGTCCATTGTGTATATGTACCACAGCTTCCTTATCCACTCATCTGCTGAGGGACATCTAGGTTGCTTCCATGTCCTGGCTATTATAAACAGTGCTGCAGTGAACATTGGGGTACACGTGTCTCTTTGAATTCCGGTTTCCTCGGTGTGTATGCCCAGCAGTGGGATTGCTGGGTCATAAGGCAGTTCTATTTCCAGTTTTTTAAGGAATCTCCACACTGTTCTCCATAGTGGTTGTACTAGTTTGCATTCCCACCAACAGTGTGAGAGGGTTCCCTTTTCTCCACACCCTCTCCAGCATTTAGTGCTTGTAGACTTTTGGATCGCAGACATTCTGACTGGCGTGAAGTGGTACCTCATTGTGGTTTTGATTTGCATTTCTCTGATAATGAGTGATGCTGAGCATCTTTTCATGTGTTTGTTTGCCATCCATATGTCTTCCTTGGAGAAATGTCTATTTAGTTCTTTGGCCCATTTTTTGATTGGGTCATTTATTTTTCTGGAATTGAGCTGCAGGAGTTGCTTGTATATTTTTGAGATTAGTTGTTTGTCAGTTGCTTCATTTGCTATTCTTTTCTCCCATTCAGAAGGCTGTCTTTTCACCTTGCTTATAGTTTCCTTTGTTGTGCAGAAGCTTTTAACTTTAATTAGGTCCCATTTGTTTATTTTTGCTTTTCTTTCCAATATTCTGGGAGGTGGTCATAGAGGATCCTGCTGTGATTTATGTCGGAGAGTGTTTTGCCTAATTCTCCTCGAGGAGTTTTATAGTTTCTGGTCTTCCGTTTAGATCTTTAATCCATTTTGAGTTTATCTTTGCCCATGGAAAAGCCGGGTTGGTGTTACTTTGGGTTGAGCTGTGTGAGCGCCTTGTATATTGGAGAAGTAGCCCCTTATCAGATGTGTGGTTTGCACGCATCTCCCTTTGCGCCCACTGCCTCTCCTGTGACGGTTTCCTCTGTTGTGCAGGAGGGTTTATTTACGGGACCCCCCGGTCTGGTTCCGTCTCTGCTGCTTGTGCTTTTGGCGTCATATCCAAAGAAACCTTGTCCTCACCCATGTCACGACGCTCCCTCCCCCTGTGTCCTCTTGTTCCTTCGTGGTTTCAGGCCGTGTGTTTAAGTCTCTGCTGCGTTTTGAGATGATTTCACATATAGTGTGAGCTGCGGGTCCCACTTCCCCCTCCTGCCTGCTGCCATCTGGCTCTTCCAGCACTGGTTATGGAAGGGACTGTCCTTTCTGATTCTGGGCTCTGGGCACCTTGTGGAAGATCAGTTCACTGAGCTGCTTCGGGGCAGTTATTTTCCATAGTAAGGGAGCTTGTAGATCTCCCGTGTTCCTGCAGTTTCTCTGCCGCCCTGGGTGGAGCCACGTTTCCCGGTTCTCGCGGTTTCTCTGCAGCCCTGGGCGGAGTCACGGTTCCCGGTTCTGGTGTTTCTTGTGGCCCTGCTTTGCTGTCTGTGCCCTGGGAGAAGCAGCCTCCTTCTCTCGGATTTATGGTGGGTTTTAGCCTCCAGCCCAGTTGGAGATTCTGGAGCCTTGGAGACGTGCTCTGTGACGTGAGGCTCCCCTGCCCTGCCGTCGGGGAGACGATGGTGTGCTCCCGCCCTGTTGTGCCCCTGCCCTGAGGGAGAAGTCTCAGGACCCCATGCTCCTCTAACCACCGAGAGACAGAGCCCCGTCCCTTCTCTTCCTGCTTTGCGGCCCCACGTGTGTCTGCGGCCTGGTGCTCCCGTGAGCTGAGCAGCGAGGTGGTCTCTGAGGCAGCAGCCCGGAGCCTGGGGACGTGGCGTGGCTGCACCCACTGTGCTCCGGGGGAGGAGAGGGCCTGGGCCCAAGGAGGGGGTCCTCTCAGCGCTGAGCTGTGCCAGCTTGCGGGAGGGGAGACAGGGAAACAGAACCTGCTCCGTTTATCCTTTCGAAGTTGGTTCTTCTCTGTTTTCTGCTCACGGAGGTGTTGCAGCTCACTAGCTGGATTCTTCAGTTTGCATACAGGTCATTTGGCCCCAATAATCCCAGTTTATCAGGTCTGTCTAGTCAAGGCTATGGTTTTTCCAGTGGTCATGTATGGATGTGAGAGTTGGACTGTGAAGAAGGCTGAGCGCCGAAGAATTGATGCTTTTGAACTGTGGTGTTGGAGAAGACTCTTGAGAGTCCCTTGGACAGCACGGAGATCCAACTAGTTCATCCTAAAGGAAACCAGTCCAGAGTGTTCGTTGGAAGGAATGATGCTAAAGCTGAAACTCCAGTACTCTGGCCACCTCATGTGAAGAGTTGACTCATTGGAAAAGACTCTGATGCTGGGAGGGATTGGGGGCAGGAGGAAAAGGGGACGACAGAGGATGAGATGGCTGGATGGCATCATGGACTTGATGGACGCGAGTCTGAGTGAACTCCGGGAGTTGGTGATGGACAGGGAGGCCTGGCGTGCTGCGATTCATGGGGTCGCAAAGAGTCGGACACGACTGAGCGACTGAACTGAACTGAACTGATCAGTGCTTCTGTGGGAGATGAGGGCTGGGACTTTCCGATCTGCCATCTTGCCTAAAGCGCTGATTAAAGCTTCTGAAGTGTGTCATAGTGAGGCCAGGAATGGAGAACAGAAACGATAGCTAACTAGTGTGCGGGCTCAGGCGCTGCAGCCGTGTCCGACGCTTTGCGACCCCACGGCCTGTAGCCCGCCGGGCTCCTCTGCCCCCGGGATTCTCCAGGCAGGAATTCTGGAGGGGTGGCCATGCCCTCCTCAGGGGATCTTCCCGGCCCAGGGATGGACCCAAGTCCCTTACGTCTCCTGCCCTGGCAGGCGGGTTCTTCACCACGGGTGCCACTGGGAAGCCCTGATAGTCCACACGCACAGGGGAACCGAGAAGGGTGAGCAGGTATCTGGCGCTGTTTTCAAATGAGAGAGACGGAGTGATGGTAGGCTGCACTCGGGTTTCCCAGGTGGCTCAGGGGTAAAGAATCTGCCTGCCAGCGCGGGAGGTGTAGGGACTCAAGTTCGATCCTGGGTGGGGAAGATCCCCGGGAGAAGGAAGTGGCAACCCGCCTCAGTATTCTTGCCTGGAGAATCCATGGAGAGAGGAGCCCGGCGGGCTACTGTCTGTGGAGTCACACAGAGTTGGACACGACTGAGCGCGCAGACACACACAGACACACACACACAGACACACACACACACACAGGAAGAGACTGCAGACCCAGACAACACGCCTCCCCGCTCCGCAGACCACGGTGCCCCCTCCCCGGTTCCGACAGTTCGTGTGTGCCGTCTTCAGGGTTTTGTAAATGGACTATCACGTCACCCGCGTACAGCGACAGTTTTGCCTCCTTCCTGCCGCCAAGTTGAATCCTTTTTTTCCTCTTGTCTGATTGCTGTGCCTAGGACATCCACTGGTACGTTGAACGCCTATGGTGAGGGTGGGCGTCCTTGTCTTGTCCCAGAGTTTGAGAGGCTTTCAGCCTTTTACCTTTGAGTACTGGGCTGACTGTGTGCTTGTCATGAATCGGTTTTATTACGTTGGGATGTCTTCCGCCTGTACTCAGTTTGGGGAGACTTTTTATGATGGATGCATGTTGAGTTTAATCAGCGCTTTCTCTGAGCCTGTGAAGTCGAGCATGTTGTTTTGTCTTTTCTCTTGTTGATGTGGTGAGTCACACTGGTCGATTTGCATATGTTGAATTATCCTTGTGACCCAGGGATGAATGCGAGTTGATCATGGTGTGTGATTCTTTTTGTGTGTTGTTGAATTTGGTTAGCTAACAGTTTGTTGCACGTTTTGCACGTCAGTTCCTAAAGCGCTCTGCTCTGTGCCTTTTCTTTTCCGGCTGTGTCTGTGTCTGGTTTAGATAGCGGGTGGCGGTGGCTATAGAGAGACTGTGGGAGTGTTTCCTGCACGTCTGTCCCCAAAGCGCTCTGCTCTGTGCCTTTTCTCTTCTGGGTGTGTCTGTGTCTGGTTTAGGTAGTAGGTGGCGGTGGCTCATAGAGAGACTGTGGGAGTGTTTCCTCCTCTTCAGCCTCCTGGAAGGGTTTGAAGAGGGTCACATAAGTTGCTCTTTGTCAGTTTGGTAGCGGTCCTCCATGAAGCCGTCCAGTTCTGGCCTTTTGTCTGCGTGGAGTTTTCACTGGTCTCGTTACGGACTCTGTGTGGCTTCCAGCGGCCGGTCTCCTTGGTCTGTCTGAGTCTTCTGCCTCCGTCTGGTGGTTTGCGTCTAGAGACTCTGTGTGGCTTCCAGCGGCCGGTCTCCTTGGTCTGTCTGAGATTCTGCCTCCGTCTGGCGGGCTGTGTCTCGAGACTCTGTGTGGCTTCCAGCGGCCGGTCTGTTCACACTGTCTGCGTCTCCGCCTCCGTCTGGCGGGCTGTGTCTCGAGACTCGTGCGTCTCTCCCAGGTTTGCTGTCGGATGGATCAGCACACACTGGTTCTCAGTGCTCTCTCACCAACTTTTCTATCTCTGAGATATCAGTTTTTAAAATTGATTATTAATTAGTTTTGGCTGTGCTGGACTTCCCTGTGGCTCAGATGGTAAAGAATCTGCCTGCAATGGGGGAAACCTGGGTTCGATCCCTGGGTGGGGAAGATCCCCTGGAGGAGGGCAGTGCAACCCACTCCAGTATTCTCGCTTGGAGAGCCTCAGGGACAGAGGAGTCTGGTGGGCTACAGTCCATGCGGTCGCAAAGACTCGGACATGCCTGAGCGACAGAGGATGGTGCTGGGTCTTCCTCCTGCCTAGGGGCTCTCCTCCTGGTGAGCTGAGCTCAGCGAAGCTCTTCTCTTTGCTGTGGTGCCTGGGCTCCTCACTCTAATGGTGCGTCTCGTCGCAGGGCAGGGCCTTGGGCCCGTGGGCTCAGCATCTGCAGCCCCTGCGGGATCTTCTTGCAGCAGGGATGGAACCCGTGGCCCCTGCGTTGGTGGCTGCATTCTTATCTGCCAAGCCACCAGGCAAACCTGGTAGCAGCTCTTGTTCCCCCCGTTTCATTTCCTGTTTTATTTACTTGGGTCCCAGGTTGTTGCCTTTTGAATTTGATGTGAGGGAGTGGACTCCTACACCTTTATTTCACTGTTTCTCCCTTGTGCTTGGAAACTGATCTGTGTTACTCTAGCAGTCCACCTCTGTGCATTTTTGTATAAATTCTGTCGCATATATAGACACCAAACCATTTATTTTAGGGAAAGTGATTTCTGTAAACTTTTCTACTGTGAACTACCCACGTGTCCATATTCTGCGTGCACACTGGTGGCTGTGCACACATCTTCCTCTGGTTATACAACTGTGGGCCAGCGCTGTGTCTCTTCCCATTAACTGAGAGTTGCTGTCGACTCCCCAGGTTGACCGGGGTGATGAGTACACCTGCCCGTGATGTGCTGGGATTCGTCAGAGTCAGCCTTGTCTCCTCCATCGTTTCCTCTTTCCCTCTCTTGCAGATGAACTAGGAGGTGGGCATCTCATTTCAGGGAACCCGGGGCATAAAGCTGAGGTGGAGACGACCCTACGTGAGGTGTAATGAGGACACATCAGTGCGCGTGGGGCCATCGGTGGGGGCTGGCTGGACCAGACTCCCTGCTGTGGGAAAGTCCGCCTGCTCCTTCCTTCCCACCCGGCCTTGAGCGCGTTCACCCGGGCGCCTTGAGGCTGGCCATGGAACGCGTTTGCCCCAAAGGAGACACACAGTTCACACTGGGCTCTGTAAGCATTTATTGCCTGCTGATTTTGTCTGTGTTGCTGCGGGGGTGTGTCTGGTTGTGTGAGCGGGGCTGCTCCCTCGCTGCGGTGTCTGGGCGTCTGCAGCACTGGACTCTGGCGGTGCGCGGGCTCCAGGACGTGCCGGCCTCAGGCGCTGCAGTTCACGGACTCAGTGGCTCCTTGGCGCGTGCGGTCCCCCAGGATCATGGACTGAACCCGTGTCTCCTGCACTGGCTGGCAGATTCTTCACCACCAGGGAAACCCCACATCGGGGCTCTTTACAAAGCGATATATTCCTGAGCTCGTTTACCAGCGTAGCCCTGACTGTCACTTCAAACGCCTGGGGTCCCTCACACTGACAGTGTTTCTGGAGAAACTGCACCGGGTATCCTCTGACGAGGAGAGAGGGATGTGAGGGGTCCAGAGGGTGGCTCAGGGAAGAGTTTAGGATCCAGCTGTTCCAAACGAGGCCCCACTTTCACCCATTTATTCAGTTACTTATACGACGTTCTCTTTCTGAGAAGGAATGGAGGTCATTGCTCACACCAGAGATGGAGGGCGTGAACAATGAGGCTCACGTCCTCCATGAGAGTGGACAGAGCCTGTGGGCATGCAGGATGAGGACCCACCCCTGCCATGTGGGATGCGCCTCAGGCTGGGGGTGAGCGGAGACGGGAGTCAGGGCGTCCTCCTTGGGAGGGAGGGGGCCCCGGTGAGCAAAAGCCGAGCCCCCAGCCCCACTCCTCTCACCCCGGGGCCGTCTCTCCTCCGGGGTCAGAGGCTCTTCCCGAAGCTCCGGGGCTAGAAGCTCGCGTCCCGGGCTGCGGTGCTCCGGGTGTTGCAGGACCCCCATGCTCAGCTCCGGGCCACATCTCGGGCTCCTTTGCGGTCGTGCCGTGCCTGGCACAGCAGGATCCCGAGGAGCAGCAGGACCAAGGCCGCGAGGCCCATGCGGGTGAAATTCTGCACCGTGTAGTCTGGGGTGAGGGCACACAGGTCAGCCCGGCCCCGTCACCCGGAGCTTGGGAGTGAGCGCAGGGCACCCACCTCCCGGGAGAGGACGTGGCCCCAAGCCCAGCCCCTGGCGGGGATGGTGTCCTCGTTCCCACTCATGGGTCTGGCCGCGGTGATGGGGGAGGGTGTCAGCGGGGCCTGAGGGTCCTGAAGGGAGGCTGTGGGTGGGCCATGTCCTCCTCGAGAGCCTCCTGGGGCCTCTGTATCTTCCTGTCTCAGACGTTCTAGCTCAAGACCCTGAGCTGCTGGAGCTCAGACAGCACAGGTCTGCGGGGTGAGCGGTGGTCTGCGGGGTCCCGGGGTTGGGCCAGGGCCTGGCCCTGCGTGGTGGTCTGTGGGGTCCCAGTGTGAGACCCAACCATGGCTCCTAGGGACCCACCACTGCCCCCCACAGGCGCTCACTCAGCCCTCTGCGTCTGCAGCTTGGCTCTGCCTGGGGGAGGGGGCGATCCCTGCAGCCTCCGGGGAAGGAATGGGGTGGGGCGGGCCTGCTCCTCCGCAGACTGACCCCCATCCAGCAGCCTCTGGCCCCTGCAGCCTGTGGCTCCCATGCTATCTCTGCCCGACTCCCTGCCAGCCCTTGACGATCTGAGGGGTCTTGTCCCCACAGAGAATCTCAAAGTCCCCTGGGCTGGGCTGTCTCCCCTGAGCACAGAGCCCTGAGACTCCCCAGGTTTAGGTCTGGGTCTGTGGTTGAGCCCAGGAAGGGGTGCGCCGGGCTGACCCGGGGTCCCCACCTCATTCCCTTTTGCCCTGCATGGCCCTGTGGCCTCCCCGAGACCCTCACATGGCCCACCTGCCCCTCCAGGACCCCAGTGCAGGAGGAAGGGTTGGGCGCAGGCTCCGAGGCCCCTCCTTCAAGGAGCCCCTCCCTCAGCACCCCGTCCTCCATGACCGCCCTGCGCTCCCAGGGCACAGAGCCCCGAGCTGCTGAGTCAGACGGACAGACTGGGCCTTACCTGAGACCACGAGGGCAAGGGGCTCACTGGGCTGGGACAGCAGGTAGGGGTCTGTGCTGAGTGAGCGGTAGCACCTGTAGGTGCCCCCGTGGGCTGAGGTCACAGGGCTCAAGGAGAACTCAGCCTGGTACTGCCCGTCTTGGTCCTGGGAGCGCAGACGCAGGGGGCGCTGGGCTGCCCCCTCCTTGGACAGAAGGAAAGTGTCCGTCCTGTTTCCTGACTGACACAGCAGGGTCACGGTCTCCCCCGGGGCCACCGCGGGGCCGGGCCGCACCGAGAGGGAGGGGCTGTCTCTGAGCCGTCCTGCAGAGGGGAAGGGGGTGCAGGCACCAGGCGGGTTCTGAGCGAGACTCCGCGGGCCTCTCTGGCCCCTCAGCGCTGTCTCTGTTTCCGAGTCTCTCCCCTCCCCCCCCCCCCATCTCTCTGTCCCTCCCTGGGACCCCCTCCCCCTGGTCCCAGCACCACCCCTGGGGCTCCCAGGTGGGTCCGGGGCTGACCCGCTGGCCCCTCACCTGCCACCAGCAGCTCCAGGGGCTCTCTGGGGGCAGACCACTCAGAGGAGAGGCCGTGTCCACCGTAGCATCTCTACCGGCCCCTGTGGATGGTGCCCACAGGGCCCAGGGGGAAGTCAGCCTGAGAGAGCCCTCCCTGGGGCCTCTGGGCAGGGCGCTGGGGGAGGTCCTGTCCCCCCTCCTTGGACAGAGCGAATCTGGCATAGCCGACGTCAGAGCGACACTGGAGGGTCAGGTTCTGTCCAGAGGTGACGACAGGGCCCTGCGGGGTCAGGAGGGAGGGCTTCCCAGACAGCCCTGGGGAGAGACACGCGCTGGGTAGTAGGGACGCTTCCCCTGTGGACGCCCCTCTCCCGGCCCGGCCCCAGGCCCCACCGTCTCACAGGGGCTCCCCTGGGAGCAGAACTCAGTACGTTGTCTTGTCTGCACAAATGTATGGGGTCAGGACGGGACTTCCTCACCTGAGACCAGGAGCTCCAGGGGGTCGCTGGGGGCTGACCACACCCGGGGAATTTCCCTGTAAAAGTTGTAGCATCTGAACGTCCACCTGTGTCTGGGGGTCACGGGGCCCACGGGAAACAGGGCCTGGGTCTGCCCGTCGGGGCGTTGGTTTCCATCCAGGGTCCAAGAGAACGCATCTTCTCCTTCCTTGGTCAGGAGGAATCTGTTAAATCCCTGACGAGAGCCACACTGGAGGGTCACGTTCCCTCCCGAGGTCACCACAGGGCTCGGCACGGCTGAGAGGCTGGGTTTGTCATTGAATCCTAGGAGAGAAGGAGACAGTTGGTTCCCTGGGGCTCCCCCCTCACCCCCCAGGGCTGGGCTGGGAGAAGGACACCCCCTGAGAGCAGACCCCCTTCCGAGGGCAGAGCCCGATGCCCCCGAGAGTCACTCACCTGTCACCACCAGCTCCAGGCGGTCACTGGGCTCTGACCAGCCAGTGGCGGTTCTGTAGTAGCACCAATAGCTCCCTGCGTGGTCCTGCCCCATGTGTTGGATGGAGAACCTGGCCTTGTCCCCGGGCCCCGGGGGTTTCTGTCTGTCCCAGAAGGCTTTGCTTCCCTCTTTATCCAGATGGAACTCCTGGGCCCCCAGAGTCCCCCGGCACCAGATGGTCACGGGGCTCCCCCAGGGGACCAGAGAGCCCGGCTCAGCCCAGATGGTGGGTTTGGGGAGGGTCCCTGGAAGGAAATCAGAGGCGGGCTCACCAGGCGTCCCCCCCAACACAGGCCTCGGCTCTCAGCCCAGACCTACCAGACACCGCCTCCCTGAGCCCCGAGCTGCCCTCCCCTTGCCGGCAGCCTGGGGGTGACCCTTGTCCCCAGGCGAGGAGGGAGCTGGGCCCTGGGACAGACTCACCAGCCTGCACCTGGGTCCTCAGGCCCACACTCAGCCCTGGAAGAGAGCGCCCTGTGAGAGGTGTGCCCTCAGCTCTGAGCAGCGCCTCTCCTCCCTGGGAGCCTCTTGGGCCCCGGGGTCCCCTGATGGAGCAGGCAGGCTGGGGGGGTCCCTCCAGACCAGGGCTCCCCCAACCCCTCCCATCTCACCGAGGCAGAGCAGGGCGGGGAGCACGGGGGCCATGGCGTCTCCTCCCTGCGGTCCAGGCTGTGGGGATGGAGGAGCCCTGGGTGTCCTCTGGACAGACAGACCACAGGGTGTGTCCTCTCTGGGGCTGGAGCTTCACGTCATATCAGCAACCCACAGGAAGGGGAACCGCCTCTTCATGAGAACCTGTTCTCGTTCCTGTGACAGTCCCAGTGTGTTCCTGAGATGCCCGTTTCAGGCGTGGACAAGCAGGCCATGTCCTTCCCTCTGAGGGCCTCACCTCAGGGTTGGCTTCCTCCTATGCCTGTACATCAGAAGGTCTGCAGGGGTCCTCACCGTGGACGGGTCACCTGGCCCTGGAGATGCTTCGGGGAGGATGCCAGCCCCTGCTGCCCTGCAGGGCTCAGATCCCAGAGACAGAGGTCAACAGCTTCCTGGGGCTCAGTGGGGTCCACGTGGCCGAGAGCCCAGAGGAGACGCTCAGGGAATATGGAAGGAAACTGACTCTTCCCCTGCCCTGCAGTGTGGGTTCCCCCATCACAGCCCCCTTCAGGAATGTCTGTCTGTATCGCATCACCGTCCAGCCCGCCTTCCTGGGAACAAGCCCCTGGGTGCTTTCCTCCACAGGGCACCAGGGTCCTTGGGCATAGTCTTCCGCCGATCTTGTCATCACCTGCAAGCTCTCGGTTCAGTCGAATTCAGTCGCTGAGTCATGTCCGACTCTCTCTGACCCCATGAATTACAGCACGCCAGGCCTCCCTGTCCATCACCAACTCCCGGAGTTCACTCAGACTCGCATCCATCGAGTCGGTGATGCCATCCAGCCATCTCATCCTCTGTCGTCCCCTTCTCCTCCTGCCCCCAATCCCTCCCAGCATCAGAGTCTTTTCCAAGGAGTCAGCTCTTCACATGAGGTGGCCAAAGTACTGGAGTTTCAGCTTTAGCATCGTTCCTTCCAAAGAACACCCAGGACTGATCTCTTTTAGAATGGAGTCGTTGGATCTCCTCTAGTCCAAGGGACTCTCAAGAGTCTTCTCCAACACCACAGTTCAAAAGCATCAATTCTTCAGCACTCAGCTTTCTTCACAGTCCAACTCTCACATCCATACATGACCACAGGAAAAACCATAGCCTTGACTAGATGGACCTTTTTTGGCAAAGTAGTGTCTCTGCTTTTGAATATGCTATCTAGGCTGGTCATGACTTTCCTTCCAAGGAGTAAGTGTCTTTTAATTTCATGGCTGCAATCACCACCTGCAGTGATTTTGGAGTTCCCAAAAATAAAGTCTGACACTCTTTCCGCTGTTTCCCCATCTATTTGCCATGAAGTGATGGGACCGGATGCCACGATCTTAGTTTTCTGAATGTTGGGCTTTAAGCCAAATTTTTCACTCTCCTTTTTCACTTTCATCAAGAGGCTTTTTAGTTCCTCTTCACTTTCTGCCATAAGGGTGGTGTCATCTGCATATCTGAGGTTATTGATACTTCTCCCAGCAATCTTGATTCCGGCTTGTGCTTCTTCCAGCCCAGCGTTTCTCATGATGTACTCTGCTAGCTTTAAGGGGTATTGACTGGGGTCAGAGCTCTCTCTGATGGAGAACAGATGCTCCTGTAGATGCGTGCCCGCTGCTCATGTCCCTGGGGCGGCGGTGCCCTTTCTCTGCGCCTGAGGTTCCTCCTCTGCATGTTGTCCTGACCTCAGCCCTCAGAGGGGCTGCGGGCTCTTGCTGCCATCATCACGGTGAAGTTCCTGATGAGGTGACGGCGGGAGAGGGTGGACTGAAGGGCTGCGGGCTGAGACTGCACCGAAGGGGTGAGTGTGGTGCCCACCCAGAGCCTCCTCTGCTCCTAACGCTGAGACGTGCTTGGAGAGTATTTCTGAAACACGTAGCCACAGACACGGGCAGAAAGAAAGTTCCCCACATGGAGGGGAACCACCCCAGAACACGAGAGGTAGGCGGTGCGGCCCCCGGCTGCAGGGATCATCTTGGGGTCGGAGGAAGGTTTCCCCCTGTGTGCACACAGGGGCACCCATCCTCACAGGCAGGGCGGGTCAGGCCTCCGGATGGAGGCTGGTACCCGGAGCCCCCCTCCCGCAGTGTCTGGCGGGCACTGGGAGCCCTCCGCTCATGGCCTCAGGCCTGCGGTCAGCACCGCGCAGCCTCCCACGTGTGGCAGGAAACACACTCGGGCCCACTCTACCAGCCGTGGCGTCCACCTGCGGGAGGCTATGGGGCCCCTATGCCCCATCCTGAGGGCACAGCTCTGAACCGGGGCAGAGTCTGTGGCCGTGGACTCCAGGGTGTGGTGTAGCTGCAGGGGGCCCCCCGTCAGACTGCCTCCCAGGCCAGTCCTGGGAGAAACGTATGAGAGATGGTCAGTGTGAGAGGGGTAGGCCTCGGCCTGACCCCCGAATGAGGACAGCGCTGTGCAGAGCAGCCTGCTGAGACGTGGGGTGTCCGAGGCAAGGAAAGAGGCAACAGGAAAAGGTGACGCTTATTGTAAATACACTGTTGGTCAGTCGCTAAGCCGTGTCTGAGACTTTGCGATCCCCAAGGACTGCAGGATGCCAGGCCCCCCTGTCCATCACTGTCTCCCAGAGCTTGCTCAACTGATGTCCATTGAGATGGTCATGCCGTCCAACCTCTCATCCTCTTTCGCCCCCTAATTCTTCTGTCCTCGACATTTCCCAGCATCAGGGTCTTTCCCAGTGACTCACCTGTTCGCATTAGGTAACCAAAGTCTTGGAGTTTCAGCTTCAGCATCAGTCCTTCCAATGAATATTCAGGGTTGATTTCCTTTAAGATTGACTGGTTTGATCTCGTTGCAGTCCAAGGGACTCTCAAGAGTCTTCTCCAGCACCACAGTTCAAAGGCATCAGTTCTTCGGCGCTCAGCTTTCTCTGTAGTCCAACTTTCACATCCATACATGACTACTGGAAAAACCAAAGCTTCGACTAGATGGACCTTTGTCGGCAAAGTAATGTCTCTGCTTTCCAATATGCTGTTTAGGTTTGTCATAGCTTTTCTCCCAAGGAGCAAGCATCTTAATTTCATGGCTGCAGTCACTGTCTGCAGTGATTTTGGAGCCCACGAAAATAAAGTCTGTCACTGCTTCCACTGTTTCCTCATCTGTTTGCCATGAAGTGATGGGACCGGATGCCATGCTGTTCGTTTTTTGAAGTTCTGTTTTAAACCAGCTTTTCTACTGTCCCCTTTCACCTTTATGAAGATGCTCTTTAGTTCCTCTTTGCTTTTTGCCATTAAGGTGATGTCGTCTGGATATCTGAGGTTACTGATATTTCTCCCAGCAGTGTTGAATCCAGGTGTTGCTTCATCCAGCCCAGCATTTAGCATGATGTACTCTGCATACCAGTTAAATAAGCGAGGTGACTACGTACAGCCTTGACGTACTCCTTTCCCGGTTTTGAACCAGTCAGTTGTTCCATGTCCGGCTCTAACTGTTGCTTCTTGTCCTGCATACAGGTTTCTCAGGAGGCAGGTCAGATGGTCTGGTATTCCCATCTCTTTAAGAATTTTCTCCAGTTTGTTGTGATCCACACAGTCAAAGGCTTTCGTGTAGTCAATGAAGCAGAAGTCGATGTTTTTCTGGAATTCCTTTGCTTTTTCTATGATCGAACGGATGTTGGCAATTTGATGTCTGGTTTCTCTGCCTTTTTCTAAATCCACCCTGTACACCTGGAAGTTCTCGGTTCAGGTACAGCTGAAGCCTAGACTGGAGGATTCTGAGCGTTACCTTGCTAGCATGTGAAATGAGCCCACTTGTACGGCAGTTTGAGCATTCTTTGCTATTGCCCTGCATTGAGATTGGAATGAAAACTGACCTTTTTCAGTTATCAAGAGAGTGACAAGCTCATTGGGATCAGACTACTTCCTACGAAAGGTGACGCCAGGAGATGTTGGACAAACACCTTCCGGGAGTTCATTAGGAACAGTTTTATACTGAGTCAAAAAGTTATTTGTAAGGGAGAAACGCCAAAGGGTCATTAGAAGGGGAAATCTCTGAATCCTGAAATTCGGGCACCACTTCTGACCTGTGGGTGGAATCTCAGCCACTAAACCCACCAGGTCAGGCTGCTTCTTCCTCAGACGGAAGGAGTGCTGTGGGAGGATGGGTCCCTTAACCTTCACCTGTATTTTCCTCTCCTCGTCACAGAGTCACACACTTCATTAAAAATATAAAATGTTTTCAAGTAGCTTGATAGAGAATGAGGGTGAAAGATGGCATCACCAGAGGTGCCAGGGCTTAGACATTGACTGTTTTCACCCCGAAAGGAATACTAACTGATGTCATGGAGCAAGTGAGATGCAAGTGAGGAACGCATGGCCAAAACGTGAGCTTTGGGAGATTACACTGGCACACACAAACACGGCCACAGATGCACGAGCGTGTAGGTACACAGGTGTGCATGCACGCACACCTACACGTGAGTGCTCACGGTTCAGGTGGAGTATAACTGGGACCTTGTTTTCTTCAGTGGAGGAGGAGAATGCACATTTGTTCAGAAGTAAAAGTGTCAGTTCATATATTAAACATGGGAGTGACTGGCTTCAATTAGAAATGGACTCACTTACTGCATGTTTGGTCTTCTTAAATGAAAGAAAACTTGTCAGCTTTCTTGAGGTATAACTGACAAGACTTGTATATTTCAGCTGCAGAGCCTGATGTTCTGATACACGCTTACACTGTGAAACAGCACGATCCTGCCAATTAGCGTGTCCATCAGCTCCCGTAGTTCGCCTTGGTGTGCAGGTCTGGTGAGGCCCCTCCAGGCTACCCTGTAACCAGGACTGAGTCTACAGTAGAGTATGGTCAGCTCTAGTCACAGCGCTGCACATCAGGTCTCCAGAACTTGCTCATCTGCACCCCTGAAACTTTGACCCCGTGACCAGCCCCTCCCTTTTCCACCCCCACTTCCCCAGCCTCTGACAACTACCAGTCTCTGTTTCAGAGTGTGACTATTGGATTCCACAGGTCAGTGAGCTCCTGCTCAATGTCTGCTGTCTGTCTTGCCTTACTAGGCATAATGTCCTCCAGGTTCATCGACGATGTCTCGAAGGGAAGGATTTCCTACTTTTCAAAGGCTGAAAAATGCTCCATTGTGTGTGTGTGTATCTCATTTTTCTTTTATTCCTTTATCTAGTGACAGACCCTGAGGTTGATTCCGTATCTTGGCCATTGTGAGCAATGCTTCAGTGAACACAAAGGGCAGACACTTCTGTGAGCTCCTGGCCTCCTCTTTGGATACATACCCCGGGTTGGAATTGCTGGGTCACGTGGTGGGTGGTTCTGTGTTTAGCTGTTTGAGGAAACTCCATACTGTTTTCCACAGTGGCCGCACCGGTTGCCTTCCCAACGACCTTATACAAGGCTCTCTTCCCTCCGCATTTCGGCAGCACCTGTCTTTTTTCTTCGAGTGTCTGTGACACGTGCAGTGACATCTCCTGGCTCTGATGTGTGTATAGGTGTGTCTGTGTCTGTGTGTGTATATATCTGTGTACAGATATGTGTGTATGTATATATATGTATGTGTGTATGGGTGTGTGATATGTGTGTGTATATATGTATGTGTATGTGTATATGTGTGTCTCTCTGTGTGTATGTTTATATGTATGTGTGTATATGTGTGTATAGATATGTGTATGTGTGTTATATGTATGTGTATATGTGTATGTGTGTATGTGTGTGTTATGTGTGTATAGATATGTGTGTATGTATATATGTGTGTGTATTTGTGCTATATGTATGTGTATGTGTGTGTTTGTATGTGTGTATGTATATATGTCTGTGTGTATATGTGTGTTATATGTATGTGTATATATATGTGTGTTTATATGTGTGTGTACATGTATATATCTGCGTGCGTGTATGTATATATATGTATGTGTATGTGTGTATGTATATATGTCTGTGTGTATGTGTGTATATGTGTGTTATATGTATGTGTATGTGTGTTTATATGTATGTGTGTACATGTATATGTGTGTGTATATGTATGTGTGTGTGCGTGTGTGTATGTGTATATATGTGTCTTATATGTATGTGTATATATGTATGTGTATGTGTGTCTGTTTATATGTGTGTGTGTGTACATGTATATATACGGCACTAAAGAGGGTCCTTGTTTCTGTTTGCACTCCAATTCTGATCTGAGTGAGAGGGCGCTGGGCTTCGAGGTTTCATTAGAGGAACCTTGGGGGGAGGACCAGAGCTTGGGACCGTTGCCAAGCGCTGGCTTGGTTTGTGTTTACACTGAAAAAGAAAAGCCGGATCACGCGTGTGTGCCCCTTCTAGCTCCTCTCAGCTACGGCCGTCCGTCTGCTCCGTTGAGAGAGGGAACAGAGGTGGGCATGCTGTCGCCCTGGGAAGCCTGAGTTCCTTGCTGACCCAGCGCAGCGACCCGGCGCCCGTCAGCGTTGAGACCAGTGGGTCGGGGAAGGGCCCCCACACCCCCGGGAAGCCGCGGTGGTTTGGGGGAAGGTGAGGGAGGAACGGAGAGGCATGCCTGGCAGACCAGAGGTTTCCAAGCGCAGCACCTGATTCGCAGTTTCCCAGCAGTTTTGGAAAGCTAACACTAGCAACAGGTTGCAGATCTTTCTAGACTGGTGTTAATTTATTTTGCAAGGGAGAATCACTAGCCAATGGTTTCCGAGGAGTTTTGTTTTACCTTTTTGTTAACTCTTAGCATGTCACTACAGTCTTCTCTTAACTCAAAAAAAGCCCCATCACATGTATACGCCAAAACATTCCTGTTTGAGAGGTTGTTTTCTGAGCCCTGTCTGATATGAGCGGCCCTCTGTCCTTGCTCTCCTGCGTGTGTACCGGTGGTTATGCACAATTTCCCCCTCGGTTACATAACTCTGGGTGGGGGCTGCGTGTCTCTCCCTTTTAGCTGATGGTTGTTATTTCCTCCCCAAATTACTGAGGCGATTTGCACTCCAAGCTGTAAGGTATTGGAGCCAAAGTGCTCCGAGTTTTCTGCCTCAATTGGTACTTGCACTGTTTTCTCTTTCCCTCTCGTCTGAATGGACTAAGGTTTTGGCATCTGAATTCGAGGAAAGTGGGGCTTGAACCTGACATGGAAATGATCTAACCGTGCTGTGTAATGCAAAGGACACATCTGTGCGCGTGGGGCCATCGGTGGGGGCTGGCTGGACCAGACTCCCTCCTGTGGGAAAGCCAGCCTGCTCCTTCCTTCCCAGCCGGCCTTTAGCGCGTTCACCCAGGCTCCTTGAGGTTGGCCATGGAGAGCGTTTGCACCAAAGGAGACACACAGTTCACACACCTGGGCTCTTTATAAAATGTTGTATTCCTTAGCCGTTTACCAGCACGGCACCTGGCTGTCACTTCAAATGTCAGGGCGTCCCCTCACAGCGATGGTGTCTGCAGAAACGACACCGGGTGTCATCTGACGAGGAGAGCAGGGCGTGAGGGGTCCGGGGGGCTCAGGGAAGAGTTCTGGATCCATTTGTTCCCAGTGGGGCCCACTTTCACCCATTTATTCAGTTTCTTATGTGACAATCTGTTTTCTATAAACAAGTATTTATTTGAGTATTTGTTTTTGGCTGTGCTGGGTCTTCACTGCTGCTGCCCCGGGCTTTTCTCTGGTTGTGAAGAGTGGCGGTTACTCTCCAGTGGCAGCCCAGGGCTTCCCCTCCTGCAGAGTCTGCGGGCACGCGGGCTCAGAGGTTTGGGGCACACAGGATTAGCTGGGATCATCTGGAACCAGGGCTGAGACCCGAGCTCCTGCGCTGGCAGGTGGAGTTTTAACCTCTGGAGCCCTGGAGGAGTCTCCCTCATTCTGTTTCTGAGCGAAGGGATGGAGGTCTTTGCACACCAGAGGCGGCTGGCATTAACAATGAAGCTCAATCTCCCATGAGTGGACAGAGCCTGCGGGCGTGCAGGGCGAGGACCCGCCCCTGGCACTGGGATACACCTTGAGCCGGAGGGGTGAGCGGAGACAGGAGTGGGCGCATCCTCCCCGGGGTGGGGGGAGGGAGGGGGCCCCCGTGAGCTGAGCCTCCAGCGCCCCCCCTACTCCCCCCACCGGGGACTCCCTGGCCTCCTCCCGCCCAGCGGCACATCTTCCCCGGGGTCAAAGGCTCTTCCAGAAGCTTCCGGGCCAGAAGCTCACGTCCTGGGCTCCATGCTCTGGGCGGTGCGGGGTCCCAGTGCTCAGCTCCGGGCCTTGTCTCGGGCTCCTCCGTGGTCATGACGAGCCTGGCAGAGCAGGATCCCGAGGAGCAGCAGGACCGAGGCCGCGAGGCCCATCCGGATGAGATTCTGCACCGTGTAGTCTGGGGTGAGGGCACACAGGTCAGCCTGGCCCCGTCACCCGGAACCGGGGTGTGCACCGAGGGCACCCGCCTCCCGGGAGATGACTGGCCCCGAGCCCAGCCCCTGACAGGGACGTTGTCCTGGTTCCCACTCGTGGGTCTGACTGCGGTGATGGGGGAGGGTGTCAGCGGGTCTGAGGGTCCTGAAGGGAGGCTGTGGGTGGGCCGTGCCCTCCTCGGGAGCCTCCCGGGGCCTCTCTTACTGTATCAGCTGTTTCTGCTCAGGACCCTGAGCTGCCGGAGCTCAGAAAGTACAGGGTGGGCCTGCCCCGAATGGTGGTCTGCGGGGTTCTGGGGTGGAGCCTGCCCCTGAGCAGTGGTCTGAGGGGTCCTGGGGTGGGACCCAACCATGGCTCCTAGGGACCCACCACCGCCCCCCACAGGCACTGGCTCAGCCCTCTGTGTCTGCCAGCGTGACTCTGCCTGGGGGAGGGGGCGATCCCTGCAGCCTGTGGGGGCAGGATGGGGTGGGGCGGGCCTGCTCCTCCCCAGACTGACCCCCATCCAGCAGCTTCAGGCCCCTGCAGCCTGTGGCTCCCGCGCCATCTCTGCCCAACTCCCCGCCGGCCCTTAACAATATGGGGGGCCTTGTCCTCCCAGAGAATCTCAAAGCGCCTTGGGGTGGGCTGTCTCCCCTGAGCACAGAGCCCCGAGACTCCCCAGGTTTAGGCCTGGGTCTGTGGCTGAGCCCAGGAAGGGGTGCGCCGGGCTGATCCGGGGTCTCCACCACACTCCCCTCTGCCCTGCAGGGCCCTGTGGCCTCCCCGAGACCCTCCCACAGCCCACCTGCCCCTCTGCAACCCCAGTGAGGAAGGAAGGGGGGAGACGTGGGCTCTGAGGCCCCTCCTTCAGGGGGCCCCTCCCTCAGCACCCCCTCTTCCACGACCTCCCTGTGCTCCCAGGGCACAGAGCCCAGAGCTGCTGAGTCAGAAGGACAGACCGGGGCCTCACCTGAGACCACGAGGGCCAGGGGCTCACTGGGCTGGGACAGCAGGTAGGGGTCTGTGCTGAGTGAGCGGTAGCACCTGTAGGTGCCCCCGTGGGCTGAGGTCACAGGGCTCAAGGAGAACTCGGCCTGGTACCGCCCGTCTTGGTCCTGGGAGCGCAGACGCAGGGGGCGCTGGGCTGCCCCCTCCTTGGATAGAAGGAAAGTGTCCGTCCTGTTTCCTGACTGACACAGCAGGGTCACATTGTCCCCCGGGGCCACCGCGGGGCCGGGCCGCACCGAGAGGGAGGGGCTGTCTCTGAGCGGTCCTGCAGAGGGGAAGGGGGTGCGGGCACCAGGCGGGTTCTGAGTGAGACTCCGCGGGCCTCTCTGGCCCCTCAGCGCTGTCTCTGTTTCTCCGAGTCTCTCCCCTCCCCCACCCTGTCTCTCTGTCCCTCCCTGGGACCCCTCCCCCTCGATCCAGCACCACCCCTGGGGCTCCCCAGTGGGGCCTGTGCAGAGTCTGGTCCCCGACTGACCCGCTGGCTCCTTACCTGCCAGCAGGAGCTCCAGGGGGTCGCTGGGGGCAGACCACTCGGAGGAGACGCCGTGTCCACCGTAGCATCTGTACCGGCCCCCGTGGATGGTGCCAACGGGTCCCAGGGGGAAGTCGGACTGAGAGAGCCCCCCTTGGGGCCTCTGGGCAGGGCGCTGGGGGAGGTCCTGTCCCCCCTCCTTGGACAGAGCGAACCTGGTGTAGCCGACGTCAGAGCGACACTGGAGGGTCAGGTTCTGTCCAGAGGTGACGACGGGGCCCTGCGGGGTCAGGAGGGAGGGCTTCCCAGACAGCCCTAGGAGAGACACGCACTGGGTTGTAGGGAACCCTTCCCTCCTGGACCCGCCCCCCCCTCCCAGCCCGGCCCCAGGCCTCCCTGTGTCTTAGTCTGTGTGTCTGTCCTGTGAGCCCCACGCTCTTCCCCCGACCCTCTCACAGGGGCTCCCCTGGGAGTAGAGACCCCAGTACGTTGTCTTGTCTGCACAAATGCATGGGGTCAGGACGGGACTTCCTCACCTGGGACCAGGAGCTCCAGGGGGTTGCTGGGGGCCGACCACACCCGGGGGGTGTCCCTGTAAAAGCCGTAGCATCTGAACCTCCACCCGTGTCCGGGGGTCACGGGGCCCACGGGGAACAGGGCCTGGGTCTGCCTGTCAGGCGTTCGTTCTCCATCCAGGGTCCAAGAGGCCTCGTCTTCTCCTTCCTTGGTCAGAAAGAATCTGTTAAATCCATGATAGGAGGCACACTGGAGGGTCACGTTCCCTCCCGAGGTCACCACAGGGCTCGGCAGGGCTGAGAGGCTGGGTTTGCCAGAGGGTCCTAGGAGAGAAGGAGACAGCTGGTTCCCTGGGGCTCCCCCCTCACCCCCCAGGGCTGGGCTGGGAGAGGGACACACCCGAGAGCAGACCCCCTCCCGAGGGCAGAGCCCGAGGCCCCCGAGAGTCCCTCACCTGTCACCACCAGCTCCAGGGGGTCACTGCGCTCTGACCAGCCAGTGGGGGTTTTGTAGTAGCACCAATAGCTCCCTGCGTGGTCCTGTCCCATGTAGTAGATGGAGAACTTGGCCTTGTTCCCGGGCTCCAGGGGTTTCTGTCTGTCCCAGTGATCCAGGCTACCCTCTTTATTCAGACGGAACTCCTGGGCCCCCGGGGTCCCCTGACACCAGATGGTCACGGGGCTCCCCCAGGGGACCAGAGAGCCCGGCTCAGCCCAGATGGTGGGTTTGGGGAGGGTCCCTGGAAGGAAATCAGAGGCGGGCTCACCAGGCAACACCCCCCCCCGCCCACAGTCCCCAGCTCTCAGCCCAGACCTCCCAGATCCCCCCCCCCCATGAGCCCCGAGCTGCCCTCCCCTTGTCTGCGGCCTGGGGGGTGACCCTTGTCCCCAGGAGAGGAGGGAACTGGGCCCTGGGTCAGACTTACCAGCCTGCACCTGGGTCCTCAGGCCCACACTCAGCCCTGGAAGAGAGCGCCCTGTGAGAGGTGTGCCCTCAGCCCTGAACAGCGCCTCTCCTCCCCGGGAGCCCCCTGCACCCTGGGGTCCCCTGATGGAGCAGGCTGCCTGGTGGGTGTCCCTCCAGAGCAGGGCTCCCCATGCCCCTCCTCATCTCACCGAGGCAGAGCAGGGCGGGGAGCGCGGGGGCCATGGCGTCTCCTCCCTGCGGTCCAGGCTGTGGGGATGGAGGAGACCTGGGTGTCCTCCGGACAGACAGGCCACAGGGTGTGTCCTCTCCGGGGCTGGTGCTTCCTGTCACGCAGCTTTCACATCAGCGTCCCCACAGGAAGGGGAACAGCCTCTTCTTGAAAGCCTGGCGTCGTCCCCATGACAGTCCCAGTGTGTTCCTGAGACGCCCCTTCCAGTAGAGGGCATCCGGGATACAGCCTTTCCTCTGCAAGCCTCACTTCAGTGTCTGCTTCCTCCTCTGCCCGCCCATCAGCAGGTTCCCGTGGGGTCCTCACCGTGGACGGGGTCACCAGGCCCTGGAGATGCTCTCTCCCTGATGGAGAACGGATGCTCGAGTAGACGCGTGCCCGCTGCTCATGTCCCTGGGGCGGTGGTGCCCTTTCTCTGTGCCTGAGGTTCCTCCTCTGCATGCTGTCCCGGCCCCAGGCCTCCGAGGGGCTGCGGGCTCTTGCTGTCGTCGTCATGGTCAATTTCCAGACAAGGTGACGGCGGGAGAGGGTGGACAGAAGGGCTGCGGGCTGAGACTGCAGCAAAGGGGGTGAGTGTGGGGCCCACCCAGGGCCTCCTCTGCTCCTAACGCTGAGACGTGCTTGGAGCGTGTTTCTGAAGCACGTAGCCACAGACACGGGCAGAAAGACAGTTCCCCACGTGGAGAGGGAACCACAGCAAAGCACGAGAGGTAGGCGGTGTCACCCCCGGCAGCGGGGATCGTCTCGGGGTCAGAGGCAGAGGTTTCCCTGTGTGCGCACAGACAGGCACCCATCCTCACAGCAGAATAAAGGGAGGCTGGCATGTGGGTTATTTTGTAGAGGAACAGGCAGTTACTGGAAGAGTTGGAAATTTTCCACGTGAACAATCCAGTAGAGCCAACACGTTAAAAAAGGCACGCAGTGGACCGGGCAGCTGGGCGGCCACATGTGAAGTTGGAGCTTGGCACTGAGGAGACGTTCCAGAGTGCCACAGAGAGAGCAGACAGGGAAATTCAGCAGGGGCGGGACTGTGCTGAGGGCCAGGGTGGCACCTGCCGTAAGTGTCAGACGGGAAGACGCTCGGAACAGACAGCAACGGCTGAGGAATAAACAACGGAGGCTCCTTTACTGACGAGAACCGGCCTGCGAAGGGCTGGGGCTCACGAATGTGCACGAGACACCCGAGGGCCGCCCTGCCGGGCCCCTGGCTGAGACTCGGCGCTCCCTGCTTAGGGCTAGGGTTCAATCACCGGCCAGGGATCCAGACACGGCGCACTTCAGCTAAAGACCCCACTGCAATGGAGAGCCTGTGTGTGGCAGCCAAGGCAACAAATAGGTTAATTAACTGCACAGTAAAGAAAGTAACATCCGTATCTTGACGTTTCATAGTAGACTGAGAAACTGAAGGTTCAATTAAAAAAGTATTTCGTACTGAAGTACACAATTTGAAACAGTTAATTGTATTTTAAGTAAATTTCAACTGAAAAAAAAAAATCAAGGCGGACTGGACTGAGGCCCTAAAAATGTCCTGAAACTACTTCCTGCAGAAAACGCAGATTACCATCAAGAGAATGACCAGCCCACTGGGAGCAGACTTGCCCCTACCAAAAGGGGGCGCTAAAGGGTATTGGAGCAATGTCGTCAGGGAATTAACCAGGAAGAGTTCCCCCTGAGTCGGAGGACTTGCAAGGGGCAGAAGTGAGAGCTTCATGCAGAACACTCACCAGCTTCCAGGAGGTTCGGCACCGCCTCCCGCTGTGGGCTGTGCCTCAGCCTCAACCCGCCAGGACCTGAGAGAGGAGGTGGGCTCTGGGGGCATGGATCCCTTAACCTTGCCAAGCGTTTTCCTCTCCTAGTACTTAAGTCACAGGCTGGATTCAAAGTAGGAAGTGTTCTCAGGTAACTTGATAAAAAGAGAATGAGCGAGAAAGAGGCATTTCCAGAGGCGCAAGTTCTTAGATACTGTTTTCACGCGGAAAGGAATAGCAAGAGATGGCAGAGAGACAGTGAGATGCCACAGAGAGGAACGCATGGCCGAAAATGAGCTTTGGAAAAGTACACAGACACACACTTGCACGCACAAACACACCCACACGTGTCCATGGAGGGAGACGTGCGCATGCCCGCACACGTGTATATGAGTGCCCAGAGTTCAGGTGAAGTACCTAGAACACTGTCTTTTCGAAAGGAGGAGGAGAATGCATACGTGTTCAGAAATAAAAATGTAAATATGTGTTTTAAGCACGGGAGCAAGTGCCTAAAATCAGGAATGGAATAACTCCCAGCGTGCCTGGTGTAATTAAATGAAAGAAAACCTTTTCAGCTTTACTGAGGTATAATTGACAAAAATTGTCTCTGTTTCTCATGCACAGCTTGATGTTCTGACTTCTGTGTACGCTGTGAAAAGAGTACAAATTGGTTGCGGGTCAGGTGGGGACACTTCTGGGCTACCCTCTGAGGAGGTTTGAGTCTACAGTGGAGTACGGGCAGCTCTAGTCTCATCGCCACACGTCAGGTCTCCAGAAGTTACTCGTCGGCGTCCCTGAAACTTTGTTCCCCGTGACCAGCACCTCCGCGTTATCCCCGCTCCCAGCCTGTGGGGAGTGCGTTCTCCTCCATTTCTCTGAGTCTGTTTGAGATTCCACAGGTCAGTGAGCTCCTGCTGCGTTTGCCTGTCTGTGTCTGGCTTGCTCTACTCGGCATAATGTCCTCCAGCTTCACCCATGTTGTCTCAAAAGGAGGGGTTCCCTTTTTTAAAGGCTGGATAGACTCCATTGTGTGTGTGAGTGTGTGAGTGTGTGTGTGAATGTGTGTGTGTGAGTGTGAATGTGTGTGAGAGTGTGTGTGAATGTGTGAGTGTGTGTGTGAATGTGTGTGTGTGAGTGTGTGTGTGAGTTAATGTGTGTGTGAATGTGTGTGTGAGTGTGTGGGAGAGTGTGTGTGAGTGTGTGAGTGTGTGAATGTGTGTGACTGTGTGTGTGTCAATGTGTGTGTATGAGTGTGTGTCAATGTGTGTGAGTGTGTGAGTGTGAGTGTGTGTGTGAGTGTGTGTGAATGTTTGTGTGTGTGTGTATGAGTGTGTGTGAATGTGTGTGTGTGAGTGTGTGATTGTGTCAGTGTGAATGTGTGTGTGTGAGTGTGAATGTGCATGTGAGTGTGTGTGTGGGTGTGTGTGAATGTGTGTATGTGTGAGTGTGTGAATGAATGTGTGTGTGAATGTGTGTGTGTGAGTGTGAATGTGAGAGTGTCTGTGAATGTGTGAGTGTGTATGTGTGTGAGTGTGTGTGAGTGTGTGTGAGAATGTGTGTGTGTGAATGTGTGTGTGAGTGTGTGAATGTGTGTGAGTGTGTGAATGTGTGTGAGTGTGTTTGAATGTGTGTGTGTGTGTCAGTGTGTGTGTGAGTGTGTGTTTGTGAGAGTGTGTGTGTGTGAGTGTGTGAGTGTGTATATGAGCGTGTGTGAATGTGTGTGTGACTGTGTGTGTGTATGTGTCTGAGTGTGTGTGTGAATGTGTGTGTAAATGTGTGTGTGTGTGTGAATGTGTGTGTGTGAATGTGAGAGTGTGTGAATGTGTGAGTGTGTATGTGTGTGTGTGTGAATGTGTGTGTGTGAATGTGTGTGTGAGTGAATGTGAGTGTGAATGTGTGTGTGAGTGTGTGAGTGTGAATGTGTGTGTGAGTGTGTGTGTGTGTGTGTGAATGTGTGTCTGAGTGTGTGTGAGTGTGTGAGTGTGAGTGTGTGTGAGAGTGTGTGAGTGTGTGTGAGTGTGTGAGTGTGTCTGGCATTCGCTTTGTGCATTTATCTGTTGGCAGACATCCAGGTTTTCGCCGTATCCTGCTCCTGGGAACATTGCTGCAGAACTCAGGAGTGCAGACACGTCTGTGAGCTCCTGGCCTCCTCTTTGGATACATACCAGGAGTGGAATTGCTGGGTCATGTGGTGGGTGGTTCTGTGTTTAGTTGTTTGAGGAAACTCCATGCTGTTTTCCGCAGTGGCTGCTCCGGTTGCCTTCCCAACGACCTTGCACGAGGCTCTCTTCCCTCCGCCTTTTGGCAGCACGTGTTGTCTTTGTCCTGGCAGTCGAGTGTCTGTGACTCGTGCAGCGACATCTCACTGGCTCTGACGCGTGTTCCCCTGAGGACTGGCGGATGCTGAGCACCTTTGCATGTCTCTTTGGTCATTTGGACATCGTCTTTTTTTAGAGATACCTGTTCAAGTCCTTTGCCCATTTATTTTATTTTATTTTTTAATTTAATTTAATTTTTTGTTTTTTAAATACAAATTTATTTATTTTAATTGGAGGTTAATTACTTTACAGTATTGTATTGATTTTTCCATACATCAACATGAATCTGCCACAGGTATACACATGTTCCCCATCCTGAACCGCCCCTCCCACCTCCCTCCCTGTACCATCCCTCTGGGTGATCCCAGTGCACCAGCCCCAAGCATCCAGTATCATCATCGAATCTGGACTGGCGATTCGTTTCTTATATGATATTATACATGTTTCAGTGCCACTCTCCTAAATCATCCCACCCTCGCCCTCGCCCACAGAGTCCAAAAGACTGTTCTATATATCTGTGTCTCTTTTGCTGTCTCGCATACAGGGTTATCGTTACCATCTTTCTAAATTCCATATATATGCCTTACTGTACTGTATTGGTGTTTTTCTTTCTGGCTGACTTCACTCTGTATAATAGGGTCCAGTTTCATCCACCTCATTAGAACTGATTCAAATGTATTCTTTTTAGTGGCTGAGTAATAGTCCATTGTGTATATGTACCACAGCTTCCTTATCCATTCATCTGCTGATGGACATCTAGCTTGCTTCCATGTCCTGGCTATTATAAACAGCACTGCAGTGAACATTGGGGTACACGAGTCTCTTTGAATTCCGGTTTCCTCACCCTGTATGCCCGGCAGTGGGATTGCTGGGTCATAAGGCAGTTCTAGTTCCAGTTTTTTAAGGAATGTCCACACTGTTCTCCAGAGTGGCTGTACTAGTTTGCATTCCCACCAACAGTGTGAGAGGGTTCCCTTTTCTCCACACCCTCTCCAGCATTTAGTGCTTGTAGACTTTTGGATCGCAGCCATTCTGACTGGTGTGAAATGGTACCTTATTATGGTTTTGATTTGCATTTCTCTGATAATGAGTGATGTTGAACATCTTTTCATGTGTTAGCCATCCGTATGTCTTCTCTGGAGAAATGTCTATTTAGTTCTTTGGCCCTTTTTTTGATTGGGTCGTTAATTTTTCTGGAATTGAGCTGCTGGAGTTGCTTGTATATTTTTTGAGATTAGTTGTTTGTCAGTTGCTTCATTTGCTATTCTTTTCTCCCATTGAGAAGGTTGTCTTTTCACCTTGCTTACAGTTTCCTTTGTTGTGCAGAAGCTTTTAAGTTTAATTAGGTCCCATTTGTTAATTTTTGCTTTTCTTTCCAATATTCTGGGAGGTGGTCATAGAGGATCCTGCTGTGATTTATGTCGGAGAGTGTTTTGCCTAATTCTCCTCGAGGAGTTTTATAGTTTCTGGTCTTCCGTTTAGATCTTTAATCCATTTTGAGTTTATCTTTGCCCATGGAAAAGCCAGGTTGGTGTTACTTTGGGTTGAGCTGTGTGAGCGCCTTGTATATTGGAGAAGTAGCCCCTTATCAGATGTGGGGTTTGCACGCATCTCCCGTTGCACCCACTGCCTCTCCTGTGATGGTTTCCTCTGTTGTGCAGGAGGGTTTATTTACGGGACCCCCCCCCCCCCCAGTCTGGTTCCATCTCTGCTGCTTGTGCTTTTGGCGTCATATCCAAAGAAACCTTGTCCTCACCCATGTCACGACACTCCCCCTGTGTCCTCTTGTTCCTTCATGGTTTCAGGCCGTGTGTTTAAGTCTCTGCTGCATTTTGAGATGATTTCACATATAGTGTGAGCTGAGGGCCCCGCTTCACCCTCCTGCCTGCTGCCATCTGGCTCTTCCAGCACCGGTTATGGAAGGGACTGTCCTTTCTGATTCTGGGCTCTGGGCACCTTGTGGAAGATCAGTTCACTGAACCTCTTTAAGACAATCGTTTTCACTAATTAGGAACTCCTAGTCTGCATTCCTGGACGATTGTCTCTTGCCCTGGGTGGAGTCACAGTGCCCGGGTTCTCGAGCCCCACAACTACTTTGTACAATCATAGCTGCTTTTTTGTTAAACAGAAGCAGGACCTGCCGGGGAAGGGAAATGCGATTTATCCACATTCAACCTACCAACCCATAGTACTCCTTCTGAAACCTCGTGGTTCAAGCTCCCAGTCCAGGGCTTTCTGCTGAATTCATCACCTTGAAGTCTGTGGTGCTGTGATGTGACAGAGATGTGGGAATTAGCAGGTTAGGTGGGAGGTTCATTTAACCAGTGAAGTGTGAGGACTCTAACTGAGGGGTCCTTAAGAGCCTCGCTGGACAGGCTTGGGCGCGTCGTCTCTCCTGGACTCAGCTGGCTCTTTCTGAGGGCAGAGGCACTGGTTCAGCGGGCAGTCCGGGGCGCCTCTGGAACAGGGTCTTACCATGAGGACGGATCTCTCCTGGACTCAGCTGGCTCTTTCTGAGGGCGGACTCTGGTTTGGGGGAAGGATGCACCGGTTCAGCGGGAAGTCCGGGCGCCTCCTGAACAGGGCCTCACCGCGAGGACAGACTCTGCCGTGCCCCTCATGTGCCCTCTAGTGGCCACGGGCAGGATGGCTTTAAGCCGGAAGAAGAGCGCCTTTCAAGGTACGAGAGGTGAAGCTAGTGGTAAAGAAGCCGCCTGCCAATGCAGGAAACCAGAGAGTCGCGCATTCAGTCCCTGGGTGGGGGAGATGCCCTGGATGAGGGCATGACAACCCACTCCAGTATTCTTGCCTGGAGAATCTCATGGACAGAGGAGCCTGGCCGGCTACACTCCATGGATGCGGAAACAGTCAAACACGACTGAAGCACACACGTCCCAATGGTGTCGGAAGGTTCTCTTTTCTCCATACCCTCTCCAGCATTTATTACCTGTAGATTTTGTTGATATCCATTCCAACTGGTGTGTGGTAGTAACCCATTGCAGGTTTGATCTGCATTTTTGTAAATATTGACAGTGTTGACATGTGCCCGTTGGCCATCTGTATGTCTTCGGGAAAATGTCTGTTCAGTTAGTTTGTCTGCCCATTTTTGATGGGTTGTTTGTTTCTTTGATTTTGAGTCATATGAGCAGTTTATATATTTCGGCCGTATCATTTGCAAATGTTTCTACCATTCCATATGTAGTCTTTTCTAGTTGAAGGTTCCTTTGTTGTGGTAAAGTTTATAGGTTTGGTGAGGTCCCATTTGTTAATTTTTGCTTTTATTTATTTTGCCTCACGAGACTGATCTGTGAAAATATCGATACAATGTATATCAGAGAGTGCTTGGCCCATGTTCTCTTCCGGCAGTTTTATGATGTTATCTCTAACATTTAGGTCTTCAAACCATTTTGAGTTTATTTTTATATAGTGTGGGAGAATGTGCTAGTTTCGTTGATTTACATGTAACTGTCCAGTGAACCCTCCCACCTCTTTGACCTGGAAATGAGAGGCCGCCTTCACTTTGCCCTGCATACTGCGGGGCTGATTCTCTTGGTGTCCTCACACTCCCGGAAATCAGCACCACGGACAGAGGCTAGGAGGCCGCCTTCACTCTGCCTTGCGCACTGTGGGGCTGGTTCCCTTGGCGCCCTTGATGCTCAGGTCCCGGGGATCAGCACCACGGACAGAGGCCAGGAGGCCACCTTCACTCTGCCTTGCACACTGTGGGGCTGGTTCCCTTGGCGCCCTTGATGCTCAGGTCCCGGGAATCAGCACCACGGACAGAGGCTAGGAGGCCGCCTTCACTCTGCCCTGCACACTGTGGGGCTGGTTCCCTTGGCGCCCTTGACTCTCAGGCTCCCGGGAATCAGCACCACGGACAGAGGCCAGGAGGCCACCTTCACTCTGCCTTGCACACTGTGGGGCTGGTTCCCTTGGCGCCCTTGATGCTCAGGTCCCGGGAATCAGCACCACGGACAGAGGCTAGGAGGCCGCCTTCACTCTGCCCTGCACACTGTGGGGCTGGTTCCCTTGGCGCCCTTGACTCTCAGGCTCCCGGGAATCAGAGCACGGACAGAGGCGAGGAGGCCACCCTCACTCTGCCCTGCGCACTGTGGGGCTGGTTCCCTTGGTGCCCTTGAGTATCAGGCTCCGGGAATCAGCACCACGGACAGAGGCGGGGGAGGCCGCCTCCTCTTCTCTCGCTGGGTGGCTTCCCCTTCACGCAATTCTTCTCACTCTGAGCAGCCAGTAGGGACCAGTGAACTCAGTTATACTTGGGACCTGAAGCCCACTCCCTTCATCCCCACCCCACCCGAGACCCCGTGGGAAGCAACCTGTAAAGGTTTAGTGGGGAAGGCGAAGAGCAGGTCGCCCAGGACCAGGGAGACTTCATCTCCTCTAGGCTAGGAGGACTCGGTTACTCAGCGGACGTGGTGCTCCCGCATGTGGGTGGGGTCTGCAGGCCCCAGCTGCTCCCTGGAACAAGGACAGAAGGAAGGTGTGGGGATGGGTCTGGGTCTTCATGCTGCTTTTAGCTCCATGTCTTCCCTCAAAGCCCAGAGCTTTCCACTCTCCAGTCCCCTCTCTGCACGCCTAGCACCGCCTGGACCCTGGGGAGGGGTACGTGGAGTAGATGGAGAGGGACCCCCTCGTATTATCCATCCCTCCATGAGGTGGGGTCACCTGTGGCTGACGTCCCTGTGCCTCCCTTCTTTACAAGCATCCCAGAGCTCCCCGGGGGCAGGGCTGAGCTGTGGGTCTGACTCCTCAGTGGGTATGGGCAGGGGTCTCCTCACCTGAGACCAGGAGCTCCAGGGGGTCGCTGGGGAGTGACAGCAGGTGGGGGGCGGTGCTCTGTGAGCTGTAGCACCTGTAGGTCCCACTGTGGGCCGAGGTCACAGCATGCAGGGTGAAGTTGGCCTGAACGGGTGGAGCCGGGTCCTGTAGATGAAGGTGCTGGGGAGCAGTGAGCGACCCCTCCTTGGACAGGTGTCTGACTGGACCTCAGAGCGGCACTGCAGGGTCACGTTCTCTCCCTGGGGCACTGAGGCCCCCGGGAGGGCGGAGAGGGAGGGTTTCCTGTGCATTCCTGGGGGGAGCACGGGGGTGATGAGTAGAGAGCCCCTCCCCACACCCCAGACCCTGAGCAGGGGGCCTCCCTGTGAGCCCTCCCAGCTCCTCTCAGCCGGTCTGTGTGTGTGTCCTTAATCCCCGTGCCTCTCACTCCTGTTTTCACGTCCCCCCCCCCCCCCACCCAGACCCCTGCCCCACCTGGGCCTCTGCTCCAGGACCCTCTCCTCAGACCCGTCACCACCAGGGCCGACCCTGGTCCAGCGCCCTGAGCAGACAGTCGGGACCTAGGCCAGGACAGGGGCGCCTCACCCGCGATCAGGATGTCCAGGGGGGCGCTGGGGGCCGACCATGCGTAGGAGAGGTTGTGTCCACTGTAGCATCTGTATCGGCCCCTGTGGGTGCAGCTCATCCAGCCCAGGGGGAGGTCGGGGCTCTGCTGCCCTTCTAGATGGAGGGGAGGGCTGAGCCCCTCGTCCTTGGTCAGAGCGAAGCTGCCAGAGCCGGCCTCTGAGCAACACCGGAGGGTCAGGTTGTCTCCAGGGAGCACGAGCGAGCCGGGCTGGGTCGAGAGCGAGGGTTTCCTGTACATTCGTAGGGGCGAGGGGCTGTGTTAAAGGGGGACCACTCTGCTCCTCTGCCTGTGATGTGGAGCCCACAGTGGGAGGGACCCGGCCCTCCCTCTTACCTGTCAGCACCAGGGGCAGGGGGTCACTCGGCACTGACCAGCTCTGATATGCACACTGATACTGCCCGGCATCACTTGAGCTTGAGGATGCAGTGGAACCTGGCCTTGTTCCTGGAGCCCTGTGGGGTCTTAGCCTCCCAGTATACAGAGCCCCTCTCCTTATACAGACGGTAGACATCAGCCAGCAGAGACCCCTGACACCAGGTGGTCACCGGGCTCCCCTGGGCGACCATGGTGCCTGGGTCAGCCTGGATGGAGGGTTTGGGGAGAACCTCTGGAAAGGAATCAGACCCGAAGAGTCAGGGCACCTTCTCCCCCAGGTTTCCCAGGTGTCACCCAGGCCCCTCCCTGACGGGCCACCCTCAGCCCCGACCCACTGTGCTCCCCAGGGACCAGTGGTGGTGGGTGGAAGCAGGAGGTCTGGGGGCTCACCTGGTTGTCCTGGTCCCTCTGGCTCCAGCACAGCCCTGGAAGAGAGTTCCCTGTGAGCGCCCAGCCCCACTACACATCCTGGACACTCCAGGTCTGCTCTGTGCCCTGAGGGCTGGGGTCAGATCCAGGCTGAGGACATTCCCTTCTCCCCCAAGAAAGTCTGTCCCCACCGAGCCTCCTGTGTCCCACGGCCTCTGTCTCTGTGCTTTGGACAAAATGCCACTTGAAAACAGTGAATGGTATCTTTGTTTACCCACTCATCAGCGACAGCCATCCGGATTGTTGGCCTATTTTGTCTCCTGTGCCTACTTCATGAACACACCCGCATAAATGTCTGAGTATCTGTTGGCGGCTTTTTGTTTTTTAATTGTGGTAGGAGCACTTAACACAGGGTCTGCTCTCTGTGCCGCCTGGCGCACAGCATGGTGTGGCCAGCCACAGGCCAGCACTCCATGCTGCAGCCAGTCTCCAGAGCCTCCTCATCTTGCAGAGCTGAAACTGCACCACGAAGTGGGCCTTCTAGGTCAAATGCTAATTCCGGTTTGCTCTTCCAGGAACTGCCGACTTGCTTTGCAGAGTGGTGGAGCCATTTCCCATTCTCACCCACAATGTCACGGCTTTAGGTTTCTCCACTGCCTCATCACCAGCTGTTAATTTCTCAAATCATGGTCTATCTCATTGGGTTCAAACGGCATCTCATCGTGGTTTAACTTTCATTTCCCTAATGACAGATGTTCTAAACATCCTTTCATGTGCAAGCCATCCACTTGTATATCTTCTCTGTAGAAACATCTATTTAAGCCTTGGACTGTTTTAAAAATATTGGGCTGTTTCTTGTTATTGAGTTAAAGATATTCCTCATGTATCAGGATATTATACTCTGACTAGACGATGTGCTAATATTTTTTTCAAATTTTGTTAGCTGTCTTTTATACTCTTGGAGAGTGTTTTTGAGGTACCACCAGGTTAAACTTTGGTGAAATTAATCTTTTTTTTCTTTTCTTTTCTTCTGGCCCTTTTCCTGTCATAGCAAAGAATCTATTGTCAAGTCACCAGATGAAGATTTACTTTCTGTTTTCTCTTAGAGGATTCTAGCTGTCACATGGATCCATTCTGAGCTGATCTTTTTATGTGGCGTGTATCACATCGATCTTCGTTCTGCGGGCGGATATCCCGATTTCCCAGCTCCGTTTGTCTCAGAGAACGTCCTCTCCCCCTTGAGTCATCTTGACCCTGTCAGAAACCCCCAGGTCGTCTGTCTGTGTGTCAGCTTCCATTTTACCCCCAAGTACAGCAGAGAGCAGCAGAGGGCTCCGGGCCCCTGCCCTGTCCGCACCACCTCCAGAGGCCCTTCCCGGTGCCCGAACTCGCTGCCCACCTGCAGGGACCGGGGCAGCTGTCCTGTCTGGGGGTCTCAGGGCGCCTGCTGCTGCCGGAGCTCAGAGCGTCCCTCCTTCCCCCGCCCCGAGCAGTGCTCGGCACACGAGGCCGCACACCAGGGATGCTGGCGCAGAGAGATCCTCTGATCAAGAGGCCCCGGGCTTCCTCCTCTCCACACGCAAGTTCTCCCAGGGAGGGGAGACTTGTGCTGGGCCAGTTATTTCAGGGCCTGTCAGCAGAGCTCTCTTTCTGCTGGGGCCTTTCCATTCGCCCGATGACAGCACAAGGCTCGGGGTCACTGGGCCTGGTTCTTCAGGCTCAGATCTCCAGAAGTTCCCATCTGGGAATGGAAGCCCGGCAAACCTGACCCCAGAGCCTGACTCCCCTGCGCGCGGCTGCCGGCCTTGGGTAGAGAGCCAGGGGTTGAGATGGACGTCCGACCATGCCGGTGGGCGTGAGGGTCCTGCCAGCTCCGCAGCGCTGGGTAGGTGCCTCCTCTCAGCACTGGCTATGTCTGAGCTGGGAGCTGCGTGGCGGAGCAGGCAGGTTCCTGGAGTCAGACACGTCAGTGGTTTAGACCGTTGCCTGAATCCCCTGTGTTTTAGGTAAATTCCTGCATGAGCCTGGGAGCACCCTCACAAAAGAGACGCCCCAACCTAGTAGTTTCGGTGGTGGAGTGCATGTGGAGTGCGTGGTGTGCGTGGTGTGCGTGCGGCACCCACGTGGGCGGGGCCCCGGGAGGCACCCCGGAAGTGCTGGCGGCACCGCGGTGTGCACCCGGCTGTCCACTGCTCCCGGCAGAGCCGCTCGTGGGCGGGGCGCTGTGCGATCAGACAGGCTTCCACCTGGCTTTAATGCTCTCCGGTTACCGTCTTGACATGTGAACGTGGGGCCCTGCATTCTCGATTTTCACTGTTTCCCTAGATTATGTAGCTGATCCCACCTCTACAGCTGCGATTTGTATTTGATCGGCTCATTCTAGTTCGTTGCTGCGAGGACCTGGGCACAGGAACTCCACAGGAGAGGGACGCCCTTCCTTCCACGAGCGTTCTCCTCCACCCACTCCCCTCACTGGGGACCAGATAGATTCCAGGCTTCCTGATATAGTTCAGTCTGGAATCAAACATTCTGTGACCCCACCCTACTGCCCCGAGGGTTGAACCCTTCAGGTCCACAGTGGACGCCTCCAGCCAGATTGAGATTCTTGATTTTTATGTTCAGAAACTGACTTGGACTGCATTTAAATTTTGCACCGCATGTCATCCAGTGGTAGAGTGTGTGTCTGAGGCCCTGTCTCCCCCTGGTCAGCGGCTCATTGTCTGGCTGGGCTCAGTGATGCTGATTGGGCAGCTGAGGCCATGGTGTTTGGAAACACACTGAGAGTGTGTGGAGTGTTTGCCGTGACTGGTGGACGGCCACTTTGCTGTGAATCGGCCCCTACGCAGGGGTTGGCCTTCCCCAGCCTGCTTCAGCCCCGCCTCACTCAGGGGTGAGAAGCTAGGGAGGGTGATGGAGCAAAGAGACACTCCCCAGTAAGGAGCCGCAGACAGGAGTCAGGACGCGTGGGTCAGGAGGGACAGGACCCCATTCCAGCAGCCCCTGAGCTTCCCTCTGACAGCACCCACCCCCCCATGGTGTATGAAGACCAGGAGGTCATGTGGGAGCTTTCCTTTCTCTAGTTGTCAGTTCAGTTCAGTCGCTCAGTCATGTCCGACTCTGTGACCCCATGGACTGCAGCACGCCAGGCCTCCCTGTCCATCACCAACTCCCAGAGTTTACTCAAACTCATGTCCATTGGGTCGGTGATGCCATCCAACCATCTCATCCTCTGTCGTCCCCTTCTCCTCCCGCCTTCAATCTTTCCCAGCATTAGGGTCTTTTCCAATGAGTCAGCTCTTCACATCAGGTGGCCAAAGTATTGGAGTTTCAGCTTCAGCATCAGTCCTTGCAATGAATATTCAGGACTGATGTCCTTTAGGATGGAGTGGTTGGATCTCCTTGTGGTCCCAGGGACTCTCAAGAGTCTTCTCCAACAGCACCATTTAAAAGCATCGTTCTTTGGCACTCAGCTTTCTATATGGTCCAACTCTCACATTGATACATGACCACTGGAAAAACCACAGCTTTGACTAGAAGGACCTTTGTTGGCAAAGTAATGTCTCTGCTTTCTAATATGCTGTCTAGGTTGGTCATAACTTTTCTTCCAAGGATCGTCTTTTAATTTCATGGCTGTAGTCACCATCTACAATGATTTTGGAGCCCCCCAAATAAAGTCTGTCACTGTTTCCACTGTTTCCCCATCTATTTGCCATGAAGTGGTCGGACCGGATGCCACAACCTTAGTTTTCTGAATGTTGAGTTTTAAACCAACTTTTTCACTGTCCTGTTTCACTTTCAAGAGGCTCTTTACTTCTTCACTGTCTGCCATCAGGATGGTGCCACCTGCATATCTGAGGTGATAGATATTTCTCCCGGCTGTCCTGATTCCAGCTTGTTCTTCATCCAGCACATCTTCCTCTAGTCCTAAGATTCCACAAAGTTCTTCCCCCCCAAGTAACACGTGCGTCTCCTTGTGACCTGGATGCAGTGGAATACGTCACACACACACACACACAGTGTTTCTTCCCTGTTTCGCTATCGTGCTTGGAAACTGGTCTGTATTACGGTAGTAGTTGAACTTGGTGACTGTCATTTAAAACTCCACCGCAGGGCGGGTCGGAGCTCCTTGGTGGCTGTGCGGTGAGCTGAGGGCGCTGCGGTCCGGGCGGCGCGGGGCGGGGCGCGCGGCTGCCGGGAGGGGCTGCGCCTCACCGAGCCGGTCTATGTCTCCGCGCCTCACGCAGCCTGAGCCATCGGCTCCGCAAGGGCCAGCGCGAGTGCCTGGTCAAGTGGCGCGACGGGCCCCCCAGACCCAACGGCTTGGGCGCCAAGGAAGACACCCCGATCCGAGCCTGCCTCGGCTTTCCAGAAGAGGACCCCGAGGGGCAGGTGAAGGGCCGGAAGGGCGGCCGGCGCCCTGGGCCAGGCCGGGGACGCGCACGGGGATATCCTCCTGCAGGCGGCGCTCCAGGCTCAGGAACCCGGCGCCCCCTCCAGTCGAAAGCCGCTCTTTCCTCTCCGTCCTCTCCGTCCTCCCCGTCCTCCGCGTCCTCCTAGTCCTCAGAAGGAGAGGATGAGCCGACTTAGACGCCCGAGGGCCCCGGGCTGGCGACTCACCCGGTGCCTCAGAGGCTGCCCGGCTCCTGGCAGGCAAGCCGAAGCTGAAGCATCCCATCCCGAAGAAGCGGGCCGCAAGCCCTTGGCCCCGGAGATGAAGTCGGCCCGGAGGCTCACGAGCCGGCCAGGGTGCCGACGACGTCCCAAGGGACCTGGGGGCGCCGGGCGGCCAGCCGCCCCATCCCTGCAGGCAAGAGAGACCATGTCCACGGCCGCACACCCCGGACAGGAGGGCCGCCCGGCCTCGGGAGAAGCTGGGGAGACAGCGGGGAGAAGAGCAGCTCTGCCTGGGACCCTGCCTGGGGCCCTGCCCCGTGCCCGCAGGGCCTCTCCGGGTCTGTCCAGACGAGCGGGGTATGGGGGCCCACCCGCGGCCTCACGGAGCCGTCTTGGTCACTGGCGTCACTGCCAGCCTGCTCACGGTCCCCGTGAGGGAGTCTCCGGCCGCCCTGGGCTTCAACCTGAGTTGTTTCTGACAGCGCCTGGGCGCCGGGCTCCCCGGCCCTTCTTGGCCTGTGGCTCTGCTCTGATACGGGGGCTGGCATCCCAAACTCTCCAGGGGCCGGTGGCCTCCCTCACGGGCAGGCTTGGGGGGAACCCGCCCAGACCTGGCCCTGCCTGTGACTTCAGCAGGGCCCACGGTGACGCCCTGCCGCCTGGCCCCGCCCTGGTTCCTGCCCCTGACCATTCACGCTGCTGCGCATTTGCCTCAGGCAGTCTGGGTGGCCCGGGGCTCAGCGAAATGTTCCCCAAGAGCATCCTGTGTTTCTCAAGCCCCACCATGTTCGCTATTTGAACTGCCTCCGGGGTCTATGATGACCGTGGTGGTCAGCTTGCCTCCCAGTGTCCCTTGGGCAGGGGTGTTAGAGCAGGGGGCTTCTCCAGGTCAGCTTGACTGCCCAGCAGCCGGAAGAGAAGGGGTACTTAAGGCTGGGGGGAGGCAAGGCCTGGGGGCCGCTCCAGGGAGGGCTCTGCTCGGTGTGTGGAAGCGGGCAGGGGAGCGGGAATGGGCCATGCTGGTGAGAGCTCCCCCTCAGAGCATCGCCTGAGCCCTCAAGGGTGGCACTGTTCCCCGTCCTGGCCTGGCCCCACCTCCTGACAGTTGAGGGCTTCACACAGAGGACAGGGTGGCAGTCGGGCTCAGGAGCCCTGGCAAGTGGGCGTGGGGGCCATCTCACCCTGACTCGGGTCAGCAGCTGCAGTCCCCAGGTGATGACCCCGAATGCACCCGGGGGGCGGGGGAGCGTCCTGGAACTGTTCCACCTGAAGCTCCTGAGTCTGGGGGACAGGCGGGGAGGGTGTCCTTCCACTGCCGTCCTTTCTGCCCGCCTCTGCAAGGACTGCCTTAGTCCTAATGGTGGCCTCGCAAACTGCCCGACGCCCGGGGTGGTGGGCGGTTGCTGGAAGGGGGTCTCCCCTCCGGAACTCCGCCCGGGGCGCAGTGCTTCTGCAGTCCTCCTGTCCTCCCCTGCCAGTCCCCCCACCTCTGGGCCCCAGGTGCTCTCTCCCAGCCGAGAGGCTGTATCCGTGTACCACCTGGGAAGTGGGCCAGGTTGGAGTGGTCCAGCTGGCGGAGCGCCCTCAGAAAGGCCGGTGCTGCCAGCCCGACACATGGCTGAGTCCTAGGGCTCTGCCGGCCGTTCAGACCAGCCACAGAGTCCCCGCTGCTGACTTGGGGCCAAGAGGAGCCTGGGTCGTGGGTCACTGGTCTTCGATGCCGAGAAGTGGGAGTACAGGATCATGGTGGGCTCCAGTTTCTGGGGGTGGGCCCGCTGGAACTCCGGTCCCCTCCGTCTCTCAGCCTCCAGGCCAAACAGGAAAAGATGGTGTGCATAGCCAAGGCGATTTCAGCAGCGTGCCTTTGGGGACAGATGCACCCCCAGGACCTGGCTGCGGGGCGTCCACCTGCAGCTTCCGGCTCTTGCAGGTGGTGACCGTGCTGGCTGCAGCAGGAATGGGATCCCCCACCCCGGCAGACCCGAGGGCCAGAGGATGGGCAGGGGAGGGTAGAACATGCCCTCCAGCGTCCCAGCAGGAGAGGCAGGGAGGCCAGCGCACCGCGCCCCATCCTGTCCCCCGAAGGCCCCGCTGTGGCCACAGGGGCTCCCCTGCGCTGCCTCGCCCCCGCAGTGGTGAGCTCCAAGTCCTGCTGCCCGGCCGGCGCCTTCCCCTCCTGGCCCTCAGGGCGCCCCTGCCTCGGGCTCATGACGGCCCTGCTGCCAGGGTCCAGACCCAGCTATGAGAGCCCCGGAGTCTGACTCTGTGCACACCTCACTCCAGCCACTCTGCCTTCTTGCGTTGTTGCGTGTTTTCCTTGGTGCTTCTGATGCCAAGTGGTTTGTGTGTAAAAGCGTGTGTGTGTGCGTGCATGCACGTGTGCAGGTGTGACCACCTTCGGGAAGAGCTGGACGGATGCGCAGAGCTGGCCATCATGTTTCCCGAGAAGTGGAAGTAGCGCTTGCTTATTTGTTGCTGTGTGTGGCTAGGCGCTGCTCATACATCTGGCCGGTGTCCTTGTCCGGCAGCATTTCCTTCGTGAGCTGCATCACAGCGCATATTGAGTTGGGATTTCAACCCTGTTCTGTTTTTCGGTTTGCTTTTGTAATGGATGGGAAGAAGTGGCCAGTCTGTCTTTTTCTTCAGAAGATTATACATATATATATATATATATCCCAGATGGCACAAGGGGAAGGAATCTGCCTGTCAGGACCCATAGGAGACACGGGTTCAGTCCCTGAGTCAGGAAGATCCCCTGGAGGAGGAAATGGCAACCCACCCCAGTATTCTTGCCTGGGAAATCCCACGAACAGAGGAGCCCGGTGGGCTGCAGTCCATGGGGTCGCAAGAGTGATACACAAGCTTACACGAACATATATACATATATGTATATATATGTGTGTGTATAATATATATGTATGTGTATGTGTATATATGTATGTGTGTATGTGTATATGAATGTGTGTATGAATGTGTGTGTATATATGTGTATGTGTGTATATGCATGTGTGTGCATAGATATATGTGTATGTATATACATGTATGTGTGTATATGTGTGTATGTGTGTATGTGTGGGTATGTGTGTGTATTTCTCTGTGTGTATATATGTATGCATGTGTGTATATGTATGTATGTGTGTATAGATATGTGTGTATGTATATATATGTATGTGTGTATATATGTGTATGTGTGTATATGTTTGCTACATGTATATGTGTGTGTATATGTGTGTATGTGTGTGCATGTAGATACATGTGTATGTATATATATATGTATGTGTGTCTATATATGTATGTATGTGTATGTGTATATATGAATGTGTGTATTTGTGTATGTGTATATATGAATGTGTGTATTTGTGTGTGTGTATATATGTATGTGTGTATGTATATATGTGTGTGTATGTATATATGTGTGTATGTGTGTGTATAGATATCTGTGTATGTATATATGTGTGTGTGTATGTGTGTTATGTGTGTGTACAGATATGTGTGTATGTATATATATGTATGCGTGTATGTGTGTGTGATATGTATGTGTATATATGTATGTGTCTCTGTGTGTCTCTGTGTGTGTTTATACGTATGTGTGTGTGTATATGTGTGTTTTGTGTGTATAGATATGTGTATGTATATATGTGTATGTGTGTGTTACGTGTGTCTATATATGTGTGTATAGATATGTGTGTATGTATATATGTGTGTATGTGTGTATATGTGTGCATGATATGTATATGTGTGTGTTATATGTATGTGTATATGTGTGTATATGTGTATATATATGTGTGTATGTGTGTGTATAGATATGTGTGTATGTGTATATGTGTGTGTTTGTGTGTTATATGTATGTATATATGTATGTATGCGTGTTTATATATGTGTGTGTATGTATATATGTCTGTGTGTATGTGTGTATATGTGTGTTATATGTATGTGTATGTGGGTTTATATGTATGTGTGTACATGTATATGTGTGTGTATATGTATGTGTGTGTGCATGTGTGTATGTGTATATATGTGTCTTATATGTATGTGTATATATGTATGTGAATGTGTGTCTGTTTATATGTGTGTGTGTGTACATGTATATATACGGCACTAAAGAGGGTCCTTGTTTCTGTTTGCACTCCAATTCTGATCTGAGTGAGAGGGCGCTGGGCTTCGAGGTTTCATTAGAGGAACCTTCAGGGGAGGACCAGAGCTTGGGACCGTTGCCAAGCGCTGGCTTGGTTTGTGTTTACACTGAAAAAGAAAAGCCGGATCACGCGTGTGTGCCCCTTCTAGCTCCTCTCAGCTACGGCCGTCCGTCTGCTCCGTTGAGAGAGGGAACAGAGGTGGGCATGCTGTCGCCCTGGGAAGCCTGAGTTCCTTGCTGACCCAGCGCAGCGACCCGGCGCCCGTCAGCGTTGAGACCAGCGGGTCGGGGAAGGGCCCCCACACCCCCGGGAAGCCGCGGTGGTTTAGGGGAAGGTGAGGGAGGAACAGAGAGGCATGCCTGGCAGACCAGAGGTTTCCAAGCGCAGCACCTGATTCGCAGTTTCCCAGCAGTTTTGGAAAGCTAACACTGGCAACAGGTTGCAGATCTTTCTAGACTGGTGTTAATTTATTTTGCAAGGGAGAATCACTAGCCAATGGTTTCCGAGGAGTTTTGTCTTACCTTTTTGTTAACTCTTAGCATGTCACTACAGTCTTCTCTTAACTCCAAAAAAGCCCCATCACATGTATACGCCAAAACATTCCTGTTTGAGAGGTTGTTTTCTGAGCCCTGTCTGATATGAGCGGCCCTCTGTCCTTGCTCTCCTGCGTGTGTACCGGTGGTTATGCACAATTTCCCCCTCGGTCACATAACTCTGGGTGGGGGCTGCGTGTCTCTCCCTTTTAGCTGATGGTTGTTATTTCCTCCCCAAATTACTGAGGCGATTTGCACTCCAAGCTGTAAGGTATTGGAGCCAAAGTGCTCCGAGTTTTCTCCCGCAATTGGTACTTGCACTGTTTTCTCTTTCCCTCTCGTCTGAATGGACCAAGGTTTTGGCATCTGAATTCGAGGAAAGTGGGGCTTGAACCTGACATGGAAATGATCTAACCGTGCTGTGTAATGCAAAGAACACACCTGTGCGTGTGGGGCCATCGGTGGGGGCTGGCTGGACCAGACTCCCTCCTGTGGGAAAGCCAGCCTGCTCCTTCCTTCCCACCCGGCCTTCAGTGCGTTCACCCAGGCTCCTTGAGGTTGGCCATGGAGAGCGTTTGCACCAAAGGAGACACACAGTTCACACACCTGGGCTCTTTATAAAATGTTGTATTCCTTAGCCGTTTACCAGCACGGCACCTGGCTGTCACTTCAAACGTCAGGGCGTCCCCTTGCAGCGATGGTGTCTGCAGAAACGACACCGGGTGTCATCTGCCGAGGAGAGCAGGGCGTGAGGGGTCCGGGGGGTTCAGGGAAGAGTTCTGGATCCATCTGTTCCCAGTGGGGCCCACTTTCACCCATTTATTCAGTTTCTTACATGACAATCTGTTTTCTATAAACAAGTGTTTATTTGAGTATTTGTTTTTGGCTGTGCTGGGTCTTCACTGCTGCTGCCCCGGGCTTTTCTCTGGTTGTGAAGAGTGGCGGTTACTCTCCGGTGGCAGCCCAGGGCTTCCCCTCCTGCAGAGTCTGCGGGCACGCGGGCTCAGAGGTTTGGGGCACACAGGGTTAGCTGGGATCATCCGGAACCAGGGCTGAGACCCGAGCTCCTGCGCTGGCAGGCGGAGTTTTAACCTCTGGAGCCCGGGAGGAGTCTACCTCAGTCTGTTTCTGAGCAGAGGGATGCAGGTCTTTGCGCACACCAGAGGCGGCTGGCATTAACAATGAAGCTCAGTCTCCCATGAGTGGACAGAGCCTGCGGGCGTGCAGGGCGAGGACCCGCCCCTGGCACTGGGATGCACCTTGAGCCGGAGGGGTGGGGGGGTGGTGAGCAGAGACAGGAGTGGGCGCATCCTCCCCGGGGAGGGGGGAGGGAGGGGGCCCCTTGAGCCGAGCCTCCAGCGCCCCCCCCACCCCCCCCACCAGGGACTCCAGGGCCTCCTCCCGCCCAGCGGCACATCTCCCCCGGGTCAAAGGCTCTTCCAGAAGCTTCTGGGCTGGAAGCTCGTGTCCTGGGCTCCACGCTCTGGGCGGTGCGGGGTCCCGGTGCTCAGCTCCGGGCCTTGTCTTGGGCTCCTCCGTGGTCATGATGAGCCTGGCAGAGCAGGATCCCGAGGAGCAGCAGGACCGAGGCCGCGAGGCCCATCCGGATGAGATTCTGCACCGTGTAGTCTGGGGTGAGGGCACACAGGTCAGCCTGGCCCCGTCACCCGGAACCGGGGTGTGCGCCCCAGGGCACCCACCTCCCGGGAGATGACTGGCCCCGAGCCCAGCCCCTGACAGGGACGCTGTCCTCCTTCCCACTCGCGGGTCTGACCGCGGTGATGGGGGAGGGTGTCAGCGGGGCCTGAGGGTCCTGAAGGGAGGCTGTGGGTGGGCCGTGTCCTCCTCGGGAGCTTCCCAGGGCCTCTCTTACTGTCTCAGACGTTCCTGCTCAAGACCCTGAGCTGCCGGAGCTCAGAAAGCACAGGGTGGGACTGCCCCAGCCCCCACCCCCGCCCCTGCCCCCGCCCCTGAGCGGTGGCCTGCGGGGTCCCACGGACCCACCACCGCCCCCCACAGGCACTCGCTCAGCCCTCTGCGTCTACCGGCTTGACTCTGCCTGGGGGAGGGGGCGATCCCTGCAGCCTCTGGGGGCAGGATTGGGTGGGGCGGGCCTGCTCCTCCGCAGACTGACCCCCATCCAGCAGCCTCAGGCCCCTGCAGCCTGTGGTTCCCGCGCCATCTCTGCCTGACTCCCCGCCGGCCCTTGATGATCTGAGGGGCCTTGTCCTCCCAGAGAATCTCAAAGCGCCCTGGGGTGGGCTGTCTCCCCTGAGCACAGAGCCTCGAGACTCCCCAGGTTCGGATCTGGGTCTGTAGCTGGGAGAATGGGTCCTGGGAATGAGCCCAGGAAGGGGTGCTGGGCCGACCTGGGGTCCCCACCTCACTCCCCTCTGCCCTGCACGGCTCTGTGGCCTCCCCAAGACCCTCCCACTGCCCACCTGTCCCTCCAGGACCCCAGTGCAGGAGGAAGGGGCCCCTCCCTCAGTGCCCCCTCCTCCACAACCACTCGGTGCTCCTGGGGCACACAGCCCTTGGGCCTCACCTGAGACCACGAGGGCCAGGGGCTCACTGGGCTGGGACAGCAAGTAGGGGTCTGTGCTGAGTGAGCGGTAGCACCTGTAGGTGCCCCCGTGGGCTGAGGTCACAGGGCTCAAGGAGAACTCAGCCTGGTACTGCCCGTCTTGGTCCTGGGAGCGCAGACGCAGGGGGCGATGGGCTGCCCCCTCCTTGGACAGAAGGAAAGTGTCCGTCCTGTTTCCTGACTGACACAGCAGGGTCACATTCTCCCCTGGGGTCACCGAGGGGCCGGGCCGCACCGAGAGGGAGGGGCTGTCTCTGAGCCATCCTGCAGAGGGGAAGGGGGTGCGGGCGCCGGGCGGGTTCTGAGCGAGACTCCGCGGGCCTCTCTGGCCCCTCAGCGCTGTCTCTGTTTCTCCGAGTCTCTCCCCTCCCCCACCCCGTCTCTCTGCCCCTCCCTGGGACCCCTCCCCCTGGTCCCAGCATCACCCCTGGGGCTCCCCGGTGGGGCCTGTGCAGAGCCTGGTCCCCGACTGACCCGCTGGCCCCTCACCTGCCACCAGCAGCTCCAGGGGCTCGCTGGGCTCTGACCAGTTAACTCCGATGAAGTGGGAGCAGTGGTACCTCCCTGCCTGCTGCTCTGTGACGCGCTTGATGGAGAAGTTGGCCCTGTCCCAGGGCTCCACTGGGGGCTGCGTGTTCCAGGGGGCTGAGGTGCCCTCTTTGTTCAGACTGAAGCTGTTGGCATTCGGGGGCCCTTGACACCAGATGGTCACGGGGCTCCCCCTGGTGACCACAGAGCCCGGCTCAGCCCAGATAGTGGGTTTGGGGAGGGTCCCTGGAAGGAAATCAGAGGCGGGCTCATCAGGCGTCCTGCCCCCAGGCCCCAGCTCACAGCCCAGACCTCCCAGAGCCCCCTCCGTGAGCCCCAGCTGCCCTCCCTCCCCCATGGCCTGGGGGTGACCCTTGTCGCCAGGAGAGGAGGGAGCTGGGCCCTGGGACAGACTCACCGGCCTGCACCTGGGTCCTCAGGCCCACACTCAGCCCTGGAAGAGAGCGCCCTGTGAGAGGTGTGCCCTCAGCCCTGAGCAGCGCCTCTCCTCCCCGGGAGCCCCCTGCGCCCTGGTGTCCCCTGACGGAGCAGGCTGGCTGTGGTGTCCCTCCAAGCAGGGCTCCCCCGCCCCTCCCATCTCACCGAGGCAGAGCAGGGCGGGGAACGTGGGGGCCATGGCGTCTCCTCCCTGCGGTCCAGGCTGTGGGGATGGAGGAGACCTGGGTGCCCTCCGGACAGACAGACCACAGGGTGTTGGCAGTCTGAGGCGGGTTTTTCTCATCAAGGGCGTCACATCAGTGTCCCCACAGAAAGGAGAACTGTACCTCCCAGGAAGCCTGGCGTTTGTCTCCATGACAGAGCAGGAAGCCAGTCCCGTGACTTCCTGAGACGCCCCTTCCAGATGAGGAAGGCCAGGCTGCTTCCCTCTGTGAGCCTCGCCTCGCCTCGGGGTCTGCTTCCTCCTCTGCCCGCCCATCAGCAGGTCCCCGTGGGGTCCTCACCGTGGCTGGGGTCACCAGGCCCTGGAGATGCTTCGGGGAGGGCTCAGATCCCCAGAGACAGATGCTGTTTTTAAACTGGAGGATGGTTGCTTTACGGTGTGGTGCTGGTTTCTGCCGCACATCAGCATGGATCGGCCTATGTGTCACCGGCCCTCCCGCCCCATCCCTCCCCTCTAGGTTGTGCAGAGCCCTGTGTGAGCTCCCCGAGTCACAGGGCACATCCCCCGCCGTCTGTTTTACACGAGCTGCTGTGCGCCTTTCCATGCTACTCTCCATTCGTCCCGCCCTCTCCTCCCCTCTGTGTCCACAAAGCTGCTCTTTATGAGGGACACACGGTCAGCATCTCCCTGGGCTCAGTGGCGTCCGCATGGCCGAGAGCCCAGAGGAGACACTTGGGGAATAAGGAGGGAAACTGACTCCTCCCCTGCCCCGGAGTGTGGGTTTCCCCCGTCACAGCCCCCTTCAGGGGCGTCTCTATCGCATCACCTTCCAGCTCGCCTTCCTGGGAACAAGCCCCTGGGTGCTTCCTGCCTCCTCGGGGCTCCAGGATCCTTGGGCAGGGCTTTCTTCTTCATTCTGTGCTTTTTGTCTAAAACTTCTATGGCAGTAAGCTGAGTTAGATCTCTGAGTTATCTGGAGAAATTGATATTTACTTGTTGAGTTGCTAAGTTGTGTCTGACTCTTTGCGACCCCACGGACTGCACCACTCCAGGCCTCCCTGTCCTTCACTATCTCCCAGAGTTTACTCAAACTCTTGTTCATTGAGTCGGCGATGGCATCCAACCATCTCATCCTCTGCCGTCCCCTTCTCCCGCCTTCAATCTTTCCCAGCATCAGGGTGTTTTCCAATGAGTCCTCTTCACATCAGGTGACCAAAATATTGGAGCTTCACCTTCAGCATCAGTGCTTCCAATGAATATTCAGGGTTGATCTCCTTCAGAATGGACTGGTTGGATCTCCTTGCAGTCCAAGAGACTCTCAAGAGTCTTCTCCAACACCACAGTTCAAAAAAGACCAGTTCTTTGATATTCAGCTTTCTTTATGGTCCAGCTTTCACATCCATACATGACTACTGGGCAAACCATAGCCTTGACTAGACAGACCTTTGTTGGCTGAAAGATGCCTCTGCTTTTTAATATGCTGTCTAGGTTTGTCATAGCTTTTCTTTCAGAGACCAACCATCATTTAATTTTGTGGCTGCAGTCACTGTCTGCAGTGATATTTATTTAGATATGTGTTAATCACCCACTGCTTGTGTGAACTGAGCAATCAGGTTACAATCGGACCCCCCCCACCCCAAATTTTTAAAAGTTCTTTTCCATCTAGGTTGATTTGGGGGCCTGAGATTCGAGTTTTCCTCTCTTGAAATAGCCTTGACAGATACTCATGGTATTCACGGTAGCCTATGGACATGTGTGGCAATGTGTTTACTCTAGGATAATGGCTGTAAGTCCAGAGTATGGCCAATATGTTATAATAACTTTAGCTATAGTCCATAACATTTTGAGTATAATCTTAAACATTTTGGATCACCAGATTGTACACCTGAAACGACTGTAATATCGCACATCAGCAACACCTCAGTAGGAATAAAGAAGGACTTCCCTGGTGGTCCGATGGCTAAGGATCTGCTTTGCGAGGCAGGGGGCACGGGTTCGATCCCTGGCTGGGGAGCTAAGACCCCACGCGCCGCGGAGCACCCGGGCCCACGAGCTGCGACTGCTGAGGCCACAGACCGCAGCTGGAGCGGTGGCGCCTGCAGCGCAAGATCCGCGTGCTGCAGCGCGGGGCAGCGAGACACAGCCACACGTAAACACGTGCATGTGTGAGTCAGCCCACCGCCCCAGCCAATCAGTGTCTCCAGACGCTGCGATGACACGGGAAAGGAAAGGGCTGAGAGCAACGTTCGGGTGTTTGGGAGTGATGAGCCCTGAAGCGTAGCAGGCCTTTGCGAGACGTCTGCGAGTTGTCCGTGTGCTGCCGAGCTGCCTGCTGGGGGCACTGGGCAGGCGGCTCGTGGGCCGCTGATTACATAAGGCTGGCTCTCAGGAGGGAGGCGGGGCAGGAAATACTTGTGAATGATGAGCATACAGAGGGCGCAGCTGTACCCTGGGGTCTGACAACCTAAAATACAGGCTGGTCTCACGTGTTGACGCAATGGCTGGGGTGCGCTTCCTGTGAGAGGAGGTGCCCAGTGCCTACAGGTACCCCCCAAGGCACACTGTTGGGTGGTTCCACCGCATCTGAGTCCACAGGGCCGGAGGGAAGAGGAAATGGAGTGAAGGGGAGACAGAGGATCCCAGGCGAGGGCCAGGCTAGTCTACAGCGGTTTCTGTGTGAATAAGAACAGGCAAGCATCTCAGACCCCGGGACTCCCTCGTGCAGCGCACGCAGGATGCAGCCATCCCTGGCAGCAGTTCCATCTGAGAAATGGGCACACCACCAATTCAAAGGAACCACGGTAGGAGGACCAGGAAGGCGGGGCCCACTTGGCATCAGGAGGGCCCCCCTGAGGAGCGGCATCCCAGCAGCCCGGGGGTGTCCTATGTCAAGAGGAAGGCCGAGGTCAGGTGCTGCTGGGAGTTGAGTGACAGGAGGGGAAGTTCCCCTCCCACCCCCCTTGGCTTTAGTTGCTAAGACTCAGGGCTTCCGCTTCAAGGGGCAGCAGTGTTGACCCCTGGCCGGGGACCTCAGAGCCCACATCCCGAACCAAGCAAGACTGTGTGGGGCCCCCATGGCAAGCCGGGACTCACTGGGCTGCCCAGCTGTTTGCCCTCCTCAGACAGCGAATCGCGTACGGCTGCGTCTGGGGAGTGATAAACTCCATCTCGTGCCGAGATTCCCGAAACCATGCAGCCCTGCGCACTCTTCTTGTCCTTACCTGGGGAGGCCGGGTCCAGCACGGGGCAGGGCTGTGTCTGGGATCACAGAGACAGACGCGTCCACGCTTCCTTGTCCCGAAGCCCAGACCCTCCCCAGCCAGTCCTCCTGCCAGGACCCAGGACCCGCATCCTCTCCAGTTACACTTGTTCACCTCCTGGGCGTGAGCTGTGGAGCTGGGGTGAGGGGAGGAAGGCAGGATTACAAAGCTAGGCAGCGCTGGAGGAGCTTCAGGGAGAGGTGGGAGGTCGGCGGAGGCGGAGGCGGAGGCAGGGCAGGGGAGCGGATAAGGCTTGGGGAGAAATGGCCTTTCTCTGGGGGCTCTCATCTTAGCTTCAGTCCGAATAGAGCGCCTGCATAACGTTAGAAATTGGCTTCCACAATATCCCAGACCCAGCGCTCAGGCTGTGCTAAGATCTCAGAGGATCTCAGCCCTGACAAGGTCATAGTCACCCCCAGCTCTGCCCACGTGGGCTTCAAGGTAGACAGGAGCAACCTGCAGGACACGTAACCTGCACAGAGGTTTAAAAAAATGCATTAGTGCCCCCCCAGAACATTTTCAAAACCTTACTCTCTTATTAAATCTCTTCATTCGAAGTGATCTTATTGTTTTACAGGGAAACTTACAAGAATTGCCTTTTTTCCCACATCATCTTGACCTACATTCCCAGTTGAGTAACATTTTACCCAACTGAGATAGAGATAGACACAAAAACAGATGTACAGAGAGAGAGCTGTGGGAAGAGAATGACGTGGGCAGGGAGGGACGCGGCGGGAGAGTGAGTCTGCTACATACGTGTAGACACACAGAAACATGTAGACACGCAGATGCTTTCTGATATAAAACACGTATGTGCTCAGTTGCTCGGCTGTGTCCAGCTCTTTTTGACCCCATGGACTGTAGCCCACCAGGCTCCTCAGTCCGTGGGAATTCTCCAGGCAAGACTACTGGAGAGGGTTGCCATTTCCTAGGGGATCTTCCCAACCCTAGGCTTCCCTCATAGCTCAGTCGGTAAGGAATCTGCCTGCAGGGCAGGAGACCCGGGTTTGATTCCTGGGTCAGGAAGATCCCCTGGAGAAGGAAATTGCAACCCACTCCAGTATTCTTGCCGGGAGAATCCCATGGACTGGCGGGCTACCATCCACGGGGTCGCAAGAGCCGGACACGACTTGGTGACTAAACCACCACCCCCGACTCAGGGATTGAACCCACATCTCCTCCACCTCCTGCGTTGGCAGGCAGATTCTTTACCACTGCACCACCTGGGAAGCCCCGAGATAAAGCACCGTTACCGTAAATGCACCAGTGTGTGCCTCCCATAGACACGATCACTCGTCTACGTGACCCTGAATCTGCCCATTTGGAGGTCTTTACTGATGTGGATTTCACCAAGTCCTCAGTCACAGTTCATGTTTACTCACCTGCCGGACAGACTCAGCTTTCCCTTTTGGTCCAGGGTTTCACCCGGAAGCATATGTTGCCGGTGGTTGTCCTGTTTTTTCATCCCCCAGAATCTGCACGACCCCCTAGTCTTGGTGCTTTGGGCCCCAGACCGTCTTCAGGGGTACAGGATTTGTAGATGACCCTCAACCTGTGCCAGGAGTGTGGACGGATGAGCTGACCCAGGTCATGCACTGTTGGGCGGACACCTGGAAAAGAGGCTGTGGCCGTCTCCATGGTGTCAGGAGCCCAGGTGGTCCCCCTTCCCCACCCTGGCCGCGCGTGCTCTTCGCCTGGTCACATCAAGCAGGCATCTGCCCGGCCTCTCATGGTGAAGTCCCCAGTTCTCCCTTGGAATTCGGTCGGCGTCGGGATAGATGCTGGGTTCTTGTCCAGTACTGGGAGACGTACAACATACGTCTGGCAGACACACAATTGCCGTTGTTAGTAACTGTGGGTGAGTCTCCCCTGACATGAGGGGAACTAAATAATGGTGATCTCTTTCCACCCCTCCCTCTGTATTGATAAGTTGGCATTCTACACTAAAGTTTTCTCTTTCTCCCATGTAGTAATTTATTTATCCATTCATTTGCATATATTACTATGAACAGGCTACAGTCCACAGAGTCGCAAACAGCCAGACACAACTGAAGTGAGTTAGCAGGCATGCTTGTGGTCCGCCAGGCTCCTCTGTCCATGGGATTTCCCAGGCAAGAATACTGGAGTGGGTGGCCCTTCCCTTCTCCAGGAGATCTTCCCGACCCAGGGACTGAACCTGGGTCTCTCCCATCGCAGACAGATTCTTGACTGTCTGAGCCACCAGGCAAGCCTAACAAACACTTACGCCTGTAACAGTTTCCATGTCAATCAAGGTATGTGTAACATATGTCTATATTATGGACACATAATGTATATTAATTAAACATAGTTGATTTAATTAACATACAGTATTATATACAGTGTATATATTATACACAGTGATTCAATTTTTGCTATAGATTATACTCCAGAGTTATAAAATATTGGCTATATTCCCCATGCTATATGAGATATCCTTGTGACTTGTTAATTTATCTCCCAAGGATCCTTTGTTGACAGAGCAGGACCATGGCGTTTTTATATATATATTTATATATATTATATAATATATAATGTTTGAAGATTTGGCAGGCAGTAACCCCATTGCCCACCCACCATGCCCAGATTTTTCTGCCCCCCACAGCCTGCCCTGCACATGGAAGGCAGGTCACTGCCCCACCCAGGCCACAAGGCCATACTCCCCTGCAGACAGCGGGAAATTGGGGATTTTTCCATGGCCACCCCTTGAACATCAGAAATCAGCAAGTATTCTCTCAAAGAAAACAAAAATACAGGAATCAGTTAAAGCATTTAGATATGGAAAACCAAAGGGAACTGGGTGGAAAGAGGCTAGAGACCAAAGGAAGTGGAGCTGCTCGGGAAGGGCCTCGCACGTTCCGCTGCCCGTTAACGACAGGCCTGAGGCCTGGGCCCCGAGGCTGGCCCCGGGTCTGCGGACACAGCCCCTCCTAGATGGCTGCCGAAGCTCAGGTGCGTCCTGCTGAGCGGAGCTGAGCGGCCGAGACAGGGCCAGGTGTGGGCAGTCCTGCAGCACAGAGGCGCCGCAGTTGCTGGCGTTGTTCTGCCGGTCACATTCATGTTGAAGGAGCCTTTCAGCCCTGCTGGAAGTCCAGCCGGTGTGCCTTCCCGGCCTCTGCCTGCAGATTCCTGGCCATAGGCTGAGGGCAGCAGCAGTGTAGGGTGCGCTGCGAGTCAGAACAGGTGCGCCGCCTGATGTCAGCAGAGATGAGGGCCCACGGGGCTAGAAGTTGCTCCCTGCCGAAGCTGTCCCCGTTTTTGGCCCGTCGTTTCACCCCGTCATGACCCGTGGCATGGAGTTCATTGTAGAAGAAACTGCTGGAGAAGTGCACCTTTTCAGGGACTGTGTCCATTGCCAAGTCTCCACCCACGTCCGCCACCGGGTCGCTGAGCCAGTTCTGTCCAGGGACAGAGTCCCCGAGTCACCTGTGGTGGGCACATGCCTTTATGGGTGACAGGAAGCCCCTCAGCCCGGCATTGCCTGGCATCCGCAGGTATGGCTGGCTCCACCGCCGCCCCAGGCCCTTCCTGGGAGGCGCAGACAATTCTGGCAGAAAAATGTCCTCTGGTTCCTCCTCGCCCTCACCCATGCTGAGGGGGACAAGGCTGCCACCTGTCTGAAGGAATTCATCTGAGATGCTCTGCACGCAGGAGACAGGGTCCTCCCGCGGGGCGCTGTCCTGCCCAGCTTCCCCCAGGCTGGTCGGCCTCTCCTGCAGCACCCACGTCCAGGCCTGGAAGAGCTCCTGGGCCACGCGGTCCCCGGCCCTTCATGCACTGCTGATGAGGATGCTGGCCTCAGGGTGTGCCAGACTTCACTCTCCTTGGGGCCCAGGTGATTCCTCCAAATCCGCTGGGCAGAGTCCAGGAGACGAGACCCGGGTCAGGGCCCAGAGGAGACGTTGGAGTTCAGCTTAACCCACCTTTCTCCCCAGGGCCCCCAGAGGGCCCTGGTGGAGACCCTGTCACGCCCTCCTCAGCCATGAGAGTACCTAGCGGACCCAGCCCGGGAGGTGGTCCCTGTGGGGAAGTCAAACGACAACAGGGGGAGGGCACCTGTGGCGTCGCGCAGCCCCTCCCCAGGGTGAAAGGTGGCTCTTGGGGTGTGCGAGGTTCCCCGCTGGCCCTGGTGGCGCCCCAAAGCTTGCAGTGGGGTGTCAGCGAGGTGCTTCTCTGAGTACAGCAGCATCCAAAAGACTCTCACAGCTCTGCGAGGTCGGCGCTGTGAACAGGTTTTCTGATGAGTAGGGCGGGGAGGGCGAGGCCGCAGCTGAGCCCAGTGTTGGGGCGGCCTCCAGGCTGCCGCTTCCCGCCTCATCTTCACCTTTGTCGTCCCCTTCTTCACGAGCTGAGGCGTCAAAAGCAGCCTGAGGGACACGGAGGCGTCCAGGGGGCACTGTGGTCCCTGACCCAGTGTCCAGCCCAAACCCTCCACCTGATTTGAGTCCGGGTTTGGGAGATTCTCTTGTGGCTCTGAAGGCGAAGAGTTTGCCCACAATGCGGGAGACCTGAGTTCGACCCCTGGGTTGGGAAGAGCCCCTGGAGGAGGAAGTGGCAACCCACTCCAGTACTGTTGCCTGGAGAATCCCATGGTCAGAGGAGCCCAGCAGGCTACAGTCCATGGGGTTGCAAAGAGTCGGACATGACTGAGCGACTTCACTTTCTTTCTTTCTTTCTTTCCTTCTCTGGGGGGGTGGGGGCCGCCTGGGACCTGGATAAGCCGGGGCTGTGCCGGGTCCAGGAGGCTCAGGCTAGTCTTGGGGAGTCTCTTTCATCTTCCCATAGCCCGGCGTGGGGAAGCCGGGCAGACAGGCCCGAGGGCGGGCGCCTCCGCCCCAGGCTTCCCGGCTGACCTCTCCCTCGGCCGCCTCTCCTGTCTCAGTCCAGGGTTCCCGCGCTTCCGGGTCACACTTACTTTACGCCTCTGAATCCCCCGCTCCCCTCTCCCCGCCGGTAACCGCTGTCTGTGGTCTACATCTGTCACTGATTCTCTGTGTTACAGTCATCCATAGAAGTCATCTGTTAAAAATGAGGTTGCGCTGACATTTCGAAATCCAGTAGGCCCCCTCCGAGCCTTCTTTGCTAACTGCGTTAGCAAGTCTGAGGATTTCCTCACAGCTGTTGTGAAACTCGGCTCCTTGGACGCCCGCTACTCACGTTCTCGCTCGAAGCCACCGACCCCCTTATCCCGCCGCCGCTCCTCACCCCTGCGCCCGCTCCCGCTGCTCTGCTCCCGCTGAGCCCTGGCACCCTCCCGGGGCGCCCCTGCCATCGTCCCCGGGGCGGCCCCTCGGGTGCCAGCCAGCCCCCTGCCACCTCCATGCGGGAGCGCCTTCCCCACTTTCCCTCTCCCCGGGAATCCCGGATCTCTGTCCAGAGGATCAGGGAATGAGTGGGGGTGGAAGGAGCTTTCTAGGAACTTCAGACTGTTTAACGGGTAGGGCGCTCAGAACCGAACGCAGGCCCCTTTCCTTGGTGCGGGGCTCCGGAGGACTCCCTGCTGGGTCTCTGGCGCCAGGCCTCCCCATCCCCCGCTCCCCTGACTTGCTGCATTTGCTGTGGGGTTCGCGTCAGAGGAGGGGGGCGGGGGGAGCAGGGGACGAAGGGCACCGAGCCACGGGTCAGAACGTTCTGGTGCTTTCCAAGGCCCTAACCTGCCGAATGCCCCCGTGAAGGGGGCATGCAGCTGAGCACTCTCCGGGCGCACACTCAGGCTGCGGTCCCAGGTTCCACCTCCACCAACTCTCCCAGCAGACAGGCGATGGGAGCCTGCCGCCCGGCTCCACCCCCTGTGCAGAGCAGCACACTGAGGTTCAGAGAGGGACATCGTGGAAGTGGAGCTAGGACTGTGCCCAGGTGGACACTGGCGTGGGGTTGGGGGCTCCTTGTTGACGGGAGTGGCCTGTCCCCTTGGCGCTGTGTGCCCCAGCCTGTCCTGAGCAGAACTGAATGCACCCCGTCACTGCCACTCCCCTTTACCAACCATCAGAGGCTTTGGGGACCTCAACACGAATGACTGGGGGGCCTCTGCGTGGGGTGGAGTCTGTATCCTCCGCAGGCCAGCCGAGAGCTCTCTTCCCCCGGGAGACCAGCCCGTCCTCAGATATCTGAGGGGCCCTGGCTCCCCTCAGAGACTCTGAAGCTGCCCCGGTGGCCTGGGATCTCCCTGAGCAAAGAGGTCCGGACTCCCCAGTTGCTGAATCGGAGCCTTGGGGCTGGGGGCCGGGCCCTGAGAGTGTCCTGGGGATGAGCCCGGAGGGGCTGTGCTGGGCTGACCCAGGGTCCCCACCTCACTCCTCCCGAGACCCTCCCATTGGCCGCCTGCCCCCTCAGGACCCCAGGCGAGAGGAAAGGCAATGGCGGGGGCGGGAGGCCTCTGAGGCCAGAGTGGACTGTTGTTTAGGGAGTGGCTTTCTGAGGAGATGGAGACCTGGGGTGAGAGTGAGACCATTCTGGAGAGGAAGGAGCATTCCAGAGAGCCCTAGAGACCCAAGGGCTGTGTGGGTGGGGAGGCGGGGGCGGTTATGTGCTGCTGCCCCAGGCTCAGGGGCCCTGGATTAAGGCAGAGACACGCTGGACCCTGAGGCTCCGATTGCTTCATGAGTGTCACGCGTGCCACTGTATTGCAGGTAGGCTAGAGAAAGCCAGTGTGTGAATCAGACACTCGGCAGGACCTGAACTCCAGCAGCGCGTAAAACACCGGTAGAGAAACGCTCATGTGGATTCACAGTGTGTCCCTGGCATACCCCGTACCCCGTAGCCCGTACCCCGTACCCCGTACCCCATAGCCCGTAGCCCGTACCCCGTACCCTGTACCCCGTAGCAGTCATGAAGATTCAGAAAAGACGAAGCAGTAACCACGGTTTTACTCTCACCATGGAGTTTCAGCTGGAGGCATGGGAATGGGTCTGCCAGGTCTAGAGACCCTAAAAAAAGCAGATATGGGGAAGCACACGTGTGTTAAACGGCTCACCATTGTATGAAGTCGTCTGAATGTGTGTGTGTGTGTGTGTGTGTGTTTGTGGTGTGACTGCAGCCTTCGGGTTTGGAGCAAAACAGAAGTGAGAGCTGAGGCTGGGGGGCCTCCTCTGCGGCATGACGAACAGCCTTGAGTCCACTTAGAAGAGTTTGGAGCTCGCCCTGAAACTGGTGAGCAGTTTGAGTGGGACACGGTTCTGAAGGGGCAGGTAGCAAGGTGCTGTGTGGAGGGTGGCCTCGGGTCGGGAGCCCAGACCCCCCGGTGACCTGGTGAGCCCCGGGGCGGGGGGAGCAGGCCCCGAGTCAGGGTGGCGCGATGCTCTTCCGCTCACCCGGGAAGACAGCTCTTCCTCCTGGGCCTGAGAGCCAGGTTTTACTTCGCACAGTTCCTGCCCAGCGGGCTGGTCCCTCCATCTGCTTGGAGAAATCCCTTGACGTATTTCTGTTTCTTTAGTGCCCCCTTCAAAGCTGGGTGTCACCCTTCATGCCAGACTGTGGAGACCTTTCAGGATTCAGGCCCAAAGGACGCTCCTGTTGGAAGGCATTAAACCACACACACAGATACACACACACACACACACGGGCATGCGCACACACACACACAGAGTCACACGCTGTAAGGCAAGGTGTGGTGCCACCACTTCCGAGGTGATGAAGGCCGCTTCCTCCCTTTCCTCACTTGGTTGCTCTGAAATGACAGCCCCCAGCCCCACACGTGTTGTAAGAGTTCACTTTGCCCGAATCAGGGAGGAACAAAAGCAGTCGTTGGGGAGGAGGCATTTGGGGGTCTGAGAAATGAAAAGGAGGCGGTCACCGCTCCCCGGGAGACAGAAGGAAGAATCCCCGCACGGAGCGCCGCTGTGGCGTCACCGCAGCAGAAGAGTCTTGCACTGCTGGGGAGGGTTATGGTCTTTCCAAACCCATCTGGATAAGTCTGTGGGCAGATGCTGACTTGGGCAGCTGCTTCCCACGTGGGCATCAAATGCAATCATCGATGGCAGAGGGGTGGACATCAGACAGTGTGCAGCAGAGAGACCCCCGCGTGGCGGGTGGAGATGCGCCCTTTGCCTCTCAGCTTCCGTCTATAACCGGGGAAGTACCCGCAGCTCAACCGAGGGGCGCACGTGGGGGTGCTGGGTGAGAAGGGAGGCGCACAGGACGCCTCGGGAGGGTTCCAGCTGGGCGGGCGCCCGTGATCCCCACCCTCTGCCCGCAGCCGCGGGTCCTGCAGCCCCAGAGGACCCAGCAGCAGCAGGGAGGCGGCGCACCAAACCTGGGCCTCCTGTCCTCATAGGCCCCCACGATCACGGGGAGCCAGCCACGAGCCTGGGGCCATGTCCCACCAGGCGCGGAGATTCCTGGGACTTCCCCATCCGCAGCTGGGGAGCCCGCAACCCCGACGGCACTGGGCACCGCGCATGTCTCCCCGCCTCGCTCCGGTGACAGACCGTGCGGCTCCGAGGCCCCAAGCTGGGGGAGGAGCCCGCCGTCCTGGGGACCCAGGCGCCGACGACCCTGGGGCCACCAGCTTAGTGTCAGAGGTGGGACCTCCGACAGAGGCACTGGAGTGTGGGAGGCACTTGTTCTCAAGTACGGTCCAGCGACTCAGGAGAGAGAAACCCCAGACCTGTGCTGCGTCTCTGCCACCTACTGGAAAACAGAAGCAAGTGCTCCGGTTTCCACGGTGTCGCATCCTTGAATCAAGCAGAAAGGGGCCCCAGGACAGGAGCCACTGGAGGCGGCAGCGGGAAGAGGAATTTGTGCCACAAACAGAATAATGACAGTCCCCAAGAAAGGAGCCGAAGGTCGCGGAGCGTTCTGATCTGGTGGGGACTTCAGAGGAGCTGCCGTAAAGAAGGTCAGATGCGCTGTAAGGAAGCTCAGCAAGGCCGCTCAGCGAGCTCAGGGCAGTGAGGAATGCACCGAAATAACGCATCACCAAGGAGACTGGGATTCTAAACAAAAGGAAACGGAAACGGTGGAGCTGAAGACCCGAAGGAGACTGATTCTAAAGAAAAGGAAACTTTCTGGTGGAGCTGAAGACCTCAGTGAACAAGATGAAGAATGCTCACAGAGCGCTGGCAGTTGGCAATCAGATTGCCAGCAGTGGTTGGATGATAGAGAAAGCAGGGCAGTTCCAGGAAAACATCTGCTTTGTTGACTACGCTAGAGCCGTTGACTGTGTGGATCACCACAGACTGGAAAATTCTTAAAGAGGTGGGAACACCAGACTGCCTTGTTTCCTGAAAAATGTGTATTCAGGTCAAGAAGCAACAGTTAGAACGGGACGTGGAACGACGGACAGGTTCCAAGTTGGGAAAGGAGTACGTCAAGGTTGTATGTATATTGTCACCCTGCTTATTAACTTATATGCAGAGTACATGCAAAATGCTGGGCTAGATGAAGCTCAAGATGGAATCAGAATTGCCAGGAGAAATATCAACAACCTGAGATACGCAGATGACACCACCCTAATGACAGAAAGCGAAGAGGAACTAAAGAGCCTCTTGATGAAGGTGAAAGAGGAGAGTGAAAAAGCTGGCTTAAAAATCAGTATCCCAAAAACGAAGATCATGGCATCCAGTCCCATCACTTCATGGCAAATAGATGGGGAGACAATGAAAACAGTGACAGCCTTTATTTTCTCGGCTCTAAAATCACTGTGGACAGCGACTGCAGCCATACTCCTTGGAAGTAAAGCCAGGACAAACCTAGACAGCGTATTAAAAGGTCCACCTAGCAAAGCTATGGTTTTTCCAGTAGTGACATGCAGATGCGAGAGCTGGACCATAAAGAAGGCTGAGCGCCAAAGAACTGACGCTCTTGAACTGTGGTGTTGGAGACGGCTCTCGAGAGTCCCTTGGACAGCAAGGAGATCCAACCAGTCAACCCTAAAGGAAATCAACCTTGAATATTCATTGTAAGGACTGATGCTAGAGCTGAAACGCCAATACTTGGGCCACCTGATGTGAAGAGCTGACTCACTAGAAAAACCCTGTAGCTGGGAAGGGTTGAAGGCAAGAAGAGAAGGGGATGGCAGATGATGAGGTGGTTGGATGGCATCACCAATTCAGTGGACATGAGTCTGAGCAAGCTCCAGGAGACAGTGAAGGACAGGGAAGCCTGGCGTGCTGCAGTCCACGTGGCTGCAAAGAGTGAGACACACCTGAGCAGCTGAACAAACATCTGGGAACACAGAGGAGAGCTGACCAGAGGAGGGAACGGTGGATCCAGGAGTCCCCTCTTGCGTCTCTGTCTCCCTCCAGCAGACAGGCGGGCTGCAGACCCCCAGGAGGGGACAGACACTTTGGTGAACCCCCGAGATTGACACTAAGGTGGGGAGGTGCTCCCCTTCCTTCCTCCCTGTCGGGGGGATTGCTGGACTTAAAGGACAGACAGGGGAAGAGGGCAGACAGATGGTTGGTCACACCATCAGTAGATGGGTCCCTCCTCTCCGGGCCCCCAGGCGCTCCATCTCACACACCTTCCCTCCCCCCACAGGCTGCCACGTCCGAAGCCCCCCAGGACGTGACCTACGCCCAGCTCAACCCTCAGAAGGGGGACGGCTGCCCCCGCCGGCCCCCCAGTGGGGAGCCCCCAGCAGACCCCAGTGAGCACACGGCTCTCGCCATTCGCTAGCCCAGGAAGGACCCAGACCCCGGGCTCCAGGGTCCAGATCGCAGACCCCAGGAGGCACGGGAGCTGCCAGCAGTGGACACCACCTAGCCACCAGCAGCCAGTCCTAACAGACCACCAGGAGCCCCTGGGACCCTTTGGGAATCACCTAATTCTACCCTGAAGGATACCTAATATCCTCATATTTGGGAAGTGATGCCACAGACATTTTGAAAACCAAAACCAAAACCAAAAATCCAAACAACAAAAGAGACGGTAGAAAATGTTTTTGATGAATGATAAAGTACACAACACATACGGAACCTACGAATTGAGAAAATCGAGGACCGTGAATGAATATATCAGAGAAGCCTAAAAGAAGCCCGATGGCCTGGTTTATCACACCAAGAATTTAGGGGAAAGTGGAAAAAATTTCAAATAAAGGTGCAATTCGGGAATAACAGTGACAAAGGTAGCTAAAAATGAAGGCAACCACAGAGTAGAAAAAATCAGCTAATGCAAAAAGAAACTCATTCTTGACAACGTTCATAAACCCTGGCCACCAGGCCCAAGGTAAAAAGAGAGAAGCCACACATTTCCAATATTATGGAAGAAATTGCCAGGACTACCGCAGATTCTATAGACCTTATAAAGATAGTGGCAGAACATTACGAAACATTTCGAAACGTGCCGACAGAGAAGATACAGATGAGATGGTCACCTTCACGTGTGCAATGTCAGATGGTAAGCTGCCGAATGTAAGGCTGACCGGATCTTCTGTCCCCTCACGCGTTGCCTCTAGTCAAACGCCCACGACTGCGGTACGTAGAGTCTACAGAAGTCAGACTGAGGCGAATGGGGTAGAATGCCAGTTCCTGGGGCTGGAGTGTGGGAAAAAGAGGGGGACGTTCTGGTCAAGGTCAAAGTCTCCCAGTTACAAGGTGAGTAAGTTCTGGGCATCAGATATACAGCGGCAGGCAGTTAGAGCTGGTAACACTGTATCGCATTTTCGAGTCTTGCCAAGAGAGTGGATTTTTAAACGTTCTCATCACGAAGAAATGGCAACCAAGTGACGAGCCAGAGGCCTTAAGTAAAGCTACGTGGTAACCATTTTCCGATGCGTGGGTCAGTTCAGGAAGCTTCCCTGGGGAGTTCTTCCAATCACTTAAGTACTAATTAAAGAAAAACTGAAATATTTCCCTGTGTGATTTAGCTGGCTGCGCTGGGTCCTTACGGCGGAGAGTGAAGAGTCTGGGGTCTTCAGCTGCGGTTTGCGGATCCTTCGTGTGACAAGCGGCATCTCGCTCCCTGACCAGGGATGGAACCTGGGCCCCCGCACTGGGGGCGTCGAGCCTTAGTCACTGGACCGCCAGGGAAGTCCCAAACAGTTATGTACTTATTAAGCACACACACACTCCGTAACTGCATAAACTTTTCTTTCAAACAGAAAAAGAAGGCATATACGTCAACAAGTCAACACATTTATCAGGCCGGAAGGATGTATTCACCAAAATCTGAGAAGGGAATTTTAAATGTTAAAGGGAAAGGATGACCTCTCCATGGGCTTGGATGTGAATCCATGAACAGGGTACGCAAGTCAGATTCAGTGACATGTTCAAGGGACGTTACTCATGCCCATACTGTGGGTTGGTTGGTTTGTTTTTGGATGGACAGAGTAAGTTAAATTTTTAAGAATCTATCACATCATGCAATATATCGATACCACAAGAGAAAGAATAATCACCTCAACACACATAGGCAAAGCCTTTGGTACAATATGCTAACGGTTTCTGCTGGAAATAAAAACACATCAGAAGTAAAAGGGGATTTGCTTCCATCGGTGAAGGCGTGTTTAACCAGCCCTAGACGCCACTTGTAAAGGTGAGGACGGGGGTCCTCTCCTCTGTGCCTGGCAAGGATCCATGTACGTGCCCATGACCACGGTCCTCACCCGCGCACTGGCGGCACGAACCAAGGAAGTGAGGCCAGCCAGAGCAGGCGGCTCTGGAGGGCGAGAACCAGACTGCGTTACCAAGAGACTGCGCCCCTGTGTGCACGTAAAACAAAGTAACACAGAGATGCTCTGCTCTAGTTGGGAAGGAGTTCTCTGGGAGTTCCCTGCTGGTGCAGCTGCCGAGACTCCACACTCCCAGCACAAGGAGGCCCGGGTCTGATCCCTGGTCGGGGGACTGGATCCCACAGGCCACACCAAAGACCTGGCGCAGTGAAAGAGAGGAAGAAAAAAGGTTTAAAAGTGGTTTTCCAACGTTGCTGGACACATGATCAATATTTAGAATTCAGCTGCCTTCCAGAATTCCGGTCCTGGGCTGAGATGAACTAAATGAAACTTCTTGTTTCTTGACTTCACGCCAGTGAGCCCGATTCCATACTCCTGACCTCTGGAGCTGTAAGGCCATGTAAGTCTTTCCATTCGCCAAGTCTGTGGCCATTTGTGGTAAATGGCAACCAATACAGCCACTTAAGTTTTCTTCTGGTTAGAGTGTGCATAGTACATTTTTAATCCTTCTCCTTTTTTTAACGGTATAAACCCTACACACTGATATTTTCCACTGTTGAAACATGATTAAAGCGGGTAGTTCAGCAGCCTTAAGCACATTTACCGTGCCGGCATTCACGGCCACCGTCCATCTTCCAGAACATTTTGGTAATCCCAAACAGAAGCTCTGTACCCGTGAAGCGAGAATCCCTTAGGTCCTCTTAGAACCAGCCCCTGGTCGGCTCTGTTCCAGTTCCTGCCTGTAGGGATCTGCCTGTTCCCAGCGGTTCACATCAGGGAGTCATCCAACAGGAGCTACCTTGTGTCAGGCTGACGTCACATGGAGTGGCGTTGCCCAGGTCCCTTCATATCTTTTATATGTTGTGTTTGAAGTGAGCTTTTTCCAAACTTCCTAGTGTAGGCTCTTGGTGGTGGTGGTCTTTTCTTAAACCAGTCTGACAATCTCTGTCTTTGAATTGCTGTGTTTGGCCCATCCTCATATAATGTTATTACTGATAAGATTGTTGTTTGGGTTTACCATCTCATCTTTTACAGTGTTCTTCCTTTTCTTTCTTGTTCTTCTGTTTACCCTTTCCTGCTTTTCCTCGGATTTAAAAATATTTTCAGCATTCCGTTTTAATTTTTCCATTGGTGCCGTAACTGTACGTCTTTGCTGTTTAAGCGGCTGTCCTAGACATTATCAGGTGCATACCCAGCTTTACACGGAAAGAGAATTTCACCTCCTTGCGGGAAATGTAGAGACCTTATACATCTATAGGGCGCACTGTTCTCACCCCCTTTATTTTGTGGTGGTTATGTCTATTATCCCCACACTTCCAGGGCCCTGTCGGGGCCTATGGGACCAGATCAAGGTGGGTGAGTTCTCCCCCGAGCCCCTGCTTCAGCCCCACGACAGGCCCCAGCCCTGCCATCGGCGGGGAGCACAGTGCGTGTGGACGGATGGTGACCGGTCTGGGGACAGCCTTGCAGTGACATCTGGGGGAACCGAGGGCAGAAGGGCGCCTGACCCTTCAGCTCTGCGTCCTTCCCAGGAATCCCCCGACACCCTCCATCTGGGCTGACCCAGGGCCACGGTCACCAAGGGGAGCCCTGTGACCCTCTGTGTCAGGGGTGACGACAGGCTGAAGCCTTCTGTCTGTAAAAAGAGGGTCTGTGGACCCTTGGAAATGGGCCCCACAGGACTCCAGTAACGGAGCCAATTTCTCCTTGAAATCCAGGAGCTCACACTGCAGGGCTGTGTCAGTGTGCACACCGCAGTGGTCAGAGAAGAGGGACCCCCTGCCCCTGGTGGGGACGGGGGAGAGCGAGGAGCCGGTCCTCAGGGAGGGGGCTTCTCCTCAGAGGCAGAGGGGCGGAGTAGGGGCTCCCGGGACCCCTGCATGCCCAACTGCATGTCCCGCTTGCTGCGAGAAGATCAAAGATCCCGCGGGCCCCACCTCAGACCCAGCACAGTTGGATAAAGACTGTCAGTTATTTGTGAAGTTAAGAAGAGGAATACATAATCTCCAGCAAGGCAACCCGAACTGATACACATGTGGAATTAGTTACCACCACAGCTTCACGTAACTGCCCCATGTCCTCACAGCTACTATCTCCTTTTCTGTGGTTAATATCTACTCTCTTCACAAGACTCGAAATGTGATACAGCGTTACTAGCTATCATCACCCTGCTGTATGCGGAATGCCCAGACCTTACTCAGCTTATAACCACAAGTTTGTGCCCTTTGCCCAAAGTATCTCCCCTCCCCCTCACACCAAGCCTAGTGAGCACCATTCTAACTTCCTTGTCTCTCCTTTTGACTTTTTTAGAGTCTACATAGTTCAATCATGGGCATTTGATTACCGAGTCAGTGAATAAAGTGATCGATATTCCATTCAATCCTAAGTCCATTTAGTAAATTGCGCGCTTGAATACTTCCATTTCCTCTTCGTTTTCTGGATGCTGGTATCAAATGTTTCATGTTCTGTCACCAAATAAATTCTGTAGGATTTGTGCTGCAGCCTGCGAGTCTGTTCATGATGTTAAAAAATACGGTTTCTCTCTTTTTACCTGGGTTGTGGTGGTTAGGATTTATGACTATTGTCAAGAATGAGTGCGGTTTTTTCACCTTAATTGATTTTCTCAACTTCTCAATCGTCTTCATCCTTAGCGACCCTTGTCCTTATTATTCCCACATTCTACCTTCAAGTGAAATAATTTACTATCTCTTCCTAAATTCTTGGTGTGAGTGGTGAGGTCGTTGATTTTTTTTAGGCTTTTGTAATATATTCATTCATGGTTCTAAATTTTCTAAATTCATCATCTTTTTCCTGCACATATTGGTGTTTTAAATTCATACATTTGATGCATATTATTTACATTATCATTTATTGAATACAGTTTCCAACGTCTGTGTTGTCTTGTTGTTTGTTACGGTTTGCTTCTTGTTTCAGTTCTCAATACACACATTTATCTTTGTATACGCACAGACATAGGAGGGACATTTTTTGCAAGCCTATTCATCATAGTCAACAACTGGCTGCAATTCGAATGTTTATTAATTGGTAAATGAATAAACAAAACGCAGCACATACAATCCATGGAAAATAGTCAACAGTAAAAGAGGAAACTATAGGTCAATGCTAAACACGGAAAAAAATAAAAAAGAAATTATGCTAAATTTAGGAAAACAGCCTGAATGAAAAGACTAAATATTTTTAATCTTGTTTATATGAAATATCCTAAAAAGCAAATTTATAAACACAAAAAGCAATTCAGTGGCCACCTAGGGCAGAGATCAGAGTGCCCCTGCAGTCAGGCAAGCAGAGTTTGAGGGATGGTGAGATGTGCTCTGCGACTGGTTTGTGTGATGCCTGCGCAACTGTATACGTTTACTAGTCACCATTGAATGGTGCGCACACTTACAATGTGTGATGGGCAGAATAAAGACCCCCCAGAAAGATGCCTACTTTCCTATCCCCCAAGCCTGTGGCATTTACCTGACATGGCAAGAAGGATCACGCAGCTGCGGCTGAGAGGAGAAGGGGGCATGGTCCTAAATTAGGTGGAGGGGTCCGCAGAGTTACCCGCGTCCTCAGCAGCCGGAGAGGAAAGCCGCAGACGTGGTCAGAGAGAGGCAGCAAGTCTCGTCTTCCGTTTGGGCTTCAAAGGCGAAGCGCGGACCCACAAGGCAGGGACTGGGACAGCTGCTGGAAGCTGGGCAGGACCCTCGCCGACAGGGAGCCTGATTCCCACCAGCATGATGAGTTCCATTATTCCAAGAAACTCAGTGAGACTGCCCCCTTCAGCCTCCAGGAGGGAGTAGAGCCTGGAGCCAGTTTACTTTTCATCCACACACTGATTTTAGACAAGTCTGTGGTATTATCTCACGAATGTCAGGGTATTGGTTATCTTTGAGGGTACAACCAGTTGACCTGAAAGGGGTCCCAGGCGCTCCTGGTGCTCTATTAGGAGCCCAGGGACTGGCTGCTGGTGGCTAGGTGGTGTCCACTGCTGGCAGCTCCCGTGCCTCCTGGGGTCCTCGAGATCTGGTCCCTGGAGCCCGGGGTCTGGGTCCTTCCTGGGCTAGCGAATGGTGAGAGCCACGTGCTCCCTGGGCTCTGCTGGGGGCTCCCCCACCGGGGGGCCGGGGGGTGTGGCCGTCCCCCTTCTGAGGGTCGAGTGGTTCAGCTGGGCGTAGGTCACATCCTGGGGGGCTTCGGACGTGGCAGCCTGCGGAGGGGGAGGTGTGTGAGATGGGGCGCCTGGGGGCCCGGAGAGGAGGGACCCATCTGCTATGCGTCTGTCCATCCTTCCCAGAATCCCCCCCACCGGGAGGACAGGGGGGCACCTCCCGCCTTCGTCTGGATCTCGGGGGCTCACAGGGTGCCCATCCCCTCCTGGGGGTCTGCCTCCCGCCTTCGTCTGGATCTCGGGGGCTCACAGGGCGCCCGTCCCCTCCTGGGGGTCTGCCTCCCGCCGCTTCGTCTTGATCTCCGGGGCTCACAGGGTGCCCATCCCCTCCTGGGGGGTCTGCCTCCTGCCTGTTCTGCTGGAGGGAGACAGTGAGGCAGGACAGGCGCCCCCTGGGTCCGCCGTCCCTCCTTCAGCCAGCTCCCTGCTGTGCCCCAGATGAGGCTTAGAACCTCGGGTCAGGTCAGCTCACTCTCCTCATGGAAACTCCAGGGGGCTCCTGACCCCCGAGAGCCTCCGGGTGCTTTGTGCGGCCCTGGTCTCTGTCTGAGCCCCAGACCTCTTGCTCATCTGGCCCGGCACACGTCCGTCTTCCTGCTAAAAGCACGTCCCTCCCACCTCAGGACCTTCCTACCGAGTGTGCCCGCCCCGTGCGCCCAGTCGTCTCTTGATTTACTTTCCTCGTCAGCACCTTGCATTCTGGAACTCTGCCAGCTTGTTGGCGTGGGGCCCCTCTCACTGCGAGGTGAGCGCCTGCTGTCCCTGCAGGGCCTGGGGGGTGGCGCCCGCTCTCCCGCACACTTTGCTGCGGGGTGAAGGAGGGGGCCTGGGGCGTGTGGGCCATCCACTGATGCACACGTCCTCATGAGACCTGGGGCTGCACCCCCACACCAGAAGGTCAGCCAGAGGCCACGGAGCTGGGAAAGGCGCCCCGAAGGAGGGGCCGTGAGGTCAGAGGGCAAGGGGAGGGAGGGGTCACAGCAGGACCCAGGTGCCGGGAAGGCGTGGGGTGGGCATGGCTGGAGCTGCGGTGTGAGCACAGCGAGGCGGGAGCTGGGCTGAGATTGGCCACAGGTCGTCTGTGGTGGCCAGACGGGAGCAGGGGTCTCACCTGATGCTCCAGCTGCAGCCCCACCTCAGAGTGGGCGTCGCTCACGGCAGCACCTGCAGCAGAGCAGGGGCCACCGCTGGGCGGGGTTCCGAGAGCCTCAGGGCTGGAGCCCCCGCCCTGCACCCCGGGGTGGAGGTGCTGTGTGGTCCCCACCCTTCTGAGCAGGGGCACCGCTGGGCGGGGTTCCGAGAGCCTCAGAGGGACAGAGGCTCGGCCCCGGGATGTGGTGACCCCCGCCCTCCACGTGGGATTCAGGAGGAGAGAAGGCAGCCTGGGCCTGTGGTGCGTGTTTCGTGTTCGAGACACTGAGGAGGGAAATGGCTTAAATGAGTGCCCGTGAGCTGACAGTGGGTGTTTCCTTTCTGAGTTTTTTGAGTATCAGTCTCTGGACGATGTTTTCTAAGCTGACCTTCCCATCTGTTACGTTTTCCTTTGAGTGGAGCCTGAAGACCCCGGCCTCCAGGGACCCAGTCACCCCGTTCCCTACTCACCCGAGTCCCTGCGTCTGTCCTGACCCCGGTGTCGGAGGAAGAGGAAGAGGAGGACGAGGAGCAGCAGGACGAAGGTCACCGAGACCCCGATGAGGACGCTCAGGTACCACGTGAGGCCTGGGGCACCAGAGACGCCCGAGTGAGCCAGGGGTGCTGCTTAACTGGGCACGTGCTGTGTGAGCACTCGTGCTGGGGTCTGTGCGTCCATCTCCAGCCCATCCCACCTGTTTACAGACGAGGAGCCTGAGGCCCGGAGCGGGAGATCACGGGCCCCCAAGTCGCCCAGCCTGGAGCGGGCAGAGCTGGGACTGGAACCAGGGCCATGGGCACCCTGAGCTCCTCCTGAGCTGGCCGCCAGGAGCACACAGGCTTCCTGCTCTGGGGGCCCCTCACCTGCAGGGGGCTGTCCGAGGGTCTCAGCTGGAGCTGAGGGCCCTCCCTTGTCCCCTCCCCTCCCCTCCCTCACCGGGGGTGGGGGGAGGGGCAGGCTGCATGGAGGGGCCTCTGGGTCCTCGCCCCCCCCGGCCCCGTCCATGCTGCAGTGGACGGGACAGGCCCCACAGTCACCTCCTCGGGGGCTCCCTGTGTTCCTCACCCCGATGGGGGTCACACCCAGGTCAGAACTGAGGAAACCTAAGATCTGGGCCACGGGTCTCTCCTGTTTCACTGGGAGAAACTGAGGCCTGTACGCGGGTGTGGTGAGGGTGAGGGAGTCCACATCAGAGTCTCCGGAGGCGCGTGAACTGGGGCATATTCAGCCTGCCCCGGACCTGCCACCACCTCCTCAAGAGCCTCACTCTTGCTCTGCAGTTCCTGACTCCACTGAGGCGCAGGCTGATCCTCTGAACCTCCTGGGAATCAGGAAGGGGGTGAGGGTGGGGCTGCTTCTCCCCTCCTCAACCCTGCTGCTCCCCCCACCAGGCTGGGCCCCAGCATCTCCCACCCCATGACCCCGACCCTTCATCCATTAGCCTCAGAGCCCCTGGAGGCTGCAATTGCCCCGCTTCTCTGCCCAACTTCCAGACTGCCCCCAGGACACCAGGTCAGCCAGTACTGGAAGCAGAGTCCGGTCAGATCAGCCAAGGACCCAGGGGCAGGCCTGGGGCCAGGTGTCCACTCACTTTACAGAGACCCCCTTGTTTCAGGAGCTGTTACATTTAGCCCCTGTCAGGGGGCTGGTGTCCCCAGAGGATTCTGGATGACCCCTGTACCTGGGGAGGGGCTGCAGCTACCTGGAACCCACTCTGCTCAGCGCGTCTCTGGAACGGCCCCGCGGCTGCCCCTGGCTCTCTGCCTTCTCCCCCCACCCCCGAGAAGTCCAGTGACAGGATGTGGGAAAGGGCATGGGGGAGTGTTTCCCTCCGTCCCTCTGAAGCCTGGGTCCCCATCTGCGTGATCCTCCTTGACTCTCTGTGGACCCCAACTCCCACCCTAGAAAAGGGGGCTCCTTCAGAGGGGACCACTGGGCCTCACCTGAGACCATGACCGCCCTGTGCTCCCAGGGCACAGAGCCCCAAGCTGCTGAGTCAGAAGGACAGACTGGGCCTCACCTGAGACCACGAGCGCCAGGGGCTCACTGGGCTGGGACAGCAGGTAGGGGTCTGTGCTGAGTGAGCGGTAGCACCTGTAGGTGCCCCCGTGGGCTGAGGTCGCAGGGCTCAAGGAGAACTCGGCCTGGTACTGCCCGTCTTGGTCCTGGGAGCGCAGATGCAGGGGGCGATGGGCTGTCCCCTCCTTGGACAGAAGGAAAGTGTCCGTCCTGTCTCCTGACTGACACAGCAGGGTCACGGTCTCCCCCGGGGCCACTGAGGGGCCGGGCCACACCGAGAGGGAGGGGCTGTCTCTGAGCCATCCTGCAGAGGGGAAGGGGGTGCGGGCGCCGGGCGGGTTCTGAGCGAGACTCCGCGGGCCTCTCTGGCCCCTCAGCGCTGTCTCTGTTTCTCCTAGTCTCTCCCTGTCCCCACCCTGTCTCTCTGTCCCTCCCTGGGACCCCTCCCCCTGGTCCCAGCATCACCCCTGGGGCTCCCCGGTGGGGCCTGTGCCGAGTCTGGTCCCTGAGTGACCCGCTGGCCCCTCACCTGCCACCAGCAGCTCCAGGGGGTCGCTGGGGGCAGACCACTCAGAGGAGAGGCCGTGTCCACCGTAGCATCTGTACCGGCCCCCGTGGATGGTGCCCACAGGGTCCAGGGGGAAGTCGGACTGAGAGAGCCCTGCCTGGGGCCTCTGGGCAGGGTGCTGGGGGAGGTCCTGTCCCCCCTCCTTGGACAGAGCTAATCTGGTGTAGCCAACATCAGAGCAACACTGGAGGGTCAGGTTCTGTCCAGAGGTGACGACGGGGCCCTGCGGGGTCAGGAGGGAGGGCTTCCCAGACAGCCCTGGGAAGAGACACGCGCTGGGTTGTAGGGACGCTTCCCCTGTGGATGCCCCTCTCCCGGCCAGGTCCCAGGCCTCCCTGTCTCTTAGTCTGTGTGTCTGCCCTGTGAGCCCCACGTTCCTCTCCCCACCCTCTCACAGCAGCTCCCCTGGGAGCAGAACCCAGTAGGCTGTCTTGTCTGCACAAATGCATGGGGTCAGGACGGAATTTCCTCACCTGAGACCAGGAGCTCCAGGGGGTCGCTGGGGGCCGACCACACCCGGGGGGTGTCCCTGTTAAAGCTGTAGCATCTGAACGTCCACCCGTGCCCGGGGGTCACGGGGCCCACGGGGAACAGGGCCTGGGTCTACCAGTCAGGGCGTCGCTCTCCATCCAGGGTCCAAGAGGCCTCGTCTTCTCCTTCCTTGGTCAGAAGGAATCTGTTAAATCCCTGATAGGAGGCACACTGGAGGGTCACGTTCCCTCCCGAGGTCACCGCAGGGCTCGGCAGGGCTGAGAGGCTGGGTTTGCCGGAGGGTCCTAGGAGAGAAGGAGACAGCTGGTTCCCTGGGGCTCCCCCCTCACCCCCCCAGGGCTGGGCTGGGAGAGGGACACCCTCTGAGAGCAGACCCCCTCCCGAGGGCAGAGCCTGAGGCCCCCGAGAGTCCCTCACCTGTCACCACCAGCTCCAGGGGGTCACTGCGCTCTGACCAGCCAGTGGGGGTTCCGTAGTAGCACCAATAGCTCCCTGCGTGGTCCTGCCCCATGTGTTGGATGGAGAACCTGGCCTTGTCCCCGGGCCCCGGGGGTTTCTGTCTGTCCCAGGGGACTGAGGTTCCCTCTTTATCCAGATGGAACTCCTGGGCCTCCAGGGTCCCCCGGCACCAGATGGTCACGGGGCTCCCCCAGGGGACCACAGAGGCTGGCTCAGCCTAGATGGTGGGTTTGGGGAGTGTCCCTGGAAGGAAATGGGCCAGGCGTCCCCCACCAGGCCCCGGCTCTCATCTTAGTGGAGAATCATAACACAACACAATTCTCACATTTTGGAGAATCTGGAGAAGGCAATGGCACCCCACTCCGGTACTCTTGCCTGGAAAATCCCAGGGACAGGGGCGCCTGGTGGGCTGCCGTCTATGGGGTCGCACAGAGTCGGACACGACTGAAGCGACTTAGCAGCCGCAGCAGCAGTGGAGAATCACCACACGGCACCACTCTCTCACTTCTTTTTCTTTTTGGAAACTTGCAACGTTGTACAGCCCTGGGCCCATCCAGTTTGGGACGCCCACATCACCCCCGCAGTGGACAGCCCCACCCCCCGCCCGTCCCAGGGGCAGCTGAATCCCCACCACTGCGGTTAGCCTCCCCACTGACATAAGGACCCTGAGGCTCGGTCACAGCTTGCTCAGGATGACACAGAGGTGACAGAGAAGCTGGGGGCGGCTCCCTCCCTGCCCACAGCCACTCCAGAGAGAGGGGCAGGGGGACACAGCGGGGGAATGCCCGGGTCGTTCCTGGGACGAGGAAAGCAGGGCTCTGAGTGAGGGGAGTGACCTGCACTGGGTCTGAAGGGAAGGGCCGCTGCCTGTGCTGGGAGAGGTTGTATGTGGGGGGTAGGTATATGTGCAGGTGTGTGTGTGTGGGTGTATATATGTGTGTGCATATGTGGGGGTGTGTGCATGTGTGTGTGTGTGCAGGTATATACGTGTGTGGGTGTGTGTGTATGTGGGCAGGTATGTGTGTGTCTGTGTGTGCAGGGGTGTGTGTGTGTGTATGTACATGTGTATATGTGGGTGGGTGTGTGCATGTGTGAGTGTGTGCAGGTATATACGTGTGTGGGTGTGTGTATGTGGGCAGGTATGTGTGTGTCTGTACATGAGTGTGTGTGTGCAGGGGTGTGTGGGTGTGTGTGTATGTGCATGTGTATAGGTGGGTGGGTGTGTGCATGTGTGTGTGTGTGCAGGTATATACGTGTGTGTGTGTGTGCAGGTATGTGTGTGTATGTGTGTGCGTGTCTGTGCATGAGTGTGTGTGTGTGCACGGGTGTGTGTGTATGTACATGTGTATATGTGGGTGTGTGTGTGCATGTGTGTGTGTGTGCGTATGTATGTGCATGAGTGTGTGTGTGTGTTTGTGGAGGAGCTGGAGCACAGGTCTGGTCCCGCATTCCCTGGCGGGTGAGGGTCGCTGTGTCCAGGGTGAGTCTGCAGAGACCATCCCTGGGTTTCCTCCATCCCAGTGTATTTCCGTGTCCTTGTCACTGAGGCTTCTGGAAACCCCACGTGTCTCAACTAGGCAGGGGCGCGGTGGGGGTGGGGGGTCGGGAGGGCTTGCAGCCCTGAAGCAGGAAGTTGGCCTCAGTTAGCGAAGTCCGCACAGAGGCAGGGGCCGGCAGAGCTCACTCCTCACTCACCCCCTCACCCCCTCCCTCTTTCTTTCCACCACATCTAGTTCTGTCCATCCGTTTACTGAGGCCTCCATGTGCCTCTGGGCTCCCACAAGGCTCAACTGCTCTCCGGGTGCACCCCAGGGGGGAGCCCCATTCTCCGCCCGTGAGCAGAACACCGACTTGACCGTCAGTCCCGACTCTGTTCTTGGGCAAGGAGTTACATCATTTATGCCAACGTTCCTCATATTGAAAATGGAAAACCCCTGAAATCCTCCTCTGAGTGTTTAATATTGCAATGTATGTTGCATTCCTGGGAGGTGTCAAGTCCATTAAAAATACCTTATCCCATGGGTTCTCTGCCCCTTTCCCCGGGCGGCGCTGGAACTGGGGGAGGCGGGGCTGGCCGGGGAGCACACACAAAATCCCAGAGCTGAGTGATGGGGAGACAGACCTTGGGACCTGGGCCTGGGCTTGGGACCCAGTGGGGCCCCCAGCTGGGAGCTGAAATGAGAGCAGGGCTGGGGGGTGGGAGGGCATGTGTGCGCACGGAGCCTGCGGGACAGGAGCCCCATCGTGGAATCCTTGTCCTCTGTCCCTGAGGCCAGGGAACAGCTGCTTCTCCTGGGAGGAGCCCTGCCAGACGGTGATGGCGGGCTACACAGCAGCCGGTGCTCAGTCTTCCTATTAACAGAAACCTAGTTCTATCCGAGGGGCTGTGTTCCAACCCTGGATGGGGAAGGGGAGTGGAGAGGACGCGGTTGGGGCTGAGAGAGCCTGGCCGTCTGTTGGCGATGGATACAGGTTCTCACTGCCCACCGAAATGTCTTCATTTCACTTCCAGTTCTGAAGGATGGATGTTTCCTGTGTCCTGGAGTTCTAGGCTGGCAGCTGGCTTTTTCAGCACACTAAATATGGCAGTAATCGCTTCTGTTCAGATAAACTGAGCCTCCTCTTGCTGCTCCTCTGAAAATTACATGTCTTTCCCTGCGCTTAAGCTTCTGTCTTTGGGCTTTTCAGCAGTTTTTCGCTGATGTGTTTCTCTGTGTGTGTGTTGAAGTTTATTGCACATGTTGAATGCACAGTTTGGTGAATTTTCACAAATTGAGCACTCACGTTTTCCAGTAACTTCTGTCCAATGGTAATGACTTTGCTGACTTCAACAGCATGGGTTAAATTTGCGTGTTTTGGTTCTTTATCTCAGGGTGAATATTCTCTGCAGCCTCTTTGTGTGTGTGTGTGTGTGTGTGTGTGTGGCTTCCTCTGCTCAACTGAATATTTTAAGATTTGTCTGACACTCTGGGTGCTGTGGAGTATTTTACTGTGTGAATCACTACCATGTGCACATCCCCCCTTGTGTAAAGAGGCATTTGCTTAGCTTCCAGTTTACGTTAGGATGGAAAGTGTTGCTTTGACTGTCTTAATTCATGTCCAGTGATGAGTGTATATGTGCATTTCTGTTGGAATAAACCTCGGGGTGTAATTGCCGTGTGTTGTCCTGTGCATTTATTCGCCTCTAGTAGGTACTTCTGAATATGTTTCGAAGTGATGGCATCAGTTCACACTCTGAGCATTCTGGTTACCCCACATCCTCACCCGCCCCTCCGCTTTCCCACATTCTTATTTTTGCCTCGCTGTGAGGGGTGGTGGTACCTTTGTGGTTTTACTTTGCATGTCTCTGGTAACTAATGAACTTGTGAAAATTTCCATCCGTCCTTGGCCATTTGGATATTAATTTTATTTTTGTGAAATGTCTATTTGAATCATTTTCTCATTTAAAAATTGGGGCTAACTAACTTTATTATTGTCATTATTTTTACTAAGTAACGGGACGCTTTCTCTTTTTCTTATTAGGCATGTGACTTTTTTGTCAGATGTGTTTATTGTGAATATTCCTGTTCTAGTGGAGGTTCGCTCTTTTTCGACCACATGGCGTGTGGGGTTCTTAGTTCCCCAACCAGAGAGCCAAAGCTCTCCCCCCGGAAGTGGAAGCGCAGAGCTGTAACCACTGGACCTCCAGGAAGTCTACTCGTTTCTCTTATCTTATTGGAACATATCTGGTGTGCAAGTTATGTTAGTTTCAGGTCCAGCTCATAAGGATTCTACACTTGCATGTGGTCTGAAATGGTGAGCGCCGTGAGTCTGGTGACCATCTGCCCCACAGACTTATTACATTGCCGGCCCATTCCTCACGCTGTGGTCACAGGCTTGTGACTTATTTATGACTGGACGTTTGTCCCCCTCAGTGTTTCACCCCTCCAGTCCCCTTCCTTCCCGCAGCCGCCCACTCGCTCTCTGTTTCTATGAGTCTCTCTCAGACTGTTTTCTTTGTTTTGTGTTTTAGACTCCATATATGAGATCATACAGTAATTTGTTTTTCTCTGTCTGACTTATTTCCCTTAGCGTAATGCCCTCTAGGTCCACAAATGTTACAAATGCCAAGATTTGCGCACACACACACACACACACACGTATAAAAGATTATTACTCGGTCATAGAAACAGTGGAAGAGCCTGTCTGAGCTCCTTCTGATGGAATAACATGAAGTTGACAGGAGAGTTTGTGCTTAGTTGCTCAGTCGTGTGCGACTCTCTGTGACCCCATGGACTATACAGTCCATGGAATTCTCCAGGCCAGAATACTGAAGTGGGTAGCTGTTCCCTTCTCCAGGGGATCTTCCCAATCCTGGGATCAAACCAGGTCTCCCATATTCCAGGCTGATTCTTTACCAGCTGAGCCATCAGAGAAACGCCAGTTATAGAAAACAAGGACTATATGGGGATAAAGGGTCATTTCTCACAGAAAACGAGCGCAAGAGCCTCAGACACTCACCACATCTCCTGCGTCCATTCGTCTGCTGAATGCTGTTAGCTGTTTTCATATCCTGACTGTTGAAATAATGACGCATTGAGCTTCGCCATGCATATATCCTTGTGAATTAGTGTTTTTGTTTTCCTTGGGTAAATGCCAGAATGGGCCTTGACTGGGTCACATGGCAGCTCTATGTTAATACTTCAAGGATCCTCCGTGCTGCTTTCCACAGTGGCTGCCCCGGGTTACATCCCCCGACGGGGCACATTTTCATGCACCACAGTGACTTGTGGCTGTGGTATGTTTTTGTGCCACTACCATACTGATCCAGTCACCGCAGCTTTGTAGTATAGTTTAAATCAGAGTGTACAGTCCCCCCACTGTTAGTCTTCTTTCTCAGTTATTGTGTTTTTATTTTTGTTTGTTTGTTTTTTTCGCCATTAAGGGTCTTGTGTGTTTCCATAGAAATGTTAGAATTGTTCATCTCATTTGTGAAAAATCCCATTGGTATTTCAATAGGGATTGCATTGAATCTGCAGATTGCCTTGGATAATATAGGCATTTCAACAATATTAATTTTCCAGTCCATGAGCATAGAATATTCAGGAACGTCTCCAGGAATGCCAGCCCTCCACACTTTCCTTTGCTAAGCACCCACCTGTCTGCCTGTCTGCCTGGGGTCAGGGTCAGGCCAGGTTTTGGGGGAAATGCACCATTCTAACTGTGATTGTTAATTTATGTGTCAACCTGCCTTGGCTGAGAGCTGGTAAAACAGTATTTCTGGGCGTGTCTGCGAAGGACACTCTGGAAGAGATGAGCTGGGTTTAGTGGCTGAGAGAAGGGGTCCACCCTCTCAATGTGGGCACCCTCTGCCCTCAGACTCAGAGCCCCTGGTTCCCCGCCTCCTCAGGCCAGGCCGGGACTGACACCGCCGCCCTCCCAGTCTCAGCCTTCACACCCACACTGACGCTGTCACACACGCTGATGCTGATGCTGTCACACACGCACACTGATGCTGTCACACACCCACACTGATGCTGTCACACACGCACACACTGACACTGTCACACACGCACGCTGACGCTGTCACACACACACACTGACGCTGTCACACACGCTGACGCTGATGCTCTCACACATGCACGCTGACGCTGTCACACACACAGACACTGACGCTGTCACACACGCACGCTGACGCTGTCACACACACACACTGACGCTGTCACACACGCTGACGCTGATGCTCTCACACATGCACGCTGACGCTGTCACACACACAGACACTGACGCTGTCACACACGCACGCTGACGCTGTCACACACGCACACACTGACGCTGTGACACACGCACACAGCTGCTGTCACACATGCACGCTGACGCTGTAACACACCCACACTGACGCTGTCACACACGCTGACGCTGATGCTCTCACACACGCACGCTGATGCTGTCACACACACAGACACTGACGCTGTCACACACGCACGCTGACGCTGTCACACACACACACTGACGCTGTCACACACTCACACTGATGCTGTCACACACGCACACACTGACGCTGTGACACACGCACACAGCTGCTGTAACACACGCACGCTGACACTGTCACACACGCACACACTGACGCTGTGACACACGCACACAGCTGCTGTCACACACGCACGCTGATGCTGTAACACACCCACACTGACGCTGTCACACACGCTGATGCTGATGCTCTCACACATGCACGCTGATGCTATCACACACACACACACTGATGCTGTCACACACACACTGACACTGTCAACACACGCACGCTGACGCTGTCACACGCACGCTGACGCTGTCACACACCCACAGTGATGCTGTCAGCCACTCTCCTGGGTTTGTAGCAGGTCCTGGGGTGGACTCTCCACCTCCTGAACCCCAAGAGTCTGTTGCCGTGATGGCCTCCTCTCAGAAATCCCCATACAACCGTGTGATGACCTGAACATCCCAGAGAGTCCTGAATAATACGGTAATAGTGGGAAAATAACAGACAGGGACGGAGAGGAACACAGAGAGAGGCAGAAGGAGAATAAAACAGAGAAACCGAGCGGAAGAATGGAACCGGAGGAAACGAAGATGAAGACGACCGAGTTAGGACGCAGGTCTCGGCAGGAACTAACCGCGAGTGTAAATAAGAAAGGAAAGGTCAGGACTAATAATGAGTTGGGGGCTGGGCACTCTCCTCGAGCCAGGACAGTAACCTCCAGGCTGGTGAGACACAGCCCGCCCTGAGGTCAGGGCAGGGCGTCAGGTGTCCTCGTGGGTCTGTGGCCCCGACACTCAGAGCTGGCCGACCTTGGGCAAGTCATCTAATGCTCCAGTCCCTGGTTCTTGCAGAAAAGGGGAGAAGAGGGTAGGACATTCTGTGGAGGTTCCTGCCAGGGTTAAATGTGCCAATGTTTGTGCAGAACTAGCATAGCCATTGTAGGAGCTGGCTGAATCTAGGATGAATTATTAAAATATGCTTCAGACGTATGAAGACATTTAAAAATACCAGATCTGCAACAGGCACGCTGGTTTCTTGTGTGTGTTCATTCATGTCCAACTCTGCGACCCCATGGACAGTATCCCCAAGATCCTCTTTCTGTGGATTTTTCCAGGCAAGAATACCGGAGTGGGTTGCTATGCCCTCCTCCAGGGGATCTTTCCCGCCCAGGGATCCAATGGGAGTCTCCTGAGCTTCCTGCATTGGTAGGCTGGATTATTTATGTATCTATTAAAAATAATAAAAGACACAAAAATTGCGAACTGAACTCTGCTGTGCCCTAGCGGGCTTTGGGGGTAACGTTCCCATTTGCACTGAGTGGGAACCGCAGGTCTGACTGCGCAATAAGCAGGACAGTGACCACGTGTGGGATCAGAGGTCTCCTGGCGAGGGGCTCCCGGTGACCCCGCACCCTTGGCGGCACCGCTGGTCTCGCTCCGGGGCCGTGGTCATGCGGACCCCAAGTGTTTCTTTGTTGAGACAGCATGGAGCGGCCTCGTCTAGAAGCCCTGTTACTTCAGCAGTGACGCGAAGTGATCAAGTGGGCAATTGTGGCCGGACCTGAATCTGCGGCAAGTGATGTTAGGAAAGAGCACGGAGACCCAAGAGAGGAAGGAGGGGGTCTGTTCCTGGAACACGGACACGAGGTCCGTCCATGTGTCTGTGATGGCAGTGTGGGTGGGGGTAGGGTTCAGGGAGAAAGGTATGAAGTTCCCAGGTGTGGGATTCAGAGAGCGCTGGGCGGGCTGAGATCGTGCACGGGGAACGGAAGCTGAAGCTCTGACTCGGGCAGAGACGGGGGTCTGCTTTCTGCACATCCAAGGCCAGGTCACCCCTTACCCGTTCTCATGGTCGGAATGTGTGTTTCAGCTGTGTAATTATTATAGCCAGTAGTCTAAGGCCTCTTGATAGGAATTAGTTCCTCCCCCAGTAAACAGGTGAAGCTGATTCCAGCTCAGCACGGTGATGATTTAAAATGCTGTGTATTTTTTAAATGTGAGGGATAGTGAGGGAGCCATCAGGAGACGCCTGGCTGTTGAAAAGATATTTTGCAACTCACAGTTCCCAGGAAGAGGTGGCATGGATGCCACCCACCAGGGTCACATGAGGACGCTCCAGGGACAGAAAGGAGATGGAGTGAGAGGGGAATGTGGGCAAGAGACTTTATTGTGGTTGCCACAAGAAGGAATGGACAAAAAAAAGGTAAGCAGCTTGGGATTGGCTGGTTTAATGATTTCAGCGGGTTGTGGGGTGGAGGAGGTGTCCCTCGTTGGCCTGTACCTGGCCCCCGAGTGTCAACAGCAGGTGGATAGTGGCCCAGACTGTGGAGGCCCGTAAAAGAGGTGATGGGGGTGTGGACTCTGGATCGACTGTTTTGTGTTGGATAATTGCTTGGCTCGGTGGTAAAGAATCTCTCTGCCAATGCAGGAGACTCGGGTTCAATTCTTGGGCTGGCAAGGCCCCCTGGAGAAGGCAATGTCAAGTCACTCCAGTATTCCTGCCGGGGAAATCCCATGGACAGAGGAACCTGGAGGGCTACATCCCATGGAGCTGCAAAAGAGTCTAACACGACTTTGCAACTAAACGACAACAGTTTGATAAGAGCACCAGGAAGCGGATTCCTGCTAAGAAGTGGGTAGGGAGGAGGGGGCGGGGGAGGAAGAGGGAGGCAGGAGGCCAGAGCAAGTGACTCAGACATATTATTGGCTCATCCATGAAAAGGTGTGTCCAGTTTGAACCCTAAAATTAAAGGTCCAGTTATTTGCGGGCAAAATGAGTTTATTTAGGAGCGGCCGAGGAATTGCAATTCAGGACATTCAAACTGTGGCAAACCAGCGTCAAGTCCAGAGAGCAATGGAGAGGAATGTTGCTTTATACAGAAAAAATGAGGATCCATCAAGGGATGTGCTTTAAATGCAAATCTGTTAGAGAAAAGCAAGCTATGCAGGTGGGATGATTTCTCATTGGCTGGACTGTGGCTGTTGCTGATTGGCTAAAATTTCAGTGTTTCTGATTGGCTCAGCTGTGGCTGTTTCTGACTGGCTGGTCTGTGGATGTTACTCACTGGCTAAAATTTTGCTGTTTCTGATTGGCTCATCTGTGGCTGTGTCTCATTGGCTGTACTGTGGCTGATTCTCATTGGCTACAATTTGGCTGCTTCTGACTGGCTCATCTGTGACTGTTTCTGATTGGCTGGCCTGTGGCTGTTTCTCATTGGCTAAAATTTTGCTCTTTCTGATTGGCTCATCTATAGCTATTTTTCATTGGCTGACTTTTCAGTGTTACTCATTGGCTCATCTGTGGCTGTCTCATTGGCTAAAATTTGGCTGTTTCTGATTGGCTCATCTGTGACTGTTTCTCACTGATTGGACTGTGGCTCTTTCTCATTGACTAGACTGTGGCTGTTTCTCATTTGCTAAAATTTCACTGTTTCTAATTGGCTCATCTGTGCCTGTATCTCATTGGCTGGATTGTGCTGTTTCTCATTGGCTAAACTTTACTGCTTCTGATTGGCTCATCTGTGGCTATTTCTTATTAGCTGAATTTTCACTGTTTCTTATTGCCTGGGCTGTGGCTGTTTCCAAACTGGGAAAGGAGTACTTCAAGTCTGTATATTGCCACCCTGCTTATTTAACTTATATGCAGAGTACATCATGCAAAATGCTGGGCTGGAAGAAGCACAAGCTGGAATCAAGATTGCCGGGAGAAATATCAATAACCTCAGATATGCAGATGACACCACCCTTATGGTAGAAAGCGAAGAAGAACTAAACAGCCTCCTGGTGAAAGTGGAGAATGAAAAAAATTGGCTTAAAACTCAACATTCAAAAAACTTAGATCATGGCATCTGGTCCCATCACTTCATGGCAAATAGATGGGGAAACAATGAAAACAGTGAGAGACTTTATTTGGGGGACTCCAAAATCACTGTAGATGGTGACTGTAGCCATGAAATTAAGACACTTGCTCCTTGGAAGAAAAGTTATGACTAATCTAGACAGCATATTAAAAAGCAGAGACATTACTTTGCTATCAAAGGTCTGTCTAGTCAAAGTTATGGCTTTTCCAGTAGTCATGTATGGATGTGAGAGTTGGACTATAAAGAAAGCTGAGTGCTGAAGAATTGATGCTTTTGAACTGTGGTGTCTTGAGAGTCCCCTGGACTGCAAGGAGATCCAACCAGTCCATCCTAAAGGAAATCAGTCCTGAATGTTCATTGGAATGACTGATGCTGAAGCTGAAACTCCAATACTTTGGCCAACTGCTGCGAAGAACTGACTCATTTGAAAAGACCCTGTTGCTGATTGAAGATTGAAAGATTGAAGGCAGGAGAAGGTGACAACAGAGAATGAGATGGTTGGATGGCATCACTGACTGGACGGACATGAGTTTTGAGCAAGCTCTGAGAGTTGGTGATGGACAGGGAAGCCTGATGGGCTGTAGTCCATAGGGTCGCAAAGAGTCGGCTAGACTGAGCAACCGAACTGAACGGTGGATGTTTCTCATTGGTGGGACATTCACCATGTCTCATTGGCTGAAATTTCCCTCTTTTTCATTGGCTGGGCTGTGACGGCTGTTTCTTATTAGCTCATCTGTGGCTGTTTCTCATTGGCTGGACAGTCACTGTGTCTCATAGGCTGAAATTCCCTTTATCTCATTGGCTGGACTGTGGCTGTTTCCCATTGGCTGAACTGCTTCTCGTTGGCCAGGCCGGCCTATTTTTCATTGGCTGTGCTGTGACTGGTTCTCATTGGTGGCTGTTGCTGGATAAGAAGAAAAAAAATCATCGTTTTTCTGCTGGATTGTAAAGTAACCATCCTTCTACCTAGCAATGTAAGGTAAGCTGCAGCAGAGAGCAATGGTGAAAGAGCTCCACCTCGGGGCTTCCCAACTCCATTTTCAATTCATTTTTACTGTACGGGTATCACACATGTTAAAGCATCAACTTTACAGAAACCTGAAACAGGACTAATACAAGAGGCACAGAGAGCTCTACTCCTCTGTCATCCCGGCAGCCAGGCGTCACGCTGTGTGTGCCACCAAGGTCGCCCAGGGCATCCGCATCCACCGGCAGAATGACCAACAGAGGGGATCTTGTGAGGGAGGGTTTGGGCCCAGGCCTGGAAGTAGCTCCGTGCATCCTGCTCACTGTGAACGTCATCCCAGGACACACATAACTGCAAGGAGGCTGGGAGATCATCTTGCTGGGAGCCCAGGAAGGGAGGACACGGTGCTGTGGGCAGCCACAGTCCTGTCGCACAGGGGCCACCTGTCCCTATGGGGACCTGGGGGTCACACGGTGGGGGTGTTTCTAGTCTCCACCACTTCCTACCCGACCTCCTCTTACACAGAGGTTCTAGGACACAGGAAATAGACTCTGAAGAATTCGTTATTTCACCAGCTAGTGGAAACAGAGGGAAACAGCCCTGCAAGGAGATGCGTAGGATTCAGAGTGAGGCATTCAAGCCCAGAGGAGCCCACGAACGGAGGTGGTGCTGTGGATGGACACCCACTCAGGGAGACAGGAACCAGCTGCTGTGTTACCTTAGGTGCAAAAGGGGTCTTTGCAGGTGTGGCTGAGTTAAGGCTCTTGTGAAGGGGAGATGAGCTTGGATATTCTAGGTGGACCCAGTGTAATCACCAGAGTTCTTATAAGAGAAGCAGGCGGGTCAGAGAGTGAGGAGATGAGACGTGACCGCAGAAGCAGGCGTCCTAGTCAGAGGGAGGATCTGAAGGTTGAGGAAGGGGCCACGAGCCAAGGAGTGCGGATGGCCCCAGACGCTGCACAAGGTAAAGGGACGGAGCCTCCCGTGGAGCCTCCAGAAGGAACACAGCCCTGCCCGCCCCGGGTTTCAGCCCCGGGTAACTGATCTGACTTCTGGCTTCCTGAGCTGTAGGGAAATAAGCTGCGCTGTTTGGTGCTGCTATGTGAGTGGTAATTTGGTACAGCAGCAGGTGTATGCTTGTTGGGATGAATGGCCTCCAATCCCAGATCTAACGGGCATTAGCCCAGTGAGGGGTAAAGGTCAGGTCAAGGACAGTGTCCTACAGCTGCTGGGCCCTCTCGTGTCTGGGGAATGCATGGCGTTCAGTGGGGATGAACTGGGGTGGGATGGGAGACGGGGGCCTGCTGGTTCCTCGGGGTGGACCTAAAGCCCGAGGGGCCCTCCCTGTGCAGTCATGGCCTCACCAACTCCCTCGGCCAGCCCACCGTGCCCACGCGTGTGCGTGTCTGCATGCGTGCATGCGTGTGTACAGTGTGTGCATGTGTGTAAGTCTATCTGTGTGTGTGTGCCTTCATGGACCGGTGCATGTGAGGAATGGGAGCTGTATGCAGGTGGGGCAGCTCTGTGCCTTCACCCAGACACAAGTCCTCTCAGACACTCTTGGGTCAGAAAACACTGATTGTCTTGTTTTTGTCTTGTTTCCCTCACTGAGTTTTGGGGGACGGTGGAGCAGAGACTGGGACCTAGAACCTGTGTACCCAGCGCCACATGCGGGGCTGACGTGGACCTGTGAAAACACTGACTGATGAACAAGGTGAAGTGTGATCCAGAAAACTGGGTGTCAGCTATGAGCTGCATGCGTGCAGCTCAGATTCAAGATCACCACCTGCACTCTAGGAAGGTTTGCAGAGTCAGCTCAGAAGACAATGAAAACGCATCTCTGCGGGCAGTGGCGGATTCACAGAACACGCCTGAAATCAGCTGAGCAACTGTAAGAACATAACTGGGTCTCGGGAAACAGCCAAGCACCAAAGCTGGGTCTCTGGAAACAGGTGCTACACCTTCTCTCCAAGGAGCTAGTTGACTGTGTGAGGGACCACATGGATACTGAATCTCCTAGAAGTTGATGGCGGGTCTCAGGACTCTAGTTCTTGCCTGTGGCAGAATTGACTAGATGACTTTCCAGAAAGGAATGATTCCACAGGGAAACCCTCTCAAGATCCACTTTAGGCTTTTGCAAGAGTGGCTTCCCTTCTAGGCTGCTCAGGCGTAACCATCAGCGGTCCCTTCCCTCTCCTCGTGTGCCAGCTCCCCATCCTTCTCTCAGCGCGGAGCCGGGCCCGCCGTGACGCTGACCACAAGGGGGCGGTGCGGAGCTGCGGCCAAACCCCGGAGTCTGGGGTCCAGTCTGGCTGCCCTGGGCTGGTTCCTCCCTTCCAATCCCCGTCCTTTTGGACAAGAACCTGTAAGCTCCTTTCTGCATAGGAAAAGGGGCGGAGGCTCTGAGAAGGTCCGGGAAGGGCCGCCCACAATGGGCCGTCCGGGCATTACTGCCATCGGGCGCCCGGTGCAGGGTCATCTATCCAGGTGGGTGCTGTTCCCGGGATCCTTATGAGTGTCAGAGACACCCCAGTGCCCTGAGCTTGCCAGCCCCGTGCTGCGCTCTCACAGTCCCTGAGCCAAGACCGGGAGAGGGCTGGCGCCCTGATCCCAGCACAGACCGCCCCGCAGACACCCCTCCAGGCGGGGGTCAGCTACTCACCAGCGGAGGAGCAGCACTGAGTGGTGGGGGAGCTGACGCCTCCAGGGGGTCCTGTGATGGTGGGGGGACAGGAGAAGGACTGGTGCTGTGTAGGGGCTGCCCAGGGTCTGTCCCACTCAGCCTGGTGCCTCTCCATCCTGAGCATCCGACCGCGGGCCACGCACGGCCTTCACTCAACCCTGGACAACACCGAGATTCCTGAGAAAAGGGGACCGGGGCCAGACAAGGCGGAGCCCCCTGCTCCATCGTGTTGGGGTCACACCCTCTGCACCTCCCAGAGCTGTGCCCCACATCACTGCCCAGACTCTTCATGGTGACCTCCTCTGGGGGTGGGGGGTCAGAGTGTGCTGGATGGACCCTGACTCCATGACACCCTGGGGGCTGACCACACACAGGACAGGGATGGCCTCCCCCCAAAGGTGCCCTGAAGCACCATCCAGCCTTGGTCAGGGGTCCCCTGGACTTTGTGACTTGCCCGGTGAAGGGTGGACCTCACCACGGGGGCACTCGGCCCGGAGGAGCCGCACATTCTGACCCTTGTCTGGGGGACAAGACACAGGTTCCCCTGAAGGGGTCTGTCTCCCCCATCTCCAGAAACCCATTCCCAGCAGCCCAGCAAGGTCGGGTCTGTGCGCCCCCCACCACCGATGCTGGGGCTCAGCGTCCAGGCCCCCGTGATGTCCAGGTAAGACCAGGCTCAGGGAGCTGAGCCAGGCGTGGAGGTGGGGGCTACTCTTCATTGCCTTGCGTGGACTTCTCACTGCAGCGGCTTCTCTTGTTGTGGGGCACAGGCTCTAGGGCGCGTGGCCTCAGTAGTTGTGGCGTACAGGCTTTATTTGCTCCGTGGCAGGTAGACTGTCAGCGGCCAGGGACCGAGCCCACGTCCCCTGCATTGGCAGGCGGATTCTCATCCACAGGACCAGCAGGAAGTCCAAGGAGTTGCCTTCTGATGGCAGTACTATGTGGTCAGTCTGCTCCTCATGACCTGCGTTATTGAGCTTCCCTCCCTCCTGAACAGTTCTGGCGCCTCCTCTGGGTGGCCCGCGTACCCCATACCTGTATCTGGACACCCTCCCTCTTTGACCCGCCAGGACCCAGTCCCAGGGAAGGCAGGCTCTGCGGCTGCTGTCCGCGGTGCTGACCGGGATTCGACGGTTGAGTTTGGTTTCAGCACCACGGTCAGAGTCTATGAAGGCAAGGCAGCCTCCACCATTTCCTGCTGTCTCGGTCGGCCAGTTTTCATCAGCTGAGCCCCATCCGTGGTCCTCTTGTGTGGTCTCCACGCAGGAGTTAAACAGAACACCCAACCAGAGCATGCGGGTAAACTGGACAAACACCAGGGTGGTAGTAGTCGACAGTGACTCAGATTCCTTTCATGATCCGTGCACCCCGAAGAGGAGTAGAGTGCAGAAGCTCATGGCGCTGGCGCCGCGCTCAGCGTCACCACCGCTGAGCAGCCAGGGGGTCATGTGATGTTCGTTTTCCTCTACCCCCTCATAACTGTCTTCTACCAGACCAGGGTCAGCATACCAGATATCTAGGGGTGGCCCAAAGATAACAGACTGGTTCACACCAAAGTAGGTTTCAAACCTAGTTCTGCCTCTCGCTAGCCCTGTGTCCTTGGGAATGTCGTTGTGCTTCCCTGAGGCCCACTTTGCTTTTCTGTGAAATGGAAGTAACAACGGTGTCTGCTTAATGGGAAGAAGATGGTTAGAGACTATTATATTCTCTCATAGGAGGCGGGCAGTTTAGCTAAGAGGCAGGATCTGGAGGAAGGCGTCCTGGGATCGAATCAGAATTCTGACTGATGCTGAAGCTCCAATATTTTGACCACCTGATGCAAACAGCTGACTCACTGGAAGAGACCCTGATGCTGGGAAAGATTGAAGGCAGGAGGAGAAGGGGGTGACAGAGGATGAAATGGTTGGATGGCGTCACCGACTCGATGGACATAAGTTTGAGTAAACCCCGGGAGTTAGTGATGGACAGGGAGGCCTGGCGTGCTGCAGTCCATGTGGTCGCAAAGAGTCAGAAACGACTTAGCAACTGAACAACAACTGCCTTTTATTAACTTTGTGACTTAGACAAAGTCATGCCACTAGTTTGTCACCTATCAAGTGAAGATAATGCCAGGACCTGCTCTGTAGGGCTTCTGTGAGAAACTGAATGCTTTACATGTGATGCGTGGAGTGAAATGACTGGCACGTACTTAGCATGCATTCAAGAAAGCGGGCTGTTATCACTGCTATTACCATCACCGTCATCACCAAGCACCTAGACACAGTCTGAAAAACTACTTCTGCTTGGTAATGAGTGCTGCTTTTATGAATTATTCTTAGGGTTTCTGTCAGTGTCCTTAGACCTCTGAAACTGATGAAGAAACTAAAGCTACAAGCTGAAAAGTGACTTGCCTAGGAAACTGGGGCTCCGATCAAGGCCGTCTGACACCAATGTGTGGTCCCACCTGCCCACATTTAGCAGCAAGGCAGGAAGAACCTTAGGAATCCCCTACCCTCATCCCCAGATGGAAGACCAGGGCTCATGGTAGTTTGACCAGAGGTTTGCACAAATTATCTCTCAGCCCTTCTCTATTTTCTCACCTTTGCCAATTGTGCCCGGATACTCCCTTTCTTCATGGACCCTGCAGTGGATCCCAGGAGCTTTTCCTGCTGGCATTGCAGCCAGGAGGCGGGAACTGCAGACAGTCATTTGGAAATATTGTCTTATCCAAACCACGGGGAGGAGGAGCTCTGGCATCCAGTGGGCGGAGCCCTAGGGCTGAGCTGAGCGTCCCACAGTGCACAGGACCCTACACCCCACGAAGAATGACCCAGCCCCAAATGCCAATAGCTCCGGGTGCGGAAAGGCTGGTCTGTGTGTTTGTAAGAGACCAACACAAACTTGGAAGGTGTATACCCCACACCAGTTTCATGAAAATTGCACTGGATGAGGTCATCAAAACCTTATTGGTTAGGGTTATTTTTCCTTCCTGCCTTTACAGGGACAGGGGATTCCCAAGCGGTCCACTAGTTAGGGCTCTGCGCGGTCACTGCCGAGGGTCTGGGTTCAGTCCCTGGTGGGGGAACTAAGGTCTCACAATCTGTGCGGTGCGGATTCTCCACCACCACCGCAGAACCCTTCCTTTCTGTCTTTATAAGGAGGGAGTATCATTAATGTAACTGAAAAGTACATTTACAAAAAGGAAACAAAAATAGCAGCGGGTGTATCCAAACCAAAGAAACAAAACTGCTTCTAAACTGTAGGGAGGGGGGAGGGGTGTTGGGGGATTGCAGGCGGCCCTGAGGGCGCGCAGCTGGAAGGAGTGGGGAGCTCCGGAGGCTGGCCTCAGCCCTAGGGCTCCACCTGCGGACAGTGGACGCGATCCTGTCTCCCTCTTCCGCCTCCCTCCGGATTTCTCTCTCTTTCTGTCTCTCCCTCCCTCCCTTGCTCTCAGTCTCCCCTCCCCTCCCTGGCTCCCTCCATTCCCGCTCTGCCTCTAGAAGGAAGGAGTCTCTTTCAAAGTCCTTTTGGTTCTTGGAAATACTTCCTGAGGGCAAAACGCGAAACCTGGGTCACTCCCCAGATCATCAGCATCCTCTGCTCGCATCCTTGAGCACCGGGGGAAATCCCACACTTCCGGGGTAGGTCACCGCCCTGCCGGCCTTGGTAGGGGCGCTGCCCGGCTGACTCAGTTCCCTCGTCCATTCAGTGGACCTAGCGCACAGCACCTGCCTTGTAGGTTGGTTCAAGGCCTAAATGAGGGAGCATGGGAGCAGGCTTGGGACAGAGCCTGCGCACAGCAAAGTGTTCTGTAGAAGTCCTGCAGTTTGACCCCTGGGTCGGGAAGATCCCCTGGAGAAGGGAATGACTACCCCCTCCAGTGTTCCTGCTTGGAGAATCCCACGGACAGAGGAGCCTGGCGTGCTACAGTCCACGGGGGTGGAAAAGAGTTGGACACGACTGGGCGACTGACACTTTCAGATCTGAACCAGCTTCCCTTCCCTTCCCAGCACAGCTGAACCTCGGCACCCAGGCTGGGACCAGCAGGGCAGAGCCCCACGAGCACCCCCGCCTACTAGTCCAGGCTGCAGCCGCCCCTCCGCCCTCCCTCCTGCTTTCCAAGTAGAGCCCCGGCTGGGGAGCTAAACCCTCCTCAGGTGCCCTAGACGGGACTACCTGACACCTGGACCACTGGCCCAGTGGCGATTTCCTTGTAGAATCAATATGAAATACCATTCAAATTTTAGTTTTGGCCCCACTAGCTACACTTCAAGTGCCGACAGCCACATGTGGTTACTGTACCGGACATGCCCATCGTTCCAGAAGGTTCAGTTCAGTTCAGCCACTCAGTTGTGTCCGACTCTTTGTGACCCCTGAACTGCAGCATGCCAGGCCTCCTTGTCCATCACCAACTCCCAGAGTCCACCCAAACTCATGTCCATTGAGTCGGTGATGCCATCCAACCATCTCATCCTCTGTCGTCCCCTTCTCCTCCTGCCTTCAATCTTTCCAACATCAGGGTCTTTTCAAAAGCATCAATTCTTTGGTGCTCAGCTTTCTTCACAGTCCAACTCTCACATCCACACATGACCACTGGAAAAACCATAGACTTGACTAGACGGACGTTTGTTGGCAAAGTAATGTCTCTGCTTTTGAATATGCTGTTTAGGTTGGTCATAGCTTTTCTTCCAAGAAGCAAGCGTCTTTTAATTTCATGGCTGCAATCACCATCTGCAGTGATTTTAGAGCCCCCCAAAATAAAGTCAGCCACTGTTTCCACCATTTCCCCATCTATTTGCCATGATGTGATGGGACCGGATGCCATCTTAGTTTTCTGAATGATGAGTTTTAAGCCAAGTTTTTCACTCTCCTCTTTCACTTTCATCAAGAGGCTCTTTAGGTCCTCTTCACTTTCTGCCATAAGGGTGGTGTCATCTGCATCTCTGATATTTCTTCTGGCCACCTTGAGTCCAGCTTGTGCTGAAGGTTCTGTGGGACAGATCTTTGCCCACCCTACCCCCGCCCCCTGCCCTGGCTCTGAGGTCCTGTCCATCATAGAACCTTTCTCTCCTGTATTTTCCGTCTCTCCTCAGGGTCAGCCTGCCTGAGTTCAAATCCCACCCACACAGCTTTACAGCTGCATGAGCTAAGTTTCCTAAGGCAAAACAAAGCGGAAAACCCAATGGGAATAGTAATACCACCCTCCTCTCACCCATAGAGTTATTCCGAAGATTAAGATTCTGTAAGGAGAGAGCTTAGAACTGCTCCTAAACGATTCCAACCCTTCCATGAGCATTAGCTGCTATTCTTGTTGTTGTTATGTACTTCAAGATGCTGAAATAAGTTCCACCCCCTTATAAAATCTGCATGAATGAGTTCCTAAAGAAACTGCCAAGTGGGGAAGAAGTGGTGGCCCAGAGCCACCGGTGAGAGTCCCTTTGCATGTGTTTACAGCTGTGTCTCTGGCTGCACGGGGTCTTGGTTGTAGCATGTGCGATCTAGTTCCCTGACCAGGAATTGAACCCGGGGCCCCCTGCATTGGGAGCACGGAGTCTTAGCCCCTGGACCACCAGGGAAGCCCCTCCTTTGTGTATTTAAAATGTGTTTACTTAGACCGCCACGTTGATTGGCTGTTCTCAAGCAGAGCCTTTATCCCCCTCCCGGGGGCCATTTGGAAACAGCGATGAATCTAAACCACAGGGAGGGAGAGCTACTAGCCCTGGGACCCTGCCGAGCATCCCTCAGTGCACAGGCCGCCCCCACCACAAGCAACGGCCCAGCCCCACACGCCAGCAGCTCCCGCTGGGAACCACAGGTCTAAGCGCAGGAGCTCAACCCAGCTGAATGGCGCGTTGTTGTCGTTTACTTGCTCAGTCGTGGGCGACTCTTTGCCACCCCATGGACTGTGGCCCGCCAGGCTCGTCCGACCCTTCGATTTCCCAGGCAAGACTACTGGAGTGGGTTGCAATTTCCTTCTCCAGGGGAGCTTCCAGACCCAGGGATCGAACCTGCATCTCCTGCATTGGCAGGCGGGTTCTTTACCACTAAGCCAACAGGGAAGCCCCTTGAAAGGTGGATAAAGTGAAGTCACTCAGCCGTGTCCGACTCGTTGCCACCCCATGGATTGTAGCCTGCCAGGCTCCTCCATCCACGGGATTTTCTAGGCAAGAATACTGGAATGGATTGCCATTTCCTCCTCCAGGGGGATCTTCCCGACCCAGGGATCAAATCCAGGGGTCTCTCTCACTGCAGGCAGACTCTGCCATCTGAGCCACCAGGGAAGCCCCTGGAAGGTATATACTTCAAACTAATTTCATGGCCTTGGACTGGACAAGATCATGCAGGCAAGAATAGTGGAGTGGGTTGCCATTTCCTTCTCAAAACCTTACTAGCTAGCGTTTTTTTCTCTTTTTCAAGGAGGATGTGTTCAGGTACCCTTTATGTAACTAAAAATTACTTTTTTGAAAAAAGAAACAAAATAGCAGCAAATGCATCCAAGCAAAGAAACAAAATTCCTTCTCTGACCCCCCCACCTCTTCCTCTGGATACCTTGTTTCCTTCCCTTTCCTTCCTTGGATTCCGAATCCTCCTCTCCGTCTCCCTCCCCTCCCCCACAGCAAGCTGGCTCCCACCCACTCAGCCCCCACAGGTGGTTCTCACTCAGGCCACCGGTGGCCTCTGGCTTGTTACCAAATCCAGTGGAATTTTTTTTTTTTTTTAAATCAGCCTTGGTCTGCTTCTGAGCCCGCAGCGAGGGGACATGTGTGTCCTCCTCTGTGTGGACACAGACTCCTCATGTTTCATTCTCTGTTGCTGCTGGGCTCTGGTCCAAGTTCCTTCCCTTTTCTCTCTCAGTGTCACCCTTTGCAGCCGCTTCATCTCGGGCCTCTGTTCTTCCCACTTCAATCAGAACCAGCTACACAGTTTTCAGGGTGCATGGCAAAGGAAGATGCGGGGTCCCTTGTTCAAAAGGACTAATAGTTCAAGATAGAGCAAACTATTAAATGAGGACAGGGCCTGCTGGGCATGGCCCCCAGGGACCCTGCAGGCGCCCCCTGTGCTCTGGTGGGGCTCACTGCCCTTCCCTCTGCTCTGGGTCAGGGTCTCCGGGGTCTCTTGTCCTCCTGCCCCTCCTCCCAGGCTCTCCAGCTTGGCAGTCCCCCAGGATCCCTCAGGACTGCCCTCCGAAGGTCCTTGGGGTAGACAGAACGCACGTCTAAAGGTGTCCAGGCACGAACCCCTGGAACCTATGACTAGGTTGTGTGTGTGCTAAGCCGCTCAGTCGTGTCCGACTCTTTGCAACCCCATGGACTGCAGCCCGCCAGGCTCCTCTGTCCATTCGATTTCCCAGGTAAGAATACTGGAGTGGGTTGCAATGTCCTCCTGCCGGGGATCTTCCCAACCCAGGGATGAACCAGGGTCTCCTGCGTCTCCTGCGCTGCAGCTGGGTTCTTGGTTCTTTTTTAGCTACGTGAGGCCTTGGTGGCAGCATGTGGACTTGCCCTGGTTTCTGTGAGTGGGGCTACTGTCTGACTCAGGTGCGCGGGCCTCCCGCTGCGGTGGGTGCTTCTGCAGAGCATGGGCTCTGGCTCGTGGGCTCCAGTGGTTGCCATGTGAGGGCGCAGTGCCTGTGGCTCGAACGACAGGCGCGGCTCCAGGCTTAGCCGCTCTGCGGCACACGGGCTCTTCTGGGATCAGGGGCTGAACCCAGGTCCCCTGCATTGGCAGGCGGGCTCCTGACCACTGAGCCACTGGGAAGGCACAGCCACCGCAGCAGCATGTGACTTGTGCTGATTACGGAGCAACGCATTAGATCTAGCCATCGCCATGGCTGCCACCCAGGTGGGCCTCACGTGACCAGGACCTTCTCTGGCCAGAGGCAGGACAGTGGAGCAGGCCGGCAAACCAGGGAGTGTGAAGCCTAAGGGGGACCCAGGTGGAGAGACGGAGTGAATGCCGCAGAGGGACCCAGGCAGCCTGTCGCAGCAGACCAGGTGCAGACCGGACCAGGTGGGGGAGTTTGTCTTTTGTTTGTCTGCTTGAGGTGATGAGTGTTTTGGAATCAGAGAGAGGTGGCGGTTCTACGACATTGAGAATATACTAAATCCCTTTAAAATGATGCACTGTAATGTGAATCCAAACATCAACAGAAAATGACTAACTACAATGCTGTTGTTATTGAAACGTTTATCTTGGGTGACCGTTCTGCCACCCCCACCTTAAACTTTGCCTTGAATGGGAAAGAAAAAAGTGTTAGCCGTTCAATCCTGTCCGCCTCTTCGTGACTCCGTGGACCGTAGCCGGCCAAGCTCCTTTCTCCGTGGGATTCTCCAGCCAAGAATACTGGAGTGGGTTGCCGTGCCCTCCTCCAGGGGATCTTCCCCGCTCGGGGATGGAATCCGGGTCTCCTGCATCGCAGGCGGATTCTTTACCATCTGAGCTACCGTCCCAGCCTGTTCCAGCCCATCCCCCTTCTGGGCTGTGAAGTGGACTCGCTGCCCCTTCAAGTTCTGACCCTGTTTTTCCCGCTTAATACCCGGCTCAGGACAAATCAGAAGCTCCCCGTGGCTTTCTCTCCAGGCAAACCAGGCTCCACCCGGGGCCTCAGGGCCCTGGGCTCCACCTGGCGGCCTGGCCCGCTCCTTCCGGTCCTCGGCCCTGTAAACATGTACTCCTCCCGCTTCTGAAGATTCAGGTCAAGCCACACCTCCTCCTTATCCAGGACCCTCCCTGCTCTTGGCCGCAAAGGTGGCTCAGACGGTGAAGTGTCTGCCTGCAATGTCGGTGACCTGAGTTCGAGTCCTGGGTGGGGAAGATCCCTCTCCAGTATGCTTGCCTGGAGAATCCCCAAGGACAGAGGAGCCGGGCGGGCCCCACTCCATGGGAGTCGGATACGACTGAGCGCCTTCTCTTTCTTTCCCTCCTCTCCAGCCCCTCCATCCCAGCTCACAACCGAGCCGGCCTCCTCTCCGAGGTGGGGCTCTTCCCGCCCTCAGCCCCTTGGGGATCGTCCTCCCCCCCCACCCTGAGTCTTCTCGTACCGCTCGGTGCGGGCCCCTAGCGAGGTGACGCCCAGGCCCGGACCTTCAACTCCCCACCGCAGGCAGAGGGCCGCCCTCGGCGGCCACCTCCACCCGCTCCTACCGCCGGTCTCACTGCCTGATCTTGTCGGCTTCTCTCTCTCTTCCAGGCCCCACACTCGCTCCCCCAACCGCTGCAATCTGGAAGAAATTACTCTTTCCAAACAGCCAGACTTCCCCACTTGCAGGAAATTCCAGGCTGGCAGGGGAGGGGCCGGGCTGGGGGGCCGCCCCGTCCATCCAATCCCCCACCCCCTCCGCGGTCCTTCCATCCGCACATCCAGTCCCGGCCACTTCCCGCCCCCACACTCAACCTGGAGGGGCCTCCGCTTTTCCGCCGCGGCTTCTTAGTCCTTAAATCCTAGCGGTCAACTTTTGGAGGGGGGGCGGGGGGGAATAAGGGAGGCCTGGGAGGGGCCTACGGCCTTAACCCTCTCGGCCCCAGACGGGCCGAGCTGGACTGGGCGGGAACTCTGCGCCCCTCTGGGCTCCCATCATGGCCCCCGAGAGGGGCTGACGCTTCCGTTCCCGGTGCAGGTAAAAAGGGGACCCGGTGACAGGGTCTGGGGGCGGGCGTGGGGCTCAGACTCCCGGGGCTGGTGGAGGGGAGGCCGGGGGGTGGTCTGGGACCCCCCTCGCGTCCTGAGGCTGAGGAGGAACTGAGTCAGGGCTCCCGGGACCCAGGAGAGAAGGAGGGGGCGCTGCGGGCCGGCCACCCGGGTCGTGAGTGCCCCTCCAGGGTCCGCTTGACGGGCCCTTCGCAGGTGAGATCCCGCCCGGAGGAAGGCGGAGGGAGGCGCGGGCCCGGGACCAGGAGGCGGAGGCGGGCCCCGAACCGAGAGGAGCGGGTCCCGGGCGGATCCGGAGTCTGAGAGCGCGCCCGCCCGGTTCGGCAAGGACCGCGAGGTAAGGGGGCACTGGCGGGCCCGGGGTCCCCAGGCAAGTCCAGAGGGGAGAGGGGCAGACAGACGGCCGAAGGGACAGCGGCCGCTGAAGCCGGGGCCGCAGCCACGTGGCCTCAGGAAGCGCGCTCTGGAGCCCCAAGGGGGTCGGGGTGGGGTCCCGGTCCCCGGTCCCCCTGCGCCGTCCGCGTGCCGCCCGCCTGGTCGCCGCTCCCACGGGGCTGAGAACCAGCCAGGCTGGATGTGGGGCGGGCTGGGGCCCGGAGAGGACGGAGCAGAGCCAGCTGTGCGTCCCCCCTCCCCGCAGCTGGAGCCTCGGCAGGAAAGGTGGGGCGCGCGGAGGCGGGAGGAGGGGCGCGCGGGTCCAGGGTCGCGGCTCCTGCTCTCTGCCCGGCCCGAGGTCGTCACACACAACAGCTCCTCTGTGCGGAGTTGGCCCCGCCACTGGCTCTTTCCGAGCATGACCTCATTGCATCAGGCACACTAGGAGACTCGAGCCTTCTATTTCAGGGGACACCGAGGCTCTGAGAAGTGGACGGACTGCACCCCACACCCCCTCCACCCCACCCCAGCCCTCCCCCGGTCACCCCGAGTTCTCAGAACTACCCAGGAGAAGCGGTGGCTTTCAAAAACAATTTCTAACTGGTTGTTCTTACCTGGAATGGAAAAAAAAGAAAGCAAACAAACAGGGTCAAGGGTGTAGGTCCCTGGCCTTGATATGAAAGCATTATTTATTTTCCCACGGGTCTGCATGCCCTACCCTTTTGGGACCATGAGCGATATAACATCCTTCCAACTCCGGAGTTCGTCTGCCTGCGCTCGAGATTCAGGCAGTATTTGCTGCTGTGTGACCCAGGGCCAGTTACCTCACCTCTCTGTGCCTCAAGCGGTCACCCCCATCTCTAAAACGAACATAGTAGCAGGGTTCTCCCCTCACAGGGGACTGTTAGGAGGGCCACAGGAGTTCCTTCATGTGCCTGAGGTGCTTAGACCCCTGCCTGGCCCAGGGTGAGTGCTTGGGAAACAATGTCAGCACCATGAGTACACTCTAGGACAGCCCCTTGCAAATAGGCATTTCAACTTCCCAGTTTTCAGAGGAGCAAACTGAGGTGCGAGGTTGAGAGAGTGAGTTCTGGCTGTGTTTGTTTTTTTTTCCCTCCTTTTGTCTGCATGGCTTGTGAGAGACCAAGATCTTAACGAGCTGCTAAGTGTTGGGAAATGGCAGGACTATCACCCTGTAGGGTGGTGGGAGGACGGGATGAGGGCAAGGTGGGGGGTGGGCAGGAGAGGAAGCAGTGGCCGAGAGCCGTCCAGCGGGGGCCAATGCGTGGGGCAGCTGGCAGCTGAAGGCGTAACTCTGGGCTCTGGAAGCCCGCAGAGCTGCTTTGTGACCTCGGGCAAGTCACGTGCCCTCTCTCAGCATCTGTTTCCTTCTCTGGGACAGGCGAGGATGATCCAAGGTTTGGCCACGAAGCACACAGCATTTTCTGTGTGCTGGCTACCATGCCAAGACTTTCCATGGGGCAATATCTCACCAGTTCTGGTTTTTTTTTTTGGTTGCACTGGTTGGCTAACAGGGTCTTAGTTCCCTAAACAGGGATTGAACCAGTGCCCTTGGCAGTGAAAGCACATAGTCCTCACCACGTGGACTGCCAGGGAATTCCCCCTCACTATTTCTTGCAAAGAGACTAAGAATTATCCTATGAGTAACATTCCATTTCTGAGATGAGGACGTGAGGTCAGAAAGGGTAAGTAATTTGCCCAAAGCAACCCAGCAATGTGCACAGTCAAATTCAAGTCTGGGCAGCTGCCTTCCTGAGTTCTGCTTTTTTCACCTATAATCCACAGCTCAGTGAGACGGGGCACTGCTAGCTCTGAGACTTTTTTTTTAAACTGTAGATTGAGATTTGTTAATGAGAAGAGGTCAGCGTTAAAAAGACTAACAGGGAATCCCAGGTGGTCCAGTGGTTAGGACTCTGGGCTTCCACTGCAGGGGCTGTGGGTTCGATGCCTGGTTGGGGAACTAAGGTCCTGCATAGCACGGCCAAAATAATAATATAGATTAGAATTGAAACTATCCAAGTGCCTAGCATGTGCTGAGCAGTCTCATTTCATAAATGTTGTTTCCCTTATACACTGGGTGGGGTGGGGAAGGAATGGTGATTGTGTTCCAGATTGCAGTAAAATATATTTATTCACCTGGGTGGAGGTTAGGGAATTTTGAGAAATGCTATAGAGGTGGTCAAGCAAAACTGGTTTTTCAAGAGAAATAAATGTAAAGTGTGTATGTGTGTCTGAGGAGGGGAGTGGACAGCCCTCAGACTACAGCCATCTATACTTATTTCAAATCCTCTGGCTTTAATTTTTCTCCACATAAAAGATGGTATTTCCCAGGGTGGTGGTTACTAAAAGGACAATGCTTTGCCTGCTTCAGAGGATTTTATGAAATCTAAATTTTGTTCCACAGTTTTGTTTGGGGACACATCTCCCCCCCATCCCCAATGCTATCACTATCAATTGACTGGTGGTGTTACAAATATAGTTCTCTTTGAGTGTTTCTGTGTGTCCTACAAGGAAGGTAGTGTTATTTTACCCATTTTCAGATAGAAAACAAGCCAATCAATCACATCAATTATCTCAGTTCATACAGTTGGCAAAGGGTGGGGCTTCAATTCAAATAGAAAGAATGTTTATTATTATTATTACAACAGTGACTGTTAAAACAAAAGTACAAGGTCGTCAAAGTCCCTCCCAGAAGTTCCATAAAAACAGCCAAGTTCCAGGATATGGGCAAAGGTTGGTGGACGTATCTATTTACCATCAAGTCATGAAGTCATGTGGCCATAGGGCACCTGGTTTATAGTTCATGAGCTGCCAGATTGGAATTTATGCCATTCTTGCCATGTTTTAACATAGGAAATTTTGCATTCTTACTTCTGTTACCCTTAGCAAGAAGTAAGATATTATGTTGCTTGTTTCAAAACCAGATAATTTGAAATTGTAAAACAGTGTGTCAAAACGCTGTTGGTGGTGGGGAGGGGATGGTTTCAGTGGTTAAGAGTCCACCTACAAATACAGGAGATGCACGTTGGATCCCTGGGTGGGGAGGATCCCCTGGAGGAGGAAATGGCAGCCCACTCCAGTGTTCTGGCCTGGAGAATCCCATGGGCAGAGGAGCCTGGCTGACTGCAGTCCATGGGGTTGTAAAGAGTCGGACACGGCTGAGCATGCATGTGGACTCGCACGCACACATACATGTGCAAGTATATAGATTCCCAGGCCCACCCTAAACCTCCCAAATTAGAATCCTCAGGCCAGCCTACATTGTGACTTTTGTGTGTCCCAGGCAAAGCTTTCATGGACATAATTACATATGTTATATTTTACGACCACGTTGGTATAAAGACAAACATAATCCAGACATTTTGAAATAAATCAAAACACAGCATCCCTCGGCTCAGAAAGGGCTTCTGTACCTTGTGTATTGACAGGGTGGGGGGCTCCCCTCATCTGAGAGGGTCTCCTCTGCCCTCCTCTTCCTCTGGGCTGCGTGAGCTCTGTGGGCCTGGAAGGTGGTGCCGTAGAGGAAGACCTGTGCCTGTCCCCGCCCTATGTGAGCTGGCGGCCAGCGGCCTCAGTTAAAGACCGAGGCTCAGAAAGGTAATAATAATAAATTAAGACGTTTAAAACTGTGCAGGCCTCTAGAAGTGTGGCAGGCTCTGGGCACCGCATCTTCCCCTAAAGGACAGGGGCAGCTCTGCCTTAAGAGTGGAATGAGTGATAGTCGTTCAGTCGTGTCCAACTCTTTGTGACCCCGTGGACCTTAGCCTGCCAGGCTTGTCCAGGGAATCCTCTAGGCAAGAGTACTGGAGTGGGTTGCCATTCCCTCCTCCAGGGGACTTCCCGACCCAGGGATCGAGCGCGGGTCTGCTGCATTGCAGGAAGATTCTTTACCGTCTGAGCCACTAGGGGAGCCCGTCTTCAGGGTGGAGTTTCTGCCAAGTTTGGGAAGAAACTTGTCTGCAGGCTTGGTGAAGCGTGTATTGCTGGTTCTCTGGAGTATGAAATCCTCAAACGTTAGTTGTAAGTGCAGTTAACATACAGGCAGACCTAAATTTGAGTCTGAGTTTTTAATCAAGCAGCTGTGACCTCGGGCCTCAGTTTCCCCAGCTGTAAAATGGAAGTAACCCCCGTACCCCCACCACGGTCGTCCTGTGCGTGTCCGGAGCATTCTTCGCACCGCGGGCTAGGCCAGGGCTGGGAACTCGGCAGGCAGGCCTCGGCAGCGCCCCTGGGGGAGGCCGTGCTAATCCGCCCCTACCCCGCAGATGCCGGTGCTGAAGCAATTGGGCCCCGCGCAGCCCAAGAAGCGGCCGGAGCGCGGCGCCTTGTCCATCTCCGCGCCGCTCGGCGACTTCCGGCACACGCTGCACGTGGGGCGCGGCGGCGACGCCTTCGGGGACACCTCGTTCCTGAGCCGCCACGGCGGCGGGCCGCCCCCTGAGCCCAGGGCGCCGCCCGCGGGGGCCCCGCGCACTGCTCCGCCGCCCGCCGTGCCGCAGGCCTCGCCGCCCGCCCTCCGTGCGCCCGCGCCCGCCGACCCGCTGCTGTCCTTCCACCTGGATTTGGGCCCCTCCATGCTGGACGCGGTGCTGGGCGTGATGGACGCGGAGCGCCCGGGCGCCGCTGCCGCCAAGCCGGACGTGGACCCCGGCCCCGAGGCGCAGCACCCCCGGGCCCGCTGCCTTGCCAACGCGGACCTCGAGCCGGACGACGTCATCGGCCTGTAGGCACCCCCATTCCCTGCGCTCTTACCGCCCAGCGCCCCACTTCTTTCTACATAAACCGACAAGGTCTGTGTCCCGGGTTTCGTCTGTTCACTTTGCACGTGGAGAGCGGTAACGAGACGGGGTGACGGGGTCCCGGCGCCCCTAAGAGCCACGTGTGTTGCAGGGGGTTCTGGTTCCCGCCGGGTGGATGGTGGTAGAAATTTGATGGTCCTGGTGTAATGGGATGCGGCCCCTTTAAGAGGGACAGGGGCGGGGCCCCCGACATAGTCGCCCCCGCTGCACAGTTCTTTCAGCAAAGTGGGCCGCGCGCCGCTGCCGGCCGGACGCCTCCCGGGGATCGGCGAAGGGCTGTGACCCAGGGAGCTCCGCGCCGCCGGTGGATCCCGCCCAGGAAGGATGCCCTTTACCCCGGGAGCGGACGCGCAGGGAAGGTGGCCGGGAGGAGGCGTGGTCCCCTAGGAGAGGAACGCCCCGAGGCCGACAGGGGTGCACGAAATCCGGGCTGCCAAGTTCATGCTGAGCCCGCAGGCGTCCGGTTCTCCCGCGGAGGGCGAGGCCCGAGGGGGGCCCGGAGGGGCGTGGCAGCAGTGCAGATCCTTAGGGGGGCGGGGGCATCCAGGTTCTCCGGGGCGCACGAGTGGCGAGCCGCGCTTGCGAACCCTAGGGGAGCCGAGCGGCGCCTGCGAACCCTAAGGGAGCCGACCCGCGCCCTAGGGGAGCCGAGCGGCGCCTGCGAACCCTAAGGGAGCCGACCCGCGCCCTAGGGGAGCCGAGCGGCGCTGGCTACGCGCCCGGGAGGGGCGGGGCCACACGCGATAGGGGCGTGGGCAGGGGCGGGGCCACAACAGAACCAGATCGCCCGCAGGTGTCTGGCTTTCCCCGGCTCGGCGCGGGGCGGGCCCGCGCGCGGGGTGCTTTCCAGGCTGGGCAGGGGCCGGAGCCGCGCCCGTGATGTCACGGCGGGCCGGGCAGGGCTGACCCCGCGAGGCGCGGCCTGTGCCGGGCGAGCGCGCCCGCCGTACGCTCCGCCTATGGCGGCGGCCGGAGGGCCGGAGCCGCCCGAGGGGGTCTCGGTCGCGGAACCCGCGGCCCCGCCGGCCTGCCGCTTCTTCCTGGAGGGCCGCTGCCGCTTCGGCGCCCGCTGCCGCCAGCCCCACCCCGGGGCGCCGGCGCCGCCGCAGCCTAGAGGCGAGGCCGAAGACCAGGCCAAAGCCAAGAAGCCGCCGCTGCGTACGGCTGACGCCGTCATCCAGCGCATCCGCTGGGACCCGCGCCTCGACCCGGCCGACTTCTCTGTGGGCTATGTCGACCGCTTCTTGGGCGTGCGCGAGGAGCCCTTCCTTTCCTTCTGCTGGGACGAGCCGCTAGCGGCGCTTGCGCCGGGCGTTTTGGCCGTGCCGCAGCACCGGGTGCGCTACTTCCGCTTCCGCGGCCGCCTGGTGTGGGACCGCGCCTCGCGCACCGACCTCGTCTTTGGCTCCGGCTTGGCGGCCGGCCGTGGGCCCACCATCCTGGACGCGCTCGACGGCGAGGACGCGCACGGAGCCGGAGGTGAGAGCGGCGGCGTGAACGCGCACCGGCCCGGGGACGTGCACGACGGTGGAGACCGGAGCGGGGACGCGCACGGGAACGGCGATACGAGTGACGGCGAGGATGCCAACTCAGTCGGAGATGCGCTCGGCGGTGAGGATACGGACGGGACCGGAGGCGCACTGGACAGCGTAGCTGCCACCCGCCTTGGCACGGATTCGGGGGACCCCGTACAGCCAGCCCAGACCCGACTCCGGGCAGCCTTGGCCTCGGACGGGGGAAGCCCCGAAGCTGGGCGCCTGACGCTGGCAGGCGCATTAGCGAGGACCCAGGAGTGGGAGTCGGCCGACCCTGGAGGCCAAGCTTCCCCGTGGATGGCGCCAGGAAAGGCGCTGCAGCCAGCTGCCCCCGCTGCCGCTAGGGCCATGGAGACCCGTGGCAGGAAGCCCTCGGACAGCCTCTGTGAGACGGGAATGGAGTGGGGTCCCGGGATCTGGCCTGTGGACCGAGGAGCGGCCGGGGCCGTGGGCCCTCGCCAGCCCCGCCCCACGCACTTCGTGGCGCTCATGGTGACGGAGCCTGAGCTGCGGGCCAAGGTCCAGGAAGACTTGGTACGAGACGCACCAGCTTGCGCGGCCTTCACGGTGCCGGCAGAAGCCCTCCACCTGACCCTAGCCCTGCTGAGGCTGGCGGGCCCCGGGGAGGCGGCGGCGGCTGTCACCGCGCTCAGACGCGCGCTCTCGGACCCCGGGCTTGAGGTCCCTCTGAGGCTGAGGTTCGGTCGCCTGGTACGCCTGGGCTCCCACGTGCTCTGTGCTCCCCCGTCCCCACCCTTGGAGAGCCTGGCCCAGAGGCTGAGCCAGAGGCTGGAGACCGAGGGGCTGAGAGTGCTGCAGCCTCTCGGGGGGATACGCCCCCACCTCACCCTGGCCAAGGTGCCCCAGGGCGCCCAAGTCTGCCTCCCCGAGGTCAGCCCGCGGCAGGAGCTGGGGAGCCAGCCCCTGGGGACACTCTGGCTGTGCCGCGTGGGCAGGGCCGGGGGCACCTACCAGGCGGTGGCCGAGCTCCCCCTGGGAGGTCAACCCCCAAAATAAGGGCCGGGCCCCAGACAAGGACAAAGCGCGCACGCGGCTTCTCTCTCTCTCTTTAATTTTGGTTTCTCTCAAGCTTCCAAGTGGTGCTCAGTGCTCCAAGGAAAGAATGAAGGAAGGAAAGGGGAGGGGAGAAGGGGGAGAGGGGAGGCAGAGGAGGACATCTGAAGAGAAGCAGCCTGACAGTCCAGCTGTTTGCAACTCATCGCACCCTCCAGTTACATGGCAGAAGAGGGAGGGAGACGGAAAAGAAAAGGGGAGGAAGAAAAATAACTTAAATAAACACACACAAAAAGAAAAGAGAAGGAAACATGACGTGAGCTGGTGATCCATGAGGCGGGGAGGGAGGGTAACCGCTTTACCTGTGCTGAACCGAGGGAAGAGTGCGAGGAGGGGGAGGACGGGGCAGGGGAGACACGGGGGAGGGGGACACGGAGACAACTCAATACAACTGCAGACGAGGCGGCCCGGCCGGCGAGGTCCCGCGGCGGCCTCCGGAGTCCTCAGTGTGGCGGTGGCGTGGCGGGTGGCGGCGGCGGCGGCGGCTTCTGGGCTCGGGGGCCGAGGGCAGGGCACAGTCTCTAGGCGGCTCCCCTCGCCCCAAACACTGAGGCCCCGGAGGGCTGGCAACAAGAGTCTGTGGAGCAGCAGGCGGGAGGCGGGCGGTGGGCGTGCCCCCGCCGTAGGCGGGCGCGGGCGGAGCGGCCTGTCTTCTTGCCCTGCCCCCCGGCATGGGACGGGCCAGGGTGCTGGGTCGGTACCGGAGTACGAGCTCGAGAGAGAGAGAGAAAAAACACTGAGACAGCATTAGTGGAGGGCCAGACAGACAGACCAGCCTATAGACCGCGCCCCCGGCCCTACGCTGCCCGTCCCCCCCTTCCCCAGCCCGACCCTCTCAGGCCAAAAATAAAAACGTAGAAAAATCTCTGTACAGACTCCCCGGTGGGAAAACGGGGGCAGGGACGAGGGCTCTTCCTGGAGCCCTCTCCCCACGAATTAATTTACACCCCAAGTCCATGGCTCAAAGACAAGATCTGCAGCCCAGCCCCCCGCCCCCGCGGCGCTGGTGCTCAGAAGGCCGGCAGCTGCGCCAGGCTGAGGCGGCAGTCGATGCTGGAGTTGTCCGGGCCCGTGTAGGCCAGGCCCAGGGGCTCCAAGAAGGCCCGGCAGGCGGCCTCGCCCTCGAAGGCCAGCTCGGCCTGCAGGTAGGAGACGGGCAGCGCTGGGCGGAAGCTACGGAGACAAGAGGAGAAGGTGATGAGGCGGCGGTAGACGCGGGAAGGCCCCACGGGCAGGGAGGGGGCGCCCCCGTTCGGGCGCCCGAGAGGCTTCCTCAGCGCATTAGCTGCCAGCCCCACTCCCACCCGCAGCCTCCCCACCTCAGCGGCTCGGGGGGGCCCGGGGTGGGGTCGGACCCCGGCCCCGGCTGCGCCCCCCTTCGCCCTCACTTACCTGAGCAGGGGACAGGAGGAGGGGATGGGAGGGAAGGGCCAGCTGGCTCCTCTGCTGGCTGGGTGCCTGCGCAGACCCTCACAAGAGGGCCCACCGAGGCCGGGGGGGGGGGGGGGGGGGGAGGGATCGATGCGAGGGGCGGGGGGTGGAGGGGGCTGATCCTATCTGGGGACCACCCCTCCTGCTTGCCTCGCCCTGGTCAGAGGAGGCTGAGCACCCAGCTAAGAGGAGGCGGGCTGGTGCCGGCCAGCAGCTCTGTGCATGCACCCTCCCAGCAGCGGGCCCACCCAGCTGTACGCACCCAGGAGCAGGGCTCCAGGGGCACAGCCACTGAGCTCACACTAGTGGGGGACACAGGACCCCTCCTGCCTCGAACCCTGGCCGTCTGTGGGACTGGCCCTGGGACAGGGGGCAGTTTCTGCTGAAGATGCGGGCCCCTTCAGACACAGGCCCCTCGGCGCTCTGGGCAGGAAGCAGCCCGCGCCCTGCCCTGTCTGCTGAGCCCGCCTCACTGCCTGTCTTTGCACGGCCCTGCCCCCTACCTCACCCTTAAACGTTCTCATCCCACACTGGAGCCCACAAGGAGCCTCCTAACCTTCAGTGGGTGTTCACCCCCACCCAGACCGCGCCCCGTGGCTCCCAAGGCCCCTGGGACCTCTGAGCAGGGCTTGGCAGCCTGTCACCTCAGAAGGTGGCCCTGGTGGGGGTGACCTGGGCACCGTGGGACGCTCAGCGCATCCCCGGCCTCCAGTCCTAGAAGCCGGGACGACTCCGGCCGTGACAAAAGGGGTGTCCTTAGCCCACCTGGCGCGCCTCCCTCCTGACAGATGCGAACACACCGTTGCCCGGGGCAGAGGGCACCCTCTTTGGGGGCTGTCGGCCTCGCTTGCCTGCACCCGGCCCTAAACTCATCTGAGCCTTCACGAGGGCACAAGGCCCGGTCGCTGAGCCCACAGCTGCTGAGGGCGGGGCCGGCTCTGCGGGCTGCCCCACGGGGGGCGCTCAGCCTCTGGGCGCGGTTCGGCCTCGAGGGTCGGGGAAGCGGGAGGCTTTGGATGAAGGCGGCCTGGACAAGGGGATGATGTCGGGGGGTTCCAGGCTGCCATGAGCAGAGAGCAGCAGGAGAGAGGGGAGGGGCGGGGGGCTGTGCAGAGAGGGGCGGGTCCAGATGAGGACGAGCGCACAGGTAGGGGGAGGAGACAGGGCGGCCCGCGGCCTGGGCGGGGCGGAGCTCAGCTTTACATACGTTTTGATCATTGCCTTGAGCGCAGCCTTGCGCTCCCGGTCTGCAAACTTGTCCACGAGGTAGCCAGACATGCAGGGAGCGTGAGAGTAGAGCCGGAAGAAGCGGTGGTAGTTGCCCAGAGCCCAGGCGGCCCTGAGTGCCAGGGCGTGGGCCACGCAAGGGTCCGCCTTCAGCTCCCGAGTCAGGTACGCCAGCTCCGTGGTGATGTCTGCGGCCAGAGACTCGGGGTCAGGGGGCTCGGGGGGCTGCGTCAGGGGCCCAGGGCCGCAGTCCTGCACCTCACCTCCCGAGTTCTTGGTGAAGATGTAATAGAGGATTCGGTAGGCGGTGAACTCGCCCACGTTGCCCGGCAGGTTCTCGGCGTACAGCGACTTGAGCTGCGTCTGGCACTGGTTGAACTCTTCATGGTCCCCCTGGAGGACAGAGTGTGAGGGGGCAGAGTGAGGCCCACACGGCTGGGTGGGGGGACGGCTGAAAGCCTGGGGTGGGGTGGGGCGGGGCGGGGCCCTGCCCGCCCTCACCTTCTCCAAGGCGATGCGCGCGTGCGTCTCGTACACCTCCACCGTGAACTCGGTGCGCACACCCTGCACCTGGTGGGAGGACAGCGGCTGTCACAGCAGAGCCAGCCTCCCCCATCGGCCCTGCCCCGGCCCCTCGCCGGCGCCCGCCTCACCGTGAGGTCCTGCCGGATGGACTTCATCTGCTCGCAGGCGAAGGCGTAGTCCTGCTTCTCCTTCCAGTGGGACTTGACCATGCACAGCGACTTCTTCAGAACCTGGGGCAGGTGAAGTAAGGCTCAGTGTGGCCTGGGCAGGACCCGCCTGAAGGGCTAAAATCCGCCAGGGGCCCACGGACTTGAGTCCCAAAGTGTGGCTCCAACATCAGACCCTCAATGACTGCGTGTCAGCATTAGAAACGAGCACCACAAACAGTAAGAGTGCACTCCCAGCCTCCTGCACCCGTGCGCCCATCTCGGGCCTCGGGGATGCACCCGGTCTCGCAGGCACCGGCCTCCTCAGTAGGGATGGAGGCCCGAGGCCGGCCCCACCTCCCGGACTCGTCTCCCAAGTGCAAGCTCTAGGTCAGTACCGCTGGGTACACCAGCCCCCTGCCCATCACCGCCCCGCCCTGGCCTGGCCTCCCAGGCACGCTGGCGCTGCCCTCACACTGGGCACTCACCGGCACAGGGCGCACTGTGGACGGGTCAGGAGCACAGGTGAGGCGTAGGTAGTGCTTGGTGACGTCCAGGCAGGTGCCCACGATCTGCAGCTCCTGCCAGTCAGGGTCGGCCGTGCCGCCCTCCAGGCTGCCCACCTGCAGCACCAGGGGCTCCAGGCGCAGGCGGCGCGAGTGTCCATGCTGGAAGCGCGCCGCCCGCTTCTGCTTCTTCAGCTCGCGCTCCGGCTCCTCACACTCCAGGGCTGCCATCTTCTTGCGGCTGCGCTTGGTGGGTGCCAGGTCGTGCCTGGGGGAGGGGGTGGGGGGCGTGAGGGGGTGCGTGGGGCGTGGCACTGCCCTCTCTGACGCTCCCGAGACACCTCCCTCTTCCTCCCAGGACCCCCAAACCAACCCCTCCTGCCGTCAGCCCCAGGCTCACCTCTTGCCCCGCTGTGCCCGGCCCCGGCCCCGGTCCATATGAGCCCCCCGGCCCCCCCGGCCCTTGGGGGGTGGGTTCCTACGGCCCACAGGGTGACACTCATTGCCTGAGCAGGAACTCTCGGAGTCCGAGTGCGAGTCACTGCCGGAGGGAGGGGCGGGAAGGTGAGGCTGGGCCTGGCCCCTATGGGGGCCCCCCGCCGCCCGCCCGGGGGGGCCCAGCACCTGCGGCGGAAGTGGCGGGTGGGGGAGCGGGAGGAGGAGCGGGAGCGGGAGTCGGTGCTGGAGGAGGAGCTGTGGTCCTTCATGAAGACGTTGCGGTTGCCGAACTTAGCGAAGCTGCTGCCCCGGGCTCGGCCGGCGCCCCCAGCCCCCGGCGTCCCTCGCTGGGACTGGGCACCCCCGCCCCTGGTCGTGGAGGCTGCCCCCCTGGGAGGATGGAGGGTGCTGGGCGCCTCCCACCGCTTCTTCTTGGGGCTCTCGGCCACAGGCTCCCGAGTCAGCCTGAGGATATGGCAGAGCAGAGCATCAGTCTGGTGCCTCCTGTTCCCCGCCCTGAGGATGCGCTCAAGAGGAAGGGCACCCCCCAGGCTTCACACGCGGCTAACTCGGTGCAGGAAGAAGAGGTGCTCCGAGCCGATAAATAACACGCCCCCCAGCTCGCATGCCTCAGAATTCCAGCCCAGCCAACTCCCACTCCAGGACCCAACCCTCCTGCCCGCCCTTCTGTGGGGCTCCCCTCAGCCCCAGGCCCTGTGTGTTCCCCCCGACTCACCCGGGCAGGGGCTCGCGGCTCCAGTCGATGGTGTAGGCCGAGCCGTCCTGCAGCCGCGCCTGCAGCACCTCCTTGAGCAGCTTCTCCGTGCGGTCCTTGTCCTCCTCTGACTCGCAGGCCGTGAAGCAGCGTTCCACGTACTCCTTCATGTCCTGCGGCCAGTCGTCCGGCTTCCCAGACAGGTTCCCCCTGGCGGAGGGCGGGCGTGTACAGCCGGTTGGGGAGCAGCCCCCACACCTGGGCCAGGACCCTCGTCAGCCCCCTTGTAACACCCAAGGAGCCCACAGGAGGGAGAGAGCACTGTCTGCTTTCTCAGGGACGGCACGGGCAGTCACCTGTGGTTCTGGACTTTCTCGGGGTTGGGCTGTGGGCCGAAGCCGCTGTGCTGGCCCTCTGTGGTGGAGCTGAAGTTCTGGTTTGTGACGGGAAAGGGCCGTTTCTGGATGTTGAACTTGAGTCCCCCAGTCCCAGGGGCTGCTGTGAGGGCATGAAAAGCTGGGGTCAGCTGGCCCTGCCCCTCAGAATCGGACACCTGAGCTGGGAATCCCGTCCCTTTCCCGAGCAGCAACACCCATAGCCTGGTTGGTCCCAACACTGGAAGCGAGGTCAGAGCGCCCAAATGCCTCCCACCAGTGAGGACCCCGCCCCGCGCCCCCACTCCCCACCCCGAGGCGCTCACGCTTCATGCGATTCCACAACTGCTGGCCCTTCTTGGGCTTGACCGGCTCAGGGTAGGTGTGCTGCCCGTAGGCCTGGCCTGACGTGGGTCCTGCCTGGCTGTGCTGGGTGGCGGGGGCTGTCCCAGGCTGGGGGCCACTGCTCAGAGGATGGGCCCCATGCGGGGGGTTGGCGGGCTGGGGGGGCTGGGCCGCGGGCAGCTGCTGAGGGGGCGCCTGGTAGGGCATGCCTTCATCCATGCCCGGGACGGGGGGCTGTGGGGGGAACGGGTGTTGAGGGCGGATCGGGCATTCCAGGCTGGTCCTTGCTCCAGTTTTCACTGTCACATCCCTCAGCGTGCAGCTCTCCCCACCCCGACCTCAGAGCGACCCTTGGGTGCAGACTCAGCTACCACAGCCACCCTGCTGACCTCCAGGGGGCCCGTGCTCCTCCTCACCTCCCACCATACCCCTGCTGGACGGGCCACAGGGCTGGGCATGGGCGTTACCTGGTTCAGAGGCCCTTGGTGCTGGGGCGCGGCTGAGCCGTAGGAGCTGGCCATGCCGTACTGGGAGGGGGAGCCGTAGCTCTGGTACACGCTCTGCTGGGGGCAAGGAAGGAAGGGGTCAGCCGCAGGCCCACTCCCTTCAGGTGGGGGGGGGGGGGGGTGTGCCTGGCCCTGCCCTTTCCCAGACCTCAGCAGCAATCTGCCACTGACCTCTCACCCCTCCCTTCTCCACCACATAAACGCACCAAACTGGCTCATGCTATAGGTTACAAGATAAGATGAAAACCTCTCTCTGTCCCACGTTTCACCGTGTTCAACAGCCATCTACTGAGCACTACCCCGTCTAAACACTACAACAGAATAACTGTACACACAGAAACCCAGTGCCGATGAAGTCAGCTGTAGACACCTAACACTTCCCCCAGTGAGTGAAGAAAGAAGGCCAAGCAGAGAAGCCAAGTGGCCAGCAGGGTGGGCGGCGGGCCTGTCGCTCCAAGGAAGCCTGTTCCAGGCAGCCCTCTGCAAGGAGCGTAGGGACGAGGAGGAGGGCAGGGAGTGGGGAGCAGGAGTGGGCCTGGGGTGCGCCGGGGAGGGCCTTCCCGCAGCCGCCCCTGCTGTGGTCCATCCATCAGCTGCCCTGGAGCCTGCCCTCGCTGGGCACTCACCACCGGGTAGTAGTAGCTGTAGGGGTAGGTGTAGTTGTACTGCTGGTACCACTGGTAGTACTGCTGCTGCTGCAGGGCCGAGGCCTCTGCCTGGGACACGTACTGTGGACAGAGGGTGGCGGGCCTGAGGGCTGCAGGCGGGAGCCCCATTTCCCAGGAGTTAACTGCTCAGGGACGGAGCCAGGTCTGCCACCTCTCCATGGAGAGCCCCCCCCTCTGCCATCCCACCCAGGCACCTCTCCCTCCTCAGGCTGGACTCCCCGAGGTGAGGATCACGTGGCCTTAGACTCCTCGAGGAGACAGACCAGGCATCCTCACTCAAGGGCTCCGGGAGCATCTTCAGAGCGCCCTGCCCTGGAGATCCCAGAGGACACCTCTGTGCTCCCCGCCCTGCTCAGGGTTCCCAGTCCCGCGGGGACTTCTCTCACTTGTGCACTGGCCACAGGCCCATTGCTGCTGGCCTTGGCGGAGCTGCTGGCGGCCCCCGCTTTGCTGATGCTGGCCAGGGCCTGGCGGGCCTTCTCCCACTCCGGATTCTCGTGCATGGGAGTCTCCATCCCGTTCTCTCTGCCTGCCCCGGTCACCATACTGTACTGAGAGGGCCTGAGGGAAGAGCACGTGGAGTCAGCCCCCGCTCCCACCACAGGCGGTGGGCAGGGTGCAGGCCGGCAAACGCCAGGGCTGGAGCCCCACAGCCTCTGCATCTGACCTGAGGCGTGCTGACAGCTCCTGCTCACAGCTCTCCGTGAGCCGTGAACGCCACTGCCTACCTAAGGTGCTTCACCAGATGCCTGCTACGTACAGCTGTTAAAAGTCAAACAAAAAGATGCCCAGTAACCACAGAACTTAAGACCTGGGGCCGAGCAGGCCTAAATGTTTTAAGAATCCACAAATTCTGTCTGATGCCACCTCAGTCAGACAGTTAATCACCAGACTGTTTTGGAAAATATAAGGAACTAAAAAAAAAAATTGAGTATGAAGTGTTAAGAGGCTGCTCCTTTAATCACAGTTGATGAACTGTGACTCAAGTTTTGTGACTCAAGCACTGTACTGTGAATGATGAAAGCTCACACAAGGGCCTCACCCCCAGCCCAAGCACAGGGATGACAGCATCATGACCCCCATGCTGCGTGAGGGCCCACCCAGAGCCCAACACTGGGCCTTGCTTCCTCTCACCGCCCCCCACCCCCATGCCATCCCTCCAGCCCCACTAACCAATCTGTGCTGCGCTGATCACCCACGTTGGCCGCCATTTGCACCCTGGGGTGTAAGGGGTGGACCTCGGGAGCCAGAATGCTTTTTCACTGTCTGTAAGGCAAAAAACGAATTAAGGAGAATCAAGGAGCAAGAAACATGTCACAAACCAGCGAAGGGAAGCAGATGACTCACAAGAAGCCAGAGGAGGAAGGAGCCAATAGGGTAAACAGCCTGAAGAGAATAAATAAATGGGCTACAGTCCCAGGGAAAGACCCTGGCCGCCCCCTGCAGCGCTCTAGATGGAAAATGAAGGATTTGAAAGCAAAAAAGTTGAAAGGAATTTCCCAAAGAGAAAAAGAATGATCTGAAACCCAAATGAAGACAGGGAAACGTTCAAGGGAAACCCTGAGACCGATCGGAGGAGGGGCAGAGGGCAGGTGGGGGGACCTCAGGCAAGGGGTAGGGAGGAAGCACTAATGAACAAGGTCTGAGTGAAGCTTAAGGCTGGGAGGCTGGAAAAGACTTCTGAAGGAAAGCCTGTAAAGAGGGACGTGTTTAAAGGAGTCTTGAGAGGAGAGGAGAAAACACTGGAGAACGGAGAAACCTGGGAAGAAATGAGAATTTCCAGAAGTTACTCCTGGAGCCGGAAGAAGGCAAAGAGAAGAGCCCTGAAGTAAGGAAAGGAGTTCTTAGAAAACTCTTAAACAGACTAATTTCCGGAAGGTCCCTTAAGGATAGAGAAAACTCTTACACGGCAGGTTGCTAGAAACAGCAGTAGGTCCAGGAGAAGAGGCATCAAATCCTCTTGGCTGGGGGTCTGGACAGAAAGTTTTGCGGGTGCCTGAAAAGACCCCTAATATCGTTAGGGACTTAGGAGCGGGAGGGAGAGGACTGCAAGAAAGTGAAGGAGCGCCCTGGGGGCGAAGAACTGGGTGGGAGGGACCAGGACTCGAGGGGATAACTGAGAAGGATGGGTATGTCCAAAAGCCTGTCCCGCTGGGGAACCCGGAAGTCCTTCAAGTGGGGCGACAGGAACAGGAGTCCGAAAGAAGAAAGGGCCTCAGGGAAGAGACGGAATGGGGGTGAGCGAGAGTAGGGGGCGCAGAGGTCTGCGGTCCCGAGAGATTGGGGGCACTGAGGGGGAGCCCAGGACAGGAAGACTTAGGGTAAGGTCTGGTGCAACTCGGAAGGGAGGTTTCCGGGCAGGTCTGAGGGGCAGGAAGGAGACGCGGATGCGAGCGGAGCACCTGGCCGTCCCGCGAGCCCAAGGAAAGCAAACAAGGACGCCGGGTGGAGGAACAGCCTGCCCGGATCCCGATCCTAGCCATCGGCCCCGGAGCCACCGCCCCGGCCGCGGCGCGCCAGGCCTGCGCACCACGTCCCGGGGAGCCGGGCGAGGCGGCGAAGAAAGAGCAAGGGGGCCCGTCGCCCGGGGCAACGCGGTCCTCCGGTGGAACCGCTGGGTCAAGGGGAGCTGAAGAAAGGGGTGCTCGGGGCCCAGGAATTCCGAGCGCGGGGGCGGGGAGCGGCGCCCGACCGCGCAGGCGCGACGGGGCGCGGCCGCCCGTGCCGCTCCCCGCGCGCAGGCGCACTGCTCCGCGTCCCCGCCACACCCTGCCGTCGCTCGCGCGCGGTGTCCGTTGGTGCGACGGCCGCCAAGGCCTCGGGGGCCGCGGGCGGAAGGCCAGAAGGAAACGCCGTCTCCGCCCGCCCGCCCGGCCACCCCCGCTCGCCACACCCACCTCGGCCGTACGACCCCGGGACTCGTCAGCGGCGGCTCCAGGCGACGGCAACAGGGCTCCGCGAATGCTCTTGACCCGGCTGGCTCCTGTCTTTAAGTTTCGACGTCCGGACCGCGGCGTCTTGACGTCACGCCAGTGCTTCGCCCCGCCTCCCGTCACCGCGGGCAGCCAATAGACGCCGCAAACTTGATTAGAACCCGTCCTCCTGTGACGCAACCACGGGGTGGACGTTTTAAGACAAGGCGGAAACTGGGCTGCGGACGGTGGCCCTGAGGGGACACGCTCGGTAGAGCGCTCGGGCCCTGCGCCCTCCCAGGCATCCTTGTTTTGGTCCAGCTGGTGGCAGCCATTACTATTTCTGGCTATAAATCGGTGTAGGGCTGAGTAGTTCTGAGAGTCCCCACCGTGCAGTGATGTGGGACGATGGACCCAAAGAAGGCCTGAGAACAGCCTCCGGCCGGAAAGGGGAACTTCCCTAGGAAATGAAACTGGAAGTGTGCAAACACACAGGGGCGGGAAGCAGGCGTAGCTTGGGGATTGCGGGGGTGGCTCTGGTGGAACAGAAGTGAGGGGTCCTGGCGTCAGGAGGTAGGCCTGTGGATGTTTGCAGGTAGCAGGTCCTGAAAAGCCATCCTTGTCCGCCTGAAGAATTGGGACCCTCCTGTTTAAAAAAGGGCTTCCCCGGTGGCGCTAGTGGTAAAGAACCTGCCTGCCAATGCAGGAGACCCAAGAGACACAGGTTTGATTCCTGGGTCAGGGAAGATCCGCTGGAGGAAGGCATGGCAACCCACTCCAGTGTTCTTGCCTGGAGAATCCCATGGACAGAGGACGCTAGACAGCTGCGCAGTCCATAGTAGACTGTTTCAAAGAGTCGGACACGACTTGACACACACACGCACCATTTAAAAAGGCCTGTCTGTAGATTCCTTGCAAGTAATCTTTTCAGTAATCCTGTTCCCACCCACAATTCTGAATGATAGAATTATCCACTGCAGTTCACGGGCGGGCCACTGGAGTTGCAGTAGGTGGTGTTTAAGAAGCAGCGATTTCTTTCCGATTCCCTATTATTAAAAACTTTTCTGTGGATAATGCGTGTCATTTTGTTAGTATTAGCACAGTTTATCTTTTTTTTTTCATCCCTTCACTTTTAAAATTAACTTTTCGTTTTAGAGCAATTTTAGGCTTGCAATAAATGTTGCAAAGATAATTCAGAGTCCTGCCTATCCTACACCTAGTTTCCCTGCAACGCTGTAGTATGTTTGTTAAAACTAAGATTAAAACTAAGACATCAACGTTGACACAATATTATTAACTGCAAACTTTGTTTGAATTTCACCACTTTGCCCAGAAAATGAAAATAGGTTTCACTTTTGTTAAAGTTAGACCAAAATGGGTTTTTTTCCTTGATTAGGACTGTAGCCTGCCAGGCTTCTCTGTCCATGGAATTCTCCAGGCACAAATACCGGAGTGAGTAGCCATTCTTCTCCAGGGGGGATGGAACCTGGGTCTCCTGCATTACAGGGAATCTCTTAGGCATCAGAGGCACCAGGCTTCCCAGTTAATGATGACTCCTGGAAAATCCGGCAGCGTGAATCCCAGAGTACTCTGTGAGGGCCCAACACATCCAGCGGCATCGGCTTCTGAACACAGACTCAGAGGCACTAGAGGGCAGCATTTGAGAGCAAAGCGGCTAGAAGAGCCTCCAGGCCATCCCCTCAACAGGGCACCAAACAGCTCACAGTCGTGAGTGACCTGCGGGTTGCCGCGGTGTCCCTCTTTGGAAACCATGGTCCATTTCTCTTTCCCAGCTTCAGGCCCACACATCAGGGGCTTTCTTGAACGTTCCTTGCAGTGCTCAAGATGGAAATGATTAGCAAGCATGGAGCAGTCCCCTCATGGCAGGCCCCACATCGGGCATCTGGTGCTCTGGACCAACAGGCCTTGACCTGAAACCCTTGGGGCTTTTTTCAAGAGAGAACATTTGGTTTATTTTCCACAGAGGACATGACCCTTAGTACTCTACTCAGCATCGGGAGTAACCCCATCAGTGTTCCCAGAGACACAGATGGACATTCACACCAGACCAGCAACTTGTTTAGTTGCTCAGCTGTGTTCAACTCTCTTGTGACCCCATGGACTGTATAGTCCACCAGGCTTCTCTGTCCATGAGAGTCTCCAGGCAAGAATACTGGAGCAGGTTGCCATTCCCTTCTCCAGGGGATCTTCCTGACACAGGGATCGAACCCAGGTCTCCTGCACTGCAGGCAGATTCTTTACCACTGAGCCACCGGAGACGCCCAAAGTTTTAAAGCGCACTTCCTAATCATCAGGGTTTGAATGCCTTTTAGTCTGTCCCCTGGTGTTGGGATTTCCATTTTGTTAAATGGTCTTCTCCCTTGCTTATTTTTATGTTGGGTGGTCTTTTTCTTGATTTGAGGATATAACTTTGCAGCTTATATGTATGAAGAATTATCTATTTCATTGTTTTTTAAAAAATTTTCCCCAGACTGTCAATCTGCCTCTGGACTTTACAGTATTTTTCTCATTCCACAATTTGTCAAATAAGTTACTTGTTTGTTTCTGTCTTCAGGATATCTCACTGAACGCCCTCCCTCTACAACTAAGAGATACAAGAGTCTCCTCCTTTCTCTTGAAATACTTCTGTCCCCTTGCGTTGTGCTATGCTTAGTCACTCAGTCGTGCCTGACTCTGCAACTCCGTGGACTGTAGCCCGCCAGGCTCCTCCATCCATGGGATTCTCCCAGGCAAGAACACTGGAGCGGGCTGCCATGCCCTCCTCCAGGGGATCTTCCAGATCCAAGGATGGAACTCAGGTCTCCCACATTGCAGGCAGATTCTTCACCATCTGAGCCACCAGGGAAGCCCCTTACTCATCTGCATTTGGATTTTTTGGCCTGTATTGTATGCAGACTGTTTCCTTCCAGATGGAAAGCTAATCATATCAGCATTCCTTTGAAACCAGTCCCTTTTGCCCTGACTTGAAATCTGTCTTCTGTCATACACACACACACTCTGAGGTCTATTTCTAGACTGTCTTCTGTTCCAGGGACCTGCGTCTCTTCCTGTATCAGGACATTTGTGCTGCTTTAGATAGGGGGCAGGGGAAGGGGGATTGTTGTTTTTTTTTTTTTTGGTGCAGCATCGAGACAGGAGCAAAAACACCTGGGAGCCAGGAAGCCAGGTGGGAGCAGAGGTGATGGGCTCTCTGCCCACCCCCACCCCCAACTGTGAGGCCAGATCAGGGAGAAATAAGGACCCAGCTGCTTGTAAAATAAAGTCTTCCCTTTTATTTCAAATCAGCCCATTCCCAGGTTGGGTGCTGCAAGTGGAGAGCAGGGGCCCTAAGTCCTCTGGGGTGTGGCAGGGGCCGGAGGGCACTCTCATCCCTCCAGGGATGAGGGGTGGCGGGGCTGGCTTTCTCCCCTCTCCCCACCAAGCCCCCAGACCCTGGCCTGCTCCCCAGGCTTACTTCCAGGGCTAAGGACACGGAGAAGGGCAGGGCAGGGAGGCAGTCCTGTTTAAGGTGTCCGTGGCCAGGGCGTTGTTAGTGGTGGGAGCCCAGTAAGGCTGGGTTAGTGGGGTCTTCTCCGGCAGCCGGGGAAGGAACTGCAGAGAGAGGCAAAAACGGACCAGATGGAGGTGGGAGGGAGGTGCGGTCAGGGGCTGCCGGCTTGGGAGCTGGGGTGTCAGTCTAGACACTCACCAGAGACGGAGACCAGGCTCCAGTCTGGACTGGAGAAAGGGCTCAGATTGATGACTGCCACTGCACGAAGCGCTTGGATTCCTGCCAGGGAGACGTGGGCAGGGGAGGGTGTGACTAGGGAGCTGGGCTCGGCGATGTGTGCCCTCAGACCAGGGCTCGAGGCCCCCAGCCCCTCCTGCCTCAGACCAGGGGCTCGAGGCCCCCAGCCCCTCCTCCCTCAGACCCGGGGCTCGAGGCCCCCAGCCCCTCCTCCCTCAGACCCGGGGCTCGAGGCCCCCAGCCCCTCCTCCCTCAGACCCGGGGCTCCGGTACCTGAGGGTTGAAAGGGTCATCATCGTCTGTGTCCTCGTAGTCGTCACTGGGGTGCAACAAGGGGAGTGGCAGAGAAGCAGGAAGGGGGACCCGTGAGGGCGCAGTCCCCAGCAGTGGCTCGATGGTGCTCCCCATCCCCTCCCCCAGGACTTCAGCCCCTCCCCTCCTGACCTGGGTGGGAAGAGGGCCCAGGCTCGGGGCAGGCTGCAGAGGACGGTGGCCAGGGCCCCAGCAGACAGGAGGGAGAAGAGAAGCAGAAAGAGCAGTCCTTCCAAGGTGTCTTCACACAGGCCACGCAGGGCTGAGCCATAATCCTGGGGCGGGAGAGACGGGAGGGTTTAGCAGTGCCCACGGCCCAGACCGTCCACCTGGCTGTGCCTCACTGAGAAAATCCCGCAGCCTCTCTGTGCCACAGCTTCCTCCCCTGTCACGGAAAGCGCTCAGTGCACAGTAGGTGCTGAGGTCTCTGTCATTTATCACACCCGCAGGCACGACCCCAAGTCATGACTTCCTGTCCATCACTGAGAACCCACCACCCCACACACGCCCGGCACTGCTACAGCTAAGGGCTGCTGCTGCTTGGCCCTTATTGGATGCCAGACTGCTTGTCCCGGACACTTTCCACAGTGTGTGTGTGTGTTGGGGGGTGGGGGTGCCTCCCTGGCCTCTGCCCACAGCACTCTTTCCCGGGGCTGAGACCCCCAAGGATGCCTCCACACACTGCCAACTGTCCCCCGGGGCAAAAATCCCTGGCTTAGAACAACACTGAGAAGAAGGCTTTAGCAAAACAACTGGCGTAGACCTGCCCCCCCTGCACGGTAATGCCTGGTCAGGAAACACTGGTTGGCACAGCTGTCATCGCTAGAAACCAGCGATTCCTGAATGCCAGACTCTCAGTCATTCAGCAGGAACTGGCCTGAATGACAGACGGCCTGCTCAGTGCCAGGCGCTGCTCCAAGCGCCGGGGCAACTTCGGTAACCAAGCCCCAGGAGGTCACTTCAGACCACGAGGAGATGAGAGGGGCGGTTTGAAAAGCAGTACTGGGCGCCCCTCCCCTCCCCGCTACAGCAGAGATGGTACAGGAAGGAAGGAACGCTGCGATGGGAGGTCCATGACCGCTCCCTGAGGGGGAGGGGGACCGGGATGATGGGGGTGCAAAGGGCTGAGGCCGGAAACCAGCCAGGGGTAACCACAGGGGCCCCTGGAGGTCAGGCGAGAAGCCAGGACTTTAATCCGCAGGCTGGGGGAACTGCTGGAGGTTTCTAAGCGGAGGAAGAAGATCAGATTGCGTTTAAAAGGCTCGCTAGGCTGCGGGCTGCTGTGGGGAGCGGGAAGAGGCTCTGCCGCCGTCGGGAGCAGAGGTGCTAGCGTGAGCTGTGCTTGGAGTCCAGAAGGACTTGCTGGAGGAAGGGTCGTGGAGGGTAGGGACAGGAAGCCACATGGAGAGGCCTAGGTTTCCAGGCCCAGGCAGAGGCTCCCCTGGGAGCATAACTTAGGGAAGGGGACAGGGGTCACCTTGTGCAGGCCACGACAATGTAGCAGTGCCACCAACTGGTGGAAGCTCCCTTCTGTTACATTCAGCGTCTCCTCCAAGGACAGCACAGGCTTCTGCGGTGGGAATGGGGTTGTTATCCCAGGAACTCTCCGGGCTCCGCCCACCGCAGCAGGCCACGCCTCTCTGCCCGCCCCACGCCCTGGGCCCCACCCACATCGCCGACCCGCCCCTTCCTAAGACTCCACCCATACATCCAGGCCACGCCCCAGCCCACCCCACGCCCCGGGCCCCACCCACAGCCCTCGGCCTTCCCCTTACGCGGGCCCCGCCCACAACCGGTGACCCGCCTCTTTCTAAGACCCCGCCCACCGCTCCAGGCCCCCGCCCCCTTCCCCGCCTGGGAGTTGGGGTGCAGGGGGAGCACCCGGCCCGCCGACCTGCGCAGAAGGGAACTGGGGCACAGCTTCCCGCTCCAGGCCCTGCAGCTGGGAGTGGATGTTGGCCAGAGCTCGCTGGGACAGAGTCAGCCTCTGCGAGAAGAAGGAGGGAGGAGGGCCCAGCGGTTGACCCCCCGCACCCCCCGCCCCCTCTCCTCCCACCCCGGGGTCCCTAGATCCAGGCCCCGGGCGCACCCTCCTCCCCGGCTCCCTCGCCCGCATCCCTCACCTGCTGAAAGGGGCTGGAGATGGCCCGGTCGCAGAGGAAATAGTAGTTCAGGATGTCTGGAGCGGGAGGGAAGGCCGGGGAGGCCGTGAGCCCCGGGATCCTTCCCGCGGACAGGCGGCGGGGCAGGGCCACGCCTTCCACCCTCCCCGCTCAGGGCCCTCCTGTGGTCCCGCTGGCCTCGCCCTCCGAGCCCTCCAGCCCTCCGAGCCCCCACTCCCTCTGCTCCAGCGGACTCCCTTCTGCTGCAGCCACAGGCGGAACGCGCTGCTCTGAACACCCCACAGCGCTGCTTCTGCACCTGCCCTGACCCAACTGGGCTCCCCACTTTCTCCAAGTGGCCCAGCCCGCCCCTCTCCCTAACCCCTTGTCTCAGCGTCTTTATCCCTTCCCTCTTTTCCAGTTCGGCAGGGCAGGTGCTGAGAGCTTCTGCTGGGCAGAACTGGGCAGGGCTGGCACCCCCACCCCACCCCAGGCGTAGATGCCTGAGGATGCAGGACGTGCGCCCAGAGGTGTGATCACCTGAGCCAAGGCCGGTCTCCTCCTGGGTCAGGTTCAGGATGTAGCTGTCTGGGCTGGAGCAGAAGTCACTGAGGCCCTGAGAGCAGCACAGAGGGGGCTCGGACCGACACGCCCCCGCCTCACGTGCCTCAGGGTCCAGGCCCCGCCCCCTTCCTCAGACCCAGGGGGTCCAGGCCCCGCCCCTCCTCCCCCCTCAGACCCGGGGGTCAAGGCCCCGCCCCTCCTCCTCAGACCCAGGGGTCCAGGCCCCCGCCCCCTTCCTCAGACCCGGGGGTCCAGGGCCCCGCCCCTCCTCCTCAGACCCAGGGGTCCAGGCCCCCGCCCCCTTCCTCAGACCCGGAGGTCCAGTCCCCCAGGCCCCCCTCCTCAGACCCGGGGGTCCAGGGCCCCGCCCCTCCTCCTCAGACCCAGGGGTCCAGGCCCCCGCCCCCTTCCTCAGACCCAGGGGTCCAGGCCCCCCGCCCCTCAGCACCTAGGACACTGGCTTCAGACCGCAGAACCTGTGAGCCTGTCTCCCAAGTCTTGTCTCTCAGGATCTGAGGCCTCTGTTCCCCTCCTCCCCAGGTCTGGAGGTCAGGGGCCTTCAGCCCCTGGAGTCTTGGAGCCCAGGTGCCTGTCCCCACCCCACCCCACCCCTGGTGCTCACCACGGCTGTGGCTGCCTCCAGGCCCATGGAGCCCCAGCTCAGGACCAGAACCAGGAGACTCATCACCGTCATCCTGAAGTGGGGGAGGAGGGGTGGGATTGGAGTTCTGGGGTTCCTAATCTCCCACCTCACCGCTTCCCATCCCAGATCATATCACAGCCCCACCCCTCCCCCACCAACCTCTGGAGCCAAAAGGATAACAGTTAGGGGCAGAGCAGTGGGCAGGGAGAGGGTGGGCCTGTAGGTGGTGACGTCAAACTGAACATCTGGCCCTGCTGGGGGGTGGGGGGCAGGGGGTTGGCAGTGAGAGGGCCCTGTGCAGGCAGCTCCTGCCCAGGTCTGCCCCTGCCTTGCTCCGGACTGTGGGACCGTGGGAAGGTGACTGCCCGGCCTGGGGCCCCAATTCCCAGCTCTGAATTCCGCAGGAGCTCGCTCTCAGCTTCACCCATTGGTCAGCCTCCAGCTCAGCCCAGGAGTGGACTCAGCTCCAGGGCTGAAATCGCCTCCTGTTTTTTCTCTTTGCGGGGGGATGGATCATCATTGGAGGGTGGTCCGCGAGCGAGAAGGATGCCTGCAGGGGGTCACATTGAAGGCCCGGCCCCAAGTCCCAGACCACCTGCCATGTTTACCATCTCCAAACTTCAGAGGAGAGCCTGGATGGAATAGCAGGCCTGCTCACCCCAGAGGGGAGCGTGGGGATGGTGGTGGGCACCAGCGTGGGCCCCCTCAGCAGGGCCAGAGAGGATACAAGGGCTCCTCTGAGTGGGATAGGCTGGCCTGGGTGGAATCTCAGCTCCAGCGCTTTCTGGCTGTGCAACCCTGGGCAAGTGACCTAACAACCTCTCTGATCACCAGTCTCCCTTTCTGTTAAATGGGGAGACAGGAAGGACCTCTTCGTAAGGTCAACGCGAGTGTTCCAGAAGAGTATCAGTCATACAGAATGAACCTTTCAGTAAGAGTGTGGTCCTTAATTCCACGCACCCTGTAATGGCCTTCTGCCCTCATCTGCCTGCCAGACAGACCTCTGACAGCACCTCGGGTCTCGGTGTTGTCATGGCAACCAAAGGGGGCAGTGATCACCCCCGTCCTCAGCACAAGCATTATTACTGTTATTTCTTTTCTGGGACTTTCTTGCACTCCCTGTGACAAGGACAGTCTGCTGCCCCAGCCCCTCCTGGGCCGCTCTGTGTCCCTACGTGCCTGCCCACCCCAGGAACTCTCTGGAGGTTTGTGGGACAAGGGAACGAAACCTGCGTGAGCCTTGGAAAGACGGTGGCCCTTCTCACAAGGGCGGTGTGGGATCTCGCCCTGTGATGTTCCCCACCACCAGGAAGGTCACCAGGACTTACACGATCACCAGCCACTTGCTCTGCCTTGCCAGGCCCAGGAGGGTGAAGAGACAGACCAGCAGCTCAAGGAGCAGCAGGAGGACGTAGGCCAGCCACCTGGGGAGGGGGCAACAGGGGTGAGGCGGAAGCAGCCAACCCAGCCTGTCGGGTGTCCAGGCTCCCGGACCGGGACACAGCAGAAGGTGACAGCACCCCCACGAGGGCCGCCTCTGCCTGGATCTCTGCGCTCTCCCTGATGCCCAGTCTCCAGGCCTCAGCCAAGCTCATCTCTGAAACGGGTGCACAGGGGGCCGGTCACTATCGCCGTTTAGAGCACAGGGCCTGAGGCAGATCGCCGTAACCGCACCCGCACCATGCCACGCACGAGCCCTGCGACTGGCACTGTCAGAGATTTGGCCTCTCGGAGCCCCAGCCTCTCCACCCCAGGCTGCAGTGTCTTAGCGGGACTTGTTCCCAGGCCTGCATCCAGCATCACAGGGCACAACCCAAGGGCTCAGTGTCTGCAGGCAGATGGGCTGGGTCGCAACACCAGCCCCTCCGCTTCCTGCCCGCCCACAGCTTCTGTGCCTCGGTTTCCCCACTGGTAACTTTCGGGGAGAACAGCAGCACCTACTTCCTAAGGCTGTCATAAGGCTGAGAGAACCCACAAAGCACCGAGGAGCGTGCCGAGCACGCGGGCGCACCTAAACAAATTCAGTGTTAGTTAATGATCGACACTGCAGAGGACAAAGCCCGTGAAGCTACAGCGCAGTGCTGGCCCCGGGGAGACGCTCAATAAATAGCAGCGTTCTCAGAGGTCCCCACATGGGCAGAGTGGCAAGGGAGCTGCCACCTTCTCCGCGGCAGCCTCTGCTCGGACCTCCGTGGGGACTGACTGTGCACTCCTTTCCCGGACCGTGGGAGGGTCAGGCTGTCTCCAGGAAGGGGAAGCTGGGGCCAGTGGGTCCAGCTGACCTCCAGGTTCCCTATGTGGCCACTGACAGCTCACGTGCTCCAGCCTCACTCTGGTTTCTGTACAGGACAGGCGGCACTTCTGTCCTTACCCTCCATGAACAGCAAACTTTTCCCTCTGGGAGAACCAGCCAAGTCCCCTGAAGGACTCCCGAGTGCCAGACAGTCTTATATGCATGCATGACCTCACGTGCACGCATGCGCAGTTGCTCAGTCGTGTCTGACTCTTTGCGACCCCATGGACTGTAGCCCCCCAGGTTCCTCTGTGCAAAGGATTCTCCAGGCACGAATACTGGAGTGGGTTGCCATGCCCTCCTCCAGGAAATCTTCCCTACTCAGGGATCAAACCCACGTCTCCTGCACCTCCAGCGTTGCAGGTAGATTCTTGGGGGTATCTAACAGCTATTGCTTGTAGATGGTGGGTCTGTCTCATCCTGGCAAAGTCTACACTCCTACCCCCAGCCCCCCTGAAATGGAGCTGTGGCCCCTGGACTTGGTCACAACCCAGAACTTGAATTCACTGGGACCTAGGCTTGTCTGACGCCCACGGTGGGCATCCAAATTATGGGCTGCTTCAACCCAGGTCTGCCTCCCCTCTGGAGCACGGAATCCAGGACAAAAGTCTTCCCTGTCTCTCTGCCCCCACGTCTGGTTGGGGCCCCAGGTGTTGGATGAACCAAAGAAATCATTCCTAGTGGACGAAGCGACGAGGACTCCACCGTGCTGGCCGCTGGGATGAGTGGCTGCCTGATACCCTAATAACTGGTTCTCTCTCCTCCTTCAAATGTTACCTTCTCCATGTGGCCTTCTTGGAATGACCGTCCCCCACCCCCAAAACTGCCAGCCTCTGTCCCCAGCCCCTGCTGTTCTCATCTCCTGCCTAATTTTCTCCACCCAGGACAGGAGAGAGGCCACCCACCTGTACTCCTCTACGAAGGACACATTCTCGGCCACCTGCAGGGGGCTCAGGGGCACCCCCCGCCAGAAGGCCAGCCCCTGGAGCTGCTGGGCCACGGTTTCCGCCTGCCGCCGGGCGCCCCGGGCGGCGGCCACCAGCTCTGTGCGCTGCGTCAGCACCTCCTCCAGCGTGGTCAGCTCCGTCCTCACGGCCTCGTCCAGCCTCTCCACCATCTCTAGCACCTGGGCACAGGGGCGGAAGGGAGGCATCTGGAGTCAGGGGAGGGTGTCCTCTGGGAGGGAGGGCAGGGGCCAGGGTGGCGGGGGTGCAGCAGGAGTGAGCAGGGCTGGCTGTCCGGGATCGGGTGCTAGGGCATCTGAGGATGCGGGAAGCGAAGGAGGAGCCTGTGGTCTGGCGTGCGTGCTTCTGTGGCTTCTTTCAGGAGGCGGAGAGGTGAGCAGGTGAGCCCCAGGGCTGGGATGAAGCTGGCATCCTAGGACTGAGCCTGGGGTCGCAAGTCTGGGTTCTGCGGCCCAGGGCTGCAACTGGACATGAAGTCTAAGGTGTGAGGTCGGGCTGGGTCTTGGGCTCGCGCCTGGAGTCGTGGGGGTCAGAGCGAGGCTTCCTGGCTGAGTCCTGGATCTCAGCGTTCAGGCCTCCCGCCTCGCACTTGGCCTGGATCTGCCCTGAGGGCAGGGTCTTGGTGTTTAGTGTCTGAATGGTCTGGGCTGTGAATTGAAGCCCAGGGCTGGGGATGCAGTGAGTCTGAGGGTCTGGGTTTGAGTCTCTAGTCCCAGATCTGGGCTGAGGTTCTGAGGCTGCCATGCGTGGAGCCCTGACTGGCTGTCAGCGTTGGGGGGACAGTCTGAGATCTGCATGTTGGAACCTGACATTCTGAACCTGGGCTCTCAGCTCTGAGTTCAGACCCTGTTTCCTGGGGGCGGGGACGGGGGTTCTTTTGGCCAGGTGTGGGGAAGCAGTCTGGGTGTGGGCCTGGGGTCTGGCCCGTGTCTGGTCTCCTCACCAGGTGGTCAATGGCGGTGAGCGTGTGGTTGGCATGCAGTAGTGCAGAGCTGAGCTGGGACACCCCATCACTGGTCTCACTGTTGCCATAGAAACCGACGCCAATGCCAGCGCTAAGAGGAGGAGGGACGGGAAATCACAAACGGTCCTGGGACCCTGGGGGCTGTTCCCTGCCTCACACACCCAATCGCATCTCCCACCCCATCCCATTGGTTCAGCCCTTCGTGGGAAAGCAACGTCTCTAGCCTGGCCCCCACCGGTTGCCAGGGTAACCGAGAAGGTCTCACTCCCCCGGCCCAGGGACGTCATTGTGATGCTAATGGTGGGTGGAGAGGTGGCGGGGAGGGGGCCCCCAGATTTAACTCGCACCTCCCCAGAGTGAACCCCTGTTGTGCCCAGCCCCAGAGTGGGGAGTTCTCACCTCTGGGGTCTGCCACCTCCACCCGCAGCCCCTCTAGTCTTTCCCCCAAACATCCAGGGTCCTCAGCACCCGTCCCTTCAGGCTCCAGCCATCCTCTGCCCTGCCTCCTGGGGGTTCCACAGAGCCACCACCTCCTGGGGGTCCTGGAACCTGGAGCTCCCAGCCTTCCCCCTCCCCTGGGGACCCAAGTGTCTGGACAGCTGGGAGGGAAGGAAGGGAATGTGGGCCGATGGGCCAGAAGCAGGGCGCCCCCCCTTCACCTCAGTTGCCAGCAGACAGAGCTCCATTGTGGGGCCTGAATATGGTCTCCAATCTCCCCCCACCCCCAACGCACTGTGGCCCTTTGCGGAGGGGAGCCAGGGCCACACTGGGGCGGAGGAGGCCCGGAGGCCCGGACGCCCTCACGGCTCCCAGCGCCCCGCCCCCAGCCCTGGGATCGGACACCGGCCGCTACCCATTGTCCATGGTCCCACAAAGCTGCTCTTGTTCCCAGGCCGCAGGGCCACCGTGCCGCTCCCCCGCGGGGCCTTTGTCCACCTCCCCAGTCTACCCTGACTCTGGAGGGCCCAACGAGGAAGCCCTCGCCCCTGCCCACACCCCAAAGCCCTGCACGGGGGGGGGGGGGGGGGGCTCCCTGCAGGGTGGCAGAACCATCTTTCTGGCTGCGGCCGCCTTGCCCGCCCCCAGCCCCCACTCCAGGGGCAGATCTTGAGCGCCCTGGTCTGTCCTGGGTGGAGGGGGTGCTCTGTGGGAGGGGCTGTGCTCAGAGCTAGCCCTGGGCACAGAGTGTCTCCTCAGGTGTCCTGTCCCTCTCTGCTCTGCTGGTGCCCTGGGAGGCGGCCCTGCGCTCCTAGGGGCTTTTGGTCTGAATCTGCACTCTGCCCCGCGGCCCAGGCGGCCTTGAGAAGTTGCTTCTCTCTGAGCCTCCCTCTTCAGAACTGGTCGTGACAACTCTGAGTCCAGCGAGGTCACTGTGGGAAGGAGTCAGGCCAGTGTGGGTCTGCTCTGGGATCACAGACATCCCTCTGCCGTCCCTGACGGGGCCATCCCTGGCTCCATGAGGGCAGGGCTCCTGTCTGGCTCGGTCAGGCTCCCCTGGTGCTGTTGTAGATACTCAGGAAATAACTGCTGAATGAATGCATCAATGAGTTAACGAATGACATCACTAGTTCACATTTACCAATCCCAGCTGGGGACCAGGCACTGAACATTTCACTCACTCTCACCACAACTGGGAGGTGGGTGTGTCAACAGTGCCCATTCTAGAGATGTGGAAACTGAGGCCTGGAGGAGTTATACCACTCCCACAGGTCACACAGCTATTCCACTCAGAGACAGCAACCCCAGCAGTCTGACTGCCCAGCCTTCAGCCCCTACCCCATCCTGCCAGGGAAGTCATGTCTCCTGTCCCGGCCTCAGTTTCTCCATCCATCGAATGGGAGAGCAAGTCTCCCCGCGGGGTACCACCAGGAAGGCTGCTGACAGAGAGCTTGGGGAGCCCTGCCCCCCTTCCCGCCCACCCTGGGGCCCCATTACCAGCCGACGAGAAGGGCAGCGATGCAGTTCCAGGTGACACACCCTCCCCCGGGCGGGGGGCTCTTGGCCCCGGGAGGCTCGGGGGGCCGGCAGCAGCAGAAGCGGATGAGGTAGACAGCAATGAAAATGAGGCTCAGGCCCAAGCCCAGGCCTGCCAAGGCCACCACCAGCAGCAGGGCCTGGGGAAGGAGGGGGGTGACAGGGCGTCAGAGGGGCTCTGTGCGCCCTCCCCAAGTGGCCGGATGCGCTGGGTCCGAGATCTCAGTGCGGGTGGCGGGCATCCTGGTGAGATGAGTGGCAAGCCCACCCCGTGGTTTTCAGGTCTGTGCTGGGGCTGTGCAACTTAAGGCTGGAGGGCACTTCCAGTTGAGAGGCCCGGGTCTTGGGTTCCAGTTCCGCTCTGCCCTCCAAAGGCTGTGTGACCTTCGGAGGGCCCATCCCCTCTCTGAGCCTCGGTTTCCTCTCCAGAGAAACCAGGTAGTTGGGACGAAGCCCCATCCGAGGACATGGAGAGACCTGGACCCTGGAACCGTGGGGGATCAGGGGGCTGGTATGGGGGGGTGTGGGCTCCTGGTGGTGTGTCTGAGGCTGGGGGTGGCAGGCTTCCTCCTCCCTCCTCCCGCTGGCCCTCCCCACTCCCTGCTTGCTCACTCTCCCCCAAGGCTGAGCTCTGCACACCCACTGCAGTGAGTCTGTCACCCAGGGCCTCAGGGGGGAGAGCGTGACAGCCTCCCTGACAGTGTGCACACGACTCAGAGATGGGGACAGGGAGGCTGAGAGTGTGAGGGCCGAGCAGGTGGAGGGGAGAGAAAGGCAGGGTGGGGGAGACTCAGGATGGGGCGGGGTGGGGGAAGGAGCGACTCAGAGGAAAGAGAGAAATGGAGACAGAATCAAAGGTGGGAGGACAGAGGTGGGGAGAGGAGCCGTGCTTGCAGCCCAAAGAGCCTTGCCCAACAACGGGGGCGCCGATCTGGGCTCTGCCCAGAAGCCCAGAGAGGGTCTGCGCTTTCCCTTCAGCCACACAGCACACGGGGGGCTGCAGCCGCAGCACACCCAGACTTCTGGACTCACAAGCGCTGAGGCCTGGCTCTGCCTTATCCTCACGCTGGGGTGTGCGTGCTGGGCGTGTAGGTGAGTGTGCGTGTGCGCCTCTGTGGGAGCGCCTGCAGGCACGAGGGGGTGATCTGTGTGCACTTGTGCCATTCTGAGCACAAGTCCTTGAATCTGTGAGTAGTCTCTGGTGGTGGTAGGGTGTGTGTGCGTGTGTGAGAGAGAGGTAGTCTGTGAATGTAGGTGTCAGTGTGTCTGTGTGGACACGAGTGTCTGAGTGTGTGCATATGTGAGTGATATATATGTGTGCATGTGTGACTCTTGCAAGAATGTGTATCTGTATATGGGTGTGCTTGCTTGCTTGCTAAGTCGCTCAGTTGTGTCCAGCTCTGTGTGACCCCATGGACTGTAGCCCGCCAGGCTCCTCCATCCGTGGGATTCTCCAGCAAGAATCCTGGAGGGGATTGCCATGCCCTCCTCCAGGGGATCTTCCTGACCCAGGGACTGAGCCCCTGTCTCACGTCTCCGGCATTGCAGGCGGCTTCTTTACCACTGGTGCCACCTGGGAGGCCTGAATATGGGTGTATATGTGTGCATATGTGAGTGTGTTTGTGTGTGAATGCATGTGTGCGAATGTGTGTCTGGCTGGGTGTGAGTGTGTCCCCCCAGCACAGTGGCGCCCAGCCCCTGACTATCTTCCCGGCTGTGCCCTCAGGATGCTCTCCCTAGGGGGCGATGTCCCCTCCTGCCTGTGGGTCCCAGCGCTGTCACCCTGAATGTCGACAACGGGGCGCAGTGGGTCTCCCCGAGTGCCTCTGGCGGTGGCCAAGTGGGCACCGGCGTGGGCAGGTCTGCTTGATCGTAAGCAGGTGTCCATGGACCGGGCTGGGCAAGCCAGAGGCCGTGGGCGCGTGGCCGGCGGTCGCCGCGTGCTGGGGAGAGGGTGGCGGGGAGCCGGCGGGGAGGAGCTGCTTACCGCCAGCTCAGTCCAGCCATGACCCAAATAGCTCAGAACACAGCACTCATCCCCGCTCCGCTTTCCTGGGACCACCCCCCCCCACCTCCGAAGGCTGCCAAGCCCCAGCCCCCTGTCCCGGGAGCTTTCCAGGACCGATCGGAGAGGTCCAGACCTCGCAGGCAGAGCCTGGGACCCACCCGAGGCTCCACCATCCTCCCCACCCCCGCCCCGCCCCCAGCTCAGCCAAGCCTTGCTCATTAATCTCAAAGTCAAGGACTTGAATTAAACTGGGTCAGGGGACCCCGTTCTTTCTCCCCGAGTGGAGCGTGACCCAGGCTGGGCCCCCTTCCCCTGTGACCCCGGTTTCCTGAAGGCTCCAAACCGGCCCCACCCTCTGGCCCCCAAACCGAACCTCGTCCCCAGCCCCCCTTTCCCGCCCCTCCCGTCCCGGGACTGGCTGGAGGTCTCCTCTCCCAGCACCTCCAAGTGGTTTTTCCAGCTCTGGCCCTAAGACCCCTCACACCCTCTGCCCCATTTCAGGCTTCGATTTGGTCCCAGAAGCGCGGCAACCCTCAGCCTCTTCCCCTCCACCATGCCAGCGCCTGTCTCCTGGGTCCCGCCTGAACTGGGACGTGTTTAACTGGACTGCCCCGATGCCAGGAGGGAAGGGTCATCCTTTAGGACGCGGTGGACCCCTCTGATGACGACCCAGGAGGCCAGCTTCCCGGGCATCCTCTCTGAGACCCGGGAATCCACGGGCCCCCCGTCCCCTCCCTCCTCTGGGACCCTGGGGCCCAGGCCCCAGCCCCCACATTATTTAAGGAGCTAGGGGGTCTGGCTGCCTGCGCCCATCCCAGGGGAACCTCCAGCTACGGGTAACCACGCTCCTGCTCCCTCGGGTACCCCAAAGTCCGGGCCCGGCCCCCACCCCCAGAGAACACAGGAATCGGTCCTCAGCCCCTTCTCCCGCGGGACCCAGCAGCTTTGGAGCCCCCGCCCCACAGACCCCCTGGCCGCTCCCACCTGCTGGTATTCTCGCTCTTGGGGCGCGAAGGCGCTGGGCACCGGTCGGAGCTGGAAGTCGGCGCGGGGCAGCTGATGGAGCAAATGGACCCAAGCCGAGGGTCGGTAGCCCGGGGGCGCCCCCATGGCCCCCGGGGGAAGGCTCCGCGGGGCCGACGCCGGGGCTGCGGGCGCCGGGGCTGCGGAGCCGGGCGCGGGCTGAGCGGGGTCTGGCGGGGCTCGGGGCTCGGGGGAGCGCGCGGGGGTAGGGAGGGGGTGGGGGGCGGAGATTGGGGGAGGAGGGGGGCGGCGCGGCCGGGCGGGGCCGGTGCTGCCCCTGGCGGCCGCGGGGCGCACTGCGGCAGCTCGAGCCCGGCGCCCCGCGCCCCCCGCCCTCGGGGGCCACCGCCACCTGCGGCCCGCGCTCTGCACCGCTTCGCTCCCGGAGGCGCCCGGCAGGGCTGGGCTGAACAGCGACATCAGCAGAGGGCCGCGCGTACTGTCGTATCACCCTACAGCTCCACGATCCCTTTATCTTCAGGAAGAACCTTCGTATCTAGGTCGCCAGTATTTGCACAGCGTTTTACAAATAAAGATCAGTCACCGAGAGTGGTTGCATCGGTAAAATTCATCCCTGCTATGAGCGAATTCTCACCTGTAACCCATTTGGGTGAAAAACCTCCCACTCAAGTCTGTATAAGGACACAGCTTCTCTACACAAACCTCCCTATGTGTATAGACCACTCCGGGGTGCGTACCCACAGGTCTGTGTACAGACCACTCCAGAGTGCGTACCCGCATGACTGTGTACAGACCACAGTGGAGTGTGTACCCACATGTCTTTGTAAGTGTAGAAGGATTCTTCCCACTTGAACAACAACCCTGCTCATGTATTTGGGGACCCCTCCCATCTTTACAGGCTTTCCTGGTGGCTCAGAAGTTAAAGCATCTGCCTCCAATGCAGGAGACCTGGGTTCGATCAGGAAATGGCAACCCACTCCAGTATTCTTGCCTGGAGAATCCCATGGACAGAGGAGCCTGGTAGGCCACAGTCCACAGGGTCGCAAAGAGTCGGACACGACTGAGCCACTTCACTTTCACTTTCCCACCTTTATAAGGATGCCTCCCATGTGTTAAAGAACCTCTCTAAGCTGATTAATCTTTACTTCCATGTGTGTGAGGATCACCTTGACCCTTGTCATTCATTTTACAGTTTATAAAGTATTTTTCCAGCCACTATGTCTGCTGAGTCTTAACAGGAAACCACTGATGTCACACTGATACAGGCGGAAGCAGGGGTGACCCGGCCACTTCAACACCACTACCCAGCTGGTCACTGCTGAAGTTATGTTCCCAGGAAACTGTCCTAGGGGTTCCCCTACACCTTTGGAGCTGGGCTAGATTTTGCTACCTGGGGTCCCATACCTGGCCTCTCTTGAAGTACCGAGATGAGGTGGGCTGGGGGGGGGGGCAGAGGAAGGGGTGGTGGTGCTCCACCCACATGGCCCCAATATTTTGCTGCAGGTTGGTGAGAAAGGCCTGGGGGGCAGTTGCCCATCTCCTGACCAGGGAGGAAAAATAACAGTGGTGGTGATGGTGGTGGCTGGGGGGTGGCGGTCAGGAAGGTAATGACAGCGGTGATAATTACGGGTCTGCCCCTGGTGATGATGTGACGCGGATGCTGAGGATGAGGAGGGTGGGATAATAGTGACTGTTGATGATGGTGAGGGTGAGGATGAAGGTGGTGAGGATGAAGGTGGTGATGAAGGTGGTGATAATGGTGAGGATGAAGATGGTGAGGATGAGGGTGATGGCGAGGAAAATGATGAAGGTGGTGATGAAGATGGTGCTGATGAAGGTGAGGATGGTGAACACGTTGATGAATGGGCAATCTGAGACGCCCTCTGATAGAGACTTGTTCCCCTTGACCTTCTCCTGCCATTGCTCTCCCGGTCTGCTTCTTCTGGGAAAGACTATGGTTATTCCAGGGTGGTCCCCGAGCATTCCTAGGCTGAAAAAGCATCCCAGTACCATCTCAGACTCTACAGGCATCTAATTCAGGGCTTGGGTGCGTAAGGACTGCCTCCGCCCCCGACCCACCATTGGGGGAGTGTTCAGAGCATAGGTCATTGCTACTTTGTTCCAGCCAATTCTTGCCGTGTAGGGAGCGGGGCACCTCACCGCCAGATGTTCCAAATTTTCAAGAGACGACAGAAACGCGGATATTTTTAAAAGCAAAATCCCTCAGCTTTTAAATGTTAAAGCTAATTCAAATACAAAAAAATACTGTGTGGGCCAAATAAAACCTGTCCGTGGGTTGGAGCTGGCTGGTTTTTGTAAGCTCTGGTCTAGCCAGACGCTGAGCATCATCTCTGTGGAAGGGGCAAGCGGAGAGAAATGGGCCTGCAAAGAGGCTGAGAAGGAGCAGTTCAGAGAGGCAGGCAGGAAGCCTAGGGAGACAGCAATGCCACCTCCTCCAGGAAGGCCTCCTGATCAGCCTGTCTTGATGAAAGGCAAGGACAGGTCCTGGCTAAAGAGTTTAGCCTGTGCTCTCTGTGACTTAAACTCTGGGAGACTCTTCTGTTTCATGGACTGATTGTGAGTACATATGGTTACGAGTCCATTTAGATGATGCTCAAGAACAGGCGGACTTAAGCTTTGGGGGCAACAGCCATCAGAACGGCGGTTGCCTGTAGAGGTGGGGACAGGGCTGACGGGTAGGAGGGTGGAGGGGGGTTTCTGAGAATGCTGTCATTTCTCTATACCTTGATAAGGTTTCGAGTTGCACAGGGTGGCTTCTCCTCTGCAGCACACTTGAAATTTGTGCAAATTTTGCATTTCGCTGCAAATTTTACCCCAAGGGAAAAAAAAAAGAACCATTTAATGATATGCATGTTTAAGTGTGGGGGCAAGTTTAGCGGTGTCTACAGTTTCCTTTGAAATGGATCAGAGTGGATGTTAGTCACTCAGTCATGTCTGACTCTCCGAGACCACCTGGCTGCCAGGCTCCTCTGTCTGTGGGATTCTCCAGGCAAGAGTACTAGAGTGGGTTTCCATTTCCTTCTCCAGAGGATCTTCCCAACCCAGGGATCGAACCCAGGTCTCCTGCACTGCAGGCAGATTCTTTACCTTCTGAGCCACCAGGGAAGCCTGAAATGGGTCAGAAATGGATCAAAAAATAAATAAGGTGGATTGACAGGGGGATAGATAGGTAATAAGGCAAAATATTCATGGTAGCATCTAGGTAGTGGGTGTCTATCTATTCAGTGTAATGTTCTTTAGTGTTTCATCTTTATTGAGATATTGTTGATATGTAACACTGTGTAGGGTTCTTTGGAAACTTGTCTGTTCAGGTCCTTTGCTCAATTTATAACTTCCCTGGTGGTTCAGATGGTAAAGTGTCTGCCTACAATGCGGGAGACCCGGGTTCAATCCCTGGGTCGGGGAGATCTCCTGGAGAAGGGAATGGTAACCAACTCCAGTATTCTTTCCGCCATCCCTCCCCCCCCCCCAAAAAAAAAGTGGCTCAAAGAAATATTTGGGCTTCCCTGGTGGCTCAGAGGTTAAAACGTCTGTCTACAATGCGGGAGACCTGGGTTCCATCCCTGGGTTGGGAAGATCCCCTGGAGAAGGAAATGGCAACCCACTCCAGTACTCTTGCCTGGAGAATCCCATGGAAGGTAGATTATTTGTGTGTGTGTTTTTTTTCCCAATGTAACATTCTTTCAACCTTTTTGTCTATTTGAAACTTTTCATAATAAAATGTTGCGGAAATAAAAGGGCAAGGCCATAATTATGCCTAGTCGCTCAGTCCTGTTTGACTCTTTGCGACCCTATCGACTTTAGCCCACCAGTCTCCTCTGCCCATGGGATTCTCCAGGCCAGAATACTGGAGTGGATTGCCATGCCTTCCTCCAGGGGATCTTCCCAACCCAGGGAGCGAACCCATGTCTCCTGCATTGGCAAGCGGATTCTTTAATGCTTCGCCACCTGAGAAGCCCAGGGCTGTAATTACAGCAACAGAATAAAGTAGTATTGGATTATAACCCAAATAAGAAATGAATGGCTGTGATCCCAGAATGATATAAACAATTGATCAAATAAAGTAATATATAGATGAGAGAGAAGGGGCAAATTCCCTGCACAGAATAATTCCAGATAATTGATGTGGAATCTCTACCCTCAAGGGTGGAGTATAACTCCCTACTCCTTAAGTGTGGGTTCAGCGAGATGACATCCTTCTAAAAGGAACAGCATGAAAGTGAGAGAAAAAGAGTAAGTTTGTAGTCAAGAAACCTGACAAGCCCTGCCTCAGCCAGGAATTCAAGGTCAGCATCCACAGTCCTGTTGATAGCATGTAGCCTTGATGGGGGTTGAGGAGACTGGCACTTCACACTTCCGTGGTTTTCCTCCCCCAGACCTGGACCCCAGGCTAATCATGAGAAAAGCATCAGTCACACCCCAAGGGAGGGACTTCCCTGGTGGCTTCGTGGTAAAGGGTCTGCCTACCCATGCAGGAGACCATTTGAAACTTTCCATGGATCCCTGATCCAGGAAGATCCCACGTGCTGAGGAGCAACTCAGCCCGAGCACCACAGCCACTGAGCCTGCGCTCTGGAGCCCGGGAGCTGCAACCGAAGGCACGTGGCCTAGAGCCGAGCTCTGCAATAAGAGACGCCACCGCGGTGAGACGCCCACGCACTGCACGTAAGAAGTAGTCCTTTGCCACTGGAGAACAGCTCACGCAGCAACAAAGACCCACCAACAGCCACAAAGGAATCAATAAAGTTACCTTTTAAAACCCCAAGGGGGAGGAGCATCCTACAAAACACTGGACAGGTCCCCTTCAACATGTATCCAAAAACAAGGAAGAGGGGAGAAAGCACTGGAGCCCAGGGGAGCCTCAGGAGACTCTGTGACTTACATGCCACGTGGTCACCTGGATGGGGGCCTGGAACAGAAGAAGGACATGAGGTGGAAACCGCGGCACTCCAGGTGAAGCGTGGGCCTTGGGCAACAACCGTGCCTGAACCAAGGCTCACTCGCTGTGACGGGGGTGCCATAGCCACGCCACGTCAGATCTTAGCGGTGGGGGCAACGGGGGCCAAGGGTGGGTAGGAGCTCTCTGTACCATCCTTGCAAACTTTTCTGGAAGTGCAAAACTGTTCTAAAATAAAAGATGGACTTAAATAAAGCAATCCCATTTTTTTTTTTTTTTAATGATAGAGTAAAAAAAAAAAAAAGTCTAGGCTTTGGTGCGAACAGGAAGCAGCTCCATTCCTTCTCTGTCTGCCTTCACACTCCATCTGCCTGAGTCCCCTTTTCCTCCCCCGTCGCTATATGAGGAGCAGATACTCAACATTTTTCTTGCCATCTGGGGGTTTTCCACCTGTCCCGATTTCAAGGAGTCAACCGTCCAGCCTGACTTAATATCAGAACGTCCCCCTGGCATCCAGCTCGGTCACTCCCTGTTTTCCAAGGGGAGGCTTGAGCTAAGACGGGGGTAAGGGGGCTGGCCCATGGCTGGTTTGCCTGCTCACCTCGCCCTCTTTGTCCAGGTCTGAGACAGACACTCCTTCCCGTGTTGTGCCAGGCGTTCAGCTGATGTCTCTCTGTCTCACGGGAATCCCCCTCCCTCCTTCCCTCAAGCCCACCAAGAATTCCTGCTGCCCTTCCTCAGCACCAGATTTCTGCTGTTAATGATGCTCTCCAGCCAAAGACCGCCAGGAACACGCTTGCTCGCAGTTGAATGAGCTGGGTTTGCCACTCATCACAGTGGGAGAGAACCATGGGTTGAGAGGCGACTCTTTACCAGGGAAGTCCACGGGCTGCCCAGGGTCCCCGCCAAATTCACAGACCAAGGGACAGGGCGCTGCAAACTGCACTGTGAGCGCTCAGTTGTGTCCAACTCTCTGCAACCCCATGGACTGCAACCCGCCAGGCTCCTCTGTCCATGGGATGTCCCAGGCAAGAACACTGGGGTGGGTTGCCATTTCCTCTTCCAGGAGAGTCTTCCCAATCCAATGATCGAACAGGTGGTGGATTCTTTACCAGGGAAGTCCACGGGCTGCCCAGGGTCCCCGCCAAATTCACACATTGAAGTCGTCATCCTCAGCACCTCGGATGTGACTACAGTTGGAGAACGGGCCTCTGACCAGGTAATGAAGTTAATGTGAGGTCATTAGAGGGGGGCCCTAATGGGATATGACTGCTGCCCTCACTAGAAGAGGAGATTAGGACACACGCATGACAGAGGGCCAGCCATCTGGGGACACAGTGAGGAGAAGGGCGCTTAGGGGCCAAGGAGAGGAGTCTCAGAAGACACTAAACAGGCCGGGACCTTGGTCGCAGACTTTCAGCCTCCAGGACGGTCAGGAAATAAACTTCTGTTGTTGAAGCGCCTGAGTCTGTGGTTCTTTGCCACGGTGGCCAGGAAATGAGGCAGAGGGTGTGAGAAAGAGGCTACAACTGGCTTTGGATTTACTGGCTCACTTTGACCAGGGTCAGAGGAAGAGAGCTTGCCCTGGATTTGGGTGTTGTCAGGAAGCCGAGGAAACCCTGTGATTGGGTGTCTCAAGAAATCTTACCCACAAACAGCTCATACAATTCAATATAAAAAAAACCCAATCTAAAAACATGGGCAAAAGCCCTAAACTGACATTTCTGTAAGGAAGACATACAGATGGCCAACAGGCACAGGAAAAGATGCTCAGCATCACTGATTATCAGAGAAACGGAAACCAAAGCCACAGTGAGGTTCACAGCTTCATGGCAAACCACACACCAGCCAGAATGGCCATTGTCAAAAAGTCTGTAAACAATAAATGCTGGAGAGGGTGTGGAGAGAAGGGAGCCCTCCTACACTGTTGGTGGGAATGTAAACTGGTGCAGCCACTATGGAGAACAGTGTGGAGGTTCCTCAAAAACTGAAAATAGAGCTGTCATGCTGCTGCTGCTGCTGCTGCTAAGTCGCTTCAGTCGTGTCCGACTCTGTGTGACCCCATAGACGGCAGCCCACCAGGCTCCCCCGTCCCTGGGATTCTCCAGGCAAGAACACTGGAGTGGGTTGCCATTGCCTTCTCCAATGCATGAAAGTGAAAAGTGAAAGCGAAGTCACTCAGTTGTGTCTGACTCTTCGTGACCCCATGGACTCCGGCTCCTGGGCAGATACACACCAAACATGGCAACTCTAATTCAAGAAGATTCATGCACCCCAGTGTCCACAGGCGGCGCTAGTGGAAAAGCATCTGCCTGCAAATGCAGGAGACGCAAGAGATGAGGGTTCCGTTCCTGGGTCAGGAAGATGCCCTGGAGAAGGAAAAGGCAACTCGCGGCAGTGTTCCTGCTTGGAGAATCCCAGGGACAGAGGAGCCTGGCGGGCCACAGTCCATGGGGTCGACCTGACTGAGCACACACACAGCGTCCATAGCAGCACCATATGCGATAGCCCAAATGTGGAAGCAACCCAAGCGTCCGTCAGCAGAGGGCTGGTTTAAGAAGATGCGGCGGACGTATACAATGGAGCGTCACTCAGCCATAAAGAAGAGGGGAAAAATGCCAACGTGGGCGGACCTAGAAATATCGCACTAAGTGAACTCATACAGAGGAAGAGAAGTCATATATGCCATCACAGTGTGGACTCCGAAAATTACTGATAATACAGATGAGTCCATATACAAAACAGAGGCAGACTCGCAGACATTGAAAACAGGCTGTGGTTACTAAAGGGGAAAGGGAGGGGCAGGGAAGGGTAAATTAGGAGTGCGGGATTAACAGATACCAGCTACTACACATAAGAGAGAGATCAATGTATCTACTGTATAGCAGAGAGAACCATATTCATCTTATAATGACCTATAATGGAAAAGAACTTTTTTCTTTCTCTATACAAAATGTTGTTTATTCATATATATATATATATATATATATATATATATATATATATATATATGTATAAAGACGCTTACTCCTTGGAAGAAAAGTTATGACCAACCTAGATAGCATATTGAAAAGCAGAGACACTACTTTGCCAACAAAGGTCCGTCTAGTCAAGGCTATGGTTTTTCCAGTGGTCGTGTATGGATGTGAGAGTTGGACTGTGAAGAAGGCTGAGCGCCGAAGAATTGATGCTTTTGAACTGTGGTGCTAGAGAAGACTCTTGAGAGTCCCCTGGACTGCAAGGAGATCCAACCAGTCCATTCGGAAGGAGATCAACCCTGGGATTTCTTTGGAAGGAATGATGCTAAAGCTGAAACTCCAGTACTTCGGCCACCTCATGTGAAGAGTTGACTCATTAGAAAAGACTCTGATGCTGGGAGGGATTGGGGGCAGGAGGAGAAGGGGATGACCGAGGATGAGATGGCTGGATGGCATCATGGACTTGATGGACGCGAGTCTGAGTGAACTCCGGGAGATGGTGATGGACAGGGAGGCCTGGCGTGCTGTGATTCATTGGGTCGCAGAGTCGGACACAACTCAGCGACTGAACTGAACTGAACTGAATGTTGTTATTTAGCCTCTAAGTTGTGCCCTACTCTTTTGCGACCTCATGGACTGTAGCCTGCCAGGCTCCTCTGTCCATGGAAGTTTCCAGGCAAGAATATTGCAGCGGGTTGTCATTTCCTTCTCCAGGGGATCTCTCCGATCCAGGGATCAAACCCAGGTCTCCTGCATTGCAAGCGGGTTTTTTTTTTTCCCCCGCTGAGCCACCAGGGACGCCGGTATTTTCTGTACACTCGAAACCAACACAATACTGTAAATCAATGAAAACCCTCCAAGTTTTAAAATTGACATATAAAAAGAGAGAAAGAGAGAGAGAGAAAGAAAGAAAAAGAGAAAGGAAGAAAGAAAGAAAGACATTTTGTCTGCAGGAGGGCAGAGGAGAGCAAAGTTAACCGGGTACCCGGCGAGAAAGCAGGCTCCCGTCACCGGGAAAGCGTGTGTGCTGCGGCTGCGGTTGACCCTGGCCGAGGCGGGATGTGCAGCTTGTCCGCCTTCCGCGGGCCGGTCCTGGCCCGCCCGGGAGCCTCACATCCCTCCCGCGCAACCTTTCCCACCAGGCGCCGGCGTTTTTCACCCCGATGGGCATGATCGCTTCTGACCAGTGCGGTATCTGCAGAGACGACCAGCCTGACTAACCTTCCTCCAGGCCTGGCCCGTGTCTCCTGGGTCCTGTGTGGGATGCCCCCACGGGTCTGGGGAGGCCCGCAGCAGACCCGGACATGAGGGAGAAGTAACTTAGACGGTGACAGACTCCGTGGTGGGAGTCTGCCTGTCGCGGTTCCACCCCAAGCCACCCGCGCCGCACCTGTCCCTCACACTCGCTGGCTCCTGTCCTGCCCTGGCCCTGCTGGCCCCTGTTCTTCTCCACCAGGGCACCTCCAGGGCCCTCGCCCCCTCGGGCAGGCCCCTGGGGTGTTCTGACTGCCTGGCGGCGCCCGCAGCTTCACACCTACTTCTGGTGTGTGTGTGTGTGTGTGTGTGTGTGTGCACGTGCATGCCAGCCGCTCAGCTTTACCTCACCCTAACCTGGTGGCTCAGTCGGTAAAGAATCCACCTGCAATGCAGACCGGGGTTCCATCCTTGGATCCAGGAAGATCCCCTGGAGGAGGGCATGGCAGCCCATTCCTGTATTCTCGCCTGGACCATCCCACGGACAAAGGAGCCTGCCGGGCTACAGTCCATGGGGTTGCAAAGAGTCGGACACGGCTGAGTGACTAACACCTCAACCTCACACCCCCGAAATTCGGAGGATCAGCCTTCTTCCACTGCGCTGCATCTCCGACCGGGGGAGGCTCTGGGATGTCTTAGAATACAGGCTGCCGCACAGGCTACCGCTGCGTGTCTGATGCTTCTGTGTGTTTATTAGACGCACCACCGGCTTGTGCGCTGGTTGCTCAGTTGTGTCCAACTCTTTGCAACCCCCTGGGCTGCTCTGTCCATAGGATTCTCAAGGCAAGAGTACTGGAGGGGGTTGCCATTTCCTTCTCCAACCACCAGCTTGCAGGATCTTAATCCCCAGACCAGGGATGGAACCTGAGCCCCCTGCTGTGGAAGCACAGAGTCTTAACCCCTGGATCCCCAGGGAGGTCCCATGAAGCTACTCTTTAGGAGACGTGTGCGTTTATCGTCCATGGGCTGTCCCCCCTGGGGCCTCAAACTGTGGAAATAGAGGAAACCCCCCCCTGCTGTGTTTTGAACAGCTTTACTGAGATAGAAGTGATATACAGAAAGCACACATATTTAATCTGTGCCATTTGCTGACTTTGGAAAAAAGCAAACCCTGTGAAAGCATTACCCCCATCAAGGTAATGTACATTTCTGACACCTCCCAGGCTCTTCTGGTTCCCTCTTGTAACACCCTTTCATGCTCTCCTTTGAGATTGCTTTCTCTTTTATTTTTCTGGCCTCATGCAGGACCTTAGCTCCCTGACCAGGGTTTCACCCTTGGCAGTGAAAGTGTGCAGTCCCAATCACCGGACCGCCAGAGAATTCCCTACACTGTCATTTTGAAGTGACTTTAGATTTACAGAAGAGCTGTAAAGGTGGTACATAGACCTTTTGCTTAAGCTTCCTGATGTTAACATCTTACATAACCAGAGTTTTCTTGCTTAATCGCTAAGTTGTGTCCGACTCTTTTGTGACCCCATGGACTGCAGCCCTCCAGGCTCCCCTGTCCATGGAATTTCCCAGGCAAGAATACTCGAGTTGGCTGCCATTTCCTCCTCCAGGGGATCTTCCCAGCCCAGGATCAAAGCCCAGTCTCTGGATTGCAGGTGGGTTCTTTACCACTGAGCCGGCAGGGAAGCCGTCGGGTGCAACAAGAAACCTGCTTTATTTGGTATGCTGGGGAGGCATTTTGGAGGAAGTGATAGAAGATGGTCCCTGAAGGGTGAGAAGACGCTGTGGGGAGAGAGTCTCAGGCAGAAATAACAGCCCGTGCAAAGGTCCTGAGGCAGAGACAAGCTTAGACATGGAGGAGCACGCAGAACCAATACGTGTGTGCGTGTGTGTGTGGGGTGGCTGGTGGGAGCAAGGGAAGGGGTGTTCTGGAGAACGAGGTTGGAGAGGTGGGCAGGCCAGCTCTCCCAGGGTCTGAAGTCCGAGAGGCATCTTAGAGCTTAGTTTCAGGCAACAGAGCCACGGGTAGGGGTGGGGTTTAAGCAAACCTGGGCGTGGCACTGTGGCTGCGAATGGAGTTTGACGGGAAATGGTATGTGTGTCCAGATGCTAGAGATGTGTTTTGATCTAGCCGGTGGGGACAAAGTCAAGCCAGTTTGTTGACTGCATGAAAGCCACACAGCTAGGAAGACAGCATAACCTCGAGGCTCCCGGGATGCCCTCTGAGCGGGTATGTCTCACTTGGACAGGCAGGGATTTTCACTTTGCTTTTTCCTCTTTCCTCTTTCCTTTTTTCTTTCCTTGTGTCTGTGTGTGTGCTTAGTTGCTCAATCACTTCTGACACTTTGCGAACTCTGTCCGTGGGGATTCAATATTCTCCGTAGGCAAGAATATTGGAGTGGGTAGCTGTTCCCTTCTCCAGGGGATCTTCCCAACCCGAGCATCGAACCCAGGTCTTCTGCATCGCAGGCGGATTCGTTACCATCTGAGCCTCCAGGGAAGCCCATGAATACTGGAGCGGGTAGCCTATCCCTTCTCCAGGGGATCTTCCTGACCCAGGAATCAAACTGGGTTTCCTGCACTGCAGGTGAATTCTATACCAGCTGAGCTACTAGGGAAGCCCTAGTTCTTGGTATTTACACTCACTCTCTTTTGGGGGGATGGAGGGCAGGGAGTGCAACTCAATTCATGCTTAACAGGAAATCCTGCGCAGAAGACAAAGCAGAGAGAAGAGAAACCAGAACCGATGTGGGGGAGGAATGGATGGGAACTCTGAGCCCACAACGTGGTCCTCGTCTTTGGCCTGAAGGATAATCTCTCAAAGGAAGCACTCTGGTGCTTTGGGATTGGAAAGAAAACTGACCTTCTCCAGTCCTGTGGTAACTGCAGAGTTTCCCAAAATTTGCTGGCATACTGAGTGCAGCACTTTAACAGCTTGGATTTGGAACAGCTCAACTGGAACTCCATCACTTCCACTAGCTTTGTTCGTAGAGATGCTTCCTAAGGCCCACTTGACTCCACACTCCAGGGTGTCTTCAGTTTAGAGTCACCCTTGTCACTTTCCACCTCACTTTGGGTTGATTGCAGTGACTCTGTGACTGTTGCCTCCAGCCCTTACCTCTCTGAACTAACCCCTGCACTTCCCTCTCCCCAGCAGCCACGCTGGGCTCCCTGCTGGTCTTTGAATGAGCTGCTGCACGGGCCCACCCCCCACCTTTGCTCTCACTGTGCTCTCCTGGATGAACAGTGACCAACTTCGTCTCTCATTCTAACCCTTGCTCAAATGCATATCCTCAGCTCCTCCTCCTCAGACAACCTTATAAACATCTCAGCCTGCCCCCCAACCCCCAGGCATTGCAGATGTCCCAGACCTTCCCTCCACGTTCTTGCTTTTCCAAATCACTTTTCCTCTTTGAGAAGGGATGAATTTACTCATTGAGAAGACTCTTGAGAGTCCCTTGGTCAGCAAGATGATCAAACCAGTCAATCCTAAAGGAAATCAACCTCTGAATATTCATTGGAAGGACTGAAGCTGAAGCTCCAATCTGTCGGCCACCTGACGTAAAGAGCCAGGTCGCTGAAAAGACCCAGATGCTGGGAAAGATAGAGGGCAGGAGGAGAAGGGGGCGACAGAGCATGAGAAGGTTTCATGGCATCGCCAACTCACTGGACATGGGTTTGAGCGAGCTCTGGGAGTTGGTGTTGGACAGGGAGGCCTGGCGGGCTGCAGTCCCCGGGGTCATAAAGAGACTCACAAAGAGACTGCACAGCACTCTCTTCGCAAGAAGAAAAGACCCTCGAGGGCAGCGGGTTCTGTTCTGGTTTCTGATGCACCTCAAGAGCCTTGAAGAGTCATACACAGAGGATCAACAAATCCTTATTGAATGGAGAAATGAATTTGTCAGATTAAAAAAAATTTTTTTCCCCTTCCCTTCGGAAGGGAACTTCTTCTCTGTGGTCGCAAGAGGGAGCCCAAGATACAAGTTAATTCTCTGCAGCCCCAGACACCTAGCGAAGGAGAAGGCAATGGCATCCTACTCCAGTCCTCTTGCCTGGAAAATCCCACGGACGGAGGAGCCTGGCGGGCTGCCGTCTATGGGGTCGCACAGAGTCGGACACGACTGAGCGACTTCACTTTCACTTTTCTCTTTCATGCATTGGAGAAGGACACGGCACCCCACTCCAGGGTTCTTGCCTGGAGACTCCCGGGGCTGGGGGCGCCTGGGGGACTGCCGTCTGTGGGGTCGCACAGAGTCGGACATGACTGAAGCCACTTAGCAGCAGTAGCAGGGCTTGGAGAAGGCAATGGCAACCCACCCCAGTGTTCTTGCCTGGAGAATCCCGGGGACGGGGGAGCCTTGGGGGCTGCCGTCTGTGGGGTCGCACATCCCGGGGGAGCCTGGGGGGCTGCCATCAGTGGGGTCGCACAGAGTCGGACGCGACTGAAGCGACTTAGCAGCATCGGCAGCCAGACACATACGGCTTCCCGCATGGCTCAGCAGGTAGAGAACCTGCCATTCGGGAAACGCGAGTTTGATTCCTGGGTCAGGAAGATCTCCTGGGGGAGGAAGTGGCAACACACACCAGGAATCTTGCCTGAAAAACCCAGGGGCAGAGGAGCCACAGTCTTCTCAGTAGATGCCTCTACCCAAGACCAGAGTCCTATTTTATCCCATAATTTCCCAGGAATCATAAAACATTCCATAGTAATCAGCTCTTGACTAGCTTTTCTTTTTTCTTTTATTATTATTTTTTGAGACATACACACTGCTCTTTAGTTCTTCTTTATTTTATTTATTTTTGGCTGCGCTGCACCTTTGCAGCCGGCGTGTGGGCTTTCTCTAGCTGCAGGGAGTGGGGGCCACTCTCTCCTTGCGGAGCACCGGCTCTAGGGCGCAGGGGCTTCAGTAGTTTGTGGCCCGCGGGCCCTAGGGCATGCAGGCGTCTGCGGTCCTGGCTCCCCGGCTCCAGGTGTGGGCTTAGTGGTTGCGGCACGCGGGCTTAGCTGCTCTGTGGCAGGTGGAATCTTCCCAGATCAGGAATCGAACCCGTGTCCCCTGCATTGGCAGGCAGGCTCTCATCCACTGTGCCAGCAGGGGGGGTCCTTGGCGGGCCCTTCATCATTTTTTAAATAGGATCCACCTTTTTCTTGTAACAGAGTTTTCCTCGCAAGGCAGTGAGCTCCCAGCATGACAGCCATAATGTTGGCAAGTCGTTTTCTCGCATGTCGATCGGCCCAAGCTCCAGACACGAGCTGGGCCGGCATTCTCAGTGCCTTGGCAGCCAGGATTGCGCCCGTCTTCCGCTATCTGCTGGGCTTAGCCTTGATTCTGGGGCGGGGGAGTTGTTATGTTTAACGGGGTGACGCTGCTGCTCAGTTGAGATTACATCAAAGGTGAGGAGGTTAAAAACAAGTAGCAGGGAGAAAGACAAGCAGCATAGGACATTGCTTATATGTGAAGCCTAACATATGACACCAATCAACATGTCTACAGAAACAGACAGACTGACGGACACAGCAAAGGGACTGTGGTTGCAGCGGGGTGGGGCTGGGGGAGAGACGGGCTGGGGGTTTGGGGTCAGTGGAGGCAAACTGTTCCCTATAGACTGGATAAACAGCAAGGTCCTGCTGTAGGGCACAGGGACTTATGCGCAATCTCATGGGACAAACCATGATGGAAAAGAAGGTAAAAAAGATTGTAAAAAAACCAAAATGAAGCAAAAAATTAGCAGAGAGGATAGATGTTTGCCTCCGGCAGGAAGAGGGGCTAGAGACCAGTCCTCCTCATCATTTAAAACTGGGGTTTCTATCCTTCTGAGCCTTGCTAACGCCCAGTCCACCTTCATCCCAGGATGTGGCCCTTGGTGGACGTTCATGGGGTCTTCTCTCCAAGATGGAGCCTTCTGCTTGCTACCCCACCTTGAAAGTCCTGTTCAATGAGATGGCCGAAACCTCTATCCCGCTTTCGCTCTCTTCTCCATGCTTCTGCTGTCTAGATGCAGCAGGCCGTCGATGCAGGACTGTGCACCCGTGACAAATCCCGCTGGCTTGGTTTCCTTCTCTTTTTCGCAATTTGGAACCAAAAATTCTCTCCTGCCTTGGAAACGCTCCAGGGCCGGCAAGCAGATGTTCCTTATGGTTTGTCCCTGTTCTTTTGTTTCGTTTTTTCTTTTGCAAGTGGGAAGTTTAACCCAAAACAACCTAGTCAGTCATTTTTGGAAACCAAACTTCTATCAGCATTTCTTTTGAGCTTACTTCCCAGTCTCAAATCCCTGTGTGTGTGTGTGTGTGTGAGTGTGTGTGTGTGTGTGAGTGAGAGTGTGTGTGAGTGTGTGTGACTGTGTGAGTGTGTGTGTGTCTGAGAGTGTGTCTGAGTGTGTGTGCACATGTGTGTGAGTGAGAGTGTGTGTGAGTGTGTGTGACTGTGTGAGTGTGTGTGTCTGAGAGTGTGTCTGAGTGTGTGTGCACATGTGTGTGAGTGTGTGTGTTTGAGTGTGTGTTTGTGTCCTCAGTAGCTCAGTTGTGTCCGACACTTTGTGACCCCATGGACTGTAGCCTGCCAGGCTCCTCTGTCCATGGGATTTCCCAGGCAAGAATACTGGAGTGGGTTGCCATTTCCTTCTCCAGGGGATCTTCCCAACACAGGGATCAAACCTGGCTCTCCTGCACTGGCATGTGGATTGTTTATCCTAGAGCCACCTGGGAATCCCTGGCATTTTAGCAGTCACCATCCTACCCCAAGCCACTCATCTCTTTCCTGGAGGACAAGAGCTTCTTAAGTAGTCAGTCTATCCATCCAAGTTTTGTTTTCTTTAATAAACACAAAATGTACATTGATATTGTATATTATTGCTAAATAGAGAAGCACAACAATAGGTGACCACAAAGGATCTTCCGGGTTGAAAGCCAGCCCCACCCCTCACTGACTCTCATCACTGAAACCAGAGCACACGGGATACCTGCCACTCAGTGTGTGTTCTTTCCTTCTTCCGGAAATGGATGCGTCATTTTCACTCTCTCATTCTCCTTCACCTCTCTGGTAGCAGAGAGGTCTTAGTGGATGCTGAAGCCCCCAAATTTGGAAGAATCCTGGGAGAACGGGTCACCCCGTGGGAGGGACCCCAACTGCAGACCTGGAGACACCCCTAAGGAAGGGTCACATGAGTGAGAAATAGACATCTTGTTGAGACACATTACTGAGGTTTTGAGGTTGATGCGTGAAAAAAAAGAAAAAAAAAATCGAGTGTTCCTAGCGGTTGTTCAGCACCCCTGAGATCAGGTGACTACCGGAGAGCTGTGATGTGTGTCTCCTTGACTAGGCTGCGAGCTTGAGCAATTTGCATGTTTCAAAAGATTCGGGTCTTTAAGAGACACCCGATTGGTTGAGCAACAGCAATGAAAGAGAGGCACCAGGTACGCCTCCCTAGGGAGGTAACTCGCCTAAGGTGCCATATTCTACGAGTTGTTGCTTTTGTTCACTCGCTCAGTTGTGTCTGACTCTTTACAACCCCATGGACTGCAGCCCACCAGGCTCCTCTGTCCATGGGATTTCCCAGGCAAGAATTCTGGAGTGGGTTGCCTCGCCCTCCTCCAGGGGATCTTCCTGACCCAGGGATCAAACCTGTGTCTCCTGCATTGGCAGGTGGATTCTTTGCCATCTGAGCCACCAAGGAAGCCCAGTGCCTCGGTTGGAGGGGTCATAACACGCTCCTTTGCCACTTAGCCTCCCGTGTGTTTCTTCTTTAGGTTACTTGCCACACGAGGCAGAGCTCATCTGGCCGTTCCCAGGAAAGCGTTCCCCCCTTTCACAGTGTTGTGGTCTCTCTGGGAGGTGGCTACTCACAAGGGAAGAATCTGCTGTCCGGTCTCAGGTGCATTCACCTGTGACCGTAGTAAGCATTTACAGCCAAGAAATTTGGGCAGAAATAACGTATCCTTTCTGGGCCAGCCATTTTACAGGTGGCTGCATCCTCTCTGCTTTCTCTTTCTCTTGCTTTTGGTTGGAGGCAGAGGGCACCACTGCCCATGAAGATGGTCAGGCCACAGATGGAAGTGACTGTAGTTCCTGAAAACTCCTAGGGAGGAAATTAGAACTTCACCCAGGAAAACCCACGTTGGTTATTTGCATAAGTGAGAAATAAACTTCCGTTGTGTTAAGACACTGGTGTCTCAGGGTTGACCTGCAGTTACAGTAGTGAGCGCTACTCTCCGTTTATTTGTTTGATATCACAGCACCATTAAACAATTGATGGTTAATTCTTTGAGTCTGTCCCTGGTTGGATGGGAGCTCTGGGCACAGGGACCCTATCTGCTTCATTTGCTCCTGTGTGCCAGACGCCGAGCATGTGGCAGGCAGTGTGTAAATAGTGGTCAACTGGCTTCTGAAGAAAGGGAACTAATGAGCTCACATTTATGAAAGTTCATGGGGGAAGCAACACGTCCAAGGTCACGGTGGAGACAGAATCAGAGGAAAATCTTATTCCGTCTGACTTCTCAGCCCACACTCTGCACGTCTTTCAATATTTCAAGGAACAAGTTTCCAATACACACCTACTCAGAGTGGCCAAAATCCAAAACGCTGAGGAAGCCAAATGCTGGTGAGAAATGTGGAGCGAGAGAAACTCTCATTCTTCACTGGTGGGAAATGCAAAATGGGACAGCCGGTTCGATGAAAGACTGGCAGTTTCTTACAAAACTAGCCCTGCTTCCCATGTGATCCAGCAATTGTGCTCCTTGGTATTTACCTAAATGGACTGAAAACTTATGTCTGCACAAAAAAGCTGAACACAGACGTGTATTGTCGTTGTTCAGTCACTCAGTTGAGTCCGACTCTTTGCGACCCCATGGACCGCAGCACACCAGGCCTCCCTGCCCATCACCCACTCCCGGAGCTTGCTCAAACTCACGTCCATCGAGTTGGTGATGCCATCCAGCCACCTCATCCTCTGTCGTCCCCTTCTCCTCAGGCCCTCAATCTTTCCCAGCATCAGGGTCTTTTCCAATGAGTCGGCTCTTTGCATCAGGTGGTCAAAGAATGGGAGCTTCAACTTCAAATGTGTAGAGCAGCTGCTTTTTTCATAACTGCCCACAGTTGGAAGCAACCAAGATGCTGATCAGTTGGAGAACAGATGAATAAACAGAGGTCCATCCACAGTATAGTATTCTGTGCTAAAAAGAGGAGCTAGCAAGCTCGTGAAAAAAGATGGAGGAACTTTATTTTTTTAAAAAAACTTTTAAATTTATTTTTATTTTGTATTGGGGTATAGCCAATGCACGATGCAGTGATAGTTTCAGGTGAATGGCAAAGGGACTCACTATCCTTATATGGGTGTCCATTCTCCCCCCAGCTTCCCTCCCCTCCAGGCTCCCACCTAACACTGAGCAGAGTTCCCTGGGCTCCACAGTAGGTCCCTGTTGGTCATCCATTGTTAAGATAGCAGAGTGTGCATATAGACACTGAGAAACTTTAAGTGCTTGTTACCCAGTGGAAGCAGTCACTCTGAATAGGCTACACGCCGTATGATTTCAACTCCACGACATTCTGGAGAAGGGAAAACTATGGATACGGTAAAAGGATCCGGGTTAGGGAGGGGGAGGGGATGAACATATGGAGCAGAGGCATTTTCGGAGAGTGAAGCTACCGTATATGGGTCTGTAGTGTGGATTCATGGTGTTACGCATTTGTCCAGACCCATAAAAGGTCCACCAAGGGTGAGCCCTGATGTAAACCACGGGCTTCGGGGCGTTCGGATGTCAGTGTGAATTCATCAGCTGTAACACATGCACCACCCTGGTGCCAGCCTGCTGGTAATGGGGGACGCTGTGCCTGTCGGGGGTGGGGCAGGAGGTGTATGGAAACCTTGGCATCTTCTGATCATCCACCCCCTTTTTTCTCTACTGTGCAGCTTGTGGGATCTTAGTTCCACAGCAAGGGATCAAACCCAGGCCCCTCGGCAGTGAGAGTGCAGGGTCCTAACCACTGGACCTCCAGGGAATCCCTCTTCTGCTCGGTTTCGCTGTGAGCCTAAAACTAGCCTAGGAAATAAAATTTACTTACGAAAAAACCCAAATTACCCACAGGTGGTGGATGGTGTTTCAGACAACGTTGTCGCTTAGTCTCTAAGTCGTATCCTAGACTCTTTGTGACCCCAGGAACTGTCAGGTTCCTCTGTCCATGGGGATTCCCAGGCAAGAATACTGGACTGGGCTGCCATTTCCTTCTCCAGGGGATCTTCCCAACCCAGGGGTTGAGCCCAGATCTCCTGCACTGCAGGCAGATTCTTAATCATCTGCGCCACCAGGGAAGCCCTCAGTGCTAACCCTCGGCCAAACCATTTTGCATGTTGCTGTTGAATCGCTCAGTCATGCCCGACTCTTTTGTGACCCCATGGACTGTAGCCTGCCAGGCTCCTCTGTCCGTAGGATTCTCCAGACAAGAATACTGGAGTGGGTTGCCATTTCCTTCGCCAGAGGCTCTACCCAACCGAGGGACTGAACCCACGTCTCCTGCATTGGCAGGTGGATTCTTCACCGCTGAGCCACCAGGGAAGTCCTCTCAGCTAAGTGAGCAGCAGTTTACTTGCAAAGCAGCTGAAACATCTGCTATGAAACGTTCCCTCCCCGTGGACGGGGCTGGCAGTGAGGAGGAACAAAACCTCAAGGAAAGGAGTTACTTCCCTTCTCGAGAGAAAACTGTTGCTGGCCAAAAGCTTGGCCTTCTCGGCCCAGCAAAGCCAAATGAACAAAGGTGGAGACAGTTTGGAGGAAATAGAAAGGTGGCTTTTATTCTCAGCTGGCAGAGAGGGGTAGGCTTTTGCCTCAAGAACTGTGCCCCCCTCACCCCCATGAGGCGTCTAGGGGCTTATATAAGACAAGGGCTTGCAGGGGTCGGTGATGAGGAGCGAAGATGATAGGGTCTTGATCTCTTCCTCTTGCATTGCTTCAAAGACAGTCATCGACGGGTGTCAGTAACCCAGTAATGGAGTCTGGCAGCTTGGAGGCTCTGCCGTCTTCTTTCTGATATGTAACTACAAGGGGCAGGGTGTTGCGAGGGTAAGCACCAGCTAGGGGATGTATTTAGCACAGAGTCCAAGGAAAGCAGGTGTGAAGCATAGCTACTGCAGAGTTAGGGGGCAGAGATGCCAACTTAGTTACAGACACTCAGAGTTAGGAGCAAAGTAAAAAAAAAAACAAAACCAACACAACTAGGAATGTTCAGGCCTGTTGTTCACTGTTCTCTTTATCTTTGTTCTCAGGAAAGGGAAAAGAGGGAAAAAGTCACTTCTCTTCCTTTCACTGCCACAGAACCAACAGGGAAACTGAAACAGACTTGGGTTAAGCTTCTGGGCATCACGCCCTGCATGTCTGTCTGTGGAGTTGGGCTCCGCTTCCTGTACAGCTGGTGTCCGGTTGGGTTATGTTGGCTCCTCTGTTCGCCCGGGCCCGGAAGGGACGCACGTGCCTGGCCTGGTTCCCCGCCCCCGCCCCTCCTCCTCCAAGAGCCCAGCCGTGGGGACCAGCATGCATCCTGGGCTGGCTTCTCCCCGGGCTCTGGGAAGCCACCCCGGCAAGGACTTCCAGGTGCTCCCGACTGATGGGGAGCAATCAGGGATGGGCTCGACTGACCCCCGCGGCTTGTGATCACGTGGAAATGTACCCGGCTGATGTTCCCAGGGCTTGTGGTCACGTGTGAGCATGTCCGGCTGGCCCTGGTCCTCTTTGGGGCTTAGATGGGCGGTTTTAAGCTTTTTTTCTAAAATTAATGAATTTATTTAGTTTTGGCTGCGATAGGCCTTCACCGTTGCTGCAGGCTTTCTCTAGTTGTGGCAAGCAAGGGCTTCTCTCGCTGCAGAGAGCAGGCTCCAGACACGCAGCCTTTGGTAATTGCGGCTTAGTAGCTTCTGTGGCGTGTGGAATCTTCCCAGACCAGGGATCAAACCCGGGTCCCCTGCATTGGCAGGTGGGTTCTTAACCGCTAGGGAAGTCCACAGGCTTTAGGCACACAAGCTTCAGTAGTTGTGGGACACAGGCTTAGTTGCCCTGCAGCATGTGGAATCTTCCCCGGACCAGGGATCAAACTCGCATCTCCTGCACTGGCTGGTGGATTCTTAACCACTGGACCACCCCAGAAGTCCTGTTTTAAGCTTTTTAATCCAGGGAGTGACATATATGGGAGGTGCCTCTGGGGTTCTTGGGGACATAGTGACACACAGAGGCCCTCCAGACTCATTGATGGAGACAGAGAGAAAAAAAAGGAGACAGAGAATTTGCGTGAAGTCAGACTAAGCGAAGCAGAAGAGACGAAGAGGCACAGACAGGGACAGACGTGCTGAGTGAAGGAGACCCCAGCTTACCTCGGATACCGAGGGTGGGCTTACAGCTGCTCTGCCCAGAGTGGTGGCTGCTACTCACAGGAGGTTGTTGATCAACTGACATAAAGCCAGTCTTGATTGGGAAGTGCACATGTGTGTGTGCACGCTCAGTCACGTCCGACTCTTTGCGACCCCATGGGCTGTAGCCCACCAGACTCCTCTCTCCATGGATTTTCCAGGCAAGAATACTGGAGTGGGTTCCCATCCCCTCCTCCAGGGGATCTTCCCGACCCAAGGATCAAACCCACGTCCCCCGTGGCTCCTGCATTTGCAGGCAGGTTCTTTAACACCGAGCCACCTGGGAAGCCCAATCAGGATGAGCTTCAGCGATAAAATACTCCTTGGACCTTGAATACATAATATGAGAAAGAGTGTGAGCTATCTTGTTGGTCATTTCTTATGCTGAAAAGACACCATTTTAAAATAGACTGGGTTATGCTGGTGTTTGACAGAGAAGGACAACATTCTGTAAAGCAATAATCCTTCAATTAAAAAATAGATTGGGTTAAATGAAATATAAGTATAATTAATTTCTGTGTTTCTTTCTTTCTTTCTTTTTTTTTTAGTGTAGATGTGTAAAAGTGCCTCAGTGGCTACTATTTGTGGTTTGTGCTGTGTCTTTGCTGGACCGTGCTGATTTAGAAAGCTGACTGGCCACTTTAACAACCCACAGTCTTTGCAAAGGAGATTCAGAAGAAAATGGGCATTCCCCCTTAAGCAGACTCTGATAGAATCTCCAGAGAGCATGTGGCCAAGCGGCATTACTCAGAGACCTGGTGTGACCTATTCTTTCTGTCCCCAGAGAGATGAGCTAACTTTCCAAGTCTTGCTTAGCAGACGGTGGCTTTTCTGACTTCCCTTGAAATTTGTGATTTCAGTCACTGAAGACATTTTTCAGACAAGATGGTTTTTCTGACCATGACCTCTCATGTTATTGGATCCTAATGATTTCTGGACTCTGACTTCATAGTCATGGGGGGCTGGAACAGTGCAGAAGACAAAAACAATAAACTGGACATAAGGTAAAATATACCCAAATTGAAGTCCGCAGAAGAGAAAAATGGAACACCCATAGGGGAAAGTCTCTGAGACTTGTGGGACACAGAAAGAAGCTTCTATGTGGATTAATTGGCAGTCTGAAGGCGAAGAAGAGAGAGAACCAAGGAAGAGCAATATTTGAGGAAATCGTGACCTAGAAATTGTCCAGTCTTGTCTAATTTAAATTTTTTGCGTGACTTCATCTTTTTTTAAAATTTATTTTTATTTTTAAAATTTATTTATTTTTAGTTGAAGGATAATTGCATTGCAGTATTGTGATGATTTCTGCCATACATCGACATGAAACAGCCACAGGTATACATGCGTCCCCTCCCTCTTGGACCTCCCTTCCACCTCCCGCCCTATCCCACTGCTCTAGGTTGTCACAGAGCCCTGGTCTGTGCCCCCTTTGTCATACTCCAATTTGAATTGTATCTGGCTTCTAATTATCCAATGTGATCCATATTTGTTTCGCAAGTTGGATCAGCCTTCAAGTCACTGCTTCCAGAAGCTCAGAGAAACCCACGATAAGTACAAATAAAAGTGTTCAGTACTTCAGAGTGAATTCATCCAAACTACAAAGGAAAAATAACAACAATATTATTAAAAACACATTGCTGAGGAAAAAGAGACTATAACTTATATCCTATGTATTTATTTGTCTATTTATTTATCAAGTCAAGTATTAGTTGCTCAGTTGTATCCGACTCTTTGCAACCCCGTGGACCATAGCCCATCAGGCTCCTCTGTCCATGGGATTCTCCAGGCAAGAATACTGGAGTGGGTTGCTATTTCCTTCTCCAGGGGATCTTTCCAACCCGGGGGTTGAACCTGGGTCTCCTGTATCTCCTGCATTGGCAGGCGGATTCTTTACTACCGCCCCACCTGGGAAGCCCCAGCAGATACAAACTGCTCTATAAACAGCAACACAACAGCAACAAAACAGAGAGGTTTGTTGTTGTTGTTAGACATACTGAGGGCCGAAATTATTTAATGATACCTTGAAATAGAAAGACAAAGCTGGAAGACACACACTCCTAGGTGTCAAGCCTCACTATGGGGCTAGAGTGTCTGGTCCATGTGTTACTGGGCACAGACACACACACTAATCATTAGAGCAGAGCGCTCTCCTGCGATACAACACAGGATATCCCACAACTCAGTTGAGGAAAGGATGGTCCTTCCAATAAACTGTGCTGTATTAATCAGATTTCCATATGAAAAATGCATGTGAACTATGAGCACACAACCCCCACCCACCCACCCACACACACAGCATTGTGTCCCAAGGACTGAAGGTATAAATCCAAAAAGTACATCCCTAGCTCTGGGAGGAACATACAGAAAATTTCTTCACCCTTTGCAGCAGCAATAAACATAGAATAAAATTGGATAAACGGGCTCTAATAAGATTCAGAAATAATCTTTTCCAAAATGCAGCAACAAAAGAGTGACCCTCAGCTAGACGAGGAACAAATATTCAAAAGGAACGCATTTGACAAAGGACTCGAGCATAATAAGAAAAAGAGAAAGCTTCCTCCTGTTTAGTTAAAAAAAAAAAGTCAACTCAATTTTCTAAATGAGGAAATGAGAAAAATGACTCAGACAGACATTTCACAAAATTGGATGAATATTCAAATGACCAAAAGCCATAGGAAAATGTTTCCAAATGCATTAGTTACCTGAGACATGCAAAGTAATACCACAAAGGTACCAACCACCACCCCTCACATGGGGGGCAAAAATAAGAAGGTGGGAAAGCAGAGGGGCAGGTGAGGATGTGAGGTAACCAGAATGCTCAGAGTGTGAACTGATGCCATCACTTCAAAACATATTCAGAAGTACCTACTAGAACTGAATAAATGCACAGGACAACACATGGCAATTACACCCCGAGGTTTATTCCAACAGAAACACACATATACGCTCATCACTGGACATGAATTAAGACAGTCAAAGCAACACTTTCCATCCTAACATAAACTGGAAGCTAAGCAAATGGCTCTTTACACTAGGAGGGATGTACGCATGGTGGTGATTCACACAATAAAATACTCCACAGCACCCAGAGTGTTAGACAAATTTTAAAATATTTGGTTGAGCAGAGGAAGCCACACACACACACACACACACACACACACACACACACAAAGAGGCTGCAGAGAATATTCACCCTGAGATAAAGAGCCAAAACACGCAAATTTAACCCATGCTGTTAGAAGTCAGCAAAGTCATTACCTTTGGAGAGAAGTTACTGGCAAACCCAAGAGTGCTCAATCTGAGGATTTGTCAAGCTGTGCATTTGATATGTGCACTTTTAATCTATTACACTTCAGTAAAATTCAACACACACACATGCTGAGAAGAGGAAAATTGCTGAACTTCAAAGGCAAAATCTTAAAAGCACTGAGAGAAAAAGGACAGATTATTTTCAAAGGAGCAATGAGAAGATCTGCAGTTCATTTGCAACAGAAATGATTAATGCCAGATTTAATCACTAAAAAATAAATGCCAACCTAGAACTCTACAGCAGGAGAAAACTTCAAAATTGGAGGTGAGATGAAGACATTAATTTCAGGCAATGAAAAACTGAATTCTTCACCAACAGATGGGCACCAAAAGAAGGAAGTGTGTTATTCACTTCAGTTGTGTCCAACTCTTTCGAGCCCTATAGACCATAGCCTGTCAGGCTCCTCTGTCACTGGGATTCTCCAGGCAAAAATACTGGAGTGGGTAGCCGTGCCCTTCTCCAGGGGATCTTCCCAATCTGGTGATTGAAACTGTGTCTTCTGCATTGTAGGTGGTTTCAGGTAAAAGGAAAATAAAACCAGTGGAAAGACATGCAGGAGGGAACAAAGGACAATGGAAAGGTAATACTTGAGTGAAGACAGGAATTTCAAAAGATGGTTACATAATTAATGAATAGAACATTCAGTTCAGTTCAGTCACTCAGTCGTGTCCAACTCTTTGCAGCACCATGGACTGCAGCACTCCAGGCCTCCCTGTCCATCACCAACTCCTGGAGTTTACTCAAACTCATGTCCATTGAGTCAGTGATGCCACCCAACCATCTCATCCTATGTCGTTCCCTTCTCCTCCTGCCCTCAATCTTTCCAAGCATCAGGGTGTTTTCCAATGGGTCAGTTCTTTGCATCAGGTGGCCAAAGTATTGGAGTTTCAGTTTCAACATCAGTCCTTACAATGAACACTCAGGACTGATCTCCTTTAGGATGGACTGGTTGGATCTCCTTGCAACCAGGGACTCTCAAGAGTTCTGTCCAACACCACAGTTTAAAAGCATCAATTCTTCAGCACTCAGCTTTCTTTATAGCCCAACTCTCACACCCATACATGACTCTCGGAAAAACCATAGCCTTGACTAGACGGACCTTTGTTGGCAAAGCATCTTTTCTGGGTGAGATCCAACATTCTCCTGTCAATGGTTGTTCAGCAGTGAGTTGTAATTTGTGAAGTTCTCGGAGGAGATGAGCACATGTCCTTCTACTCTGCCATCTTGTAGTCCAAAGAATAGAACATTAGTCCATGCTTACTCCATATCTGATTTCAAAAATCATTTTCAAAACTCTATTGGGTCATAAAGTTAAAAACAACAATGAACACGCATATGTACATACATACACATGCAAATATGTATATATGTGGTCACCCTGTATTTACAAAAATGCAAGAGAAACTTGGACAGGCAATTTTAGATGTTGGCTGCTTTAGGTGGTGAAGGAATGAAGCCTGCTGCAGGACACCATGGATATAGACAGGATTTTGTCAGTTTTCCTTTCGGATGGGAATGTCACAGAGTGTTTCTTTCCTGTTCTTATTTTTTTTTCCATTGCAGTGGCTTCTCTTGCTGTGGAGCACAGGCTCTAGGGAATGTGGGCTTCACTAGTTGTGGCCCATGGACTTAGTTGCCCGCGGGATCTTCCTGGACCAAGGAGGGAACCCATGTCCCTTGCATTGCAAGCCAGGTTCATTACCCACTGGACCACCAGGGAAGTCCTCCCTGTCCTGTTTAACTTTCTTTAAGGTGGCCTTTGGAAATCGCCCAGCAGTGTGATGGGAAATATGTAACAGTTACATCTATGAAAGAGAGCAACAGATCTGTAGCACTCGCCAGTTTCTGGGGAGTAAATACAGTGTGGCTCATTGCAAGCTTCAGCCTTTGACAAAATTCAACATCCATTTATGATAAAAACTCTCCAGAAAGCAGCAATAGAAGGAACACACCTCAACATAATACAAGCTATATATGACAAACCCACAGCAAACATTATCCTCAATGGTGAAAAATTGAAAGCATTTCCCCTAAAGTCAGGAACAAGACAAGGGTGCCCACTTTCACCACTACTATTCAACATAGTTTTGGAAGTTTTGGCCACAGCAATCAGAGCAGAAAAAGAAATAAAAGGAATCCAAATTGGAAAAGAAGTAAAACTCTCACTGTTTGCAGATGACATGATCCTCTACATAGAAAACCCTAAAGACTCCACCAGAAAATTACTAGAACTAATCAATGAATATAGTAAAGTTGCAGGATATAAAATCAACACACAGAAATCCCTTGCATTCCTATACACTAATAATGAGAAAATAGAAAGAGAAATTAAGGAAACAATTCCATTCACCATTGCAACGAAAAGAATAAAATACTTAGGAATATATCTACCTAAAGAAACTAAAGACCTATATATAGAAAACTATAAAACACTGATGAAAGAAATCAAAGAGGACACTAATAGATGGAGAAATATACCATGTTCATGGATCAGAAGAATCAATATAGTGAAAATGAGTATACTACCCAAAGCAATCTACAGATTCAATGCGATCCCTATCAAGCTACCAGCCATATTTTTCACAGAACTAGAACAAATAATTTCAAGATTTGTATGGAAATACAAAAAACCTCGAATAGCCAAAGCAATCTTGAGAAAGAAGAATGGAACTAGAGAATCAACCTGCCTGACTTCAGGCTCCATTACAAAGCCACAGTCATCAAGACAGTATGGTACTGGCACAAAGACAGAAATATAGATCAATGGAACAAAATAGAAAGCCCAGAGATAAATCCATGCACCTATGGACACCTTATCTTTGACAAAGGAGGCAAGATATACAATGGATTAAAGACAATCTCTTTAACAAGTGGTGCTGGGAAAACTGGTCAACCACTTGTAAAAGAATGAAACTAGATCACTTTCTAACACCACACACAAAAATAAACTCAAAATGGATTAACTATCTAAATGTAAGACCAGAAACCATAAAACCACTAGAGGAGAACATAGGCAAAACACTCTCCGACATAAATCACAGCAGGATCCTCTAGATCCACCGCCCAGAATATTGGAAATAAAAGCAAAAATAAACAAATGGGACCTAATTAAAATTAAAAGTTTCTGCGCAATAAAGGAAACTATCAGCAAGGTGAAAAGACAGCCTTCAGAATGGGAGAAAAGAATAGCAAATGAAGCAACTGACAAACAACTAACCTCAAAAATATACATGTAACTCCTGCAGCTCAATTCCAGAAAAATAAACGACCCAATCAAAAAATGGGCCAAAGAACTAAACAGACATTTCTCCAAAGAAGACATACGGACGGCTAACAAACACATGAAAAGATGCTCAACACCACTCATTATCAGAGAAATGCAAATCAAAACCACAATGAGGTACCATTTCACACCAGTCTGAATGGCTGCTATCCAAAAGTCTACAAGCAATAAATGCTGGAGAGGATGTGGAGAAAAGGGAACCCTCTTACACTGTTGGTGGGAATGCAAACTAGTAGAGCCACTATGGAGAACAGTGTGGAGATTCCTTAAAAAATTGGAAATAAAACTGCCTCATGACCCAGCAATCCCACTACTGGGCATACATACTGAGGAAACCAAAATTGAAAGAAACACGTGTACCACAATGTTCATCGCAGCACTGTTTGTAATAGCCAGGACATGGAAGCAACCTAGATGTCCATCAGCAGATGAATGGATAAGAAAGCTGTGGTACATATACACAATGGAATATTACTGAGCCATTAAAAAGAATACATTTGAATCAGTTCTAATGAGGTGGATAAAACTGGAGCAGATTATACAGAGTGAAGTAAGCCAGAAAGAAAAACACCAATACAGTATACTAACACATATATATGGAATTTAGAAAGATGGTAATGATAACCCTGTATGTGAGACAGCAAAAGAGACACAGATGTATAGAACAGTCTTTTGGACTCTGTGGGAGAGGGTGAGGGTGGGATGATTTGGGAGAATGGCATTGAAACATGTATAATATCATATATGAAACAAATTGCCAGTCCAGGTTCGATGCAGGATACAGGATCCTCATGGCTGTTGCACGGGGATGACCCAGAGGGATGGTATGGGGAGGGAAGTGGGAGGGGGATTCAGGATGGGGAACACGTGTATACCCATGGTGGATTCATGTTGATATATGACAAAACCAATACAATATTGTAAAGTAATTAGCCTCCAATTAAAATTTTTTTTAAAAAACCACTTATATATATATATATATATATATATATATATATATTTTTTTTTTTTTTAAAGTGAGATCACTGAGCCTGCAATGGGGGAGGGATGTTCACAGTCAGGCGTCAGGAACCGGCTTGAGCTGGTTGCTCCACACACCACTGAGTACAGCTGTCAAGTGAGATTGTATGACTCCAGGGGCCTAGGGCTGCAGGGCTGCCTTTAAGGAAGTAAAGTTCAGGACGGGTTAGGAGGAAGAGAGAGCAAGCCAGAGGGCAGGAGGGTGAGAGGCAGAGACAGAGAGATCAAGACACAGAGACAAAGACAGAAGGAGAGACAGAAAGACAGGGAGAGACAGACGCCAACAGAGACAGAAATACAGAGAGAAATTTTATTCAGTCAACAAATAAGAGAATTTTAGATAAAGCCCTCAAGAAATAGTTTTCATATGTATCTTACATTGCTCATTATACAGAATTGCAAGATACATTCAACAACTCACTGAGTTTCACCAAGGAAATTGTTATCTCTGTGATACTGAGTCAAAATTCTGCTTGGAACACTCCTGTGAGTCTCTGTGTGTCGCTTGTTTTGGTTGCCCTGGGTCGTGGTTGCGGTGCAGGCTCTCTCTAATTGTGGTGCGGGATTCTCCCTGCGGTGGCTGCTCCTGTTATGGAACCCGGGCTCTAGGCATGCTTGGGTTTCAGGAGTTGCAGCAGGCAGGCTCAAGCTGCAAGAATAATATACTTATGTATTAGTAGGTAAGGAGTATTATATATCACCATCATCATAAGACCTGGTAGTTGAGGAAAGAAGAAAAGCAAAAGAGTTTTTAAAAGCTTTGATATGAGTTTAGCACTTGTAAAACCAAATCTTGGCCAGTTTGGATAGGAGGCTTGGGGCCAAGGTGTGTAGTTCATGTCAGGGAGTAGTTAGGGGATGAGGGCTGCCTAATATAGCATCAGGTTTCCTGTAGAACAGTTTCAGAAAGCCCTGTTCTTTTCTGAGTTCAGCCCGGGGCAGAACAGAGAGACCCACACAGAGCAGAAAGAAAACTGCTTGGTCCTACGTACTCGCTGAGATACAGAACTGTCGGCCTGTGTTCTGGTCCAACATACCACAGACAGTGCATTTTTCAGCTTGCTTTGTTTCTGCCTGTGATGTGTTGTCGTTGAGTCGCTCAGTCATGTCCGACTCTTCGCGACCCCATGGACTGTAGCCTGCCAGGCTCCTCTGTCCATGGGATTCTCCAGGCCAGAATACTGGAGTGGGTTGCCGTGCCCTCCTCCAGGGGAACTTCCCAACCTAGGGACCGAACCTAGGTTTCCTGCATTGCAGACAGAATCTTTACTGTCTGAGCCAGCAGGGAAGCCCTGAAGGGAAAACAGAGGTGTGGGCTAGTCTGGAAAACTTGAGGTGAGCTTTGCAGCAGAGTCTCCTGGAAGCAGGGAGCATGCCCTCGGACACGTCGGCACTGTTGACTCACTTTCTGTACTGTAGGTCCATAGATACAGTGGACACGCCCATATTTAATGGTTGCCGTTAACTGTCTGCAAGTTATCTGTTAATAAAGCTGATAAAAGCCACTAGTGACCATGAGTGAGGGAGACACACACACACACAGAGGTCAGATGGGTGGTTACACGGGGCTGTGTTGGTGTTTGTCCTAGTTAGCCAGGGTGACCCCGGTTGACTCTAGCCTTGACTTTACTAGACTCACACTTTAGCCTTTAGCTGCTACCCTCGATCAGGCTGTGAAACTAAAACTTGATTCATCATTGTCAAGGTGACAGCCATGTTCAGCATTCAGCCTGGCTCCAGGGAATCTCATCTTTTCATTTTTGGCCATATGACCTTTGCTGAGTTTTCATTTCTTTGAGGCATTTAAATGTCTTAAGACAACCTTTAAAATATGCTATAAAACAGTTTTATTTTTTAAGGTAGTTATTGTTATTTTTTAAATCATTTATTCATTTTTGGCTGTGCTAGGTCTTTGATACTGTGTGGGTTTTTCTCTAGTTGCGGCAACAGGGGGCTACTCTCTAGTTGCCATGCACTCTTTGTGGTGGCTTCTCTTGTTCCAGAATACAGACTCTAGGGCACAGGCTCAATAGTAATGGCACATGGGCTTAGCTGCTCTGCAGTATGTGGGGTCATCCCGGCCTAAGGATTGAACCCATGTCTCTTGCATTGGCAGGTGGATTCTTTACCACTGAGCTATCAATAAAACAGTTATTATTTTAAGACAGTTATTATTTTATGCAGTGTGGTCCATAGATTTAGTCTGATATTTGACAGAAAATCTAGCACAGTTATTCTTTACTTATTAAGAACTCCAGGGGTGGGCAGTCACAGGGCTTTTTCAGCAATTCCAGGAGTTTCTACAAACCTTAGATCTTGTGTTCTTTCACCTCAGTATGTTCAGTATCTCTGCTATTGTAGTCAAGCTTGTTGCCTCATGGTTGCAAGATGGCTGTTGCAGCTCCAGATATCACATCATCATAATATAGCTGCCCATGGACAGGATTAAAGGAGCCAAACGTCTTATGAGACCCTCTGTTAACAAGAAAGAAATGTGATTCCAGAAACCCTGATATATTCCACATTAAGTGTCATTGACCATCCACGGTCCAGTCACTGCAAATGGGATTGTTGGATTGCCTTAGCCCCATACCGCATCCTCTCCACTCCCCTTCCCCATCCAGGGTTGGAACACAGCCCCTTGGATAGAACTAGGTTTCTGTTAATAGGAAGACTGAGCACCGGCTGCTGTGTAGCCCGCCATCACCGTCTGGCAGAGCTCCTCCCGGGAGAAGCAGCTGTTCCCTGGACTCTGGGACAGAGGACAGGGATTCCATGACGGGGCTCCTGTCCTGCAGGCTCCGTGTGCACACATGCCCTCCCACCCCCCAGCCCTGCTCTCATTTCAGCTCCCAGCTGGGGGCCCCACCGGGTCCCAAGCCCAGGCCCAGGTCCCAAGGTCTGTCTCCCCATCACTCAGCTCTGGGATTTTGTGTGTGCTCCCCGGCCAGCCCCGCCTCCCCCGGTTCCAGCGCCGCCCGGGGAAAGGGGAAGAGAACCCATGGGATAAGGTATTTT